>NC_072482.1:7808750-9029375 GCF_027574615.1 Eptesicus fuscus | reverse complement strand
AAGGAAGCCTCGTCCTCTCCCTGTCAAATCAAGGAGTGAACCAAGTGTGACTTTCAAATACGGAAGGACCCCCAACACTCAAATGTAGAACAAAGCAATGACAGAATGAAAATGTCAGTAGACAAGTGGCTGGGCAGCCGTAAAACGATTAAATTGCTAAGTAAACGGTAAAAGCCAATAGCAAAGCACCTGGAAGAGAGATAGCCACCGTGAGCCGAGGGAGCAGGGTCAGCCCCTGCGCCCAGGCGGCCAGGGTAGGGCTCGGCTCCTGCGTCCACCGCCTACAAGTGAACCCAACCTCTGCGAATCCCCATTTCCTGGTTTCAAAATGGCATACTCCTCCCTTGAAGTGTGGTTGTCAGTATGACGGAGACGGTGCACAGAACGTTCCCGGCCACCACAGCCACGCTGACAGCCAAGCTCTCACCTCACCGATCCGTTTGCTCATCACACAGACATTACTGAGCTCGGGCAATGCCCCCGCGGCCGTGCCCGGGAGACTCAGCAGTCACCGGGCTGACACCCTGCCGGCCGGGGGCAGGGGGTTTGAGGGGGGCAGGAGGCGGTGAGCAGACAAATATACACTTGGCAGATGGGGAGAAGTGCCCGGAAGGGAGAAAAGCAGGGTGAGGGGCCGACAGTGCAGAGCACGCCCTCACAGAAGGGCTCTCGGACAAGGCCCGTGACAGCGTTAGCACCCCCACAGGTGCCCGCCGCGGCAGAAGGTACCTGCACGGTGGAGTGTAAGAACGCCACTGTGTAGAGCATCGGCTTCCACATGGGCAAGTTACTGATGTCCAGGAGGTCCTGGTTAATTCCGGCAAACGTCCTCTTCAAGCCTGCGCGTACGCCTTGGGGCGGCTCATTAGTGAATTTGAGAGAAGTCTGTCGCAAAAAGCAAATGGTAATTTTGTTTCTATAAATTATGGCAAAGGATAAAGCAGAAATTGCAATACGTCAGACAACAATATGCTTATGGTACATAAAATGTGGCATTGATCAGAGCCGAAACCCAGTCAATCAGACCCAAGTCCCAAGTCTCAGAACTCTTCTGTGGAAATGCTCGTATAACCTCGGAGACGGTGCACAGAACATCCCCGTGATTATAGGGTGAGATTTTGCAGTGCGGCCTCCACTGCCCCGGAAAGCCCTGCTGTGTTTCCATCCTTTGGTGACGCCCATGATGCCGCCTTGACTTGTGTAATGCTCAGGGAAAACACACTTATCCCTAGAAACCAACCTGAAGCAAGGTGATCGGAAATCGGTCGTGGGGCTCGGTGGTTATCCACACTCGGAAGGACTCATCATTGGCTTCGATGGTGGTGATGGTCTCCAGCAGTTCTTCCATGAATTCCAGGCCAAGGTGACAATTTTGCAGCAATACCCAGCCACCCTGCATTCCAAAGGGATTTCATATTAATTTCTTATAACTTTTTTGGCTATGATTTTAATAAAAACAAAATGGACAGATTCTTTTTAAACCTTTGCTTAGGGAATGTGGATATTCTGTTTTGAGCCTATGTTTTTAGTAACATTACTATATGCCAATGCAATCATCTCTTCTGCCACTGACAAAGCTGTTTACTTGGAATCAAGTGGGCTCCAAGTGACTGTATTCTGCCACCCCTGGCTCAGGAGGGAACAGGAATGAAAACTTGCGGTCAGACTTGTATAAGTACAGTGTGTGCGCCATCTAATGGCGGGAATGGGGATTTCGGAATCTGTAACTTCAATTGTTCTGCCTACAGTCAATCAGAACTGACTTGCCCCCAAACTGTAGTTACCAACAGAGGTACACATTCCCTCATGAAAACTGGAGACAGTACATTTGGTGACATTTGCTACCATAAGTACTAAGCCTCATTCTCTGTCATCATGCTTCCCATAATTCCTGAAAGCACCAAATGTATTAAGCACTCTTCACAATCAGAGGCGGGGAACCTTGGTTCTGCCCAGGGCCATTTGGATGTCTATAACTTCATTCGAGGGCCATACAAAAGTATCAACTTAAAAGTTAGCCTGCTCTATATGGTCAAACATTTAATTAACTCACCCTAATGCCTGGGCAGGCCCAGACCAGATGACTCTGCAGGCCTTCCACGGTCCTTGGGCCGGACGTTCCCTACCTCTGATCTAAAGACTAGATAAAACTAGCTTTAACCACATACGTCACACAGCCATCACTGCTGTGTGAGAAAAAAGGTTTAGTAACCAGACATTTTGCTACCCTTATATAATGAGAGCAGAGTAAAGACAGCTACAAAATATTGAGCACAGTAAGTTCATGGTAAGGTGTGCGTGTTGTGCTTTCTAACGTAAGAGAATATACGACGCCTGCTGGCTTAAACGGCAAAGAGGACGTGCTGGTCTCAACCACGGATGGGGGTGTCCGGGGGGAAGCCGGACTTCAGTTCGTTTGTTCCGTCACGGAACCAGGTGCTTTCTGGTTCCCCACTCCGCATTCCACAGTGTCAGCTTTATCCCAAACCCGGTGTCCTGCTCCAGTGGCAATGTGGCTACACCTGGCCGTGTGTGTGTTTTCCCCCAGTGATGCCACGATTGCCAGAACTTCTCCCACATTGAGAAGGAGAACATAAAAGTTATAAAAGCCAGTATTCCAAAGAAGGTTAATGTGAATGAGGTCTCTACAAAACTTCTCACTCGTGGGAACTCAAGTAATTATTGAAGACCCAAAGTTCAACTGTCAGCTCACTCAATAGAGTGGATCATTTAGTCTGAATAAAAATAATTATATGTAATTGCTTTGAATAGAAATTAAATACAATATATTATTGAATTTGATTAGGTGATAAAAATTAAGGCTTAGAGCACTTGGGAATTAATGGCCAGGTTGAAAATTTGATGACCCAGGCAGGGTTTTAGCTCATTAGCATTCTCTAGTCATTAATTCCCAGGCAAAACGGCACCAAAGTTGCTACGAACATTATGAGGTAAAAAGCTTAAAAATAAACCAAGATCTTATTTTATTTTCATAAATGGTGCAATTTCTTATTACGGCTGAAATTGCTATCTCCCAAGCATATCTAGAAAATTAATGTCCTGTGAATTTATTAGGTGTGACAGAAAACATTCCTCAACATTCCATCCAGCTTGGGATTTTCAATAACAACCATCATCAATATTTAAACAAAACATCCTCAAATATTTATTTGGCTGAAACTACCCATTAATGAGAAATGAAAGTCTAATTTTAACCAAAAATTGAAATTTAACTGTCTCAATCTGTCACTTCCTATTAATATTGATCATGAAATTGTAAGACTGTTAGGAGCTATACCCATAGGGACCCGAAAGTGTGTATGCCAAATTGTCCAAAAAGAATTAGTGAAAATAGAATGGAGCATATACTATGGAAAATGAAACCAGCTTTTTTTGTGGGGATGTCAGAAGCAAACTAGCTGGAGGTTTAAGATTCACAGGCAACCAAAGGCTGACTATATCCACATAAACAAACGTGGAAAGGGCGACTGGGCCTCAGGCAGACTACTTCCCCGGCCTGCGGTGGTTCTGGGGGGGCCGACGGCCAGAGGACATGGGCGAGAATGTTGCCTTAGAGGCGCTTGCCCCGCCACGTACCTGCTGCATGGACATCTGAATCAGCTTCCGAGCGTGCACTTCTTGTCCTTGCCCCATGGAGATGGTTCTGCATTCTGTAACACAGCAGAAGGTTCTCCATGTTAAAACATACATTCTATAACAGGATTGGGACAAAAAAATGATTTCTGAATGGTCAAAGCCTCCCTCCAAGGAGCCATTCTTATTCAAACAGGCCTGGCCTCGGGTTGCACTGATGAGAGACACCAGTGGAGCAGAAAGTGGAGGAACCACCGGGAGAGACAAAAGGCCCAGCTCGGCTCCCAGTGTCTGGGGTCTGTGGAGAGAAGGAGCAGGAAGACTGATGTGGGAGAGGCGGCTGCAATGTCACTCAGAGGGAAGGAGGGGGTACATGGGCTCTGTTTTGAGGAGAAGCCTCCTTTGGTGTTTTACAGATGCTCGGGGGAGACTGAATGGGGTCCCCACTCTTTTAGGATGCCAGGCTTGCGGTGTTTTCTGTCTGTTTTGTCTTCGTTTGCATGTTTGTCCGTTGCTGAGATGGAACTTGAGGTGGCCTGGCCCTCTGAGGGCTGCATGCAGGGGTAGCGGCTCCTGGGATTAAATGGTCCCCTTGGCAGTGAGCGCGAAGAGCAGGTGGAGACACTCGGGATCCGAAGTGTGGTTCTGATCCAGGGAGAATACGCTGCTTTCGTAAGGAAATCTATGTCCCGGGCGGAGAACCACATTGGTGTCCTGCCATTGGAATTCACTACATTGAAGAAGTCTATGAATCTTCCTTGTGAAACTCGGATGGGAAATTAACTTTTAAGCACGCCTTCGTGGAGCTGGATGTTCTTGAGTTTGGGAGGCATGATCCTGATGCCGGGAAAGGTCGGTGGAGACTTGGCGAAGCCGCGCATGCCTGGGCCCTGCTCTGCTGGATGGGCCCGGATCCTCAGACACATGGGCTGGCGTGGCCGGGCAAGCAACGCGGCTGGTCCGGGAACTGCTCAGAGAGGCTACGAGGGACTGGGGAAATTCACGGGGTGGGGAGGGGACTGGGAAGGCATTTCCAGGGCACACCATTTAAATGGCACCGAGTGGTTAATGGCCAGAGATTCCATTAGGGTTTGGAGGGTGCAGCATTGGGGATTATTTGTGGACTCAGGGCCACAGGGAGAAACTGTTATGAGTGCCTGAGAGAGGATGGACGAGGAATTGCTACAGGCCAGGGGTTACTGAACAATTGGACCCCCCGCCCTGGCCCCAGTCCCTGAAAAGGCCCCATAATCCCTCCTGCTCAAGAGGAACCAAGCCCAGCTCCCAGGGGCATCGGAGAAGAACCCACACAATCTACAGAAGAAGAAAGGAGAGTGGGACTTGAATGGGAGGAGGCTCTGGATGGCACAAAGACACCCTGAACACTTGTTATGCGGGAAGAACACACAGATGCTCAGCGGGTCAACGGGGGAAAGCCGATGTGGACAAAAATACCAACACGTGGGTGTGAGCCACAGTCCATCTCCTCTCCTTCCAACTCCTCTGAAAGGTGCCGTCTAAAAAGAACTGGTTCGGGTCACTGTAAGACTCAGGGGGCTCATTTTCTTACAGTGATCCAGGTAAGAGGTCGGGAGGAGACTTGGAGGCAGGATCTGATCACTACCCGGCATCTCCACTTCTATTCCGCTGGTCCAAGTGACCATCACCTCTTGCCTGGATTTTTTCAGCAGCCTCCTAACAGGGGGCCTCACTCCCACTCCTGCCCCTACTAGCTTTTCTTCCCACTGCAGACGGAGGGATTCGGTCCAGCCCTGAACTCCTGATTATGCCCATGCTCTGCTCAGAACCCTCTGATGGCTTCCCATTTCATCCACAGCAAAACCCAAAAACCCAATCCAAAGTCCTTACCCACAGTTTCCAAGGCCCTACATAATCGGACCCCCTACACACACACACACACACACACACACACACACACACACACACACACACACACCTTTTCTTATCCCACCACTGTCCCCCTCATTCATTCACTTTTCTACAGCGCAATGGCCTCCACGCACACTGCAGCCTCACTGCTGTTCCCTCTGCCGGAATGTGTTCCCCTGTCAGGGGCACTGACTCCCTCCCTCCACATTCAGTGTTCCTCGCCCTCCCTACCAGGCCTTCCCTGATGATACAGCCACCCCCTCACCCTGCTTCTTTCTTAGCCTATTAGATATTTTTCCTAGCTTATTACATACTCACTTGCTTATCAATCATTATCTGCTTTGCCCCACACTAGAATGTCAACTCCATGGGAGAAGGGACTTACTAGTAGCTCTGGTGCCTTACCCAGCACTAGACAGTATATGCGCTCAGCAGATGCTCAATAACTATTTCCTTACACTTTCAAAAGTGATACACAATTCACATATCAGGTTAAAGTATACAGTTTGAATTATGTTTTTAGTGTATTCACAAAGTTGTAGAACCATCACTATGCTCTAATCTCAGAACATTTTCATCAGCCCAAAAAGAAACCCCGAACAGTCACTCCCCATCACCCCCTCCTACCCCAGCACTCACTAGGAAAACAACAGAGAATCAGCAAATGAAAAGCACAGGATCTTCTTTGACAAGATCAACAAGATTGGCACCGTGAGGGGGTCCTCAGGGAGGACAGCTGCAGAGGGTCCTGTGGGAGATGCTGCTGTAGGCGACGCAGCATAATTACTCTTCGGTGGTCTCGGGTTTGGTCTCATTTTTACTTTTTAGTTGTTTCTATTTGAGAGATTTTAGTAAGATTTCAACTGCCTTTCCATTTCCTTCCAAAATTAGGCTTGTGTCTCCTTCACTTTTCCTCTTCCTTTTAAAAACAAACATTTTATTTTTAATTAAGTAATATATGTTCATAGTGAGAGCCTTGGAAAATATAGGAGAGCATAAAGAAAAAAATAAAAATCACCACTATCCCTCACTAGAAACCTTCATTCTAATCCTTTTTAATATGCACAATCCCTTATGCTCATTTCAAAATTCAAAACACTCTAAAAACTGAAAGTTTTGCCATAAAATTAGTTTAGTGGCAAAAGCTGACCTGAAAGGATATGAATCTATTTATAGTCTTTATTATCACTATCTTTATTAATATTAATACGCTTATCTGCAGTGTATTACATAATATAGGGAATACTACCTGTCTAAAAGCTGGAAAATTCTGATTTCTGAAACATATCTGGCCCCAAGGGTTTTGAATAAAAAATTGTATACCTATCTATATTAAAAATTTTATATATGTCTTACACGTATGTGTGTTACATATATACATATTGCATTACATATATGTACATATGAAATAACATACATGTTACTTTATGTCTCCACTTGTTAGCAGTATGTTGTGAGCATTTTACTGCCATTAAATATCATTGGAAAGCAGTTTTTCGTGGCGACACAGTCTTCCACTATGCTGGTCATTCAGCCACGACCCTTTTGCACGTTTAGGACATTTCCAATTTTCCAATATTATAACTAGATGAAGCATCCTTGCACATAAATCTTGATGTGTATCCCTCAGTATGTTCTTAGGAGAAGTTCTTACACATAGAACACTTGGGACAAAGCATGCATCCATCTTGAGGAGGACCGGAGCCACATACAGAGAAGGATGGCCGCTGTCCCAGCTGAAGGGGAATGCTGTACTTCCTAACCCACACTCTGACCCGCGGCTGCGCTGTAGCTCATGGTGCTTCTGACGTACAGAAGTTTTAAAACTTTGTGCAGATTATCCATCTTGTCCCCTGGGTTGGGACTCTGGTATTATGATCAAGGAAACTGCAGCAATACTACGTAAATATTCAATGCATTCCTTTTATTCTTTCACAGCTTGATTGAAACCATTTAAACGCCTAATCAATGCAGAACTTACTTTGGGGTTTGATGTGAGGTGAAATTCTTTTTTCTGAAGGTAGCCTGCTACCCCTACACTGTTTATGTAACTCATTTTCCTCCACTGACGTGAAATGTGAATCTTATCATAGACTAAGCTACTCTATACTAGTATACTAGAGTCTAATTTGGGGCCTTGTAATTTTGCTCTGTTGATCTGTTTACCTACTCTGAGCTATCTCCACACTCATTAAATTATCTCAATTGGATGAAGTTTTTAAAACCTGATGGTATTCATTCCCCATTATTCTTTTTCCTTTTTAAGCTTTCTTGGTTATTTTTGTCCATTTATTGTTCTAGATGACCTAAGATCCTTCTCCTAACCCATCAGAAAAAAAAATAACTGCTGGAATTTCAATTACACTTGCATTCAATTTATAGATTAATCTAGAGACTATTGACATCTTTACAATATTGAATCTTTATACTGGGAATGTGGTTTAACTGTCCATTATTTTATCCTACTTTTATGTCTCTAAGTAAGTTTTATAGTTTTCTTTTAATGGGTATTTTAAAAATTATTTCTCCGTTTTACTTTTATTGCTATAGTGAATGGGACTTTTACATTTTATTTTACAAGACGCTCCATTGATTTTTTAATATATTTATTTTGTGATCAGCCACCTTACTGAACTATCCTGTTAAATCTGATAGTTTTTCAGCTGATTCATTTGTTTCTTCAGTTAGACAATTACATTGTCTGAGAATAATGGTGATTTTTGCCCCTACTGTCCAGAAGTTATATCTTTTATTTATTATTCTTACACTACATTAGCTCTGTCTCCCACAACAGTGCTGAAGGATAGTGTGCGGGCAGACATCTTCATCTTCTTCCGGACGTTAATGGGCGTGTCTCCGGTCGTTCATCAACAAGTATGATGTTGATGTTTGAAGTTCATTATCACATTAACAGTGAAAAACAAATATTAAATTTTTTATAAAATGCTATTTTAGCATCTATCAAGGCAATAATATGCTAGCTTAAGGAAAAGTCTTTCACTTACTGTTGTGGTAAGATTTTTTTATTTTATCTTTTTTATTTCAACTATGCATTTCTACTCGGTCAGGGCATGTTATCATTTTTTTTTTTTTGCATGTTATTTCTTATAATATTACACTGAATTTTTCTTGCTTGCATTTTAGTTAAGATCCTTATATTTACATCGATAAGTTGATCAATCTGTGGTTTTCTTTCTTTTATGCAGTTACTATCATGGTCTGTTTTTGATATCAGGATAATGCTGTTCCCTGAAATAAAGAGGAGGATGCATCCTCTTTCCCTCTCCTCTGGACGGGAATACAGCATGTGAACGTTGTAAGGGACTTATCAAAAAGATCACCCAAACCCACAGCATTTGTTGAGATAATCATTCAAAACTTCTAATTTTGCTCATCTCAATTATTAGTCTATTCATGTTTTTCCACCCTTTCTGAGAAAATTTTGTAAAATTGTGTTTTCTACAAATTTGTCCATTTTAATGAGATTTTAAAGTTTATTACCAGAATTATGTATCTTTCTCGTCATTTTAAAATCTGTATACGTTGCTATACCCATTTTCCTTAATTCTTTTGTGTATTTGTGAGTCTGCATTTCATTTGTTTGCTCTCTTCATCTGTGCTTGGGCTCTGTTTCTAAGCCTGCCCTTCTCCGGGACCCTCTCCCGCACCCAGTCCGAGTAGCGTTCTCATGCTGAATCCACATGTTTCCTACCCGCTGCGCGGGCACCAGTGCTTCTGCGCAGAATCCGTCCGCTCCGCACCTCTCACTGCAGAGCTTGGCAGGCACTAGGCAGCATCCACAGTGCGTTTTCTTTCTCCTTTTTTCCTACAAAAACTTGTTTGATTTGGTCCCATCCTCGAGTTGCTGTCAGGTAATGGGTTAATTCAACCAATAAGGCAGTGAGAGAGGATGAAGGAGAGAGACCACTGAAGTGGGGTTTCCCAGTGAGCCCTGAATCAGATCTGTCACCAGTGAGCTCTCTGGCCTCATCCCCAGACCTTAGTTCCCTGACCTGTAAAATAAAGTAGTTGGGTTTCAAGGTTTCCAGAGTCGGATTTACCTTGAGCATTCTATGATGATCTGTTATCCAGTTACCCAAATGAAATATTTCTACTTAAGACTAGATGAATATGATATTCTATCTACATAATAGTTCTATTTTCACAGCTACTTTTGACCCAAAGCAGTGAGTAGCATGTGACTTTCTAATATTCCTTAAAATGATTTAGCGAATGGTTCTTTATGCATTGGGTCCTTCAGTGTCAAAATCAAATCTACTTTGTTTTATTCTCCTAACAAAGTAACCAATAGAAGCTTGAACAATTGTTGGAAAAACAAAGTAGTAGCAAGAAATGGAAATCACCAAATTGCCAAGCAAAGCAGTATGATAGCAGGTAATAACACTAAAGGTGATAGCACAATTCTGGCCTTGTGTATTTATTTAATGTCATAGTAAAATTTCTCCCAAAGAAGATCTTGAATTTCTTACTTCTGTTTTTGAACCATAGTCCTAGACAGCAGAATTATTAATATTTGAAATGGAATCTCTAGTGGAACATGCTCTTCTTCTAGGAACAGTATCCCCTTCTAAGAAATGCACCTTACTCAAGCTCCATATATGGTGTTCCTGCTATGAACCCATCCCCACAGCAACAGTTCATTGATTGGCCTAGAAAGGAGCACATGACCAAAGCAAAACCAATGAATTTCTTCCCTGGTTATTTGGACTTGGGACCAAGAGAGTAAGGGGACTTTCCCCGGGAGTGCTGAACTTACTAATCATGTAAGCCCAGGAGCCACCAGAAGCCATGAGTTCTGTCACATGAAGATTGGTGGCAAGAGAGAAGTTAAGAAATTTATGTGCAGAGAGAAGTAGAGCATAGAAGCAGCTGGACAAAGACCCATGGAAGACTAGATCTGAGAAAGATTTAAAAGCTCCAAGGCTGTGAGAGAGGCACCACTCCTAGACCAGTGCAGATGACTAGCATGTCGGAGTAAATACCAGAGCAAAAGAGCTCATTTTAAAGGTGGTTAATGAGACTTAACCATGAGCGATTGCCAAAAGAACCATTTAAACATGGATCTGTACAGAACATGGAATGGTGTGGTGACAATGAACTGAGCAGAGTCAAAATGAGAAAAGTGGGAGTGGACATAGACCATGCTACCATACCTAATGGTTTATAGTAACTTCTTAGTGCAGAGGGACATATGGTGAGTACTGGGGATGACTAAATGGATTCTGTATCACGTTTATATCAACTATATAATAAGCTCAATGTAAGTCTTACTTCACAGAGTAGGTTTAGTGATTCATAATCAATCACTTTTGTAATCTTTATAAAGACAGGAATGAATTAACCGTACAAGGCATAGTTATCGAGATCTGAACCTGGAAGATTGGAATTCCAACAACATTCAGATGTTTGGAGGATGGAGAGCGACAGACAGCCTCTGTAAGCAGGTGACTCAAGTGTATGACCATGGGCTGTGCCTCTGCAGGTCCCTGTCCTTTAGTTCTGCCACTCAGTCATTGCTCTCACAACTTATGTGCTTATAACTCCTTGCCCTGTGTCCTCCCCCTGGAATAACTATTTCCCACCATTCTCATCTAATAAAATTGTATCTATTTTTTTTTTAGATCCTATTCAAAATAGCATCAATGTGATCCCTGTACCCCCTGCAGTCCGAGTAGCTCCAGATCTTGTAATCAGACATGTGTACATAACTTTGTTACAATAGTCATCACGTGGTCTTCGGTTAAGTGTTGGCATGTCTGCCTTCCCCAGCTGTGTTGTGCTCATCTCTGTACTCCCTGAATCCATCAGCCTGACTGGACAAAATGGTTTCTGAATGAAAGTATGGATAAATGAGTCTCCAATTACTATGCATTACAGTGGTTCTAGTTCTTTTAAATTTGTGACAAAATAGACTTTGTTGTCATTTTATATAGACACTAGAGGCCCGATGCATGAAATTCATGCAAGAGTAGGCCTTCCTTCCCCCCAGCTGCCGGCACTGGCTTCCCTCTGGCACCCAGGACCTGGGCTTCCCTCCAGCTGCTGGCAGGCACCTGGGACCTGGGCTTCCCTTGCAGCCCCGGCTTCATCCGGAAGGTCATCCGGAAGGACGTCCAGTCTAATTAGCATATTACGCTTTTAGTATTATAGATGGCAATAAAATCTGCTCTTGTAAGTTCATTCCTGTTAATCTACTGTCCATGTAGCATGACCATCTGCTTACAACTTAAAAAAAAACAACCAGAATATGGTAGATGAGTCTGTTCCTCTCTGCACAAAGATATCTCTCTCCCAACCTCACTCTAGGAGGTCTGAAGAGGGAGGAAAGAGTTTAGTATTTTTTTCTAACTCAGTTTTACGGACATATTCCTAATCAGTTATAAAGTTATGAAAGGCAAAATTTGAGGCAAAGGCGTGTGGGGTTTGCTAAGTTTCATAGCCTGCTGCTCATACCCAGCTTCAGCTTCTTGGCCAGGGCGTCGATTTGAATGGTGGGGTCGGACCCCATGGACAGGAAACAGATCAGAGGTGTCCGTGTATCACTTTCTTCCCAAGTTTTCTCCAGGTTTAAGATAACTGGTTCTGTGTACTTCTCCTCCAGAGAATTGGCAATGTACTTTCTTGCTTGAAAAACAGTGCGGTCTGGGCACCACGACCTAGAAATGGACACGAGCGAGAGGAAAAAAATTTAGTCTCTTCATTTCTTATCCTGTCTCATTCTAGGCATGTAAAGAACATACTTAATTAGCAAAGGACAAAGAGCTAACTCTCCATTGTGCAGGTCTGAGCAAGGGCAAGATCTTCTACCCTGGGTTTCGGTGCTAGGCATATTCTGAAATTTTAATTGGCCATTTTTAAAAGCGAATCAAATGATTATCCCTGGTAACCGGAGCTATTGCGTCAGGTCAACAATTCCTCATCCAAGCTAACACACAGGAGCACGCTTATCTTCGGCAGGTCGTTATCAGGTGCCTGCTGCACCTCAGGCCACTCAGCAGTGAAGCCACCTGCCCGGCCTGCGCACACAGGAAGCTCTGCAGGCGTTGGGGGCGGGGGCGGGGGGGAGGGGGTAACGTGTCCAAGTGTCAGAAGTAGGTTGACCAGCGAGCACTAATGTAATGCCATCTGTGTTGCCTACGTTGAAGTAGGTTCTAAACACAAGGACACATTAAATAACGTCATTTGATATTTGATATTTTAAATCACAACTTCTACAGATTATAGTATTCATTAGGCAAAGATTCAGTTTTAGAATAATGGATAAAAGATAGACACATCTATTCCAATACAAACGAGTAGCTCTTTCAGCCTCTGTAGGTCATGAGGTCGCCATTGCTGTGATCACTCGCAGAGGGTGACAACACCCAGGAAACACCTTTTTGTAAGAAATGCGAGCTCAGGTAGGGGTATGAGATTGGAAAGATAAAAACGACTCCAAAATTATCCAACAGCTTTTTGTTAATCTTTTGAGGGTTTCATCTGCCCCCAATGCCAACCTTGCCCACCAATCTAATCTCTCTCTCTCTCTCTGTCTCTCTCTGTCTCTCTCTCTCTCTCTCTCTCTCTCTCTCACACACACACACACACACACACACACACACACTCACACTCTAATATAGAAGCCTTCTTTAAGCTACGGGATATTAAGAAAATATGAAAAGTGGAAAGGAAAAGAAAAAAAAAAAAGAATGTTCTTCCTTAACATCAATTTAAAACTTTTGCTTCTATTATAATAGTCAAGCCTGCATTACACATTTCAATAGCGTAATATTTATGGGGTTTTTTTCTCAGATGAAATTGAATTTCAGCTTACAAACTAATTGCTTTATAACTTTGTGAGTTATATTTATTAAAGAAGTAAATACAACAATAAATAATGAATGAAGTGAATAATAAAGCATATTTTTCATGTTTCTTTTGGCTAAAAGCACTATCATCAATACACTGTCAAAACATACCATTCCCTGCCACCACCATCATTTTATTTGCTTGTCAAGGAACTAAAGAATTGCCATCCCAAAGTGCAATGTGGAAGCACCTACATTGCTTATAGTAACTACTGGGACACAGTGAAGTAACTCCCTGCGGTACGTTCCTTCATTTGACAATACAATGCCTCCAGCTCTGAGCTACCTATTCTCACCTGATAAGTAAGAGTTTGTGGCAGGTATCCAGCGAGTCGTTATATCCATCAGGGATAATTTCTTCCTCTGGAGCATCTTTGTCAAACCAGCTTTTCCATCCCTTCTCATTTCGAGATATCTAACATAAACAAGCCAATTAGCAAGCCACGAGAGTACATTGAGTTGAAATAAATATATTGGGGAGGACGCCGAATAACAGAGCGCCGTTCTCTCTGGGCACATCATTTTTCAAATACAACCACACATCTACATTTCTCTTCCAAATCAATGACTCAGACAATGTGGAGATTACTATTCTCTTTCAGTTTTCCCATTGCTTTTCTCCACTATTCACTAAGATTAGGACCATGAATCAATTACACTAAATGACTGGGCAGGAAAAAAATCACAGACCAGGGTTTCTCGACCCACTGACATTTGGGGCCAGTTATTTTTTGTTCAGGGGGCTGTCCTGTGCACTGTGGGATGTTTGGCAGTATTCCTGGCCTTCACCCACTAAATGCCAGTAACACCCCTCCCCCAATTCGGGACAATCAAAAATCTCTAGACATTGTTAAAGCTCCCTGTGGGAGGTTGGAGGTGGGGGGTGGGGGTGGGGAGAGGAATGGGCACAAAGTTGCCCTGCGTTGAGAACCACTGATAGAGACCATTCTGATAAGCAAACCTCTAAACGTTGACCTCTATGTAAAATACTGATAGATGGCACAATCAAAACTTCCACTTTCCTAGCGACCCCCACCCTGAGCATTAGACCCAAGGAGGGAAGAGGTCTCTCCAGGAGCTGGTCCCGGGCGCCTGTTCCTGCAGAGCATGGGGAGAGCTGCGGGATTCAGAGGCATCACAGGCACATGGTGAAGCCCAGCCCTGTGCAAACCAGTGGCAGACGCTGCCTGATGGCGAGCCTGGCGCTGCTCCGGGACCGCCGGCGGCCGGGTTACTTAGGCCGTGTTTGCAAGCATGTTTAAAGAGCACCAGTCAGCGCTAACAGCAAACAGCAAATCAGCACAGAGCAGAGGCTGCGTGCCACCCCCAAGCCTTGTCCTTTCTCCTCTATTCTCCCCACTTTTTACTGAGGCACAGAGAGGAATAGCTGCCCAAAGCCCACAATCCTATAGCAAAACAATGAGCCCAGTTGCTCCAACTTTGTCCCTGGGGCACTGAAAAAATGGAGGAGGATTTCTGAAATGTCTCACAGCTGCCGTCTTTCTCCGGGCTCTCCCTAGCTGGCTGCTCTCACAGAATCAGCTTGGCACATGGTCCCGAGGCCTGGGCTGCTGCAGCCCACCCTACTGCCCTGGCCCCAGCGCACTGCCACTCACAGCGCCCCCTGCAGGCCCCCCCCCACTAGCGGCTAGAGAGAGGGAGCCTCGGAGGGTGTTTATTCCCAACCTTCCATCTGCTGATTTTGACTTCACAGTAGAGCTCCCAGGCGAGTGCACCTGTAATGAGCAGGGGGCTAACTTCCAGCCCCTTGCTGCCCACCTCCATGGCCCACTCCTTTTCCTGGCCCTCTCTCCTAGCAAATGCCACTTCCGGGTGTTAAACAGTTGGGCCTGGGATGCCAGGCAGGGCGGCTGCTGTTGGAGGCTATTTTTGTTTCAATCGCTGACACCACTCAGATGGGAGACTGATCTACTCCTCCCTTCCTTCCCACAGACAGGCCAGCCGTGGGCCGCCTGATGGCAGGGCCCGGTGAACTTCTGCCCTGTCCCGAGAACAGCTCTTCCCCTCACATCTGGCCCAGCCCCGGGGTACAAGGCGTGGCGGAGAAATAACTCGTGCTGCCAGGAAAGGGCATGAGGTCAAATGACAGCTTCGCCCTTCATTGGCCACATCGAGAATTCTTAACCTCTTTGAATCTCAGTTCTCTCATCTCTAAAGCGGGATCCACAACGCAATAAATACATATCTATCAACAATTGAATCTAAAAATCAAAATAAACAAGCAAGCAATCTAATGAACAAAATAAACTGATGAATAAAACAGAACCAGAGGCATGGAAACATGGAACAGGCTGACAACTCTCAGAGAGAAGGGGAGGGGGGGGTGGGAAGAGACTAACCAAAGAACATGTATGCGTTACCTATGACACAGACAATAGGGTGGTGAAGGCCAGGCGGGCGGGAACCAGAGGGAGCGGGCAATGGGAGTGGGGGGAGAGAGGGAGACGTCTGTAATACACTCAACAATAAAGGTTTTTTTTAAATCATAAGCAGAAGTAAAAATGTAACAACATCAATACTCTACAAAAAAGGATCCACCCCTGGTTCCGATTCTGACAGCAATTCTAGCAGCCTGTGAGTGGCCCACGCCCAGCACAGAAAAAAAGGCAGCGGCCTGCACCTCCAAAGGTTCCTTCTGAGCGGCCCCCACCCTCCGCCTATACGCTCCCTGGCAAGCCACGCAGAGACTTAAAGCTACACCATTGTGTGGACCCTTTTGTGTGAGGACCTGTCACCAGGAGGTGCCCAATTAAATGGCCTGGGTGGCCCTAGCCGGTTGCTCCGTGGTTAGAGCATTGGCCCTCGGACTTAAAGTCTCAGGTTTGATTCCAGTCAAGAGCACGTACGTACCCCGGTTGCAGGCTCAATCCCTGGCTCAGGTGTGTACGGGAGGCAGCCAATCGATGTGTCTCTCTCACATCGATGTTTCTCTCTGTCTCTACCCCTCTCTTCCACTCTCTCTGAAAATCAATGGAAAAAATATCCTTGGGTGAGGGTTAATAACAACAACAAACGGCCTGGGTGTGTTTGGGTGTAGAGATCTGCGCTTTCCCGCCCTTTGTTACCTGGTTCATGATTTCTGCGAATTGCGGGAGCTTACTCAGCTCCACGAGGTTCAGCCAGGTCATGTCGAGGATCCAGCGGAAGGGCTTGGGAGGGCAGGCCTTCAGGTCCAGGGCTGCTCCGCCTGGGGGAGGGGGCAGCGGAACCAGGTCAGCTCCGGCTCCATTTTTCAAAACGCGCCCCCTCCCCCCAAGTCATAAAAATGAGATAACCATATTACAGAAAAATATGGGAAAACTGGAAAATAGTCACCTTACAGAAAAGGTGGTTATCCTTTTTGGGTACATTTCCTTCATGTCTTACTGTTTTATTTACTGGTTTGTACCGTCTTATAACATACAGATGGTGGTAATTCCTTGTCATTTTTCTCTGCAGAGAATTGTTCCCAGGTGGTTGTGGTTGTTTGCCTTTTTATTGTGATTTAACAGTCTGCAATGTACCATTTTGCTATCAATGTATACGCTGATCATCCCATGTGTGATTTTAAAAATCACTTCTAAGTCATCACTCCTCCAGAAGTTTCATATTCAATACTACTAGTATTTGTTACCAGGTCAAAAAGATGGGTAGATGGATAGATTGACATAGTACAGCTGTGGGGTTTTAAGGGAGTAACTAATGATCAAATCATTCATTCATTCATTCATTCAAAAAATACTTAAGTGTTCCCTGTGTATCTGGCACATTCCAGGCACCGGGAGTAAAGCAGAGAAAATGAGCAAGGCCCTGGCCTCACAGCATGTGAACAGCATGTGTTTTGAAGCCAATCACAAGTCAACAAGCATTCCCAATGCGACCATCTCCCACCCAGTCGCGTGCCTACTGTTACAATTTCAAATCCCTCTGTTGCATATCTTTAGTAATGTTTCATCATAATAATTCCAGCTCTGTTTTTAATTCAGATTATGCAAAAACAGTGATGCTGCAACTTTCAAATCCCATCATCCTGAAGAGCTCCTGGAATTCTTCCACTTCATAATCAACGCTTGGGCAAAAAAGGGGAGGGGGGGCAGAGGGCTCTGCTCCCCCTCCAGCACCTTCCTGAGATGGAGAATGAGCTGAAGTACCCCTTTCATGCACGGCCCTTTGTTCAATCCCCGGGGCAATGATTCCGAGGCCACCACGCCTTTAGACCGGCAACCTTCCTCACCACCTGCCCTGTGCACCCTGGAGAGGGAGAAAGCCTTCCGGGCTCCGGTTCTGCTAACACCGAGTTTACCGGGAAAGCAACCACTGGGGGCGGCTGCGGACCTAAGGGACTCTGCTTCTCTGACCCAGGGACTAGCCATCCTTTTCTTCTCCGTTGTTTCCAAAACAACATGCTCATGGACCATAAGCCTCAAAGGCACCAGCAGAGGCCGTCGAGGCTGCAGCAGCGTTTCAGGCGCGTGCACCTCAACTAACCAGACAGCCTCTCCCCCAACACCCACTCTCATACTCGGGAGCTGCAAAGACGCGGACAAAGAACTCAGTCTCTGCCTCCTCCTCGGCCACAAGGTGTAACAACGGAATCTCCCAGGTGGGGTGCTGTGGGGATTAAATGCACGTTTGTGTGCAGAAAGCTTAGGACAGTCTTGGCCCACAGTAACAGCCAGGCAATCATTAGCTGTGGTTGTGACGTTAACTGTCTGACTTGGAACTCAGGTCCAGTCCAACCCGGAAGGCAAGGGCACACGCCCTAAAGGGTCTTTTGTCCATGGGTCACAACAAAAGAAAGATGACACCTCTCTAAAGGAGCTGGGCAGGGAAAACAGTCTATCCGTTACTCGCTGAGGCAGGATTGCCCTGCTATCTGCTTCATGCTTCACCGTGTCTGACACTGTCCGTTGAAACAGAAAGTCAAAGGCACCTTCCAGATTCTGAAGAAAGCAAGTCGGAGTGGAGGCAGAGGGACGGTCCTCCTGGAAATCAGACACTTGTGCTGTGACCAATAAGTTCCTTCTCCCCCTGTAAGCACTGAGTTCAAATGATTAAAAAAAAAATTAATGATCTAAGGACCATATGTGTTAACCTTGTAAAAACCATTAAAAACAAAGCCATACCATCTTTTAAAAAATAATTTGGTCACAATGTAAGCCCGTTCAAAACTAATACAAACTGTACAATAAGCCAGCTTTGGGTTGTTTTTTAAAAAACACAGAACCTCTTTTACTGCTGAGCTGACTATACTTCCGCTAATCAACCTATCAGACAATCCCAAATTCATCTTCCTAAAGCACTGCTCTGTTCGCGGGACTTCCTGCTCGTAAAGCGTTCGATGGCTCCCTGTGGCCCACTGAATGCAACCCACGCTCCTCGCACTGGCTCTGCTGGCCCTGCGCAATCTGCTTCTCCCTGGCTCTCAGCTAATGAAACGGGGGCACAGATGTGTTATCTCCACAACCCCGATGTGCAGCCTTCTTTTTTTTTCTGTGTCAAACCTAATTCTCCTCACAGATTCCTTCCCCACTGTGTTGCTGTGTTTCTCAGCCTCCGCTGATTTACATACTTAGTCTCCCAGAATCCCGTCTGTCTCAGGTAAGAGCTCAGTTTGGCTGGGTTTGCTGGGTGGGGAGAAGTGGGGGGCGGGGGGGGGGTGATTGTGTCATGACAGGGAGGGGCCTCAGATCGGCACGCACCCTCTTGTCTCTACCAGTCTCGGTCCCAGGCTGGGATCCCGCACTGTCTCCCCTGAGCACATCCTGTGGGACCTGCAGGCGCAGGGGGCTGTCATGCCCAGGGACTGGGCCTGTGTCCGGTCAGAGGTCCCTGCTCTGCAGCTTCTTGGTTTGCGCCCCAGGCCTCTGGTGTGCACCAGCCCCTCCACATTCCATGTCCACACGCCTCTGCCAAACCTCCCGCGTATGCGTCTGGCCACTCACTCCCTCACAAAGCTGCCGGGCAGCTCCCATGCCCGCGCGGCTCTGGGCAGAGCGCAGGGCATCTTCTGCCTGGATGTTTCTCGAGCGCCCTCCTCTCCCCACCTCCTTCTTCCTCTGACTCCTCTGTCCTTCCACGACCCATTGTGGACCAGGGGACAGGGCTCCCACTTCTTTCTATGTCAGAGCTGTCTCCTTCAGGGGTCACACTGGCAGATGGGACTCAGGAAGCAGAGCCAGCTCACCAACGAGGAAAAATCCAAAAGTGTATTTCCCATCCTGCTTGTACCCACAGACGGGAGGCTGTCCTCAGCGCGAGGCCGTTTGCTCCCACTGCTGCCTAAGGTTCCCACCCTTCCCCACCGCCCCTTCCCCACTGCCCAGGGGCCCCAGACCCCGAGGCTGCGGCCCCAGGCAAGTGAGAGCCTCGAGGTGACTGGACGAGTCAGAGCAGCTTTCTAGGCCTGGTAAATTCAGGCGCGTTTTATCTAAATGTCACAGAGACCACCCCTACGGATGGACGCTCCTCTCCGGAGCCCGCCCTGTCCCTCCAGGTGGCACGGGTCCTTCCCCGGGGCCCACAGCCCCCTGTGCGCGGGGACCGGTGGTCGCTCTCTGAGATCACACTGCTAGGCAGGCGCAGATCTGGGCGTTCCCTGGTTCCAGCCCTGCACACGCCTTACGCACCACGCGGTCTCTAAACTCCTACATGCAATTCAGACACCAGCTCCTCCAGGCATACCAGGCCTTAGAAAAAAACATGAACCCAAGGACATATTCTCATTTCCTTTGAGCTCCAAGAAACAAAAAGTCAAAGACATTTCAGTGAGTACGCAGAACGGTTTACAACATCTCTTATCCGGTAACCTAACCTGGGCCTGAGGAAGAAATTAACTGAAGAACAACGGTAGAGTAGCAAGGCATGGCTCCTGCCTGCCTATCGTCAGCTGGACGATGAGGATAAAGCGCATCATGTCCCTGCACCTTGCGACGTGAACTTGGAAATACTCCGCATTTTCCTCCCGGATGGCCTCTGCTGACCCACAGCCTTGGTTGTTATTTCTACGCCCAGCGTGGCCGCTGTCTGACTTCTCGTCTGTCTGGCCTGCCGTCTGCCTGCTGGATGTCTCAAATCCCACATGTCTGCGTAGTCACCAGAACTATGGGAACGTCCAGTGCCCTGCCGCCAAGCACGTGGGAGAGCTGCAGGCCCCTGCTCTCCGTGAAGTTAGATGTGGCCACATGTCTTGCTTTGGCTAATGAAATATGAGCGTTAAGTGACATGTGTCACTTATGGGATACCTTTTAAGGGCCAGGACACAATTTGCCACATCCCGTCCCTCTGCCTAGTAATTAAGATGGGATCCCTGGGTGACCATAACAAGCATGTTGGAGCGAGAGTGGAGGAGAAGTAAACCTTTGCTGTGTTGAGCCATTGAAATTTGGGGGTTGTTCTTATGCTGACTGAAAAGTAGGTCCGAAACTCACACTCATTGTTCCCCAACTCTGACACTCCTAAACTAGCTCCTCTCTCAACCAAGCAGACAGGAAATCTCTGCACAGACCGGAACCTCGGCTCTGACCCCTCTCCTGGCTCTGGTCCAGTGCATGTCCCTGCTATGACCCCTCACCTGTTTCCTCCTTTCTACTCGCATCGCCTTTCCCGCAGGCTGCGGCACGGGAGATTATAATAGACCCCTCGATCCTCTGCTCTCTAGCCCATGCATGTCTGCCCGAGTGACCTTCCTGAAGGACAATAAAAGGTTCCGAACGGACCACAGCACCACCCCCACGACACCTGGCTGCTCACCAGATCAAGAAAACCCTTCCTCTAGGAATCGAGGCTCCCAGTTCACGCACTCCACACGTTTCCTTCTCATGCTTCTGTCTCTACCGTCAGGGACCACTCAAACGCCACTTTCTTTTTTTGGAGGGTGGGGAGGAGCAGTGAGAAAATGATTAAACTATACACAAGCACAAAACCATCAAGAAAAGATTGAAACATTTCCCCATGTGTCAAATAACCTGAAAAATTCCTGACGTACCCTGCAAAGGTGTGTTTTCCAAGGAGCTTTTCTGATCTCACCGAGCGCACGTAACCTCTCCCTCCTTTTAGACGGAACACGTTGCTCTTAGCTCTCTTATCACACTCGGGCGATTCGGCCTTGTTTTGCAATTATTTTATCCCCTGTATGAGACTGTCATTTCTCTTAAAACAATGTCTGCTTTATCTCTGTATCCCAAACACTAGCGTGCTGGGTGTGCATAGCACTTGTTTTGCTGAACTGAATGAAAACACTTTTGTCTTAGTTATACTTTAACATGGAGATAAGCAATGAGTGGGATTAACTTCAACTATGAGCCATCACATTCCTGCCTGAGGAACCGCTCTCCTGCAATGAACGCTCACGCCAGCTGCACTTCCCCACCCCTCGGCGTCCTGGTCTCCTAACCACGGGCAACAGTGACCAACCTTCATTTAATTCCATAACTGAGATCCATAGCGTTAACACGGACCCGAAGTACGTTACCTTGAGTAACCAGAGCACAATGAATGGAAATCAGAAAAAAAGGGGCATAAAGAGCTTCACTTTCCTGACAACATAACTGCTCTACTGTGTTGTAAAAATTAGTGTACAGTCCACCAAAGGGCGCATCAAAAGCGATATCCGTTACGTCACATCCATAGTCCAAACCCTTCACCTTTGATGAGAGCCTGGAACTCTCGGTGCTTCACTGTTCCTCTCTGGAGGTCGATCTTCAAGGTCATGAGGAGCACAAAGAGGAATTTGTGGTTTTCGTACAGGCCTCTGACAGAGTATGTAAAAACTTCGTATGTCAGGTACTCGATAATATTTGTAATTCTCTTTTGAGGGAGTGGAGACTTCTCAGATCTGCAATACATTTTAAAAATCAGAGAAGTAGGAATACAAACAAAAATGTTTAAGTTGCTGCTCTGGGGGGAAGGTCGCGAGGCCCACCTGGCCATGGACTGGTCAAACAACTTCAAGAACTGGGCCAGGGAGGTCTGGTACATGATGTTGACCATGCTCATCTCTGTGATGAGAAAGTAGAGGATGCTCCCGCGGGTGGCCGCCGGCCGGAACTCCTCCTGAGCCAGGTTGATCTTGACCTCCGTTTCCGCGGCCACGTGTAGCTTTTCACTCACTTCAGCTGCTGTCAGCTTGGTGGTTCGGAGGACACCGATGAGAGATTCATCATCTACCAAGGAGCCTGAAAACCAAACAGGAAGAGTGTGGGAACTGTAGAACACAGACGGGGAAGCTGGAAAGCCAGGTGCATCCGTTCAGAAATCTCCCTGTTAATTTTCAACCCCACTTCTTCAGAGCCCAGAGGGCTTCTAGTCCAGCTACCACCCGATGCCTGAATTCCTCCAAACATTCCTGCAAGGGCTGTCCCTCTCGCTGCCTAGAAGTCTGCATCCCCAAGGCAGCCCACCCCCAGGGGCTTCCGCTGTCCCCTCCATCGTCACCCTGACGGCGCCCTGCAGTGTCAGGAGCTCGCCCGCCCGCCCAGCGGGGCTCCCAGCGGCGCCGCCCCTAACGCTGCACACCGGCTTGCAGGTGAACGGTGCACTCTCACTGCTGCCTTAGAGAATGCCCTTTCACTGGGGGGAGTGTCTCACCAGGAGAAAAACTGTAACTTTATCTTTACCCTTCATTGTTGTTTCTAATAGATAGAACATGTTTATGACAGTAAATTTGATTTTAAGACATGGAAGACACTTTGGCCATGCTGAGCTATTGGCCATGATGTCTGCAAACAGCAGTGCTCTGGCCTAGCCGAGCGTCCGGGGCGGGGCCTGAGCTGCCGGAGGGCGCGGAGCTGCTCTGATGGGCACTAGGTCCCCTGATGGAGTCCAACTTGCGGTTAACCTCACAGGAAAGAGACCTTGAGCCAGCACACTCTTGGCCCGGTCAGGAGAGGAACCCTCAGCCATCTTTCTAATATTTAGAATCCCCAGAGGAACCAAGTGGTGGGAGAACGCACAGCACCAAGAGACAGACAGTGCAATTAAGGCAGAAAATAGGACTTCCCTTGGAGGACGTAACTGTTGTGAGAGTAACGCATCGTGTTCTTCTGGGGGGTTAAGATTTATTTTTTTTTTAATCCAAGGATTAAAGTGCTGTTCGGAAGTATTCATCATTAAACTTCTAATTAATGGTAGAATTTGCATGGCATTAAGCTGCCTACTTCAGAACACTGTAATGTTTGTTGATTTTATTTCCTTGGGATAAAATATTTTTACCTATTCAGGGAGAACACATCCCCAAATCAGGGGGTGGTGCGATGATCTGACTGCCCAGACAGAACCTGACTTCTACGTGGGAGGTCAAGTCAAACCAAGAGTAAGCTGGGTCCTCGATGGTTTGGCTCAGTGGATAGAGCGTCGGCCTATGGACCTGGATTGCAGGTTCAATCCCCGGCCCTGCCCTGGTTGGGGCATTGATCTCTCACATCGATGTTTCTCTCTCTGTCTCTTTCCCTCCCTTTCACTCACTCTAAAAAATAAATGGAAAAATATCCTCAGGTAAGGATTAACAACAATAAAAAAAAGGGGGGGGGTAAACTTGGCCTTGGGTGCTGAAGTGCCTCCACCACAGATTACACACCTCAGAGCCCACTGTGGTGATTACATTTCAATGCCAACTGAAAGAGTGAATCTAAAAAAAATAGATGGAGCCCATTAGTTTCCTTTGGGCAAGCAAATTAGCCTATTATGAGTTACCTAGCTCTCCTGGGAGCCCTTCTTTTTCTCAGGAGAGAGCAATTATATCAAGAAAATGGTTATTCTCAAATGCTCAGACCTTGTTTGCTAATTCAGTAATCAGATTCCCTGCCGTCCCTCTTTAATGTCTACATGGAAATTGCCTCGCTTGTCTTTGCATTGATAACTATTTCCTAACACCTGTCATCATGGGGCCATTGAAAAGAGGATACAAGAAATCCTTCTTCAGAATCCATTATTTGATTATGTCGTGATAACACAATACCTTTTGTAGCACTTAATTTGTAGAGGAGGTTATCTTCAAGCTCTTTCATCTTCCGCTTATTGAAAGTCACGTCCTCCAAAAGTTTAACCCTCTCAGACTCTAGCTCCTGTTATTAAGAAACACAAAACAACCTCAGAATGTTACCAGTTATTACAGTAAATCCAATTTACTAGTGTTTATTACAAACTTTTAAAAGTTTAACCCAAAATGCTTTTTGAATGACAAGAAATTGCTACCATTAGTCAAACCTATTTTTCATACTTTTGTTTCTCTAGACAGTTTTTTTTTATTATTATGCCCAGTAGCATTAGGTTTCCATAGCACTTACACTGTCATGCATGCGATTACCTTGCTAAAATAATTTTGCCCAATTATCCCCAGCTGTCTTTCCAGCTCTCAGTTTATTTAAATTAGAGCATCCCATTCTCTTGGCCCTGTTTCCACATTGCCTCTGGGAGAAATGTTAACTTTATTTGCAGTCAGAAGTGGTAGAAACAAAGAGGCGTTAATTAATACCAAGAAACCAAGAGGCAACCCAAGCCAAAGTGAGCACTTCGCTTGGGACCTGCCTATAGGAACTCCAGGTTACCTGGTTTGGCATAGCCAGTTGCCAATACAAATCCATTTCCCATTATTTTGCAGCTCCTTCTACAAGAGGGGCTAAATTGGATGTTTGGGAGGTATATTTCATACATAAATGATTTGTTTTTTAAAATTATATTTTGAAAAATTTCCAGCTTTCAGAAAAGTTGCAAGACTGGTACAATGAGCTCTCACAAACCCGTTACTTAGGTTCACCAAATAATATTTTGCTTTATCACTCTTTCCCTCTATATAATATTTATTATCATCATTGCTGAACCATTTGCCAATGTTATCCTTTATACCTAAAATCTTCAGCAAATCTCCTAAGATCCAAGACATTCTCTTACATAACTATAGTGCAATTTTCAAACTCAGAAATTTAACGTGGATATAATACTCTTGCTAAATATAGAGTAAACTGAAATAGTCTCAATAACATTCTTGATAGCGCTTTCTTCTGATTTTATGCAGAATCACAACTTGTACTCAGAACTGTGTTTTTCAACTACTTAGTTGAGGAAGTTTCTTGAAAAACTGCTTCAGAAATCCCTCCATTTTCAGAAGGTCTTCCTAAACCAACCTGTCAATCAAGAGCCACAGCACAGCATCCATCTGCATACCTCCCATGATGTGCATCTCAATTGGAGCCGTACATCTAACGGGCAGGAACTTGTCCCATTCATTCTTATATTCTTGGCAGCACTTACCTCAAGGCTTTGCAGAGAATGGACTCAACCCAATAAAGATTTGTTAAGTTGAAATCTGCTGAATTTATTCATCAACTTTATTTACATCCGGGGAAACTGAGCACCCAGAAATATTAACTCCAAACAGCATTTCAATATAATATGCATAGCTAGCTAGCTACTGTCAGAGAAAGGCCTAATAGCCTTGTCCTTCAACTCCAAGACCAGCGTGTACAGGGTATAATACCACTCACTATCAGGTTCGCAGTATGTGATGAGGTGGCAATGAAGAGCTGACGAGCCTGCCTGTGTTTGCAGGGGAATAGCTAATGTATTGTTTTCATTAGAAGAGTCACCCCTGGGTGGCAGTATAGGAATACGTGGACAACATGAATACCGTTAGCTTCCCTTTCAGTAAGATACAGAAACACAAGCATCACGGTACAGTGGACGCTTGTGAGCTTTGCAGCATGACCTGTAACGTTTACCTACGAGGTCTGGCAGGGTGGAAAGGCTGTGTGCTCTTATAAGTTAAGACCCTACTCTCTCTGGTCTCCATTTGTTCACCTGTAAAATGGGTTTCAGAGCAGGTTGTTAGGAGGGTTCACATCATGGTCAGGAGGTCTCCTGCAGACTAAGTGTGCATTTTGTTTCTCCAGCAAGCCTGGTGTGAACATCTTAGCACATCTCTTGAAGTGGAAGCTCAGGCCTAGAAGAATGTGTATAGGCGCTCTGGGACATGGAGGGGCCCGCCTTACAGAAGCTAGTGCTGGACCATTGAGGAATCCTCCTGGAACAGACCGACAGTACCAGGCAGACCACAAAGGAAGGACTAGTTTTTACCAGTTGACACCACGAGGCCTTAAGAAGAGATGGAGACCATGAATGGAGGGGCCCATGCTCCCTCTGCCTGGCTGTGGAAGTGGAATGGATTCTCTTTCTGGATTGCATAAGCCCTGGGTTGTTCGTTGTTAACTAGGATCAAACGAGTATGGAAGCTGGGACCATGCCCTTCCCTCCACCAGACAGGCCGCCCTTCCAGGCGGGTGCCAAGTGACCATCTCTATGAATGAGGTAGGATTTCACTTCTCCTTTCACTGTCTCTCTATTTCTTTGTGGTCAGTGTCATTCCTCCTTCCGTTTTTGAATGTCTTTCCTCTCTGTTTGTGTCCATCTGTTCGGATCTCGCCTTTTTTCCTTTCCTTGACCCGTCTTCTTCTGCCATCTTCTCACCCTCCCATTTTATGCCTCTCTGGTCTTTCTATTTCTAACCTTGCCTTTCCCCTGAACCCTTAATACTAAAATTAATTATATTTGTGCAAATATATTTTATATCTGCAGATATATAAAATTATATTTTGTGTATAACATTTAACATTTTCTGACATTTATCCTAACAATTAGTTTAATCTTATGTCAGCCTCTTAGAACCACCCCATCTTAAGTTGTTCTTTGTTTTATTAGAACCCTCACTTATACTTAAATACGTTTCCTGCTTTAGTGCAAATTTCACTTAATTAAAATAAAAGTATGGCTTCCTATATTATTAGATTACTAGTGGCCCAGTGCACAAAATTCATGCACGGGGGGGGGGGGGGGGGGGGTGGAGGGTGTCCCTCAGCCCAGCCTGCACCCTCTCCAATCTGGGACCCCTCGGGGCATGTCCAACTGCCGGGGGATGTCTAAACTGGATGTCGGACATACTTCTCGCAATCCAGGACCGCTGGCTCCTAACCGCTCACCTGCCTGCCTGCCTGATCGCCCCTAACCACTCTGCCTACCGGCCTTCTTGCCCCCAACTGCCCCCCTGTGCCAGCCTGCTCTCTCCCCACTGCCCCCCCTGCTGGCCTGCTCACCCCCAACTGCCCTCCCCTCCTGGCCTAATTGCCCCTAACCGCCTCTGCCTCGGCCCCGCCACCATGGCTTTGTCCGGAAGGACATCTGGGAGGTCTCCCAGTCTAATTACCCTTTTATTACCCTTTTATTAGTACAGATTAGATTGTAGTGGTTGAAACTGCTACAGTGGTAATAATATTCATTCAGAGCAATTTCTTTTTCTCCAGGATCATTATTTTATCAAAATTTTCAGTTATATCCAAGACCATCCTTCCACAGGACTATAGAGATGTAAGTCAACATACCCGAAGGTTTAAAGTCAGATGTAGGAAGTGGAAATAGGGGTGTGAATGTGCGAGTGTGTGTGTGTGTGTGTGTGTGTGTGTGTGTGTGTGTGAGTGTGTGTGTGTGTCTGAAGTTGGAGGAGAGGTGAATTAGTTACATGATTTCCTGACAGGACTTGAGACTACAAAACAAATATGTTAGCAAAGGTAAACAGGATTTACTTAATTTTTTTTTTTTGTCCATAGACTTAACATTTTCCCAATAAAATTTAAACATTTATTATAGTTTAAGTCAAAGTTCTTTACCTTGAGAAATTATTACCTGTTTCTCTGTTAGAATTACTCTCCTTAGTAACTGATTCTCAAGTCCTTTCATTGTAACAGTGAAATCAATGACTGATGTTTTAGCATTGATCTCAGGGGTAAAGGCAGGGTTCGGTAACTTTGTAGTAATATAAAGTTTAAATGAATCCATGATATCACATTCCTTATCACCGACTTTCACCTACATCAATGCAAATATAAAGTTTAAAAAAGCTTAGAGGACAGGACCAGGACTATGGGTTCAATTTAAGAAATACTTTACCAGAGGCTAGTGCTGTGAAACTTGAAGGAAGTGCAAAAGGAAGTTGTGAAATTTTAATCATTGATCTTAAAGAATAAAGCCTATCCCTTTAGAATAAGTTACATCTGTGGTCCCGCTTGGAGATGTTTTTAGCCATAACACCAAGGAAATTCAATGAAAATTTTATCCAAGACAAATGGTGAATAAAGAAAAACTCAGTCAAAGACTTGACTGTTTTTTCCACTTGAGAAAATTGTTTCCTGCTATGGAAATTTGTCGTGTTTATAGAATATATAATTTCTCCTCCCATTTCACAGTCATATCTGAAGCACATTTAACAACAGAAAGGTTTAACAAAATTTTCAAAGAAAAAACATGCCAACATATTTTTCCCACTTAACAAAAGAAAGGGTTAATAACATTTCCAAAGAAGAAAAATGCCAATATAACTTTCCAGAAAGAAGACATTTATCTTAAACACTACACTCTGCAGTATATTGAAAAACAACAGGTTTTGCTGTCTAAAAATTAGGTGGAGCCCTGGCTGGTTTGGCTCAGTGGATAGAGTGTCAGCCCCAGGCCTGAAGGGTCCTGGGTTAATTCCAGTCAAGGGCATGTACCTTGGTTGCAGGTGTGGTCCTTGCAGGCTTGATCCCTGGTCCTGGTCATGCAAGAGGCAACCAATCAATGTTTCTCTCTCACATTGATGTTTCTCTCTATGTGTCTCTCCCCTTCCCTTCCACTCTCTCTTAAAAAAAAAAAAAAAATCAATGGAAAAATATTCCCAGGTGAGGATTAACAGCAACAACAACAAAGTCAGGTGGAATTTATAACATTTCTAAATGACTTAGATTTTAATCGTAATCCACATGCTAGGGGACTAGCACATTCTCAGGCAGCAGGCCTTGACGCTGCGGTTTAGAATTGGGGGTCTTTTAAAGGACTTCCAGGAAGAGCGAGTCTGCAACCTCCTTTGGCATATTAAACATGGCACATAAAAGAATTCACATTATGAAGAACTTTTTTTCTACATAAATCTCTTTGTTTAATGAGAACATTTTTTAAATTTCAAATTTTATTCACTGATATTCATAAAATTAAGTTGTCCAAATAAAAAACACATTCAACCAGAAAGGCTGACATTCATCAAAAAATAAAAATCTGAAGAAGCCTAAAGGTAGAGAATGTCCAATGAAAAAAGAAACAGACTGAAAACAATTATAATAAAAAATCAGGAACACTATTCCATAGCTTCCAGCGAAGTCCATGATTTTAGACTGAACGTTAATTGAGAAATGAACAAATCAATGTCCATAGACTTCATTAAAATGCCATTTTCTCCAATGAAATACAGGTTTTATTGTATAGATGCATATATGTCTTACAAAATGAATTTTCTTGGAGTTGCTAAAATACATATAATATCTTATTATTATGATTAAACAATGTCTCTCCTTAATATATTATTTAGTTTCAGTGCAATAGCTACTCTTACCAAGAAATTGCCCTCCCCCTATATTTGTTATATATAATATATATAATATATATATACATCTATATTTTAATATTTTTTTATTGATTTCAGAGAGGAAGGGAGAAGCAGAGAAAGAGACAGAAACATCAATGATGAGAGAGAATCATTGATCAGCTGCCTCCTACATGCCCCACACATTGAGAATCGAGCCTACAACCCAGGCACATGCCCCGACCAGGAATCCAACCATGACCTCCTGGGTCATAGGTCAACCCTCAACCACTGAACCACACCAGCCAGGCTATACTATATATTTTTAAAGGAAACACTGAACATGAGTTTGGAAATTATTTTTTTCAGTATACCAAATACTTGAAAGAAATTGCCTTTACTGCTATGCTCAAAAAGATAAGTAGATGTCACCATTATCCTTTTCTTTCTTTTTTTTACAAAGCTCACCTTGAAAGTGGTGCCTGATTTAATGAAATTCTTTTCTAACACGTTATCCAGGGCCGGGTCCAGCTCTTCACGAATGTCCTCGATGAGCAGGGGTCGGCCCAAGGAAAGGCTGTCCTCCAAGTGTGTGCGGAAATACTTATGGTTCAGCGATGTCACCTAAAAAGGAAGAGGTCATTACTCTACAAATGGCACAAGGAACGTGCCTCTTCCTCGGTGGAAATCAAGAGTTGACTACGAATTTTGAAGGCTATTTGAGAAGCCTTGTTTATAAAAATAAAAGGAGCAAACATAATTTTCAAAACTCGGTGAGTCGTGGCCTGTGGAAGTCCTGGGTGTGTAACGGGCTCTCTGTGATGGAAAGAGGAGGAGAAGGGGCGCTCCTCAGATGCAGAGAAGTCTTGACGAAGGTAGCGTTGGATGTGGACTTTGAGATATTTCAGATTTTTATCTGGGATGTAAGGGAAGTGGGCAGTGGGGTGGAGAAAGGCGTCCTCATTAGGAGAAACAGAACAAGCAAAAATATGGACCCGGAGGCTTAGAACAGTGTCTGGGAAACAATGAACAGTCCATATGGGAAGCTGAATTGAAATATCAATGGTGATGAGATTCCCCCAGGGAGTCAGGAGTGCTGGAATCCTGCCCCTCGTCCCCCACTACCTGAAAATGAGCACCTTTTTAGACACCAGCTCCGACACTGGACCCTCGTATGCTCTGTAGTACCAAGTGCCTGAGCGAGGTGATGCAAGTGGCCTCAACCACAGGTTCTTTGGCTGCTTTCCTGATCCAAGGCCCAGATCCAAGGCCCAGGATAGAAACCACATCCAACACCTGCCATGGAGCCAGGCCAACGGACAGAGAGGGGAGAGTGCAATCAAGGGAGAGCCCAGAAGAGAGAAAATTGCTAAGGCTTTGCCCTAATCCCTGTTACAAAACTCAAAGGTGTAAATTAGCAAACAATTACAGAGATGACAACTTTATGACTGGCAGATTCAACGGAAATTTGGGGGAAATTTCATGATTTCAAGATTACGTTCCCCGACACCCAATGGTACACACCTGCAGGTCATTTTCTTTTTCCTTTGATTTAATCCAAGTTTTGCCTTGGGTTTGTGGATCTATGAGGAGTGGGTATCTGGTGGCCTTCGTCACTATAATGCCATTCTGAATCGAGAGGTCATCTCCCGGCAGGCCCTGCAGTCCCCACTCGCCAATCTGAATAACAGGAGGTGGACATGGCCGTTCAAAGGAGAACGAGAATGCTTTCATTAGTAGTTAAAAGCACCACGATATAAAAGAATTTAAAATTTGGGCATATATTTTTCCATTGAGAACGTGCAACAGGTACCCAGAAAAAAACCCAAACTTGTAAATGTGAACCAAGTAATATTAAATTTTAAAAAACTGGAATAAATAAATCCTTTCTCTCATGATGCAAGACTAGGTTTAGTCCTGTATGTTATGTTTTCATGCTTGAGGAAATATTGTTAAATTGATTACATGAAGCTTGGTTGCTGAGCATTCAGAGAACATAGGGGCTTAAAATATGGTGAGGCTGGCTTTGGGGGTGGGGTCCAGACTGGCTGAAGGAGGCAGAGAAAATGGATACCGGTGATAAGATGTCAGAGAAGCCACAGCCAGTTTGGCTCAGTCGACCTATGGACCAAAGGGTCCCGGGTTCGATTCCAGTCAAGGGCACGTACCTCGGTTGCAGGCTCCTCCCAACCTGGGCCCTGGTCGGGGTGCGTGCAAGAAGCAACCAATCGATGTGTTTCTCTCACGTTGATATTTCTCTGTCTTTCCCTCTCTCTTCCACTCTCTCTAAAAATCAATGCAAAAATATCCTCAGGTGAGGATTAAAAAAAAGAGATGTCAGAGGAGATAAGCCCCGGATAAGCCCCTGAAACTTCCCCTTCCTGCCCTTGGTTCTGCTTCGGTGGGGTCCGGGGTTGCATAGCTGGAGGGAGAGAAGTCAGGAGAGATAAGATATTTTATTGGCAGGAGCTCATCAATGACATCTTTTAAAAAAAGTATTTCTTTTCCAAAATCAGAGGGAATTGCCAGCCTGCCTCCACGTGTTCATAAAATCACCCGAGATCCAATGAACCAACCAGCCTCCGCCTTCAAAGGCCGAAGTTAATAAAGACTATCCTGGCCCACGCAGCCTCACCAGTGACCCACTCTAGTCAACACCTGATCTGGTCCCTGTCACGACCACGTCGACATTGTTTGAATTGGAAAGACTGATTTTTCATTTTTAAGTAGAGATAACATGAAATTAATAGCATGGCGTCTCTAGGGCAACTGGGGAGCGTATCCACAAATCAGAAAAGCAGCTCATGAATACAAACGGCCTGGAAGGCATGTGCTGCCACAGGAGGCCTGCAAGAGGCACTGGTAATTGGCAGGGGCGTCAAATTCCCCACGAGGGAGGCTGGGGAGGTAGGTCACGCTGTTCCTCGGTGACACAGAGCGTGCTACTAGTAAGGGATTGCTAATGACCAAGAGAAGGTTAATGCCAGTGCGTGGGGCCCGGCTAATGTCTGCATTGGCCCAAGATGTTCGCAAGAGCGCGTGGTTTAGTAGGAGGGTGTAAGCACTGAGGGGCTGTAAGGAGAGCTCGGTATCAGCCTGTCTGTAACTCACCAATGGCCTTTTAGTTCCCAGCAGTGCAATTGGTACTCATTGGAAAGGAGGATTTCTTAAAATGCAGAGTAACTTTTATACAACAAAGAAAATCCATTTTTGGAGCTCGTAAGCATTTTCAAACAATCTTTTCAATTAAATGAAAACAACAACAACAAAGTAGGTGTACCTTGACTTCTTAGTAAGAAATAAAATGGGACTGAAATTCAGATACTGTGATGAGGAAAGAAACACTTACTGTTGGAGGATCCACCAGCATTGAAATGAGATTCAGGTTCTCACTGAAAGGAATTTTCCGTGCCCTCAGCTCCAACTCCCACTGCTCTTTAAGCAGATAGTTCCTAAATATCTGATTGAAAGGCCCGAGGTAGGAAAGGAATCCGGTGCACAGCAGAATATCGCCCACGAGCCTGTGGAGGAGGAAACACAGTCACTCTCCACAGTGTCAGGACTTGGAGGGCCACAGTGCAGTTTGGCTTGTTACTTGGTGAACCCCTTCTTTGCTCCCCACACTCAGAAGCCACACGTGGAGAGAGGGTGCACTAAGGAGCAGCAGTGGCCTTACGCGGGGAAGGCGGGGGAGCGAGATAGAGGGAGCCTGTGCCCGTGCCCCGCCGGGTCCTGTTCAGAATCAGTCCTGGGGAGACTACTTCTCCTTTCCCACCCCCTCCCTGCTTCCTGAGCACACGACGCTGAGAGTAGACAAATGGAGCAGCCTCCGGATTGTCCTGGCAAACTCGAACCGTTTCAGCAGCACCCACTACTGAAAACCCACACTGCCGAGCCGGGATCCAGATGACAGGTGCTTCACAGAAGGCGCTTCCCTCTCTGTTTCACCGAGAGCGCGGAACTTAAGCTGCAAGCGGCTTCTCAGATGGAGGGACTCGGGATGGGGATGAGGGCATGCAGGAGAAAGCTCTGCACGGGAGATGGGTTTTATGTTCTCCAGCGTCACAAAGAGGTGGCGTTTGGGTGGTGCCTGAGATGGACAGCGAGTATTACGAAGACCGAGAGGCATACCTGTTAATCTGAGCTTTGAACTCTTTGCTTTGCTGAGTCCATCGGATCTTCTCTCCGCTCAGCCCGTCGATGAGGGTGGAGGCTGCCTGCATCTTTTTCCGGCACATGTCGGCGTCGTTGAGCAAGTCCTGCGTTCATACAGGAAGAAGGTCTCAAGAACTTCTTAAATCCCTGAATTAAATGGCCATTATATGCACACGTAAAATACATGAGGGAATTTCTTAATGCGTAAAATTAATATAATCTAAAAGTACAGTGTAAGGGAAACCTTACATGTTACATTCTGGTAATTTATTCAGTATATAGTTATTTTACATTACAAAATTTCAAGAAAAGCAATTTTGTAAGCTAGAATACAAATCACATCAATTAAAATAGTATTTCTATGGGGGGGATGGGGGGATAAGGACACATATGTAATACCTTAATCAATAAAGAAAAAAATTTAATAAAGTAAAATAAAATAGTATTTCTATTAAATATTTTCAAAATAGAATCAAATCAATAAAATATAGTGCTTTTAAAAGACTTGGATTTAATAATAATCTGAGTTCTTTGCAGTTAACCAAGATTTCCCCCCAGAAAATTTCTACACAACAGTCGTGTGCTGCAGGCAGCTTGCATCCGCTCACAAGAGCCAATTGGTAAAAGTTGTAGGGAATGTGTGCTGGTGTTAAATAGTCGTAATTAAAAATTAAATTATATAAACTTATACTTAAACAAATCATATTAAAAGAAAAGGTAACGAATAACCAAAACCCACCACCTCCTAATTACTGACTGCGTCTCAGTGTTACCGAGTTGAGGTTACTAAGCCCGCCGTGTCGGCCTGGTGGAAAGCGTACATTATGGTGCTGCTGCCGCCACACGTTTTTCCAATCCGGGTTCAGTGTCCTCACAACGACAGCGCAAATGGGCAGTGACGGGAGGACCTAGACCCAGAAGTCAGCAAACCCTGCCCACAGGCCTCCTTCTTCCCCTGGCCCCTGCCTCACCACCAGGCCACCACTTCACATCTGACCTCAGAGGTTGGATCGGGACAATTACCATCAACTTCACAATTAATAAGTGCATGAGAGGGACCTGAAACCCAGTTACCCAACTGCAAAGTCGGTGCCCTCGGGGCATGACATCACAGCTCCCGTTATGGACAGTGATGATTAAAAAGAATCTGAAGGGTCAAAGATCCAAAAGAAGTAGACGTCGCTAGCAGGGTAGCAGGGAGGGACATTCAGGTAAACCTTTTCTGTCATACACATGTACCTAATTTCTAAATACAACATATACTTGCGTAGCATTTCCTTCACTTTGGGTATTTAATCTCACCATTTTCTCATTCATTGCTGCATCGAATTTTGCTTGTACTTTATCCAGCTCGCCTTGTTTCTCGTCAAGCAGTGCCTGCGCCTTCCCCAGCTCAGCATTGGCAACGGCTAAGCGGCCCTCCTGCTTGGCCAGGTTAGTCTTGGAAGGAAGAGGGGGTGATTAGTGTGGAGCGGTACTGGCGCTGCAAAACACCTGACTTCAATCGGTAGGTAAACCACACCCCCCATGATTTTGCCCTAGATGTCTGGAGGCCGCCTGTGTCAGTGTTTTCAGCTAGGGAAGCAGAGGGTCTTGAAGATCCTTCATTAAAGTTCTTTTTCTTTTAATTATTAATGTTAACACGGACACTGCAGCAATGTGTAGGAAGGAGAACAAAAATTACCCGTGATTTTACCCAGTGATAGTCTGAGTATTGTATTAAGAAGTTGATCATTGGCATTTTGATTCCCCCCACCACCACCCCTCACCTAATGAAGTAGAATCATTTCCCCTGTCCTTAAAACCTTTTCGTGAACATCAGTTATACGGCTGCATAAAATGCAATTTGGATGCATCACCATTTCATAACCATTTCTGTACTTTCAGACATCCCCCCCGCCCTTTTTTAATTGTTATAAGTAAAGCTGGGAGGAGTACTGTTGGGAATGTAAACATTGTGGCTGGTTTCCTTGGTAGAGATTCTTTGAAGTGAAATTACTGCAACAGTAGTTTTTCATCTTTTTCTAAGCCTTACAACATGGTAATTATATTTTCTTATACATATAAAGTAATTCATCAGCAAAGTAAGCTAGCCCAGGAGCCCTCTGACATAGGTTTTTGAAATTTTTCTCATTTTCTTTCTCAATATTTCATTTATTTGAATTTAGCCCTTTTCCCCAGGAAATTTTCACTTCATTTAGGTTTTCTAATGTATTTACATATAACTGTGTACAATTTGCTTTTTAATTACTTAAATCTACACATCTGTGATTATAAGGATTTATCTTTCTATTCTCATTTGCTCTTCTATATTTTCTTCTTGATTAGATTTTCTAAGAATATATTTCATATTTTGTTTTTGCAAAGCACCACTTAGTTCCAGATTTACTCATTAATTCTACTTTTCTCTCTTCTAATTTTTAATGTTATTTTTATTAGCTCTATCCCATTTTCCTCAAACTTGGTGCATATGTGTGCTTATCAGTGAGTATGTACTGGATTTAGTATCTTTGATTCATTTAAGGGCAAAGAACATATCATTTTACCACCTCACAAAAGTTTAGGTAGCTAGCTGTTTGTCATCATTTTCTAAATGAAAGTGACTGACTTTTTAAAATGTAAACTTTCTAATTTTATTGCTTATTATCAAAGAACAAGGCCTCAGCGATTTTTGCTTCTGGGGATTAAATCACGGTCTTCTTTTAGCATTGAACATGATGCATTTTTGTAAATGATTCTTGGACAATAGCAATCATATTCTTTGTTTATATTTTAAAAAGTTCAAGTAGCAATTCAAACTTTAAAATAACATGGTGTAAAACCTCTATATAATTAATTTATGCCTACGCTGGATTGGCTAAATAATTTGCAGGGCCCAGTGCAAAATGGAAACGTGGGTCCTTGTTCCAATATTATTAAGAACATCAACAGGGTGACAGCAGAGCATTGAGCCAAGCACGGGCCCTTCACACAATGTGCACAGGTCACACCCAGAAAGCCAGCGCTAGGCCCACCTCATCTGTGCTGGCGTGGTGCTGTGCGCCACAATCTCAAATTATAATATGATTTTTATTAATCGCCACCTAAAGTAGTTATGCGTTTTGCTTTATGTACCTTAATATTATTATATTTAATTATTACAATTAAGTCTTATCATAGACTTAATTGTTAGGAATAAAAATTTTTATCACTAAAAAATAACCGCTCTTTTAAGTCTTTTTTTTTTCTTCTTGAATTCTGAAACTTATATAACATTTCTCTCTTGGTATCTTTTTGTTTGGGTGTGTTTGTTCTATATTCGCATCATTTCCCTTTGTTAAAACTTCTTATTTTTCATTTATTTTCTATTTGTCACGAAGCACAGAGTTTAAAGAGGCAATCCCTTCTATAAGGCTTACTATGAAAACCAGCAACCTGCCCACCTCCTCACCAGTTCCCATTCCACAGAGCAACCACGTGCAACTCTTCCATCTGCACGGGGCTGGGATGGGCGGCGGGGCTGTGTGTGTCTGTGTGTGCGAGGGTGTGTGTGTGTGTGTGTGTGTGTGTGTGTGTGTGTGTGTGTTGTATTTACCCTCAATACTTAAATTGCATCCTTGAGAAGGTTTTTTTTGTTCCCTCAGACACGGAGGGCAGCTTGGCCAGATACTGAATCCTCGGGCCACGGACCTGCCCTCCTCAGCACTCTGCCTGCGTTTTTCATTCTGCTCCAGCAGTAGGCTGGTGGGAAGTCTGCGGCACCCTGAATGCTCTTCTTTTGTAATCATTCTTTTAAATTTTGTTTTATTGTTTCTTAGATGCATGCAAGTGGCCCTTTCTGTCTTTGAAATGTGAATGTTGAGACTAATTTTTATAAATTTCATTTGGAATATAGCAACCCATTTCAGTCTCCAAACCTTATCCCCAAACTTTAAAGAAATGGCAAGTTCTCTTCTATGACATCTTAGTTCTTATTCCCAGGAGGTTCATTCCCGGTCCATGTTAACAAGTTGGTTCCAGGTTCTTGCCCGAGATGCCCAAAACATGCAACAGATGTAAAAACAACGCGAGACGGTGAGAGGGCACACAGACAAAAGGGAAAACGCCGGCAACCGGGACGTCTACCGTTACCCGTCAGAACGATGCTTTGCCTGTTAACAGCAGTAACGCGAGGCCTGGGTTTACTGAGCACCGAGCTCCTGGGAGGAGGAGGGGACGTACCTTCAGAGGCAGCACCTCCCTGTTGATGCCATAAAACGTTGCCATAGCAAGTGTCCAGGACAGCAGACCGGCCACGTTCCCGCAGACCTTTTTGGCACTTTCAAAAGTGTAATCATCCATGTTAAAATACGGCTGCAGCAACTCCACCGTCTCCTCGTTGATGGTGTCCTTGGGGAACTGCTGCAGGCTCCACAGGAATCCCGTGGCGCTCATCAGCTGCAAAACACCACCACCCGCAGGGCTGCAAGGAGAGGCCTGCCTGCTCCCCAGCCAGGGGCTCCAAAGAGTAACAGCCCATTGGCTCCACCACACAAATCAAGGCGAGGACAGGGGTCAGCCTAAATCTGTGAACCGCAAACTGTCCTCTCATTTCTAAAGATCAAAGTTCCCCCAGCTTCCTGCCCAGGGGGTGCATTTAGTAGTAAATGGGTTGACCTCAGGACTGCCAGGACTGGCCACCGGTTCCGGACAGATTGTGCAGAAAGCAAGCATTCAGCCTAAACCTCTTTCCCTACTTACTTTCTGGGAGATGCAGATTAAGAGACACTACTCGATACACAGCGGTCGACTCACCGGCCAGCTTGTGTGTTCTGTATCGAGTGTGCGGGCTGAGGAAACCCACGCATTGCATGGGGCCTATAAAGAAGTTTTCACTTACTTTCAGCGACTCTCCCCAGGACGGCTTGCAGCAAGGTTTTTCTGGATCCAAAGTAACAGGATCAATTTTCTTTTGAAAGAGTAACAGAACGCAGTCCATGATTCTCATAATAAGATGCGGGGGCTTTGCGAGTTTCCTGACCGTGGCAATATCGTTTGGTTTGATCGTCTGTATTGGGGGTGAGGAATCAATATTTTTTTTGTTGTTGAGTAGTGTTCATAGTCATGTGGCAATCTGATACTTTTAAATAATGAAAGCAGAACATTTTAAAATGCATTTTCTCCCCAAACCCTGACATTATCTCCTTAAGGGTCTGCATTCCAAGATTTTTTCCTAATAGCTCTTTCGTTGTGATGCTAGGATTTTTGTTTATTTTAGTGTTTTTCCCCCCTCTATTGCCCTCAACTAGTTCCTTGGAATATCACTGCCATTCATTGCGCACACACACACACACCCCCAGGCCTTTGTTAGCAACAAGCCTCAATGGTGGGTGACATTTAGATAACTTGCATCTTCAAAGCACAGAGCCTGTCTTCTGTGTGGATAACAAAGAGGAGCAAGGCCTGAGGAGCAGAAGCCTCACCTCCGGCCTGCACTTGGAGGGCTGCCCTACCATGGAAGGGGAGGAATGCAAAGGAGACAGGAGAAGGTATTATAACACACGCCTCCTAAAGATGTCTTCTGACAGTTTCTGTATGTGAGCTGGGTTTGGAATAAGTCATTACCAGACATTCAAGGCAAGAAGGACCGGGACATCCCATAAATCAAGAAAGTCTCCTAAGACCCATTTGATTCAGTGATATCCCCCCCCCCTCTCTCTCTCTCTCTCTCTCTCTCTTTCTCTCTCTCTCTCTCTCTCTCTGTTTTGTGTGTCATCATGGAATCCATAAAGGGAGTGGGGATGAAGAATGTGCCCTGGTCACTGTCACAATTTTATTAAGCGATTATCATAAATCTATTCATATAACAACTACAGCCATTCTCCCATATAAAACAAACAAACAAAAATAGCCCTGTCCTCATATTTTTCCAAGGCAGAGAGAGAAAACTCAATTACCCTAAACTAGGATTATCTGTCATAACAGAAGCAGGGGGTGATGGGAAAATAAAGGAGAGCCGGGAGAACCAACATTTTCTGGACGGGATGAGGTCTGAGCCTGGTCTTGAAGATTGACTCTTACTAGGCAATGGAGGTTAGGTGAAGCATTCCTGGCAGAGAGAGACTCGTTTAAACACCATGATTCTTCCAAAAGCCTAGAGCTTTTTCTGTTTGTCTGGTCCTGTTGTGTGGGGACAGACGACGAGAGTTCAAGGAAAAGAGAGAAACCAGCTTAGCAGCAGCACTAATATTTATCGAGTATTTTCCACGTGCCCAGCAAACGGCACTCATGACTTTTAACGTTTACATTGACCCTCCAAGGGTCAGTGAGGAATTCCTCACAATCCCTATGGAGACCCACGAAAGTTAAGTCAATTTACTTAAGAAGTGGTGGCCCTGACAGGCAGATGCAGGTGTGCCTGCCTCCAGAGCTGTGCCCTCAGAGCCCGGGACGCCTGGCTGGGGACTTATCCTGAGAGCAACGGGAACCACATGGGGATGTCAAAGGGGCTCATGACAATCTCAACAGGGTCCTAAGTGATCTGAACCCCTTAAGCATGGCTTACGCATTAATCACCAGTACGGTTCTCAGTTCTCATGGAAAGCAGATTTACAGGATGCAAATAGTAAGCTATAGGACGTAAAGACTTAAAAGAATTTGAACTTGGAAAACTTGATCTGTGAAAAGATTGTTTCCAGACTCGGTTTTGTGATTACAGAACTTCCGGTTATTTCACACAATGGAACTTGGTGCTGCTAGGACTTGTGTGGGGGGGACAGCAACTACTCACATTCAGGGCTGCTTCCGCCTCCTCCAGGGCAGGCTTCGCGGCCTCGAGTTTGCTCTCAGCTTTTACTTTTTCACTGTCAATTTCATCCACAATTTTTTGGGCTTTGTCTTTCACCTCCTGCACCTCATTTTTCACTTTGGCTGAAGCTTGAGCACTTACTGTGACTTCTGCTAACACCTGTTAAATTGAGGAAGCACATGAGAGCAAACAGAAACCTCTGAGCAGCATTTACAGATTTGAGTACTGAGAGAATATTCATTCATTAAAATGTAAAACATGAATTAGAGCAAGTTTATTCCCCATCTAAGATATATATGCTTATTTTAATCCTCACGCAAAGATGCTTTTATTGATTTTTAGAGAGAGAGGAAGGGAGAGAGAAACATTGATGTGAGAGAGAAATACTGTTCCATTGCCTTTCTTATGTACCCTGACCAGGGATCAAACCCACAACCTAGGTATGTGCCCTGACTGGGAATCAAACCTGCAACCTTTTTGGTGCATGGAACAACACTCCAACCAACTGAGCCACCAGGCCAGGGCTGAGTCATCTATATTTTAAGATGTATTAAAATAACTCCTTTGAGCAGTCCTTGCAGTCTGTTATTTCCTAAGCTTTCTTCAGGCTTAGAATATATAAACTAGAGGCCCTGTGCACAGATTTGTGCGGGGTGGGGAGGGGGGGTGTCCCCGCCGCCTGGCCTGCGGGGATCGGGCCTAAACTGGCATTCAGACATCCCCTAGGGATGCAGCAGTGAGTGAAGCGGCAGGAGGCTGAGGAGGAGCCCGAACCAGGCCGGGCACTGTCCGGCTCAGTGCTCAGCATTCTCACCACTCCTTAGCACAGCCACAGAGGCGGAAAAGGCCCCCCAGCCACCCCCGCCACCACCGCTGTGCTCGCCAGCTGAGAGCCCCGACTTCTGGCTGAGCAGCGCTCCCACTGTGGGAGTGCACTGACCAACAGGGGGCAGCTCCTGTGTTGAGTGTCTGCCCCCTGGTGGTCAGTGCATGTCATAGCAACTGGTCATTCCAGTTGTACTGATTGTTCTGTCATAACAGTCGCTTAGGCTTTTATATAGAGAGATATTTAACCTTTCAGAAAAATGGTATTTCTACTGTATGTAATTTCTAAAAATTAAAACAATATAAGTAAGTGTAATGGAATAAGATCAGAAACCATATTAAGCCTCATGTAAATAACAATAAAAATAGCTCATATTTTGCTCAGTGCCTACCATATGCCAGAACTTTGCTAAGTGCCTCTCTTGATTCTCTCTCCTTTCAGCAACTGGATAAAGGTCAAGATTTAAGTGTCAATTCCTACCTGGCCCTCAGGGAGGGGAAGCCGACACAGCCTGAGGGGTGGGGTGGGGGCATAGATAAAGGAGCAGCACCATATCCCTACCCCCTGGGAGGAGTATCCTTTTTTTTTTTTAACTTCACCAACTCCTCCTCTTATTGTTCCCCCGCTTGACACAAACTTCAGATGAGACTTGGGGCATCCTAGAAACCTAGAGTATGCAGGGACCTTACCAAATATAACTACAGTCAAGCAGAAATGTCATAAACAGTTGGAGAGAACAAGAGAGACAGAGCCAGAGAAGAAAGAACAGCCTTAGACCCGGTGGGATGGAATCGGTTAGGTATGCCTTGGTGTGAGTTAAATGAAATACCTAATGGTCGTTGGGAACATTATCTTACCAGAAATAGTCTAAGTCTATACCCTGTAAGCTTCTCAACGCTTTTTCTTTACTTTGGAAAAATGTCCCTCACCGCGCGGGATAAAACAAATGCAAACTCACTTCATCTGCTTTCACAGACGCCACTTCCAGTTCCTTCTCCTTCACTGCGAGGTCCTGCGAGAGCTTCGCAACCGATTCGCTTGCCTCCATGAGCTTGTCAAGACCTTTACAAACGCACAGATGTACACGCTTGCTGAGTCTATGAATACCCCTCCATCAAATATTTATCCAACATTTACTACTTACAAGGCACCATAGAAGTACTATAACAAACACCAGGTAATTAGTCACGGACAAAGGCTTTAAAAATGCACATATCCTAGGAGCAACAATCCTGGCCATATTTCTGAGAGCTTCAGCAGGGGGTGAAGAAAATCGCTCTGGTGGAAGAATATCATCTGGCCACACCGAAGGGAAGTCCCAGGGCCGCACCGAGAACGTCAGTCATTGGACCTGCCTGACAAACATCAGTGGAGAAACGTGCTTGACAAACCCACGCTCCCCTGGGCCTTGCAAACACTTTGTGGCTGCCATTTTTTTTTCCCCCCTTTGAATCCTATTGCCACTGAGATGGCAAATGAGACACATCATCTGGTAACGTTTTTGTTGTCCTCTTCACTATAAAAACAAAAATAACCGCTAAAATCCGTGCGCCTGGCTCTGTGGCTTTCAACGCTGGAGAAGACAACAACCAACCAGCTTTCTCACATTCCAGCTGGGTTCTAGGCAGAGGTGTTCAGTGAATGTTTAGCATCTGGTCTCTTGACGGGGGAGGGGAAGCACTCATTTGTATATTTTCGGTGTCCACGGTGTAAATACTCCCACGTGGCCGATTTCAAGCTACCGAGAGATTCTCAGTGGCACGCTGCGATATTTCTACCATGCAGGTAGAATGGATATAACCTCAAGAACAATAATAATAGCAAAACAGAGTAAAAATAACTCAGAAGTGAGACGTTTTGAGTAGTTTTTGCCTTCACTTTTAGTATACTTTATTTAATTGTGAGTTTATGTAATTTAATTTTAATTTAACAACCAGATCATACAATTCCTAACTAACCCTGGCTCCTGTGAGCCAGCACCTGGGCTCAGCACAGAGCTGGTCCTGAGCATCACACGGAGCCGCTGCAGGAAGGTGAGGGCGAGGACAGCGAGGAGCTTTCTCCCGCTGCTCCCAGCATCACTTAACTTCCCGCCCTTGAACTTAGTTAGGCTCTGGGACCCGGTTTTGTGTAGGAGAAATAAAAGGACAGCACGAAGGTATTTTGGAGTGTTTGGGTCAGATGCTTTCCGGACCTATAATAATTCCAATTTCTACTTTTTCTACTTCTATATACTGAACACTCAGAAAACCATCACTCAAGTAAATTCTCTCTTTTTGTTTTTGTTTGTTGCTGTTTTGCCTTTTCCTTTGTTAGAAGTTTGAGAAGCATTAACTTCACAAAGTTTATACAAATTGAGGGACATTGCAATGAAACCGGAAACGGAAATTGTGGTCAGTTCCCAAGAGCGGGCTGTTCCCCAAGTGACCGCGGTCACTCACTGCCCCACTGGTGGGCCCGGAGTTGAAGGAGGGGGGGGGGGGATGGTTCTAGAAAAAAACAGGCCACCTGCTGGGATTTTCTCCCGCCCAGTTCTGGACAGGTCAAAGCAGCCTGAAGCGCCTTTCCTCACATACTCCGTTCCTAACCGTGAAGTCCGTATTTCATTTTCAATCCCAGCAGCATCCGCCAAACAAAAGATTAGGATCCCTATCAAACAAGCCCGGACAAATCCCATGCTGCTTACCAATATTCATCCGTTCAGCCTGCTCATTAATAAATTTCACCTTTTCCGTGTAAATGTTTTTATAACCGTTTATAAACGAGAGGTAAGACTTGGGAGTCACGTGCGCTCTCCGGCGGTATCTGAAAGGGAGACACAGAGTGAGCTCGTCTCTGCATCCCCTGGCCTGCCACACGGGTCGGAGCCCCTGCTCTTCCCACGTGAAATCCCGAGAATGAGTCACTGGCAGGGAGGCAGGGATTGTGAATGGTTTCCCTGGAGATGAGATGGTGAGACCATTAAATATCTCTCTGGACTTTTTCGGGGTCTTTCACTCCTCCCTTACCCCACTCTGGGCTTGTTTCCTCGTCTGGGAAACCGAGAGAGAGAAAAATCACTGCTCTATACCTGCCAGAATTTTGTGAAGATAAAAAATATATAAGTGCACTTTGCAAACTTTAAGACTCTGTGCAGATATCAGGGGTAAGTGAGGTGGTTGAAGTGGATTTGTACGGCGGTCTGTTTTCACTCTACTGATACAGGCTGCACACCCCTTCCCAGCCGGGCAGCAGCTGGTGGGCCCCAGAGGCGAACACCAGCCGCTTCCCGCACGCCCTGGGCTGCCCTTAAAATCAAAGCAGCCACGTTTGATTCAACACTCACCTCCTTATGGGCTTCAGCAAAGTAATTCTATTTAACAATAGAAATAAATACAAATAATAATTTTATACGGAAGACACTCAAGTCAGAGAAGAACTCCACACATACATAAAATCATTTTACCTTTTAGATTAATTTTGCGCTTTGGGCATTCAGGAGATTTTTAACATTAAAAGTATTTTAAGAACTTGGCCTATAGATGACTATCGTTATAGTGTTATGAAAATATTACATTCAGGATAAACTTCTACCACCTGAGAGGGTATGACAAACACACCAAGTTTTTCATACATAGACATGGGTGTTTGCAGCTATCTGAAGGTGAAGATGTCTCTCTACAGGTAACAGCAGCAGGAGGAGTTCAGATGAGGTAGAAGGAACATCTTCCTAACAGTAAGAATGAGTGCACACAAACTCACCAGAAGATCATCTACAACTGGCTGTTCAGGAGGGGTGGTCTAGGTAGGGTTTCTCATACCCTTTGTGAGACAGGGACCCCCTGGAAAATCAGTGAGATGGACCCAGAGTGCCTCTGCAGAAGAAGAGACATGGTCTTTCTGGCGGGTCCAGCAGCCCTGCAGCCCACGCCGTAACCCTGAGGGAGAGGCCCACTGCTCCAGAAGTGCAGGCTGGCCCAGCGGCATTCACATCTGTCCGTCGTACGCAGAGACTATCGTGCTGGGGGGAGGGAGGTGTATTTCTAAACTGTTGACACCAGCTTTCACATATGAACACCATCGCTGCTGTTAGTGAGAAGCTTCTCCTACAGTCAATTACAATTTTGTTTCATAATTATTTGGCCTAAAAACATGATGAAACAGGCATCACTTGATCAGACTAAGTGATGCAAATACAAAACCTAAGTGTTCCTGTAACAGAAGGCAGTGATGAAACTTTAAAACAGCGCCCTTCTTTAATCACAATAAATAATGCATTTGAACAAGAAACTAATTTTAAATGGCTAGTGATGAAGAGTTAAGTCATTTCTGAAAAAAAAAAATTAAGTACACAAAATAAAGTGACTCATTAAGCATGTGTTACTTTGAGGCCTAGAAGGAAGGAGGTACTTGAATATGGACACTAGTTAATTTTTAAAGCTTGTTTTTTACTACCCTTTACATAATCACTAGAAAATCAAAGCAAGAAAAAATGTAAGAGCCGCTGGGACCCTGAGCTCAGCCAGCGCGAGCCCTATCCCGGACGTTCCAGGCGATTCCTCCCAGGCGTGACCTTCGTGGCGCTGCAGCTCTCGTGCGTACGCAATGTCACCCACCTTTGGAAATAACTTTCACAGTTCTCTGAGACCATGTCATGGAAGAGGCCCATCGTCTCCACAACTTGTCTTTTGGTGTCAGCAGAGCAGACGATATTGTAGCCTGAAAGGAAGTAGGAGGCCACGGCGACCAGCGCCTCCCTGGGCCAGCGACTGAACCAGTCCATGGTGCAACCTGATATCAAGCCAGGAAATTTCAAAGACCGGGCGCGGAACTTCTCGCCAACCTATCACAGCAAAGTCGGAAGCATTAGAGACACAAGCAGATTATCACTCGGCTAGAGAGAGTTATGTCTGTGCATGCTGAGTCAGTGGTGTGACATCACAATTTTTTAAAACTCTTGGGCTGCATTAATAGTGTCCAACCAGGCGGGGGGGCAAGAGCATGAATGGGAAGGGGGGTAAGGGGGGATAAATACACATATGTAATACCATAATCAATAATAAAAAATCTTAAAAACATAGATAAAATGCCCAGATGAAGGGAGGTTATATTTCCACACTCTTCCCATTTCTAAAACTACATCTGCATTCTTGGATTCCATTCTAGGATCTACCTCGTAAGAGTACGAGGAAACTGACAGAGAGGCGAGCAGGACATGAAAGGCCTGGACCTCAGAGCAAGTGGGAATAGCAGAAGGAACAGGAGGTGTTTGATCTAAAAAGGAAACCATTTAGGGAGTCTGCAAAAACTTTCTCCAAATACGAGGAGCTGTGTGTGGGAGAGGGTCGGGATCACTTTACAGGACAGAAACAGCATCACGGGGGAGGAGACAGACCAAATTCAGTTGATTGTAAAGAAGACCTTCTGGCTATTACATTATCTAGAAATGAAGCAGCTGCCTTGTAAATTAGTGAGCTCCCCCCCTCCCCAGCAGAGCTGACCAACAGAACTGTCTGGGGAGATGGACCTTTTCAGTAAGTGCTGTCCAGCATGGTCGCCACCAGCCACGTGCAGCTATTGAGCATCTGAAATGGGGCAAGTAGGACAAAAAAACTGGATTTTTATTTTCACTTCATTTTAATTAACCAACATGTAAATAGCCATACGTGTCCACTGGCTACTATGTGGACAGTGCAGTGAGCTACAGATGTCCAAACATACATCAGGGACATTCTAGCTGGCGTGTCTGCATTGGAGGTAGAGCTGGACAAGATTACACCACCACATCCCTCCCAAGTCAAATCATCTGTGTCTTTAGGTGATGAAAGTTGTAGCCTATGCAATCATTTCTCATGAGATGAAATCTTAAATTATTACACTCTGTTATGAGATTTTGGTCCATGGAGATTGGTTGGTAGTAAAGGGTTAACTTTATTTCAATGTAACAAATGTTAGATTCCGAGCCAATCATCTCATCAGAGAAGGTAAACAGACTGCCTACACACATTTAGACCAGTAGCTCCTCCCACGTGGACATAACCGCGGAAGCACTCACGGGAGAGAAGCAGAGCACCACATGCAAGTTCCTCCTGGACCGCGTGATGAAGTACTCGTACAGATTGTCGAAGGTGGGAGGGTGGCGCGGCAGCTCCTTTTTCATCACCGATATCAGGCCCTGGGTGATCTCGTCCATCTCATCCCGTGCAAACAAGTTGGAGATCTTCGAGGAATGGACAGACAGTGCTCTGCACTTTCAGCGTTCCCACGGCCAGTTCACTGCCAGAGTCTGGTCCTCTTCCCCTCCCCCCACCCCCTTCATGTCGTCTTTTTTTTGTATTTTCTTTCTGCATCTCCACAGTTACACTGTTGGTTTGCCGGAGATTGTCAAGAGTACAACTATTTATTGAGCAGATTGAGCTGTTTAACCAGGAGCAAATTATGTTTCCCTTTGTCCAAATAGCTATCACTAAAACTCGGTCTCTCCGCCACGGTGATCATGCCTTTAACATGTCCAGTGTTGCCCTCTGTTCTCTGAGTCACTGTCAAGTCTCAATTCTGGCCCCAAGCTGGTTAACCAGCTCATCGCCAGCCAGCATCCACAGACACCAGAGCACAGGGAAGCGTGAACAGCGCAGCCTGACGATAGGAAGGGTGTGCGCGAGGGGCTGGCTTCTGGGACCCTGGCTTCGGAATGTCTCCCCCATTGCTAACTGGTAGGTTGTTCCACTGCACCCAAACTATTGATGCCAACCCTGGGATAGACGGTGAACATCTGCGTTCCTTCCGGGAGTCTGTGACTTGGGCACCCGTGGCTGGGCAGGGAGTGACTACTTGGCCAGCGCCAATGACAGCATTGGCCTCTGAGCCCCAGACAGGCTCCCTGAAGGACAGCGCGTGTGGGTGGCTCTTTGCTGCTGCGGGAGAAGCACACCCAATGGCCCTCTGGCGGGAACAGAGACAGCCTGCACGTGGATTTCTCCAGATCCACCCAAAGTGTCTTTGTCTTTACTGATCTGGCCGTGACTCCCTGCTGTGTTGCTTTCATAAATGTGATGCACAAGTCCTGCTAATGAAGTACCACGCGTGAGAGGGGTCATGATGGTGCTGATAAAGTAGGGTCAGAAGCGGTTATATTTTCACACTCTTACAGCTCACGGAACCCTTCCAACCCTTCTCGTCCTATTAGGGAAGGAGGTGGGTGGGTGGGTGGGTGGATAGATAGATACTTTGCTACTCCTGAAATAAATTATAGGATCACACTGGAGACTAAAGAGATAACTAAGCAATCGTATTTAAAATGGAACGAAGCACACACAAAAATCTCGAGAAAGGCAGCATTAATTTCACAGGAACTTCAAAAAACTGACCAAATCTCATATGTTAATCACTTCTAAAATGAAAAACGTGTAATCATCGGCCTCACTTGCTAACAGTTGCTGAAGGGTCACTGCTTTTTCTATTCAAATATAATGTACATTTAAAAAACATGAGTTTTTTTCCTCTACTTTTGAGACCTACCTCCCCTGAAGACAGCAGGTTGTTAAGATATTCTAGAAATGCCTCATCTTTTATTTCATTGTCAGTAAAGATGAAGGTGATGCCTTTTCCTTCAGCCCCCGCAACTTTGTATAAAAATTTTAAGTCATCTGTTAGGTTACTCACATTATAAGACCTAAAAATAGAAGTGGTAAAAAAAATTAAAATTACAACATATATAGTCATAATTTATCTCAAAATTCAATAAAGCCCATGATGATTAGAGCATAAATCTGCACCTTCTGCAAGAGATATTAAGTAACAATGTCCACTAAAAACACAGAGATTAGCCTGGCCAGCCTGGCTCAGCGATTGAGCGTCAACCTATGAACCAGGAGGTCACAGTTAAATTCCCGGTCAGGGCACATGCCTGGTTGCGGGCTGGATCCCAGTAGGGGGTGTACAGGAGGCAGCCGATCAATGATTCTCTTTCATCGAAGTTTCTATCTCCCTCTCCCTTCCTCTCTTTCTAAAAATCAATTAAAATATATATTCTTAAAACCACAGAGATTAGCATGAAATAGCTGTATGTTACGGTTCCAAACACACGTTCTATTTAACTTAAGAAGTGAGGACTGGGGAACTGACGATCAGTGACTCACGAAGAATAACTGGGACAGGGAAATGAACTTTCATATGTGATATGAGAACAGTCCTCAGCAACAGATTTTGCCCGAGGGCGAATAGGTATTTCATCTAAAACAAATTTGAAACTTGGATGAGTTTGGACTGATAAAAAAGTAAAGATAAATTATAAATAAAATTAGTGACAAAGGATACATAGTGGTAATTTGTGCATCTTGCTGAGTGGCTAGATGCAGAAAAAGCCTACAGAAAAGATGCATTATGCAATGTGATATAAATAACAGAAATGCCATCATTGTGTGGTTACAGATTATGAAAAGAAGACCTTGGTCTCTGTTTTCCTGTTTCCTACTAAACGTGTGTGCTGCCAGCGCTGGTGTGAGTGTGAAAAGGAAGCAGACACTTTCTCGAGTGCGCATGTAAGTCTTCATGAGTAAGCTGAAGACAACGACCATAAGGAAACCTCACTTGAAGGCTGTTTTACAGTGCAAGGAACAGGGAGTTTCATGTGAGCCACGGGTGTACTGGGGAGACTATGGGCCTCGGAACCAGAAAGGCCTGGGTTCAAATCCCCTTTCTGCAGCTTAAGGAACGTTCCTTCACATTCCTCAGCCCCGTTTCCTCATCTGAAAAACGAAGGGAATACCTATTTGAAAAGGTTGTTGTGGGCATTAGAGATGATGTAGCTTGAGTGAACCTAGATGAACAAGGAGCTGATTTTTACACTGGGAGCATCAGCTAGCTGCCCTCCGCTGAGGGTAAAGAGTCTTTGAGACCCGGCTATGCCAGAGGCCAATCTCGACAGGCTTTGTGTTCCTGACCCACCAGCACCCACCAGCAGTGCACTGCCACATGATGTTTGAACTATCAGTGAAGTCTGTTTTGAAATGAAATAGAATGTATTTGAAAATAGAATTCAACTGTTTTCATTGGCAAGAGAAATTCCATCAAACAGAGAACATGCATTCCTTTAAAATAAATCCCAAGATGGAAATTCATTCAAGAGATGCTTTGCTGAGATGCCGCTGCGCCTGTGGGCAGCGCCCAGCCACACCTTCCTGCAGGGACGCCCTGCGGGTGCTGCTCTCAGACGCTCTCTGATTGGCCAGTCTCTGAAGGGCCCAGGCATTGAGGTCTCAGAGCCACTTGCTGTTTTTGTTTGTGTGCATGTGTGTGCATGTGTGTGCATGTGTGTGTGCATGTGTGTGCATGTGTGTGTGTGTTTTTTAATGTTTTTCATTGATTTCTTAGAGAGAGAGGGAAGGAGAGGGAGAGAGAGTCTTTTAATTAAATGGACTGTTATGTATTGTTTTTGTGATATAAGGACACATTCACAACACACCCCTCTCTAGGTCCTGACCCTCTCCTCTCGTTTCTTTCATAGCTAAGCTTCTTGAGGAGTTTCTAAACTTGTCTCTGCTTCTTCACTTCTTTAAAGCAACATGGCTTCTGCACCATCCACTCCACTGAGAGTTGTGGGGTTTTTTTTAAATATTTTTTTGATTTCAGAGGGAAAGGAGAGGGAGAGAGAGAGGAACACCAATGATGAAAAAGAATCATTAATTGGCTGCCTCCTGCACGCCAACCACTGGGGATCAAGCCCGCAACCCAGGCATGTGCCCTGACTTGGAATCGAACCCCGACCTCCTGGTTCATAGGTGGACACTCAACACCAGCTGAGCTCCACTGAGAGTTTTGACACGGTGACTGTTAGATACCACTTTTGATACCCCAGAGAAATTAACTATAGAAAAACATATTGCCTGGTTTTACGTTATCTTACCTGGTTAATGTTATCTGGAATATCTGATACCCGGCTATGAAAGAAGCCAATCTCGACAGACTTTGTTTTCCTGACCCACCAACACCCACCAGCAGTGCATTTCCACATGATGTTCGAATTATTCGTGAAATCTGTTTTGAAATAAAACAGCATTTATCTGAAAATAGAATTCAACCATTTTCCTATCCTTGCACTAAATGGGTCCAAGATTTGACCATATACTGCCAGGCTATATTAAACCTTTTCCTTTTATGATATATCTCAGAATGTAAAAAATTAAAGTTCGTGTTGATTTTGATTCAAATTATTTCCCTGCCCATCTATATTTTCATCATGAAAAACAGACCAAATTATCTTTCCTGTCCTGTTTTAAAACTATTCTGTGTGTGTGTGTGTGTGTGTGTGTGTGTGTGTGTGTGTGTGATTTTTTTATTTTTTTTACTTTTCAAACGAATGGATGGTGGAGCTGCGTTTGCCTATCTGCACAAAGTGTGGACTCATTGGCTTATTACTCACCAGTCTAACACCTGACTTACTAACAGCTAGCTCTACCACAAATACTACCTCTATCTTATCTCTCCCAAAGAAGATTCTTCAAAAGTATCAGAATTCTACTTGCAATGGGGGCAGAAAGGCATTTGCAGAAGGATGAGAGAAACAGCCTTTCTAGTGTTGTGTTGCTTTTCTGTGGTTGATTTCTTCAGTGAGGATAAGTGGTTCAGGTCTAATGCAGGCCAATGGAAGACACTGCTAAAATGCCAATGGAAGACACTGCTAAAAACTGCCTTTTACCTTACTGTCACCGCAAGGAAGAAAGTTTAGATGGATAACTAACTTCATTATCACCACTAACAGTAATTTTCAGTGCAAGTCTATAGCTGTCAGATCAGTAATGTATTAATTCTATCATTATATTTTAAAATACGTTAATCCCTTGTAAGTTTTGTGCCTAGAACACAGTCCCAGGCCCCCAGGAACTAGCCACGGGAGTATTCGAGAATTACTTGTGAAATGAGAAACAGCCCTAGGACGTCTAGAAATTCACCAACTTTGCAGACAACAACTGTACAGTTGTTTGTATGAAAAATAATGCCATAATGAATAAACAATAACACAAGAATAAACTCTGTTTCACATACTCACAACTGTAACCCTACTTTTGCCCCACCCTGTATGATAAACAGAGTTAAATGCTTCCTCTTTATCACCTTTCTACTATGTGCTCTGACTCCTGGAGAAACTCTGTTTTGATCTACAAATTATACAAATAAACGACTCTTCTCTGTGGCCTCCCAGACTTGGACCAAAGCACCCTTCTCCTCGGTGCTGCCTCTAGCTGGATTCTGCTTTTCCATCAGCCCTATATTCCCCCCATCCCTTTCCCCATCAGTCAGCCCTGCATCTGTAAGCCTGTCATGAGATGGACATTTTAAAAGCATCAACTTTTCCTCTACAAGGAACAGAATTCCCATTATGTCAAAATATGATTTAAGGAGGGAATATTTCTTCACAGCGTTCTCCAGCATACTGTGTAGGAAGGTAAAACTGACTTAGTGCGTCAAAAGCTCTGAACACAAAACCCATCAATTTGCCCTGGAAAAACGCCTGCTGTCATACCGGTGAATTCAAATAAGGGATTTCTAATTAAGCCTTTGTTTTCGGAGACAGTGAACGAGCCCAATTTAAGGACACTCTTCTATATGCTACCTGATATTATATATTTATTCTCTCAAGGTTTATCTGTGCAATTTACTAAGCTTTTACATGCTCTATTTATGTCAGTAAACAGTCCACAGTTAGAACCTTAATAAGATGAGTCATTGCATCTTTAAAAAAGACCAGATCAAGAGATGTTCCTCTAATGATTTCATTGAACTGTTTCTGGTAAAACTGGAGTTTTTCAGACAGAAAGTCATAGGATGGCACCTGTGGGTGGGAAGAGAGAAAAATATAGGTAAGGTCCAAAATTTACAAAAGTATCAATTGTAAAGACACTCCAAATTAATTCCACATTTTTAAAACCTATTGCATTTCTAAAAATTTGTCACGGATTAGTTGACTTTTAATTATTTCCATTTTCAGGGGCCTGAAACCCAACTTTCCAATATGAAATTATTCTCGACTTTTGCCTTCAAAAACCGCAGCATCCACTCCTACCCATGGTAATGAAGGTTGGAGTATAACAAATATTTTTTCTCCGTTTTTATTTGCTTTTTAATACTGTTTATGCATTTTTAAAAATATACAGAAGTTTCACATTCTTTATATAGTCAAATTGTTCTGAAATAAATATTCACGTATTTACTTTGCAAATGGTTTCTCCCCGTTTATTTCTTGATCTACATGCACTCCAGACTTACTTCGCGGCCATTTGGAGTCTTGTTTCAAACTTCATTAAACCCATGCATTAATTTAGGAAGCCTAATGAGTCATTTAATCAAGTAAAGTTTTATCATGTTTATTCCTAAGTATTTTACATATTTTTTGCTGTTGAATGAAATACTTTTATGCTACATTTTCCATCTTGTGATTGTTAGCAAGAGTTGGCAACTTTTTCTGTAAAGGGCAAGACAGTGACTATGGTAGGCTTTGTGGCCATGTGGTCTCTGGAGGCTACTCAGAGCTCCGCCCCTTTCCTGTGAAAGCTCTCAGACATGTATAAACAAGTGGGCGTGGCAGTGTCCCAAAACCACTGTATTATGAACCCTGGTACCTCAAGTCCGTATAATTTTCACATTACACAATGCTATTACTCTTTTGCTTTTTCCCTACCCACTTAAGAATGTAAAAATCATTATTAGCTTGCAAATCTAACAAAACACAGGCAGTCGGCTGGATTTGGCCCATAGACTATAATTTGCTAACCTCTGGTATAGAGGACAGTTACTGAGTTTTATATTTATGTCATACTTGGTCATCTTACTGAACTCTCAGCACTTAAAAGAGATTTTAAATTCTCTTGGATTATATGAAGAGATAATCATATCATCTGCAAATAAAATGGTATTTTTTCTCCATCTGATAATTACATCTATTTTCTTTTTGCCATTTTGTTGCAGTGCCTACAACAAAACCAATCTATATATATAAAAGCCTAATCGACCATTATGACCGGTCGACCAAACGCTCAATGCAGGAGCTGACCCCTGGTGGTCAGTGCGTTCCCACAGCCAACTTCCTGTGACCGACCAACCTCCTGCAGTCCCTCCCTCCAGCCAGCCAACCTCCTCGGTCCCTCCCCCAGGCTGGCCGGCCTCAATTGGCCCCAATCAGGACTGGGCAAGACCACCCCAACAGCCTGATCACCAGCCAGGCCAAGGAACCCCACCCGTGCACGAATCCGTGCACCGAGCCTCTAGTACTAAATAATAGTGATAAGATCAGGCATCCTAGTGATAAGATCAGGCATCAGGCACCTGACTTTCATGGGATAGCTGCTAAATTTAATTGAAAGAAATATTTTACACTTTGTGTATGATGACATGAATCACAACTCATGACTAATGTAGAAGTTACAGTGACTCCATGGCGAGGCTCCATTATAGGGAGAAATTTCTAGTTAAGTGAGTGATCCTCAAAAAATTCTCTTTAAGGGTGAAAATAAATACCAGTTCATAGATTTTGGGCACTTCAAATAAAGTGTCTTCAGGTTCATCACCAGTCGGTTCAGGCATCTCACGGAGAAAATCTACAAAGTATGGCTCAGGATGAATATACGCTGTCACCTCCGAGTTGATATTTTCTTCAATTGCACGAATAATATGTGCATTGAACCACTGCTCGTCCTCGGGTGCTACAAATCTGCAAGAAGAGACCAGGAGTGAAAATACAAACATGGAGACCTCTTTCCTCACTGAGCGTGGATGCTACCTCTCTCCACCTCCTCTGGCCCCATCCCGCACCTCCATTATGTCAGAAAAGGGGAACACTATGTTCTGCCTTCTGATAAGAAGGACCTAACCCATCGAACAGAGTTATAACATTGACAGTGTTACTTACAGAAAATACTGACGAGGAGAGTCCCTCCTTGACCAGACTTGGGCTCCTCTGAATACTCTATCCTCAGCTTTGGTACTTCCATGCCCCTCTTTGCATCACCCGATTTTAGCACAAATCTTGTTAAGTACATTTAGCCAGAATCCTCCACCCCCAATATCTGATCACACTCATATGTGACCAAATTCCACATTCTCCTTCATCCCCCTGGGGTAACATCTGATCACCTGGCCTGCAAGAATTCTATTTAGGTCCATTTAGCCAGAATCCCCTTATACCTGAGGTTTCCTTTTGCTGATTTTCCACCTGCCGACCTCCCCGATCCTGTTACTTGCCTATAAACTCCCACTTTTTCCTTGTTGGGTTTGGAGTTGAGCCTCTGCCCCCTACCGCAAAGCCCCACAGCAGCAATCCCTCTACCTGTCATGACAGTGGCTTTAACCAGTGTCATGAATAATTATTTTGTTTAACAATACAGGTGAGTCAACTGGGTGAGGGCAAAGGTGCCTAAAACTTGCAATAAGAATGCAGAAGTGACGGTCAGTGTGGGCGGAGTCCTCTTTCTGGGTATGTGGACACAGTGCGTGAAGGCCCTTTTCAGACTGACAGTATCAGGGGGAAGAGAGGAGGGTGGTGACTAACACTGGACAAATGTCACCTGTGTGTGAGACACAGTGGTGGCCTTTGCAATTCTGTAAGACTGACATTACCCTCCACGTTTCACAGAGGGGGACACAGGCTCAGAATGATGACTGGGTTTATGTACCAGATTTCACCCCAAAACTACACAGAGCTCCAATTTTTTTAGAAAATGTACATAACTAAAATTTGCCTCGGAATGTTATCAACTCTCTTATAATGTGGTCATTTAAAAAGATGTCCTGTTGAAGGTGGCACAGCAATCTTTTTAAGGCAACTAGCAGGTGGGAAACAGCATCGATGCTTCAGACGCCAGAGAAAATTAAGACACTATCCCTTACTCCACTGAGTCACTCCTCCTTACTCTACTGATTCACTCCTTACTCCACTGATTCACTCCTCCTTACTCTACTGATTCACTACTCTTTACTCTACTGATTCACTCCTCCTTACTCCACTGATTCACTCCTCCTTACTCCACTGATTCACTCCTCCTTACTCTACTGATTCACTCCTCCTTACTCTACTGATTCACTCCTCCTTACTCCACTGATTCACTCCTCCTTACTCCACTGATTCACTCCTCCTTACTCCACTGATTCACTACTCCTTACTCTACTGATTCACTCCTCCTTACTCCACTGATTCACTCCTCCTTACTCCACTGATTCACTCCTCCTTACTCTACTGATTCACTACTTTTTACCTTACTGATTCACTCCTCCTTACTCCACTGATTCACTCCTCCTTACTCCACTGATTCACTACTCCCTACTCTACTGATTCACTCCTCCTTACTCCACTGATTCACTCCTCCTTACTCTACTGATTCACTCCTCCTTACTCCACTGATTCACTCCTCCTTACTCCACTGATTCACTCCTCCTTACTCTACTGATTCACTCCTCCTTACTCCACTGATTCACTACTCCTTACTCCACTGATTCACTCCTCCTTACTCTACTGATTCACTCCTCCTTACTCTACTGATTCACTCCTCCTTACTCTACTGATTCACTCCTCCTTACTCTACTGATTCACTCCTCCTTACTCCACTGATTCACTCCTCCTTACTCCACTGATTCACTCCTCCTTACTCTACTGATTCACTACTCCCTGCTCTACTGATTCACTCCTCCTTACTCCACTGATTCACTCCTCCTTACTCTACTGATTCACTCCTCCTTACTCCACTGATTCACTCCTCCTTACTCCACTGATTCACTACTCCCTACTCTACTGATTCACTACTCCTTACTCTACTGATTCACTCCTCCTTACTCCACTGATTCACTCCTCCTTACTCTACTGATTCACTCCTCCTTACTCTACTGATTCACTCCTCCTTTCTCCACTGATTCACTACTCCTTACTCTACTGATTCACTTCTCCTTACTCTACTGATTCACTACACCCTGCTCTACTGATTTGAGCAGACAATGCAGGAGTTAATCTATTGTATAAACTTTTTGTGTTGTTGTTAATCCTCACCAGAGGATATTTTCCCATTGATTTTTAGAGAATGGAAGGGAGAGGGAGAGACACAAAGAGAGAAACATCAATGTGAGAAAGACACATGGATTGGTTGCCTCCCGCATGCACCCTGACCAGGTCTGAAGACCAGGCTGGAGCCCGGGGCTGGGGACCGAGCCTGCAAGTGAGGTAAGATCCCTTGACCAGAATCATATCTGGGACCCGTCAGTCCACAGGCCGACACTATATCCAGGGAGCCAAACCGTTGAGAGTGACTGTATAAACTTTGATATAGCACCTTGAACGCAGGCGCTGTGATACACACCTGTCTGCAATGACTCTGTTGCACTCGTGTTTAAAAAGTGACAGGAGAACAGAGATTGAATTACACTCCTCTGCTCTTATGTTTAACATCCCTTGCCAAATTCTGGAAAGATCTCGAAGATTGAAAATGTAATGAAATTTAGAAGGAGTTGGCAGCATCTTCACCTAGAGATGAAAAAAAAAAAAAGTGATACTCATTCACTTTTCAGATAAACTAAAAGTAGAACTGTTTTTAGAACTATTTTTATTTCCCATAATTTAAATAGGCTGAGCATTAAACCAATGTTAAGTTTATATTTTCATCAGCGCTGATGGAGAAAACACATAAACCACCGTAGAATGTAAAGGAGCATAAGCCCTTGAATGGGAGGGATTCAAGCATGGTGCACGGGATGCAGATTGCAGCCCCTGTTCTACTTCCACTAGTTGGCTTTGAACAAGTCACTTCCCCTGACTTCTTAAGAACGATGTGAGTTGTGGGAATAAGCATTCCTGGTCATCATGAACCTCCTTAGTGTTCCTCGGAAATAGGTCCTAACAAAACACGGTGTGAGCTGGTCACCAGGTTCACTTCTCACGTCAGCAATGACTATGTTCTGTAGACTGTCTGGTTAGGGGCCTTCATGAGTTTGTATTTCCACATGTATATCTGCATACTGAAACCTAAGTTCCACAAGGGGGACCCAGGCTCAGTCCACAGGCTTTCATATGTCTGCACACCTGGAATAAGTCGGCAGGCTAGTCTGATGTGCAGCTGTTAGTACTAGGTGGTGTTCCTGGGTTTTGTTTGTTTGTCTGAACACTAATTTTCTTAGTATTCCTACCAACTTGTAGAATCTAAACAGGCACAGCTGTAACCATGCCCAGGTGGGGATGAACTTGAGGTGGAGCAGGTATGGAGGGCCCTGCTCGCCATGAGGAGAGTGTATTGATATCATCAGCACTGCTTTCCAAAGCGAAGCTATAATCCCCGAGAAACAGAGCAGACTCCACAGGTTGAGTTCAGAAGCACACGTTTCCTTCCACGCCCTCGTGGAATGAGTCCTCTCTTTGTTGAACTAGTCCCCCATCGAGTTTGGAGAGCGATTTTCCCAGGCTCATTCACAGTGGAAGTTAAAAACAGCAGGTAGCAAAGGAGAGAGAAAGAAGAGAAGTGTTCTTTCCCTCTTTGCTCAGTTCCATGCCGAGCTAAAATGTAAATCATACACTTATGTTACAAATATGCAAAAATAAAGGGACAAGGCCATGAGAATGCTGCTTTTCCTTCTTCGCTGTAAAACAGCCATCAGCAACTGGAGCAGCCATTAAAGAGGATGAGGTGAGGGCCTTTCTTTCCCTATGCTGCTCATTTATTAACCTGTTTCTTTCCTTCTCTTCTAGTATTTCCCTTTAATTTCTGTCAACTCCCTTCTTTTCGGACCTGCTTCTCCTTTAGAGCTATGTTAAACCATATGAAGGTGAAGCGATGTACAGCGAGTGGATTAAGAGTGTGTTTTGTGAAGACGGGTGATTTGAAAAAATATAGATAAAGAAGGCTGTTTATCTGGGGGTGGGCAGAGGAGGAAAACTTACTTATTTTTTCAATGACGATGTTTGAGCACCTCCCACTGGGAAGACACCCAGTAAACGAGACCGCTAGGTCTGCTGCCCTCAGGGAGCTTCCGATCTAGTGGGAAGCCGACGATACGTAGGAAATAAGCATGTTGATAGACAAACAATAATGCTATAAATCATGGTTAGAAAAAAATGGAGTCTGGGACAGAGAACGCCTGAGATGAGGCCACGGACAGGCACTCTGGAGGAAATGATCCAGGAAAGGAAGGTCAGAAGGATGTGAATCAGTCACATGAAGTGGCCTGGCTCCGAGGTGGAGAAAGGCGTCGTGGCTGGAGCAGAGTGTGGGAGGGAGACGGGTGAGCAGGGCCAGCTCAGGGCGAGGGCACAGCCCCAGCAAGGTGGTGGCTCTCGCTGTGAATGTGACTGGGAACCTACTAGTGCTTTTAAGGAGGAGGGATGCTCTCTGGGTTACTTCCTGTAAAAGTGTTTCAGGACCGTGGCAGAACAGACTCAGGAGGGCAGAAAGCAAGCAAGGAGGCTGGCTGGGAAGGTGCTGCGTGGTCGGGCAGGTGATGGAAGCCCCCATCAGGGTTCACAGTGAGGTGGCCCTAAGCTCTCAGCGCGGGGCACATTGTGAAAGCAGGTACTGAGACTCGCGGACCGGCTGGAATCAGGGGATGGGAAAGACAAGTCTAGGTTGGCCCAGTTTTCAGCCCGAGGAGCAGGACAGTTGCTGCTGGTAACTGAGATGCAGAAGTCTGGGAAGGGTCACATTCAAGGACAATCAAGAGTTCTGTTCGGACATGCTAACTGTGAGATGGTTGTTAGATATCAAAATGGTGACGTCCACCAAGCAGTTAGAAACAGGTCTGGAGCCGAGCAGCGAGGCTGGGATGCAGGTCCTGATTTTGATGCCATTGGCACAGAAAGGTGTTCCAAGCCCTGAGGCCGGATGAGATTCGGGGTAAAGACTGAGATAGAGCCCTAGTCAGTTGAGCTCAGTGGATAGAGCACTGGCCTGTGGACTGAAGGGTCCCAGGTTCAGTTCCGGTCAAGGGCACATGCCTGGGTTGCGGGCTCGATCCCGTGCAGAAGGCAGCCAATCAATGACTCTCTCTCATCATTGATGTTTCTATCTCTCTCTCCCTCTTCCTTCCTCTCTGAAATCAATAAAAATATATCTTAAAAAATACTGAGACAGAAACCATGTCCAGCATCCAGATCAAGAGCACGCCAGTACTTAGAGGGGGTGGAGAAGGGGCTTAGAAAGGGAACCAATGACAGAGGATGAGCCCCCTCTGAGGCCGAGTGGAGAAAGTGTTTAGAGGGACCGTTTATGTCAAACGCTGCTGAAAGTCAAGTAAGAGGAAGAAGAAATCAGCCTTTAGATTTGGCAACACCGAGTTCTTGGGTGTTTTTATCTCAGACCTACACTTAATTGCTTTTTCATAAGTCGGCCTTAAGCCATCTGCTGACAGGCACAGGTCTGCTGAGCTTTACCCAGGGCACTGACTTGTGTATTAAAATCTAGCCTATTTTTAAGTACATTTCCATCCATTTACTAACTCATGCTCCACCTCTGAGGAACACACACGTTTTGGTTAGCTAAGAATATCTGGAAATCCAAGTATCCACTCCGTCAGCAAATATCTGGGTCTGGCATAGTTTGATCAGAGGGGAGGGGGGGCTGTCTAGGAGGAAGACAGACATACAGAGAGTTACAAATCAAAGTAACAAGTGGAAAAGCAGTGTTTTCATTTCAGCAAAATTCTACTTCCTCTTGGGTGTCATATCTGGTTCATAGCAACACCTCATACATATGGAAAGCATCATTCCATCAGCATACGCGCTGCCTGGGAGGAAAAGGCGCCCTAAATCTCTCTGAGCACCTAGTTTGTCTTGCACAAAACGGCATTACCACATGTAATGTGGTGATAACTTCGCGGGCCACACGAGAACACACTTGACGTGTTTTTATTATTGACCACAGACGACGGTACCTTAGTCCACTGCCACAGCACTCTGCCCGCGGAAACTAGACTTGAAATCATCTCACATATTTCAGGTTTGAACCTTCTACAGGGATCAAAGTATCCGCAGCCAATCACTCCTGAAAAACAACACACACACACAAGATTAAAGGTGCAAGCTCATTAAAAGGTTATAAGGTGCATGTTTATCCCTGAGAATAAATCATTACAAGACTGACTAGGCGGTGTTAAGAATTTCTCAACGATGTCAACAAAGCTTAGTAGGCTGGGAAGCTTAGTAGGCTGTGCTGAGCATTGTATATGGATTAGCTCATTTAACCCTCCTAACATCCTCTGAGAAAGAATTCTCAGTCCCTCTCCTGACTCCAGTGGAGCTACTATGTGAGACAGATTCTTCCCATTTTAATATGGGTTTAGGACTTGCCCACAGTCACACGGCCTGCGTGTGGGCGAGTCTGAGATTTGAACCCACATAGCCTGGCTCAGAGCCTGTAGCACAGCACTCATCCTGGGGCAGAGGAAGCTGGCAAAGGACTTAGAGACCACTCCCTCATGCTGCAGGGCCGCAGCCCAGGCCCAGGCAGGTGAAGCAATTGCTCACGGTCAGCAGAGAGGTTGTTGAAAGAAATGGATTCAGCACCCACATCTCCGGACCTGCAGTCAGTCAACACCCCGGCGTGGGCTGGTCCTCTCATGGTTCCGGAGACACACCCAGCACAGACAGTGCGACATAACCGCCCTCGGGAAGGAGGCGTTGTAAGGTTAGAATGTTTGGGGTTCCGACTGCAAAAACAGGGTGCTCTATTCCCCCCAGTGAGATGGCACGCTGCGTGACGCGCTCGGTGCTGAGCAGGGTATTTTCAGGGGAATATGAATGTGAATCGCTGTTCTGAGATTCGGAGCAGGTTGGGAGGTCGGGGGGCAACTAAAGAAACTGGGCTTCGTTCACACAGCTCGAAGAAGAGAGCCTGGAGGGAACATGGAACTGTCCTCCGAAGTCATGGCTGCTGGCGCCAGAGGCCAGGAAGGCCCTTTGCTTCCTGAAATCCTCGGGTTCTGGGTCTCCAGCTTCCTGTGGGGCGCGTGTTCTGTGGGAAGCATGGGATCTGGAATCCAAAATCAGGATTAGCGCCACGCCTCTGCCCTGCACTAGCCACACGGCCCTGACTGGGCAGTTATTTCTCTCTTCCTGAGCCTCAATTTCTGGTTTGTTTCCACATGTAACTTGCAATATGAACCACATTGAAGAGTGTATGAACTAGTGTGACAACTGAGCAAATGCTCACATACAGACCATTAGGCTGAGAGACCACATGGCCTGGGACACTAGAAGCTCCTTTGTCCATCCCTATCCCTCCTTGAGGTAGCCACCATTCTGATGTGGTAAAAACTATAGCTAGCTTTGCTTTATGGCTTTGCTACTTATTTTTCTGAACTTTCACTTTTTTTAACCTTAATTTTTGAAACTTGATTTCATAGAATCACATATTCTTTGGTGACTTGCTTATTTTACTCAACATGCTACTTCTGAGCTTTATCCATGTCGAAGCATGTAGCTGCATGTGCTCAGATTTGCTGCTGTGTGGCATTACACTGTGTGCCTATGCAGCAAGTTATTTATGCGATTTTATTGTCAATAAATATGGGGGTTACTTCAAGGCTTTTGCTGTCATGAACATTGTTCTGGGGCACAGATGCAAAAGCAATTACAGGTGGATGGAGGACTTAAATCGGAAGGCAAAGCTATACAATGCTTGGGGGAAAATACAGGAGACCGTCTGCATGACCTCTAGGTAGGAAAGAACTTCTCAAGTGAGACTCAGCGAGCACACACCGTAAAGGAAAACAACGGTAAACTGTTATACAGCTGGAAGTGCGCCTGCTGGGGGGTGGCCAAGGTCTGCTTCACCAGAACCAACGTCCAATCACTCCCCACAGGGCTGGCGGCAAATTGCACGCCCAGTTCCTTTGCGTTCTCACCAATGCCTGATTTTATCAGAATTGTTCCTTTTTTACAAATCTAGCGGGTATGATGTGGCATTTCCTTGGTGCTCTAAATTTGCATTTTCCTGAATATTAATGTTTATCACCTTTACATTTGTTTACTTGCTACTTGGTTACCTTTTCTTAAAGTACTGGTTTTTTATTGCCCATTTTTTTATTGGGTTGTTTGCTTTTCTCTTAATGATTCATAAGATTTCTTTAAATATTCAGAATACTAACTTTTTTTTTGTTTTGTGATGTGGGTTGAAATTTTTTTTTCTTCCACTTGGATCTTGTTTTTTTCTTTCTCTATTAATGCTGCTTTTTAAAGGAACCAAAGTTCTTAAAGTAGTCAAATTTATCATCCTTTTCCTGTATGGCTTATGCTTTCTGGGTCTCATTTAAACAGTTCTTTCCTACACAGAGGTCTTTCGGATATTCTCCTTTATTTCCTTCCAAATGTTTTATAAGCTTTGATGTTCATATTTAAATCTTTAATCTATCTGTATTGATTTTATGTTTAGTGTGAAGTAGGGGTCCAATTTCAATGATTTTCCCATAAGAATTACTAGATATCCCAGAACCACGCATTGAAAGTGCCTTTCCTTCTGATCTACAGTACCTGCCATGTCAAATAATTAATGTCCACACATTCATGAGTCTGTTTCTCTTGTATGTCTTCACAAACATAATTTTTGATGGTATAGTTTAATTGAACCTAAATTTGGCACTAAAAAGTTCATTTTTATTAACATAGCAAAATGCTACATTTGACTTGGTATATTATGTTGTTAACCTATGATCAATGTGCAGTTACTCAGCCCAAATTCCTCTTATTAATCATGCCGAGAAACCCAAAGCACAAAGATTTGCTTATCTCTAAAGCCGACCTTCAACAAGGCTATTTCTAAATATGCCTGAGTCTTAACAGGGGCTATAAACATTCTTCTTAGTATTTACTCCCCTCTTTTCTGGTACTTAGCTCTCTGTTTCACATACTTAATCCCCACTTCAAACAGAGCCTTTTATCTCTTAAGTAAGGTTTTGCATGGTTTATGTCCATTATGTATGCAATTAAAAAATTAAACACCAAGAAGAGTCATACCAAAAATTTTGTCTATTGAAGCATTTGAAGGCAATGTGCAATTAAACACAGTAAATTGTCTTTTTAAACGTTGTGGAATGTCATTTCGACCCCCTCCAGGGTGGATCATTGCTGCTATGAGCTGTACATCAACAATAGTAGTGAAGTCTCCAGGCTTATCCAAGCTGTACATTCCTTCCATTTCCATCATTTGTCGCACAATCTCATTGGTTATCTGAAATGTTATACAGTACTACTTTAGTAACATATCGCTATCACATTCCTCCACAGCTCCTATAAAATTAGTACAGATGAGATTAAAAGAAAATATTCAACTCTTACCATGGAAGTGCTTGTAAATGTTAATGATCACCTTCAAGGTTACTCAATTTAACCCATCACCCATGAAATCTAAACCATAAGTTAAATGTGTCTGGTGCAAGTCCAATCTGCTCTTCATCACATTGATAAAACTAATTTCCAAATACACTTAAATGAATTGTGGAATATTTGGTACAATTACAATAGTACTCAGGTTGCAGGTTTTACTGTAGATATCTTTCACACTCAAAATTCAACACTTCAAAATACATCAGAATGTGGGACAGTTTTACTCCTGATCTTTCAAAATTACATGACTGAATGTTTGGGTTTGGGTTTTGCGTCCTCACCTTATCTTTCCTGCAACCTCTAACATTGCTAAAACTCCCTTCTATTAAAAATGTTTCCTCTTTTGGTTTCAGAGACTCAGTTCTTTCCAGGTTCATCTAAAGACTTGGTAACATCCCAAGCACCATTTTCCACCCACCCCTCACATGTAACTGTTTCATAGGGCTCCATCCTCCTCTTCTCTTCCCACTGTTCAGAGGATGCCATCTCAACCCTATACCCTGAAGAGTCTCAACTATGGAACACCACCTCCAGGTTCCTTTCTAAGCTCCACACCTCTGTGTCCAAATTCCTACTGGGCATCTCACAATTTGAGACACACAAGCACCTCAAATATAGCAGTCTTTCATTTAACAAACATTTAATGACTGATTCCTGGTAGCATAGACAGACGTCCCTATCATTCTAGTAGTGGGAGAGAATATATATATATATATATATATATATATATATATATATATATATATATATGAAATGGTATATTGTAAGTTTTTTTGGGGAAAAAATGAAGCAGAGAAAGAAAATAGGCAGTACTCAGAGGTATAACTGAATATGGGGAGTAGGGAGGCTCTGGCTCTCAAGACATATAAGGAAAGACTTAAAGGACATGAGAAAGGAAGCCACTTAAATATCTAGGGGAAGAGCATTGCAGGCAGAGTAAACAGTAATTGAGGTGCTGAGCGAACATCATATCCAGTGTGTACAAGGCTCAATAAATGTGGCTGGAGCAGAGTCACAGGGAGATGAGGTCAAATGGGATAGGGCCTTTGAGTCACAATAAGAATTTTGGCATGTGTATTCTGTAAGTCTCATGGAGGATTTTGAGCAGAGGATTGCGTCATGCTATGGCTCATGTTTTAACTGATTTGAGAATAGATTGACAGGAGCAAAGAAAACGGAAGCAATGAGGAGACATTTGTAATGGTCAAGAAGAGAGATAGTAGTTTGCACAGGTATGGCAATGGAATGGATAAATCTTGGATATAGTTTGAAGATAGAGCCAACATGATTCCCTAAGAGATTGAATGGTGTTGCTATTTTTTGAGACGGAGAGCACTATTGGAAGAGCAGGTTTAGGGAGTAACAGGAATTTGGCTTTGGAGAGGACACGGTAAGTTTGAGATCCAGCCAGACATTCCTAACTGGATACATGAGCCTGAAATCAGGGACTCTTCAGTTTATAGATGATATCTAAATATGCTGCCATTCTCCTCACCTTATAGGAACTGCTGAGAGATCTGTGGGCCTGGGAACCCAACCAAATGGGGGAGAAAAGCGGAAAAGCTTCCCTGGCCTGAAGATGACACCTGCATAGATTCGCATATTGGGTATACACGGCCTAAGTGGGCCAGAGACTTTCAAGTCTTAACTGTGCTTTGATCCTTGAGTAAGCTCTTAAGGACCTGGCAGAAGAAAGCTCAAAACCTGTCTGGATGAGGGCACATCCATCCTAGGCTTCAGATAATTTTCAAAGGCGATGACCTGGCTAGCAGCCAAAAACGCACACAGAAAACAAGACAGTTTGAACCTGAACACAAACTATTAAACCACAGAGAGCAGAAACAGAACCACATAGACCCCCATATGCTGGAATTAACAAACACAGACATTAAAACAACTGTGCTAAACATGTTTAAAGAAATAGACAACAAATTTGAGAATATATGCAAGGAATAGGAAATTATTAAAAATGACAGCATTTTTTGAAAGAAAAGAGAATCAAATAACTAAAATTAAAACTCAAAAATAATTTGACAGTAGATTGGACAAAGTTGAGAAGAAAATTAGGGAAGTGGAAAACAGAGAGGAGAATTATCTAGAACGTAAGCATTACAAGGCTGGGGTATATAGAAGAGAATTACAGAAACATAGAGGGCATAGAAGAAAGACTAATATACACCTGGAGTTTAAGAGGGAGGTTTGCTGGCCACAGTGGGCATCATAGCGACTGGTCGTGCTGGTCATTATGGCGTTATGGCATTCCAGTCATTGGCTTTTTATGTATATATAGATATTTTTAAATATGTTTTTATTTATTTCAGAGAAGAATGGAGAGGGAAAGAGAGATAGAAACATCAATGATGAGAGAGAATCATTGATCAGCGGCCTCCTGCAAACCCCCCACTAGGGATCAAGATGGCAACCTGGGCATGTACTCTGACCAGGAGTCAAACTGTGACCTCCTGGTTCATAGGTCGACACTCAACCACTGAGCCTTGACAGCCGGGTTGTGATCATGATTTTAAAATGAAACCAGGTGTGGTTTTCTCCAGCCAAGCCACATAGGTACAGTTGGAAGGAGAGCAAACAAAGTTCTAACAGGGTTTTAACATGGTTAAGGCAGAGGGTGTATGCTACAGTGATTACAATGATGGATCATGGAACTTCAGTTGGGAAAAGAAGAGAGGAAATTAGAGGAAATGGGGAATAGTTTAATGATGGTAGCAAAAAATGGATAGCAGCTCCATTGGAGTCAGGAGAGCGACCAAGCTACAGAGTGGACGTGGTGATCAGAGAATAAAATGCTTGCAATTGAGATAATGAGGGAGTTGCACTGATGACAAAGTGTAGAGCATGACTGCAGGAAGGAGTCCTTCAGACAGGGTGGAAGGCATGCTCTAGTATTCTGAGAGAAACATGTTTGGCACGAATGGCAGCATATTTAGATATGTTTCTCCCAGGTCAAGGAACTAAGAGGCCAAGATCATGTATGTCGGTACTGGCATCACCAAGAATTATGAGAGCAGGCTGCATAATTTTCAGGGCCCGGGGCAAAATGAAAATGCAAGGCTCTTAATTCAAAAGTTGAGACTTTTGAGATGGTGACAACAGAGCATTAAGCCATGTGCAGGACCCGTGGAAGAGCGAGTCCCTGTGGACGGCACAGCTGGCACACCCTTGTGGCTGCGCCCTCGTGACAGGGACAGTACTGCAGCACGTGACAGAGATCGGGAACTGAGCCCTGCAGGGAAAGAGGGGTGATAGCCTGACAGGCTTTCAGGGGGAGGGCAATGAGAAGCAAGGACGACATCCCCTCACCTCCAGGCCTGGGTTCAGCTTGAGAAGTCTGCAGGGGAAGCAGCGCCTGGGTTCTCAGAGAAGTCACATTTACAGTGAATTCTGTGATGAACCGTGGCTTCCAGGGGCCCACAGGAAGGCGTGGGGAGGTAGGAGATGAGGTCAGAGAGGGCAGGGCTGTCTGGGCATTATTCTCAGGGTGAGCACAGACCTGGGGCACAGACCTGAGCACAGACACCCCAGTGGTGTCGTCTGGGGTGAACCGGGATAGAGGGCGGGATGAGATGGGTCCAGGCCGCTCCAGGTGGAGGCTGCTGATAAGGCAGTGCATGGAGGTAGGAGAGAGGTGTTGGGATCCCACGAGGAACATGCAGAATTCTAGCAGCATCAATGAGTTTCTCTAACAGGGAATGGCTCTGGGATTGGCAGATGATCACGACTAGGACAGTGGTGTGGGGCACATTTATATTTTTTAAAAAAGTGTTTTTTAAGTCAAGAACTCCTTTGGAGAGTGTGCAGAGTAGAGCTAAACCCTGAGGAAAGGAAGAGAGGAGCCAGGACATGAAATCAAGTAGCCAGAGAGACAGGAGGGTGTGTTGCTGAAAATCGCAGGGCGATTTCAAGAAGGGAGAATGTCAACTCTAACGAGAAATCAAAAGAGACTAAGAATGATTACTAGGCTTAGTAAGATGAAGGCAATGGACATTTTTATATATAACTAAAAATACTGATTCAATACCACCTATAGGAGATATATATATATATTTTTTAATGCTCACCCGAGCATATGTTTTTATTGATTTTAGAGAGGAAGAGAGGGAGAGAGAGAGAGAGAGAGAGAGAGAGAGAGAGAGAGAGAGAAACATCAACCGTTGCCTCCTTTATGTGCCCTGACAGGATCAAACACGCAACCTTTCTGGTGGACGGGATGATGCTCCAACCAACTGAGCCACTGGTCAGCACCTATAGGAGCTATTTTAGTCATACCTGGTCTCCCCATTCATTAATGATGGGCATATTAATATCGTCAATAAATACAGTCATTTTTCTGCCTCCTGGTGGCCCATATGTGCTTCCCATTCGCTTATCCACATAGCTTTCAATTGTTCTCTAGAAAAGAGGAAATGGTTTGTCTCATGCATTAGATCTCAAGCTACATTTCTAAAAATAATGAGCATATTTTCCAGAGAATACTATTTAATATGCATAAATATCATTATTAAAACATATATTGTGAATTTTAAAAAATAAGCTATTAGAATGTTAATTATTAATTTATGTTAAAAGAGATATACTCAAAAGTCCAGCTTCAGCCTCAATATTAGGCTATTAATCCAAATTTTAGGCTATTAATCAATATTAGATTATTAATCCAAATATGCTATATGGATTTGGCTTTAATCTCAGCCTTAGGGAGGTTAAATAGCTGAATGCCAACAAGCAACACTCTTTCTTTATATATATATATATATATATACACACACACACACACACACACACACATATATATGTATATCTGCATATATATATATGCATATATATATATATCTCAATGTTTTAGATGCATATACATTATATCATAGCCACAACTTAAAATATGTATTTAATGTTTATTAATTCAGCAAATGAAGAGTTTTACCTGAAACATTATTGGTTCCGTGGCAGATGAAAAGTTTAGACTTTTGGATAACTGTACTTCAGGATCATATTTTTTCAAATAGGCCTTAATCATTACAGTTTTTGCAGTTCCCTGCTCTCCTGTGAGCAAAACAGCCTGCAATCACAGGATAATCATGTTGAAAGGTGTTATAACATGTTTAGTTTTAAATATCTTATGGCTCAGGTGGCCATGCTTTCATTCTATAAATTACTACAACTCATTTTTTAGAATCACATCTACACAAAAATATAGCCTCGTTGAGTTAAAGATTTGAATGTAAAAGAAAGGATATTCTCGGGACCACGGGGTATGGGACTTTCCTCAGCTATCGGGGGCCACAGTGCGGAGGAGATTGAGTTGAGTGTATCCTGGGACCTGGGCTTCATTTCCCAAACATGTTTCTCTCACTGCCCCCAGCCCGTTGTGCTGGAATTTACTATTCCCATCTGTGGTGTGTGGGAAAGGATGTGCTTCTTACATGGTTTGCAATCATCTAAGAAACTATCAAACTTACTTTATTTTGTTTTGCAATGGTGTCTATCAAGAAATTTGTCCTAATATTGTCAACATTTGGAACCAAAATTGATGAATACTCTGGAATACTGTCAGTTGGATAAAAATATGGCTGAAGTTTCTTATTCCAGTGCTCCCAATCACCTATACAGGAAGTAAAAACTCATCGTTATAAAACTGCATTCTTCAAAAGTAATCAGAATACAAAAATGCAAGTGATATAATCAACAGAACCACAAAAACATTTTTAAAATTTTCCCAAAACATGTTAACATATCTGCTTACCTAATCTAACTTCTTCTCTAATATCTAAGCTAATGTTTGCTTATCTAATATATGTGACATTTGGTAGATTTGTTTTGCTTTCTTACAAAGGTTTTCAATTGCTAAATCATTCATCCAGAGGAATTGGGCCTGAAGTGCAATACAAATCAGCTGGAGGTGAAACCAATGAGGTGTGTCGTATCTAGTAGGAAAGCCACATCCACTGAAAGGATGGGGAAGACCACAGAAGGGATGACTATAGAATTGGTATCACTTCGTCCTTAATGACCTGATAGAATTCACCAATGAGGCCATCTGTGCCTGGAGTTTTCTTTGCAAAAAGATCTTACCCAGTAATCACAATTTTTAATTATATATAGGAATATTTAGAGTATCTATTTTCTTCTTGATGATGCTTGGCAGTTTTTTATCTTTCAAGGAATTTGTCCATTTCATCTACACTGTCAAATGCATTTTCATAATGTTGCTTCTAATATTCATTTCTTATTTTTGTTCATGTCTGTAGGATCTGTAGTGATAAGTTCCCTCTTCCATTCTGGACAACGGTGAGTTATGTCTTTTCTTCTTCCCCCCAAATAGCTCTAGTGAGAGACTTATCAATGTTATTGATCTTTTCAAAGAACATCTTTGGTTGGGCTCTGGATTCTAAGAGAATTCGTATCTAGATTCAAGGATGCATTTAATTTTAGTTTGCATTTTGAATTAGACTTTCTTTTTATCATCCCAAATCTAATCACATGCTGTAAAATTATTGGTCATTCTGGATAAAGATGGCCAGCTGAAAAAAAATTCATGTACCTCAGTCTCTTTATAAAGGCCCTTTAAAATACTAACTTTCACTTAACTTCCATTTTCAAATGATTCCCCTACCCTCAAATGTGCCTGGTGTCCCCTAAGTCCAGGCCGCCCTGGGTTTTACACTTTCCAGCCAATAATTCTTCAGTCCTTGACCAGCGTGGGGTCGGTGCAGCTGTCTAGCAGTGTGGCTTTGGAAAGAGGACCTGGAGCGGTGTTACTTAAGCAGACTTACAAGCAGCCTTCCTGTTCTTACCTCCCCCTTCGCCTCAGTGTCCAATGCCTGAGCCCTTTGAAGGTTCTGTGACATACACCACATTGCTTCGTAGCTCTTCCCACTGCTGGTGTAGGGCTTACCTTTGCCCAAGTGCTCAATCAACTGCCACTTACCATTCTGCTTTCTTGCTTTCAATATGAAGTTATTGCAGTCTACTCTCCTGTTCTTTTGAGTTTGTGCATTAAAAAATACCTTTGCTGTTTCAGGGTTTCAGAAAGAATCAGAGGCAAATACAGTTTTTAGGAAGCAAGACTTTTCTTCTCTGAGACTTAGAAGAACTGGGAGTTAGGCTCTGGATAAAGGCACCAAGCTCAAGGGCATTTCTTTTACAGAGAGGTGAGCTGGATCCTGCCACCCACGGGCGGCGGGTCTGCTACAGGTAAGGTGGACCCATCTGTTGGGTTCACTCTCTACTTACTCTGACATTTCCAACAGGAAGTTGTGGGATTGATCTGTTCCCTACACTGCTGCCTTTCCTTGCCAAGCATTAGAAAGTAGGTGATCTAAGAGGCATTGCCAACTTATTTATGCCAGATGTCCCTTAGGGCACTCTAAAAGAAGTCAATCGTCACTATACCAGTTCCCAGCGCTGCCAACATGCAAAATTATACTATTCTTTGCATCTATTGCCCTTTAAATGTATTAGCAATGATGTTACTCATAACTGGTTTAATATTTCCCCACAGAAGCATGGAAGTTTAGATTTTTCCCATTTTTAAAAATGTCATTTCATTTCAGGTCGAAGTCACTATGCTTACCATAATCGGTAACATAAAACTCATACATGGTGTAATTTGTGCCTTTAGGTATGTCTGGTAAGGATATCTTGCTCTCGTGGCTTCTCATAAAGGCTTCAAGCTTATCTCTGCTGTCCAATTCCAGAAGAGCTCCTAAGCTCCACATGAGGCCAAACACAAATAATTTATGAAGATGCTCGACACACGAAATTCCGCCTTCTTCCTTGGAGGGAATTAAGCCTTCCAGAAGAGTGAGAGACTGAAAATATTTAAAATACAATAAAATAAATTTTTATATTTAAAACCTTCAGTAAAAAACTTTAGATGATACTAAATTTAGAAGAAGGGGAAGAGAAAACAAATGTGCGTCCGCATAGTGCTGGGTCACTGCCCAACAGCCACCAGCATGTAGAAGGAAAGTGGTCCTTCTTTAGACAGGCCGCCTGGTCTAGCGGGAAGGATGCTAACCTGGGGACCCGGCGGTGAGGTTTCTACTCCCAGCTCAGGGCTCTGACCTGAGGTCCCGCTTCCTGCCCTGAAATGCGGGAAGCTTACACTAGCTGATTTCTAGTTTCTGGTTCTAAAGTTTGGTTCCTCCAAGTTTCTAGACCAGAGATTTTCTTTCTTTTCACATTTTGCAGGGTTCCGCAACCTGTGGCCCCAGCAGCCAGCCACCTGTCGGGCAGATAAAGTCTCACTAAAACCCAGTCACATTCATGTATGTACAGTGTCTGGCTGCTTCTGCAATGCAACAGCAGAGCCGAGTGGCTGAGACAGAGCATTGTGCATAGAGATTTAATCCTAACATATGTACTAGCTGCTCCTTTAAAAATGTGTGCTGACCCTCCTTCGGCTTCAGAAAGAAATAGATCTACAGTAAAACATCCTCAGTCTTGCAAAACAAAATATTTCCACTTCTGTTATGCATTTTAAAGTAATTACTAAATATTTATTTTGGCCTTATGTAGTCTTTCTAACCTACCTACCCTCACTGACGGACGCTCCTTACACTAAGAATCACACACTGGAATGGGTAAGGGAGGATCACCTATGGACTAGAATCAGGGGATCCCTTAAAAGTCTATGCTTAATTCTTTTTTCTAAAGACTAATAAGGAAAACTGAGCACGGGGGGGAAAGGCTATCTGCTAAACTTGCTCAGCCAAGATGGCATCCGGGTTTTCCTGATTGCCAGCAGCTCCTTCCTGTGTTCTCCTGTAGAGCTGCGAGCTTTATTTATTTGTCCACTCTTGAGAGTTCGTTCCTCTCCCCCGACTACCACCCCCTGGGAAGTGAAAGGAACAGAGAGATGGCAGTGATGGCATTGCTGAGGCTTCAACAGCAACCCAACTTTGCAGAGCCCTCACAGCCACAGGATAAAAACATGTCCATGGACTCATACCGCTCCTCGTTCAGATGCCTCTGCACTACAACCCAGTAGGAAAAAGAACCACAAATCTATTATACAAAAACAAACAAAAAAACCTACTTGCACAATGTAGTTGCACTCTAAGAGCTGCATTTTGGGGGTGAGGCTTAGTTTCATGTATGTATACACATCTTCAAATATCTTATCGTACAGACTTTGGAACACAGCGGCCTCCTGCGCAGTGCGCTTCTTCAGCCAGGCCTGCAGCACAGACACAGGGGCTGCTGGTTAGGAAAGCGGAGCTGGGGAGGCAGCGGCGCCCACGCCCCCGCGGCGCCCACCTGCAGGATGGGCTTCCAGTTGAGGGCGGAGCTGCTGATGTAGACCATGCCCATCCTGGACACCGTGGCGGGCGAGGCGTTCTCGATGTTGTGGACCTCGAACAAAAGCTTGCAGTTGGGGGACATGGGGATGCGATCCCCGTTGGCCAGCGTGAGCGTCTTGTTGTCGTCCAGCACGGAATTCAGGTTCTCGATCCAAATGGCATCCACGGGGCCATCTAAAATCAGGAAAATGTTCTCACCTGCAAAGAATTGCAACAGAAAATGAAGCAAATAACTGTTCCTATAAACTGGGGGGGAGAGGAATCGATCACAAAGGGGCTGTGCTCTGTGTGTACCTTTCTTGGCTTTCAGTGTTTTTCTCCACAGCGTAGAAAAAATCCCGTCTGTCCAGTCGTTGGTGGCCGTGTCCAGTCTGCCAAACATCTGGGGCGCGGTGATGGCCTTGGGGTTCATGCGCATCTCGCGGTGAGGCCGGCCGCACTCGGTCAGCGCCTTCATCAGGATGGTGATCACCGTGGTCTTGCCCGAGCCGCTGGGCCCCAGGGTCATCAGGCCGTGGCGCACCAGCGACGTCTCGTACAGCTAAGCAAGGACAGGGAACAGTCACCTGGCATAGAAGTAGTGCTGGCATCGAGGACGCTTTAATCATCACCCCAGTGAAGTGAGAAAATGGTTTTTAAACATGTTTTGGTGTTTTGTTTTGTTTTGTTTTGTTTTGTTTTGTTGTCTTGCTAGAGGTGGAAAGTAAATTAGCACCATGTTATAAAATATGGGATGAAGCAATGACAACGTGGAATTTGAGTTAAGTTTTGGAAATAATTAATTCGGGCTCTAGATGTTGCTTCTCAAACCTCGCGATTTCATTCCTTGTGATTTTGTTTTGCTGAAGCCTACGGAGCAGTTTTTTTTTTTCCACTTTCTCGGCGTGCAGTGTGGCGGTATCGCCCCCTGGTGGTGGAAAGCAGCAACACACACCATCCTGGGAGGATCCAGGTGGCACAGCCATCTGCCTGGATTCCCTGAAGCATAGCCTGAGATGAGGGTTCCTGTGCCAGTGATTTACTCTTTACTCGGGGAGTGCGCTGAGGAGAAACTGAGGGGGGAGCGAGGGAGGGGGAAGCAGGACAGGAACGGGAGAAGCCGAGCCCGGGGTGACAAAACCCCAGGCCTGGCACTGCAGCTTGCTGCGCCTGCAACAAATCCCCTCCAGTTCTCCAGAGGGGGGAGGTGACTGTGGGTGAATGTGCTAGAATTACACAAAAATGGCGACATACTAAAAAGTGGACAGTGTCTGTGACAACATCCTGTCCATTATTTTGTTAATAAAAGTAAGTCACAGGTCTCAGAGCTGATCAGAGGTAGAACTTGCGTTCTCCTAAAATTCAAATAGAAATGTATTAATACTTAACTCATAGGTTCAAAGCGACTGAGGCAGTGGCCATAACATCCCATATAAGCGTAATGTTATTGACATAAAAAACGAAAACAGTGCTCAGTACACTGTATCCATATCAGACATAAAATGATGTTCTCCCAGAAATTAAAAAGGGTTTTAAGTGGTTTCCCATACATGGGTGATAACAAATACTTAAACTTTTCAACGTTAAGTATTTCCTTGCAAGATCTGGATCTGTTTCATACACTTGTACTTCTTATAATCCGGCAGAAACACTAAGTTAAAATAAGAGTTTTAATTTTGAAATGCGGTTTTTAACGCTCTCCACTATTTCAGCTCCTTCATATTCCAAAAGCCCTGGAAAATACCCGCCAAAGCAGGAAGCTCATTGAGGTTTAATCCTGCCTCTGCGACAGCTTCGTGCCGCTGCTGATAAAGTGGTTGTCGCAGCGGGTGCGATGTGATGCACAGAAAGACGCCGAGAGGTGCAGACGGAGACTCGAGTATCAGTGTGGGCGTGAACAAAGCTGGCGCAGATTAACCCGACAGCCTCCTCAGGCTCCGTGCCCCAGGGAGGCACCCAGCCACTGGCGATACTGCCAGGTTGGACCTGGACCACTCCACCTCCCTGAGTTTGTATAACTTAATTCACCCTCCCAACTGCTCCTGCGATTCTGGCCACAGCCCAACCTTCTCACCAGGTGTGAGCACCTCAGTGAACCACTACTTTATGCTGTGATGACGGTCAACCCATCCCATCCCGCTCGGACCAACATGTCCCCCTGAGGCCTCTTCCTGCATTGATGTGTTTTAATTGAGTTTCAACATTTACATCAAGTAAGACTGCCGGAAACCGAACATTGTCACTTGGTAGTTAAAGGGAATCCGGGAAGGCTGGTCAACCTTGAAGCTAAAGGTCAGAGCCAACCACTCCCTATCTAATTGAGACCATGGTAAATGAGGCAACTTCCCCACCAAATAATCATGTAAGTCCTTACTGATAAGATAATCTGCCTGTTACTGGAATTACCTGCCTAAGGGCAATGGGTGTATCTCAGGACCCCAATAAAAGGGATGGCAAAGGCCAGAGCAGTGGTAGTCCTCCCACTAGAGGTGGGCTCCCGCCTGGCCCCCCATTTACCCAAATTAACTCTTTTCCAGTCTCTTCATTTTGATTGCGGCCTTCTCCAGAAACCGGACCTGAACGGGAACCCTGAAACCCGCGGGACGTGAAAGGGGCTCCCACATAAGTCTAGTATCATGGGTTCTTCTCTTAAAACGCTGACCTTTAACAACACACGCTTCTCATTATACTGATAATGGGTTAACATTTCTTTACCTGCACAAGTTTGAGATTCCAGGGTGGGTGGTTTATCAGACCTTCTGCCTGAACCTGGCGGGCCACGGCATCTTGTAGTTCCACGTAACTGTTACTGTCCAGCTGCAGTCCTGGGAACAGGTCGTTGATTAAGCTGAGGAACAGGGGTTCGTCTTCATCGACCTACGATGGCAGAGAATAACTTACTCCTTCAGTCAACAAATGGGCCCCGACCAGCCAGGACGCACACAGCACCATCACGTCCTGCCTAGAGGTTAGTCCTCTCCTCACCAGACTTGTAACCTCTAGGACTCGCTCCCGAATGGCGCCACTGCAGCCATGCTACCTACAGCATCGCAGCCAAGTTCCCTGGCATTCGGCGTCCTCTACAGGCTCCTGCTCCAAGGTGACTTCACCTCAGTACTTTGTCAGATGAACGCTCTGCTTCTCACAGCCAGGTATGCACATCAACTTCAAACAGGCCATTAACAGTCCCTACCCCATGAAAATAGAATAGTAATATCTCTTTACTATAAGGATATATCCATGCATGACTGGCTCATCCAACATCAGCTGGAAAACCATCATCAGAGTTCTGACTTCTAAGCAGCAGGTTTGAGTAAACTGCGTCGAATCCTTCTAAGCTACGCCTTTAATGCCTGGATCACCCCACTCTCAGCTGCTGACCACTTCTGATCCCGCCTTACTTTCTCGGGCGCCCCTGATGCTTTCTGGGATGCTTGTCTAGGAGTCTCAAGGATACCATTCTCCCAGGGAAGGAGCAGAGCACTCGGCATCAGAAAGTCTTGTGGATTTTTGTCCCAGCTTCTCAGCTGACTGCGATTGTGGATGGGTTCTCCAGACTCTGGGTCCCGTGCCCTCACGGGCCATCCACGTCCCACAGAGTGGCTGTGAGCCGCAACCCGGACAATACCCCCTGAAAAGGCTGCGATAGCAAGGAACTACACCGGTGTTAGTTTTTGTAACCGCAGTGTGAACTTCCCGAGAACCAGTTCTTCCTCAGCCTTGTTCTCCCAGGGCATGGGCACTATATGCAGCAGAGAGAGTCCTTCGAATAAATACCACGTGAACCTGCCCATCAGCTGGTTCAGAACAACCTGGTCCTGGGGCAAGAATGAAAGCAGTGTAACAACTGTTGTCATCTCCACAGCAAGCCTCCTATGCATTCCGGGAAAACAGAAACAGTGTTGATGTTTGGGGAGAGACATAGCTGAGATCAGCTAAGCATAGACAGACAGCGCAAAAGGTCTCGTGGTTCCCTGTGACCCCAGGTTTCCATGTTTGGAACATGCTTCATTATGAATAATGGTCGAGTACTGGACTGAAACCTGGGGGCTGAAGCCCACGGATGAGGCCTGTTCTAGGGCACACAACTGACAAGGGGGTGCACCTCCGGCCCACGCTGGTCAAACAGGCCATGGGGTTTTTGCCTTCTGGAAGCACAGTGGTAGGTTCACACTCCCACTGTTGCTACAATTATTCATGTTCGCAGCCTAACATGAGCCACCCCCCACCACCCACCACCCCCACACACACACTTGTCAGCCAAGTAGAAAGAAACCAGGTCAAATTCTTGAAAGAGGAGTGAAGTCAGAGAAGAAAGATACCAGTTTCGAAAGGTTCATATCTCTTAGTCCTCTCATGACGGTGCTTAATTCACTATCTTCCGGTCTGGCTCTTTTCTGAGATCCAAGGGTCCTCAATACAGATAGGATATTTCTCAACCCGAAGTCATAGTGAACCTAAGATGGGGGGAAGGGGGAAAGATTATCTAATTGAAAAGCTCTCAATGTAGACCCACTATATACATATAGTAGGTATTCTGATCCCTATGTACTGTAGTTTTGGAGTGGCTGAGCTGCAAAGTTTCAGTAGCTGAATTCTTCCACCTGTCCTTTGACTGAAAAACGATCCTTCCATCGGAAAGACCAAGCTGTATGATAGTGTCCACACTTAAACATCGTTGGAGAATAAGACAGCCTGATTACCGTCTGAGAGGCAAAAGGATTTAAAATGCATAACCTGCCAAAACTGGTTTGGCTCAATGGATAGAGCGTCGGCCTGCGGACTCAAGGGTCCCAGGTTCGATTCCGGTCAAGCGCATGTACCTTGGTTGCGGGCACATCCCCAGTAGAGGGTGTGCAAGAGGCAGCTGATCGATGTTTCTCTCTCATCGATGTTTCTAACTCTCTATCCCTCTCTCTTCCTCTCTGTAAAAAATCAATAAAATATATTTAAAAAAATTTTTTTAAAATAAAATGCATAACCAATAGGTTATGTACTATGTGCCTCCATTTATATAATGTTTCTGAAAGAAAATTATAGAGGTGGAGAAAAGATCAGTGGCTGCAAGGGGATAGGGATTTGGGAGAGAGGAGGCTGTGGCTATGAAGGGGTAGTATGAGAGGACCTGGTGGTGATATAAGTTCTGTATGTTGAGTGCATGATCAATTGGTGACACCTTAATAAACTCTGGATTTTGCCTATGGCCATTTTCTGGGTCCGTTATTGTACTATGGTTATAAGATGCCAACTTTGAAGGAAGTAGGGTAGTGAATATATGGGACCTCCAAAGTACATTTCTTGGAAAGTTTTGTTGAATTTGTAATTATTCAAAAATAAACAGGTATTAAAGATACATAACCAACAGGTCAAAGTAATTAAATTTATTTTAGCAAAGAGTCAAAGAGATTTTCAAAATGATTAGCATTTTATCAAGGTAAAATTGCAAAGTAAAAAATCAAGTTCTATAGTTAGGGGAAAAATTAATGGACAAAGTTACCTGCTTGGTAAGTTGTTCCTCACACAGTTTGTAAAGAACATAAAACTTTTGAGCCAAGATAACATTTTCAAGGAAACCACAGCTTGCAAGTTTAACTCGCATAATGATCTGGAAAATTAATGCAGTGAGATTCAACAATGTGCATGAAAAACAAGTAAAAAATGTAAATTATGTTATGTTTTTAAGTCCCAGCGCATACCTGTCTATCAGGAACCATCATAGCAACAGTTCTAAACTGAATTTTTAAGTTCTCAGGTAGTTCCTGGCGCCCAGCATATCCAGGGTTCTAAAAGTTAAAATTATTTCATTTTTATTGTTGATATAAATTTTATTTCATGAATACAAATACATTTCAGATCCCTAATTCAGATCCTAAGGTGGCATTGAGAAAAATATTAGATTCATAAAACCTCCCTCTTTTCTCAAAAATGTGCATTGGACCATCGATATCTATCAATGTCACATCACTCCCTTTGACATAGCTCCAGTTTCATTATACAGACACACATTTTACCTTGTGAGCAAAAATTAGGCATCTGTTTATTGGTTAAGAAAATAGAAAAGAAAACCGAATAAATACCTAGATAATTATGATTGAAATGTTATTGAAATAAGAAGAAAATGCAGGATTTCATACTGATGAGTTTACTTAGATAATTTTTACTTCCTCTCTTTAATTATCCTTTTCAGTCGGAATTACAGAGTTCTTTGGCAGACAAAGTACCATTAAAGAAACGCATGGTGGCGAAGAGAAATAAAGACGGGAGTGAAGGGGGAAATGCTCAAGAGGACCATGTGAGGTGGGAGGAAGCTAAGGCCTCATGAGTAGCTATAGGTTGAGGATGGGTCAGACCCAAAGGTCCCAAGGGTAAGGTTAGGGGTCCAAAGTGTAAAAATTTAAGATTTCATCTCACTAGAAATTATTGTGTAGGCTACAACTTTCATCACCTAAAGACACAGATGATTTGACTTGGGAGGGATGTGGTGGTGTAATCTTGTCCAGCTCTACCTCCAATGCAGACACGCCAGCTAGAATGTCCCTGATGTACGTTTGGATGTCTGTAGCTCACTGCACTGTCCACATAGTAGCCAGTAGACACGTATGACTATTTACATTTTGATTAATTAAACTTAAGTAAAAATAAAATTATTTTGGGAAAGTACACTAAGAAACCCTCATTCTCTGACTATCAGATACTGTCAATGAGCCAAATACTTCTCCTTTCTCCTTCCTCAGTCACACAAGCCCAGTTGCCAGCTAGCAGCGTCACTACCCAGATAAAAAAAAAACTATGTTTCCCAGCCTGCCTTGCAGCTGGTGTGAGATTAAATTCTACACCGTGAGACCCAAAGGGACACACTGTATGAAATAACCTTGTTGCCTGAAGGGAGTTAATTCAATCAATTGACTGCAACAAAACAGAGATGCTTCGGTAGCGTCTTAAGTCACAAGGTGACCTAGAAGTTGGAAACCAAGATGGAGTAGAAACACTGAAGAAATCTTAAGAGAATAAGTCCTTACATGTTGTCACTATTTTTCGTGTCTCAGCTATTCACAGCCTAAACTAGCATCTAATTGATATTTCCAATATTATTCTTAATCCAGGGAGAATGTTAAACTTTTAAATTATTCTATGCCACAGTTATCACACTGAGCGAATTTCTTCATCCCATTGTCTTAGTTATAACTGATCACTTCAGGATTATTATAAACTGCTTTCCTGGATATCTGCTTACAGTGAAACTTATCAGAAACTTTCCTTATTTTGCTTCCTATGATGTATCCACTAGGACACTTCAAACTCAGAGTACTTTGCATTATCTTATAACTTAGAGATAATGGGATAAAAAAATTATATATGAACACATTAAGTAAAACTGGTTCAACATTAACTTCACTTCTCCAATTCATATAAAAAATCTATTCGTGCCTTTGGTTTTCTATCTGCACAACATTGTATCTCAAAGCTCCGCCCTCAAACACGTGGTTAATGAACATCCACAATTCTTTGGTATAGGAATTATTTTGGAAATTTTAAGTCATTTCCAGGATCTTTTATTAAGTTTCAGAGAAAACCAAGCGTAGAGTATAAGTATGATGTCAGACAATAACATCTTTCTCTAGCTGGCTCTGTGACCTGAGCTAGTTTTTAAATCTCTGCCTCAGGTACCTCCGTTATAAAATATGCACCATACAAAATGCAATACGTGACTTCACTGCCATGGAAATTGCTTGAACTAATGGCTGTCCCTTGTGTCACTTCTGGACAGAAACTCCGAGAGCCAGAGCGTAATTCTTGATGTTCTGCTTTTCCTTTGCTACGGCCACCAGCAAAGACTGAGTCAGTTCCGGAGTAGGGACTTCTAAAGCAGGCCTGCCCTCTCCACCCAGTCCCAGCAACAGGGAGGAACAAATCTTTGATGTTTTCAGCCACTAAGATTTGGGGATTGTTACTATAGCTGGCCTGTCTGATACAATACATAAAGCATTTAGCCCATTGCCTTACACATAATAAGTGCTCGATAAACAGTAGCTATTATTATCATTAACCTATTACTATTTTATCCTCTGTCTTGTCTATTTTTACTACTCAAAAAAATCCTATGATAGGAAAGAATAGCTCCTGACCCCTGGGTAGTCAGTCATTTACCCATGAGTAGATGCTTTGTTTTACTTAAGTCCATAGCAGTTAAACCAACCAAATTGCATTTAAAACCCAAGTTCTCACCATTGTTAAGAAGATTCCAAATTCTGGATTTAAGTCAACACAATCACCATCAGAAAAAATGAACTGTTTTTTTCTCTCTTTTCTTGCCGTCAAAACAATATAAATTTGTTGGGCTGCCACCGATAAGACGGGCAATTCAATTCTGTTAAACTCATCAAAACAGCCCCAGGAACCCGACTGTGCCAGACCTGGTATGAAAAACAGTTGATTTGAAAAGTTTTACTTCTTAATAGCAATCATCTCTCCAAAGTGCTCGCAAACAATTAAATGTTGAAATACAAGTTATATCAAGTTTCATATCTGCTGTTTAGAAAGACATATTGAATTCCAGTCATATACAGAAGTTTCATTGTTTGTACATCAGCACCAAGACAATGAAAATAGTTCACTGCCAAAATGAAAGAGCAGACGCACCATTGCATCCGGGGATGCTGAGGGTGATAAAATTGGATTCAATCTGTAAGTGTCACCTCCGGTGGGGATGGGGGTGGAAGGAGCCGCAATGTTTGGGGAAACTGACCGAATAAGGAATGCCAGAGTCCGATCGCTCCGTTCCTTTCTTGTTAAAATGAGAGAAGTATCCGGAGGCTGGGTAGGACAGAGAATGGCCGAAGGGATTTCTATTTATTGCTTACAAAATCCAGCACAAAGAAAGACCTGGGTGGATATTGGGAACATTGCTCCTGTCTGATCTCTAAGGATGAAAACCTTCATTATCTTTACCTGTATGAAATGCTCTTCTTTCTTTTATTACTGCCCCCACCCCCTCTAGTTTTTCTTCTCTCTCCTTTGGGAATTTCCATTACACAGATGTTGGAACTTGGATAGCTACTGTTAGGGGCAAAAAAATAGATATTGAGGACTAGCTATGGTTATGGGAAATATTAGTCATGCTCTGTGAACCGTGATTGTCTTGTTCTGGTTAAAGAAAGGACACTCTAAACTGGCTGGGAGTTGTATCACACACACACACACACACACACACACACACACACACACTCACACACACACACACACACACACCACAGGACCTGGGAGACAACCTTGGACCTGGGAGTCAACCTTGGAATTCCTCCATTCCTCATTCAAGAACTGCCTGTTATCATGGAAAGATTAACAACCTTGTTGCCCAATCAGTGGAGTCCCCCCTCAGCCTGCACAGCCTGCTTCCCCTGCCTGCAATCCCTACTTCCCCATGTGATCCTTGTCCTACCTGTACAAGCAGCTGGTCTATGGGGGGCAGAGCAGATTTTTGTGGGTGACCTGCTGCTCTCCCATACTGCCCACATTATTGGAATAAACGCTCATATATGATTCAACCCCGTCTCTGCTGAACTGGCCCAAGTCGTGACAGGAAGCCCGGACCCATTGGTTGTCTGGTTTCACTACTCCTATGACCCTTAAGTTTTTTTGTAAAATTTCCCATTTCCTTTTGCAATGTATTCTCTTGGCCACATATTCCAATTCAAGAGAGATTTTTTTCAATATCCAAATTTTCCAGCTGTTGTGTTTTCATAGTAGCCTGTTTTTTTAATTGGCTACATGTGGTACATTCTTGAATCTCTCTAAGCTATTAACTTTATTTACTTTTGAATTTTCTTCTGTTTTCTCTGTTGAACAGTGTACTGGTCAGTAGGTCTCTGCTGTTTTGGATGCGTCCCTAATTCCTTCAAATATTTTATGAGACTTTGTTATCTCTGCATAAGTTGCATTTCCTCTTCCCGAATGCAAATTCCTGTCTGCAGGAGGCATGCCTGCCTCCGGTGACTTGAGGGAAGGGATGGAGCCACAAGAGGGCTTGCTCTCCAGGGCTGGGGCGGCAGTCTGTCTGGCCTGGGGCACTGCTTGCCTCTCTGGCAGGAGCCCGCCTCTGGGGTCGGTCTCTGTCAGGATTCCCAGCTCAGATCGCTGTGCTACAGCCTTTGTGAGGAGGAAACACACCTTTTCTTTGCCTTCTGCTCTCCTGTTGGTATCCTGGGGTTTACCCTGCACTCTAGTCTGCTTCTCCCAACCATCCCCAACCCTCAAGCTGGGAGTGATCCACAGAAGAACCCTGCTCTCCGATTGGAAAATTATTCTCAGGGTTCAAAAATGTTTGACAGACAGGCGACTAAAAAGAATAATATAATGAATACCCATGTACCCACCTATCAAATCCTGACAATTTGTTTCAGATTTTATTCTTTAGAATAATGTTAAAACTGCTGTTCAAGTCCGTGTATATCCCTCTTGAATCCACACTCCCTCCTTCTCCAGAGGTAACTTCTACCCTGAATTTGATACCAATGATTCCTATGCATGCTTTTAAGCTATTGCTCTTATGCATGTATTCATGAACAATATGTATTTCACATGCTCAAAGTTTATATGTGTGTCTATTTATCTAACTAGTTAGCTATGAAATGCTATCCATGTCCTCCTGAGCTGGGGGTGCAATCTCATGCTATCTGTTATGGAGCTGTTACTAAATCCCACTGAAAGGAAGGGCTGGATGAATGAACACATAATGTTCAATACAGGGAAGGCCCAGTGTACTTCTTCCTAATGGCATCATCCTTCTTCCCTCCCAGAGGAGACATAATCATTCTCATGCTTTTAAAAATATGTTTGTATTGATTTTAGAGAGAGGGGAAGAGAGAGGGAGAGAGAGAGATAGAAACATCGATGAGAGAATCATTGATCAGCTGCCTCCTGCACACCCCCTACTGGGGATGGAGCCTGCAACCCAGGCATGTGTCCTCACCAGGAATCGGACCGGTGTCAATGCTCAACCACTGAGCCACACTGGCCAGACTCTTTTTTTACTCTCTCTCTCTCTCTCTCTCTCTCTCTCTCTCTCTCTCTCTCTATATATATATATATATATATATATACATATATATATATATATATGATATATAATATATATATGTAATACATATCTTTGGTTTTACCTACTTTTAAATTTTAAATAAATTTAATCATGCTATTCGTGTTTTTGTGAGACGCTTCTTTCCCTCTAAACTGTGAGACTGCTCTACATCAATGCATCGTGCTGTAGTTACTCGTTTTTACCACTACACAGCATTGTTATGCATATGATATATAAATCGTATGTCCACAATCTATGTATCAATGTATCCAGCCCACCAGAGAGGACACTCGAGTTATAGCCAGGTGTTTGCTGTTATAAGCAATGCTCCATACACACAGGCTCCCAGTGCATAAGTGCAGTTTACCTGAGCTGATATCAGCAGGTGGGAGACTGACAATACACATGTAAGCTTCTTTTATTCTAAAAAAGGTTTACACTGCCACCAGGAGTGGGTGACTCTTTCTGCTGCTCAACACCTTGCCAACGGTTAAAAAAAAAAAAAAGTCACACTGCCCCAGCTGGTTTGGCTCAGTGGATAGAGCATCAGCCTGCAGACTGAAGATTGGTTTGATTCCAGTCAAGGGCACATGCCCGGGTTGCAGGCTCAATCCCCAGTACAGGGCATGCAAGAGGCAGCCAATCAATGATTCTCTCTCATCATTGATGTTTCTGTCTCTCTCTACCTCTCCCTTCCTCTCTGAAATCAAAAATATGTTTAAAAAAAAAAAGTCACACTTAAATTGTTCTTACTCTGGTGTGTACAAAATGGAATCCTTTTATAGTGTGCGATTCTTTGCTGGTCATCTGGTTTGCTTCACTTGTGTAATGTCTGTTTAAGACCTTTCCTCATTTTTCTATTGAATTATCTCTTTCTCACTGAGTCATAGGCATTACTCATGTGTTTGGGATACCAATCCTTTGTAGGTAATAAATATGCTAATGCCGTTTCCAAATTTCAGGCATGACTTTTCTCTCTTTTTTTGGTACCCACTGACGAAGAGATGTTTTTTACTCAGGGTAGGGAATGTATCAAATCTTTTCTCTATGGTTTGTGATTCTTGTATTAAAAATCCCTTTCTACTCTAAAAAGAAAGATATTTTCCTTTATTACCTTCTAAAAACCCATACAATTTTGCCTCCCACATTTAGACGTTTAATTCCCAGAACTGAGTTGTATACAGTGTATGGTTTAGGCATCCAATTTTTATATATGTAGGGACCCAATCTCCTTTGTTAAATATTGATCAACTGCTGTCCCAGAACAATTTATTGTAAAGTCTGTCTCTCCATCACTGATTTACGGTAATACCTGTGCCACCTGTCAAGTGTCCTTGGCCTATTTTTTCATTTTCTATTATATTCCATTGGTCCAGTCATCAATCCTGCACCAATACTGCACTCTTGAAATTACATTCTAAGTGATATCTTTCTGAAGTTTTCATTTTCTAACTGTTTTTTTTTTGCCGTTTATAAAAATAAAATTTATTTTGTGTTGATTTTACAGTCTAGAAAATTTGCTAAATTCTATTTTTCTATAGATTTTGTTGAATTTTTTAAAAGTGTGCCCTATCATTTGTGAATAATGAAATTTTGCATTTCTTTCCAATCTTTGTATTTTTGTTGTTGTTTCTTACTGCATTGGGTAGGATCTGAAGTACAGTGATGACTAGAACAAACAATAACAGGAGTCCTTGTCTTATACCTCCTCTCAGAAAGAATGCTTTCAAATGTTCAGGTTATGATTTATCAGATGAGCCATGTCGGGAGTATCTAGGGGAAGAACCTAAGGAACAAGAGTAAGGAATCTGAGGAGGGAGTCTGCTTTGAATGTTTGAGAAACATCAGAAAGGTCAATATGGCTACAGGAGGGAGAGTACAGGGAGCAGAGAGTATTAGGAGATGGGTCAGGTCAGACCAATACAATGGGGAGGGGCAGGAGTGACTGTAAGACAAGGCAGGACCACGTGAGGGGTTTGGCTTTTACTCGGAGGGAAGCCGCTGGGCAGCTCTCAGCAGAAGAGGGCCGTGATCTGACTTCCATGTAGAAGGACTGCCGTGGCGCTGCTCTGAGGCTGCAGCGGAGGGGACAGGGTAAACACAGAGTCCATTAGGAGGCTTATGGGAGCAGTACAGGTGAAGGGGGACGACTGGCTTGCTGACAGCAGTGGGGACCAGAGGTGCTCAGGTTTGGGGTGCATTCTGAAGGTGATAGTGTATGCTGACAGGATGGATGTGAGTATGAGAGAAAGAGCAGTAAAGGATAAGTCTAAGATTTTTCATCCGAGCACCTGGAAGAATGACATGGCTACTCGGTGGGATGGGAAAGGCTGAGGATGGAGTAGGTGAGGGGAAGGGAGATCACACGCTTAGACCTACTAGACATTTAAGTGGAGATGTCAAGTAGTAGATATCAGTTGTATATACAGACCTGAAATTTCAGGAAGTCCAAGCTAGAGATACAAATTTGATCACATAGGTAGTACTTAAAGAGAACGCATGTAGGGAGGAAAGAGAGGATGGCCAGGCACTGAGTTCTAAGATGGGCGTGCTCTCTGACCTCTTCTCCTTGTCTATCTGAAACCACCGCCCACCTATCTTCCAGGATTTTCTCAGAATTTCCCATCTGCTGATGGCCCTCCTCCTTGTTTTCCAGGGTGGCTATGCTTTTTAAAAGAAATCAATCATTTCAATGGGATTTAATGCTGGAAGGGAAACCACTTGTGTTTTGTAATCTTATCTCCTCCACCATAGTTTCAGGCAGTAATAAATGGGCTCCATTTTCATAATCCACTACACATTCAACTCATGGCAATAATATTGAGCCAGGGAAATGGATGATATCCAGCCATTTCTGACCATAAAAAATGGCACTATCATATGCATCAACTTATACTAATTTTGGTTACACGGGAAAACATACTTTAGATATAGATCAGAAAATTACATTAAAGTGCAATAAAAAGAAAATCACAAAAAATAGTGTGCTTGACACTTGCCTTTAAAAATCCTGCCGAGCCCTCTGAAGTCCATCTGATCTGAGCAGTTAAACACGACCACGTATTTTCCCAAACATCGTCCCATGTCTTTCGTGGTCTCCGTTTTGCCAGTGCCCGCAGGCCCTGCTGGAGCACCTCCCATGTTCATTCCCAACGCCTGTGCTAACGTGATGTAGCATCTGCAGGCGTCAGTCAGAGAAAGCATGGTGAGTACGGGCAACACGAGACAGCCCAGCGCAAGCCAAAGCCCAATGCCATTGGACTGGGCCTGTTACTTTACAATGTGAGCAGCTCACCTATGAGACAGGCAGCCAAACAAGGCTGGCGCACCCGACATTCGTCGGCAGTGGGGCGGTGAGGGACTGCAAACGTTTCCTGGGACAAACTTCTAAACTCCGCAACAAGCTGGCACGAGCCAACTCCAACACACCACTGCAAATGGTTTGACTACGAAAGGTCTCATTCATTTAGATAAGCGTAATGAATAATCTAATGAACCTCCTTGGATCTGTGACCCAGTTCCAGGGACATCTGTTTCAGATGCAGGTAAAACTTACTAAAACTTCGTGACCCATGAAGCTTCACGTGTATACATCAATGGAAGGGAAAACACATTGACAAATGTATGTGGCAGGGGCATTGGACACATAAAGGGAAGTTGGATGAATCCAGAGGAGGCTGCAGACCAAATTTAAATGTTATAATTTTACCTGGAGGCAACGCTATGTAAAATAATGGCAGAATTCATTGTCCTGACTCAACTTAAGTCAATTCTACAAATATTTATTGTCTACTGTGCACAACATATTGAGCTGTTGTGGGTAGATAAAGATGAAAAAGGCCCAGTCTTGTCTAGTGTCATATACGGAAAGGACTGTGAGGGGATCTGCCATTAACTGATCATTCAGACCTGGCCGAGAAGCTCCACTTTAGGTATCCATGTCCACAACCTGAAAAACCAGGATGCTAAATGACATGGTCTCCAAGGACGCTTCCTTCTTTGTAATTCCCATGACTCCCTTTACGGTCCTAGAGATAAGTTTCCATCTTGCAGCCTAAAGTTTGTAACTAATTCCTCATAGCCAACATTCCAGCTTGCTTTTATTCTTTCATCTGTTTCTACTTCATTAAAGTGTAATGTACATGTATAAGTAACAACTATGGTTATTTCAGTGCTGGACTGACTTTGATGCGCTAGCATAGACCTAACACGACAGCAATAAGCTTTTTTAAATATTTCAAATACAACTTAAAAGCGATTTTAAGCACATTACTTAATTACAAAATGGAATTAAAAAACTAAGTTTCCTACCTATCCGTTAACGGAGTGATAACAAGTCGATCGGTGCATCCCAGAAATTCATTTTGGTAAATAAAGTCAACATCTGTAATAGACACTACAGTCTGATCCAAATCTTCTTTAAAATAAAATCTACTCTGTTTAAGCCATTCAAAATCAGTTGCTGATTTGATATGCATTTTTACCTTAAAAACATGAAATACAAAGACATTACATACTGAATTGCAATAGCATAAACCACAGCAAATGGGCAGTCTTTACTCGCTCATTCATGAACTGATTCTCATTCATTTAAAGTATATTTATTGAGTCCCTCCTTGGGCCTGACACCATGCTGGGTAAACAGAGACAGACATAGGTCCTGCCATCTGAGGCTTACAGAAAAGGACAAAAGACAAACAGGTAAATGAGTAATTGTGACAAAGTATGAAAAGAAATTCAGGGTTTCTGAAAATAACTAGCAAGAGGACCTAACCTAGTGTCGGGTGTCTAAGGGGCGTACTCAAATGAAAAAAAAAAAAAAAAACTTCAAAACTAACACCTGGCCCTAGCCGGTTTGGCTCAGTGAATAGAGCCAAACCCGCCTGTGGACTAAAGGGTCCCGGGTTCGATTCCGATCAAGGGCACATACCTTGGTTGCAGGCTCCTCCCTGGCCCGGGGCCCTGATCAGGGCTTGTGTGGGAGGCAACCAATTGATGTGTTTCTCTCACATCAATGTTTCTCTCTGTCTTTTCCTCTCTCTTCCACTCTTCCTAAAAATCAATGGGAAAAAATATCCTCAGATGAGGATTAACAAAAAATAAAACAAACAAACAAACCTAACACCTGAATAAATAGTAGGAATTAGCCAGGGAAATAAAACAAAAGGGGTGGGTGATGGAGGTGTGGGAGGGCAAAATGTTTTAGGCAAAGGCCTGGAAGATCTGGTTGGCAGTTCAAGAAACTGAAAGAGCCTGGACAGCATGGCTCATGGTTGAGCATCAAACTATAAACCAGGAAGTTGTGGCTCAATTCCCAGTCAGGGCACATGCCCAGGTTGTGGGCTCGATCCCCAGGAGCGGGAGTGCAGGAGTCAGCCGACCTATAATTCCCTCTCATCATTGAGGTTTCTATCTCCCTCACTCTCTCCCTCTCTGAAGTCATTTAAAAATATTTAAATAAATAAATAAACGACAGAAAAAGGAACTGACAGAAGTTCACAACAGCTGAGGTATCCAGGACTCTGGACAGAGGAGTAAGAGTTGGGACTTCATGGGGCATGAGAAGAGGGCCGGGCATTGCTCTTACAGCAATGGGAAGCCACTGAAGGGATTAAGCAGGAGATGCTCATATGTGCACACACGCCTTCCTACTCCAGCACTATGGCCAAACCCATCAGCCTGCCCAGTCACCAGTGTAGACCTGTGGGGCAAGCAGTGCCAGGCTCCCAGCACCAGGGATGCAAGAGGTAGAAACCAGGAAAGCATGTTTAGGAACAACACCCCCACAACCACATTCTGGGGTGCTTATGACTCCACTGGCAAACTTGGAGAAACTCTAGCCCTGCTCATGGAGGGAAATCAACGTAGGAAAGTGGCAAATGGTCCCCTTCACAGCTCTGAATCCCAGTGGCCCACTCCAGGTCATTCAGCTGACAGTGTTCAGACCTCTGTCTAATCAAGCCTCCAAGCTATCTACAAGCTTGCTTTTTGTTGTTGTATTGTTTCATAGTTCATGACATTGCCTCTCTTCCACTTAAGAATTCTGGCTTCCCTCCTAAAGCACAGTTTGCATTTGTCACCTTAAAAGAGCTACTTTGGGGTCACATAACCGGTGCCTCCCCCAGGGTCTCGGCTCTCTGACCTGGGACCCACAGCCATGGAGATGCAGTCAGTTAGCCACTTTCAACAATCTGTTAAGATGGTGAGGAGGTGATGAAAGAGGATGAAGAAAGAATAGCTAAATTTTTATTGAGTTATTACTGTATAACAGGCTGTTCTAAGCATTATACATGAAAAAATAAAATGCAAATATGCTGGCCAAGAAATCTCGTTTTAGTTGGGATGCAAATGGATCATGAGTTCAATAGTAATTAAGACAAAAAGAAAACAGTTCCATGGTTTTAATTTGTATAGATTTTAAAAATCCATTCTGTATGGGAAGTAATGCTTTGCTCAGCATTTAAATTTAGAAGAAATGTCTTCTGTGGGACTTCAGCTTTAAGAATCAATGAGAGATATACAGACATCCTCCTCAATAGTATGCTCTTAGCAGGTACAGTAATGGACTCCACAGGAGTTTCTGGAGGTGGGTTCCAATGAAAGGCGAAGTACTAGCATAAAGGAAACTGCAATTCAATAAAAGCAAATCTGTAGAAGACCAAAAAAATATGGTCTAAGTATGCTTGATAGTTAGTTTGATCCAGAGATCAATTCTACAGCAGTGTTCATACATATATGAACAACCTGGGAATCTTGTTGAAATGCAGATTCTGATTCAGTACAAGAGTTGAGGGGGAGAGAGGAGTGGCAGGGGGGCGGGGAGAGGCTGGAGATCCTGCTTTTCTAACAAGCTCCCCGGAGATGGCAATGCACCTGGTTGGCATACAATACTTTGAGAAGAGATCTACAGTCCAGGGGAATAAATAGACTGCAGGTCCTTCCATCTTCAATAATATAACTTATCTGACCAGAACTTCTGAATAAGTTTGAAACAGAATGCCTGCGATAATATTCTTTAAAAGGGGTCCAAAGTTACATGGATTGTGTGTCTCTAATAAAGGAAAGAGGTGCCTTTAAAATGAATCAAATAAAAAAAACACACACACACAATATTAGTTAAAGACAAAGAGAGTCAAATGTTGGTATATCAAAATCTCCTGGGGCCCCGTCCTTATAACAGATAACCACTGCTTTAGGAGAACTTGGTCTTGTTCAAGTTCTTCCCGCTCTACAAAACCTTGGCCACACCAAGCCCATGATGCCCTGCTGGACACCATCAGTTGGACAAATATCCATGAGAGTTCTCTGATGCTTGATCCTATTTGATTCCTTCCCAATCAGCCCATCATAACTCATGACTAATCTCATCAAAATTGTATCATGACTCTGCTATTTGGTTTAATGGAACAATTAGTTCACATCACATCAGTTGGTTCCAGACTTTCAGAATGGCAAATGTGAATATACATATATGGTTATTTATACCACCAAATACAGATATTTGTAGACATGGTACATACACACACACACACACACACACACACACACACACACACACACACATACCAGTTGTGAAAAAGGGTCAGGTAAATAAAAGGTTCATATAAGTTAGGGAATATGTATAATACTTAATTTTTCATTATTAGGAACACTAAATTATTAACTAATACACTAAATTACCTAAAATTAAGAAAAAAAGATACTTTACCAAGTCATCAAAAATATCTCTCTGATGCACATGGATAGTAATTAGAGTTTCAAATTTCACTCTTTCAAACTTGCTTAGGTCATGTGTTGTCTGGCTAATGAGAATATTTAGAATGTCCAAAAATTTCTGGTTGGTTATTTGCATGATTTTCCTGTCATCTTTTGCATTATGTAAAGCCTCTTCTGAATCGTGTGTCCACAGCATCTGAATTCCCAGAAGCCCAACCTACAAATCCAGCAGACAAATAAGCCAAATATTTAAAACACATCCTATAGTGAAATTTGGTGGTCACTTATTCACATGAAGGCAAACAGGGTTTTACTCATTTTAAACTAAAAAAGGGACATGCATTTCTCCACTCCAGAAATACTTTTCCGTAGGTCTCTTTGCAACTTGCCTACCTCCTTGCTTGATCTCCACTCCCTTTAATATACATACCGTTAGCTACATCTACTTTTCTGTCTACATACTTATCTAAAGGAGAGAGAGACAGAAAGTGAGAAGGGTTCAAGAAGCTTGTCTTTGTCTCCTGATGAAGCTAAGGAAACTGTGAGAGAATTTCTGCCCCAGAAAAGGGAGTCAAAGTGATCGGATATCCCCCACCCTCACCTCCTCCATACAGTGGTGGTCCCCTTGGGAGCATTTATTCATCCGCAAAGGAACAGATACAAAATCATCTGGACCGAAAAGGAACCCAAATTTGGCAGAGGATTGAAAGCAGTGTGCGTGGCATGTAGATGCTACCGGGCACTGCAGTAGGTAAACGGGAATAAAACCCTTTCCTAATCCCTGCCTGCTCCCCCTAGAGCAGCGGCCAATCCCGGGGTCTGCTGGTGAAGACAAATGAAAGCGCCTGGCTAAGGTGAGCGGCAGGATATGGAGGAAACAGCCAGTGTCAGGAAGCTCCCAATAGCAAGCGGATTCTAACCCTGTTGGCCCCAGAAAGGGGCATTAAGATAGGAAAAGCAAAGAGAGACAATACAAAAACAGCAGGGTAAGGCTGATTTACAGACCCTGAAACATCACTGCATAGGGATACATTCCAAACACGAATCTTTAAAATGACTATCCTGAGTCACCAACAAAAGTTTAAATTATGTTTTCTACTTAGTTTAAGCAGGCAGAGGATATAACGATAAAAACTGGAGGATGTCTCATTAAAATAAAAAACAAAGTAAGAATGCTCATTCTTTGCAATTTATTTGATGCCTGTAATTAACACATTAAAAAATACTGAAAGGGAATACACTAAATAGTTATAGACATCATTTCCGAGTGGTAGGAAGATAGAAAATTTTTATTTTCACTTTCATAGTTTTCAAAATTTTTCAAATGTTTGCAACAAGAATCCATTGCATTCACTCATAATCTTAGAAATGTGTTTTGGAAGAAAGCAAAGAAGAAATTTTTAAAATGTCAAATAAAATCTTAAATTAACATTGTAGTGGACAAACTTCAGTTCTTTGGAAAAGTTGCTCTAAAGAGTAAGGTATATAGTGAATGAGTCTATTTTGAATAAATATATATTCATTACTTTTTAAAGCAATTTTTCCAAAGAACTGAAATTTGCCCACTACAATGTCAAGATTCTTATCTAAACTTGTTTAAAATCTCTCCTCATATATGTATATATGCACACTGAAGAAAATCCTGCAAGCTAGCCAACTTCCCTGCTATCTCCTGCTCAATTTGACCACTGCTCTGACCTTGCTCTTCAACTGCTCCACCTGTAACGCTCCCTCCTCTGACTAAACTAGACTGAGCCTCTCCTTCTGAATATACAGGTGATCCAGCTTTCCTGGGAGAGGAAAAGTATATTGATTTCGTCTAAGCAGCTATTTCCCCAGCTTATCAAATAAAGTATTTTATAAAGATTTATCACAAAGTTAATAATACTAGTAAAAATGTTAAAGCTTGCCAAGGATATTATACATTATTTAAAAATCACAGTATTAGAGTATTCTCTGCAATAAAGGTTGTTTCTCTATCTGTACTTGTGCCGTTTGAATGGATACTTTCATAGCCCTTGGCTGTCTCTCCCGTGTATGCGGTCGTTCAGGATTTGGAGTGCAGGTTGGCAGGAGCAGGTGGAGAAGAAATATGGTTTGGGCAAAAACTGCCTATGTTTTCCTTGGATATCTCTTGCCTTCGATTCCATACTGTCTCTGACCCAGATCACAGGCCATCACTGGTCCTTTATCCTGGCTGAAAATGTGATGAAACTATTGGAATTTTCTCTATCTGGTTTTAAGACTACCTGGCACATTGCAACGCCCTTCTCAGAGCCAGAGGACCCGTGAGAGACAGCACCTGCTCCAACCCCAGCCTCTTTCAAGGTCTTCGCATTCAAAAGTTAGTTGCCTGAGAAGGCCTCCTTTAACGGACTGTGCCAATCGGTAATCACTTGAAGGGAAAATAAAATAAAAGGCAAGATGGATTTTGTTTCAGGAAAAGACATGCCCATTCCCTCTCTATATATATCCACATCCATATCTGTACCTGTATCTATACCTATGATTTTTATATGTAAGGTAAAATTTTCTATAAATGGTTTTAGTCTCAGTGTATATTTTTACTGAGAGGAGAGCAGTGGAGGGGACAGACGGGCCTGGAATGGTGTGGTGGACAAGCGGGTGGTTGGGAGCTGGTGGGTAGGCCTTCCTAACTAGTTCACAGCTACACCAGGCCACTTCCTCCTGAGCATCCTTCCCCCTTATTTCCATTCCTTATAACCATTATTTAAACCGTGTGTATTCTCACCTGCGCTGGAAAGTGACTGAGGAAAGGTAAGAGTTGAAATCCTGAATCACTGATTTGATAGAACCCAGATCGAATTATATTATGTAATGATGACATCTGCATTTTTAACAAGTCCAGAAGCCAAATCTCTACGGGACCTTTGGCCATAACAGGACTGTCCAACTAAAAAATAGATTATAAATATATTACAGATTGGTAATAATTTGGTGTTTTTACAATCGTCACAAGTTAACCTGACAAATCATTGTTCCTTAACGCAAAACAAATAGTTCTATATTTTACACAAAATATTTAAAACATGAGTAAAATCAACTAATACTATAGGTGGAAGGAACGATAAAGATCATCTGGTCTAAAACTTTCGTTTTATACATGATGAAATGAGTCCCGAAGAAGTTAGCTGAGTTGTCCACACTAGTGTGTAACCCGGGGCTTCAGAACTGGAGCCCAGGCCCACCCCCTTTTCATTAGAGAATTGCATTCCCCAAATAACAAAAGTGTAACCAAGTTAAATTACAATAATTTTTTCTCCTTCTCTTGATATGACAGCCAGGATCCGATCGTAATCTTTTGCATGAAATGTCACTTCATTTATGTTGTCAGATACTGCAGGGAGGTGTGGCTGTAAGAAGCACAAGACAAAGCAAAAACATCATACATGAGCCTAAACACAAAAGCTGCTGAGATGTTTTTAAGAGCCTTAATATTTTTAATCTTTGTAAAATATCAAGAATTCACTTCATTGTTTCAAGAAGAAAAAGAGAGCCGAAACCGGTTTGGCTCAGTGGATAGAGCATCGGCCTGCGGACTCAAGGGTCCCGGGTTCGATTCTGGTCAAGGGCATGCACCTTGGTTGCGGGCACATCCCCAGTAGGGGGTGTGCAAGAGGCAGCTGATCGATGTTTCTCTCTCATCGATGTTTCTAACTCTATCCCTCTCTCTTCCTCTCTGTAAAAAATCAACAAAATATATATATTTTTAAAAATATAAATAAATTAAAAAAGAAGAAAAAGAGAAAGAAAAGAACCCTTGACTGACTTGGGGGCCCACGTTTCAAAGCCAGCCCCACAGAACGTGTGCTTGAGTCCTTGGAATGATTGTCTCTTTCCTCCGGAGGGACCGAACCGTACAGTCCCTCCCCAGCTCAGACTGCCTTCTCTCTTGGTTCCACCTCTGTCTTACGCAGCAGCTTTTGCTTCTCTCTCTTTTCTCATCCCCACAGCTTTCTGGAAACCAACAGGTATTATTAGCGGCTTCCCAGACTCCCAAACCAGAACTGCCCTGGGATGCCTCCCACTCCCAGTTCTCTGTATCTTCCTCCTGGAAGTATTGCCCTGGGAAATGGCTAAAAGCATTTGCAAAGCATTCTGGATGGGAAAAAAAAAAAAAAAAGACAAATCGAAACCACCAGCTCTATTTGATCTAAGAATATTTAGACTAAAAATGCTCATAATAATGAGTTACATTTAGTGAGCACGTAATGTATGCCAGATACTTTTCATTGCATTATCTCGCGTAATCCTTATGGCAAGCCTATGAGGTGGAGCCATTAATTTCCTGATTGTACAGACGAGAAAACTAAGGTGCAGGAAAATTAAGAAGCTGGCCAAGGTCGTCCAACTGGTGAGTGACCCTTGCCTTAGGTAGATGCTCCAAATATACAGAAAAATGGACATTTTATAATCAGCATAATTTTAATGCTCTTTTTCCTGCCTCCACTTTTAAAGTGTTAACTTCATTTTTATTGCCCATTATGCATGCTGTGGGGTGGTGAGGGGGGGGATTTAAGTGATAGATACTTAGGTTATACCTGTATGGTATGGGAATCACTGGCTTGTCCAAGAATTTCCAGGAGAACTGGATCGGATACAAAGAAGAATCTTGGAAATAGTAATCGTTTCTTCTCCAAATACCTTTAAATAAAGTCATGTTACCAAATGATATGTTTCTGAGTTATTTATTTTTAGCCAAGACATGATCACCAAACGTTATCAATAAGATAACAGCAAACACCTAGAGTCATTGCCATTTGCCTCTGAAATGTTTTCTTAGAACCAAAGCCCATGCTACACCATGGACGTCACTTGGGAAAACGAGGGAAAACAAGAAAGGGGTCCATCTTTTTGTTCACCACTTTATAATGTTCTTTACTATCCCTAAATGAGTGAGATCATGTGGTATTTTTCTTTCATTGACTGGCTTATTTCACTTAGCATAATGTTCTCCAATTCCATCCAGGTTGCTGCAAATGATGAGAATTCCTTCTTTTTTATGGCAAAAAGATAGATACAGAGACAGTAAAGCATCAAACAGACTTTCAAAGTACAGGGGGAAAGTTTGGGAAAGGTGGGGGAGTTATGAAATCAAACGAAGGACTTGTATGCATGCATATAAGCATAAACAATGGACGCAAAACTCTGGGGGGGGGAGGTCATGTGTGGGTGTGGGGTGGGGGGTAATAGTAAGATATGTACACATATAATACCTCAATAAAAATATTAAAAAAAAAAAAAAAAAAAAAAAAACAAGAAAGGGAACCAGAGCAAGCCTGCCAATCTACCCATCATCTTCTCTCTCCTCAAGAGCGCTCCTGAGACCTAAGAGTATTGTGAACCTCGCAGTATGATGTAACCCAGCGTGAACGTAGCTCATCCACAAACCAGCACATTCTGAGTGAAAGGGGGGACAATGAACCATTAAGCTAAGGCAGCAGCATAAACTTAGATGAAGCAGGATATATGTCCACCCCGTTTCACAGAGAGCCTGAGAATGAGCTGCTTTATAAGAAAATTACCCATGAATTTGTCTGGTTAATTGTTTTAGTGCACATCTCTACTCCATGCCTGTTGGGCTGAATGGAAGCTCCCTCCCCTCCAAAAAAGACAGGTCCTCATCCTGTTCCTTGGAATCTGTGAATGTGACCTTATTTGGAAAGAGGATTTTTGCAGGTGTGCTGAAGTTAAGGCTATCAAGAAGAGATCATCCTGGATTATCCAGATAAGCTCTAAATCCAAGAAGTGTCCTCATAAGAGAAATACAGGAAGAAAAACAAAATGAATGCAGAGACAGATTGGAATTCTGTAGCCACAAGGCAGGGAACTAACTCCTAGAGCCACCAGAAACTGGGAAAACAAAGAAAGACTCTCCTTTGGGGCCTTCAAAATTGCTGACACCTGATTTCATCGAGAACTGTGAGAAAATGGGTTTCTGTTGTGGTGATTTGTTACCGCAATCCTACAAAACTAATACTATGCCTTCACTCACCCACCCCCAAGTTGAAGGTGTCTTCTTTTGCAGAAAAGTTAAATTTATGTGAAATGTTAAATTACTATTACCCCTCCCACCATCACTACCAAACCGGAAATACAGGGTGTCCCCCAAAAATGTATATACACTGCAACAGCAGATAGCTCAATTTTGAAAAGGAAATGTATTTTAATAAACACTGCCTTTATAATTATTCAAAGTGTGTGGGGGGACACCCTATATATAACTTGTTTGGGATAAAACACCAGCACGTATAAAACATTTAAAAATTAAACTTACCCTGTAAGTGACTTCTGACATACTTCCAGCTGTTCGTGTAAATGAGGTAACAGTTGCCCCATGGTTTCATCGCCCACACAGCAACTGATCACATTGGGGTTCTCATGAGCGCGCTGCATTATCTTGACCCACGACTTGTCAATATTCTGGAAACGCTTTGCTTCCTAAAAACAAATCCACAGTCAGTAAAAATCAGCATTTGGAAACTTGAATAAAGCCAACTATTCACTTTGGAATTTCCTCCAGTTCTTCAAACCAGCCTCTATTAGTCTCAGGCTACATAATTTAAAGGGGCAATTCTTTTTCATTTGAATTAATTCTGAACAACAAAAACCCAAGTGATAACACTGTTTATTGAAATACTGCTTCATCACAACAGAGTTGATTACTTGTTTCCTCCTTTTAATACGTTTTTTCAAAGTACCACGTGATTGTTTTGCAAAGCTATCAACTTCAAGCTCAAATCTAGTCTTTCAGCGCTCCTGGTGTTCTGGTTTGATAAGAAAACTGAAAAAGTGTGAAAATAATTTGATCTCAGGATCCTTGGAAGAATTACAGCTCAATAATGCCCAGGAAAAAGAAGGAAGAAACAGTAAAAACCCAAAACAAAGCTTCATTTACATTTTTGGCAAATGAAATTTTTCTGTTTACGATGGATGGATGGCAGTAAGCTTTGCATTCAATTGTGAGAATACCTCTAGAAATTGGCATAATCTTGCCTATTTTAAAACTTTTAAGTGCATTTTTTAGAATGCAACTTTCTGATTAAAAAAGAGAAGATTTGTGATTTTAAAATGTGTTAGGTAATGAATAAAATCTGTCATTTTCAAAACTCTTTTTTTCCTTGATTTTAATCTGTATAGATCCTGTTTACAGATGTGGAAATTCAGGAAAAGCAGGCTTGATTTTATAAAAGGGAAGTTACCTTCGCAGTATATAGAGCTATTAGTGAGTTATTGGCATTTATTTAAAAGCTGTTTTAACAATTTTGTTACATGCTTCTAATGCGAAATTTCATTGCCTCCTGGTATATTTTAAACTACCATGAGTCAACTTACTGACAGTTAATTGCACTTACAGAATACAGATTAATTTTAATTCTACTCTCAGTGGGATAGGATATTAATTCTTGGAAGAGATGAACTGCTATAATTTAACAGTACCATACTTGAACGTACCTCACATCCTCAAACAACCTGGAGAGTTTTCACTGTTTGAAAATATGTGAATTTCTTCTTTCTACTCATGTAAATCAAAGGTCATTTAAAAAAAATAGTTTTGTAAAGGACCAGATTGTAAATAGTACAAGCTTTGCAGGCCATATAGTCTCTGTTATAAATACTCAACCCTGCTTTTGTAATGCTAAAGCCTGTAAACAGAACTTAAACAAATGGACATGTCTGTGTTCCAATAAAACTTTATTTACAAAAACAGGCAAGTGAGCCATAGTTTGCCAGCTCCAGGTGAATAACCAAGCCATGACTTTCACAGAGACACATAGACAACACACACCAAATTATTCTAGCAGAGTTACAAAATCCACATTTACCTGAGGCAGCTGTTTGGCAATATCTCCACCTACAAACACAGCTTCAAGATAAACCCACAGGTTCTGGACTACTAGCCACTCTTCAATTATGTCTGAGGAAGTGGACAATTTAAACACCCAGTTCTGTATATTTTTTTTAAATGGAGCATTATATCTAAAAAGAGTTGGAAAATATTGCATTTCAATGATGATTGAGACAGTAGTATGGCCTAACAAAGTAAATTATAGGAGAAACATTCCTTCGGAAAATGGTAGGCCTATAGGGCAATACAATCCTTAACGGCCATTTGTAAGCTTCCCGCCACAGGAGGACAAAGACCAGGAAAAACTTGCTGGACCAGGAATCATAGCATCTAAGGAGGTGAAACTGTCCTAAAGACACCTGGTCACACATCCGCATTCCAAGCCCACCAGCTCAGGCCCCAGACCCACAGAGGACCCAGCACAGATGTAGCCACGCTCCACCATAAAAAAGTGCAAAGTGGTAAGCGCCAAGCCCCTAATAGTATATTCCTTTCATGTGTGGCCAGCATGCTTTTCCTGGGACATTGGATGAATATTTGAGCAGGCTTAGCCAAGGAGGGCAATGATGACAAATCAGAAAAATGAAAGAGAAAGAAAATAAGTGAAGAAATCATCTCAGTGGGGAATCAAGATGTTCAAGAGACAAGCTGATGCTCAGCCAGCCGGCATGGCTCAGTGGTTGAGCATTGACTTATGAACCAGGAAGTCACAGTTCAATTCCCGGTCAGGGCATATGTCTGGGTTGTGGGCTCTATTCCCAGTGTAGGGCGTGCAGGAGGCAGCTAATCAGTGATTCTCTCTCTCCCTCTCCCTTCCTCTCTGAAATCAATTGAGAGAGAGAGAGAGAGAGAGAGAGAGAGAGAGATAAACTGCTAATTTGAGGGAGAATAATTGTGGGGACCATCAGAAAAAATAGGAAGGGGAAATGGGTATCATGAAAGGGAGATGGAGGCCATGGTTATTAAGGAGGGAAAGTAGTTCATGGAGGGACAGATAAGAGTCAGCACTCTGGGTCAGAATATCATATTATGCTGCAACTGCAAAACTGGGCTTTTTATAACCCCAATTACCAAAATAAAATTATAAAAATTAACCCCAAAGTATAAAATTACCTGTTGCTTAGTAAGGAACCTAAGACCATTAAACTGTCCTCCATCAAGGTGATAATTTCTGCTGACTCACTTCCTTTGAGCAGAAGCTCTCCCTTTCCCTTAAACGCTGCAAAACTCAGGTTCTGGTTGGTCCAATTGTCAACAACCTGAGCCAGCTTGGCTTCAATATCCTTCTCCTTAATGGCAGATATGCAAATGTCCTTCAGAGGGAAATCGAAGAATGCGTCACAACATTTTCCTTTACAAATTAAGTGCACTGTAATGGACCTAGCCTGGACCTAGAAGTCATTTAGTCATTTTATGGCCAAGAAACCCGAGGCTCAAGATCATTGTGTTACAAGTTCAAAGTAGAAACTTTGGAGACTCTGACTACTAATTATTTTACTTTACCACATACATGAAATAATGAAACTTAAATCATCATTTTTCTTGATTATATTTTAACTGGATTTTTTTGGCCAAAATTGAGATAATCACAGCTGCTCTATCTCAGCAGTTTGCTATGAGAAAAAAGAATATATGTGAGAGTCTTGTGAACTCTTTAAAGTAACATATAAACATTGCTATATTCCTGCCTTTTCAGGCCCCAATATGAACATCTCATTTGCTTAAAAGTCAATTCTATTTTTATCTGATGGATTTTCCTGTTTTTCTGGGTATTTAGCTGAAAAACACCATGATGGACCTAGAGGGTATTCTGCTAAGTGAAATAAGTCAGAGAAAGACAAATACAATATGGTTTCACTAGTATGTGGAATCTAAAAACAAACAAACAAACAAAAAAAGATCAAACAAGACAAAAATAGACTCACAGAAACAGAGACCAAAAGAATTGTTGCTAAAGGCGAGGGGATGGGAAAATGGGTAAAAAAGGTGAAAGGGAATATAGTCAAAAATATTGTGATAAATTTGCATGGTGGATGATTACTAGAATTAGTGGGGTACTCGTATTGTAAGGTATAAAAATGTTGTGTCACTATTTTGTACACTGACACTAATGTAACTAATGTAATACTGTACACCGACTATAAAGAAATACACTGAGTGGCCACATTATTATGATCTCTGAATGCATAATAATCTGGAATTCGTGCATGGGTGGGGTCCGGCCAGCCTGTCCAGGGGGAGGGGACATGGGCGGTTGGCTGGCCTGCCTGCTAGTCGAACTCCTGGTCAAGGGGACAATGTGCATATTAGCCTTTTATTATATTGGATATACACTGAGTGGCCAGATTATTATGTGTTCAGAGATCATAATAATCTGGCCACTCAGTGTAAATGCAACAGAGTATACATTCTTCTCAAGTGCACATGAAACGTTCTACAGGACAAATCACAGAAAACAAGTTCTAATAAGTTTAAAAAGACTGAAATCATGTCAGGCACCTTTTCTGACTATAATGCATGAAACTAGAAATTAATGGCAAGAAAAAATGGGAAGAATCACAAATATGTAGAGATTAAACAACACACTACTGAACAACCAATGGATCAAAGAAGAAATCAAAAGAAAAAATCAAAATATACCTTGAGTAAATTGAAAATGAAAATACAACATACCAAAAGTTGTGGATGCAGTAAAAGCAGTTCTAAGAGGGAAGTTCATAACAACAATTGCTTACATTAAGAAACAAGAGTGATCTCAAATTAACAACATAACTTTAAACTTCAAGGAAGTAGAAAAAGAAGAACAAACAAAGCCCAAAGTTAGAAGAAAGAAAATAACAAAGATCAGAGGGGAAATAAATGAAATAGATACTAAAAAGACAATAGAAAAAATAAAGGATAATAAGAGCTGGCATTTGAAAAGATCAACAAAATAGACAAACCTAATTTAGCCAGACTCACCAAGAAATAAAGGTAACTTGAATACATAAAATCAGACATGAAAGAGGACACGTTACAACTGATACAACTGAGTGAATTGTGAACGGTTACACACGTTACACACGTTACAACTGAGTGAATTGTGAAGGGTTATATATGAGACTACTATGAACAACTGCATAAACATAAATTGGACAGTCTAGAACAAATGAGTAAGTTCCTAGAGAATCACTTACAAAGACTTACGTATGAGGAAAGACAACATCTGAACAGGCCAATTACTAGTAAAGAGATTCAATCAGTTATCAAAAACCTCCCAAAAAACAAAAGTCCAGGACCGGATGGCTTCACTGGTGAATTCTACCAAACATTGAAAGAAGAATTAACACCGATCATCTCAAAGTCCTCAAAAAAATAGCAGAGGAGGGAACACTTCCAAACTGATTTTATGAGCCCAGCATTACCCTGATAACACCACATAAGAAAATTACAGGCCAATAACCCTGATAAATGTAGATGCAAAATCTTCAACAAAATATTAGCACACCAAAATCAACAACACATGAAAAGGATCATACACCATGACGAAGTGGGATTTATTCCAAGGATACAAGAATGTTTCAATATCCACACCTCAATCAATAAATTAGAAACATCATATGATCATCTCAATAGATACAGAAAAAGCATTTGAAAAATTTCAACATCTACTCATGATAATACCTCTTAATAGAGAGGGAATAGAAGGAAAGTACCGAAACATAGTAAAGGCCACATAATTGACAAACCCACAACTAACATTCGCAGTGGTGAAAGGCTGAAAGCTTTTCTCTAAGGTCAGGAACAAGACAAAAGATAACACTTTTTTTCAACATAGGACTGAGAGTCTTAGCCGAATCAGTTAGACAAGTAAGAAATAAAGGCATCCAAATTGGAAGGGAAGAAGTAAAATTGTCTCTTTTTGCAGGTGACATGATCTTATATACAGAAAACCCTAAAGATTCCACACAAAAAAACTGTTAGAACTAATCAAAGAATTCAGTCAAGTTTCACAATACAAAATTAGTTGCATTTCTATACACTATTAAAAAAGAAATTAAGAAAAAAAACCTATCAAAAAAAACAAACAAATTAAGAAAACAATTCTATTTACAATTGCATCAAAAACAATAAATTAATAGAGATAAAAGACCTCTACGATGAAAAATATAAGATGTTGAAAGAAGAAATTGAAGAAGAAATAAGTAAATAGACTATCCATGCTCATGGATTAGAAGAATTAATGTAGTTAAAATGCCCACACTACCTACAGATTTCAATGCAATCCCTATCAAAATTCCAATGCCTTCTTTTACAGAAATAGAACGAACAATCCAAATATTTATACAAAACCATATAAATCCCTATATAGCCAAGGCAATCTTGAGGAGGAAAAACAAACCCGGATGCATCATGTTTCATTATTTCAAACTATATTACAGAGCTATAGAAATCAAAACAGTATAGTATGGGCATAAAAACAGAAACACAGATCAATAGAACAGAATATAGAGCCAAGAAATAAAACCATGTGTATATGGTCTATTAATTTATGACAAAGGAGCCAGGAATATACAATAGGGAAAGGACAGTCACTTTAATAAATGGTCTTAGGAATACTGAACAGCCGCATGCAAAAAAAAATGAAACTGGACCACCATTTTACACCATACACAAAAATTAACTCAAAATGGATTAAAGACTTGAACTTAAGACCTGAAACCATAAAATTCCTAGAAGACAATATAGGTGGTAAGATCCTTGACAGCGGTCTTGGCAGTGATTTTTTTGGATCTGACTCTAAAAGCCAAGACAACAAAAGCTAACATAAAGAAGTGGAACTACATCAAACTAAAAAGTTTCTTCACAGCAAAGAATACCATCCACAAAATGAGAAATCAACTTACTGAACGGGAGAAAATATTTATAAATCATAAATCTGATTTAAGGGCTGAATATCCAAAATATATAAAGAACTCATATACCTGAATAGCAAAATAAAACAGCAACCACAATTTGATTAGGAAAATGGGCAGAGGATCTGAATAGACACTCCAAGAACACATACACATGTAAAGGTGCTCAACATCACAGGTAATCGGGGAAACGCAAATCAAAACCACAACGAGATATCACCGCATACCTGTTAGAATGGCTCTCATCACAAATACAAGAAATTGTAACTAAAAGGGAATCCTTGTGCACTGTTTGTGGAAATAAAAATTTGTGCAGCTACAATGGAAACAGTATGGAGGTTCTTCAAAAAATTTAAAATAGAACTACCATTGATCCAGTAATTCTACTTCTGGGTATTTATCTGAAGGAAATGAAGACTCTAACTAAAAAATATATCTGCATTCCACGTTCACTGCAGCGTTGTTTACAATAGCCAAGGCATAGAAACAACCTAAGTGTCCATGGGTGAATGAATGGATAAAAAATGTATGGGTATTATTCATCCATAAAAAGGAGAGAAATCCTGACATTTGTGACAATATAGATGGACCTTGAGGGCATTATGCTAAGTGAAATAAGTCAGACAGATCAAGGAACAAATTGGTGAGGGCGACAGGGGAGAGTGAAATGGATGAAGGTGATCAAAGGTACAAACTTCCAGTTACAAAATAAGTAAGTCCTGGGGGTATAATGTACAGCATGTTGACTGACTATATATATATAAAAGCCTAAGCAACCATTACAACTGAACAACAAGAACGACCGGTTGACCAGTCGCTATGATGTGCACTGACCACCAGGGAGCAGACACTCAATGCAGGAGCTGCTCCCTGGTGGTCAGTGCGCTCCCACAGGGGGAGTGCCGCTCAGCCAGAAGCCGGGCTCATGGCTGGAGAGCACAGCTGCTGCGGCTGGAGCCTTTCCCAACTCCGAGGCAGCGCTACTGATGCAGCGGGCCAGGATGAGAGCAAGCGGCCCGGCACTGGCCTGGGCTCCTCCCTGGCTGCCTGCCACTTGGTGCACTGCTATATCCCCCAAGGGGTCCCAAATTGTGAGGGGGTGCAGGCCAAGCTGAGGGAACCCTCCCCCCCCCCCCGGGCATGAATCTGTGCACCAAGCCTCTAGTTAATAGTACTCTATTATATATTTGAAAGTTGCTAAGAAGTAGATCTTAAAAGTTCTTATCACAAGAAAAAATATTGTATCTATGTGTGATGACCATTTTGCAATATATCCATGAGTCATTATGTTGTACACCTAAAACTAATATAATATTAAATGTCAAATTACATCTCAGTTTAAAATAAGATACCATGCAAACACTAAGCATAAAACAAACCAAAAAAAAGAACCAATTAAAAATCTTAGAAGAGGAAAATATAATATTTTAAGTAGTTAATAGACAGAGGGAAAAATTAGAATTAGAAATCTGGAAAGTGTTCTGAGGAATTCACCAAGTACACAATACAGAAATAAACATATTTTAAATGGAAGTGTAGTTAAGACATAAAGGAGGACAGACTGAGGAGCTTCAAAACTAACATATTTCAAATAATCGTATTATCTCCCTAAGTTACAGCATTATTTTGCAAAACCAAGAGATGTTCAAGATCATCCCAAATTTTGAGGGTGCTTTATATGGGGTAATTAATATACCCTCGAATAAAATGTGTATAATTTTCATAAAAGAAAAATGAGATATTCTTTAATGAACCATCTTATAATTTTATGTACCTCAATGTCATCCTTATTTTTAAGGAGTGGTGCTTCCATAATATTTCTAAGACAAAAAGAATCAGATTCCACATCAAATGGGGTTCCAGTTAACTCAGAGATTCGATCCCAGTGCCTCTGCTTCATTGCCTTATTGGTCATCATTTCTAGTAGAGGACACGACTCACTGAAATCATCAATTCTTTTTTTCAGATCCAAAAAAGCCTGCCAATCTTTAAGTCCTTTTGGAAGTTTACGACACCTTTCAGAAAAAAAGAAAAAATATTTCATCTACACATTTCTTTGAAGAAGGTGTTATGTATTTACAGCAATATAACAGAGGATAAACTCACTTGTGATATACCTACAGGACCCTGAGAATATAAGCACTATAAAAATATAAGTTTAATTCAATTGAAACCCACCTGTTTTGAAATTCCTGCAGTTCTGCATTAATTTTTTCAATGTCAACATCTCCCCATAGTATTTCATAATAACCACTAATATTGCCCATTACGGTGTCATACAGTCCATATAACTTCTGCAGCAAGTTGAGTTCCTTTCTGAAACCAAATAATTAAGTCATTCTATAATGTATATTTTAAAAAATAAATTCCATTATAATATAAGCAGAATTAATCCAAACAAATATTTCATACATTGTGTGTATAAAATCTTATAGATACCAACAGGCATACAACCCTGTCGTTTTTCAAACAAAGACTTTATTAAGGCTCCATACATTAGGTCAAGTTTACAGCTCTGAAGTATTCAAAATCATACTATGATCTGACATTGACAAATGGTTTGATCATTATTACCATACCAATCATTGCAAACAATGTGACCAAAACTTGATAACAAGATCACAGCCAAGGCTAAGGTTTTATTTGATTTTTTCTTTCATATGCAAGCTGGATTTTTATGAGAATGTCTGCCTTTAAGTCTGACATTAACCATTACTTTCCTACCAGAAGCTTTCCCTCATGTGCCCAAATGGAGTTATATCCAAAGCAAGAATAAAAGGAGGAATCCCAGGTTCATGTAAAAGAAAAGTCTTTCTTGTATAAAACATCAAAAATTGACCACTCAACAGCATTTTGGATTTTGCCAGGTATTCCTCAACCATTAGTATACAATAAGGGTCCAATGGACCCAGTTTTAGTTTTTGAGTTCATTGCTTCATTAGCCCTATTTGTAAAAATTAATATTCACAACTGTTATTATTTATTATAGACAATGCAGAGGCCAACACTAAAATGTGCTTATGTTTTTAATGGAGTAAAATTCATTTTATTTTCCAATTATCATATGGGTACACTGGACCCTTTTCTAAATCTAAGACACATTCCGGAATCCTAGTCACCTTGTTTTTCCATTTCCTGTTTCATTTTGCTAATTCATCATCCTAGAAATTATTTTAATTATTAATCACTGATTATTCCCAATTGTGCTAAAATGACTAAAATAGTAAGAGGAGAATAATGAAATCTCCTCTAAGGATGATGCAATAGCAGAAAAAAATCACTATTACATTATCCTTCAGGTTGCTTACTGGGCTACCTAAATAAAGTATTGCATTATTTTGCAAGAAAGTACAAAAAAAAAAAAAAAAAAGAACTCTGGAGATATCATTTTTGTAATCTTTTTATTTTTGTTTCTTTAGTTTTCATTTAAAAGAGTTAAGAACTTAATTTTTTCATTTTCTACCTAAAACAGCAAGCAAAGAGAGAAAAAATGACAAAGGAAGATACTTCGGCAACATTAAACAGAAAAGAGACAGATAGTGAAAGAGACTGAGTAAATGAAATCTCTGACTGAGTCTTCAGATGATGATAATCTAGATAAGTTTTATTAAGCTCAATGATTTAGGAGTGAACAATAAATATATTTCTGTAGAGGCAAGGGCTTCACAGGCAATATTTTGCAACAAGAATGTAGACGATATTATTCTGCCAAAAAGGTGTGACAATGTTTTTTCATTATTTATGATGTTTATGTAAGTTTTATTTGATACAAATGTTGAAGGCAGATTTGTATTCAAAGAAAATAGATACAGACATTTAAAAAATTCACTGACGATCATTCAAACCTCAAAGTAATGATTTTTGAATGTATATTGCAAGAAGGATGATGATCTGAGTTTTCAACAGTCTTGAGTTTTAAAAATGCAAGTCTAAGAAAAATCCGAGGTGATGAAGAGCTACAAGTGCTGGAGATAGAACTACAAGATAGAACTACAATCTGGAATCAGTGTTTATGGGACGGGTATGCTCCAGGGCCATGCCTAACAGCTGCTGAGCAGCTGGCTGCAGACAAAACTCAGTCTCCATTCCATGTGTATAGATCTTAAAACCAGGACATTTTGGGGGGAAAGTGAGTTTTCACTACTTAAGTTCTTATTAAATTTTCTAATAAAATTGCTTTTCACCATCCCTTTATTTTTACTTCTGTAAATTATTCATAAATTACTTAAAAACATATAAAAATAAAAAGGGTCCATTGGTCCAAATGGTAAGTAAGAATGATTATTTTTCCTAGAATACTAAGGGTTAAAATAAAGGCCAAGTAGCTCAGTTGGTTCCAGCGTCATCCTCATATGCCAAGGTGGAATAACAAATCAATGTTTCTCTCTCTCTCTCTCTCTCTTCTATCTCTCTCTCTCTCTCTCTCTCCCTCCCTCCCTCTTTCCCTCCCTCCCTCCCTCCCTTCTTCCCTCTTGCTCTCTCTCAAAAAAAGTTAATAAATAAATATTTTTTAAAAAAATAAAACACTGAGTCTCCAATGGAGTATGGGGGGGAAAAAAATAATAACTAGCACCTTTGTAAAAATACAGATTTCCTAAGATCCAGCCCCAGAGATTCTGATAGAGTAAGTCAGGGTCAAGGGCCAGCTGACTTATGCAATTCTAACACAATTGGTCACTGAATTAAGCTTGGTGAATGAGTACTTTAGGAAAAGAACACAAACCATCTACCCTAAATGGCGGAAGCACAATTTACCTTCAGACAATTTCCCGTCTGTTTTGCCATGACACTTCCATGCTGTGACTTTGAAAGAAGCCAACATAAAGTTCCTTCCTAAAGCCAAGATCCTGATAAGCTAATACCAAGACGAGGTCCTAATCAGTTCATTTTGCCCTTAAGGAAAATTATATTTAAAATTTTATTAAAATATACTTGTTTAAATCCTAGATCCACTGTTTATAATCACTTCAGTTCCTTGGCCTTCAATCTCCATGAATTCCACGTCTGCCCCATTAGGAAGAGCACTTAGCACAAATTCCATTAAGAAGATTGAGAGCGGAGAATGGCTACTCCTTTAAATAAACAAAAGTTACCCAAAACTGCAGTGCTTCCACACAATCACCGACACTATAAAAAAATAGTGGAAAGAAAACAATAAAGCATAGGCTAAACTTGGCCATGAAGACCCAGAATTTTTGCAATGTATTTTTTCCTTTCTAGAACATTCCTTTTGTATATGGAGACTATGTATACAATGGGTCAGGAATAGCCAAGAATAAGGGGAGCATTTAGGAGTGTCCCATGGGCAGCCCTTCTCTATATAATAACAGATTTTTAAAAATATTTTTATTGATTTCAGAGAGGAAGGGAGAAGAAAGAGAGATAGAAACATCAATGATGAGAGATTATTATTGATCGGCTGCCTCCTGCACGCCCCCCACTGGGGATCCAGCCTGCAACCCCAGCATGTGCCCGTGACCAGAATAGAACCCAGGATCCTTCAGTCTGCAGGCTGACGCTCTATCCACTGAGCCAAACCAGCTAGGGCCATAATAACAGATTTAATGATGACATGATTCTTCTAATGGCCAGTATTTAATTATTTGCTTTTAACACTTATAAAATTTCTAAACTTACCTGACTTTATGCAAAACCTCATAGTCAGTCACAGGCAATCCAAAAAGTTGTTCACCAGATGAATATGTAACAAACTTTCTCCACAGATCATCAAAATTGGCCTATAAAAGCATTTTTGAATTGTAGTAAAAGATAATTAATTCAGACTCCATTAAAGTAAAATGTATGATAATTGGAATAAAAGCTACATTGAGGTTTATTTAATATGCTCTTTGAAATGACGATTTATGAAGCAAATGAATGCTGATACCAAGCTATGAAAGGAAAAGTTAAGCACTTAGGAAAATTAACTTTCAAGCATTCTAGAAGTCTCCATTTTATATAAAATTATTTCTTTAATAAATTAAGTGGCCCCCAGAAGACCTATATTTCAAATTCCCATAAATATGTCTGAAACACAATTTTTAAAACTGCATTTAAAAACATCTGTAATTCAGGCTTTATCACTAATTTAGACGGGTCAGATCTCCTGCAGGGTTGAAATGAGTGAAGTATCTGTATAATCCACTCAACCCTATTTTCTCTGTAAGCAAGAAAGTCTATAAAATGAATGATTCCATTTTAACACCATTTGTGATCATTCTAACATTTAAATTGGCAAAGCTAATGCTTGTCTTTTGAACTAGAATTTGAATCTCCAATAGTTAGAATGCTACAAAGCCAGGCCCCGGTGGCTAGACTGCTGCTCAGCGTGGGGACCCCTCGTCAAGAGGAAAGCGCTGGCTTCTGGGCAGCAGCCCTGCATCTCCCAGGGGGACGACCACGAACTGCCCGAGTATAAACGCAGGCAGAACGGGGGCCGGGAAAGAAAGGAGAAGTGAGGTCTGGAGGAGGTCCAGGACACAGACGTGTTTTTTATTGTTACTGTACTTTACAAAGAAGAGACAAACAGTTTTAAATGCCGACTAAGAAGATTTGATAAAGAGGAAGAGGCTGGACGTAAAGAAGAAAAAGGGTCGACCTCAGGAGAGACCAGGGAGAGAGCCCGCAGGGAGAGGAAGGGGCTCCTCTCTCTGAAACTGACATCTCAGATCCTAAATTTCCTCTGTAAACTTAAAGACAAGGTCATCCAAAAACTCCTCCAAACCTGATCTTCTCCCCTAACCCAGGCTCTGAGCCTGTTAAGTCAGCCTGTTGACTAACTCGTCATCCATCCAGTTTTCTTTATTCCAAGTGCCCTGTCTCAGTCTTTACAGTTTCTTGTTTGTATCACTGAAACGGCCATGAACCAGGCCATCCTCCCTCCAGGCCCCTCTGCGCACTGGTGCCAGAGAGATCTTTTAAAAACACAACTGCTGTACCAGCCCAATCTGACTATATCGCTCCCTGCTCACAGCCCTGCAGCCCTCGGGATAGGCTAGAGCTCCTCATGGTAGCCTGCAAGGCCCTCCCGTTAGTGATCGCGGCCCACTCTGCTGCCCCTCCCTCATTAGTACCTTCTTTGCCCACTGCACCCCACATTACATGTTACACTCCTTACATCTCCCTAATGCTCCCTGCTTATCTCCTCATTTGGGGGCCACAAATTCTGCCTGACTTATTTTTCCTCCTTCTCCTGGCTAAGTCTAATTAGTCCTTCAAGATGCAGCTTGGATGCCTCCTCTTCCAGGGAGCCCTCCCTGTCTGCCCGACCAGCCCGCATCAAGGTGGGGAGCTCCTACATATGATTGCATACCACGGGTCCTCATAACCAGAGCAGTGCTCACCACACGGTGCTGCAGTTGTTTCTCTAGCTCTCTGTCTCCCTCTCAGGTTTTAGCTGCTTAGAGGTAAAAGAACCATTTCTTAACCATCTTTCTATCTATCAAGTCACACAGTAGACATCTGATGAATAGTATTTGATAGCTAAGAATGCAGTGGAAGAGGGGACATAAGGAGAACCTGGACATTTCGAACAGCCACTGCAGAAAGCAGGAGCGAGAACAGAACAAACCACAGAATTCCTGATGCTCTCGAGGAGCTGGCTTACATAGGAATCCACGAATCTGCACAGCATCTATCAAATGAGTGTGTGACTTTTCTCTAGATGTGCTCAGCAATCTGAGTGCAGAAAAAGACAGTGAATGGATGGCCTGACCCAAGGAGTACTAGATGGTCCCAGGCAGGACAAAGGAGCAGGGAAGTTGAAAGTGATGGCTACAGAAGGAAGAAAATTAATGGATACAGAGGGAGGACAAACCATTAATATTTAAAATCTTATTTGATACACTAGAAGCCCAGTGCATGAAAATTTGTGCACTGGGGTGGGGGGGTCCCCTCAGCCCGACCTGTGCCCTCTTGCAGTCAGGGACCCCTCAGGGGATGTCCACCTGCCAGCTTAGGCCTGCTCCCCAGGGGATCAGGCCTAAGCTGGCAATCAGACATCCCTCTGGCAGCCAGGGAGCCCTCATGGGGAGTGGACCTAAGCTGCAGTGTGACATCCTTAGCACTGCCCAGGAGGCAGGAGAGGCTCTGACCACCAACGCTGCTGCAATTGCAGCCATCAGCCTTGCTTGTGGCTAAGCAGAGCTCCCCCTGTGGGAGCACACTGACCACCAGGGGGCAGCTCCTGCATTGAGCATCTGCCCCCTTGTGGTCAGTGCACATCATAGCGACCAGTCGTTCCTAGTGGTTCCACCATTAGGGTCAATTTGCATATTACCCTTTTATTATATAGGACCTTATTATTCTATAATTTTTTATCACTTTACATACAAATGAAATGCTTGAAACTAGAATAAGGTATAAAATTAAAGTCTTATTCTCTAAAAATACAGAGAGATATTCTGTGGGAAAGAGCATGGAGGGACACAAGAAAAGAAACCAATTATATTATTTAGCAAATTAGAATACAATTAAAATCTGTATCTACTTTAAACATTAACATTTCCATTTTAGGTAAAGCACATAAATTTTTTCCTAAAAGCATTTTTAAAAATCACTACTCATTGCCAAATGTGTAACAAAAAGTGTAGTTTTACATATTACCAAAAAACATAGTTTTACCTGAAATATCTGTAGCCTGTTGCTAGCTTCTTGGGGTGGTATATTTGGAACCATGGGTCCTTCCTATAATGAATAATATAATCTCCATTTTAATTCCTGATCATATGTACTTATTAATTTACTGGATTTATCTATTACTTTCTTTTAAGTAAATAAACAGTATTTTAAATTTAAATGGTCTAATTTTGTCCTGTACATGAAGTTTTCATTTATTTTTTGTAACAGTTTTGAGATATGTACAATTCAATATTTTTTATTTAATGGAGTTGTGTAACCATAAACACAATTAACTTTGGAACATTGCATCACTCCAACTTTCATTCATTTTTAAATTGTGACAATCCTAATACTTCCCATTTGGTTTGACTTGTTAGAATAAACAGATGCTATTTAAAAAAAAATTTTTAATTGTAGACTTACAGGAGAGTTGCAAAGAGGACTCTCATTTACCCTTTACTCAGCTTTCCATAATGTTAACATGGTACATTTACCAAAACTGAAAATTAATATTGGTACAAGACTATTAAGTAGACTTTATTTGGTTTTCCCACTAAAGTCTGTGTTCTGTTCCAGGACCTCATACAGGATCCCATATCACATTTAGTCTCTGTCTCTGTGGTCTCCTCTTTTCAAAAAGGTGACAAAATGTCATCCTGGATGACGTTTGTGCCACCACAGCTGTTCCATCTCACTTACAAGTGATGCTGCTGCATCTGTGCATCAGAACACCCATTACAGAATTCTGGGAGCAGCCTCCTTTCCATAGCTCTTCAGCTCCACGTGGAAATAGACACGCACACAGGTTGGACACTTGGAAGAAGCAGTAGGCAGTCTCTGTTGGCATGAGCCAGAAAATAGTTGCCAAAAGGACCCCAGATAGTCTGTACAATCATGAATGTTATGGGTGGGCAAAATAGCAGACCAGATTCCCAGTATAACAGAATGATCGGGCAGTCAAATGTTGACTAATACAACTAAAGAGATAAGTTTGGTACATGTATGTACAAAAGAAAGTGTTATATAAGTAGCACTAAAGGCTTAAATCTGTTATGAATCCAGATCTGTTGTGATCACTGAAAGGGAAGAATATATCCAACTTCCGAGTTTAACATCTGGAGATCGACTACTGTCAGTCATTATTCCAGGTTGAACAGCTTGTGGGACTGACCAAATATGACATTTATTATTTATTTTCAGTGACACTCTAAGTTTTCTAAGAGTTAGTGGGGACGGGGAGGGTGAATAATACCCTGGTATTAGGGCATTTCCAGTTTCTTAGAGCCTTTCAACTACTGTACTACATTTTCCACTATGAGATTCTGGCCTGAGAATGGGCAAAACCAGACCCTTGTTCCTTCCAGGATGTTTAAATTCAGGTAAATCTTTTTTCTAACTCTGTAAAACATGCTTCCCTTTTTGATCGGTGTGACTATGTAAATATAACCTCCTACATGCAATGTACAAATCACAGTGTATTTCTTGGGGTCTATAACTTCCATTTATATAAACATACCAGCAAATAACACAGAACATGCAAATACTGCAATTACCATCTCATATGATTCTGCAAAGTTCAGTACATCCTCACGAAAAACTTCCACAGACTCAAGTAGATTACTTTTAAACTTTGGCTGCACTTGAACTAGTTCATCTTGTACAGAAACCTAGAACAAAAAAGAATACTCCATGTGAGAGTGAAAGTAATATATTAACTGAAAACTACAATTCTATTCCAGCAAGTTTGTTGCCCCACAGATATCACGTAAGAAAAAAGACATCTCTGCAATGTTTTTGTAAAGTAAAAAAAAAAAAAAAAAAAAAAAAAAAAACCCACAGAAATAAACAACACAAATGCTCTAACTGGAGATTCAAATCATCCTAGTTCATGACCCAAGACATCTTCTCTAACTGAGGTTAGGAAAGTTAGTTTCTGGCTGTTCTATCTCAGGCCATCACTATAGCCCAGGAAACAGTTACTTCTATGGGCCCAGTCTGGGTCACGTGCTGTCTCTGAGACCAGCTCAAGGTCATGGATTAGCAACCTCTAGTAGGTTCACATGGTTGCAGTGGTTGGAGCTGCTCCCTAAAAGAAAGTGATATTACTCTGGTTATAAAAAAATAATATAGCAAATGTCTTCCACAATAGTCTTCAAAGCTTCTGCTTAAACCTTCAATCATAATACCACTTAATTCATGCTTATTATCCGCCATGCTCTTTATGTGTTATCTCATTTAATCCTCAAAACAACCCTGTGTGGTAAATATTAATATTATACCTATTTCACAGGTGAGAAAACTGAGGCACAGAGGCTAAGTAATTTCTTTAAGATCCCAGCACCAGTACGAAGTAAGGTCAAGATTCAAAACCTGGCAGTGGGGTTCCAAGGCCCTTGCCCTTAACTGCTCTCAACAATAGCCTCTATCTTGGTTGGAACATATACTACTCTAAGCTTAGGTCAGTGGGTTTATTTTTATTTTTTTAATTATTTTGTTAATCCTCATCCAAGGATATTTTTTCCATTGATTTTTTTAGAGAGTGTGGAAGGGAGGGCGGGCTGTGTGTGTATTTGGGGGGAGAGAGAGAGGGAAGAGAGAGAGAGAGAGAGAGAGAGAGAGAGAGAGGAGAGAGAGAGAGAAGCATCGATATGGGAGAGACACATAGATTGGTTGTCTCCTGCATGCACCCCAACTGGGGCTGGGGATCGAACCTGCAACCCAGGTACATGTCCTTGATGGGGAACAGAACCCTCAACCCTTCATTGTGAGGGACAATGCTCTAACTACTGAAAAAACTGGCCACAGCATGGTCAGTGAGTTTAACACTAACAGTTAAAGAGACAGAAGAACAACTCACATGAATTATTTCCATTGAACAAGAGAAAGTTGGACTTCACTAAATCTCAACAGAGTGTTTCCCACTTCCTTCCTGAGACTCACTCTCCTGACTAACCAGAAAACAGTTTTCAAAACAAGCATATTAGTCAATATTTAACATGAACTTAAATAAACATAAGCATAAAAATATTTTATATACATTACCTCAAGTGAGCCTCATAACTTCACATAAAAATTTCCTAAAATATTCCTAAATGACCACATAAGGAAATTTAGAAACAAAGATTATTAACTTGCATATGATCACCCAATTGGCTGACAGCAGAGATGGAATCCCAAGTCATGGCCCCAGTTTCAGCTCTATGCACTATGCCTTGCTTCAACCTCAGTGACAAATCTTTCCATACACAAGAAATTTTAAGCCATTGTTCACTTAATTAATATTTAATAAAATTTTTCAGTATATTTAAAGAATCTGAACACTCCCTTGGAGTTTATTTTTAATGTCTAATTTGTGGTATGTAGATATTTACTTATTTCAAAAATGCTTAGAGAGAAATATATACTTATAAATGCATACATTAAAAATCTCAAATCAGTAACTAACCATCCACCTTAACAAACTAGGCAAATAGAAAAAACTAAACCCATAGCAAGCAGAAGGAAAGAAATAATTTTAAAAATAGAGCACAAGTAAATGATATAGAGATTACAAAAACAATAGAGAAAAATCAACAAATCTGAAGTTTCATCTTTGAAAGATCAACAACATTGATAAACTTTTACCTAAACAAACCAAGAATAAAGGAGAAAGGACTCAAATTACTAAAGCTAGGAGTAAAAGGCGAGATAGCACCACCTACCTTACAGAAATAAAAAGAATTGTAAGGACACAATCAACAGAGTAAACAGGCAAACTACAGAATGGGAGAAAATAATTGCAAATCATATATCTGATAAGGAGTTAACATCCAGAACATATAAAAAAAAACTCCTACAGCCGAAACCGGTTTGGCTCAGTGGATAGAGCGTCAGCCTGCGGACTCAAGGGTCCCAGGTTCGATTCCGGTCAAGGGCATGTACCTTGGTTGCGGGCACATCCCCAGTAGGGGGTGTGCAAGAGGCAGCTGATCGATGTTTCTCTCTCATCGATGTTTCTAACTCTCTATCCCTCTCTCTTCCTCTCTGTAAAAAATCAATAAAATATATTTTAAAAAAAAACTCCTACAACTCAACAACAAACAAACAATCCAATTAAAAAATAAGCAAACAAGTTGAGTAGACATTTCTCCAAAGAAGATACACAAATGGTCAATAAGTATATGAAAAGATGCTCAACATCATGTATCATTAGGGAAATCCAAATCAAAACCACAACAGATACCACCTCACCCATTAGGATGCCTACTATCAAGGAAACAGAAAGTAACTAGTGTTGGCAAGGATGTGGAGAAATTGCAACATGTGCACTGTTGGTGCAGATGTAAAATGGTACAGCCATTATGGAAAATAGAATTATTAATTAAAAATGGAATTATATTAAAATTAAAATAGAATTATATTGCTGGATAGAGATCCAAAAAAAATGAAAGTAGGGTCTCAATGAAATATGCATACCCCGTGTTCATAGCAACATAATTCACAATAGCCAAAAAGTGGAAGCAAGTCAATAAAATGTGGTACTATGTATATAATGCCATATTATTCAGACTTGACAATTTCTCACACATGCTATAACATGGGTGAACCTTGAAGACCTTGTACTAACTGAAATTAGCCAGTCATGAAAAGACAAATATTGTATGACTCCACTTTTATAGGGTACCTAAAGTAGTCAAATGCATAGAGAGAGCAAGTAGAATGACAGGGGCTGAAGGAAGGGAGAATGGGGAGTTGCTGGATAATGGGTATAGAGTTACAGTTTTATATGATGAAAAAGTTCTGGAGGTTCACTGCACAGCAATGTGAATATACTTACCACCACTGAATTGTATATACTTAAAAATTGTTAAGATGGTAAATTGTTAAGATGTTAAGTTATGGGTATTTTACCACAATTAAAAAAGAAAACAGTACAAAGCTACAATAATCAAGACAGTATGGTACTGGCATAGGAGTACACATATGAACAACAGAATAGGTTGAGAGTCCAGAAATAAACCCTTCCACTTAGGGTCAACTGATGGTCAACAGGGTGCCAAAGCGATTCATTGGTGAAAGGACAGACTTTTCAACAAATGGCACGGAGACAACTGGATATCTACATGCTTTTGCATGAAGCTGGACCCAAAACTCACAACACACAGAAAAATTAACTCAAAATGTATCAGAGACCTAAATGTAAGGGCTAAAAAATTTTAAGACTCTCTTCCTAAGAAAACATAATAGTAAGTCTTCATGATCTTGAATTCGGCAATGATTTCCTAGATATGATACCAAAAACACAAGCAAAAAAATAAAAATTATGCCAATTGGACTTCTTCAAAATTAAAACCTTTTACTTCAAAAGACACTATCAAGAAAGTGAAAAGACAATCCACAGAATGAGAGAAAATATTTTCAAATTCTTTGATAAAGGACTTATATCCAAAATATATAAAGAACTCTTATAACTCAAAAATAAATAACCCAATTTTAAAAACAATGGATTTAAATACACATTTCTCCAAAGAATATATACACATGGCTGAAAAGCACCTGAAAAGATGCTCAACATCATTAGCCATTAGGAAAATAAAGTACTGGTACACAAGACAATACAAATAAACCTTGAAAATATTATGCTAAGTGAAAGAAGCCGGTCACAAAAGACTACACAGTATATGATTCTATATATATTAGATATCCAGAAAAGGCAAATCCATACATAGAAAGTAGAATTGTGGTTGCCAGAGGCTGTGGTGAGAAAATAAAGAGTAATTGCTGCTGAAACCGGTTTGGCTTAGTGGATAGAGTGTCAGCCTGAGGACTCAAGGGTCCCAGGTTCGATTCCGGTCAAGGGCATGTACCTTGGTTGTGGGCACAACCCCAGTGAGGTGTGTATAGGAGGCAGCTGATCGATGTTTCTCTCTCATCGATGTTTCTAACTATCTCTCTCCCTTCCTCTCTGTAAAAAATCAATAAAAATATATTTTTTTTAAAAAGAGTAATTGCTAATGGGTTTAGGGTTTCTTTGGGGGATGAAAATGTTCTAACATTAAATAGTGATGGTGTTTATACAACTCTGTGAATATAGTAGAAATCACTGAATTGTATACTGTGAAATGGTAAATTTTATGTGGATTATATATCAATAAAGTGATTAAAATAATATATATTTATCTTTTAAAAAGTATGAAATGTGTGTGTGTTTTCTGGAGACAGTGACTTAAGCAAGTCACTATAAGAATTACATAAGAATTTAAAAGTAAAAAATAAGAATTAAGTTTGTACTTACAGCTTTGCTCTGCAATTTGTTGAAAGAATATCTCAAGGTATCCACTGCTTCTGATTCTTCTTTGGTTACTTCAACTTCAAATCTGTTTAGAATAGCATAGGCTTCCTGTGGAGTGAGGGTGAGTTCAAAAACATCACAAGGGAAGCAACTGTCAAATGATTCAGATGCCTTCTAGAAACGTATCCCTATGTCTTAGCGAACAGCACACTCCAGGAGACTTGTTTCCAGTACTAAACATGTAAAGAAGCACCTCTCGATTCTCACTGACTTAAATCCGAGACCCTGAAATCTGCATGTAGTAAGTGCCTAGGTGATTCTGATGGAGCTGTAGGCAGATCACACTGAGATCGACCCTAGAAAATATCCCTAGAATCATTTTCTGCCTCTCTCTCCTACTTGATCTTGTGTCGACACTATACAAAATATTGTCTCGTGCTCTATTAAAATATGAGTTGGCTACATAAGGAATGGAACGAAATGATGATAGGGGGGATACTCCTAAGAACAGAAACTTGAATGATTAAAGAAATGGATTAGCAACTGGCTTTACCAAAAGAATTTATATTGAAGAATTGAGCTTCTGAAGTCAGGGGGGAAAAAATGGTATGGTGATTTGCTAAATCTTGAGGAATGGATGGTCAGCATCCAAAATCCCAAATATTAATATTTAAAGAAGTAGTAAAGGTATGAAGTTCATTACCTACCAAAAAGTATAAACTCTAAATGGGATCAAGAAAGCTATGCTCAGCCTGGCTGGCGTGGCTCAGTGCTGAGCATCAATCTATGAACCAGGATGTCACAGTTTGATTCCCCGTCAGGGCACATGCTCAGGTTGTGGGCTCGATCCCCAGTGAGGGGGTGTGCAGGAGTCAGCCAACGGATAATTCCCTCTCATCACTGATGTTTCTATGTCTCTCTCCCTCTCCCTTCCTCTCTGAAATAAATATAAAAATATGAAAGCTATGCTCAGCCATGAGATTAGGTACCAAAAGGAGGCAGTGGAAATGCCAGATCTCCAGGTATTGCAGGCAATGAAGGAGTGCATTGTCTATAGAGAATTTAAAAAAGAATAATAAAATGAATTAAAAGTCTGATTTTTTATTATCACCATGAGCCATGACTTCTAAATATTAGTCATAAAACCGTTATGGTAGACAAAAAAAAATGATCTCCCCAAAATTGTCCACATTCTAATCTCTGGAACCTGTGATTACATTACCTTACAGGGCATAAGGGGCTTTGCAGGTGTAATTAAGTTAAGCAACTTAATTATCCTGTGAGATTACCCTGGGTTGACTTGTGGGCCCAGTGTAATCATAAGGTCCACACCAGGGAAAGGTGGAGGCAGGAGAGAAGGAGTCAGAGACGTGAGGACAGAGCAGAGCAGGAGAGATGCCACGGCTGCAAGGCGCATGCGCCAAGCCTGCCGCCAGCCTCTCGGAGCTGAATGGCTTCTTCCCTCGAGCCTCCAGGAAACGCAGCCCTGCTGACATCCTGATGTTAGCTCAGACCACTGAGCTCGAGAACGCTGAGGTAATAACTCCGCGTTGTTCTAAGCCGTTAAGTTTATGGTCATTTATTGTATTAGCAAAATTAGTGAATACAGTACTCTTCCCTAAAAACATCTGCTCATCTACATTCCAGCAGCTTACCATTAAGCCTAAGCCCTAAGTGGATCACTCGTACCGTGCTGCCCATGGGTGCCACTGGCCGTGAGTGAGACCTAGACCTGGTTTCTAAGGAAAGACAAAGATATTTGGGGAACTTGCCTAACATGTTAGGACTGGTGTGAGACAGTGCAACCACTCCCTTCTGTAAAAGGTCAGCACCAGCATAAAAAAACGAACACCCTCTAGACCAGTGCAGCATTATTAATGTACCAATATTCCTTGGTTTACTGTTCACTGATGGTAGTTGTCAAAATACCTCCAAAGAAATCAGCATCAGAAATAGACAGACTGTACCATAACATAATGAAATATGGTAACAGAATCCATTTTTAGTGTCTCTCTATTTTTTAATAGCACTTTAAAATGAAAAATGCAATCATTTCTTACTTCAATTGGTCCCAACGTCATGTCCATTTGAATTTCATTATCACGGATACAAGACAAGGCTTCCATTGCAAACCTGACATCATCTAAGTCACGAATAGGTCTAGATAACTTTTTCAAATAATCACTAATAAATGCTATCATGTCTGACATTTTCTTTTTGTATTCTTCATTCAGGTATCGACAGAGTAACATCTTCCATGCCTTAGCCTCAATTGATAAGGCCAATTTCATTGGCTCTGGTGAAGACAAGAAAAAGATCAAAATAGAATACAACTGACATTCTGAGAGGATTCATTTTATGTGTAATCTGAGCATCTATAACTGCTCTGTCCCATGTGGCAGTCACCAGCCACATATGGCTACTGAGCACTTGAAAAGTAGTTAGTTCGACTTGAATGTGCTGTAAGGTTGCTCAGTTTTGAAGATTTAATTCCTATCCCTGTGGAGTAAGCTAAGTTGTGCATGAGGACACTGAAGTCTATGAAGAAGAATTTCAGAAGTTACTTCTAGCACTGTCCAACGCGAACCCTGCAGTTTCTGGCCCTCACGTATCACCCCCTTTTCTTCTAGGTAACCCCACACAGTACAGTATAATATATTTTTTGTCTGCCAAACCTGCCTGTTTTCCTGTTATTCCACTTCCTACCTCATTCACATGGCTAGAGAACGTGTATAACCTGACCCTGAACCTGGGCCTCGCTGACTGTCCCAGTCAATCTTGACCTTTCATGGACTAATCAGAGTCCATTCTTGAGAGTTTGGAATAAGACTTAAGGGGAGCCCCCTTGACTGGAGAGCAGAAGAAGTCATGCACAGAGGGAAGAAGAAATGAGAGTCAGAGAGAAAGGATTTCCTCAGCTTCCTCTACTGTCCCTGGTTCTGGTCCATTCCGAAAGCCCAGTGGCACCTTGGATTCTGGGATATACCTTTTCTCCCTTCAACATAGCTCAAGTAGGTTTCTGTTCCTTAAAAACAAAACAGTCCTAACTAGTCAACTCTACCTTCTCTATCCTTACCCATTCCTCTTCCTCCTCTCGGTACTCTAAACTCCCCAGCCTGCCAAACTGGAGACATAACCTCTCCCCTCTCAGCTCCTAACACTTACACGGAGAGGACTAGGGAGCTGAGGAAAGTGTACCCTGAGAAGACACACAGGGCCAGCTGCTGGCTGAGGCTGTGAGATCCTATTTCATAAGGTCCACACTTCCTGGGCCTCTTTTCTCCTTTTCCTCGGGCCCCAGGGATTCAACCTACCTTCCCCTTTCTTTATAATTATTTTCACCTATCCCATTTTCAGTTTTCTCTCTCTAAGAGCAAGTACCTGGCCAACTAGAACACTGTGCTACAGTTAATTTTTGTATTAAGGATCATAGTGCTAACCACTACAAGGGAACAAATAGAACATTAAAATAATAGGTAGAGTACAGTTTCCAAAACGTTACCGAAGTTCTTGTAATTATTGCCCTTGATATATAGTTTCTGTTTCTAGCTAAATAATCCCCTCAAGTATTTGTGATTCTTCTCCAAATTAAGTCCCTTCTTTGTAGATATAATTCTATAAAATAAAGAGGTAATATGCAAATTGACCCTCATACCCTCGCACAAGATGGCCGCCCCCATGTGGTCAAAGATGGCCACCACAAGATGGCCGGCAGGGGATGGTAGTTGTAGGCAATCAGGCCAGCAGGGGAGGGCAGTTAGGGGTGACTGGGCCAGCAGGGGAGAGCAGATGGGGGGGACCAGGCCTGCAGGGGAGGGCAGTTGGGGGGGACCAGGCCAGCAGGGGAGGGCAGTTGGGGGCAACCAGGCCAGCAGGAGAGAGCAGTTAGGGGTGACCAGGCCGGCAGGGGAGGGAAGTTGGGGGGGACCAGGCCTTCAGGGGAGGGCAGTTGCGGGGGGACCAGGCCTGCAGGGGAGGGCAGATGGGGGCAATCAGGCTGGCAGGGGAGCAGTTAGGCATCAATCAGGCTGGCAGGAGAGTGGTTAGGGGGTGAACAGGCTGGCAGGCAGGCGAGCGGTTGGGAGCCAGCAGTGAGAGGGATGTCCCAGATTAGAGAGGGTGCAGGCTGGGCTGAGGGACCCCCCCACCCACACCAGTGCATGAATTTTGTGCACCTGGCCTCTAGTAGTATATAATATTTATTGGACATTAACTATTTGCCAGGTACTATGCTAAGCGTATATAAAATAGTTCATGAGGTGGGTACTGTCTACACCAGCAGAAAAGGGGTCAAGTAACGTTGGTAGTTAAATTTGAGAGCCACCGTACACTGATTCCTTGAGCATAGATGTGAAAACCTACCTAAGGTGTTTAGTTGGTGCAAAATAGGTCATTCAAATATTTTCTGAGAATAATTATCTCACAAACTTAAGACAAAAATGATTGTACCTCTGTAACCATGACAATAAGTAGCCACCACAACCAGTTTTAAACTCAAACCATAGACCAATTCGCCTGAGTTCACATACTTTTGCAAGTTAGTGTCAGCCCCTCTTCTGAATGTCCACCAATCAAGAGGAACATACTCAACACGCCCGCCTCTGAGTGCCAACCAATCAGCAATAGTCTCACCCAAGCAAGCATCCTTCTACAGATGATGTAAACTCTTTAGGCCCACAGTGTGAGACCTCCAGTCTGCTCTGCAGGGAGCTCTGTGCCTGGCCAGCCTAGCTCTCCCTCACTTCAGGAAGCACTAAAGTCACTTTGGGCTTTTATTTCAGACATTAAGTGTTTGCTTCATCACCCTTTGATACTCTAATCCCAAACAGTTTAACTTTTCAGGAGACTTCGAACTGTTTGACTCCTAGCTCAGGTATACAACCCCTCCTCACGAAAACTTTCACCTTGTACTCTTAGCTGTTTGACTGCCAATCGAGGAACTGTGCTGCAGATTAAGTGTGTTAAGCCACCGTGGTATAATAGTATATATAAAAATACATAACATATCATATCACATACATATTATATATAACACATATATGAACAATATTGGTGGTCCAGAAATATTTAACATTTATTTTATTGTACCAAGGTAGCTTAATGACTGCTTCTAAATTAAGTGACGCTTCGTGTGAAAATACAGATATTTTACGTAATATTTTTAAATACCTGTATGCAATTCAAGTGCTCCTACAATGATGACAGGCTTCAGCTCGTCAATCTCCTGTTCAAAAGTGGCGTAGTGCAGAATTTCTGATCTGATCTCAGTCAGAGAGGGGTTGTTAGCCAAAAAGTCCTGAGGGAAAAATCAGTGTTTTCTTTAGCTTTTGATTCTTCTCCAAATTAAATCCCTTACGTAAAATGTATCAATCCTCTACGTAAATAGTTCCATGAGAACACTGCACTTACTTAGGTACTTTTACACTGGTCTGTGCTATCAGGTGAACAGACCAGGAAGAGGCGAACTAACTGTTAGTACTGGAAGAGAGCGGTGGGAGGGAGGGTCACAGAAGTCATGGATGGCTGTTCAGAGTTCTCCAGTTTCCTTGAGCCTAACCAAAACTATACGGCGGAGCCTCTGTAGGTGCACACACGCTGAGTGCCTGGACCCTGCACGGTCTGAACGTAACTGGTGCTCAACTGTTTACCCAAATTAAACAAAATCTGCCTGAGCCTCAGAGTGTCGCTGTGAGAATGACACACGACACAACGGGTTAGGTGCTTGGCATTTATAGGTTATTGACCTCTGCTCATGAGTTCCTGTCATTATCACTGATATTTTCTTGGTGCTCCTGCACACATTAGATATAAACAAATCAAACCCCAACTGCATCACAAGCAGCAGAAATGCACCTTCACTTTCACGTCTCGGTCCTCTGTCCAGAGCGTCTTGTATTTTTGAAAGTCCTGCAGGGCCTCGTGGGCCACCTTTCTTAGAGAATTCACCGAGGAAGAGAGGAGGAGGACCAACTTGGAAATATCCTTGTGTTCTGCTACCCCTGGATAAAAATTCTTCAGCTTCCTCGCAGGAATTATTTCTTCAAAAGATCCTGAAAACAGATGTTTGAAAATATGGACAATGTCTATACAACTTTAAACATTATATCAATTTCAATATTTATAGACTTTTTCTCAAGCTGTGTTATTTTAAAGACTCCCACTCTAAGTAATTAAGAACTATTCTCTTGCTAACTTCACTTCTTTTTTAAAAAATATTTTTATTGATTTTTTTAGAGAGAAGGGAAGGGAGAGAGAGAGAGAGAGAGAGAGAGAGAGAGAGAGAGAGAGAGAGAGAGAGAGAGAGAGAGAAACATCCATGCAAGAGCAAAACATGGATCGGCTGCCTCCTGCATGCCCCTGACCAGGGAATGAGCCCAAAACCTAGGCATGTGCCTTGACCAGAATTCCAACTGGCAACCTTTCTGTGCACGGGATGACTCTCAACCAACTAAGCTCTTAACTTGTTCTCATTAAACTATTGTGTCTTATTAAACTATTTTGAGCCCTGGCCAGCATGGCTCAATTGGTTGAGTGTCATCCTGTGACCCTCAAGGTTGCTGGATCAATTCCCAGTCATGGCACATCCCTGAGCTGCAGCCCATCCATGCTCTGCTCTCACATCGATCTTTCTCTCTCTCTCTAAAAATCAATAAGAATATTTTAAAATATTTTAAGGTCTAGATTTCTTGAATGTGGAAAAACTGTGTTTTTCAGAGGAGAGAACTGAAAGACATTGATTAACGCCCCTCCCCCCCCCAAAAAAAAAAACACACCAAAACTTAAAATCCTCCAAGAAAAGGTCAAAAGAGTTGAAATTGCTACCTTCCAAAACAGTATGGTGGTTAAAGGGGAGGCACCGCATTTATTACCCACATAACCTTAGGCAAGTTATTTCCTCCTCATGGAGATACTTGTGAGAATGAAATGAGACAACGTATGTCCGTCTTCAGCTCAGCAGCTGGTACATGGAGCTCACCCAATCACTACTGACCACCACTATAAGCATCTCTTGCCAAAATCTGGTCATGTCACAACCTCAATGGAAATCTTCAAGTATCCTCCATCCGAGACCATGCAGATACTGTTGTTTGACTCAAACAGTGCCTTACCTTTTAAAACAGCTGTTAACAATTAAAAATCATTAGATTTCACACAAAATTCCAGATTTTGAGCTTTTTCCCTTAAAAGCTGGTAGCAGAGGGTCCACATTTCATGGCAACAATTAGCTGAAGCTGAGTGTCTCCTCCAAGGCCAGTCACTTATTTGCTCTTTTGTCTTATATTTAATCAAAATTCAAGCAAAAGAAAATGACAAGGAATTGGCTTAATTAAGTTAATTAACTAACTAATAGTGCATGTCTGGGTATTTCTTTCCCTTTTATTGCAGAGAAGTATTCCATTGTATCAACATACCACATTTTGTTTACCCACTCACCAATGGAAATCTAGGTTGTTAGCATTTTGGGTCTATTACCAATAATGCAGCTATGAACATTCACATACAAGCCTTTATATGGACACATGATTTCATTTCTCTTAGATAAATTCCTAAAGCTGGAGTTGCTGAGCCAAATGGTGAAGATATGTTTAATTTTTTTTAAGGAAGTGCCTACCTGGTTCCAAAGTGGCTGTACCTTTTTTCATTCCCATCAATAATGCATCAGAATTCCAAGTTCTTTGTCAACAACTGGGATTGTCAATTATCTTTTTTTTTCCATTTTAGCCATTCTAATTAGTATATAGTATTATCTCGTGGTTTATTAAAATTGCATTTTCCTAATAACTAAAGATGTTGAGCATCTTTTCATGTGTTTATTAGCCATTCATACATCTTCTTGTTGAACTGTCTAATCTTTTGTCCATTTGGAATAGGGGAAGTATCTTATTTTAATTCAGTTGTGAGAGTTCCTTTTTATATTCTGAACATGAGTACTTTATCAGATGTCTGATTTGCAAACATTTTCTCCCAATCTGTGGCTTCTCTTTTTCATTTTTCTCATGGTATCTTTTGAAGAACAAAGATTTTTTAATTTGAATAAAGTTCAAATTATCAATTTTTTCTTTTATGGATCCTCACCCAAGGATATGTTTTTTATTGATTTGAGAGCGAGAGAGGAAGAGAGAGAGAAACATTGATTGGTTGCTCTTTTGCTGGGCCCCTACCTGGTTTTTCTTCACCAATTTTTGAGCTATTTTTGGCTCTCTGCACTTCCATATAATTTTACAATAAATTATTAAAATTAGATTAAGAAATTATAGAAAAAAACCTGTTGCAATTTTACTGGAATTGTATTGAATTTGTAAATTAATCAAGGAATTGACTTCTTCATGTTATAAATTCATTCCAGTTGTCATTCAATAATAACCATTTTCTCCAAAAATGCTGTGAAAATATTTTTTACACTTATTTATAAACTTCGTGGTTTTGTGGCTATTGAAAATCTGTTTTTATCTATTACATCTTTCTAGATTTATTGAGATATAGTTGACATAAGTGTATTATATTTTAATTGAATTATTGGCCTTTACAGACACTCTTTATTTTTATATATTGGTCTTTATACATAAATATTATTGAACTTATTAGTTATAATAGTTGTTTCTAGGTTGCTTGAATTTTCTATGCATGATCTTTAAATAAAAACAATCTTGGGCTGAAACCTGTTTGGCTCAGTGGATAGAGCATCGGCCTGCGGACTGAAAGGTCCCAGGTTCAATTCCGGTCAAGGGCATGTACCTTGGTTGCCGGCACGTCCCCAGTGGGGTGTGTGCAGGAGGCAGCTGATCGATGTTTCTCTCTCATCGAATGTTTCTAGCTCTCTATCCCTCTACCTTCCTCTCTGTAAAAAATCAATAAAATATATTTAAGAAAAAAGAAAAAAACAATCTTGGCTTCTTTTCTAACTACCCATCTAATTTTTTTATTGTCTGATTCATAGTGAAGATCTCCAGTAAAATATTGAATAAAACTGATAAAATAATTTCTTCATTTTAATGGAAAAGAAATGCTTCTAAATTTTTCCATGGATAGCATTATCAGAACATCCCTCATATTCCTAGTTTGCTAAGAGTATGTATGTGGGTGAGTGAAATATATCATATATACAGAAGCACATATGATACACTTGTTAAAAAATAATTAAAAGTATATAAAGCATATACCGAAGGAGGAAAAGATAATTTCAATGTACTCGGCACCAGGTTCAGAAGAGAATGCCAAGATATCAGTAATCCTCTCTCGGCCTCTCTCCAATCACATTCCCTACCCACAGAGGTAACTAACTGCTCTCCTGAATTTTCTTTGAAGATGTACTTGAAGATAAACCAATGTACTTATCTCTAGACAATATGTTGTTTGATTTTTTAAAAACTGAGCCAAAGGACACACGCAGCTGTGAAATAAAAACATTAATGCTCATGCTAGATGGAGGCTCCCAGGAGAAAAGAAGCTAGTCTCTGGGTCTAGGCCTGCTGCAGCTTCCTGCAGGCTGACGACACCCCTTTGGAGGAAGCCATGGTGTAGGGTCATAAGTGAGTCCTATGGTAGAGAGATAATACAGGTCTCATCGCAATCAGGGCACCTGGCAGGGCTGTGTTTATGAGCCAAGTGATGGATGTCCAGCAGGAACAGGGCCAGGACAGTGGGCTACTCCGTATTCTCCTGGACCACATTACCTTCCCCCCAGTTCTCAGTAGCAGGCCAAAGGCGCTGTCACTTCAGAGTGACCAGAGCTTCAGCTGACCTAGGCCCGTGGTCGGCAAACTGCGGCTCACGAGCCACATGCGGCTCTTTGGCCCCTTGAGTGTTGCTCTTCCACAAAATACCACGGCCAGGGAGAGTCTATTTTGAAGAAGTGGCGTTAGAAGAAGTTTAAGTTTAAAAGATTTGGCTCTCAAAAGAAATTTCAATCATTGTACTGTTGATATTTGGCTCTGTTGACTAATGAGTTTGCCGTCCACTGACCTAGCAATGCGAGTGGAGCAGCGACTTTGTCAGCACATGCTGAAAGCAGGCAAGCACAGACAAGACTATGGACCAGGTTCGCCCGGCATTCAGTCTTCAAGCTAAAAGACAGTACGATGGCACCAGGCACCGTGGCGAGAGCAGCGAACACTGTCTATCTCTTGAGTTACACTGGTGGCCCTCTATGCTTAGACTACATGTGTCCCTGGGTACTCATCCTTTGTCATCCACCTGGGAATTCCCTTCACCTCCCTGCTGCATTTCACTCCTGTTTCCTACATCTCATGTCTTCTTCTCGTTTTTCTTTGCTTTATTTTCTCATTTGGAAAGGGTACAGTAACTTTGTGGAGAAGGGTGCACTGGGTAAAATTTTTAAGACAGTCCATGTCTGAAAATGCCTTTATTCTACCATCACACTTAGTTGATAATATGGCAGAGAATGGAATTCTTATTTGCAAAGTTGTTGATTAGTCGAAAGATTCTTGCACCTTACGGTTTTTAGCTTTACATTTGGCCTGCTACAATAATAGACTAATGGGCTAAAAAATCAGACAACTGGATTCCAGTCCTCTCCTCTGGGTTCATTCCTAGCCCCGTCACTAAGTTTGTATATTCACAGATCCATAGATTCATAGATTCATTCACAGGCTTTTCCCCCAGACCTCCTTGCCTCTGATTTCCCCGTGTTGGTCCTCCTAGGACCTGCACAACTTGTCCAGCCACCGTCACTGTCCACGAGTCCATGTATGCCTTAGCTTCAGATCACTTCTCCCTCCTTCAGAAGGACATGCTACTAGAAGCTCTGCCCATGGGGAAACTCCCCCTCTCACAGTCCTTAAGGGCCACTCCTGAGTAGGCTCTAGTGCACTTCGGCTCACACCAAAACATCAAGCCAACGCACCCCAGGCAGGCCTGACATTGTTTTTGTCTTCTATTAGCCGGTTACAGGGAATCCCCCATGAGACCATAGAGGTGAGCTGAGAGGGGAGTGTTTATGCAACACGGAAAGGTGGCATGGGGGTCTGGGCCACCTGTTCATGTAACCACAGGGTACCTTATGTTTAATTGGCATTTCCCTGGTTACCAAAGGAGGTAATATATTTTCAGAAAAATAGTTTGACACTTTTTTAGATTCCACACATAAATGAGATTATCCAATATTTTTCTTCTGTGTCTGGCTTATTTCACTTAGCATAATGCCCTCTGGATTTACCCATGTTGTCACAAATGGAAGGATTTCCTTCTTTTTAAGGCTGAACATATTTACAATGAAAACATTTCATTGTAAAAAAAAAAAAAAAAAATCGTAGTAACAGAGAGTAGAATAGTAGTTACCAGAGTCTGAGGGTGGAGGAAAAGGATACAAACTTGATCGAAGGGTACAAACTTTCAGTTATAAGATGAATAAGTTCTGGAGACCTCATGTAGCATGGTGACTGTAGTTAATAATAATGTATGATATGTCCTTGCTGGTTTGGCTCAGTGGATAAAGCATCAGCCTGCGGACTGAAGGGTCCCAGGTTTGATTCTGGCCAAGGGCACATGCCTGGGTTGTGGGCACGTCCCCAGTAGGGAGTGTGCAGGAGGCAGCCAATTGATGTATCTCTCATCAATGTTCCTATCTCTCTATCCCTCTCTTTCTCTCTCTCTAATACCAATAAAAACATATCTTTTAAAAAAGTGGAGGATGGAAAAGACTAGTTTTTCAATGCAAAACTTAACAAATAAACATATAAAAATTACTTTTAAAAATATCTACATGCTGTTGAACCCAGGAAGAGTCCAAGAAGAGCACTTGTTCATTATAATTCAAAGACTCTATCGATCTGAGATGTAGCGTTCTTACTTTCTTCCCTCTTCAGCTGTTTTCCTGCGCTTGGATGGGCCAGGTCAGTGGTGCGGCTGGGACTGACCTTGAGACTCTTCATGTGCCGGGTGGGCTGTTGCCCCCAGTGAGCCACTCCTCTGCTGACCTCCAGGGTTAACTGGATCATCCGGTTAATGGCTTGTTGAATGTCATCCAAGCTCGGAACCATCACCTGTGGAAGAAGAAACAAGTCTCTGGTTCTGTGGGCACATGTGATCCGTCCCTCTGCTTCTCACCGCCCCCTGTGCCCTCCCCCCCCCCCCCACCCCGAGTGGGGAAAGCCTCAGCTGCCCCAAGAAAAGGCTGCTTTCAGGAGAGGGGTGTGAGGGCAGTGCAGACTGCATGCGGACTTTCTCGATTCCTGCAGGCAAGAAGGTCAAGCACAGGACCTGTCATCCTTTCCCCGTGAGGGGGGCTGAATGCAGCCAAAAATTGTGGACTATGTGTTGGGTGTCCATGAAGCAAAACCACTGAAGAAGCTCTCCTGCCAAGAGTCTGACCTCAGTCTCTGAACTGTGCCAATTAAGCGAAGGTGCTGTCCTCCAGAAGGCCACCGCGGGGATGTGAGCAGGTGAGCCACAGCCTGTCCCCCTGGCCTAACCCTGACCCTCACAGTGTGCGCCTGTCAGAGTTCCAGATGCCGGGACGCGGGGGGTGGTGGGAGAGACGGTCCCTGAGAAAGCACAAGGGTTCCATGGTGCTCAGGGCGTAGGCTCTCTCTCTCTCTCTCTCTTTCTATTCTGCCACCCTCAGTGGGTTGCCTCATGGTCATGTGTTTGAGGAGGTCTTATTTAGGTAATTTAATGTTTGAAGTAAAAAAAAAGCAAGATTTTTAGAATACTTGCTAACTGATGGCTGACCAGACGCTTGACTCAACTTCAGCACACATGAGCTATGCAGAGCAATTTTTATAACAGGTATTAACGATAATATTTTTATTTTTGTTAAATACGAAGGTGAGATAGAAAGATATATAGGACCAAGAGGTTCCCATAAATGAAAGTTCAGTTCTCGTGTAATCCTTGTCAAATACATTACCCAAGTATCCTTGTGTTAACTTGACTATTCGCTCATTCTTACCACATTAGGAATCGCAAGATGTACTTCCGTTTTTATAAAGGAAATGACATCTTCTATCCGCTTTCGTCCATAGAGGCTGTAATAAGATGGACATTTAACTGATCAACCTTAACCTATAATTTCATAAATAGCTTGCTATGCTACCGCACTCAATCCTAAAAAATAAAAATAATTTCAAAATACTATATTACATGAAGAGAATATTTTTATAATGAAACTATAAATTTCAGAGAGCTAAAAAAAAAAAAAGACAGTGACAATATTCCTGGAAATAAAATGTTAAGTCTCATATACATTTTATAGTATTTTAATGTTGTTCTGTTAGTCAAAAGCATTTAATAATGTGTTAAAAGCATTCTTTTTTCCTAGCCCTGTAACAAATACTGGACAAGATTCACCAACAAAAAGCATATACCTTCATGTATTCTTCTATATATGCTTTTTTGCAAGGTTAAACAGGAGGTTTTTGGTCAAAGTTTCCAAAAACCTTTCTTTTTAAACAATCTCTCCCATGCTCAGACAGAAGTATAGACATACAAACACACGAGTACAGTAACTGACATACACCAGACCTGCAAATTAGTTTGGTTATCTCCCTCTGCCTTGACATCCGTCCCCATCCCAGACAAAATTATAATAAACTAGAGGCCTGATGCATGGATTCGTGCACACTGAAAGGAAATTAATTAGAATAAATATTTTAATAATGCTATTTGCCCTTTCTCTATAATAGAAGTGTCAACCAAATTCACAATCGACAATGGCAGATCAAAACACACGTGTGCGACTGGTGCCAGTGAGAGCTTTATATGTATCGCCCATGTGTGTGTCAACTTAGCCTTTTATATATAGAGAGAGAATAAACTTGCTTAATTAGACCTGATTTAGCTAAACTTTTTCCAGCCCAGTGAAGCACCCCAACTTCTCTTTCAGGTAATTGTCAGCAACACAGCAGTAAATATCAACACGAAGCACATTATTATTGTAGATAGTGCAGGGAGAACAAAGGGTAAAATATTTAACTGCAGCAGTGTTTGACTACATTCTGTGCAGTGAGAAAACCTAAAGTCATTTTCAAGGTCCACCATTTCTTACTTCTTTTCAGTTGGGTCAAGTTTCTAAACTTTCTAAATCTTTGCTTTCTGGCTAATGAAAAGAAAATAGGATTCCACTGAGTCTCCTATCTACCTACCCCAGGACTTCTGTGAGGATCAAATGAGATGAGGCACAGGAAAACACTTCACAGACATTTGGTTAAAGTGTAAAATGTTTGCACCTGGCTATAAAGCAAGCCGTGTTCCTAGGCTGAAGAAACTCCAAGGAGGCAAGTCACTGGAAGAGGAAGCTGGGCATTGCTATGTGCCATCATTACCCAGCGCCCACAGCCACCATTTCTGGGCTGGGCTGGGCTGTGGGCTGCATTTTGCACCAGGGGGTCTTGGCAGCATCAGCTGCGATTTGATGGGTGTCGCTCCTGGGTGGTGGCAGGGCCTGTGTCCCACTTGGGGGAAGCTGAGTATTGCTTTGTGGGCACCAGGTCCATGGTGCCATTTCTCTGTAAATGGCCAGTGCGTGTCACGGCAGCTCCTGCATTGAGCATCTGCCCCCTGGTGGTCAGTGCACATCATAGCGAGCGGTCGGATGGTTAGATACTTACCATATTAGCCTTTTATATATATACTAGAGATCCGGTGCACAAATTCATGCACCAGTGGGGTCCCTCAGCCTGGCCTGTGGGACTGGTCCAAAACCGGCTCTCTGACATCCCCCGAGGGGTCCCAGATTGCGAGAGGGCTCAGGCCAGGCCAAGGAACCCCACCGGTGCACGATTGGGGCCAGGGAGGGACATGGAAGGTTGGCCAGCTGGGGAGGGACCGCAAGAGGGCTCCAGGGCATGTCCGGCCTGTCTCGCTCAGTCTTTATTGGCCAGACCCCAGCAGCAAACTAACCTACCAGTAGGATCATCTGGTGGTCAGTGCACATCATAGAGGCCTTAGCATATCATTAACATATTACACTTTGATTGGTTGAACAGCCAACCAGCTGACCAGACACTTAGCATATTAGGCTTTTATTATATAGGATAGATGTAAAATTTCCATAGCAATAAATGCTAGGGTCTTTTCACATTAAGGGTTCAGGAATCTGGAGGGCTGCGTGTAAATGAATAAACCAGACATGAAATATAAATTTTGAAGACATGGGGGAAAGCCAGGCAGAAACTTAGTTCTAGTGACTAAGCTCTCCGAATCTCCAGACCCAAGGCTTTTTATTCCCACATTTTTCCCTGTAGCAAAGCAGATATACATATCAAAGGTAAGGTCCTGTAAACAGAAAAGGATCATCAGGTTAGGGGAATTGCCTTCGGCTGTTCCAGCAGCAGGTAACAATATGCAGATTTTCAGCCCTGCTGAGAGTGTCCATTCAACCTTTTGAGGACTCCTCGCATTTATTATGACCCGCTGGACTTAGCCTCCAGCAAATAAATGCTGTCATTACTGAGAAACTACACCTCCAGTTATAAATACAACCAACTGCCTGCAGCTACAGTTTTTCCAGAAGATGCAGGCCTGGAGTGACAGAAGCAAAGGCACAGCAACCCAATAAGTGACTAAGCCAGACCTCTTGTGTGCTCCCAGCTGAACCTGCCATATTCTAGTACCTCTTCAGGAGGCAATAACTGTGAACCAATAAGACCTGGCTCTATATTCAAGATTCTGAGGGTCATGTGGAGGCAAAAGTGAAACTCCTAGACAGGGAGACAGGGAAGGAGAGACAAAGACTCAAAAACAAAAAAATCTCTGGCTCAAAGAGGACATATGAAGTAAAATCCCAACAAGCATGACTATGTCTAACAGTAAGAAAGGGAATTAAAGAAATCAATAATTGAACCAGAAACTCACTCCAGATAAAAGTCAATGTAGAGAAGTACGACAAACTCTAAATAAGTATAATGAGAACATTCAAAGATATAAATGAAGGCTATCTTCCAAAATTGCTCAACTAAGAAGGCAGAAATGATAAGAAAAAGTATTCATTGAAATGTCTAAGAGGCAACAGATAAAATCACTTTATACTAGATACAGAGATGCTGGCCCACAATGTAGCCCTGAAATGAAAAAGACAAACTAAATGACAGAGGAGTTAGGCGCTAGGGAGGAGAGGCCCCAGCACTTGAGATGACCACACGTCCAGTGTGCCCAGGACAGTCTGGGTTAAGTCTGTCCTGACCCTTTACCTGAATCATGTCCCTCACAAAAAAGTGTCCTAGTTGGAACAATAAATTATGTGGTCAATCCATTCAATGTTCAGCTATTAGGAGTTCCATAAGAGAATGTCCCACCTGGCTGGTGCAGCTCACTAGTTAGAGCATTGGCCAGTGCATCAAAGAACTGCAGGTTCAATTCCTGGTCAAAGGCATGTGCCTGGGCTGCAGGTTCAATCCCCAGCCCCAGTCAGGGAATGATGGATGTGTCTCTCTCACATCGATGTTTCTCTCTCTCTCTCTCTCTCTCTCTCTCTCTCTCTCTCTCTCTCTCCTTATCTCTATCTCTCTCTCTTTCCTCCCTCCCTCCTTTCCTCTCTCCCTTCCATTCTCCCTAAAAAAAAAAAAGGAAAAAACAAAAATAGAGAGAGAATGTTCCAGACGCAATAACTGCAGAGGAAATTGCTGGGGATTTTCCAGAATTAAGGAACACTATAAGCCCTCAAATAGAAAGTGCACTCTGAGAACAAAGCAGGATAAATAAAGACAAGTCCTCACAGGGAGAGAAAACTGCAGAACATCCAGGATAAAAAGCAATCTTCCATTGGAATTACTGCAGACTTCTCATCAGCAACAAATAGATCAGAAAAAATGAAGTACTTTCCAAGTGCTGAGAGACAAACAAAAGAATTTTATCCAGCCAAACTTGTCATGAAAGAAAGAGAGCAAAAAAAAAGGCATTTTTAGACTCAAAATGAAGAATCAGAGAGTTTACCCCTCACACATCCTATCCTCACTAAGCAACCAGTGGGATAAGAAATACACAAGAACCTGGAGACTTTAATAAAACATGCAAGTAAATAAATTATTTTTGAGTGTTCAGGAGGAAGAGAAGGGAAGGGAAACACAAATTTTAAGAAAGAGAAAGCACAAATGGTTCAGAAACATAAAAATGTGTTCAACCTCAACAGTCACTAGGAAAATGATCGTTGAAAACCCAATGAGATGCCATTCACACAAGGTTTTTTAACTGAACATTACCAACTGTGTGTGAGGATGGGGAGCCATGGGGCTCTCCTACTAGGTCTTGCCTGGCGAAGAGAGGCAGGCACATGCCCTAGGGCCCAGCCATTCCACTCTTAGCAGGAGGCAGGTACAAGAATGTTCACAGAGGTTTTATTCACAGTAGCCCAAACCAGAAACAGCCCAAAGGGCCATCACCCGTAGAACAGAAAAGCAGATTGTGTATGCTTCCACTGTATCGAAGTAAAGTAAGTTACATCAACATACTGTAGATGAATCTCAAAAACACAATGCTGAACGTAGTCCAAAACAGGCAAAATTAAATGACACATTGATTGGGGATACAAATATGTGGTAAATCCTAAGGACCATGATAAACATCAAGTACAGGATAGTAGTTACCTTTGGGTGAGCCAGAGAGGACCAGTAAGGGGACTGTTCAGTGTTTTTCATCTTGGCCTGGCTGCTAGGAACTTGGTTGTTCATTTGATCACTGTTCTTGCAATATTATCCATATATATATATATAAAAGCCTAAGCGACCAGCTGGTACCTATGATGTGCAATGACCACCAGGGGGCAGACGTTCAACACACAGGCATGGAAACATGGAACAGACTGATGAATCTCAGAGGGAAGGGGGACGGGGTAGGGGGAGGGCAGGAAGAGATTAACCAAAGATCTTATATGCATACTAGAGGCCTGGTGCACGAATTTGTGCACTGGTGGGGTCCCTTGGCCTGGCCTGCGGGGATCAGGCTGAAACCGGCTCTCTGACATCCCCTGAGGGGTCCTGGGTTGTGAGAGGGCACAGGCCAGGCCAAGGGACCCAACCAGTGCATGAATCCGCACACTGGGCCTCTAGTCTACATATACTAATGTAAAAGCCTAAGCAACCAGCTGACCGGTAGCTATGACACACAATGACCACCAGGGGCAGACACTCTGACCGGTAGCTATGATGAGCACTGAACACCAAGGGGCAGACGCTCAACCAGGAGCTGCAGAGCTGCAGTGACTTGGTAACTGCGGTTCTCGGGTGACGCACCCGTAACCAGAGAGGAGGGAGCCCAATTCCGGGGTGCGTCACTCGAGAACCACCCTCTCACAACCTGGGACCCCTCGGGGGATGTTGGAGAGCCGGTTTTGGCCCAATCCCCGCAGGCCAAGCTGAGGGACCCCACCGATGCACGAAGGGCCTCTAGTGTTTTCATACAGTCTTTTCATCAATGTTATATTTTAAATTTTATAATGTTCTAAATTAATAAAAAGGTGCTCTTATTAGCATTGTTATTACAGATAGCATTACCAGATATATTTAGCATATTTTCAACTTGCCTTGCAACAAATATTCTTCTTTTCATTGTGTCCAAAGATAGCCGTGTAGCTTTTTGAAGACTGTCTAGTAATTGATGAGAGAAGAAAGCATAGACCTCTTTACATTCCTGTAATGAGAAATCACATTACATTTGGTACAAAAGATAAAAACTCTTAACATCCCAAAGCAAGAATACAATATTAGAAGAGTTGTGTGGAAAAATGAAAAATAATAAACTATACAATTTCTATGATATTGTATAAGGTCAATCCTAAATTACTTGCTTATTCTTTTTAATATATTTTTATTGATTTTGGAGAGCTGGGTAAGAAGGACGGCTCAGCAGGTGTGAACCAGGAGGAGTAGGTCAGGGTCGGTGAGTTATCCGGCTAAAGCACGGGTTGACATATCCACAATTATGTGAGACAGGCCACTCTGACAGCCATGAGGAAGGTGGAGGCTACTGAGGAGGTGACTGCACTGATGCCGCCAGGTGACCCACCAATTCCAGAGGCTCTGACGGCACTCAGTCTTACTCGGAGGACCTCGCCAGAGTTGCAGGGGATGCAGCTGAAAGAGAAGGGCCGCTGGCCTGGGACCACCCCCTCCTGGCTCCGGCCGATGCCTGCAGACTACTGACAGCGGCTGGTGCAAGGTTCTGAGAGGAAATCCACAGCTAAAATCTAGACTCGGCAAGACAGTGTTTCCCATCAATTGCGGATTATCATCCTTGAGCAAGAAGGTGAGCGTGGAACAAATGTGTGTCTGTATCACAGTGTGTGTTAAAGTGCAAAAGAATGTGAAATAGAAAGAATGAAAAGACGACGAGCATCACGGGATAAAAGAAGACTGACGGGAGCAGGGGAAGCAGGAATTAGCACAAACGTGGCTGGGCATTCAGTGCTGCTGTCACCAGAAGGGCGAGGCCAGAGGAGAAAGAAACCCTGTGCCTCCTTCTCAACCTCCATTCTCCACACACCGTGAAAAACTGCCCACTTGGGGTCTCTCCTGAGGGAGAGTCCACAGGCTGTCCACGGTGCTGATGAAAATGCAGATCCCTGGGCCCCAAATGAATCAAAATCTGGGCTTACAATACAGGTGATGCTGTTAAACAGTAACAGGAAAACGTTCCCCACTCTGAGTCAGACCAGCACTGCAGTCCCCAAGTGGCTTTTACTATGCAAGAAAACATGGCCAATCACCAAAGGGGAAGATAAGTATATAATATAAACGTAGTTGACAGATCACATTAAAAGTTGATATAAAGTTGGAGAAAACTGTAAGGATTGCTGTATCTTGCCAGATTCATCAGTGCAAAGTTGAAAATTATATTTTGTGGATTTTGTTACAAATCCAAATTAGTTATAAATCCACACAAGTTGGTTGCAGAACCTCCTGGATGAAGCACCACTCAGGTTATCTACAACCTCTGAGTCATAACTCTGTGAAATCCAATGAGGTCGTTTCACAATAAATACCTTTTTAAATTCATCCTCTTTCTCGTTAACAGCAACCTCAGGCACAATTGTATTCTCATAATCAGTGTTTTCAGTCTCTTCTGCTTCACTTCCAAAAACAACATGTTTCCTCTGTTCTGCAGATAAAATACAAAACAAGATATAACATTTAATATTGAGCATTTGGATTATTATATATGGCCAAAACTTCTTTTTAAAAAAAAATTCTTCTTAAAAAGTTCTTAATTTAAAATTTTTTCCCATAGGAATCATCCTTGAATCCCATTTAAATCACCCATCTCAATAGAATTGTTATTCTACTGAGAAATATACTTTTTAAAATATGCTGTCTTCGTATCTGGAATTAAGAAACATTTAAGGTTTTCACTTACTATCTTTCTAAAATACTTATTTATATTTGGAGTTTTAGAATGTAATGAACTGATAGGTTTGTGTTTTGAAACTTTTGAGGAAAACTAATTAAACTAAGTGGGGAAACTCTAAGAGAAAGAAGGCATGTATGGGTGGCTGTTTAGGCTCAGAGTTTCTCAGCCTCAGCACTACTGCCATTCTTGGTGTCTTGGTGGTGGGGGCTACTGAGCATTTAGGATATTGAGAAGCATCCCTGGTCTCTACCCATTAGAGGCTAGTAGCACCTCCCCTGGCTGTGTGACAGCCAAAAGTGTCTCCAGGGAAAGAGGAGAGAGGAGAGAGGAGACAGGAGACAGGAGACAGGAGAGAGGAGCAAGGAGCGAGGAGCGAGGAGTGAGGAGAGAGGAGAGAGAGAATTATTATAGCAAACCTGAGACTGCTATCCATGAAAAGCTCTGCTTGCAAGGTTAGTCCTTGATTGGTATCTGGGAACTGGGATTTCAGAAGGTTTCCCACCATTCTCTAACTCAGTGATTTTCAACCTGTTTCAGCTCCTGGCACACATAAACTAATTACTAAAATACATTATATTTTTTGCCTATCTGACAAAAAAAGAAAAGGTCTAATTTTGATTCATTCACACTGGACATGTATTGTTGTGTTGGCTGTTGTCATCTCTTAATTTGACAACCTAAGAGAAAAGAGGACAGTGCCCCCTGGCTAAAGAGTCAGGTATTGCATGTTTTAAAAATTCTTGCAGCTCACAGGTTGAAAATCGCTGCTCTAACTAATTAAACAGGCCCGGCTGGTGTGGCTCAGTGGTTGAGCGTCGATTTATGAACCAGGAGGTCACCATTCAAATCCAGTCAGGGCACATGCCCAGACTGCGGGCTGTCCCAGTAGGAGGCGTGCACGAGGCGGCCGGTCAATGGTTATCTTTCATCACTGATATTTCTATGTCTCTCTCCTTCTCCCTCCCTTCCTGAAATCAATAAAAATATACTTTTTTTTTTAAAGGGCTCACTGTGCCTAAATAGTTCATGCAAACAATGTGGTTTATGCTGAACACCTGCTTTGCTTTCCTTCTGGGGGTCTGAAATTTTGGTTCCTGCTAAGCAGAAGAAGTCTACTTTCGAACATATCTTTAATTATCATGCTTCAAACACTATAGCTAGTGAAATTACCTGGTATTTGTTTTCCTGTTTTCGCACTGTACTTAACTTCATAAATAGCCTCAAATATTGATATAAGTTCTCTGACAGCTTCTTCCACATGCTTACTCTTGTGGTTTAGAATATCAGCCCATTCTCTTGTGTATGTCTATTAAATTTAAAAATGATTATTAATTTCCAGATACTTTTAAAACACTGTGAAATTTATTAAAAAGCTATAATTAACCACCACTTAAAAATAACTAGAGATAGTTGCCAATAGCATAATGTTTCAGATCCAAAACTGCCAATGGCTAAAGGCACAGCTGCTCAGGCCGGGCCCATGCCAAGAGAAGGAGGAGAAAGAAGGAAAATTCAGTCTTTGACCTTTGCCTGACTCAATCACACACAGACATCTATATTCACATTTATATGACGAAAGAAAAAGAAGGCTTAAGAAGCAGAGACATAATATTGCCAAAAGTTCAAAATGAGTCCGGCCGGTGTGGCTCAGTGGTTGAGCATCCACCCATAAACCAGGAGGTCACAGTTCAATTCCCCCATCAGGGCACATGTATGGGTTTCGGGCTTGATCCCCAGTAGGGGGCATGCAGGAGGCAGCCGATCAATGATTCTAAAAAAACCATTTTTTAAAAAATGTTTAAATGAGAAGTGGTTTAAAAAAGGACAATCCAAAGTGTTGCTGCGATTCAAATGAAATTAGGTTTTTAAGTGAGCATGGTGTATGTCAGGCATCAAAATGTCAAAGCTTTTTGTGTATTAACTCATTTAATTAAAGGACAACCTCTTGGGATAGGTAATATTATTGTCCCCATTTCACAGATGAGAAAACGGAGGCTCAGAAAGAATAAGAAACTTGTCCAAGGTCACCCAGTGGGGGGTAAAAACAGAGGTTTGAAGTCCAGCGTGGACTGATTCTAAAAGCCTGTGCTTTTGCCTTTCCACACTTTTTTAATAGTCAGAAAAGGCTTTAGGAAGAAGCTGAAAACTAGTTAAATTCAAAAAAGAAAGCAGGTTTATAAAATGGAATAAGTCTTTTGACAACATCCAGACATTTTAGAAAAGAGGAAAGTAAATGGGAACAGCCGACTTGGGCCTCCAAATGACTTCCTCTAAGGCAGTGGTCGGCAAACTGCAGCTCTCGAGCCACATGCAGCTCTTTGGCCCGTTGAGGTTTTAGCAAAGGCCAGCTTAGGAGGACCCTAATTAAGTTAATAACAATGTACCTACCTATATAGTTTAAGTTTAAAAAATGTGGCTCTCAAAAGAAATGTCAATCGTTGTACTGTTGATATTTGGCTCTGTTGACTAATGAGTTTGCCGACCACTGGTAAGGAACCCATGCCTGTCCATGCAAACCTCTCTCCAGACGAGCTTTGTGAGGCCCCTGCTCCCCATGTGCTGCCCTCACGTGTTGCTTGGCTACTGGATTGAGGGAGATACTTCTGAATTTGTCACTTCCATTTATACCACCTCTTCTGTATCTGAACCCACCCCCATCTTTTCCCAGTCTCCCCGAAGACATTCTCTGATCCTCTGCACCCACACCAACTCTTTTGACTTTGCTCCATCATTCATTCCTTCCATCCTTTCTAATTACTCAACATAACGTTAAACACTGGAATGGCAATGGTGGCTGAGAGCCACTTCATTCTAGTAGGGAAAACAAGTGCTAAGCAGTAGACACTTCTAACTGATCCTGGCAGATTGACCACCTGTAAACATATATGTTCTCATGTGTAAATGTAAACACAAGTTTACACCATCAGCCATCCCCATCCCTGCTTGCTTTGAAATCCCCTGAGAAAAGAACCAGACATGATAAGTTAAAACCTGACAGGTTGAACATACATGTTTACTTGGGCAATTCCCTGTTACTTCCAAAAACCTAAAAATAAATAAATAACACAAAGTAATCTTTTAAAAAGAATATGCCCACATGAATAAATGAGAGGATGCCACATACATTCTTTGTATGTTTCCAATACTATATAATAATAAAGTTAATGAGATTCGACCACTGGTGCTGGGACAACTGAATATCTTATCTATTTGCAAGAGAATGAAATTGAATCCTCTCATTACACCATACACAAAAATTAACTCACAATGAATCATAGACCTAACCATAAGAGCTAACACTGTAAAACTATTAAAAGAAAACACAGGCATACGCTAAAAAAATAAATAAATAAAAAAGGAAATCTTATATCTTACCTTTTTTTGACAGCATGGATGGACCTGGAGTTTATTATGCTAAGTGAAATAAGCCAGTCAGAGAAAGACAAATACCATATGATCTCACTTATATGTGGAATCTAAAGAACAAAATAAACTGACAAACTGGAAACAAGCATGGATACAGACTGAGAGCTGTCAGACAGGAGGGGGGTTGGTGGACTGAATATAAGAAGGTGAAGGGATTAAGGGAAAAAACACACACATGTATATATTACACAAAGACACAGGCAACCGAGTGGTGGGAGCCAGAGGGGAAGGGAACGGAGGAGTAGGTGGAGGCACACAGGAAGGGAGGGGATGGAAAGAGATTTTGCTTGGAGCAATGGGTGCACAATAAATTCACCCCAATAAATTCAATTTTTAAGAAAAGAGCCCGCCAGTGTGGCTCAGTGGTTGAGTGTCAACCTATTAACAAGGAGCTCACAGTTCAATTGCTAATTAGAGCACATGCCCAGCTTGCAGGCTCAGTCCCCAGTAAGGGGCGTGCAAGAGGCAGCCGATCAATGATTCTCTCTCATCATTGATGTTTTTATATCTCTCTCCTTCTGCCTTCCTTTCTGAAATCAATAAAAACATATTTTTTAAAAAAATAAAACATAGGTATAGATCTTCATAATTTTGGATTAGGCAAAATTTTCTTAGCTATGACACCAAAAACAGAGCAACAGAAGAAAAAGAAGATTAATTGGACATCATCAAATTTAAAAATTTTGGGGCTTCATAGGACAACATCAAGAAAGTGAAAAGAGCCCTAATCAGTTTGGCTCAGTGGATAGAGCATCAGCCTGCGGACTGAAAGGTCCCAGGTTCGATTCCAGACAAGGGCAAGTACCTTAGATGTGGGTACATTCCCAGTAGGAGGTGTGCAGGAGGCAGCTCATCAATGTTTCTAACTCTCTCTCCCTCTCCCTTCCTCTCTGTAAAAAATCAATAAAATATATTTTTTAAAAAGAAAGTGAAAAAGACAATCCACAGAATAGAAGAAAAAAATGCAAATCATATATATGATAAGGGACTAATATCTAGAACATATAAAAAACAATTACAACTAAAAAAATAGGCATTTCTGAAGGAAGATATACAAAAGGTTACTAAGAAGATGAACAAAAGGTTTCACATCACTAGTCATTAGGGAAATGCAAATCAAAACCTCAATGAGACACCACTTGACACCCACCAAGATGGCTATAGTAAAAAAGGCAAATGGTAAGTGTGGGCAAGGATGGAGAGAAATGGGAACCCTTGTACAAGGCTAGCGGGGATGTAAAATTATGCAGCCGCTTTGGAAAACAGTCCAACAGCTCTTCAAAAGGTTAAACTTGGAGTTAACATATGACCTAGCAATTCCACTCCTAGGTGTAGATCCATGAAAAATTAAAACATAGCCAGAGGGAAAGGGTACTGAGGGGTAGGTGGAGGCACACAGCAGCGTTATCTGTTTATAAATGAACATAAAGTACATTTGTGTTCACAGCAGCATTATTTGTAATGGCCCAAGGTGAAAAGATATAATCATTTCAAACTTGCATGCTCTGAGAACAAGACATTAAAATGGGCCATTACAGCCAAGGCCCCAGTGCTGAGAACAAATAATTTTAATCCCCCACACATTATGAAAAAGACAGTTCTTAAAAGGTAGCAGGGAAGGCAGCCCTCGGCCCACCACCCACCTTGAGGTTATAGGAGGAAGCTTGGTCATGGGTGGCGATGTGGTAGAAAGAAGTGTAGGAACTTTAAAAGAACTACGCAGAGACCCTGATCCAAGTCCTCTAGAATTGGGGATAGAGGTGCAAACCTATGCTTACGTAGTCCAGAGGCAAGAAGCTGGCTGGGAACCCCAGCCCCTAAAGGCAAGAATACATGTTTTGGGCAGAAATTGCATTTTTAGAGAAAGAGGGGCAAAGGCACCTGTTTTTCACAGGCTAATCGGACCCCTTGAGACAAAGACACCCTGGGGTGTCTTGAAAAGGGCACTGGCAAGGTGACCAAGCCAGCAGGGTGGGTGGAGCTGAAGCACGAGGCCGGCAAGAAAGAAAAAGGGAGTTCGTGAAGGACACGAAGTGGGTGCTTTTGAGAGAGAATGCGTTAGTGAGCCAATGATTAGACAGGGATCCTGGCCTGGTGCTTTCCAGCCAGTGTATGCTGAGAATGGTTAGACTTTATCCTGTGGGAACTGGGCGGGTTTACACAGGGGAGTTTCGCAATCGAATGTGGTGGAAATGTGGAGGCTGGATATGATGGGGCCGCGTCCTGAGGCAGAGAGACTAGTTAGACCACGACATCAATTGCTCAGCTCCCAAGGAGCCTTCCAGGTCTGCCCTGAGACGGGGTAGTAACTGTGGGAAAGGGGAGGCAATTCAAGCAAAATCTGAGGAAGAAGCAAAACCCGACGAAGCCTGAAGACTAACTGGACTTGGGAAAGGGAGCGAGGAAAGAGTCCTGGTGGCTCCTGGGTGTCCGGGTGACCGAAAGGGAAGTCTGTGGCAGTGAAAACCGTGAGAACAGACAGAGGAGCAAGAGCAGTGAGCCTCCGACAGAGCCCAGCACGGGGCTGAGGACCTTAGTAAAATAACATCTCGGGCGTGGCCATCGGTTTGAGCTGTCGAAGCCTCGTAAGTTTTTGGAGCTGAGGGTGTCCCCCCAGAAAGCTAGGATATCTAAATACTACTGACACAGATTTCTACTCTTAGATTGTAAATTCACATGTCAGGTTTGTGAGTGTTCCCATGATTAAAATATAACACATAACTGCATACCTCATTGAGCGTCAGCATATCTTCCACTTTGGTAGCACCAGCTTCGGGCAGGGAAATTAACACAGTTTTGGCTATCTCCTTTAGAACTGTATCAATATGCATCTCACACAAGTCATTGATCTACCAACAAGAAAAACAAATGTGGGAGAAAAACTCTTCTTTCATCCAAAATGGACCTGAGTTATAAACTAATTCAGAGGGCTGTATCTGGAATCCTGCCTCCAGAGCCGAGCATAGTTTGGTGGGATTTTTAGATGTATATCCGCAAAAAAAAAAAAAAACTTGACCTGGAACTAAAGTTTTATTAAGCAGCAACGTGTACCATATGTATTATCTCTTTGAAAGCCTCATTCCAGCCCGTGAGCCATCGCTATTCCAGTTTGACAGCTAAAGGAACCCTTGCTCGGAGCTGTAAAGTAACCTGGGGAGAAACGCCCCGCTGGTGAAGGGCGGAGAATCACACCTAGGTGTACCCGCCCCCCAAGCCTCTGAGTTTTGACGTACACCACACTGCCACACTAACAGGCGAGCGTCTCTAGAAAGAACTTCTAACCCGTGGACACGGACCATAGTGAGGTGAAGGCCTGGGGTACGGGGACAGGAGTGGGGAGGAGGGGTCAATGATGAGGAAAAAGAGGTCATCTGTAAAACTTTCAACAATAAAGATAAATTTAAAAAATAATTTAAAAAAATAAAAGAGAGCTAATGATGACCATCCCGCCCCCTCAAAAAAAAAGTGTGCCTCTACCTAGCAAGCACATCAGGAATCAACAGACAATAGCCAACTAGATGGCTACCTCGTTTAATTAATATCAGATGCATGGTTATTTAAGAATTCCGCTCTGCCATTTCCACAGTCCACAGTTTTTTTAAACTAAGCTGTGGAGGTGACCCATCATTTTAACATATTAAAGGCAAGGTCATTCAGAGACAACAACAGGCAATCCTAAATGAAAAGGGCCAAAAACAGTTAAAGAAACATAAAGCATTGATTGTTTTTAGCTTAATGGATATCCTTTCAGTTAAAAGTCACACCTTTTAACGGGGTTTCATAGGTAATCAAACTATTGCTCACAGCCTGAGTATTCATGTATGTAGTTTTTTCATATTTGTCTATTTTACCTTCTTTAAAAGTTGATTGAACATATTCAAAACTGAGTCAACTTCTTGAAAGAAGCTTTCTAGTGTTAAAGATGACCATGTTAATATGGTGAGCCCTTGTCTCAGCACGGATTCCACCTAGAAAAAGAAAAAAAGATGTTTCCATTATTAACAGAAGCATCTGCATTTATTAAAAAGGCTTTCTTTTATTACTTAGAAATATTTTAGGTTATATTTCCTTAATTATATTTCTCCTCCATTATACCGGACAAAAGTGACTTTTTGGTTTTTATTAATCATCTTTAGCTATCCAGGAAGCAATCATGGATTTTTAGAAAGTGCTAATTATTTAGATTTAGTTGTTTTACAAAGGCAACAAAACGTAGACAAGAAACCGTTGTATAGGAATAATAGAGCTATAAAGTTGAACTAGAAAGACAGAGGGTCTAGGCAAGAACAGCTGTTCTAAAACCCACAATCTACAGAACTGTAATTTTAAACAACAAGAAAATCACATAAACCTTCAGTATTACCAACCTTCTTCATTTTAGGGGCCATCAGATTGACAAACACGGAGGGCACTTCCTGACACAACTCATCGTAATACTGCAGAAGATCCTGTTAAAAGTCCAAATGGCATGTCTCACTTTAACTGATTTTACAACAGTAGTCATATTTTGACTAAGACCAAGAAGGTTTCATGATACCTGTGTCCTCCTATTCCTGCTAAGATGGAGGGTGCCCATTTAAACTTATACTACCGTAGTTAATGTACTTTTCCCCCACCTGTAAATTACCTGTGTATCCCCTTTAAACAGTGAGTCAACGGAGCTTCCTAGATTTGCATTTTTCATGTTTAGGATTTAATTGTCTTTCGAGATTTATGCTATTTTAAATAGCTTGGATAATTATCTTTTCATGTCTACCGTTACACATTTCCCCCCTTTTTTCCCTTGTCCTCTGACATATTAAAGCATACATATCACTGATGCCACACTTGTTTTCTTGAGTCAAAATCAATGTCCACAATCAGAATTAATAAGCTTTTTATTTTCTTTTATATATCTTTCAGAGATGAGCCATCACAACAATCGATTTTTGACTGTTTTGTAATTTACTGCACTGTGTGATGGGAGATGTGGATTCAAGTTAATCCTCCCCAAAGTAATAATATTAAATTGTTTCAATGTTTACTTGATAGTTTCAAAGTTACTCATTTCTTTCCTGCTTTTTTTTTTTTTTTTTTTACTTGCAGTTGAACTTTCATGTATACTTGACACTTGGCAAAGGACTTTGACTTTCGCAGTATCATTCAATACTAACTGAATCCTAAAGGATGCAATGGGAGCGATATGAACCTCAATTTAGAACAGCACTTTGACACTCAATTCTCCAAAGCCACAACTAGCCAATACAAAAGCCTAGGGCTTCTGACACTGAAGCTAAAGTTTACATAATGCCAACGCTCTTTTGAGGGTTGTTGTTTTTTAAAAGATATACAGTATAGCAATTAAATACTATTTTTGGCAAAAACTAAAATTATTAAACTCTTAAAAGAAAGCATAGTTATAAATCTTCATGACCTTGGATTAGGCAAAGATTTCTTAGCTATAACACTAAAGACACAAGAGACAATAGAAAAAGTAATGACCTGACCTTCACCAAAATTAAAAATGTGCTTCAGAGGCCACTATCAAGAAAATAAAAAGACAACCCTCAGGATAGGATAAAATATTTTCAAATCCTGTATCTGATCATGTATTTGTACCTAGGCTATGTGAAGAATACTTACATCTCAGTAACAAAAAGGTAGATAACTCAATTAAAATATGGGCTAAAGGATTTGAAGAGATATTTCTTCAAAGATCTAGAAATGGACAATGTGCACATGAAAAGATGCTCATCACTAGCTATGAGAGAAACGCAAATCAAAACCACACTAACACACCACTTACATCCAAATGATGTTCAAATGGAAAAGACAGTAACAGTTGTCGGCAAAGATATGGAGATAATGAAACCCTCACACAGTGCTCGTGGAAATACAAAATAATGCAGCCTCTTTGAAAAAGTGTGTCAGTTATTCAAAAGGTTAAACATAGAGTTACCAAGTTACTGAGACCCAGCATTTAACTCCTAGGTATCCCCCCTGGAGCAGCAACTTTCAACCGATGTGCCTCAAGAATTTTTAAAAGATGAAATACTGCCCTAGCTGATTTTGCTCAATGGCTAGAGCATCGGTCTGTGGACTGAAGGGTCCCGGGTTCGATTCTGGTCAAGAGCACATGCCCAGGTTGTGGGCTCAATCCTCAATAGGGGGCTTGCAGGAGGCAGTGGGCAGTCAATCAATGATTCTCTCTCATCATTGATGTTTCTATCTCTCTCTTCCCTCTCCCTTCCTTTCTGAACTCAATAAAAATATATTTTATAATTATAAAAAAGCAATACCTGACTATTCAGTCAGGAACATTGAGCTCTTTTCCCTTAGACTGTCAAATTTAAAAATCACAACAGTCAAGGAGAACCAAGATGGTGGTGCAGGTATGTGCCAGTACTCGCCACCTCCCACAACCACATCAAAATTATAGCTAAAATACAGAACAACCATCATTCAGAACCGCCCAAAATCTAGCTGAATGGAAGCCCTACAACTAGAGAAGTAAAGAAGAAGGCACATCAAGACTGGTAGGAGGTGCGGAACAGGCTGGTCCAACACCACCCACGTGTGGAGTTTTTTTAATTGGAGGGATATCTCCAAGGCCTCCCTTGAGAAGCAAGGGATCACAGCTGCACACCAGCCCCCTAGCCCAGGGTTCCAGAGCTTGGCAGAGAAGTCCCCATAACTTCAGGCTGTAAAAATCAGCAGGTATTGTGGCTGAGTGACAGGGAAGCTGCTGGAGTCACACGTGTTCATCTTAAGGGGCCCACAAACTAATTTACATGGTCTCACTTCCTCTGAGTTCCAGCACTGGGAAGCAGCTTTAGGGGAATCCAGGGACATACAGGGAGGAAATGGACTGTCTGGCATCAAGGCAGGAACTTGGGGGTAACTTTCTCCCAGACAGGGGTGCTTACAGGTATCATTGTTCCTATGCTGAGACCTCCCCCATCACAGAGCTGACTGAATCAATATCTGAGTTTCCATCAGCGTGGTCCAGAGTGTTTGCTCCACCCTGGTGAGTCCCAGCCCCATCCAATTTGCAGCCCCACCCAAGATGTTTGCAGCAGCTTTTCCATATGTAGGGCTGAATGGAAGCCCTACAACTAGAGAAGTAAAGAAGAAGGCATATCAAGACTGGTAGGAGGTGCGGAACAGGCTGGTCAAACACCACCCACGTGTTGAATGGCCTGTCCTGGCTCAGGTTTCAGACTTTCCTAAAATCTCTTAAACAAGCAGCAGCTGGCATCAGCATTCCCCAAACCTATCAATAAAAGGTCCAAGACCCATCACTAGCACCAGCCTGCCTTGCTTCACAGCTGGACCTGGCCTGGGCACTTCCTAGCCCAATACAAGTAGCAGTCATCTGCAGATCACTCTGTAGCTCCTGCTGGGTGGCCCCAAGCAGTGGCTGACTTTGCACCTCCCTGGAGGCCCCAGAGCCAGTGCACCTCTTTAAGAAGAGGAAGAGGAAGAGGAAGAGGAAGAAGAAGAACAACAACAACAACAAGAAAAAGATAAAATATATGAGTAATAAAATGGCAATAAGTACATATCTATCAACTATTGAATTTTAAAAATAAATTAATAAGCCAAAACCAGTTTGGCTCAGTGGATAGAGCGTTGGCCTGCGGACTGAAGGGTCCCAGGTTTGATTCCGGTCAAGGGCATGTGCCTTGGTTTCGGGCACGTCCCCAGTGGGGGGTATGCAGGAGGCAGCTGATCGATGTTTCTCTCTCGTCGGTGTTTCTAACTCTCTATCTCTCTCCCTTCCTCTCTGTAAAAAATCAATAAAATATATTTTTAAAAATTAATTAATTAATTAATAATAAACCTAATGAATAAAATAAACTGATGAATAAAACAGAACCAGAGGCATGGAAACATGGAAAAGACTGACAAATCTCAGAGGGAAGGGATGAGGAGTGAGGGTGACAAAGGGAAGAGGGAAGAGATTAACCAAAGAACTTTTATGCATATATGCATTACCTATGGACACAGATAGTAGGGTGGTGAAGGCGTGGGGCAGGATGGGAACCAGGTGGATGGAGGCAAAGAGGGATAAAAAGGGAGCCATGTATAACCCTTTCAACAATAAAGATTAAAATAAAATAAAATAAAAATGACAACCGCCATCCAATGTGAATAAATCAAAATAATAACTTTTTTTCTGTCAAATCAGCAAAAAATATAAAAATATATTTTGGGTGTGCCACAGCATTTTAGTAATTAGTTAATGTGTGCTATGAGATAAAAACATATATTCCAAAAAAAAAAAAAACGTTATACAAATGTTCACAGCAACATTACCAATAATAGCCAAAAAGAATAAACAACCCAAATATCCCTCAACTGATGAATGGACAACTAAAATGGAGTATAAGTATACAATGAAATATTATTTGGCCATAAAAAGAAATGAAGTATTGATACATGGAACAATATGAATGAACATTGAAAACTCATGCTAGGTTACAGAAGCCAGTCTCAAGTGTCCAAACTAGGCAAATCTGTAGAGATAAATGGCAGATTTAGTGTTTGCCAGGGGAAGGTGTATCTTACTAGTACCCTCAGGATTAAACATATTATAAAACAGAATGCATTTAATCTATAAAATTATAGTATTAAGAATAACTATTCATCATTATCACTATCAACAAGTCTAAACCTGATTTCTGATCATCTTTTCACTTTCTGCTTTCCAACTCTAATCCTTCCTTTTGTTTGCATGCCAGTATTTTAATTCTATCTAGAATCAACAATGGAATAGGATAGAGAGTCCAGAAATAAACCCATGCATATATGGTCAGTTAATTTACAAAGGAGTCAAAAATGTACAATGAGGAAAGGACATTCTCTTCAATAAATGGTGTTGGGAAAACTGCACAGCCATATGCAAAAGAATGAAACTGGGCACCTGTCTTATACCATATGTAAAATCAACTCAAAATGGATTAAAGACTTAAATTTAAGACCTGAAACTGTAAAACTCCTAGAAGAAAACATAGTAAGTTCCTTGACACCAGTCTTAGCAATGTTGGTTTTTTTAAATTTAACACCAAAAGCATAAGCAACAAAAGCAAAAGTAAGTGGGACTATATCAAACTAAACAGCTTCCTGCAGCAAAGGAAAGTATCAACAAAATCAAAAGGCAACTTATGAAATGGGAAAATATATTTGCAAATCACATATCTGAAAAGGGGTTAATATCCAAAATATATAAAGAACTCATACAACTCTATAGCAAAAATTAAAATACCTTAAAATATGGGCAGAGGCACATTCTAAAGATGACATACAAAAAGCCAATAGGTACATGAAAAGATGCTCTACATCACTAATCATAAGGGAAAGGTAAATCAAAATCACAATGAAATATAGATTACAGCATAGGGAATACAGTCAATAATATTGAGATAAATATGTATGGGGCCAGGAGGGTACTTGAAGTAGCAGGGGGACCACTCTGTAAAGTACATGATTTTCTAACCACTTTGCTGTATATCTGAAACTAATACAGAGTAATATTGAATGTAAACTGTAATTGAAAATAAAAGATAAGAAATAACAAGTTTTTCATATGTCTCTTGGCCTTCTGTATGTCCTCTTTTGCAAAGTGTCTATTTAGGTCCTTTGGGTATTTTCTGATAGGATTGTTTATCTTCCTTTAGTTAAGTTGTATGAGTTCCCTATAAATTTTGGAGATTAAATCTTTATCAGGTATAATGTTGGCAAATATGTTCTTCCATGCAGGGGGCTCTCTTATTGTTTTCTTGATGGTTTCTTTTGCTGTGCAGAAGCTGTTTATTTTGATGTAAGAGATGCAAATCAAAACAACAATGAGATACCATCTCACACCTGTCAGAATGGCTATCATCAAGAAATCAACAAACTACGAGTGCTGGTGAAGATGTGGAGAAAAAGGAACCCTGGTGCACTGCTGGTGGGAATGCAGACTGGTACAGCCACTGTGGAGAAGAGTATGGAGTTTCCTCAAAAAATTAAAAATGGAATTCCCATTTGACCCAGTAATCCCACTTTTAGGAATATGTCCCAAGAAATCAGAAACACCAATCAGAAAGGTTATATACACCCCTATGTTCATAGCAGCACAATTTACAATAGCGAAGATTTGGAAACAGCCTAAGTGCCCATTAGCAGATGAATGGATTAAAAAACAATGGTACATCTACACAATGGAATACTACACTGCTATAAAAAAGAAGGAACTCTTACCATTTGCAACAGCATGGATAGACCTGGAGAGTATTATGCTAAGCGAAATAAGCCAGTAGAAGAAAGATAAATATCACATGATCTCACTCATTTGTCAAATATAATGAACAGCAGAAACTGATGAACAAAAATAGATCCAGAGACATAGAAGCATCGAACAGACCATCCAACCTCAGAGGGAAGGCAGGGGAGGAGGCAGGTAACAGAGCAACCAAAGGACTTGTATGCATGCATATGGGCATGGCCCATGGACACAGACAGTTGTGGGGTGAGGGCATGTGCTGGGGGGTGGGGACAGCCGGGGAGAAGTCTATGTTGGGGAAAGGAGACATATGTAATACTTTCAACAATAAAGAATTTAAATTTAAGGGGAAAAAAAGAAAATACGAGTGTTGGGGTGGATGTGGAGAAAGGGGAACCCTCATGCATTGTTGCTGGGAATGTAAATTAATGTAGCCACTATGGAAAACAGTATGGAAGTTGCTGAAAAATTAAAAATGCCATATGATCCAGCAATCCACTTCCGTGGAAATGAAATGTGAGTTGCAGCATTAGTCACAATAGCTAAGGTATGGAAATAAGAAGGATATCCTGCCGCTTGCGACAATATGGATGGACCTTGAGATCTGATGCTGAGTGAAATAAGTCAGACACAGTAAGACAGATAGTGTATGATATCACTTATATGTGGAATTTAAAAAAACCAAACTCGTAGAAATGGAGAGTAGGAAAGTCGTTGCCAGGGCCTGGGGGGAGGGGGAAGTGGAGAGAGGTTGGTGAAAGGGTACAAAGTTTCAGCTATAAGATAAATAAAGTCTGGGGAGCGACCGTCTAACACTGCGACTATAGTTGATAACTCTGTGTTGTATAACTGAAACTTGATTAGAGAGTAGAACTTAAATGTTCTCACACACAAAAACCAAACCCATATACATATGTATATATGTAAGGTGCTGAATGTGTTAATTAAATAAATGAGAGGTCGCGGAGGCCGCACGATGCCCAGAGTTACTGTAAAAGACGTGAACCAGCAGGAGTTCGTCAGAGCTCTGGCAGCCTTCCTCAAAAAGTCCGGGAAGTTGAAAGTCCCTGAATGGGTGGACACTGTCAAGCTGGCCAAGCACAAAGAGCTTGCTCCCTACGATGAGAATTGGTTCGCGGCACCTGTACCTTCGGGGAGGCGCTGGGGTTGGTCCCAAGACCAAGATCTATGGAGGACGACAGAGAAATGGTGTCATGCCCAGCCACTTTAGCAGAGGCTCTAAGAGCGTGGCCTGCAGAGTCCTCCAAGCCCTGGAGGGGCTGAAAATGGTGGAAAAGGATCAGGATGGGGGCCGCAAATTGACACCTCAGGGACAGAGAGATCTGGACAGAATCGCAGGGCAGGTGGCAGCTGCCAACAAGAAGCATTAGAACAAATGCTGGGTTAATAAATTGCCTCATTCATAAAAAATAAATAAATAAATAAATAAATGAGAGGAATCTTTTCACAATGCATATGTATATCAAACCATCACAATGTACACTAAATATCTTACAATTTTTATTTGTCAATTATACCTCAGTAAAGCTGAAAAATAAAAAGAATCAACATAGTAACAGATTTCCCCCTCAAAGCTATGTCAGTACAACTGCAATAATATCCCCCCCCCAAAAAAAAAGTCCTTCAAAACTAATTAGAAAATATAATTTGTCTTACCTGCAAATGCAATTTATCTCCTTTCAACTTACTCTCCAGCTTTAGCAATCTCTTTGCCTGATCTGGTACCTCCAGCTTCATTTTTATCATGCACTTAGTTTCCCGAACAACTTCCAGAATTTTGGGATCAAAATTAACCATCAACTTCCCTGATTCTGGATGTCGCACAAAAAGTGTGGCTTGTAAAGCTACAAATAAACAATTTTTTACTTTAGATATTTTGGATTTATTTCTGCTTCCAGCCCTATTTCACATGCCTATCTTCCCAACTGGACTATTGACTTCTTTTTTAAAAATCCTATATAATAAAAGCCTAATATCCTAAGTGTCCAACCGTTCATTCGACCGTTCAACCAGTCTCTATGACACACACTGACCACCAGGGAGCCGACGCTCCGACAGGTAGGTTAGCTTGCTGCTAGGGTCTGGCCAATTGGGACTAGGCGAGATGGGCTAGACACACCCTGGAGCCCTCCCGCAGCCCCTCCCTGGCCCTGATCGTGCACCAGTGGTGTCCCTCAGCCTGGCCTGTGCCCTCCTGCAATCCAGGACCCCTTGGGGAATGTTGGAGAGCTGGTTTCGGCCCAATCCCCACAGGCCAAGCTGAGGGACCCCATCAGTGCACAAATCCATGCACCGGGCCTCTAGTGTGTGTGTGTGTGTGTGTGTGTGTTTGTGTGTGTGTGTGTGTATTATTGATTTCAAAGAGGAAGGAAGAGAGAGAGAGAAACATCAGTGATGAGAGAGAATCATTGATCAGCTGCCTCCTGCAGGTCCTCCACTGGGGATCGAGCCTGCAACCCAGGCATGTACCCTGACCAGGAATCAAAACCCAACCTCCTAGTTCATAAGATGACACTAAGTCATGGTGGCCAGGCTGGACTGCTGACTTCTTAAGGGCAGAACAATAGTGTTGAATATCCCAGTTTCCTAGTTCTTGACACACAGTCAGTGCTCAAGACATCCTATATAATAAAAGGCTAATATGCAAATAGACCAAACGGCGGAACAATTGGAACTGAACAATCAGTTGCTATGACATGCACTGACCACCATGGGGGTGTGTGTGGAACATGGCTGGCATTGGCTGTAGTGGGATGGTGGAGCAGGTGAGTGGGGGCACCAGACCAAGGTGGGGCACCGGTTGCTGTCATAGCGGTGAGCCTCTGGTGGTTACTGAAAATTCTTTGCTTCTGCATGCCACGGTCCTGCCCGGCACTCACACCTGCTGCCAGCTGCCGTACCCAGCGCCAGTTCCGATCACTTAGCACCATCAGTGGGTGCAAGTGGCGACTGCTGGCCCTGATCACCCCTGAGGGCTTCTCCACATCCCTCTGCTCCTGAAGGGTGATTGGGTCAGCAGCCGCCGTCCCCTATTGCTCCACATCGTCAGTGGGTGCGAGCAGGGCCGGCGCCATCAGCGCGTGGTAGTGGCAGCAGCGGGAGTGGGGCTGCTAACAGACAGGGGACTGGAGGCCGTGGTGGGAGGGGCCAGGTGGGGTCATGGAGGATTAGCCAAGACCTGCACCTGTGCCTACTGCAGCCTAGTGGCCCACAGTTCCTTTCAAGGTGCACGAATTTGTGAACTGGGCCCCTAGTAGATAAATAAATGCAGAGTGTCTATAAGGCCATAAAATCAGATTGAGAGAGAAAACTGGGCCAAGAATGGCTAGTCCTTGTGCTATGAGCTGCAGAACTTTTCAGGGTGGGCCTATGCAAGCTGTATTACCATGTTAGTTTATTTTCACAGATAGTGATTGAACCCCTAGGAGAGAACTGGAAGATGTACACAACTATGAAAATGTGACACACCTCACAGATTTCCCAAACCTTTTTCCATGCCTAACCCCATACTAGCTTTTTTTTTTTTTTTTAATATATTTTATTGATTTTTTTTTACAGAGAGGAAGGAAGAAGGAGAGGGGAAGGGATAGAGAGTTAGAAACATCGATGAGAGAGAAACATCGGCCAGCTGCCTCCTGCACACTTCCTACTAGGGATGTGCCCACAACCAAGGTACATGCCCTTGACTGGAATCAAACCTGGGACCCTTCAGTCCGCAGGCCGACGCTCTATCCACTGAGCCAAACTGGTCAGGGCAAACTGGCTTCTTTAAGGAGGTTTATCTGAATGAAATCTCCATCATGAATTTCTGACAACTAGGATCAATATCAGTAAGAAATATTTATTAAACACTGTTGCACTGTGAACTCCTAGAATAAATACAGAGGGAGATTTTTTTTATACTACATCTGAGCTACTACATGAACATCATTAATATAAATAGGTATTTTCAGATATGCTTTTTATTATGAATCCCTACGTTCATTCTGAGGAGCATTAGATTATTTGTTATTATAGCATTAGAGGCCTGGTGCACAAATTCATGCACGAGTGGGGCATCCCTCAGCCTGGCCTGTGGGATCAGGCTGAAACTGGCTCTCTGACATCCCCAAAGGGGTCCCAGATTGCAAGAGGGTGCAGGCCAGGCCGAGGGACCCCACCAGTGCATGATTGGGGCCAGAGAGGGACATGGGAGGTTGGCCAGCTGGGGAGGAACCAGAGGAGGGCTCCAGGGCATGTCCAGCCTGTTTCTCTCAGTTCCAATCGGCCGGACCCCAGCAGCAAGCTAACCTACTAGTTGGAGCATCTGCCCCCTGGTGGTCAGTGCACGTCATAGGGAGTGGTTGAGCGGCCTTAGCATATCATTAGTATATTACGCTTTGATTGGTTGAACAGCTGACCAGACAACTGGACACTTAGCACATTAGGCTTTTATTATATAGGATGATAACAAAAAATCATCACACACCTGTAGATATGTATGTATGAGCTTGAATTACATCTTGTATTAACAAACACTACTAACTTGGGGGTGCCCACTGTATCTTCCAAGCTTCATATTACTGCACAGAATGTGGCTGCATCAAATATCTACTTAAATAGAAGAGTCTGTATATCCCTTTGAAGTTAGTGGAGTTTTACTCATCCTTGTAAAATTAGTTTTAATGATCCTAATTTCACAGAGATTTCAACTAAAAATTTTACCCAATTTATTTGAATCTTTTTAAAATTGAGCTAGAAACCATTTATCTTCCCAAGTTAAAGTCTAAATTTACCCTTGGACATTCATTTAATAAAATCTGTCTTCCTTAGGGCTGTACTGAGCTTCCGTGAGAGGACAGAATGGGCAGCAAGACCACCAACAATGACAGCCTGGGAGCCCGCCCCAGGGCTGAGTGAACATTCGTTCCAGGTGAATCATCATTAGAGAAACATTACAGGGGTTGACACTAGCTCTCCAATTATTATCCCGGTTGCCTGTACAGTTAAATATCGTCACACCGCTGTATCAACAAGAAGCCTTTCAGAGCGGTTCCTGCCCAGGAGCCCGTGTGCACATGAAAGGCAGATTTGAATCCCGGCCCTGCCACTTCCCAGCTGTGTGATCTTGAGCAAGTCAGCTAACTGGTTTCTCAGTGCCTGGGTTTCCTCGTCTGTCAGATGAGGGTAATAATAGTTCCTCACAGGGTTGCCATGAGGATTAAAGGCAGTTAGCTGTATATGTAAAGTACAAAGCCTGGCACATGGTCAGCACTATATAGATGTTAGCTATGACTGCTGTTTAAAGGATACAAAGATGAAACAGACAGAGAGAGTATCCTTTGAATGTGTAGGGGAGATAAGACAGGTCTGTAAAGCAGTAGGGTCCTGAGAAAGAATCGCAGATAATGCGTGGACGGCTCGAGAGGAGGACGCCATTACTTCCTGCTGGGAAGAATGAGGAAGGGCTTGATGGAACAGGGGACTATTGAACTTGATTTAGAACATGTGCAGATGAGAGGAAAAACCAGCAGGACAAAACAAAAAGTAGGGACGTGCATGGTATTGCAGAAGTTAAATAGTACCTGCCCCGTGTTTCAGTTGTTAAAAATTCTCTTTTGCCCTTGTCCATAGTGTGAAGTGTAAGCTTTCTCGATGCTCCTTTGAGAGTGTTGCTCCATTAGCAGGCTTTCACTGGGATGCATTCGGCCCGCCATTCGCATATGGCCTGACAGGAGTGCCTATTAAAGGTTTGGTTAAGGTGCCAGCTGGGGAAGACACCCTGCGGGGTTGGGGCCCTGTCCTCCAGGATGCCGGTGTGCACTGAATCAACCGCCCGCATATATGCTGTGTCCCCAACTGCTCAAGTAAATGGATCTGGAACCAAGAGGCAGAAGTAGGAGTGGCCCCCTCACTCTCACTCCTGGTGACCCACCCCCTGAAGTTGTGCTTCCTGTGCCTGCAATTATGTGCTCTGCTGAACTGGAGATTCCGGGCTGGGAGGGAGAAAGCTTCCTACCAGGGGACATGGTCAGGGTTCCACCAGGTCACAGATAAGAGCTTAAGGTTAAGGTGGGACAAAGCATGGCCAACAGCTGAGCCCACACAATAACAACAACACCCAGATGATACCAGCATAGGTAGGTGATATAGCTGAGAACCCCCATCCTCTGCCTCACACTTAACTCTGCCCAGTGCCTGAGGATACTTGGACCCTCAGAGGTACTTGGTCCAGCTCTAATACTCTTCTTTTTTATTTTTTTTAAATAAATTTTTATTGATTTCAGAGAGGCAGGGAGAGGGAGAGAGAGATAGAAACATCAATGATGAGAGAGAATCATTGATCGGCTGTCTCCTGCACGCGCCCTACTAGGGATCAAGCCTGCGACCCGGGCATGCGCCCTAACTGGGAATCGAACCGTGACCTCCTAGGTTCATAGGTTGATGCTCAACCACTGAGCCACACTGGCCATGCAGGCTTAATACTCTTCATTACTGGAGCTCAAAATTGAAGTTAAATTCAGTTATAGAAAAAGAAAGGAAGGAAGGGAGGGAACAAGAGAGGAGTGAGGAAGAGAAGGGTGAGAAGGGAGGAGGGAGAGAGGGAGGGAGGCTGCAATTCTCCCCTGATTGGGACTGAGATTTGATCTATGGCATGATAAAAGTAAATATTAAAACTTCCCTAAATATATGGAAAAATACCTATAAAGAGTCTTGATATTTACTTTTTTTTCAGGAGGAAATCATAATCTAAGCAAATCAACTTTAACATCATGACGATTTTTGCTCATAAAGATCAGAGTATTAATAGCTATAAAGATATAAATAATTGTATCACCCCCAAATCTCAATGTAACCATCATAAGACTACAGGGAAGGGATGTAAAGCTTCCCCAGAAACATGAACTCATTCAAAGTCCCCTCGCCCCCCTCGGGAGCGGCACCGCGTAGCCGCGCACCCACCGTACTGTATCTGCGAGATCTCTCTGGTCCAGGCCGTGTGGTAGACCACCTCAAACTCCACCAGCACATAGGAAATCTTGTTATACTGACGAATGACAGCTTTACCTTCCGAACTTGTCAAAATGTCTGAGTTTTTCTGTTTTTTAAGGGAAAGAGAAAGCTTTATTTAAAAGACTGTTGCTTGTTTCATGCAAACCATAAAGCTGTTTGTATTTAAAACGGCATCAAATAATTATGCTACCCGTTTAGAGTTTACCTCAGAGTAAAAGAGGGATGAGGGAGGCTGTACAAGCTAGCCATGGAAGTAAGGAAACATTATGTAGAAGAGGAAACTGGAGAAGGAAGGAAAGGATTGAAAAAGAACTTCCAGCCCAGGCACTGAGAGATAGAAACATGAACCATGAGAGAGAATCACTGATCGGCTGCCTCCCTCCCACTTTTCTAGACAAGATGCAATGGACGGATCTTCCTTGAAGTGTGGATATCAGGACAAAGTCCTAAGTTCCAGCACAAAAACAGTTAACCCTATATCCAAGAACACAACCAAATTTCTTTATGCAAATTACTGCAGGTTTTATGTTTTGATCCACATATGTCAAAAACAGTCAATCAGCAGTGGAGTTCCATCCTGGCCCCTGTGTAAGCCCAGTGCTTCAATGTTTTTTAATATTGAGAACAGTTAAATAAGTGATAGTAGCCAAATACAAACAACAAAAGCTTAATATTTAATAACGTTTAAATCATAATGTTACTCGCAAGACTGTATTTTGGTGGCATTTTGTTTTGAATTTAGGCACTAGACACAAAACTAAGCCAACCAGTTCCATTCTGTAGCTGTCTCTTTAAAAAACGAAGCAAAGAGAGAGAGAGAGAGAGAGAAGACAAACTGGCAATTTCAGAATTCCAACAGGGCCTAAGAGTGTGCTGGTGTTTTTCAGAAATCGAATACTCTTAAGGACGCAGAGAATGAATGTCCTTTATGATTCCCTGCTCTAGGTCTCAGTTTCTCATACAGGAAGAGACTGAGCCTAGCCTCCCCTTTGCTAATACACAGAAGTAAGCCTCAGCACTTGGCCTGTACTTTATTGTTTTCAAAACAATTTTTTTAATATATTTTATTGATTTTTTTACAGAGAGGAAGGGAGAGGGATAGAGAGTCAGAAACATCGATCAGCTGCCTCCTGCACACCCCCCACTGGGGATGTGCCCGCAACCAAGGTACATACCCTTGACCGGAATCGAACCTGGGACCTTTCAGTCCGCAGGCTGACGCTCTATCCACTGAGCCAAACCGGTTAGGGCATCAAAACAATTTTTAAAGCCTGAAAAAGTGTCCTGTATTATTAAAAGTCACAAAAGTTTAAGATTCACCCTCTTAGAGATAACTGTAATGAAACAGGCTTATCTACCACACGTGAAATAATTGGCTTAGTGTCTCTCCAGCATATTTATAAACTAAATTTTCTTCACCAGTAAAATAATGAGCTCTAACTACTTTCTTGGACATAAATACTATAAGATCAAATATATTTCTTGTATTCAAAACCCTAGTCCACATACTGTAAATGTCAGCATTGGCTTACAAAGAAATAGTTGATGGGCTCGCTTATCCGGCGGTAGAGCTGCCTCACCCAAAGTATTTTTCCTGCTATTGGGGGCATGTTGCGAGCCAGAGGGGGGTCATCTTTTTGAGAATGATAAAGCTGTAATGAAAGAGCTGGTATTAATGTTTGAAATTCAATACGATGAAAAAGGCAAAAAGATATATAAAGCTATTGATGTTTTGCCATTATTCCCATGTTTAATACCAAGGAGGTAGTCAATAAATATAGAAACACGCTTCCGAGATAATAGCCGAGATTCAGGAACTATGATGTTTAAAATATATGACACTTAATGATCTCTAACCCGTCTTTCCCATTACATGCATACTTTTTCTGCCTTTTATCTCAATTTTTAAAGAAGTATTTGAAAGAGGGAGCACATTGCTACATTATACCTGTCATAATAGTCTCCAGGGCCCATACTTCTATGAGCTTAATGGGCTTTCTGAGGCACGCATGAATGCTGTCACGCAAAGGCAGTTCTTAAGAGCACAGGATGTAAGCCTGGCCTCCCAGTGACATACACATTCAGCCCTTCCCGCACTGAGAAGGGACGTCAGAGGCATTTCACAGTGACAGGACTGCTCCTGAGTTGCTTAGCACAATATAACCACGGCAAATTCTTTCGGAATGCTTTTGCTTTTGTACTAAAGTACCTATCTTTGTTATAAACATGATACTTGCCTTCTTAATAGCTTCGAGTTCAGCCACGTAACATTGAAGGATACGCTCAATTGTGTGATTTATTTCTAATTGAAGACAGGGAATGTTCAGCTTCTGGAATCTAAGAGTAATTGAAGGTGAAAAATTAAAAAGTAAATGAGAAAGATACTTAAGAATTGCTGCAGTCCTAAAAATCCATTCCTTTCCTCATTTGACAAACATTCACATCAGGCCTCATACATTTGCTGGGATAAGGTGGAAACAAGACAAGTATGGTTCCAGACGTCTTGCAGTCTGTTATCTTATGGAAAAGGGAGCTATCAGTCAAGAGTTACATAAATAATTATTTAAATTACCAGGGTGCCAGGAATGCATATTAGCAGGGAACCCAGCCAAGTCTGGGAAGGCAAGAAAAACTTCCCTGAGGGAGTGACATTAAACTGAGACTGAAAAGGTGAGTGGGGAGTGGCTCGTAAAGATGGAGGGGGGCACACTGACTATCCCTCTGCCAATATTAATGTCACATGATCCCAAATAGCTGAATAATAATATTATAATAATGATTCTGTCAGCCAAATATCACTTTCACTTAGAGACCCTGTGATGCACAGAAGTGCTAGAACCAGGACGTTCTGATAATAAAGTGAATTAACACCAGCATACTATAGGTTGGTTGGGGGAGGGCAAAGACGGAAGGAAAGAGACAGAGAGAAATCACTAAGGAAGTATTACCTGCCATCTGTCACGCGTTAAAATCACTTTATCTGTTTGACTCTTATGATAGCCTCATAAGGTAAGGTCTCACTGCTATTATCCAGAGTTAGAGAGACATGGAAGCTGGGCCCGGGCCCAGAACCACGGGCTCCCAGGAGAGGGTTCCCAAAGGGTCCCTAACATGGCCATGAGCCCTTTCTGAGCTGGAGGCAAAGAGCCCCTAGTCCAGCTCGTCCCTCTCGTCCGGGCTTTCCTGCCCTTTTGAGGGTCACTGTTGTCAGGAACAGAGGGACAGGCGCGGCAGGGGCCCTCGGGTGGGAAAATGGGAGTTTGGAGATCTGCTACTCTTACTTTCACTTTTTTCTAAAAGCCAAAACAAAATCTTTTCAGTATGCAGAATTAAACATTATTGTTCCCTTTCCAATAACACCTATGAAATCAACCTCAAATATATTATATAGCTGGGGGGAAACATGTAAAATATTTCATTTTCTTATTGAAAGACTGTCTGCTACAAAAAAATGCAACGAAAAATATATTTCAAATGTTTACCATCCTAGTCAATGGTAACTGAAAGAGCAATGTTTATGAGTTCAAAAGTTTACCTAGAAGAAGAGGGAGAAGATAGTGGCCAAATAGGCAGACCTTTCTTGCACCTCATCCCAGGGTCAGACTGGAAATAAAACTAAATTGGGGAACATTCGCCCCTAATTACCAACTAAGGTCCAGGAGACCTATATCAAGGAAATATAGAAAACACCTGGAGGCTGATAGGAAGGGCGACGTCGCAAGAGGGGCTGACCCAGCATCCTCGGGCGGCAGGCCGAGAGAGCAGAGGGATCCCGTGGCTACAGGAGGGCTTTTCCCTGAGAAGATCAAGGCCTGGAACACAGGCTGGACTCTGCAGCCCAGAGTCACAGAGCTGAGAACGGTGACCCGCCTAACACCCAGCTGTGAAAGGCAGCAGAGCTCCTGGCCACCAGGGAGACCAGAGCCCGTCAGAGAGAAAGCCTCACTCGGTTTGTTTTGTTTTTTAAAGATGTGGAAACAGTCCAAATGTCCAAAAGTAGCTGAGTGGATAAAAAGCTGTGGTACATTACACAGTGGAATACTATGCAGCTGTAAAAAGGAAGGACCTCTTAACCTTTGAAACAACATGAAAGGACCTAGAGAGTATTATGGTAAGTGAAATGAGCCAGTCAGAGAAAGACAAATACCACATGATCTCACTTATATGTGAAATCTAATGAACAAAAGAAACTGCCTTAAAGACAAAGAAAGAATCTTACATGGAAGCATGTAACAGACTGACGATTTTCAGAGGGAAGGGGGGTGTGAGTGGAAAGAGATTAACCAAAGAACTTATATGCATAACCCATGGACACAGACAATAGTACAGTTAAGGCCCGGGGAGGGAGGGGGGTGGGAGTGGGGAGGAGGGAATCCTTAGGGGGGGGGGAAGGAACATCTGTAATACTTTCAACAATAAAGATAAATTTAAAATCTTTTTTAAAAGTTTACCTAGAAGAGATTTCCAAGAACATCTTATTTGAAATTGTATTTTCAGATATAAAGTTATGCCAACTAGAAATTATGCTGCTTAATGGATTATAAATACCTTTGAAGTAGCTGAAGAGCCTGCTGAGAAGATACGATTTTTCCAAAAGTACTGTTCATAAATGCCTGTATTTGTACCTAAAATAAAATATTGATATTTAATGATCTTGGCACTAAGAGATTAGTTTTGTTTAACAACATTTAATGATTTTCCTACAGAATCAACATAGCCTTCAACACACCTACCATCTAAGCATCTAAAACTACACTGCCCAGCAGGATGGCCACTAGCACTCACTACGTAGAAGTGAGATACGCCGTGAGTATAAAATATGCAATAGGTTTCAAAGACTTAGTACAAAAAAAAGAATGCATAATAACTCAATGTTTCTTATATTGATGATATGTCCAAATGTTAATATTTTTAGTATGTTGGGTTGAATAAAATATATTATTTTTTTAAAATATTTTTTATTGATTTCCAAGAGGAAGGGAGAGGGAGAGAGACATAGAAACATCAATGATGAGAGAGAATCATCAATTGGCTGCCTCCTGCACACCCTCACTGGGAATTGAGCCCACAACCCAGCATGTGCCCTGACCAAGAATCGAATCATGACCTCCTGGTTCATAAGCTGACACTAAACCACTGAGTCATACCGGCCAGGCAAAATATCTTCTTAAAATAATCTTACATGCTTCTTTTAACTATTATTCTTTTGGTTCCTAGAAAAATTATAATTACATATATGGTTGTTTTGGGAAATTACTGACCTAGATAATTTTTGAAAGGAGTGAGTGTCCCTTACCAAGCATATTTCTTTGGGATATTTAGAATTTCTAAGCATATTGGTAGAGCAATGTGATGACACTATAGACACCCAGGATCAATAGGTGTCACTTTCTAACATCACTGCTCCCAGAAACCTCTTTGCCATGCCAAGGAGAAACAAGAAGAAAATATTCTTCTGAAACTCACACCATCCCAAACAGTGAATTCCAAACTCCTGGTACCAATGGAACTGAAGCTCTCTTTCTAAATTACTTCACTTACAGATTATATTGTTACTAGAGGCCCGATGCATGAAAATTGGGCAAAAGTAGGCCTTCCTTCCCCCAGCTGCCGGCACCAGCTTCCCTCTGGCACCAGGGACCCGGGCTTCCCTCACAGCCCTGGCTTCATCTGGAAGGTCATCCGGAAGGACATCCGGCCTAATTAGCATATTGTGCTTTTATTATTATAGATTGTCTAATAACCTAAAACACAGTATTACTCAAACATTGGGAAAGGAAGGTAAGTTAAAACACTGACACCTTTTTGAAATATTTAAAAGTTAATATGGCCTCTAAATATACTGGAAGCTAAAATTTATATCTAAGACCACATAGTAAAGCCTTTACAACATATAATCTTTATTAAAGAATCATAAAAATAATTTAAGCAATAAGTCTTTTTTTAAAAATCCAAACTCCCATTGCCATAAAGTTGTAACTTGCAAAGCCCGACTAGCCAAACACTAAAAGTAATAACTGAAATATATCATAACATCAGAGACCTCACTTTCAAAAACTGAAAGGAAGTCTATGCCAAAAAGAAAAATTGCTGTTAGAATTTTAGGATCTATCTTTTTATATTGCCCAGATTACATGTAATATAGTTTTTTTAAAAGAATCTTTAAAGAGTAAATGAGGAAATAAAATTATGTTTTTCCTCACCTTCATGGCAAGACTTGGGAAGTGGACAGAGTGTATTCTTGTCCCTCCCTGTGTCTCCAGGACATTGGTAAGCAAGCAGAGGGCCTTTCCATGGGGTTAACCTCAGTTAGTATGAGAGTAACTGAAGCCATATAAGCCCAAAGGTGAGAGAGAAATATGGTACCAGACATTATTTTTAACTACCCTTCATCCGCCTGGTGCCCCAGAAGCTATGACAAACAGGACGAGGGCCTCTCAGAGCCATCCTCTAGGATGCAGAGAGAATGTGGCCATAAAGTGCAAGGCCAAGGGGAGAGTGAGGCACCTTCCTAATCTGTCCTCAAATCTTTTCTCACTAAAACGAAGAACAAGAATGACGAATTTTCCCTTGCACTGGAAAGATGACATTGGCTTCTTGACACAACAAAAATCGAATACAAATTTTAATGTAAACTAAAAATGACCCCTAACTACAGTAGTCTTTGGGGCTTCTGGTTGGTTATTCACTGACATTTTTTATTGACTACTAGAGGCCCAGTGCCTGAATATTCATGCACTGGAGGGGGAGTCCCTCAGCCTGGCCTGCCCCCTCTCACAGTCCAGGAGCCCTCAGGGGCGGGAGGCAACCCAGCGATCAGGGGAAGGCGACGCCCCATCACACCTCTGCTGCTGCCACTGCTGGCAGCACAGGCCTCAGCCAGCCCTGGTTACCTGAGCCTTGGGCGGCCCTGGGGGGCTGGGCAGCCGCCATCCTAGGCTTGCCTGTGCCTCAGGCCGGCCCTGGACGGCTGGGCAGCTGCCATTCGAGGCTTACCTGAGCCTCGGGCCGGCCCTGGGCAGCTGGGTAGCCACCATCCAAGGCTTGCCTGTGCCTCGGGCCAGCCCTGGGCAGCTGGGGGGCTGAGGGGACTGGGGGACTCCGGAGGCAGGCACCCTGGCGGGGCTGAGGGGACTGGGCGCCACCATCTTGTGGCTGTGGGCGCCACCATCTTTGAAGGTGTGGCAGTCAATTAGCATATTCCCTCCTTATTAGATAGGATGCCCATTTTTTCACTTTAAAAAAGGTGGAAAATACGCTCTAACTGGTTTGGCTCAGTGGATAGAGCATCAGCTTGCAGACTGAAGGGTCCCAGGTTCGATTCCGGTTGCGGGCACATCCCCAGTAGGGGATATGCAGGAGGCAGCTAATCAATATTTCTCTCTCATCGATGTTTCTAACTCTCTATCCCTCTCCCTTCCTCTCTGTCAAAAATCAATAAAATATGTTTTTTTTAAAAAGGTGGTAAATATTTTGTGGACTAGTTAAAAAATTAGTCACACTAGCAAATATTTTTGATCCATTTGCAAGAGTAACTTAAAATAAATAGTAAATATGTGAATTCCGATATTATTAATTACAAGTAAAAGTATGTATAATTACTTACCTCTAAAGCGTTGATTTTTGACATGAAGTCTACGAAATCTGTGTCAAACTCTGTCCTTCTTGGATCCAGAATGTCATATTGCTTTTTCTTAACCCCGTGATATATATTTTTGAATTTTATTGCCATTATATCTATTCCCTCTATGGTAGAATTACTCAAGGCTGAATACGTTTGCACAATAGTTATCATTTCTGTAATCTTAAAAAGAGAAGTGTTATTTTATTTTTAAAATGGGATAGTAGCACCTTTCCCTGGAGTAAGCTCTTAATGAATCATTGATTAAAAAGCAGACCAAGAAACAGGCCCTAGAATCATTTAGCTAAAACCAACCAGAGTAGATAAAATAGATGGTAAATCCCTGTCACTAATCATTACTATTCTTCAACTATTTAAATCGATGGTGTTCGAGCATATCTTGCATATTATCTTTCGAAAGGAGTGGGGGGGGGGGAGGAATTTGAGTAAAAGCCCTAGTAGGTGTCTAAATAATTTCATTCTTTTATTCTTGAGAATTTTCTGAAAATTATTTCACTGGATTCAAAAGCTTTACCATCTCCTTGCCCCTGCCCTCACTGTGGTTCTGATATGCAGCACCAGCACAAATCCGCATCTGGTTTCCTTTCCCCTGCATTCAGGTAGAGGGAAGGCCCAAGAAGACTGAAGAATGACTGTAGTCACTTCTGACCCCGGGAGAGCCCCAGGAAGTCGTCAAAATGACCTTTATTGCAGAAATGGCTGCCTCCATCTCAATGTACCAACACCACCTACTTCACCAAAAAAAAAAAAAAAAAAACCTCTCACGTTCACAGGCTACTCAGTCCCTCAGTCTTCATTAGTGATTCCCTGTTCTGATTCCTGCTTTGGAGAACAACGCTCAAAGCTCTCCAGGTTTGCTTCCTGTTTGGCCCTTGGGCAAAGCTTCCCTTTGTCCAAAGCCCAGACAGAAACCAAACCTGTTCTGAGGGGAGTCCTCCACAGACTACACACCGTGGAGACAACACAGAACCAGAAGTCAAAGTCCCTGTGCATGTCAATCCAAAATGACCATTTCCTGACCATTTCCTGTCACTCTTAGGTCACTGTTTCTGTACATTTCCAAAACGACTGTCACCCTAGAAGCCAGCCCAAGCCTGGAGTAAACATGGACCACCTGGGATTCACAGCATGCTGTGTGTGCCCTACATATGTGAGAAATAGCTGGGCTTCCTCCTAACACATACGCTCCACTCACCTAAACAAAACACTAAAGAAAAAAAAACTTTAAAAAACAAATTGAAGAACGAAACTACCCACTTGCTCTGTTATTCTATCCTAAGACTCTGATCTTTATCCCTTACCTTACCACCTGACCCCCATGGCCAGAGACAGGGACAAAACCCCTGTTATGAACATGTCCTCTGTTTTGTCCATTTGTGGGTGGTCAAGAGACAGAGACAGCAGTTGGTCCCAAACTTAGCCAGCGAATCCCCCAACCCCATACACACAGCAGCAATATAAAAGCCAGTCATGGTCATTGAACATGACCCTCCTCCTGCTCCTGGCCTTGGCTTTTTTACCAACTTTCTCTTTATCAAGTTTTGACCCCTCAGTATTGACAGCCAATTTACAGTATAATTCCTTCTCTGTTCACCAATCTTGGCATCCTTTCTAGTTCTCACCTTGCTATGATTCCCTCATCTCAGTGTTACCAGGAGTAAAGACTCTACCCCACCTCTACCTCTAGTTCCTTAACTCTGCCCCGAGCAATACCAGCTTCTGACTTCTCTTCTCTCCCATAAATGTCCAGGGTGAGAAGAAAACAAAACTTAACTCTAAAATCAATAAAAACTTAAAACATATCTTCAGGTGATAATTAAATTAAAAAAAAAGAAGAAAGAAACTGAAATGATAATCCACAGAATGGGAGAAGATATTGGCAAATCATATATGATAAGGGACTTATACCCAGAACTCTTATAACTCAACAATAAAAATACAAAAATAATTAAATATAAAATGTGTAAAAAATGTGAATAGAAATTTCTCCAAAAAAGAACTACAAATGAACACTAAGCACTTGAAATTATGTTCAACATCATTAGTCATCAGAGAAATGCAAATCAAAACCACAATAAGATACCACTTCACACCCACTAGGATGGCTAAATTTAAAATGACAGATAATAACAAGGATGTGGAGAAACTGGAACTCTCTTAAGTTGCTTATGAAAATGTGAAATGATGCAGCTTGTTTGAAGAACAATTCGGCAGTTCCTCAAAAAGTTAAACATGGCATTGCCACATGACACAGCAATTCCACTCGATGCATATACTCCAGAGGAATAACAACATGTGTCCATACAAAATATGTACACAGATGTTCATAGCAGCACTGTTCATAATAGCCAAAAAGTGGAAACAACCCAAATATCCATCAACTAATGAATAGATAAATAGAATGTGGTATATCCATACATGGAATATTATTCAGCAATAAAAAGGAATGCTAAAACATAGAGGAACCTTGAAATGTTATGCTAAATGAAAGAAGTCAGTCACAAAAGAACACATCAGAAGAACAGGTAAATCTATAGAAACAGAAATATTAATGGTGGAGGGGGGAAAGGAGTATGGCTGCTGATGGGTAGAGGAATCTTTCAGTGGGAATGAAAATGTTCTAAAATTAGATTGTAGTAATGGGTGCATAACCCTGTGAATGTATGAGAAAATGCTGACTTGAACACCTTAATGGGTGAATTGTATAGTGTATGAATTATCCTATCTAATAAAGAGGTAATATGCAAATTGACCATCACTCCAACACACAAATGCCCCCCCCCATGTGGAAACAAGATGGCCACCACATGATGGCCGGCAGGGAAGGGCAATTGTGGGTGATCAGGCCAGCAGGGAGGACAGTTAGGGGTGACCGGGCCTGCAGGGGAGGGCAGTTAGGGGGAACCCAGGCCTGCAGGGGAGGGCAGTTGGGGGGGACCCAGGCCTGCAGGGGAGGGCAGTGGGGATGACCAGGCCGGCAGGGGAAGACAGTTAGGAGTGACCAGGCTGGCAGGGGAGGGCAGTTAGGGGCAATCGGGCTGGCAGGGGAGCAGTTAGGAGTCGATCAGGTTGGCAGGGGAGTAGATAGGGGATAATCAGGCTGGCAGGCAGAAGTGGTTAGGGGCAATCAGGCAGGCAGTCAGGTGAGCGGTTGGGAGCCAGCAGTCCTGGATTGTGAGAGGGATGTCCAACTGCCCATTTAGGCCCGATCCTGGTGGGATGGGGCCTAAATGGGCAGTTGGACATCCCTCAAGGGGTCCCAGATTGGAGAGGGTGCAGACTGGGCTAAGGGACACACACCCCCCGTGCACAAATTTCATGCATCGGGCCTCTAGTCCTATATAATAAAGCCCTAATATGCAAATTGACCAAATGGCGGAACAACCAGTCACTATGATGCACACTGACCATGAGGGGGCAGATGCTCAACACAGGAGCTGCCCCCTGGTGGTCAGTGTGCTCCCACAGGGGGAGCAATGCTCAGCCAGAAGCTGGGCTCACGGCTGAAAAGCGCAGTGGTAGTGGTGGGAGCCTCTCCCTCCTCCACTGCAGGTGGGCGGTAAGGAGCCAGGGGTCCCAGAATGCGAGAGCCCCAGACTGCCAGATGAATGTCTGACTGCTGATCGGGGATCGGGCCTAAGCTGGCAGATGGACATTCCCCGAGGGCTCCCGGACTGCGAGAGGATGCAGGCTGGGCTGAGGAACTCACCCAGTGCACGAATTTCGTGCACTGGGCCTCTAGTAGCTCAATAAAGCTATTAAAGGAACAAACAAAAACAGTCCCATAGAAGTAAGTATGTAGACCCCATCCAGTTACGTGTTTCTCTTCATCACTCATACTTTCCTATCCTAACTGTGTCAGGGGTTACAAATGAAAAATGGGCTTCTGGGCATGTCTAGGAAATGCCCTTCAACCTATGTAATGCCTCAGCAACTTCCAACAAACGACGAACAGGATTCTAAATAGTACCAGGACCTAAAAAGTTGGCAAGGTGGTGGGGGACTGGAGTAGGTCGTACCTAAATAATGTATCTTTGTAGACTTTTCAAAGGCTAACCCCAACGAGCCTCTGATGTGGACAGCCTATATACCCAGAAAACAGTATCACTCCTAACAGCCAGTCTTAGTAAATGAATCAGAGGTGCAGAAGTTTCTAACCCACATATGCCCAGTAAAGACATCACCCACACAATGTCTGTGGATACACCCTATACACTGGCCTCGAAAGAGAAGGTGCCCACACACCCAGATACGACATGACCACCGGGTTCTGACAGGTATGGCAGGCATTTCATCTCACACTTCTGCTCGCCCAACACAATGGTGAGGAGCAGAGGCTTTTGAGTTCAAGCTCCCTGGGTGGAGGCAGACTTGGAGAAAAGTGAAAGTTTGCAATAGCTTTTGTGTAGCTGACAGAAGACACTAATCAGGAATAAATAAGAAGATATAATAAAATGCAGTGAGTAATATCTAATGAGTCGTACCAACAGGGAGACGAGCAATCTGGAACAATAATTCTCACAGTGCTACGTAAAGTGCCACATAACCAGAGAGGTGTGTTTGGGGGTGGATGCTGTGGCTGCACAGTGCTTACCTTTTCCAGTCTTTTGCAGAAAGCTTCAAATTTTCCAAATATATACATTTCTGAAACCTCAAAAGACTTTTCCCCTGAGGATTCTAAAATCAGTTTCCTTGTTTTGTGAAAAGATGCCTGGTATTCCTTAAAGAGGAAAATGCAATCCTGTGGGAAAATTAAAAGAAGGGGCAGAAAGGGTGGTGAGACATTCAATGTTCAGGAGTCAAAAATTCTACCCTCACACAGAGCTGATCACATCAGCCACTCAACAGGGGCTATTGCTGGTAACATTAAAAATTCACGTTCTTGCCTGGCCCGCATGGCTCAGTGGTTGAGCATCAACCTATGAACCAGGAGGTCATGGTTCGATTCCCGGGATTGCAGGCTCAATCCCCAGTAGGAGGTGTGCAGGAGGCAGCGATCAATGATTCCCTCTCATCATTGATGTTTCTACCTCTCTCTCAGGCTACTTTGTTCAATGTTTTATCAAAATTAACATGCTTTGTGCATGAATAAAGTAAACAAAATTGGGCCAAATGGTGAAAGCTTTACTTTATGAAAATAAAAATACATAAAAAATAAAATAAAATAAATAAATAAATAAAAAATATGTATAAAAACCTGAATTTTCTTTAGTACAAGGGGTGTTTCCTGATCCCACACATGGTTAATTCCTCCATCCGTAATATAGGCTTTAGATGCTGTCACCATTTGATTTGTTACCTAAAATAAATATTAGTCCAAAATAACTGAAGAGAAATCATTTTTTTTTAATTTTTTAAAATCACAAGCATAAAAATGATAAGTAGTAAACTTATGTAATGTATCACAGTATATGAAACATTCCAGAAATATACATTCCAGTAAAAAAAAAAAAAAGTCACGTTTACCTATAACATTTAAGTCAATGTAATTGGGGCTATAAATTTCAAAATCTACTATATTTTCCACTTGTCTATTTCTGCACTAATTAGGACTTGATCCAGTCTCAGTGTGATTCTTCACCATCCTTCAACATGCAAACCAAATATCATATCCCCCCAAACAGTGAAAAAAGTCAAGATATCTATTTAAATAGTCCGGAGGTTAGATCAAGATGGCAGACTCACACACAGAAATTTTGGAGAATTCCTAAAATATGGAAAGCATATGGGATCAAATATATTAAAAAAAAGAGGGGGGCTAGAGAAAACCAGAACCCAGTTCTGGAGAAGGTTATTGTGAAGGTTATTGTGAAACAATATGGGAAATTTTCAAGATGGTAGATGTCATGAGGGGCCTTTGGTTGTAACCCTGCACACTGAATTTGGAGCAACTTATACAACAGGCAAAGGGACACATGTGGAAAGGACAAAGCTGCAGGTGTGAACCACAGTCGTGGAGAGGTGTGGCTGTGCCAGGCAGCTAGGAGGACATATCAGAGAAAATATTATTCATACTTCCTTCCCAATGTAAGTCACACCCCTCCCCTACGAGAAACAGAACAGGGAGGCAAATTAGAAGCCTCAAATATAAAGATGGCCAGACAACCAAGAATTGTCAAGCAATTAAAGAATACAAACTTGGTAACAGAGGCAGTAAACTCAACAAAGATAGGAAATACAGAAGAAATATATGTAAAATCTTTTAAAATGTCTTTTATTAACCAAATCTATATATATATATATAAGCCTAAGCGACCATTAGGACCAAACGACCGGAACGATGGGTCCACTAGTCGCTATGATGCACACTGACCACCAGGGAGCAGACGCTCATGCAGGAGCTGCTCCTGGTGGTCAGTGCGCTCCCACAGCCAACCTCCTATGGTCCCTCCTCCCCTGCCAGCCCCCCCAATAGGCCCCAATGGGGGGACCCCCGGCCAACTTCCCACAGCCCCTCCCCCTCACCACCAGCCAACCTCCTGCGGTTCCTCCACCCAGCCAGCCAACCTCCCATAGTCCCTTCCCCCTGCTGGCCGGCCCCCCCAATAGGCCCCGATGGAGGGGCTGCCAGCCAACCTCCCAGGGTCCTTCTCCCTGGCCAGTCCCCCAATAGGCCTCGATCACCAGCCAGGCCGAGGGACCCCACCCATGCATAAATTCGTGCACCGGGCCTCTAGTTAATTCATAAGAAAGAAATGAGAGGATTTTACAACTAGAGAACTTGGAAATTAACATTTTTATTGTCAAATTTTTTTTAAATCTATTGATGGATTGGCTAGCATTTGGGGCAGAAATTAAGAGCTCATGAGTGAGCTGAAAGGTCAAAAGACAAAGATGGACAAAAAAAATAGTTAAGAGAAATGGGAGTTAGATTCAAAGGGTGAGAATAAACTGAACAAGTGGGTAAGAAATAATCAAAGACAAAAGAGGCAATTTCCCTGGAAAACAAGAGACAAAAGTCTTTGGATTGAAACAACCCAGCAACTATAGAAAACAATAAATACAAAAAGAACCACATCACTTTGACATTTTAGAAGTTCAAGGATAAAGAAAAAAATCCTAACAGCTTCCTGAGAGAATAAAACATGTTTCCTACAAAGGAAAAACAATCAGGTTAGCATCAAATTTCTCATCAACAATACTGTGTATTAGACAGCAATACCCTCAAAGTTCCAGAAGAAAATACACTGAACTTAGGATTCCAGTGAAACTAATATTTGAGTGGTAGGACAAAATGAAGGTATTTTCAGACATGTGGGAATTCAGGAGGTTCGCCACACACAGAAAAGAACCACTTGAGAATTTTTTTTTGGCAAAAGAAGTAATGAATCGTCTTGGTCTGACAGCTCAGATGGTTAGAACATTGTCCCAGTACACCAAGGTTGTGGGCTCGATCCCTGATCAGGGCACATACAAGAAGCAACCAATGAGTACATAAATAAATGGGACAACAAATAGATATTTCTCTCTCTCTCTTATATTCTCTCTCTCTCTTCTCTCTCTCTCTCTCTCTCTCTATATATATATATATATATAGAGAGAGAGAGAGAGAGAGAGAAGAGAGAGAGATACGAAGAAATATATATATATTTCTTTGTATCTCTCTCTCTCCATATCTCTCTTTCTCCGTATCTCTCTTTCTCTGTATCTCTCTCTCTAAAAAAAAAAAAAAAAATCAACAAATTAAAAAAAAGAAGTAATGAATCCACAATGGAAGAAAATGTGGAAATCACAAAACACTACTTAGCCGAAACCGGTTTGGCTCAGTGGATAGAGCATCAGCCTGCGGACTGAAAGGTCCCAGGTTCGATTCCGGTCAAGGGCATGTATGTACCTTGGTTGCGGGCACATCCCCAGTAGGGGTTGTGCAAGAGGCAGCTGATCGATGTTTCTCTATCATCGATGTTTCTAACTCTCTATCCCTCTCCCTTCCTCTTTGTGAAAAATCAATAACATATATGTATAAAAAAAAAAACACACAAAAAAAAAGAAACTAACACTACTTAGATTTTAGTCTGAATAGTTGTTGATTCATAATGTTGAAAAAATATTAATAATAATATGGGACTAGAGATCTCAATGTGGAACATCAACAGCCTGAAGGAGAGAAAGAAGTGACAGGGAAGAATACCAAGGTTCTTGCCTTGTTGAGAACATAATGATTAAATCTACCCTTTGTGGGGGGAGGGGGGATTAAAGTTGAAATGTGAATGTTACTTATATTCTGCTTGAATCATTTACAAAGAAATTCTATTCATATGTTTCTTGGACAATGTTTCAAATCATTTAAAATAATTAACCATAAGAGATTTTACACAAACTACAGTGCCGGTAGGGGTAGCTAAAGAAACATTGTTAATAGTGGACACAAACCTTAGCTCTTGAGCAAAACTATTTGGAATGGATAAATATGGTCACCATCTACATTTAAACAAAAAGCCTGGAGGCTTACCTCTGACAAGGAGAAAAGTACCCTTTCAATTAAGTACAACCAACTCCAGTCAACACCTTCCTTTTCTTGTCCACCGGAAGTATTAAAATCCAAAACTCCGAGAGGCACCCAACCTTCCCACTTCCCTTTTCCGGTTCAGAGGGAGAGCATTATTCACAGAGTTACATGTGTGACTTCCCCCCTTGCAAACTTACCTTGATAAACAATGAGGTCATTCTCTCTGAGGTATTATAATACCTTGACACGCTGTGAATCATTCTGATGGCATTAATCAAATTTTGTATTCCATGGGCCATGGAAACCTAAAATTGAAATATATCAAGTGAGTTCCATCATCCTATATAATAAAAGACTAATATGCAAATTGTCCCCTCAACCAGGAGTTCGACCAGCAGGCAGGCCGGCCAACCACCCATGTCCCCTCCTCCTGGCCAGGCTGGCCAGACCCCACCCATGCACAAATTCATGCACTGGGCCTCTAATATATATATACATATACATACACACACTGAGTGGCCAGATTATTGTGCATTCAGAGATCATAATAATCTGGCCACTCAGTGTGTGTGTGTGTGTGTGTGTGTGTGTGTGTGTGTATTAGTTTATATTATCCTATATAATAAAAGGCTAATATGCAAATCAACCAAATGGTGGAATGACCGGTCACTATGACGCACACTGACCATCAGGGGGCAGATGCTCAACACAGGAGCTGCCCCCTGGTGGTCAGTGCACTCTCACAGAGGGAGCGCTGCTCAGCCAGAAGCCAGGCTCATGGCAGGTGAGCAAGCGGCAGTGGCAGGAGCCTCTCCCACCTCTGTGGCAGTACTAAGGATATCCCTGCAGGGAGCGGGCCTAAGCTGTCAGTTGGACATTCCCAGAGGACTCCTGAACTGCAAGAGGGTGCAGGCAGGCTGAGAGACAAACCCCCCCCCCCGAGTGCACAAATTTTGTGCACCAGGCCTCTAGTATATTTATAAGTTTAATAACCAATATCCTATAATATTCAAAAATCTAAACATACATAAAGGTCGAATTTTACTAAATGCAATGTCGTAGCCTGGACTGGATCCTGGAACAGAAAAAGGCCATCAGTTTTGACGAATATGCCAAGGGAATTCAAGATGCTAACAGGAGAAACTGGGTGAAGAGAATTTGGTACTACTGTTGCTTAAAAGTGTATTCAAAAATAAAATATTAGAGGTGAAAGTTATTTTAAGGATTAATAGTTCAAGCCGAAACCGGTTTGGCTCAGTGGATAGAGCGTCGGTCTGCGGACTGAGGGGTCCCGGGTTCGATTCCGGTCAGGGGCATGTACCTTGGTTGCGGGCACATCCCCGGTAGGGGGTGTGCAGGAGGCAGCTGGTCGATGTTTCTCTCTCATTGATGTTTCTGGCTCTCTGTCCCTCTCCCTTCCTCTCTGTAAAAAATCAATAAAATATATTTTTTAAAAAAATAGTTCAAGCTGCTCTTTTTAAAGGTGAAGAAACTGATACCTTGAGAGGTAAAGTGACTTACCTGGGTCAGAAAGCTAGTTAAAAACAGAGATTAGACAAGTACTCATTTCCATGTGTTCCATTCAATTCACCATTCAGCAAGCATACTAAGTGCCACTAAGTTCTGAGAATATTGGGCAAAATCCACATTGACGGGACCTATTCTGGAGGAGGTCATGGCAGAGTGCAAGGGACGTACACAAACAAGTTAAACAGCAGAACAGCACAGAGAAGAGCAGACCAAGTGCAAACACAGATAAAACAATTGCTAACGTGTATCCAGTGCTTACTGTGTGCCAGGCACTAGGCAAAGCGCTCCGCCTCGTCATTTATGCTGACAATGGCCATTTAAGGTAGGTTTGATCTCATCACAGCTAAGACATCACTGATTGCAAGACTGTACTGTCCCACTACTTTACATGACACTAAGAAAAGGGCATCTCACTCCCACATAAAACTAAGCCACCAAATGGCTCCACCCCCTATGTCACGGTAAGGATGAAACAGAGGAGCCGTGGAGAAAAAGATAGGAACAAACCTTGTATGTCCCAATCCCACTCCTTGTGGAGGGAGGGAAGATGAATTCCCCTGAGAATTTGTACCACAAGCTGGCACTCATTCACTGCAGTTTGAATTCACATCAATGGTACATAAAAAAAAAAAAAAAAAACAAAGAACAAACTCTACCCTTCAAGGAGAGAACTAATAATCAAAAGTGGTGTCGAGCAGAAGCCGGTTTGGCTCAGTGGATAGAGCATCAGCCTGCAGACTCAAGGGTCCCAGGTTTGATTCCGGTCAAGGGCATGTACCTTAGTTGCAGGCACATCCCCAGTAGGGGGTGTGCAAGAGGCAGTTGATCGATGTTTCTCTCTCATCGATCTTTCTAACTCTCTATCCCTCTCTCTTTCTCTCTTTAAAAAAATCAATAAAATATATATATTTTTTCAAAAGTGGTGTCGAGTCACATTCACAATGATTCATAAACTCAACTGACTGTAAGATGTTCTCTGAGTGCAGAGATGTTAAAATGAAATTTAAAAAATGTTTTAGAACCTATAAAATAAAATATTGTTATTCCCATTTTTCCATGAGAACATGGAGAGGGGAGTTAAGTACCTTGTTCGAGGTCCCAGGGCTATAGCATAACCCCAGTTCTGTGCCTGAGATTACTGAGGCCTACTTTTCCCCATGATGCAAATCATGATGGAAGAACAGATAAGGGCAATGGCACGCCCTCCCTCAAGGAGCATGCCTGTTCATTGTTAAGACAATATAAATATATCAATGATTTTTTAAATGGTGATGGAATAAGTAAAACCAGAAAGAACAACTACTAATTCATGTACTATATGTCCCAGGTATGAGGTGTGACAATGACATAATTAAATCAATTGTATGCGGCTTATGAACATTAACATTATTTCATAGTTAACCTTAGATGTCAGAATTCATATTAGATGGGTCATCTGTAGATCAAAAATAAGATTTTAATAAAAAAAAAATGTGCCCAGAAGGCGTCCCTGCCACCCTCAACAAGGCAAGCCTACAAAGTACCCCCAAATCCAATGAAGAAGGCTTAGGGACAGCAACAAATGGACCCATCAGGAGAATGCCCTTCATCTGAATTTTAAACATCATCTATAATAATGAAAGCATAATATGCTAATTAGAACGGACGTCCTTCCAGACGACCTTCTGGACAAAGCCAGGGCTGCGAAGGAAGCCTGGGTCCCGGGTGCCAGAGGGAAGCCAGTGCTGGCAGCCTGGGGAAGGAAGGCCTCCTCTTGCATGAATTTCGTGCATCGGGCCTCTAGTTACTTATAATAGTAGCTGCTTGAGTGCACAGTTCTTACCTATTTATACACAGTACTCAGACATCCTATATGTAAAATGTGTAATAGTAGATATGCCTAAGGTGTAATACCAGGATGATAAAATTTATCAATGAACAATGGAAGCATGAGTCCTCTGCACTTTTCCTGCTCAAATGACAGTGACAAACTAAACAGAAATTGTTGGTTGCTTTTAATAAAAAGAACGAAAGTGAGAAAAAAGGAATTTGTGAAACTACAAAAATAGTGGATGTATTAGGGGGAAGCAATTACATAACAGTACTATTAATACTCTAATTTCAAAAGAAAATGTTTGAAACATTCCTACATCAGAGAATGTAAAAAGCTCAATAACAATAAAATAATAGTAACAATAATAATAATAATAATAATAACGTATATCCATAGCTAGAACTGAACAAAGTGTTATAACTGACTAGGATGAAAAGAACACCAGCACTAAAAGATGTGAAAATTATGGGAATTTAAGCAAGTCTGTTGAACCAAGAAAGTGAAATCAGTAGACCTTAAAATCTAGAGGTCTTGATAACAATAGAAACTATTGTATCATTTTTCCATGTTTATTTTTTACACTGGAAAGTTTTAAATGTATAGAAAAGTGAAGAGAATAGTCTAATGATCATCTATGCCCACCACCAGATTTGACAAATGTTAATATTTTGCTATCTTCATTCACCTATTATTTTTTACATCAAGAGCTACTTGTAGGTAGACCTTCTAGAGTAGGCATTACGTATATGTGTACTTAATATTTGCTTCCTCAACTCTTGTGACCCCAAATGCTTGTGACATGTGATCATTCTAATTTTCTAATTTTTCTTAGACACGAATTTCAACTGCACATGTTATAAAGCTGAGGAATTAAGTCCTTGATCTAGATTCTAGAGTGAGCCAAGCAACAGCCGTATTTCTCTATCACCATGTAATCTGGGGGTTTTTTGCTCATGGTCATATGCACAGAAGCACCTAAGATGTTCTTATGTGAAACAGATTTTTAAAAAGTTCCCAACATAAGTTCAGTAGCTGGTACGAGGAGTAGAAGTGAAGAGAGTACTAGGTGTGCCAGTTAATAATTTGGATTTTGTAATCAAAGAAAACCCGGTAATTTCAAGAGAAACATCAAAAGTGCTTCATTCAAAGTAATGTCCATCGCTAGCTACACATTTCCCCATCTTTCAGGTAATTTGCGGATACCGTCCCAATAGAACTTTTCTTGTTTTGAGGCAAACCATTCAGAGACCCAATTTTCCACTTCTTCATATGTTTTGAAGTGCTGCTCAGAAAGTGCGTGTGCCATCGATCAGAACAAGGGGTAATCTGAAGGAGCAAGGTCTGGTGAATACAGTGGGTGGGTTAATACTTCCCAGGCAAGATCTTTTAACGTGTGTTTAACTGGTTTTGAAGTGTGTGATGGTGCGTTATTATGAAGCAAAATTACTTTGCCGTGTCTTCTGGCACATTCTGGTCATTTCATGATCAAAGCGTGGTTCAAATTGATTATTTGTTGTCAGTAGCGATCAGTATTAACGGTTTCACCTGGTTTTAGAAGCTCATAATACCTAGTAATGTTTATTTTTTTTTTAATATTTTTATTGAGGTATTATATGTGTACATATCTTACTATTACCCCCCCACCCCACACCCACACATGCCCTCCCCCCCAGAGTTTTGCGTCCATTGTTTATGCTTATATGCATGCATACAAGTCCTTCGTTTGATTTCATAACTCCCCCACCTTTCCCAAACTTTCCCCCTGTAATTTGAAAGTCTGTTTGATGCTTTACTGTCTCTGTATCTATCTTTTTGTTCCTCACTTTATAATGTTCTTTACTATCCCTAAATGAGTGAGATCATGTGGTATTTTTCTTTCATTGACTGGCTTATTTCACTTAGCATAATGTTCTCCAATTCCATCCAGGTTGCTGCAAATGATGAGAATTCCTTCTTTTTTATGGCAGCATAGTATTCCATTGTGTAGATGTACCACAGTTTTCCGATCCAGTCATCTGCTGATGGGCACCTAGGCTGTTTCCAAATCTTAGCTATTGTAAATTGTGCTGCTATGAACATAGTGGTGCATATATCCTTTCTGATTGGTGTTTCTAGTTTCTTCGGATATATTCCCAGGAGTGGGATTACTGGGTCAAATGGGAGTTCCATTTTCAGTTTTTTGAGGAAACTCCATACTGTTCTCCACAGTGGCTGCACCAGTCTGCATTCCCACCAGCAGTGCACGAGGGTTCCTTTTTCTCCGCATCCTCGCCAACACTTGTTGTTTGTTGATTTGTTGATGATAGCCATTCTGACAGGTGTGAGATGGTACCTCATTGTTGTTTTGATTTGCATCTCTCGGATAATAAGTGACTTTGAACATGTTTTCATGTGTCTCTTGGCCTTCCTTCTGTCTTCTTTTGAAAATATTCTGTTTAGGTCTGTTGCCCATTTTTTTATTGGATCATTTATCTTCCTCTTATTAAGTTGCATAAGCTGCCTGTAGATGTTGGAGATTAAACCTTTATCAGTGATAGCATTTGCAAATATGTTTTCCCATGCAGTGGGCTTTCTTGTTGTTTTGTTGATGGTTTCTTTTGCTGTAAAAAAGCTTTTTATTTTGATGTAGTCCCATTTGTTAATTTTCTCTTTAGCTTCCATTGCCCTAGGGGCAGTGTCAGTGAAGAAGTTCTTGTGGCATATGTCTGAGATTTTGTTGCCTGTGGATTCCTCTAGTATTTTTATGGTTTCCCGTCTTATGTTTAAGTCCTGTATCCATTTTGAGTTTATTTTTGTGTATGGTGTAAGTTGGTGATCTAGTTTCATTTTTTTGCATGTATCTGTCCAGTTTTCCCAACACCATTTATTGAAGAGACTGTCTTGACTCCATTGTATGTTCATGCCTCCTTTGTCAAATATTAATTGAGCATAGTGGTTTGGGTCGATATCTGGGTTCTCTATTCTGTTCCATTGATCAATATGTCTGTTCTTGTGCCAGTACCAGGCTGTTTTGAGAACAGTGGCTTTGTAATACAGCTTGAAATCTGGTATTGAGATCCCACCTACTTTATTCTTCTTTCTGAGGATTGCTGAGGCTAGTCGGGGTCTTTTTTTATTCCAGATGAATTTTTGGAGAGTTCTTTCTAGGTCTGTGAAATATGCTGTTGGTATTTTGATGGGGAGGGCATTGAATCTGTAGATTGCTTTGGGTAGTATGGACATTTTAATGATGTTGATTCTACCAATCCAGGAACATGGTATGTTCTTCCATCTGTTTACGTCTTCCTCTATCTCTTTTTTCAGTGTCCTGTAGTTTTCTGCGTATAGGTCTTTTACCTCCTTAGTTAAGTTTATTCCTAGGTATCTTAATTTTTTTGGTGCGATGGTAAATGGGATTGCTTTTTTAGTCTCTCTTTCTGTAAGTTCATTATTGGTGTATAGAAAAGCCATAGATTTCTTGGCGTTAATTTTGTATCCCGCTACATTGCCGAATTCATTTATTAAGTCTATTAGTTTTTTGATGGAATCTTTTGGTTTTTTTATGTACAATATCATGTCATCTGCAAATAAGGACAGCTTCACTTCTTCTTTTCCAATTTGGATGCCTCTTATTTCTTCTTCTTGCCTAATTGCGATAGCTAATACTTCCAGTACTATGTCAAACAGGAGTGGTGAGAGTGGGCATCCCTGTCTTGTTCCTGTTCTTAGGGGAAATGGTTTTAGTTTTTGCCCATTGAGTATGATGTTTGCTGTGGGTTTATCATAAATAGCTTTTATTATGTTGAGGTATGAGCCTTCTATTCCCACCTTGTTGAGAGTTTTTATCAAGAAAGGGTGTTGGATTTTGTCAAATGCTTTTTCTGCATCTATTGATATGACTATGTGATTTTTATCTCTCAATTTGTTTATGTGATGTATCACGTTTATTGATTTGCGGATATTGTACCATCCTTGCATTCCTGGAATAAATCCTACTTGGTCATGGTGTATGATCTTTCTGATGTACTGCTGGAGCCGATTTGCTAGAATTTTGTTGAGGATTTTGGCATCAATGTTCATGAGGGATATTGGCCTGTAATTCTCTTTCATTGAGTTGTCTTTATCTGGTTTTGGTATTAGGGTGATGCTGGCTTCATAGAAGGAGCCTGGAAGTGTTCCTTCCTCTTGAATTTTTTGGAATAGTCTGAGGAGGATAGGTTTTAGTTCTTCCTTGAAAGTTTGATAAAACTCTCCTGTGAAGCCATCTGGCCCCGGGCTTTTGTTTGCCGGAAGCTTTTTGATGACTGCTTCAATTTCTTCCATAGTTACTGGCATGTTGAGTTGTTTAGAATCTTCCTGATTGAGTTTTGGAAGGTTGTATTTTTCTAGGAATATGTCGATTTCCTCTAGGTTGTCCAGTTTGTTGGAATAGAGTTGTTCATAGTATTTTGTAACAATCCTTTGTATTTCGTCGGGATCTGTTGTTATTTCACCTCTTTCATTTCTGATTTTGTTTATTTGGGTCCTCTCTCTTTGCTTCTTGGTGAGCCTGGCTAGAGGTCCATCAATCTTGTTTATCCTTTCAAAGAACCAGCTCTTGGTTTTGTTGATCTTTTGTATTGTTTCTTTGGTCTCTATGTCGTTTATCTCCGCTCTGATCTTTATTATTTCTTTCCTTCTGCTTACACTGGGCTTATCTTGTTGCTCTCTCTCTAACTCTTTGAGTTGTTGGGTTAGGTAATTTATTACCATTGTTTCTTGTTTTTTGCAGTAGGCTTGTAGAGCTATGAACTTCCCTCTCAGGACTGCTTTCGCTGTGTCCCATAGATTTTGGATTGTTGTGTTTTCATTGTCGTTTGTTGCCATGATGTTTTTTATTTCTTCCTTGATGTCTTTGGTAACCCAGTCATGGTTTAATAGCATGCTGTTTAGTCTCCAAGTGTTTGATTTCTTTGGGTTGTTTTTATTGTAGTTGATTTCCAGTTTTATGCCACTGTGATCTGAGAAGATACTTGATATGATTTCTATCTTCTTGAATTTGGAGAGGCTTTGCCTATGTCCTAACATATGGTCTATCTTTGAAAATGACCCATGTGCACTTGAGAAGAATGTATATTCTGTGGCTTTGGGGTGAAATGTTCTGAAGATGTCGATGAATTCCATCTGTTCTAGTGAGTCATTTAGGATTGATGTTTCTTTGCTGATTTTTTGTTTAGAGGATTTGTCCAATGGTGATAGTGGGGTATTGAAGTCTCCTACTATGATTGTATTACTGTCAATCTCTCCTTTGATATCTTCCAGGAGTTTTTTAATGTATCTTGGTGCTCCTGTATTGGGTGCATATATGTTTACCAGAGTTATTTCTTCTTGTTGGATTTCTCCCTTTAGTATTATGAAGTGGCCTTCATTATCTCTTGTTATGTCCTTCACTTTGAGATCTAATTTGTCAGATATAAGTATTGCAACCCCAGCTTTTTTTTCATTTCCATTTGCCTGGAAAACCTTTTTCCATCCCTTTACTCTCAGTCTGTATGCATCCTTTTTTTTGAGGTGGGTTTCCTGTAGACAGCAGATATCTGGGTTTTGTTTTCTTATCCAGTCTGTTACCCTGTGTCTTTTGATTGGGGCATTCAATCCATTTACATTTAAAGTTATTATTGATAGGTACTTATTTGACGCCATTTTTATTCTATACCCCTGTGTACCTTCTTTGCTTCCTCTTTATTTCTTTATTTTTTTTTTTTTTACAGCAGACCCTTTAGCATTTCTTTCATTGCTGGTTTGGTGGTGATAAACTCCCTTAGTCCTTTTTTGTCTGTGAAGCTCCTGATTTCACCTTCAATTTTGATTGATAGCCTTGCTGGGTACAGTATTCTTGGATTTAGACCCTTCCTTTGCATGACTTGGTATATTTCATTCCATTCCCTTCTGGCCTGATGAGTTTCTGTTGAGAAATCAGTTGCTAGTCTGATGGGGGTTCCTTTGTATGTAACTGTCTGTCTCTCTCTGGCCGCTTGTAAGATTCTTACTTTGTCGTTGGTGTTTGCCAACTTAACTATAATGTGCCTTGGCGTCGGTCTTTTGGGGTTCATTTTGCTTGGAACTCTGTGAGCTTCTTGGATTTGTGTGGGTTTTTTCTTCCCTATATCAGGGAAGTTTTCTGTTATTATTTCTTCAAACAGGTTTTCTATTCCTTGCTCAGTTTCCTTTCCTTCTGGCACCCCTATTATCCTGATGTTGTTTTGTTTTGTATTGTCCCGAAGTTCCCTTACGCTCTCCTCAATCTTTCTAATTTTTGTTTCTAGAAGCTGTTGTAATTGGGTATTTTTTTCCATCTTGTCTTCTAGCTCACTTATGCGGTCCTCTGCTTCGTCTAGTCTACTCTTGATGCTTTCTATTGAGTTCTTTACAGCAGCGATGTCATTTTTCATTTCTTCTTGGTTCTTCTTCATTTCTTCTTGGTTCTTACTCATATTGTCGAATTTGTCTTCCATCCTTTTCAGCCACTTTATGACCATTTCTCTGAATTCTTTCTCTGATAGGTTGTTTGCCTCTAAATCGTTTACTTCCTTTTCTGGTGATGCCTGCTTCTCTTTCCTGTGGGGGCTGTTTCTTTGTCTCCTCATGGTCTCTCTTCTCCGGATGTCTGGTTATATAGATTTCTCTCTCTGGCGTTGATTTAAAGGTATAAAATACAACACAACCAGGCACAACAGACAAGGCACTGAACAGAATTGTATTCACGATATTAATAACCTCCAATAAAGGTAACCACCAGAGAAAGACAAATTAGGGAATAGGAGTGGAAGAGGGAGAGTAAAAAGAAAGAACAACAACGAAAAAAAAAAAACAAAAACAAAGAGTGTGAATCTGAACTTGGGAAAAGAGCAGAAAGAAAGAAAAGAAAAAGAAATAACAGAGAAGAAAAAGAAAAGAAAAAAAAAGTAAGAGAGACAAGAATGATACTAAGAGAGAAAAGGGGAACAAACTATATATATGGGGAGTAAACTCCACTAGAATAACCACTATTCCCAGCAAATTCCAGCAACACGAGCCTGGAGATTAATACAAACTGCAACAGCAGCTAATATCAAGTGAGGCAAGGGAAAACAAAAGTAAAAAACAAACAAAAACAAAGCAAACAAAAGAACCAACCAAACCAACAAAAAGAATAATCAAAACAATCTCATACAAAAGCATAAAAATTCAATCTAATCAACATTCAAGCAAACAACAACAAAAGGCCCGAGAGAAAAATAATTTTTTTAAGGTAGCGTAGAGAGAGGTTTGTATGGATTTGGAGCAGGGGGTTGGGAATTAGATATATAAGTAGGGTGAAGTTTTAGCAGGGAGTAAACTGAAAAAGTAGAGAAAATCTAAAGCCAGAAAGGGTTAAGATAAACTGGGGACCAAAAGGGGAAAGGTTAGGAGGAGAGTGATGGCATAATGTTAGCTTTGAGATAGGGTAAAGCGATTGTAAGGGAAAGATGCAAATCGAATGTAGGACACTAATCCAAAAATAAAAGAAAGAGAAAATCAAATGACATTAAAAAAAAATAAAAGTAAAATAATAGTAATAATAGTGCTGATTGAAAATAAAAATGTAATAATTAAAAAGGTGAAAATCGAGTGAGGAAAAAGAAAAAAAATTAGTTTCTTAAGTAAAAGATGCAAAAAATGAAAATAAAAAAATATGAGAATAAAAAATTTAAAAAATTGAAAAAAGAATTGAAAATTAAAAAATAGGAAGACTAAAATGTGCAGTAGCGGCTGTCATTCACTTCCTCTATTATTCTGTTTGGTACGCCTTTTTCCCAGTCTGGGCGGTATTTCAGTTCAGCTTCATTCCAGGGCTCCTCAGTGTTGGAAGCCAGTCCTGCTTTTTAAGCCAGCCGTGTCTTAATTTCTCGTATTTATTTTTTATTACACCAGAGACAATTAGCATTTCAGCCCCTGGGTGGCAGTGTTTCTGAATTGACTTCCGGGCCTCTCTAGCTGTTTTTTTTTTTTTTTCCCCCCTCTATGGCACTCACTACCGGTTTGTGGAGGTGTGCGCCTCAGAGCTTGTGGAGGTGTGCGCCTCAGAGCTGCCTCTCTGATGGTCACACGCAGCTCTGGTCCCCAGGTTCCGAAAAAACACCTTCCCCCTGCAGTCTTTCAGGGTTTCCACCTGGGTTTTTCTATGTATTGGGCTTAGCAATCAGAGTCGGAAAGAGCCCAGGTGTGCGGACCGTGGGTCTGTGCGCCAGGCTAAGGAGCCTGCACTCCTTTGAAAATTCTTAGTCTGACCCTCCTCGTCAGATTAAAATGAGTTGCTTTCAAGAGGTCACTTCTGTTAGCAGCTCAGAAGACCCCCCTCCTCATTCACGGATCACGGCAGTTCCAACTGCCGCTGATTTTTCTAGGCACAGACCTCCCGGTTCCTGCCGGTCCTGCGGCTGCCGCGCTTCCCTCACCCAGCGCTTCCCTCACCCACCGCGGGGATTAGAAACCGCAGCTTATTTCAGACGAAATCTGACCTTTCCGTGGTGCAGTGAAGAGTTTCTTTGAATCCGAATGTTTGCGCTGATAGGGGACCGGTGGTCTGGTGCTCCCAGCAGTTCAGTGTTTGCAGTTGTCGCAGAAAGTCAGGTTTCCACTAAAATCCTCCTTTCCTTGCAAGATGGCGAGGCGCCCAGCGAGCCCGCAGCTCCAGGAGGGGACCCAGCCCCTGTGGGTGCTGCGCGGTCAGAGGAACACTGCCCAGCACTCCCCCACCTTCTCCTGGAGTTTAGCTGTCCCTTGGCTTGCCCACATACACTCCCTCTGCGAGCCTCTGCTGCTCCGACTCTCCGCCCCAGGAACAGACTCCAAACCAGACTCTATTCCGTCGCCATTTTCCCAACTCATAATACCTAGTAATGTTTAAATCATAATTCTTCTTTGTAAACAACAACAATAAGTTGTAAATAAGTTAAAATCCATCATCTCTTTATGGAATCAATTTAAAAACTGCTTCTGAGTAGTCTTTCTATCCTCTTTCATGATGCTTCCTGGTGGATGATGGATTCCCACATGGCAGTAAGAATTGCACCTGTCCAGGACTCTCAACCCACTTTTCCCTCACCACCCACATTAAATTCCTTGGCTACCAATATTCTCTTGGAATGTATATGAAATATCCCTACACATTCCTCTTCTCTGAATATAAGTGATATGGAACATAGACTCTTCCCCTTTCCCTGCCTCTAGGATGAAACTCTACCCCAAAAAGATTGGTTACCCAGGCTAAATGGCCAATGGTGCCATGCATATGGAGGATTTGAGACTCTCTTCAAAGATTACAATGGAGAATGCTGAACATGTGTGTCGAACACTAATGTAAATTACTTCAAGAGCATATAAATTTAGAGAATACCTTGAGGAGGCAGCAAAGTGAAGTGGGGGAAAATACAGCTTATAATGTCAAAGAGTGCTGGATTCAAATTCAGTCCCATCACTTATACTTGTAGAAATGCTCAAGTTCAGTTTCCTAGTCTTTAAAATGAGGACTGTTGTGAATACAGAATGAAGATATATGGAAATGCCTACAGTGAAAGACCAGGTTCTCAACACAGTGGACATCTTTAAAACCACAACTGCCCGAGATTCTCAACAAACACTGGTTTCCTTGATTTCCCCTCTCTATCTAAAGAAAGGATAGAGGATTCTCTTTCACTTTCATACTTCACATAAAACATAATGAAATGCCAGATAATTTATGAATCAAAAACTAATAGAAACTTAGAAAAACAGAAGGAAATGGTAGTGCTAATATGTCCTTTAAAGGAACTCTATAGAATTATTACTAAAAAAGTAGGTTCGAAACTAGAAGATGGCGCCCATTAGAAACTACTAGTAGAAGGTGCATCGCTGACTAGCTGAGTGATGCTGGTAAAGTCACTATGTCACCCTGAGTTTTGATTTCCTAATCTCTAACCTGGTATATAGGTTCAAAGACAGCCCCAGTGATGTTCATCCTCACGGTATTCACACTCTTCTGTAATCCCCGTCTCCTGCGTGTGCACTGCCCTGCCTGACTTGCTTCCACCGTACAGAATACGACAGACGTGATGGAACGTCACTTGTGAGATAACGAGTATATTTGTCTTGTTTAAATCACAAATGAGGTCATCTTTATGTTAATGCATTATATTTAATGTGGGTTAAAATAATATAGTTTTAATCCATTATAAATATGTAATGGGGAAATAGATCTTTTAAATAATTTTTCTGCAGTATAAGGTTTTCCCATATACACATATTAAGTTATTTTTAAATGTGGTAATTTTTAAGCTACACTTTTAAAAGCATACTTACTAGATCATAGTTATAGAGAGGTTGACATACTTTTTCTAGAGTGTACAAATATCTGACATTATCTTTTGATTCATTTGCTGTATCTGTGATTCTTGCATCCAATTCACGCCAATTCTAAGAAAAAAATGTATAAGAATTCTATGACACATCCAAATATATGAGTGTGCTAAAGTTTAATCAAGAAATTCAATATATATACTAAAGTAGTAGATAGTTAAAGGTGGTTGATATATCTTTTTATTATATTATTTAAGACTTAAAGTTATAAATATTTTAAATGTACTAAAACTGAAGATTCATTCCATTGGTAATTAACATCCTGTCTGTAGGCTTAAACTGGATCTGCTTCAACTTGGAATGACTTTTCTAGGTTAGCTAGATACATTATTCTGGGTATTCAAGTATGGGTCAAGTTATGAAAACAGAACACTATTCCAAGAAAATATTCCTTATCAGAAAAGTGAACTTTTCATATCCAGCAAGAATGTCCAAAGATGCTCTGGGACCATGGTGGATTGCCTTCTCCAACATATATAACAACTGATTAATAGCAATAGCAATAAAGAACTCCTAAAATCAGTACAAAATAACTTCTGAATTTTTTAATTGAGGAAAAATATAAACAGTTAATTCACAAGAGAAGAAATGCAAATAGCCAATAAACTTTAAAAGATGACCAACTTCACTATAAATAAGGAAAAGGCAAATACAACAAGCCATTTCCACAGTCAGATTGAAGAAAATAAAATTTAACTGTTAATAAGTATTGACAAAGTTGCTGAGTATACACCCTAGGGAAATACTTGCATGTATGCATATAGAAGTTTTAACTGCAGCAATGTTTGTTAACACATAAAAAGAAAACATTTTCCTCAAAAAATTAAATATAGAGTTAGCATCTGACCCAGAAATTCTACTCCTACATCATATCTCCATGCAAAAGCCTGTACAAGAATGTTCACAGTAGTATTGTTCACAATAGCCAAAAGTGGAAACCCAAATGTCTATAAAGTGATAAACAAAATGTGGTATCATTTGCAATGGAACATGTTAAAAGTAATGAAGTACTGATACATGCTACAACACAAATAAATCTTGGAAACATCTAAGTGAAAGAAGCCAATAAAGATTATTCCATTTATATAAAACTAGAGGCCCAGTGCACAAATTCGTGCACCAGTGGGGTCGCTCGGCCTGGCCTGTGGGATCGGGCTGAAACCGGCTCTCCGACATCCCCCGAGGGGTCCCAGATTGCAAGAGGGCACAGGCCAGGCCGAGCGACCCCACTGGTGCATGATCGGGGCTGGGGAGGGACCACAGGAGGGCTCTAGGGCATGTCCAGCCTGTCTCATTCAGTCCCAATCAGCCAGACCCCAGCAGTAAGCTAACTTACCAGTCGGAGCATCTGTTTCCTGGTGGTCAGTGCACATCATAGCAACTGGTCTACTGGTTGACTGTCTGCTCCCTGGTGGTCAGTGCACGTCATAGCAAGCAGTTGAGAGGCCTTAGCATATCATTAACACAGTGGTTGGCAAACTGCGGCTGGCGAGCCACATGCGGCTCTTTGGCCCCTTGAGTGTGGCTCTTCCACAAAATACCACGTGTGGGTGCGCATGTACAGTGCGACTGAAACTTCGTGGCCCATGCGCAGAAGTCGGTTTTCGGCTCTCAAAAGAAATTTCAATCGTTGTACTGTTGATACTTGGCTCTGTTGACTAATGAGTTTGCCGACCATTGCATTAGCATATTACACTTTGATTTGGTTGAATGGCCAACTGGACGACTGGACAGTTAGCATATTAGGCTTTTATTATATAGGATGTCCATAATAGGCAAATAGGGATAAAAAGTAGACTGGTAGTTACTTAGCCCTGGGGGGCCGGGGTGGGAGAGAGATGGGTGAAAATGGGAGGTAGCAGCTAAAGTGTACAGGGTTTCTTTTTGAGGTGATGAAATGATAAAAGTGTTCTAATATTGATTATGGTTATGGGGGTACAACTATGTGAATATACTAAAAACCAGTGAATTGTACTCTTTAAATGGGAGAAATAAATAGAATTGACATATTAAAACTTCATGTTAATTCCATCCAGTGACGCCAACAGCAATCAAGGCTCACCTACAGTTAACACTGTTGGGAAAGAAAGAAAGAAAATTGTCTTTCCTATTTATCTGTAAACTAGAGGCCCAGTGCAAGAAATTCATGCATGGGTAGGGTCCCTAGCAGCTGCCGGCTGTGGGCCAGGGCCTTTCTTCGTTCCCCGCCACCCACTGGTGGTCAGCGCATATCATAGCAAGCGATCGAACTCCCAGTTGGTTGAACTCCTGAGGAGACACTTTGTATATTAGGCTTTTATATATATAAGTAGGAAAATTATTAGATAAAACCTAGTGTATTGACATTCTGGAAAACTACACAGCTCAGTCTGACCAGCATAACTCTCTAAGACATGATATTGGGGAGGAAGGGTAGATGGTGGCATAGGTAAATACAGTACTCACGGCCTCCCACAACCACTTCAAAATTACAACTAAAATACAGAGTAACCGTCATTCAGAACCACCTGAAATCTGGCTAAATGGAAGTCCTACAACTAGAGAACTAAAGAAGAAAGCACATTGAGACTTGTAGGAGGGGCAGAGGGGCAGAACAGACTGGTCTGACGCCCACGTATGGCATTTTTATAATTGGGATGGATATCTTGGCAGCAAAGGCCTCCCATGAGAAGCAAGGAGTCCCAGCCCCAAACCAGACCCCCAGCCCAGGGTTCCAGAGCTGGGAAGAGAAGCCCCCATAACTTCAGGCTGTAAAAATTCAGCAGTGATGTGGTTGAGTGACAAGGAGACTGCTGGAGACCCAGATAGTTATTCTTAAAGGGCCGGTGCACTGACTTACTCAGACTTGCTCCCCCTGAGCTCTAGAGATGGGACAGTGGCTTGGGGGGACCCAGGGACATATGGGAAGGAACTGGATTGTCTGGCATCAGGGCAAGAATTCAGGAGTGGCTTTCTCCAAGAAAAGGGAGCTTACAAGGGTCATTGTTCCTATGCTGAGACCTCCCCCATCACAGAGCTGACTGGTAGGTGCCATATCTGAGTCTCCATCAACCTGACTCACACTGTTCACTCCACCCTGATGATTCCCTGAGACCCTGCCCTACCCAATTTATAGTCCCACCCAAGCTGTTAGCAGCAGTTTTTCCATATGAATGGTCTGTCCTGGCTCAGGCTTCACTCTTTCCTAAAATCTCTCAAACAAGCAGCAGCTTGGGTCAACATGCCCCAAACCTATCAATAAAAGGCCCAAGACCCAGCCTTAGCACCAGCCTGCCTTGCTTCACAGCTGGGCCTAGCCTGGGCACTTCCAAGCCCAACAAAAGTAGCAGCCACCGGCAGACCATTCTGTAGCTCCTGTTGGAAGGCCCTAGAGCCAGTGCACCTGGTGGACAGCTTCAGACCACCACAGATTACAACTCTACACACCCATGAGTGACTCACTTAAGAGGCAGACTCAGTAAGCACCAAAGCCCCACTGAAGCAACTCTTGCTCCAAAGGGGTATCTCCTGAACAGCAGCTCTTCTGCTGTAGTCACAGCTAGTACTCACAGGCAATAGGCCTGGGGGTCAATTCCTCCCAGTGATGTCAACAGCAATCAAGGCTCACCTACAACAAGACAATGCACACAGCCCACACATGTGTGCACCAAGAGTGCCCAGATCAGGCGAATGGGGAGGCTGAGTCACTGGACCCTACAGGACACCTACTTCACAAGGCCACTCTACCAATTCCAGGAGACATAGCAGCTCTACCTAATACATAGAAACAAACACAGGGAAGCAGCCAAAATGTAGAAACAAAGAAACATACCACAGATTAAAGAATAGAAGAAGCCCCCTGATAAAGAACTAAATAAAATAGAAGCAAGCAAGCAACTAGATACAGAATTTTTTAAAATGGTTATAAGGATGCTCAAAGATCTTAATCAGAGCTTCAATGGGTTTAGTGAGACTCTCAATGATCTTAGTGAGAATACCAAAGACATGAAAAAGGACCAGTCAGAAATTAAGCATAATTAACTGAATTAAAGAATAATTTATTCTTTATTTCAGGAAATCAACAGCAGAGTCAAAGATGCTGAGAATCAAATCAGTGATTTGGAATATGAGGAAGCAAAAAACACCCAATCAGAAGAGCAAAAGGAAAAAAGAATCCAAAAATATGAAGATAATGTGAGGAGCCTCTGGGACAACTTCAAGCATACCAACATTCTCATCATGGAGAGAAGATATTGAAAACCTATTTGAAGAAATAATGATAGAAAACTTCCCCTACCTGGTGAAAGAAATAGATGAACCCAAAAAGGCCCACACCAAGACACATCATAATTAAAATGCCAAGGGATAAAAACAAAGAGAATCTTAAAACTGAGGAATCTCAGAGGGAAATGGGGAGCGGGGGGCGGGGGGGGGGGGGGGCGGGAAGAGATTAACCAAAGAACTTATGTACATCTATGCATTACCTATGGATACAGACAATAGGGTGGTGAAGGCCTGGGGCAGGGTGGGAATTGGCTGGAGGGGGGAAATTGGGGGAAAACAGGGGACATCTGTAATACTCTCAACAATAAAGATTTTTTAAAATAAGATATGCTATTGGGAGAAGAGGGATTGAAGAATAATACATTATGATACTATGTTATAAAAAATAGAAACACAAAATTATGTCATTTCATATGTAGGTAGTATACTCATCCTATATAATAAAAGCCTAATATGCTAAGTGTCCAGTCATCTGGTCGGCCGTTCAAACAATCAAAGCGTAATATGCTAATGATATGCTAAGGCCATTCAACCGCTCGCTATGACGTGCACTGACCACCAGGGGCAGACGCTCCAACTGGAAGGTTAGCTTGCTGCTGGGGTCTGGCTGATCAGGACTGAGTGAGACATGCCCTGGAGCCCTCCTGTGGTCCCTCCCTGGCTGGCCAACCTCCCGCGTCCCTCCCCAGCCCCGATCGTGCACCAGTGGGGTCGCTCAGCCTGGCCTGTGCCCTCTCGCAACCCAGGACCCCTCAGGGGATGTCAGAGAGCCAGTTTCGGCCCAATCCCACAGGCCAGGCCGAGGGACCCCACTGGTGCATGAATTCGTGCACCGGGCCTCTAGTATATAAATATCACAGACTAAGCCAGTCTGAGAAAGACAAGTATCACATGTTCTCACTCATATGTGGAATCTAATGAACAAAATAAACTGATGAACAAAATAGAAGCATGCAAAAGACTGATGTATTTCAGAGGGAGGGAAAGGGGGGGGGGGAGGGTGGGAGGGGGAGGAAGATTAACCAAAGAACTTATATGCATATATGCATAACCCATGAACAAACAATAGTGCTGTGAAAGCCTGGGGAGGGGGTGGAAGCAGGGTGGAGAGGGTCAACTGGGGAAAGAACGAGACATCTATAATACTTTCAACAATAAATATTTTTAAAAAACAACAAATAAAAAATTTTGGTTATCTCTATGTACTTATCATTCAGGAACAGGAGTTAAGGGATGGGAGGGTGGGTGATTAAGAGAGACTTGTTTTAATTCAAACATAGACAACAGTATGGTGGTTATCAGAGGTGAAAGGGGGTCAGGGAGGTTGAAGTGGATAAAGGGGATCAAATATATGGGGAAGAAAGGAGACTAGACTTTGGGTGGTAACCAAACAATGCATTATACAAATGATGCATTATAGAATTGTACACTTGAAACTTTATAATGTTACTAGAGGCCCGGTACATGAAATTCGTGCACGGGGGAGGGTATCCCTCAGCCCAGCCTGCACCCTCTCCAATCTGGGACCCCTCAAGGGATGTCCAACTGCCCGTTTAGGCCCGATCCCGGTCAGTCGGACATCCCTCTCACAATCCAGGACTGCTGGCTCCCAACTGCTCACCTTCCTGCCTTCCTGATTGCCCCTAACTGCTTCTGCCTGCCAGCCTGATCACCCCTTAACCACTCCCCTTCCAGCCTGATTGATGCCTAACTGCTACCCTGCCAGCCCAATTGCCCCTAACTTCCCTCCCTGCAGGCCTGGTCACCCCTAACTGCCCTCCCCTGCAGGCCTGGACCCCCAAACTGCTCTCCCCTGCAGGCCTGGGTCCCCCCCAACTGCCCTTCCCTGCAGGACCAGTTGCCCCCAACTTCCCTCCTCTGCCGGCCTGGTCACCCCTAACTGCCCTCCCCTGCAGGCTTGATCTCCCCCAACTGCCCTCCCTTGCAGGTCTGGTCCCTCCCAACTGCCCTCCCCTGCTGGCCTGATTGCCCACAACTGCCCTCCCTTACAGACCTGGTCCCTCCCAACTGCCCTCCCTGCTGGCCATCTTGTGGTGGCCATCTTGTGTCCACGTGGGGGCAGCCATCTTGTGTGTTGGAGTGATGGTCAATTTGCATATTACTCTTTTATTAGATAGGATAGAAGCCTGGTGCACGGGTGGGGGCCGGCTGGTTTGCCCTGAAGGGTGTCCTGGATCAGGGTGGGGGTTCCCTTGGGACGAGGGGCCTGTGGTGGTTTGCAGGCCGGCCACACCCCCCAGCGACCCAAGCAGAGGCCCTGGTAACTGGGATTTATTTATCTTCTATAATTGAAACTTTGTAGCCTTGAGCGGAGGCTAGGGCAGGCCAGGGCAGGCAGAAAGCTTGGCTTCCTCCATCGCCAGGGAAACCCAAGCCTCCTGCTCTCTCCAGCTCCGTGGCTGCTGCCATTTTTGTTGGGATTTATTTATCTTCTATAATTGAAACTTTGTAGCCTTGAATGGAGTCCACAGCCGGCCAGGGTGTGCGGGAAGCTTGGCTTCCTCCATTGCCGGGGAAACCCAAGCCTCCTGCTCACTCCGTGGCCGCAGCCATCTTGGTTGGGTTAATTTGCATACTCACTCCTGATTAGCTGGTGGGCGTGGCTTGTGGGTGTATTGGATGTATGGTCAATTTGCATATTACTCTTTGATTAGATAGGATTAACCAATATTACCCCAATAAATTTAATTTTTAAAAAGAGATGCTTGTTTTATCTGCACTGTTTAAATCTCTTACAAAATATCATGTATTATCTATAATAATAAAAGCATAATATACTAATTAGACCAGACAGCCAAATGACCTTCTGGATGTCATTCCAGACATCCTTTCGGATGAAGCCGCGGCAGAGGGGGCTGAGGCAGAGGTGGTTAGGGGCAATCAGGCGGGCAGGTGAGCAGTTAGGGGCAATCAGGCAGGCAGGCAGAGTGGCTAGGGGTAATCAGGCCAACAGGTGAGTGGATAGGGGAGATCAGGCAGGCAGGTGAGTGGTTAAGGGAGATCAGGCAGGCAGGCGAGCAGTTAGGAGTGATCAGGCAGGCAGTTGAGTGGTTAGGGGTGATCAGGCAGGCAGTTGAGCAGTTAGGGGTGATCAGGCACGCAGTTGAGTGGTTAGGGGTGATCAGGCAGGCAGGCAAGCAGTTAGGGGTGATCAGGCAGGCAGGCGAGCAGTTAGGGGTGATCAGGCAGGCAGGTGAGTGGTTAGGGGTGATCAGGCAGGCAGGCAGAGTGACTAGGGGCGATCAGGCTGGCAGGCAGGCAAGTGGTTAGGGGATATCAGGCAGGCACAGGTGAGTGGTTGGGGCGATCAGGCAGGCAAACAGAGGGGTTAGGGGCGATCAGGCAGGCAGGCAGAGGGGTTAGGGGCGATCAGGCAGGCAGGCAAGCAGTTAGGGGCAATCAGGCAGGCAGACAGAGTGGTGAGGGGTGATCAGGCAAGCAGGAGAGCAGTTAGGAGCCAGCGGTCCCGGATTGCGAGAGGGATGTCCGAGGGGTCCCGGATTGGAAGAGGGTGCAGGCCAGGCTGAGGGACCCCTCCCCCATGCACAAATTTTGTGCACCAGGCCTCTAGATTGTTATAAAGACATCTTTTTACATTTTTTTTAATTTTTAAAAAATATATTTTATATTGATTTCAGAGAGGAAGGGAGAGGGAGAGAGAGAGATAGAAACATCAATGATGAGAGAGAATCATTGATTGGCTGCCTCCTGCATGCCCCCGACTGGGGATCTATCCGCAATCCAGTCATATTGCCCTTGACCAGAATCAAACCCTGGACCCTTCAGTCTGCAGGCTGATGCTCTATCCACTGAGCCAAACTGGCTAGGGCTAAATATATAATTTTTTAAGGAAGAGTAAAGAAAAAGAAAAGGAGCTGGAAAGAATCAAGCTAAACTGTTAATAAAGATAAGCTCTAGGAAAAAGTGAAATGTATGATGAGAGAGCATTTGCTTTTGACTTCTCATGTAGTTCTTGACCTCAATGAGCCTCTGTTGATTTACAACTTAAAAAAATAACTTTTTTAATAGCAATCATCCCATAGTAGTACTGTTTAAATTGGTGTGCAAAATATTGAGGACTAAATCTTCATTTCTATACTTCATTTCCATCTTCTGGAAATAACTTATTATATGAGAAAGCCTTACTCAAAGATGAATACTTCTGCATATATGATGTTCATATATGATGCAAAGAAGCAGTTCCAGAAGAGTAATTTTCTAGTTGGTTGTTCTGCAGTATATCAAACTTTAAAATACAGGCCTTTTACCTTTAACAGTTTGGAGTGTGCAACATTAAGCACATTTATGACAGCCTTACAACTTGGCCCTTTAATCTGTTCAATGATGTAATTGAATTTGGCTGACATGCGTTTCCAGTGCTCCAGTTCAGTGAGTGGGCCTGAGTCATCAGCTTCTTTTCTCATTTGCTCACTCTCAATAAGTACCTGCAATCAAAAATATTCACAGAATAGAGAAATGTTACTTTCTTTTAAAAGTTCATTACTTTCATCTTTTCAAAGGAAGCTAAAAGTATAAATGACATTCAACATTGAGGAATAAAAACTGTTAGCAAACTAAGAATAGATGGGAACTTCTTTAGAATGATAAATAGTACCTAGCTACCAAAAATCTATAGCAAACATACTTAAGGATGAAATTTTAGAAAATATCATTCTGAAACCAAGGACAAGACAACTTTGCCACTATCACCACCCATTTCCATTCAACCTGGTAATGGAGATCCCAAAACAAGATAAATAAACAAAAGAATTCCAATAAAAATTAAAAATGAAAAAACAAAGATGAATCATCACAGCTGACATGGTTGACCACATTCTAAAAATTCAAGAATATCTAAAAGACAAACTTTTACAATTAATGAAAGTAAGGTTGCAGGATATATCTATACTAATAAAAGGGTAATATGCTAATTAGACCAGGCATCTTCCAGACATCCATTGGGATATCCTTCTGGACAAAGCCATGGTGGCAGAGGCCAAGGCAGAGGTGATTAGGGGAGATCAGGCTGGCAGGGGAGAGCAGTTAGAGGCGACTAGGCCAGCTGGAGAGGGCAGTTAGGGGCGACCAGGCCAGCAGGGGAGGGCAGTTAGGGGCGACCAGGTCAGCAGGGGAGGGCAGTTAGGGGCAACCAGGCCAGCAGGGGAGGGCAGTTAGGGGAGATCAGGCTGATAGGCAGAGGCAGTTAGGGGTGATCAGGCAGGCAGGGAGGTGGTTAGGGGCAATCAGGCTGGCAGGCAGATGTGGTTAGGGGTGATCAGTCAGGCAGGCAGGTGAGCGGTTAGGAGCCAGCAGTCCCAGATCGCAAGGGGGATGTCCGACTGCCAGTTTAGGCCCGATCCCTGTGGGACATCCCCCGAGTGGTCCTGGTTTGGAGAGGGTGCAGGCCAGGCTGAGGGACCGCCCCTCTCCTCACCCTGTGCACGAATTTTATGAACCGGGCCTCTAGTACATATATAAATATCAGTAGCATTTCTTTATAAATCATATAACAATCTAAAAATGTAAATATAAACATATAGCATTGGCTTGCTATAACAAATAATAACAATTATATCAAGAGATTAACAAAAGATGTACATTATCTTTTTGGAGAAAATTAGAAAACTTACTTCCAACACACAAAAGAAGACCTACAGAAATGGAGAGATTATACCACGTTCGTGAATGGAAAAATTCAGTCATATAAAGATGGCATTTTTCTCTAAATTAATGTATACATTCAATGAAGTTTCAATCAAAATCTCAAAAGGGTTTTTGATGATACTTGATAAACTAGCCTTAAAATTAAATTTGAAAGAATTAACCAGAAGTAATCAATGCAATTTTAAAGAAAAATACAGAAAGGGACTTGCCATACCAAATATTGATTTAGTAAAAAGCTACAGAAATAAAAGCAGCATGGTATAAGTACAAAAAAACAAATAAGTAGACCAGTGGGATAGAAAAGGGGTCCCAGAAACTTGATAAGTTACAGAGTTGACATTACAAATTTGTTAGGAAAGAATGGCCTTATTAAACAAACAGCTTGGGACAAATTGGCTGACGATATGGAAAAAGACAAAATTAGATTCCTACCTCACATTATACCCAAACACACACAGACACCATTCCAGATGCTAAACGTTAAGACAAAATGGTAAAACTTTTAAAGAAAATATAGAAGATGGGGTAAAACTATGAAGAAAACCATGAAACTGAATATCATAATTGTCAAGAAAACGGTTACCACTGGGGGAAGAAAGGGGAATTGAAATTGGGAAGAGGAATACTAGGGGATTGCAAAGTGTTGGCAGTGTTCCATTTCTTAACTTTGCAAAGCTTATACAGGTGTTAATTTTGCAATAATTTATTGTATTGTATTGTATTTTATTGTATTGTATTGTATTTATTCTGGTGTATTTCACCATTTAAAATAAATAATGTAGGAGAATATCTTTATAACACTGGAATAGAAATGTGTTTATGGTACCATCTGAAAATGCAGGACACAAGATGAACCAAGAAAGGATTAACATCCAGAAAATACTATTTAAACTCCAACAATTCAGCAAGATATCATCAATCTGAAATATTACTACGTAAAGGATATGAAGAAGCAATTCAACAAAGAGGAAACGTAAAGAGCCATTAAACATATTCAACCTCAACTGTATTCAGGGTAATGCAAAATAAATCAAGATACCATTTCACACCCAATAACTTGGCAACCATTAAAAATCTGACAATCCCAAGTGTAATGAAAATCTAAAGAAAGGGAAACTTTCATATGCTTCTGTACAAAATATTATAGTTAATATTTTATAGTTACTATAACCACTATTTGGAGGGCTTTGCAATACCCAATACATTATCCATACATTACTGCTCTCAGCAGTTCCACTGGGAAATTTATTTTATTTTATTTTTTTAGAGAGAGGGGAAGGGAGAGGGAGATAAACTCTGATGTGAGAAACTTTGATTGGCCGCCTCCCATAATGCCCCAACCAGGATTCCAATCGGCAATCCAGGTATGTGCCCTGACTGGGAATTGAACCCCCCACCCTTCAGTGAACAGGACAACACTCCAACCAAATGAGCTACACTGGCCAGGGCTCCGCTGGGAAATTCTTGAACATGTACAAAGGAGATCTGAACAAAGATATTCATTAAATATGTATTTTATTGTTTGTAATAGCAAAAAAAAAAAAACAACAAGTAGAAATAACTATCTTTCTGAGGGAAACAATAAGTAAACTTCTCTAACTTCTTAAACAGAGGTTACTAGACATAATTTAAACGTCTCTTAGATGTCTGAACATCCTATATAATAAAAGGCTAATATGCAAATCAACCAAACAGTGGAACGACCAGTTGCTATGATGCGCACTTTCCAACAGCGGGCAGACACTCAACGCAGGAGCTGCCCCCACTCAGCCAGAAGCTGGGCTCACAGCTGGCGAGCACAGTGGCGGTGGCAGGAGCCTCTCCTGCCTCCATGGAAGCGCTAAGGATGTCTGACTGACAGCTCCAGGACTGTGAGAGGGTGTAGGCCGGGCTGAGGGACCTCCTCCCCAAGTGCATGAATTTCATGCACTGAGCCTCTAGTCTATATAATAAACTGATTTTTTTTCACAGAGGAATACCATACAGTGAATGAATTAAATTTAGTTGTACCAACATGAATGAGAATGTTGAGAGAAAAAAAAAAAAAAAACACCTATAAAAGGATCCTTAATAGTATTATACTGTTTATGTAAAGATTTTAAACACAAAATTTATACCTGTAATATAAAGCTTATAAATTTGTAAATGCAATAAAAGTGTCAAACTTTAAAGAGAATGGGAGGAGTCAATAACATCAGGATAGTGGTAATACAGAGGGAGGGAGATGAAAGGGTTAGAGGCTTTAGTGAAAATAAAAAAGATCTGAAGCAAGTATAGCAAACTAGAGGCCTGGTGCCTGAAAATTCGTGCACTCAGGGGGTCCCTCAGCCCGGCCTGCACCCTCTCACAGTCCAGGACTCCTTGGGGGATGGCCGACTGACGGCTTAGGTCCACTCCCCGGGGGTTCGGGCCTAAGCTGGCAGTCAGACATCCCTCTGGCAGCCTGGGAGCCCTCAAGGGATGTCCAACTAATGGCCCTGGGGAGCGGGCCTAAGCTATTAGTCGGACATCCTTAGCACTGCTGCAAAGGCAGAAGAGGCTCCCGCCACCACCGCTGTGCTGGCCAGCCATGAGCCGGCTTCTGGCTGAGCAGTGCTCCCCCTGTGGAAGCACACTGACCACCAGGGGGCAGCTCCTGCATTGAACGTCTGCCCCCTGGTGGTCAGTGCATGTCATAGCAACCGGCCGTTCCCAGTCGTTCTGCCATTAGGGTCATTTTGCATAGTATCCTTTTATTATATAGGATGGTATCTGTTTAATCTCAGTTACAGAGATGTGTGTTATATTATTTTCTGTACCTTTTAATGTTCATAACTTTTCATAACTTAAATTGTGATGGAATTTTTAAGGATACAAATGAGGCAAAATACATAGTTGATTTTTCAAACCTATTAAAGTTCTATTTTTAATCCAGAAAATGCTTGTAATTTTAACCATGGTTTATGGAACTCTTCTTAACCTAATTACAAGCTTTTCTACCTTTTTAAATAGATGATAGGAGACATAATTTAAGCTTTTTTAAATGGCTAAAGGTCTATATAATTTGAATAACTGAATTAAAGAATGAAAACGACTCGTAAAATTAACTTTTAAATTTTAAATCAAATGACCCTTTTGATATTTAATTCCTGTTACATTATCCATAGGTGATAATCCAGCCTCAAATTGAATACTTCCAGTAATTCAGTACATTCCATTTCCATTTCTCTCCTTATAACCATCACTCTCTCTGGCTTACTTCTGCCATACACGTTTAATTTCACATTAAATCCCTTCAAATCTGTGAAAATACCATGTCACTCTTACACCCCCTTTTTCCCAGGTCAAACGTCTTCATGTGCTTTCCTTGAATACATTGTTCAGATCCTTGGCCTATTTTTCTCTGAACTGCCAATTTCTTAATAACTCATAAAATGTCTTTATATATTATGGATACTCTTTGTTATACATGCTCATAATATAACCTCCCAGAAAGTCATTTATCTTTTAACTTTATGTTGTTTTTTTGTTTTTTTTTTAAATATATTTTATTGTTTTTTTACAGAGAGGAAGGGAGAGGGAGAGAAGAGAGTTAGAAACATCGATCAGCTGCCTCCTGCACACCTCCTACCGGGGATGTGCCCACAACCGAGGTCCATGCCCTTGACCGGAATCGAACCTGGGACCCTTGAGTCCGCAGGCCGACGCTCTATCCACTGAGCCACACCGGTCAGGGCTATGGTGGTTTTTGACATGTGGAAGTTACTAATTTCTTTTTAATGTAGCCAAACCTATCATTTTTTTTTTTTTTCCTGGCTTCTGGGTTTTGTATCTTGCTTAAGAACATATTACTATGGTCTTATGTTCTGCTTCATTTATGGCTCTTTTCTTTTGCTTTTGGTTTTTTGGGGTTTTTTTTGGTCTTTTTTTTCTTTTCTTTTTCATTTATGGTTTTTATTTTGTTTTTCACATAACTGTTTTTAATTGTGGCTTCTCTCACACAACATGTTTTTGAGATTCATGTTTTATGTTCTTTTTTCACTTTTAGCTTTCATATTTATGTCTATTATCCATCTTGAATTAATTTTTGTGTATGACAAGAGGTCAAGATTTATTCTTTATGTTTTTGTTTGTTTGTTTGTTTGTATTTTACAGATCTCTCCATTTCCTGCATTTATTCTGCTTAATTGGAGGCCATTTACTACAATTGCCCAACTACTGATTTTCTTATTTCAGGTTGCTAAGTCTCCTATGTCAAACTATTTTCTTTTCCTTGCTCATTTTTGTGAAAGAAAATCTATATTGATTGATCATAATAATTGGAGAGGACCTCCTTGGCCATTGTGTGGGACAGAGCTTGATTTCCACAACGGATTACAACTCCCCCTTCCTCCAGTGGCAGAGTACGTGGCTGCAGTAGTTTTCTGCTGGGCAGTTATGCACTTCAATTACCTAGTGACACGTGGAAACAAATTCTGTGGCCAGCATTCCAGGCCATGGCGGTTTCCAAAGCCCTCCAATTTTTTTCACTGCAACTGCACCTTCCTGCAGTGAAAAATAGTTCTATGTATGAGAATATCGGAAATGCTCTTGTCTAACTCTTGCGTGGTCAAGATTTTTTTCCCCCAGTCCTCACCTAACTGAAGACTTTCTTTTCTAGGTCCACTGTCCTGTGCTCATGAGCTAGAGATCTGCAAGCTGGCTCCTAGAGTCCTCTTTCCGTTTGGAGCAATTACATGATTTTTAGTAGTGTTTATAAGTTGGCACCTCTCAGAAAGTTGACATACACCCCATTTTTAACATTGCTTTTGTTACTGCCAGAGAACACTTACATGTCCAGAGTAGTACTGGTATGAATGAGCCTAGTTTGGACATCTTTGTCAACCCAGACAATTCCATTGATCAACCAATAGGTATTTATTTAGTGCCCAGCACTGTAGCTATAGTCTCTTCATTGTGTCCTTTTCCTCTCTCCCTCTCCCTCCCTCCCTTCTCTCTCTCTCTCTCTCTCTCTCTCTCTCTCTCTCTCTCTCTCTCTCTCTCTCTTTCTCTTCTGAGGAATATAAACAATATATAAAGTATTAGAGATAATTGTTGGCTACTCCTGATTCTTCATTATTTCATTCTCAACCCATACTGTTATAGTTTCCTTCTTAATGTGAGAAATATCCTAAAATTGATTTTAAGTGGTCCATAGAGTACAATGAATTTTGCACTGGAGTCAAGAATAGGCTGAGTTTCATAACAGAATCTAGAAGATTCCTCTTCCCTTTACTTTTAGAGATAAATTGCAGTGCGTAGAACACAGATGTGACTATGACTCATACCTGATGAAATTACTTGAGTTAGCTCACCTGTTCGATCTGTTTGTACCATATCATCAGCACGTCCTCTAGCTGACGAACAGTTTCTGAATTGCTAGCAGCGATTGTCACTTCTTCAAAGGTTTGCAGTTTGGAAAAATCAAAGTTGTCTACACTCTTTAACTTAACTGTTCCCTCAATACTTATTCTAGCACCTAAAAGGAAAAAAATATTGAGAAGAGGTGTTTAATGTCAATGTGTTAAATATCACTGTGTGGTTTCAAGGTGTAATTACTAAAAAGTTAGAGACCTAATACTTCATAAAAATATAAGTCTAATTGATCATTAGATTGTGAATTGATGGTTTGTTAATAAAATTGTCCTTTAACAATAGAAATAGCGTAATTATATATTTAAAATAGAGTTTATAATAAATTATATCTTTTTAAATATAGTGGAATTTTTCACAAATAATATAGAAAGAGAATCCTCCTGCTGTAATAGAAAACAAAAATGACAACTTATCTTACTCCTGCAAAAACCCTGGGAAAGGGAAGTGCTAATGATTTGGTACCTTAACATCTACTTTTGAAATGGAATTTTTTTAACTCATGCTTATTTTTAATAACATATAGTTCATTTTCTCATTTTTAGTAATGTGTTAGACAAGAAATGTTATACTTACCATCTAAAAATGAAAGGTATCTGTTGATTGTTTCAGTGAAAATGTGTTTTTCTGACTCTCCCTGCTTGGATTGGTTTAAAGCACCCCAATTATTTGTTGCAAGGATAGCTGGCAGAAATATCTTTGCCAGCATATTCCTGATCCCATTTAGGAGTCCTTTTGAGCCATCCAGAAGAGTAACCAGCACTTCCTGAAAGGGCAGTGTTCAAATGTTTTTACATGCTGATCCCAATAAAGAACTGACAATCATAACCTATTTTACATTACAATAAGCATAGGCAATACATTTTATAAACTACTAGGAAAGCTTAAGTGGTTGTGAATATTAGAGTTCTAAAATCATCAAACTTATATTCTGCCCTCATTTTACCATTTACATGCTTGTTCAGCAAGTAAAACTTCCCCTGGTGCTTTAATTTCCACAGAGGGACGGAGATGTGGCCTGGAGCCTGTGCAATGTGAGGGAAATGAAACTGGGCCTCCTGCATAAACAAAGTTTTCAGTTGAAAGTTGCCCGGTCTCTGAAAAGGGAATCAGAAACACTGTGCCAGTCCAGGGAAAAAGCAACAAAACCAGCCCTCTGCTCAGAGTTTTGCATGGAAAAACATTGGTCAAAGGGTACAAACTTTGTTATTAGTATGTTTGAGAATCTACCATAGTGCATGGTGGTTATAGTTAACAACTAGTGACCCGGTGCACAAAATTCGTGCATATTAAAAGGGGATTAATTAGAGAAAATAATTTAATATTGCTATTTGCCCTTTCTCTATAATAGAAGTGTAGAGATGAAAGAAAATTAGTAAAATGTATATGAAAACCTTCCTCCTGTCAGAGTCTGGGGCTTACCATGGGACCCAGAGTCAAGTCCCCGCCTACCCACATGCACCTCAAAATCACGTGAGACCCAGACCTGGCTGCCTCCCCCGCCATTGGGCTAGATCCAGACCCGGCCAGTCCCACCCTTGTCAAGCCCTGCCGGGCAGGGGGCATAGCCTCAGGTCCCCCAGCCCAGACCAGAGTGGGGGGCATGTCTTGAGGTCCTCCGTCAAGCCCCGCCAGGTGGGGGACACGGCCTGAGGTCCCCTTTCAAGCCCTGCTGGGTGGGGGGCATGGCCTGAGGTGCCCCATCAAGCCCTACCAGGTGGGGGGGGCACAGCCTCAGGTCCCCCAGCCCAGCACCGGGAGGGGGGCGCGCAGCCTCAGGTGCCCCATCAAGCCCACTGGGCGGGGGCACAGCCTGAGTTCCCCCGACCCAGCACTGAGGTTGCACCTTGAGGTCCCCCGTCAAGCCCCGTTGGGTGGGGGGCATAGCCTGAGGTCCCCTGTCAAGCCCAGCCAGGCAGCGGCGGCGCAGCCTCAGGTTCCATGGCCCAGTGCTGGGGCGGGGGGCACGGCCTGAGGTCCCCTGTCAAGCCCCGCCAAGCGGGGGGTGTGGTCTGAGGTCCCCTGGCCTGGCACTGGAGTGGGGGGAGCAGCCTGAGGTCCCCTAGCCCAGCACCAGGACCGGAAGCGCACCTTGAGGTCCCCCGTCAAGCCCCACCGGGTGGGGGGCGTGGCCTGAGGTCCCCTGTCAAGCCCCACAGGGGCAGGGGAGGGCATAGCCTCAGGTCCCTGCTGATTGCTCATTAAGTCTCCTTATGGGAACTTGGCCTCAGCTGTGGGTGTAGCCATCTTTGTGATGGAGTGATGGTCAATTTGCATATTCCCTCTTTATTATATAGGATACCGTATTATATAGTTGAAAGCTGCTCAGAGGGTAGATCTTAAACATCATCACCAAAATTAAAATTGGTAATTATGTGAGGTGATGGATATGTTGGTATTGCTACCATGGTAATCATTTCTGAATATAAAGTGCATTAGAGTCCTAGCCAGTTTGGCTCAGTGGATAGAGTGTCAGCCTATGGAATGAAGAGTTCCAGGTTCAATTCTCAGTCAGGGCACATGCTTGGGTAGCAGGCTCCATCCCCAGTGTGGGGCATGCAGGAGGCAGCCGATCAATGATGCTCTCTCATCATTGATGTTTCTATCTCTCCCTCTCCCTTCCTCTCTGAAATCAATAAAATATATATATGTACATATATATATACTTAAAAAGTACATTAGATCAACTTATTCTACACCTTAAACTTACACAATCTTATATGTCAATTATACTTCAATAAAGCTGGAAAAATGTTTAACTATCTATTTGAAAACAAAATATAAACATACCTCATGAATATTTTTAAGATTTATAGCACTATCATTTTGACAGCGAACAAAAAATACACACTTTCCTTTTAGTTTCTCCGGGGCTGCATTGTCTATATACAATCTCATCATTTTTGACCCTTTTGTTACTCCAGCAATAATTCGACCACATTCTGAAAACAACAGTCAAGAATTTAGCTTATGATCACATAACTGATCAAATGTGGGGGATTACTCTGCCCCTTACACTGCCGCTTCTTGCTTCCCTTCATTATAAGACGTTTTCGGTATGATTGTGGAATAAATTGTTTTCTGTCTACAAAAAGATGTCAATATTGGAATTTTTACATTGGGGCTTCCTCTGGTTCCTTTCCCCGGGTTCTGCATATCCACTCCCTTGGCCAGGCCTCAGGCAGCGCCTACACACAAACTGGCCCCCTATCCCAGCCCCCTCTTTTGCCTACCTCATTCCAATTTATCTTTCAAATCTCGGCTGAAACACCATGTCTCTGGGAAGCCTCACTGATTCCCCTGAGAAGATTCAGTTGCCTATTAAATATACTCATAGCACCCAATTTATATTAAGTTCTTCCTTGAACTAATTTCAATGAAAACTAATCATTTAATTATAAATCTTTTTGTTACTTTAAAAAACTATTAACAATATAATTGTTAGATGGCTGGTTGTAATATTAATATGCAAAAATCAATAGTTTTTTCCATTTACAATAGCCAATTTAAAATAAGATAAATGAAAATTGTAATTCCCCATCACAAAACCACAAAAATGTTTTGTGTGCCCTGCCTGTCTTCCTTTGGGTTCAGGGGGTTCCTCCCATCCTGTCATTCCAGAAATACCAGCCCTGCAGTGGTGGGCACCTGAAAACTAGACTAATTAAACCCTCTGCAAGAATGTACCTCTTGGATGGAGACACACAAAGATAAAAGGGAATCTGAGAGATGTCAATCTGGTGTTGAATCCAAAAATAACTGCCCTGAAATCCATGGAAATGCTCTATTCCTGCCCTTTCCAAGACCTGGTGGTTCAATTAAGTCTAAAATTTGTGAATACCCAAACACCTTTTTTCTTATTTAAGTCAGAGTCTATTTCTGTTGCTTGCAGTCGAAGAACCCTGGTACAATATAAAAGCTTAAATGCTCATTCATAGAGGCTGGGATGAGAGCTACCTCTACCTTTGATAAAAGAACCTGACTTTGTCCCATTAAGCAATGTGTACATTCCCTGGAAAACAACTGCTATCTCAGCCTCCCTAGGGTAGCCATGTGACACAGTTCTGGCCAAGAAGACAACCTGTGCTTTCCTGAAAAAGTGGAGGTGTGTGACCGGTGAGGCCCTTTCCCACAAGTGCCTTGGACCTGGATGTGATGCCCAGAGCTTCATGGGGCAAACATGAACACACAGCCAACATGTTAAGAATGGCAGAATAAAAAGAATCTGTGTTCTGGTGGCATTGCTGAGCATTTGAACCATTGCTAGTCACTGCCTCCCTTGTTACGAGAGAAAAATAGACCCACTATTAGGATTTCTGACTTACAGCTGAACATATTCCGGGGTGGCAGATCATAATAGGGGAATGGTTTCTAAAAATCACAATGCAACTGTACTATGGGATACTGTACAACATTGTTTTAACATAGAAAATGTCAACTGCAAAAAGCAAGTCAAAAATAAAACATATGATCACATTTTTAAATGATATAAGCATTTATATGTTAGCACATGCATATAAGAAAGACATGTAGAGAAATATTTACCAAGCTGAGAAATGTGCTACTTTGTAGATAGTAAAAATAATGATTAAAAATAGGTCTAGCCGAAACCGGTTTGGCTCAGTGGATAGAGCGTCGGCCTGCGGACTCAAGGGTCCCAGGTTCGATTCCGGTCAAGGGCATGTACCTTGGTTGCGGGCACATCCCCAGTAGGGGGTGTGCAAGAGGCAGCTGATAGATGTTTCTCTCTCATCGATGTTTCTAACTCTCTATCCCTCTCTCTTCCTCTCTGTAAAAAAATCAATAAAATATATATTTTTTTAAAAAATAGGTCCATCCTTCCTTCTGACAATTCCCCTCCTGTGAATCCTTTCCAATACATTTCCTAATCCACATTGAATTAGCGTCAATGATTTTCATTGAGGCATTGTTTAAAGGAACAAAAAGTTATAAATAACCTAAATTCTAATAAAAGGAGATAAGTTTTGAAAATCATAGTTACATTAGCCTCGGGGGGGAGGGGGAGAAGAAGTAATCCATCAAGGAGTTGACAATGTTTATTTCAAGTGAGAGAGAATGTGGGTGATTTTTATTCTAACGGTAGATATTTTCTTATCTTTCTATAGTTTTCATGTATTGTTATCATTTTTAATGAGTTGTGAAAATATGGGCCATGCAATAATGCACCAGGGTAAGAACTGTGAGAGACAGAAAATCCACAGAGCAGACCTACTCAGTACGTATGAGTTTACATATTTTGTTGGGGAAGGAAGATATACACATTCAACAATTAGATGAAATTAGAAGAATATAATCAGTGCTATACAGGAGTCTGGAGAACAGGGTCAAGTGTGGTTTGGAACATTCTGGAAGGCTCTATAGAAGAGAGTGCATCAGGTCACCTGGAGGAGGGGCAGGACTTGGCTGGGTGGAGAGAAGGAAGGCATTCTGAGAGTCAGGAAGGTGGAGAAAAGCTCACAGAAATGACTCTGGTATGAACAGAAAACAATGAAGGGACTGGCTTACAGAGAGCAGAAGGCTCACGTCTGGAAGAACAGGAAATCAGACCAAACAGGTCCTGTGTGTCCAGGTTACCATGGGTCTTAGCGGGTAATTGAGGGGTTGCACCCAATGCCATAACTAGCAGCACAAGGAAAGATTTACTTGGCAGGAGTAAGTAGTGTGAACTTCAGAGGAGGAGTCTGGTCACAGAGATACTGGTTTTCAATCCGGGATACTAGGGCGGCATGAAGTATGGGCCAGCCATAAGGCAGCAGAGTTTAAAGCAAAAAGGGCCCAATAGGAGGGACACACACTCAAGATAAAATCCACAGGGTTTGGAAGGTAAGGAGTCTAAGGCCAAAAGGATGGCCTGTGCACCTAGTTATTAAGACAAAGGTCTAACTACCTGGTAAACTGTTAATTGTTTTAAGAATAACGAGAACAGTAGGGGAAGCCAGATATTCCAACTGACAGCTGCAGAGACAGATGTGACCAGGACCACAGGGAGCGGCTGCTGAGCTCTTGGGTGGTTTTGTGACTATTTCTAGTCATCTGAAAACGTGTGTACAAATTGGCTCCACCTGTTTCAGGGAAAATCCAATTAAATTCTAGAGAAAATCTGTATTCCCCAGGAGAGGTCAGTGATTTCTATAAGAATGTTTTCTCCTTAAGTCATTATAATAGCCCAGATGGAGTGGCTCAGTTGGCTGAGCATCGCACCAAAAGGTTGTTGGTTCAATTCCCAGTCAGGGCACACATCTGGGTTGTAGGTTCAATCTCTAGTCTGGGCACATACGGAAGGCAACCAATAGATGTTTCTCTCTCACATCGATGGTTCTCTTCCCCTCTCTCTCTCTCTCCCTTCCTTTCTAAAAATCAATAAATGTATTCTCTAGTGAGGATTAAATAAGTAAACAAACAAACAAGCAGAACAGAAACAGACTCAGATACAGAGAACATTTTGACAGTTGTTAAAAGCAAATAATTTTTTTAAAAATCATTATTAATACCTGAAACATATATATTTGGATTTAAATTGTATTGTTTTTAAGATATAAGCTTCTGATCAATTTTCTTTATAAATGTAAGATTTCCCATGTATAAGAGAAAAGACAGGCTGCACTTTAACGTTTATGAACTACTAGCCAGCACAGTACCCGGGAAAACATCCTTACCCAAACCAGGCGCATCTCCTTCCTGGTACAAGAATTTCAATGTCTTACAACCATCTTTCATAAAAAAATAAGTAAATGGTTCCAGCTGTTAAATAAAAGGAAAAAAATCAATAAAATGACTAGGGTACTACAATAAAATGAACCAAGCCCTGTGTTAGGCATTTTACATACTGTAATCTTCATCATTTTGTAGATTAAAAAGAAAAAAAAGGCTCAAACAGTTTATTCATGATACACAGTGTCAGGCACATCAGAGGCAGGATTAGAATCTGAACTAATTTAACTCCAAAATTACTGTAGAATATAGGGTGAATTCTATTTCTGAACCTCACCAGAGGATATCTTTTCCATTGGTTTTGTTTTTTGTTTTTTTGGGGGGGTTTTTTTGTTGGTTTTTTTTGGGGGGGGGGTGTTTGTTTTTTTGAGAGAGAAAGTGTGTGTGGAAGGGAGGGGGAGAGACAGAGAGAGAAACATCCATGTGAGAGAGACACATCTGATTGGTTGCCTCCCACACGGGGGATTGAGCCTGCAACTGAGGTATGGGCTCTTGACTAGAATCGGACCCAAGACCCTTCAGTCCATGGGCTGATGCTCTAATCACTTAGCCAAACTGGCTAGGGCAAGGGAAATTCTTAAAAGCGGGTTTGGGGAACAGAAAACTTGGCAGATTAATTGTTTTGTTTGACCAATTATTTGAGTAATTAAGTTTTTAGCAATTGTAATTTGACCCATATTGTAGCCAAACTAATATAAAAACAAATTATTATAATGACAGTCTTCTATATTTATGAGCTTGAAGTTCTTACTTAATTATGAGTCAGTGTAATATTTTAATAAGTAGAAAATTAAACAGATCGTGTAAACAAAACCTCACACACATCATTTGGGAAATACAGTTACTGAACCCACTTCACTGATGTCATACATTAAGTGTCTCTCTTGAGCTGTGTGTTTCTCTTCACTTATTGACCATATGTGGGATGTATCCCAAGTCTGGCAAAGCCTCTCCCCCTAGGACAATGGTTCTCAAACAAAAGTGCGCATCAGAGCAGTACCCAGAGAGCTTTTACAAATACAGAATGCTGGGCCTGAGGACTTGCATTTCTAAAAGGTTCCAGGTGGTGCGCATGCCCCGGGTCCTGGGACCAGGTTTGGGACCCACCACGTAGGAGGTGAAAAGGAGCCACAGTTATGTGCAAGGTTCTAGCCCTTAATTTTCTACTCTTCCACCTCACACATAAACTTGACTCTCTTGCACAATTATTTCAGGTTGTAACCTGAAAGATACAAAAGCTGTCAGCACAGCTATTCTTGCCCAGTTCCATAAATACTTCCTTGCTGCGTCTGACTTTTATGTCCCTTCAGCTTTGAAAGCATACAAATTCTCAGAAGTAGAGCACTTGACTGAAAGAGATCACAATACCAAAGGCACTCCGTTCTTTTTTAGACACATTGTTCTCCTGAGACCAACAGAGTGAACGTTGTCATGGGCCAAGATCATGACTGCGGATTTAAAATTCACTTACAATATGTAACGTTTTACAAATAGTTCATCTGCGCTGCACCACAACCTTGCACTAGGTGAGGCGGCATTATCATGCCCCTGGCCGAAGAGAAAAGTGCAGCTAAAAAGAATTTGCGTGAAAGATCCGAGACACAACCACAGTGCAGAGCCCGGAACTGACACAGACCAGCACCTCCAGATCCGTGCTCTTTCCACAGAGCCGTATTGTTGCCTCCTTGACTTTGGAAAACACTTGTCATATAAATCAGGACAGCAATGTATGGGACTACCTTGAGCAGTGCTGAACGAAGGGAACAGTAAAAGTGGAAGCGACAAAAGCGTGAATGCTAAGAGGGTAGAAATCTCTGGTTTGGTGAAGGTCCCGGCAAGAAAAAGAGTCCCAACAAAAGAGCTTTCAATTCCCGAACCGGTTTGGTTCAGTGGATAAAGCATCGGCCTGCGGACTCAAGGGTCCCAGGTTTGATTCCGGACAAGGGCATGTGCCTTGGTTTTGCGGGCACATACCCAGTGGGGAGTGTGCAGGAGGCAGCTGATCAACGTTTCTCTCTCATCAATGTTTCTAACTCTCTATCCCTCTCCCTTCCTCTCTGTAAAAAAAAATCAATAAAATATATATATTTTTTTAAAAAAAGCTTTCAAAGAAACTTCATAATAAAGAGGCTACTTCTAGAGGCCAGAGCAGAGTAGGGGAAACTGTGGCACTAGCACCAATATAACAGGACTAGCAACAAAGGAAAACCAGCAGCACCCCAAGGCCTGAAAGGGTAGGCATGGGGAGAATGGTGTAGCTGAAAGCAGGTTGAGAACTGGAGCTGTGGGGGAGGGACCGCTCAGGAGGAGCTGTAGTTATAGGAGGACATGACCATGGCCAGACAAAAGGCCAAGTGGGGAGGGTCAGACTTCTCTCCCCCTCTGCCCTCCAGTCTCCTGCTGGTGTCTCCCAGTGGCTGAGCCACTTGGAAGCCACAGAGCAAGGGAGCCCAGGTGATGGATTCCAGAGAGGTCATCCTTCCAGGCCACAGAGAAGGGTGAAGCAAAGTGGAGAATGGGTCTGAGGGCAAACAAAATAACTATACACCCTCTGTTGTCCACAGCTTTGTGGTGCTCTTAATAAGCTGCTTTCACACTTCACATACATGGAAAACTTTTCCGTATACAGTCTTCTCAACCACCACACCAACCCATGACACCCCTTGTTCCTCGTTCCATCTTCTTACTCACCTGTCCACCAAGTTTGATGCAAATTTACTGCATGTCCTTGCCTTGTCCTTTGGGTGAAATAAGGGCTCTCATCTCTCCCAGATTTTGACATTGCTTTTCCTCCTGGCTATCCTTTCTTCCCTCCACTGTGGCTTTGCAATTCACAGACATTTCTAAAGGCGTCACCTTTCCTGTCTTGATTCTTCCCTTAAGCACTAGATTTCCCATTCCGTGCAGCCTAAGCAGGATCTGGCCTGGTCTGTGATGGCCTTAACAGAAGAGCCTAACCACACAGACCCAAAGTCTGAGACACTCTCCAGGAATGACAAGAGAAAGGGTTTGCAGAACATAGCACTCCCACTTCCTGGCTAGCCAGTGAGAAAGACTTCCTCCAGGCACAGGATGCCAGTCCAGAAAGCCAGGGAACAAATATTTAAAGGTGAGATGGCCAGCTCTGCGGGCACTCATCTCCCTTAGTCCTCACAGCTGTCCTCCCCTGACAGCACTGGCCAAGCCCAATGCCCATGCCTATGCCCTTTGCAGAACTGCTGGGATTCCATTGTGGGGTCAGCCAAAATGTGTGGCCTAACCATTTTTAGGTGGAACAAGGTGATTACCCATCTGGTTTCATCCTTTACCAAGTGCAGGAATGGTCCTTGGGACAGGCCTGAAGCCTGGGCCTAATGAGAAACAAGTTTTTAGAAATTGGCCTTTTCTTCATCTCATAGTCATCTGCTCAGGGAGGTATAGGGTTTTGGGTTTTTTGGGTTTTTTGAATTTTTTTGTGTTGTGTTTTTTGTTTTTTGTTTTTGTTTTGTGGGGTTTTTTTGCACCACTTTTTTGCGTTAAAGAATGTGCAGATACATAGCGAGAATTGCCAAAGGAACCTAAATAACCAGTAGGGAAGGGAGGCCAGGAGTGTGTTAAAACAAGCAAAAAACAAAGCAAAACAAAACACCAGAAACAACTTGAGAATAATGCAGAGAAACCTCTTGCCATACGAGTGGAATCATCCACAGCCAAAACAGCCTGCGGAATCTGTGGGGTCCAGGGTAAAACGTAAGTGCAGGACTGCTTATTTTAAAAATTAAGAATTTCAAGATGGCGACAGCAGGTCACTAAACACACTGCAGGGCCCTTCAGCACAGGGGCCTGTTTAACTATCCAGCCGGCATGCCCGTGAAGCCAACCTTGACCAGACCTGTACTTTCCCGCAGGGAACTTCGGTGGCCTGAGAAGCCATACCCTACTTCCAGGTGTTTGCTATGGCACCTCTTGTTTTGTGTATACGTCTCCATGCATCTTTCTAACCTTCGCCAATAAAATAGCTCAAAGGTATTGATCTCTCTGCATCAATCACATTTCCCATCTCATGTAACACTCTAAGGGAGTTGGAAAATAAGTAATCCCATTCATACTGTCAGGGAACTGCCATTGATAAAGTTTTATAAGGCCCTGGAAGAAATAAAGGGCAGACAACTTTCCAGAACTTGACAACACACGACATTGCATCAAGCAAGAGAGAGGCTTTTTTTAGGAGCCATTCCACAGAATCGTGGCTCCTAGAGCAAGCTAACGAGTTTTGCCCACATTTGCTGGTCCCTGTGAAAGCAGGGTGCATAGATCCTGATGATGACAACCTCAGCACAATACCATCACCCACCCAACTCTCTCACCAGTGCATTCGGTGGGACAATCAGCTCACCACCAGCATGTATCTGCTCACCGGTCTTGCTGGGGATCCAGCCCACTCCACTCCAATAGTCGATAAAATGCTCAAGCAGATTTTTATTAGTAGCAGTTCATTATTAGTAGTAATTTTGTTGAGAAACTATTTAGAACCAGAGCTACCAGACAGGATGCTATGATACTGCTTCTAAGAGCTGCTAGGACAGTCACAGCTTACCATCTATCAGTATAGTTAGGGTGGCCATATAAACTCATCATCCAAAACTGGGACCCTTTTAGGAGTGAAAGGAGGGACTGTTAATAATTATGTCAGGAAAGTAGGCATAATCCCGGACTGGCCCTGGCACGCTGAAATCTCTGGCAATCGCCTCCTTGTTTTCTACCAGACTCAGGCACTAGTCACTGTTCCCTAGCTAAGATTTCCGCAGTTTTTCTACCCAAATGATCTACATATGTAGTTCCTATAACCTGTCCTTTTAAAATATTACTCTACCTATGCTTGCCTATTTCTCTAACTTCTAAAGTCATTTTGAATTAGAATTTTAGCCAAATTCTTAGTTGCTAGCTCTTCTCTTTTCTTCCTTCTCAACAGGAGACCTAACTAGAAATGTCATCCAACTGTCTATATTTCTATAAAATAAAGCTTCTCTAGTCAGTGAAATTCCAACCTTCTCTTTCTAAATGTGTTGTTGTTCATGACTCCAGTTTCTTAAACCAATCACTTCTCCAAAGAGCAATTTGAAAAAGCATGACAAGACAGACTTACAGATGGGCAATCCAAAAGTAATTCTTCGACGGCTACTACGTCCAGGCCAAGAATTTCTGATATGATTTCAAATAAGTATTTGTATGAAGGGTCAATTTGCAGTCTTCGGCTTTCCCTTGCATCTCTAAACCTTGCCTAAAGAATAAACACCACATGCAAACACTGTAATTATAAAGAAAAGCTAACAATGTTATTTGTATTTAAAATAAAAGTGACATTTATGAATCGTAAGCAAAACCTGTCTCTCTTTCAATGTCTCCTGTAGGTTGGGAATGCCACTCATACTTCGGAGGTATTTGGATGACCTATGGGAAGACTGAGAAAGTGCTTCAGAAAGCATTGATTGCACCGTTCTGGGCGCGGGCCTGGCTCGAACTCTCTGTGTCTCCTCCTCATCATCGTCTGGAAACACTATTCTTTCACTAGAAGGAATGAGATTCAGAAGATCGCTTCCCACAGAGGAAGGTCTTTTTTCAGAAAAAGAGGCCGCAGCTAATCCGGAGGGCGTCACTTCCGGGGCCTTTGCCTGCGGAGCTTCTTCCCCGCCAGGAGGAGGAGCCTCGTCTCCCGGAGGGGGCGGGGCCGGGTCTCCGGGACCCGGAGGGGCGGGGTCTTCGGGACCGGGAGGGGAGGTGCCTCGCGGAGGGGGCGGGGCCTCTTCTTCCGGAGGGGGCGGGGCATCCTGCTCCTCGCTCATGTTCGCCCCTCTTTCCTCCTGCAGAGCACCTTAAGCTTCAAAACCTGGAGTGTAAATTATAAAAAGTTTTCTTTTAAAACTGTACAATAAATTGAGTGTTATGTGTCCATTGATTCCTCCCCTTGAAGCTAGACAAGTAGCAAAATCATCTGTTTCTCCCTTATTATGTTATCTACAGAAGCTAAATTTACAGGAAATTATTTACGTTATTTCATTTTTCAATTACAGTTTACATTCGATATTATTTTGTATTAGTTTCGGGTGTACAGAAAGATGATTTTTTTTAAGAGTGCAGCGCGCGCGAACACACACACACACACATACACACACACACACATACACACACACACACACACACACACGGTAGGGGCCTTTCAAACTCTAAGAGCCCCTCCTGATTATGATACCACCCTAGGGGACTGCTGCTCCACACATACCCCATCCATCATACTAACCACCTGTGTGTGTCTTCTTACCTCAGTTTCCTTGGAATTTATGTAAAGCTGTTTAAGGAAAAAACAAAAACGCAGCATTGAATTTCTGAAACTTATTAGAATATTCCTTCCAGAGTACATGTTCTAAGCAAAGAGTTCAATTCGTGCTCTAGTAATTGAGTGCTGGCATAGGGAAGAGATTAACCAATGAACTTATATGCATATATGCATATATGCATATATGCATAACCCATGGGCAGACCATAGTGCAGGGAAGGCCTGGGAAGGAGGGGAATGGGGAAGGGGGACGTCTGTAATACTTTCAACAATAAAGATAAATTTTTAAAAAGAATCTTTATGGTTAGTAGTTTGCAAACACTGAATATAAGGAAACTGATAACTAGGTATTAATCACTATCACGACTGAGAAACAAATAAATTCTAAATAATTTCTATGGTTGAAATTTATTTATTTATTTTTTTTTTGTCTAAATAAATCATGTATCTAAGACTCTCTGTACCTGAGATTTTCATTTAGGTGAGATTTTGCCTAGGGGAGCTGTAGAAATCTTTCTCTAACGATATAATTTGAGATGCAATTTCAATGTGTTGATTCATCATCTGTAAGTCTGTCTTGTCATATATAAAGAGGTCAGGGTTATTTTCAGGTTAGTTTTAAAAAGTCATTGAAGAGGGACCATGACCGAGGCTGGTCTGACCCAGGACAGTCTGGAATGTGTAAACCATTTGCTCCAAAGCGTTCTTGGTTAGGGAAAATACAACCTTGTCACTCATTCATTAGCTGGCTGTAAATTGCTCAAATTGTTTGGCCTTGTTTAATTTTTTGTCTCAGTTTTCTTTATTCCAGTTGCTAAGGAATTTCTCTCTCTTCTTACTATGCTGCCACATTACCACTTCCAAACACTGATGCAACTATTTAAGTTAGAGAAGGAATACAGCTATGTTACTTTATATAGAAGAATTCCTTAAAACTATAGCAAAATTCTAAATATATTACATAGTTGAAATGGGAAAAATCTGAGTAAATATCAGTTAGGTTACCACATCATATATGTTTGTATATATGTTGGTTATTTACATCAACATGTTTGTAATAGCAAAAACAAGCAAAAAAACAAACACATTTCCTGGAAACAAACAAAATGTCCCTTCATAAAGGACCCATTAATTATACTGTAATTAATACTTGTACTGTAATTGTTCTATAATATTCTCCCTGTTCAATAAAATTTTAATGCAGACATTAGCAATAAAAAAGGATAAGAAAAAACTATATATACAGATGTAGAAAGATCTTTCTATATATTGTTACATAGAAAAGAACAAGGTACTGTACATTGCATAATAGCAATTGTATAAAGTTTTTAAAGTGTATTTATGCCACATATGGTATTTCATCTATTCCAAGAAGCACTTTTTTAAAAAAAAATGATTTTAGAGAGAGAGAGGAAGGGAACAGAGAGAATGAGAGAGAGGGAGAAACATCAATTTGATTTTCCACTTACTCATGCATTCATTGGTTGATTCTTTATGTGCCCTGACCGGTGATGGAACCTGCAATCTTGCTATATCGGGACAATGCTCTAACTAATTGAGCTGTCAGGCCGGGGCCCTAGGATACACTTTCAAAAAGGTTTAATTGACAATATTTTTTTCTTTCCTCACAGTTTTTCCCTTATGTAATTATGTATATGAAATTTGCATTTATGTAATTGCATAAAATTTGTGTACTTTCATAGATCAGTAACAGTTTATATTTGGTAAAATGCACTAAAAGTTTAAAATTTAAATTAAAAATTAAAAGCTTAAAATTAAAAATATAAAATGTATGTAACTATATAAAATCAGTAATAGTTTAGATTTGATGAAAAATATTTAAAACTTTCCAGGGAAGATTCACAGTAAATTAACAATGACCACCCCGGGTGAGGAAGAATGGAGGATGTAGAGGAAGAACCTCACTTTTCAACTTTATAACTTTCTGTATGGCTCTTTAAAAAATACAGTCATGCCCTGGCTGGTAAGAGCAGCACCCTGTGCACCAAAGGGTCACAGGGTTCGATTCCCGGTCAAGGGTTTGTACCCGGTTTGCAGTACCAGGGTTCCGCGTTCATCCCCAGCTCCAGTTGGGGCATATGCAGGAGGCAACCCATCAATGTATCTCTTTCTCATTGATGTTTCTCTCTCTCTCCCTCTCCCTCCCTTCCACTCTCTAAAAAATAAAGGGGGAAAATGTCCTGGGACAAAGATTAACAACAATAAAAGCTAGCCATGTGCATATTTTACTTGTATTATATGTGTGTATATCGTATATAATAACATACAATATGTATTTATATTTCCCCCTATCTAGTTTAGGATTTAGCAAGACTAATTCTGCAATGAAGAGGCCGGTCCTTACACACTTTGCTGGCCCTAACAGCACAGAGTGAACGCAGGATAAACACTTGTTCATCTTCTCCCTCCTCTCCTCCCATCTCCTCCACTGATAAGTTACTGCCACATGCAACCATTTTAAGTTCTCACCACCCCTTCTCCTTAAGTTCAATTTTGGAGGTTCATTGGATGTCCCCAGTCACCCGTAGGCATTTTCAGGAGCTTTGAGGTGCTGGACTCCTCTAGGCATAGGAATGCTGAAATCAGCGAGTGCATGCTTAGGAGCGAAGGGGCCAGCCACTTCACCCACACCCCTTTCTTGGACCATTTCTATAAGCCCATCCCTTCTTCCTTCTTGATCATTGAGAGTCTTCTGCATTCCTGGCCGCTGTGGCTACCCACAAAAACCGAGGAGCCCCACCAAAGCAAACGCACAAATGCGGAGACAGACTGGTAAACACGCAGGGTGGCCAATGTCAAGAAAAGGTGAATTAACGAAGGGCAGAGAGAGACGGGCAGTGAAAGAAACTTCTGGAAAACACGTGACAGAGAGGGGAGTGTTCTAGGCAGAAGGTGGGGTTAATGGGGTGCAAAAGGCAGGAGAGGGCGTAGTGGTAAATGCAGTGGAGACTTTTCGGGTGTAGGGGACCGCGGAGGAGAGGAGCAGAAAATAAGGCTGGAGGGATAGGTATTTTGTCTGTTTTACTTTTGAATTCTAAAAAAGGGGAGGAGGGTGTGAAGTCGCTTAGCTGTCCCGCGAAGAGACTGGACTTTACCAGGGGCAGTGACTTCGCTGGGTTTGTAGCTGGCTGTTACTTGGGAGGTGGGAGACTGAACTTTAGCACCGACTCCACTCCCCGCAAAAAGGGGGCAAACCCGCCAGCGCAGGGCTCCCCGGGCCGGAGCGCGCCCTCCCCGCCGCTGCCCCAGCTCACCCGGGCCACCGAGCGGCCGCTTCGCTGGGCTTGCTGCTCTTGACCTTCTCCGCGGCCAAGGCTCGGCCGTTGGGAGTCCAACAGCGGTTCCCCCGGGGGCGCACCGCGCAGGCTCGGAAGGGCGCTGCTCCGGGAGGGTGCGAGGTGCGGGGCGCTGGCTGCAGGGACGCGGGCGCCCCCACCCTCGCCCCCGCGCGCTCTCTGGGGACGCGCGCCCTACGCAGCGGGGAGGTGAAACATCGTTTAGGGGCCGAGCCACTGAAGAGAGACTGCCTAGAGGTGGAAATCTGGGGGGCGGGTTGGGGGGTGGGGGGCGGGTGCTGGGAAGGATTTCTGGATATGCTTTGAAGGGACTGGCATGAAAGTGTAAATATATAAAAGAACGTTTTCTGTAACCTTTACATTCTCTGAAGTTAGTATTTCACTTGAGAACCTAAAATGTTTTCCTTTGAATTCCTTTACTCAGAAACCTATGACTGATGATACAGAGAATAGAAAGACTGAAGAAAACTGACTTAGAAGTCCACACCTGCCTCTTTCCACTACACTTCTGCTTTTCCTGCAATTCCCTGACACTGTGTGACGGGTGTGGTTTAATTGGGTGTTAACGTCAATCTTGGAATATAGAGCAGATCAATTTACAGTGAGGACTGAGAGATCTGCCAACTAGAAAAAACACACAATGATCATTAAAAAATCACAAGAAAAGTTAAATAAACCAAGGTCCATCCATACTAAGAAGTAGCACGCAATGGTTATACAGTGAGGTTTGGGCTCCATAACGGCCCCTGCACATCTTGCTGAGTACACCAAACTGCAATGCCTCACTGGCCTGACCCTGAGCAATCGTGGTGTGGCTAAGGAGCTCACCTTCCAAGCCAGAGGGACTAGCTTGCTTACTTTGTGCCACAAAAGATGCTGACCCCTTAGCCCTGGAACCCTCAGCTGCCTTCCCAATCCACTGCCTGCGTCAGGGCCTCTAGTGTGGCCCAGTGGGACCTGGCAGCAGAACTGGCCTCCCATGTGATACCCCTGCTGTTTGTTGGGCTGTGAGTAATAGAGTTTCTCTCTGGTCCATCTTTCGACTAGTCTACTTTGGACACTTCAATTATGGCAGGTTTACTAGTAATCCTTGCCATCTTCTCACTCAGAGGTATTTAGCTACACTAATAAAAGGATAATATGCTAATTAGAACGGACGTCTTCCGACGACCTTCCAGATGTCCTTCCTGACAAAGCCGGGGCCGGGCAAAGCTGCCCGTGGTCCCAGGCTCCTGCGGCTGCAGCCAGCCCAGGAGAAGCTGCCCGTGGTCCCAGTCGCTTGTGGCCAGCCCAGGCAAAGCCGGCCCAGGTCCCAGGTGCCTGCAGCTGGCCAGAGGGAGGGAAGCCTGGGTCCTGGGTGTGGGGGCCAGGGCAGAGGCAGTTAGGGTGATGAGGCCAGCAGGGGAGGAGTTAGGGGCGATCAGGCAGTCAGGCAGAGGTGGTTAGGGCTGTTCAGGCAGGCAGAGGTGATTAGGGGTGATCAGGCAGGCAAGCAGAGTGATTAGGGGTGATCAGGCTGGCAGGCAGGAGAGTGGTTAGGAGCCAGTGGTCCTGGATTGCGAGAGGGATGTCCAACTGCTGGTTTAGGCCCAATCCTGCAGTCGGACATCCCCCAAGGGGTTCTGGATTGGAGAGGGTGCAGGGCTGGGCTGAGGGACACCCCCCATGCACAAATTTCATGCACCGGGCCTCTAGTCCTATATAATAAAAGCATACTATGCTAATTAGACTGGACGTCCTTCTGGACAAAGCTGAGGCAGAGGCTACTGCCATGGCAGGTGGGGGCCGAGGCAGAGGTGGCCACTGTGGTGGCGGGGGCCAAGGCAGCCACTGCAGCGGCAGGGGCTGAGCCCCTTGCAAGAATTTCGTGCATTGGGCCTCTAGTATATATATATAAAAGCCTAAGTGATGGTTAGTACTGGATTGACTAGAGAACTGGACAACCAGCTGGTAGCTATGATATGCACTGACCACCAAGGGGAAGACACTCAATGCAGGAGCTGCCCCTGATGGTCAGTGTGCTCCCACAGCCAACCTCCCGCCATCCCTCCCCTCTCCCTCCCCTCTCCCACCTGGCTGGTCCTGATTGGCTCTGGGACTGGGCGAGACAGACCCGATTGTCAAGGAGGGACCCCACCCATGCATGAATTTGTGCATTGGGCCTCTAGTATCTATATATTCTGAGGTAGTAGAAAACAAATTACAGACTATCATATCCTTTAAAGAGCTTTAAATATGTCTATGTGCCCTTACCTACAAATTCCTCTTCTGACAATATATACTAAAGAAATAATACTTAATATGGACAGAGCTTTTGTTCAAAAGATGTGTATTGATCGATGCAATAGTTTAATTGACTCTGGCAGAGAACTAAGTTCATGAAATACTGCCCATGATAGCACTCCTCAGGGTGCCTGAGATATGGAAAAAGTGCACCTTCCAGAGAGTTCTCTTGAGGCTTAATAGAAATAAAACACCATGCAGCACATATAACATTTTAAGTGATTAGACTGCCCAAGACCCTGAAAATTAAATGTCCCTAAAAATAAAATGAGAGAATGTACATGAAAACACTTAGCACAGTAGTACATAGTAGTACATAATGCTACTTGCTATTGTGCTACTTGTTAAATATTAGTATCAGTGTATGGAGTACAGGGGGGAAAAAATACTGAATTAGTAATCAGGGGACCTGAATATACCCTAAGACTATGCTACCCAATAACTCAACTAATTTATTCTGAAATTCAGATTGTGAAACTGCTTTAGTCCTGAGTCTCCTTATTCGTAAAATGAAATGCAGGAGATGAGTTGATCTCTAAGTTTCCTTCCTGTTCCAAAAATCTATAACTCCACGATGAGTTTGATTTCAAGCCTCAGCAACTGAGAGAAAGATGATATTATTTATAGAAATAAAAATGTCAAGACAACCAACTGGAAATGTCTAGATGCTGTAGGTAATACGCAGTTAAAGTGCACAGATTATCAATATTTGTTACATTATAACTGTCCTAATGTAGCCACTTGATCATATTATCAAATAATTTTAGTAGCCAACCATTCAAGTAAAAAATCTATGACTATAAAAGGCTAAGTGACTGACTCTCCACCTGTTCAGCCATCCAACCAACCGACCTGCTGCTATATATGCCGCGCACTGGCAATTTAAAAATAGATGTTGACTCTCACATGTGCAATGCATGTAAAGCTCTCACTGGTGCCAATCGCACACGTGTGTTTTGATCTGTCATTGTCCATCGTGAACTTGGTTAAGACGTCTATTATAGAGAAAGGGCAAATAGTGATATTAAAATATTTCTTCTAATTAATTTCCTTTCAATGTGCAGGAATCGTGCACTGGGCCACTAGTATATAAATATTGAATAACTATCCACAGTTCATTCTCTCTCAAGCTTTTCTTCCAGGATTATTGATTTATGGCTGAAACAACACATTAATACCCCTGTTTAGTTGTCCATTCCATTTAGTAAAAAATAAAAGAAAATAGACTGCCAATGCAGAAATCTAAAACAACTCACAGTAGAAACCTGGGCAACTAATAATAAGATGTTTATTAAGAAAAATTAACAACCATGAAAGCATTTTAAATATATTCTGAGTAGATTTCTTAATCTTAATTTTACTAACAAAAGAAGCCTCTTATAGTGGGTTGAATTGTGTTCCCTTAAAATGTGTCTACCTGTGAATGTGATTTTTTTGGAAATAGGATCTTCATATATGCAGTTGAGGATCTCAAGATGAGATTATCTTGGATCTACAGTAGGCTCTTAGTCCTATGACTGGTTTCCTTAGAAGAGAAAGAAGAGGGAGCTTTCGGACACAGGGAAGAAGGCCGTGTGCAGACGGAGCAGAGGTTGGAATTACAAAGCAAGAAATATCAGGAGCCACCAAAAGCTAGGAGAGGCAAAAAAGGAGTGTAGCTCTGCAGACACCTTGATCTCACACTTCTAGCCTCCAGAATTGTGCGAATTTCTACAGTTTTAAGCCACCAAATTTTGACAATGTGTTCCATCAGTTCTAGAAAACTAATATCCCTTCTATCAAAAAAGGAAACTCTTTTAACTCTTTTTGGAATTTGTCTTCACAAATAGTTACCATTCTAAACTACAGATGGTCCCTAACTAAATGATGGTTTGACTTATGATTTTTCAACTTTATGATGGTGAGAGGAAAGTGAAACACATTCAGTAGAATCTGGGTAGGCTAAGCTATGATGTTCGGTAGGTTAGGTGTATTAAGTTCATTTTCAATTTACAATCAGCTTATGACTCCATTGCAAGTTGAGGAGCATCTGTACTCCTTCCCCACTATTGCTGTCTTCCCTTTTGTTTCTATATGTGGTGCTTATTACTTTTACGTTTTAAAAAAGTATATGGTCACCCTAGCCGGTTTGGCTCAGTGGATAGAGCATCGGCCTGAGGACTGAAGGGTCCCGGGTTCGATTTCAGTCAAGGGCACATGCCCAGGTTGTGGGCTCAGTCCCCAGTAGGGGTCGTGCAGGAGGCAGCCAGTCAATGACTCTGTCTCATCATTGATGTTTCTATCTCTCTCTCCCTCTTCCTTCCTCTCTGAAATCAATAAAAAAATACAAAATTAAATTAAATTACATTAAAAATTATATGGTACCATATTGAAGTATACAGAGGTAGAAAGAATAATACATTTACCCAACATCCAGCTTAAGTTATGAAACAATGTCAAGACATTTATATCTCTCCCCTATTGTTGCCTCCATGGCCCCTTGAGGAAGTTATGTTCCTAAATTTGGAGTTATTTATTCCCAGGCACTTCCTGATTTCATTACTAGGTGTGTATTTAGCCTTAAGCAATCTATACTAATAAAAGGGTAATATGCTAATTAGACCAGGTTAACCGGCCATCTTCTGGACGTCCAACTTCCTTCTGGTCAAAGCCATGGTGGTGGGGGCTGAGGCAGAGGCAGTTAGGGGCGATCAGGCTGGCAGGGGAGAGCAGTTAGGGGCAAGATCAGGCTGGCAGGGGGTTAGGGGCAATCAGGCCAGCAGAGGAGGGCAGTTGGGGGCGACCAGGCCAGCAGGGGAGAGCAGTTGGGGGCATTAGGCAGGCATGCAGGTGAGTGGTTAGGAGCCAGTGGTCCTGGATCGCGAGAGGGATGTCTGACTGCCCGTTTAGGCAGGGATTGGGCCTAAACCGGCAGTCAGACATCCCGCAATGGGTCCTGGATTGGAGAGGGTGCAGGCCAGGCTGAGGGACACCCCCAACCCACCCCCATGCACGAATTTTGTGCACCTGGCCTTTAGTAGATTATATTGTGATACATTTTAAAACTTTGCAAAAATGGTACTGTGCCATATGGTTTTTTCCTGCAACCTTTATTTCATTTCCATTTGTGAGATTTATCTATGTTGAAATATGTTCCTCTGACTCATTTGTTTTCACTTACGTATAGAATTCACTGTATGAAAATAGTACACCCTATCTTCTTGCTGTTGAACATTTAGTTTTTTGTGTTGTTTTTTTTAACATTTAGGTTTTATCACATTTTGTTTCTATTCAAACCACGTCTCTTATTCTTAGGATATAGGCACAATAATCCTCTAGGATATATACTTAGTAGTGGATCCTAGGATGTACTATCTTTAACATTCCTAGATACTGTTAAATTACTCTCCAAAGTGTTTATAATAACTTAGGTATACACCAGCAAATGTATATGATTATCAGTTGTTCCACATCCACACCAACATTTGATTCTGACAGACTTTAATTTTTTAAAAAATATTTTATTGATTTTTTACAGAGAGGAAGAGAGAGTTAGAAACATCGATGAGAGAGAAACCTTGATCAGCTGCCTCCTGCACACCCCCTACTGGGGATGTGCCCGCAACCAAGGTACATGCCCTTCACTGGAATTGAACCTGGGACCCCTCAGTTCGCAGGCCAACGCTCCATCCACTGAGCCAAACCAGTCAGGGCAGACTTTAAATTTTTTTAAGTTTTGTCAATCTGAAGGGCATGGAAGGAACCTCCTTTTTAAATTAAATTGCTTTTCCCTATTTACCAGGATGATTTAAAATATCTGTCTATTAGTTATTTGTGTTTCCTCTTTTGTAAACTGTTTTTCTCTTTTGTTATTTTTTTCTGTTGAATTGTTTATCTTTTTCTCATTGATTTGTAAGAGTTTTTGCATATTGTGGACATCGATCCTTTGTGGGCTATGTTCTTCCACTCTGGTTTATCTTTTCACTTTTCAAAAAATTTTGATTTTATTTATTTTTAGAGATATAGGAAGGGAGAGGGAGAGAGAGATAGAAACAGTGATGAGAGAGAAACGTCAGTTGGCTGCCTCCTGCACACCCCCCACTAGGGATAAGCCAGAAACCTGGGCATGTGCCCTGACTGGGAATCAAACCCAAGGACTTCTTGGTGCATGGGACGATGTTCAACCACTGAGCCATACTGGCCAGCCTATCTTTTCCCTTTTTTATAGTGTGTTTTAGTAAAGATACATTTTTCTTTTTATATTTTATGCTTTTACACCTCATTGATAAATTTCTACCACAAATTCATAAAGATATTCTCTGATTTTTATTCTTTATGTTTTGAAATTTTGTTTTTCTCATTTATATCTTTGATACACTAGGACTTTGTTTTTTTTTATCGTAAGAAATAGAGAAATCTACATTTCCCCCTATAAATATAAACTATGATGTCCTAGCACCATTCATTGAGAACTTCCTCCTTTCCCCCTGATATCTATATCAAGTGTGTGTGTGTGTGTGTGTGTGTGTGTGTATTAGCTGTGTATTGTTGCACAGCAAATTATCCCAAAACTTAGTAGCTAAAAACAATAAGTATATAATGTGTTTTTTAAATAAATATATTTTTACAGAGAGGAAGGGAGAGGGATAGAGAGTTAGAAACATAGAACAGTGTGGATCCTGAGAAAGAAGATACCTGCTAAGAAGGGCTCTCAGTGGCTTAAATGATTCAAATTGAAAAAACAGAGCCTAGCAGCCATTTCTACAAAAGGTACCTCTCATGCAAACTGCATTTCAGGGAGAATCATGCACTAAGCTATCTGCCTCCAGCACTGAACTGCCCACCTGCATTGTGTTTCTGTCATTTAAGCAAGCCCTTACAAAGGAATTTCTCAAGCAGTAGGATTGAGGCTTTCCCCATCCAATTGGAACTGTACATCTATATTCCCATAAGCATCTTCACTGACCAATCAGGACAGTGGTTTTTTTTTTGGACCAATCTAACTTTGAGGATTTGGAGTCCTAATTTGCATAAAAATGGACCAATCAGGGAAAAGGGGCAGAGACTTTTATCTATATACTAGAGGCCTGGTGCACAAAATTCATGCACGGGGGGAGGGGGGAGGGTGTCCCTCAGCCCAGCCTGCACCCTCTCCAATCTGGGACCCCTCGAGGGATGTCCGACTGCCCGTTTAGGCCTGATCCCACTGGGATCAGGTCTAAACGGGCAGTCGGACATCCCTCTCACAATCCAGGACTGCTGGCTCCCAACTGCTCGCCTGCCTGCCTTCCTGATTGCCCCTAACCACTTCTGCCTGCCAGCCTGATCACCCCCTAACCACTCCCATGCCAGCCTGATTGATGTCTAACTGCTCCCCTGCCAGCCTGTTTGCCCCCAACTTCCCTCCTCTGCTGGCTGGTCACCCCTAACTGCCCTCCCCTGCAGGGTTGATCGCTTCCAACTGCCCTCCCTTGCAGGCTGGGTGCCTCCCAACTGCCCTCTCCTGCTGGCCATCTTGTGGTGGCCATCTTGTGTTCACATGGGGGCAGGATCTTTGACCACATGGGGGCAGCCATATTGTGTGTTGGAGTGATGGTCAATCTGCATGTTACTCTTTTATTAGATAGGATAGAGGCCTGGTGCACGGGTGGGGGCCAGCTGGTTTGCTCTGAAGGGTGTTCCGGATCAGGGTGGGGGTTCCCTTGGGGTGTGGGGCAGCTTGAGCGAGGGGCCTGTGGTGGTTTGGAGGCCAGCCACGCCCCCTGGTGACCCAAGAGGAGGCCCTGGTATCTGGAATTTATTTACCTTCTACAATTGAAACTTTGTAGCCTGGAGCAGAGCCAAGCCTCCTGCTTGCTCTGTAGCCGGCAGCCATTTCTGTTGGGGTTTGTGTATAACTTCTATAGTTGAAACTTTGTAGCCTTAAGCGGAGGCCTGGGCTGGCCAGGGTGTGCAGAAAGGAGCAACCCTAGCTCTTTCCAGCTCCCGCTCTTTCCAGCTGCATGGCTGCCGCCATTTCTGTTTGGATTTGTTTACCTTCTATAATTGAAACTTTGTAGCCTTGAGTGGAGGCTTAGGCCGGTAACGGCAGGCGGAAAGCTTAGCTTCCTCTGTTGCCGGGGAAACCCAAGCCTCCCTTCTGCTCTCTGTGGCTGTAGCCATCTTGGTTGGGTTTATTTGCATATTTGCTCCTGATTGGCTGGTGGGCGTGGCTGGTGGGCATGGCTTGTGGGTGTAGCGGAGTTAGGGCCAATTTTCATATTACTCTTTTATTAGGTAGGAAGTCAGCTTCCCTTTGGCTCAGACAGTGCACTTTCCCTTTCCAAAGAAGACTGAGGATGAGTGAAAGCTGCAGACTGCTTTTGCATGGCTGGAGCTGAAACACTTTGATCAGACCGGTGCAGGAGCAGAAATAAGCACAGTGGAGCAGGCCTGAGTGGATCGGAATAGAGCTGTCTAACCTGTCCCCAGAGCAGCCTGGGTCGGTGCTGTTCCACAGCCATTAGCCTTGCTGTATCACAATTGAGTTGTTTGCACTAAATAGTTTCCTTCTTCACCACACCCCAAGTTGGAGATTCCTGTTGGCATTGAATTGGCACCAACAACCACCAGTTGACAACAGTGATGACTAAGTCTTCAAATGAAGACAATTAAAATATGTGTCTCAGCGGAATTAACTTAAAACACAGTGAAAGTTCTGGACAAATCTCATTTGATCCTCAACCAAATCCTGCAAGGAAGCTCAGAGGGGCCAGTTATACCATGCTAATAAATAGTGGAACCAAAAACTTGAACCTAGTTTTTTTACTAAGTCAATTGTTTTAATTATCCTGTTCTGTTTAAACTTAGACTTGGGGATTTCTATACTTTAAAAACAGTAACTCCCAGTTCTCTTTCCATCAGATTCCAATTTCCTATCAAGTTGCAGCCCTGAGGTATGAGTGGTTACTGAACTTTAACAAAATTAGGTCATCAAGCAACGAAGAAAAACCACTCTTGTCAGCCAACAGTGTTGTTTGGTTGGTTGGTTGGTTGTTTGTTTTACTCGCCCCTTAAGCGGGCCTCCATTAGGCGCAAGGCACCTTGGGAGTTGTAGTCTCGGGGCACAGACCTCTGTGGCTGGAGGCGCTGACTCACTGGCACTCAATCAGCACAGAACCAATTTGCTCTCCGCATAACTATTGGCTGGAAGGCAGCGGGTGCCCGCCCCGCGGCGCGACGCCGTGGCTGGAGGAGGCAACCCCGGGCTGGGCGTAGTGTGGAGCTCGCCGCGTTCCCGGGTACCTTCGTCCGTGATACAGCAGTGCAGCCATGGCAGAACCGCAGCCCGCGTCTGGGGGCCTTACCGACCAGGCTGCCCTCGGTTGTTGCTCGGACCCGGACCCCAGCACCAAGGTGGGCGCAGAACCTATTTCTCCTGAGTCGGGGCCCAGCGTGGCGCATTTGGGGTCCAAAGATAGAGCAGATTCCCGGGCTCAGCCAGGCCCGGCTCGGACTGGATTCGAACCCCATTCGGACCCCCTTGGACGGGCCGAAGTGAGCTGGGGAGAGGACTAATGGTGTGCAATGGGGGTTCCGTGAGAAAGTCCATTTCTTCAAATTGTTTCAAAGCCTGCAACCCAACTTGCATTAACTTTTTAATTTGGGGATGTTAACTGGAAGCCACAACTAACTCAGTCAGATTCGTTGCCTGTGGGTGTGCGTGTTCCCAAGGTCAGTAACCGGGGCGGATAAGAAGAGCAATTTCAGAACTAACTCCCAACCCAGGTTCCAAGGTCTCTGTCCATGCCGGCCTCTCCCAGCCTGCATCATTTTTCCGTCACTGCCCTGGCTCCGGGCTCAACTCCTAGAAGCTAATTTGATCACTTCGGGTTTAACCCCGCCCAGAATTTCGCTTTTCCTTCGCTTCTACGTGTGTATGCTCACAGCCACCCTCCTGCCCAGCCTGTGCGAGGTAGCCCTAGGAGAGATCACAGAATCATGGAGCTTAGATCCGAAAGGAATCGTAGAAATTTCTTCACCGATCTACTCAGTGGAGGAATGACCTGTTGCACATGAAGGCTTTCATCCCTCCAGCTTGCTTAACATGTCTGTACTGAGTCAGTGTAACTAACTCACTGAGGTGTGGTACTTAACGTGCCTTGTCAAGATTAGACACAGCAGTCACAGGGGGGTTTACTCTAGTACTCATCAGTGTCAGTAAAGGCCTTCGTGTATTTATTCAATGGGCTGGGGAATTTCTAAATTCCTTGAAGATTAAATGTGCTTTATGCAGCCCTCTAAGAGGGGTGTATGACTTTGGTCCCTGCTTGCTCTTTGCCTTCAGGGCAAAGAGTCATGCACCTGTAATTGCTAAAGCCTCTGACTAACATCTGGTACTTAGGCAAATATATATAAAATCTCTCACACTCATCTCACTTGTATACCTTCTCATAATAATACTTAGTTATTTCACATAGAGTCGTTCAGTATATATTAATTTCCCAGGTAACTGGGGATTTTATGTATTGGGCTAGTAAAAAAAAAATTTTCAGGGAGATCTTTATGAAATGTGTTCAGTACACTTCCTCGCATTCTTAATTTACACTTCTCATAATCTAAATTTCTCTTGGTGATTTGGAGTAGTTCTTTTTTGAGATCAGAATTTTTTGGCCTTTGAAGTACTACCATGTGGGGTACGTAAAATGGGATCTGTACTAGCAGCTTATATATATTGAGTGTGTCAGGCCCTGGGTTGCTGTCTTAAGTACATTACTTAATTTAATCCTCACAACAATCCTGTGAAGCAGGCATTATCTCCATTTTACAAATGAGACTCTGGCACATAGGCATTGGGTAACTTGCTCAGGGAGGAGCCCACACTCCCAGCCTCCACTCTATTTGGCTTCTGGAGTACTGTTTTCAGCACTAATTTTGGAACTTGAGATGAAGTAAATTAAAAAACCTAAATGAATTAAATTCAGCCTGATTACTGATTACCTGCTATATATAAAGAATGTTTGGGGATACTGGGATGAACAAGATGAGGTCCCTTCCCCAAATATACACCAACTCTAACATAAAATGGAACTGGGAGTAACGTGCTATTAAAATTAGAAAGCACCCTGGGAGCACAGGAGGTAGAAATTCTTGACGATAGCATCTGTGATATGGTGTGGGCACAGGGTACCTGGAGTCTGAAGACCTACAGTTGAATCCCCAGTTCTATCATTGGCTGCAGTGACTTTAGCAGGGCACTGGGGCTGAGTTTGTAAAAGGAGCATAAAAAGGGCTACTATGATGATAAAGTGCATTGGTGTTCTCAACTCTATGAAAAGTTACACAGTTTAAGGTTGCATTTCAATTGTGGGGATCTGGGACTGCTCAAGCAGAAGGCGGGGGTGGGCCCATTCCTTGAAAGATGGATGGGATTCTTTCTGAATTACATAGAAGGGCATTCTAGGTGGAAGACACCTCTGAGCAGAAATGTGCTGAGATATCAGAAAGGTGCAGTGTGGTGCAGGTTCTGGAGAGGGAAGTTATGTGTTTTTGGTTGAAGTCTGGGGTCATCTAAGCGGTGAAGCAGTGGTAGAGAAAACTAGAATGGTAGGGTGAATCCAGGTCATGGAGAAAGCTTTGAATGTCACATCTAAGGAAGCTGGATTTATATGAGTAGTGAGGAACCATTCAGGGTTCTGTTGAATAGGTTGGAGGGATCCAAGCCTGAGGTGATGAGGACGCCAAAAAGGCTCGTCCAGAAAGTGAGGTAAGTGATGAGGTTTCTATGAAAAGGAGAGAGCAGCAGTGGTGGAAAATCCACTCACTTGTTGATCATTTGCATCTCTGACATAAAGGTAGACAAAAGAATGTACAGCTGACCATATCCTGGGCTATATATTATTTGGCTAACTTTCTTCAAAAGGCCAAATACTTCCTTTCCCAAGTAGTAATCTGAAAGTCAGTCTTTCTACTGTTCTCATCAATGTCCTCTGTTACAGTAATTTGGAGTGGTAGGTGATAGAGTTGGGGAAAACTTTCAGGGATGGTGACATTTAAGCTTAGTTTTACCAAATACAAAGGAGGTAGCCAGGTAGAGTTGGGTGCAAAGGTAACGGGAAGAAAGAATGGAAAGGAGGAAGAAAGGACAATAGCCAGAGAGAATCATCCTATATGATAAAAGCCTAATATGCTAAGTGTCTGGTCGTCTGGTCATCCGTGCAATCAAAGTATAATATGCTAATGATATGCTAAGGCCGCTCAATCACTCACTATGATGTGCACTGACCACCAGGGGGCAGTCAACTGGTTGACCAGTCACTATGATGTGCACTGACCACCAGGGAACAGACGCTCTGACCAGTAGGTTACCTTGCTGCTGGGGTCTGGCGGATTAGGATTGAGCGAGACAGGCCGGACATGTCCTGGAGTCCTCCCACGGTCCCTCCCTAGCTGGCCAACCTCCTGTGTCCCTCCCCAGCCTCGATCATGCACCGGTGGGGTCCCTCAGCCTGGCCTGTGTCCTCTCGCAATCTGGGACCCCTCAGGGATCAGAGAGCCAGTTTTGGCCTGATCCCGCAGGCCAGGCCAAGGGACCCCACTGGTGCACGAATTTGTGCACCAGGCCTCTAGTAGTATATATAAAAGCACAATGACATCAGAAAACTGATGCAGGGACCTACAGGTAATGATACTGAAGTTATAAGCAGTGCAAGTTGAGGGGAAGGTACACAAAGCAGTCATTGGGATGCTCAAATAAATTATGATCACTTATTATGTTCACTTGTTTTTCTCACCTTGTAAAGATTTGTATTTATGTGTTTTATTAGTATATTTGTGCATAATTAAAGTAAGTATACATTTATTGAGGGTGCATGCTTCTTGTGAACTCATAAGGCTATGAAATAAAAAACATTTGAGATTACCAGTTTAGGGAAGTATGAAAAAAATGAAGTTAGAGAAGTATGCATCAACCATATGTACTTGCTCTTGATACTTTATATTTTAAATAATTTTTTTATTGATTTTAGAGACTGAGAGAGAGAGAGAGAGAGAGAGAGAGAGAGAGAGAGAGAGAGAGAGAGAGAGATCGGCTGCCTCCTACACATCCCCTTCTGGGGATCGAGCCCAAAACCCGAGCATGTGCCCTGACGGGGAATAGAACTGGTGACTTCTTGGTGCATGGGATGATGCTCAGTCTACTGAACTACACCAGCTGGGCAATACTTTATTTTAAAAGTTGTAATGCACTGCTGAAGGATTAATTTTTAATCCAGAAATGGCACAATTGGGTTTTCATTATATAAAGATCAATCTGGTAGTATTTTAGGAAGATCACTTTGGACTGCGTTGTAAGCCTGCAAGAAGCAGAGACAAGGAGGCTATTGTAATCACTCAGGCAGGTGATCATTAGAAAGGCAAGGAGAAAGATTCCAGAGGGATTTAAGCAGTCAGGTTGATGGGATGCTTGGATTGCATTATGGAGGAGTAGAGAGGGAGAAATCTAGGAAGACTCCAGGTATCTGACTAGGGCTAGCAAGGGATTCTAGAGGTGTTCCTTGATGGGAATATAGGAAGGAGCATTTATTTTGGCTGTGATGAATTTAATATTTTGACCCAGGCGGAATTGATGAGTGGGCTGATAGAGACATCACTCCAGAGCAAGGCCTGGGGAATGCAATTTGGGATCAAAAGCAATAGTTGGTAGTAGAATTCTGGGTGTGTTTCATAAGTATAATAGAAAGAATAATAAGCAGAATAGCTTACTCTGGGCCAGGCACTATGCTAAGCACTTTCATGCATTATCCCATTTACTTTTCAACTGAACCCTACAGGCTGAGAACTATAATTATCCCCATTCTAAAGACATGAAAACTGAGGTTTAAGAAAAGTAATGATCTACTCAAGGTAATGGTGATATAGTCACCATTTGAACCATATTGCCTCTGAAGAATTATTTCTCTCACACTGCATGAGACTGGAAAAAACCTCATGATACTGAGGGTTTCTAGGGTTTTCCTGTTTCTCTTACCTGTTGTAAGAGTGGTCTGGCAGGTGTGTTTACCAATATCACAGGTAATTTTTAAATTTAAGAAACTTACCTTTATGTCTCCTAGCTATTTCTGTCTCTCTTATCTATAGGGAAAGTATGCTTGAAATATGTTGTCTGTTGATTTATAGAGTGGGAAGGAAAGGACCAAATGAAACCACTTTAGATAAGATAGAATGAAAGTGAAGGAGTGGCTGAATCATTTTCTGGAATATTTGTTAAATTCCGACACAGGTTGAGTCAGGGAAGTAACACTAGAAGGAGGAAGGTAGTAAAGAAAAAAATAAGTTGTACCATATTGTGCATCAACCATGAGCCCCAGCTGTCACATAGTAAAACAGTGTTGTTGCCCTCAGATATACTTTCCAAAAGGATCTTTCTCTGAAGGCAATCGTGATTTTAAAAAGTCAGGAAAAAACAAAACTGTCACTTTTTGTTTTATAGGAGATATGACAATAGGGTAAAGAGTTAAGCCCTTTCCCCTTGGATGTGATTCTGATCTTTGGTTAACTCTAGCTTGTTTCCCGGGAAACTATTAAAAATGGTGTTTGTTCCTTGGGAATACCGTTTATGGTAAAAATAACTCAATTGGTAAATTGCATCTGGGGAGGGAGAATTGTAATTTCCTAATAGGAAGCCATAGCTTTGGGCTTCCCTGAATGCAGTGACTTTTGTGGAGATTCTGGAAGCCGTGCCTAAGGAGTTGCTACTAGAGGTACTGGCTCCTGCGGTGCACCGGGTGGTTCCCACGCCTCCCCAGTGTGGATCTTCCCCCTGCAGCTGGGCTGTCTAGCTCCTTTAAGCACTCCTGCTGGAGAGGAACACCTAACGCTGCTCTGGTGTCCAGCTCTTTTCCTGACCGATACCCTTTCAGCCTGTGGTTGTTTGTTTAGTTGAGCCATAAGACTTCAACTGCTCGCGGTGATGCAACACCTTTGAAGATTGCTTGGGAGAGAGTGTTGATAGGCATCACTGTTACTAAGGCCAACACACACACTTTAGGCCAGAGAAACTTCCATTTTTCTGAAAATTTGGCTAGTGCTAAATTTAAGTGTGAAGTTTCTCTTTTCTGAAGACTGAAGGGGATAGAGGCAATAGAGATCTTGATTTTGAATAAGATGTACTGTCTTACAAAGCCCCTTAGTAGCAGTTCTAGAGAAATGAGTGTCTTCATCACTAGAAAGAGAATCTGAGAGGTAGAAACCACAAAGTCAAGCAATGTTTTTGCCATTATTCTGGCTTCTTGACAAGTTTTGATGTATCCTGAAACAGACATACAGTGACCAAGCATTGTTGGGGCAGTTGTATAAAATCCATTTGTAGACTTCTTCTGGGAATGGAGTGTACATACTTTTTCCTATTCCTCATGGTAAGTACATTATATATAAAACAAACATAGGAGACTGAAAGGTGAGGAGAAGGCAGACTGGCTAGGGACCTCGAGACCCTAAGACCACCATGGGAGTGGGTTTCCTCGGTTTTCTTTTTGCCTCATATAGCCCAGACTTGGAGCTCACAAAGCTACCAATCTGGAAATGCCAATGGCGCAGACCAAGGAAAGCCTCCCTCTCTCGCCTCAGGACCAGGAAATGGGCAATATTTCCTGATAAAACAGAAACTTTTAAACAATAACTGCTCTGCTACAACCAGCACCACAGAAAAAAACTATGGCTGCAGCCCCATCTACACCAGCAAAGGCTGAACGGGGGTCTGGTCTACCCAAGGGGCAATAATGAGGTGCCCAGCCTACCCCTGCCACCGTGGTGTCAGAGAAGGCCAAGTAGGGAGCCAGAACTTTCATCTCGCCAGGAAGTAACAAGCTTTCCCCCTGTGCTGTGTCAGTGGAGAAACAGGGGAAACCTGAAATTCTACCCCAACCCAGCAGCAGAAGTATTTTAAGAAAATCAGAAATGAGAGAGTAAAGGGATGTAAAGAGAGGTAAGGTTTCTATACTTGATTCAGACCGATAAATAATGACACCAAGTGACTGTGATAAGTTACTTATATACAAGGGCGGGCAAAAGTAGGTTCATTATAATAATAAATGATACAATAATTAAATAAGTAATAATACAAGAATAAACTCTGTTTCACATACAACTGTAAACCTACTTCTGTCAGCCCTGTATATAAAGAAACACCAGAGCAACTACTGAAAAAGCTATACAAAGAAATATGTGTAAAAATACTCTAGAGAAATAAAAATGGAATTATAAAAAAATGTTCCAGTGATCTATAGAAGGGCAAAGGAAAAGAAAGAAAACAGTAATAGCCGGTTGCTCAGTGGTTATAGAGTCGGCCTATAGCCTGAAAGGTCTCAGGTTCGATTCTGGTCAAGGGCACGTACCTGGGTTGCAAGCTGGATCCCCGGCCCAGTCAGGGTGAATGCGGAAGGTAACCAATAGATGTGTCTGTCTCACATCGCTGTTTCTCTCTCTCTCTGTCTCTTCCCCTCTCTCTAAAAATCAATGGAAAAAATATCCTCAGGTGAGGATTAACAAAAAAGAAAAAAAGAAAGAAAACAAAAAACAAAAATAAGTAAAATGGCCAACTTAAGCCCTAATGTTTCAACAATTACATTTGATGTAAATATATCAATTAAGACAGGGTAGATTGAAAAACATGCCCTTGCTTATCCATATATGATGGAATTTATTGTGCTGATCATGATGCAACATATGTAAGTTAAGTCATTATGCTGTATACTTAAACTTACATGGTACTATATGTCAATTATATCTCAAGCTGAAAGAAAAATTAAAATATACCCAAACTACATGCTATCTACATGAAACTCCCTTCAAATATGATAGAGGCAAGTTAAAGTAAAAGGATGAAAAAATATATATTATGCAGACAGTAATCAAAAGAAAGCAGGAGTGCCTATATAAATATCAAACAAAGTAGATTCCAGAGCAAAGAAAATGATCATGGGGAAGTACATGATGTAATGATAAAAGGGTCAGTTGACCTAGAAGGCAGCAATCCTGAATGTGTTTGCAACAGACTGCAGAACTGCAAAACTATGTGATGCAAAAACTGATCTAATGGAAAGAAGAAATAGACAGATCTACAGTTATAATTGGAGGATTCCATACTCCTCTTTCAACAATTAGTAGAAAATTAGCAAGTAGATAGATTTAACAACACCTTAAGCAAATAAGATCTAATCAGCAAGAACATGTAATCAACATTTATAGAACACTCCACCCAATAATAACAGAATACACTTTTTTAGGTGCCCACAGAAAATATTCCAAGGTAGATCATGACACAGGCCCTAAAACCAATTTGAACAAATTTAAAATAATTGAAATAAAGAGTGTGTACTTCGACTATAATAGAATCAAGCTAGAAATCAATAGCAGAAACATAACAGGAAAATCTTCAAACAATTGGAAACTAAATAATACATTTTTTTGAATAATCCATGGGTCAAGAGAATTCTCAAGGGAAACATTTTAAAAATACATTGGAGAGTTTGGCTGGTAATGCAGGCTGTGAAAGAATTCACAACTAAGACAAGAAATGTAGTGAGGAAACTTATTTTCCTTTCCAAGGGAGGAAAGGGCCAAGTATTGCTAGTCAATACAGGGCAGGGACCAAACAGTGGCTTTTGTTTCTAAAGAGCAAGCAACTGTAGTTGCTAAGTGACAAGGAAGGGAGGGGGATTGTGTTGAATTTGAGCAGATACCAGGGGTTGTCTTGAAAAGTTAGTTTATTTGCTTTCCAGGAGACAGTCCAGCAGATGTCCTATTTCTTCCAAGCCTGTAAAACACACTTAGAACAAAGTTATGAAGAGTTTAAAAGAGGCTAGTTTGACGAGGAGGGGAGAGGGGAACTTTCTACTAACTAGAAACTCCTTGGTGCGAATTATCCCTGAGTTGTGAAAACAGCAGGGAGAAGGGGCATGAAAGATTGCAACCTTGAGAGTAGCTTATCTTGCCCTGAGTTTGAACAGAGGAACTGTTGGAATCAGAGGAGCCAACAATCTTGGGGTTTAATTACCAGATGCTGTGGAAGGCCACTGCAAAGAAAAGGAGAGGCCTTTTTCTGTCTTTACAAAAATGAAAGCGGAATATCAGCTAACAGTGCTAAGGGGGAGAATTTATAGCACTAAATGCATACATTAGAAAAGAGGAAAAGTCTCAAATCAGTCATTTAAGATTCCTCCTCAAGAACCTAGAAAAAGAAAAGCAAAATAATCCAAAGGAAGCAGAAGGAGGGGAATAATAGAGTAGAAATCAATGAAATTGAAAACAGAAAATAGAAAAAAAAAAAACAATTAAACATAGCTGATTCTTAGGAAAAAGCAACAGAATTGACAAACTGTAGCAAGACTGCCAAAAAAAGATGACACAAATTACCAACATCAGGAATGAAATAGGGAATACCACTACAGACTACGGATGTCAGAAAGCCAGGCATCAATGTTCAACTCTGTATACATTAATTAGACAATTTACATGAAGTGGGACAATTCCTTGAAAAACACAAAACTCATAACTTACCCAATGTGAAATAAATAATTTGAATAGCTCTATAACATAAGGAAATCAAATTCATAATTAATCATCTTCCAAAAAGCCTATCTCCAGGCCTAGATGATTTCACTGAAAAATTTTTCTAAACATTGAAGAGGAATTGACATCAATTATACACAGTCCCTTCAAGAAAATCAAAGAGAAGGGAACACTTCCCGGTTCATTTTATAAAGCTAGTATTACCAATGTACTAAACCAGATGAAGACAGTACAAAAAGAAAAAACTGCAAATCAATATCCCTCACAACTATAGACATAAAAATATTTGAAAAATTATTAGCAAATAGAATTCATCAATTTAAATAAAGAATTACACACCATGACTAAGCAGAGTTTATTCCAGGTATGGAAGGCTATTTCTATGTTCAAAAATCACTCAAAGTAATTCACCACATTAGGAAGCTAAAAAAGAAAAATATGATCATATCAATTGATGTAGAAAAAGCATTTGACAAAAATTCAATACCATTTATGATTCCTTCCCCCCTCCCACCCCCATAAAATAATAGGAATGGGAACGTCTTCAACTTGATAAAGAACATCTATAAAAACCTTACAGCTAACATTGTGCATAATGGTCATGCGTTCTTCCTAATTTGGGGGAACAAGGCCAGGATGTTTGCTCTCACCACTCTTATTCAACATCAGGCTGGAAGTTCCAGCCAGTGTAATAAGGCAATAAAAGGAAATAACAGTCATACAGATTAGAAGGAAGAAATAAAACTGTGTCACATTGTACATTTTTAAGGCAGAGAAGTAGATAGCTTGGGTTTTCTATTTACAGTAGTAACTAACATTTCAAATCATTTTTTTAAAAACTAGTGTAATATATTGAACCCTCCCTCAACAAATTATGGACTTACATTGACTTGTGTTAGTTTGCTATTACTGGTAAATGACTTAAAACAACACAGATTTACTATCTCAGTTCTATAGGTTAGAAGTCCGACATGGTCTCACTGGACTGAAATCAAGGTATTGACAGGGCTACATCTCTTACTGGAGGCTCTGGAGGGAAGTCCTTCCAGAATCTTTCAGATTATTGGCTGAATTCAATTCCTTTCGGTTGTAGGACTGAGGTCCCAGTTCTTTGCTGGCTCTCAGCTGAGGACCATCCATAACTCCTTGCACACATGCCCCTACATCTCCAAGGCAGCAGTGGCACATTGAAACTTTCTCACCCTTGGAATCTGACTTCCTCTCCTGCCACACCTCTCCGCTTCTATGTTCTTTGCTATCTCTCATTCTTTTCTCTGTTCCTATACAAGTTTTTAATATCTCATTAGATTACATTGAACCCAGCTGGATAATCCAGGCTAATCTTCCTATTTGAAGGTCAGCTGATTAGTAACCTTAATTCCATCTGCAAAGTTCCTCACAGCAGCAATTATTAGGTGTACCGGTTAATAATGCAGATTTTATAATCAAAGAAAACACGATAATTTCAAGAGAAACATCAAAAGTGCTTTATTCAAAGTAATGCCCATCGCTAGCTAAACATTTCCCCAACTTTCAGGTAATTTGTGGATACCGTCCCAATAGAACTTTTCTTGTTTTGAGGCAAACCATTCAGAGACCCAATTTTCCACTTCTTCATATGTTTTGAAGTGCTGCCCAGAAAGTGCATGTGCCATCAATCGTAAAAAGGGGTAATCTGAAGGAGCAAGGTCTGGTGAATAAGGTGGGTGGGTTCATACTTCCCAGGCAAGATTGTTTAATGTGTCTTTAACTGGTTTTGAAGTGTGTGATGGTACATCATCATGAAGCAAAATTACTTTGCCGTGTCTTCTGGCACATTCTGGTCATTTCACAATCAAAGCGTGGTTCAAATTGATTATTTTTTGTTGGTAGTGATCAATATTAACGGTTTCACCTGGTTTTAGAAGCCCATAATACACCACACCTTCCTGATCCCACCAAACGCAGAGCATTGTCTTCTTTCCAAAGCGATTTGGCCTTGCAGTTGATGTTGATGGTTGATCTGGATCAACCCATGATTTTGTGCATTTGGGATTCTCAAAATAAATCCACTTTTCATCGGCAGTCACAATTTGATGCAAAAAAGACTTTCTTTCATGCCGTTGAAGCAACATTTTACTGATGACTTTTTGGTTTTCCATTTGTCTTTCATTCAGTTGATGTGGCACCCATTTTCCTTCCTTTAAAATCTTTCCCATTGCTTGCAAATGATTGGAAATTGTTTGCTGAGCAACGTTTAATCTTTCTGCAAGTTGTTTTTTAGTTTGACAGGCATCTTCAATAATGCTTGTAATTGTTGGTCTTCAAACTTTTTTTGGTTGACCTGGACATTCTTTGTCTTTCACATCGAAATCATCACATTTAAAGCGTTCGCAAGTATCTTGAGATGGAGTATGTTCACCATAAGCTTCCCAAAGTATTCGATAACTTTCAGCAGCACTTTTCTTCAAAATAAAGTAATGGATTAAAACTTCCTGCAAATGCTCTTTTTGGGCACGAAATTCAACGTTTTTAAGCATAAAAATATCTATGATGGTAACACCTTCAGCAACATGACATATGAAGTTTTGAAGCTTGCTGTCAATACAACAAAATAGTATACATATCAAATCGCATATATATCAACATATGTGTAACTCCATCTATTGGAAAAAAAATCCGCAGTATTAACTGGTACACCTGGTAGTGTTTCATAGTATAACCAAGAACATCTTTAGAATTTAGTTCTTGCCTGCAGCTCCCTCCAGAGACTACAGTGTATTGGCTGTGCACCATGTGTGGTGTGAGGAAGGCAACTGTCCCCTGTGAGGCCTGCCAGAGACAGCCTTTGTAATTGCCTTGGTTGGACTTACATTGTGGCCTGGAGCCAGCCTCAAGCAAATACTGTAACTGATAGAGAAGCGGCAGTCACTCACATTAGCTGAGAAGAATATTTGCTATTTTTGTAGGGTTCACAGTGCCTGTTTTAATCTCTGCTGGAACAAGAGTAGGAAGCGGAATTGGTTCTGTGGCTTTTATTTTGGTATCACTCCATTGCAGTCGCTGAGCGACTTTGGAGGGATATTTGCAGTTATGTTCAACGGGAGAAATCATACCTAATTGTGAGGGCCAGCTAGTGCCTGGATCTCAGTAGCTGCTTTTTTCTTTTTCAGCTGTTTGCCGAAACAGACTTTTAGGAATGGGACACCTGACTGCAAAAAACTGTCCAGATATTCTAGAAATGTAACTTCAGAGCCAACTGCCTTCTATGCGATTATAAACTGTGAATGAAGAATTAAGTGATTACATTCATTAAGATCAGGGTATTACAATAGTTTTTAATCTAGTTTTGTTTTAAATGAGAATTTCAATGCTTGCAATAAAAGTACAATTTTGTTATTTAAAAATTTAGCAAAATAGCCCTAGCCAGTTTGGCTCAGTAGATAGAGCATTGGCCTGCGGACTGGAGGGTCCCAGGTTTGATTCTGGTCAAGAGCACGTACCTTGGTTGCAGGCTCCTCCCTGGCCCAGACCCTAGTCAGGGTGCGTGCAGGAGGCAACTGATTGATGTGTTTCTCTCACATCGATACTTCTCTCTATCTTTCCCTCTTTCTTCTACTTTCTCTAAAAATCAATGGAAAAATATCTTTGTGTGAGGATTAAAAAGAAATTTTTAGTAAAATATAAGAATATAATTTCCTAATGATGCTGAATGAATCACATGTATTTGTATTGTATACTAGAGGCCTGGTGCATGAAATTTGTGCACGGGTAGGGTCCCTAGGTCTGGCCAGTGATCAGGTCGATCGGGGCCTTCCTTCCCCCGGCTGCCGGCTGCCGGCCAGGGCCTTCCTTCCTTCCACGCCGCCCTCTGGTAGTCAGTGCACGTCATAGTGAGTAGTCAAACTCCCAGTCGGTCAAACTCCCGAGGGGACAATTTGCATATTAGCCTTTTATTATATAGGATGATGTGAGTTACAGGGGGGATGTGTCTGTGTGGCTGTGAAAGGAGAGGTCAGAGTTTTCAGGCCTATCTTGTGAAGTCCTTGGTTATGACAAGAATATAAATGTGTTAGGAAGCACAAACATAGTTAAAAGACTCATGGTCTGAAAGATACCTGTGGTAGAAGAAGACTTGGGCTTAGCATCCGAAAGTTGGGGGCAATTCATTTCATCATTCTGAGTATGTTTCTCATCTATTAAATGTGGATATTAATACCTACAGGCAATAATACCTTATAGTATGTACCTAATGAAAGTAAACTCCCTAGTGAGGTCAGACCCCGAGGCAAATTATTAATGCTAATAATAATCTTAACTCCATGAGTTATTATACTCTCTATACCCTTTTATCAGTCAAATCAAGTCTCTTGTTTCCTGATTTTTAAATTGGACAATTTCACAATGGTGTTAGAGACAGTAATTTTTACGCTTTTAGGTATTTAGGAGTTTAGGATCTTGTAACTCCTTGCTATGATTACCAATAGTTCTGTGAGGGCACTTGTGTGTTCATTCAACAAATTTTACAGTAATCGGATCCTTTATTTATAATGTCACTGTTTAGTTTGGGACACCCAAAAGCAGACTGGAGATAGGGGTTTAGTTCTCAGCAGTTTATTTGGGAAGTAGTCAGAGAAACCTCTGGGGAACAGAGGTGATAAAAAGTGTGTAAGCGTGAGGACATTTGGGCTTGGGCTTGCTGGGAAGCCTCTGAGAAACTGGAACCTGCCTCAGAATTGTCCCACTAAGGGACAATTGGTTGAGTGTCATTCCTGGGCTGTAAACTCCCTGGCACTTGGGACCTGCCTACCCTTGTGACCAGAAAATACCCTTGGGCAGAGAGCCCAAGTTGTAGGTAGTAGGTATGGAAACTTTCCAGATGATTTCCATGGTAGACAGAGGGGACAAAAAGTGTTTTCTTCCTAAACATTGTTACAATGGTGGACTGTTTGCATCTTGTTACAGAAGGCACAGTTAATGTTGGTACAAGTGGTAAAACTGGAAGGTGTTTAATATGTACTGTTCTCCTTAGGATTTTCTGTTGCAGCAGACCATGCTGCGAATTAAGGATCCTAAGAAGTCTTTGGATTTTTACACTAGAGTTCTTGGAATGACGTAAGTAAACAATATATTGGTGCCTGTAATGTTTAAATATATAGCTTTGCAAATACAGGGAATGCTTTCAAATATATTTTTTTAAATGGGTTCAAGTTTGCTTCATAAATCACAGAAGCCCTTCTGGCCAGCGGTCAGGGACTGCTGTCAGGGCTTCTGTCAAGCTCCTCTGTCCCAGCCAGGCTCAGTGGGCAGCGAGACACCAATACTTGTATTTTCTCTAACTCCCTTCTCTCTGAGAGCTGCCAGTTAAATCCTTAGTATGCCCAGACCCTTTTGATGTTAGAGCCACTTTTAGCCCCTTGTTTACTTCAGAAAAGGTATAGATATAAAGACCTATTACTTAGAAAATGAATGAGTTTACCTAAAACTGGCCATCTGTCCCATTTTTCTAGAAAGTGTTGTCTTTTGCTGAACAGGTTATCCTCTGATCTTGTCATTCTTAAAGTGTATTTGTTTATTATTCTTTTTCAAATTGTAAGAGAATATTTATTTAGAAAGTTAGTAGAAGTGAGCCAGCTGGGCTGCGTAGGCTCAGGAAATAGGTTACAGAAGCAAAAGACAGGCCCTTGGAGCTTAGGAGAGAGAAGGGCAAAGGTAACTCTCCTGGAGAGAAGAAGCAAAGAAGAAGAGGGGGACAGGAAGGTGTGGGCGGGCTCCCCAGAGCTTATTTTTCTTGATTTGAGGTTTTCTGTTTGTTTTTTATAATAAAGATAAAGATAAAATGATCTTTAATTTGCTGCCTAGATAACTTCCATTGACATTGAGAGAAAAATTTGGTTAATACAGTATGTCTCTGTTTTTTAAAAATCCAACCAATTCAGAAAAATACAAAATGAAAAGTAATAGCCTCCCTCTCCCAGTTCTTCTCCCCAGAGATAACTGCTGTAAATAATTTATTGTAGTTTTTTTTTTTTTTTTTTCAGAAAAAGTATTTTGCATATATATTCATGGCATATTTAAAGGACAGAATGAAACCAAACTAATTGCACACTTGCTGTTTGCAGGCATTTGACACAGTATTTCATTCCATCTTCAGAGTAGGCCTATAAGGTAGCTTATGTCCCCATATGAAGGAAGAAACCAGAGGTTAAACATTAAGTAACTAGCCCTGAATTTGAAGCCAGGTCTGATGAACTCCAACGCTGACCTTGTTTTTAAAAGCCCCCAAGAGGGGGGCATGACATTGTACTGAAAGATATGCTCAGCTGAGAAAAGCAGGTTTCAGCAGGATCATGTGCTGCATCTCCCACCTGATGGGTCTGCAAGGCTGTGCAGTCTGCTTAAGTTTTCATGACTGCAGTATTTGAGGTGTTTGATTCTTTATTATAAACAAATAGAGTAAATCTTATTTGTGGTAAGTCAGTGTATAGATTTTATCGGCCAGGGCATGTTATATACCAGAGATAATCAAAAGGTTTCAACAGAACTCTAGGAACTTTTCATTTGTTATGCTTCAGTCATTCCCTCTTATTATGAACTAGAGGCCTGGTGCATGAAATTCATGCATGGGGCAGGGAGAGCGGTGTCCCTCAGCCTGGCCTGCACCCTCTCGCAATCTAGAACCCCTCGGGGGATGTCCGACTGCTGGTTTAGGCCTGATCCTGCAGATCCCACAGGGATCAGGCCTAAATTGGCAGTCGGACATCCCTCTTGCAATCTGGGACTGCTGGCTCCTAACCACTCGCCTGCCTGCCTGCCTGCCCCTATCCACTCTGCCTGCCTGCCTGCCTGCCCCTATCCACTCTGCCTGCCTGCCTGATCGCTCCTAACTGCTTGCCTGTCTGCCTGATGGCCCCTAACTGCTCGCCTGCCTGCCTGATCACCCCTAACTGCTCGCCTGCCTGCTTGATCGCCCCTAACTGCTTCTGCCTCGGCCCCCACCACTGCGGCTTTGTCCAGAAGGTCGTTTGGCTGTCCGGTTTAATTAGCATATTACGCTTTTATTATTATAGATGAGGTCATCTTAGAGCATTTAATCCTAAAGAAAATTATATGCATCCTCATACTACCCTATTCCTTGCAAAATAATCTTATACTCTGAATTCACTTTATAGGCCATAACTTCACTGATCTTTTTTTAAAACCTCAGGATTAATAATCTGTCTACTCTTTCTCTCATATAGTCTCTCCTTTTCCACTGGCTTTTTTCCCTCAACCTACAAAAAGCTTAAGTCGTCTCTATTCTAGGATAATTCTTGCCCTCTGCTCTCTGGCCCTCCTGCCCATTGTCTCCCACCAACCATGAAGGTAGACCACGCTGCTGCCCTCCCTTTCTCTCCCAGGGCAGGCGGTCCAGCTTCGGCTGCCCCATGCTGCGGAAACTGCCTCACGGGACCTTTCCATGTCTGGTCACCTGTTCCCAGCCTCAGGCCTGTTTGACCTTTCTGCAGTATTTGATACTGTTAACCACTTAATTGTTGACAGTCACCTCTTCTGTGTCCTTCCTTCTTTCTTACCACAGATCCACAATTTTTTTCCCTAGGAGTTTTGGCTTAGTAAGAACTCAGTACATTTATTTATTTATTTAAAAAGTATTTTTAATTTAAGTTTTATTTTTCCATTATAGTTTACATTTAGTACTATTATTTTTTTATTGATTTCAAAGAGTAAAGAAGAGGAAGAGAGAGATAGAATCATCAATGATGAGAATCATTGATCAGCTGCCTCCTGCATGCCTCCTACCAGGGATCAAGCCCACAACCCGGGCATGTGCCCCAACCAGGAAACGAACTCTGACCCCCTGGTTCATAGGTTGATGTTCAACCACTGAGCCACATGGGCTGGGCTATTTTGATTCAGTTTCAGATGTCCAGGTTAGTGATTAGACAATCATACTTTCAATGCATTTATTTTCTTTAACTGAATGTCTTATACCTGAAAGTACAGTAAAGTAGCACATTATATCTTTTACTAAAAATAAAATTTTATTTTGAAGATATCTTTTGCCATTTATATACAAGTACCATAATTCTGGCTAAGTTTCATTATATTTAAAGAATTGATGATATTTGAAGAAGTGATGAATTACAAAAGTTTGCTTTTTAAATTTTTATTTCACTGAGATTTACAGATGAATAGATGTTTTTTAAATCCTCACCCGAGGATACTTTTTAAAAAAATTATTATTGATTTGAGAGAGAGAAGAGAGAGAGAGAGAGAGAGAGAGAGAGAGAGAGAGAGAAACATCATTGTGAGAGAGAAACATTAATTGGCTACCCACCAACCAGGAATCGAACCCGAAACTTGGGTGTGCGCCCTGACAGAGAATTGAACCTGCAATCCTTTGGTGCACAGGACATGCTCCAACCAACTGAGCCACAGCGTTGAATAGATTTTTTTTAAATGAAATATTTTTCATTGGCTTACCTTGCTTTTCCTATTAAAATGGCCTTATTACAGAGTTATTCTTAGTAGAACTTGAAAATTATTATGTTGATTTTAGCATGAATCAACCTTTCCTGTTGTCAATTGATTCAGGATTGTTGTTTAATTTCAGGCTACTCCAAAAATTAGATTTTCCCACAATGAAATTTTCACTCTATTTCTTGGCTTATGAGGATAAAAATGACATCCCAAAAGATAAAGATGAAAAGGTAGCATGGGTATTCTCCAGAAAAGCTACACTTGAACTGACACAGTGAGTATGAGTTTTTTATCTTTTTATATAATCTATATTTTTTAAAGACTTGTTTTTGTACACTGTTTTCCCTTACCAGCCTAATTCAAACCTGGTCTGCCTAACCACTTTGCATTTGTAACAGGATGTTTGAGTGTTTTTTCATGGATCTTTTGGTCTTTGTGTTGGTCTTGTGGCATAGGTAGGACAAGTGAGATCATTTGCTTTTTAGGTAGAGACTCTAAGACTGAAATGGCAAGATATTTGCCAAACTGTCGCTAACAAATGTTTAAGTACTACAACTAAGTCTTCATAAAATGTTGAAATAGGTATTCCTCTTTTTATTCTTTATGTTGTTTTGTGCACTGTTTTGTTGTTGTTGTTGTTAATCCTCACCCGAGGACATTTTTTTCCATTGATTTTTAGAGAGAGTGGAAGGGAGGGTGGGGGGTGGGAAGCAGAGAGAGAGAGAGAGAGAGAGAGAGAGAGAGAGAGAAAGAGAGAGTGAAACATTGATGTGAAAGAGACACATCTGTTGGTCACCTCTTGAACACTCCCCAACTGACCGACTGGGGCTGGGATTGAACCTGCAACCCAGGTACGTACCCTTGACCAGGAATCGAACCTGCAACCCTTTGGTCCTTGAACCAACACTCCAACCATAGAGCCATTCTAGCTAGGGCTCTGTGCACTCTTTAGTAACCAAAAACAGTATTTGTTTCAGGATATGTGATTTAATGTGTCCCCTGATTCAAAACAGCTCTGGAATCAGACAGACCTAGACATGAGTCTTGACTCTGACAATAGCTCTGCGACCCTGAACAAGTTATATCACCTCCATAAGTGACATTCTCATTTATAAAATGCAGATACTATAATATAGCCCATGAAGCTGTTATGAGGATTTTACTGAGCACAGTGAGTGATAGTTGCTTTTGTTATTGCTATCCAGATGCCTGGTTTAGTCTCCTTAGTCTAGTTAAAATCATACTTTGCCCATTTGCCCTTTCTGTAGTTAAAAACTTAATATTTATAACAGCAGAGATTAGACCAAGAATATCAAATAATATATATGATAAGATTACAAAGACAGATTGTTGCAACTTTTTTTTCAGAATATCTGTTCTACAGGTCCCTTGTAATTGTGTTTTCCCTCCTTTCATAGCAATTGGGGCACTGAGGAGGATGAGACCCAGAGTTACCACAGCGGCAACTCAGACCCTCGAGGGTTTGGTATGTTTCCCTCTTTGTATATAATATATATGGGTTTGTGTGCTGTTTGCACCGCATTCCTTTTTATGATTGTAAACAATCTAAAGCATTGAGGATAAGTCATTTATTAGGAGTAGGGTTATTGTTATTTTTATTTTCACAAATAATTTTATTTAGGAGTCGTTTAATCTCATAGTCTCAGTCTGAATATTACATCTACTCTCTCACAGTGATTTTACTTTTCAGTGTCTGTGTTATATTTCCAGTAGGTTTTTAATGTAAAAACCAAAAGCTGTGGTGAATAATAATCTTGATTTTTGCTTAGCATATACTTCTGCCTTGAACTAAAACCTTTCAGTCAAGATAATGGGGTTATAGGCTTAAATTGGCTGCTATGTAGTCAGTGTCAATCACAAACCTATTAAGTATGAGTAAATGATTATTCTTTTGTAGGTTATTCTTACTAGATTGAATAACCTATTCTTAATAGTTTATTCATAATATATGAGTCAATTTTGGCCTTATTTTCAATAATTTATAATTCAGAGCAACTAATTAATTTATTATACCCAGCCAGTTAGACTTAGATTTTTATTCTTTAATACAGGGCAGGACAAAAGTAGGTTTACAGTTATGAGTACATGAAACAGAGTTTATTTTTATATTATTTACTAATTATTGTGTTATTTTCCATATCAACTATAATTCTACTTCTGCTTCACCCTTTATATTATAGTTTTCTAACCTACTTGATCCAGTCTGTCTTTGGCTGCCTTTTGTTTTGAAATATATAGTTTTGGAAGCCACTTGTGGCACTTGGCCACCCTGTTGTAATGATTTCTTCCTTCTCTTTGCCTTGTTTTGGGGGTGGTCACCTAAGGTCACATTGGAATTGCAGTTCCTGATGTACATGGTGCTTGCAAAAGATTTGAAGAACTGGGAGTCAAATTTGTGAAGAAGCCTGACGATGGTGAGTTATAGAACTTCCACTGAGCACCCATGGGAGGGCACTGTTGTAGTAAAACCCTTTTGGAGCAAGTAACTTTGAAAAAGTCTACTTCAACCGGCTTAATGAAAGATGGGAGTTATTGGAAGAATACCCGCTGAAGGACCTGAAAGACAGCGACTAGGGTGCTTCACAAGGGTCTAGACCAGTGATGGAGAACCTATGACACGCGTGTCAGCACTGACACGTGTAGCCATTTCTGATGACACGCGGCTGCTGAGGCGGCTGCATGCCGAGGATGAAACATTTGCTGCTCCTGAGGATAAAACATTTGCAAAATAATGTTTTTTTCCTCAAAGTGACACACTACCCGAGTTATGCTCAGTTTTTTGGCGAAGTTTGACACACCAAGCTCAAAAGGTTGCCCATCACTGGTCTAGACACAGGATATGGGGAGCCATCAAAGACCTAGGCTCCTCACCTACCCTCGGACCCCACCTTGTTCTCTATCTCAGGTGTTATCTAGCCACCCCAAAATAAGTTCCTTAAAGTCTACTTTATCTGATATGAATATGACTATACCAAATCTCTTCAGTTAATAATGGCCTGGTATTTCTTTTTCATCTTTTACAACCTTTGCATGTCCTTAAGTTTTATATATGTTTCTTGAAATAGTATATGTCTAAATTTTGTTGGATTTACATGTAGTATAATTTATTTTACTTAGATTTGTTTCTGCCATAATTTTTATTTCAGTTTTCATTTGAAACTCTTCACTGTTTTCACTGTTTCATTTTAATTTTTTATTTCCATTAAAAGATTTGATATTTAGATATCTTCCCCAACAGGAAAAGAACTTGTTCCCTTTTACTCCCATCATGTTACTATTGCCCAGACTTGGATATGATTCATTTTTTAAAGATAATAAATACGATTTCAGAGTATTTGATCACCTTTTCTCCATATGTCCCTTCAGCATTTTTTAGATATTTCTGTCCCTTTATTAAGTACCTCAACCCAAACTGTTTTCAAAGGATTTGTGAGATAAACTTTTGAAGCTTTGTATGCCTGAGAGCCATGCCTTCAGACACAAATGGCAGTTTTGTTGAATATAAAATTTTAGGATTATTTTTCTTCAATCTTGGACAAAGAACTCCATTGTCTTAGTTTTCCAATGTTGCTGTTGAAAATCTGCTGTCTGATTTGTATTCTTTTGATTTTTTTTTAATTTATTGATTTTTAGAGAGAGGAAGGAGGAGAGAGAAACATTGATTTGTTGTTTCACTTATTTATGCATTCATTAGTTGCTTCTTGTATGTACCCTGACCGGGGAATGAACCCACGACCTTGGCATATCAAGACGACACTCTAACCAACTGAGCTACCAGCTAGGGCTGATTTGTGTTCTTTCGTATGTTCTTTTCTATATTCCATTTTGTTCTAGAAGCTTTTAAAATTTGTTATTTCTTTTTCCTTGCCTTCTTTCTAGGAGATTTCCTCAAACTGGCATACTAGTTAGCTAATTTTTCTCAAATGTATCTGTTCTGATAGTTATCTTTTGTGTTCTCATCTAATGTGTTATTTCAGCTATTATAATTTTGATTTCTAAGTTTTGCTTGATTGCTTTAACTTTTCTTTCTTTTTTTAATATATTTTTATTGATTCAGAGAGAGGAAGGGAGAGGGAGAGAGAGACAGAAACATCAATGATGAGAGAGAATTATTGGTTGGCTGCTTCCTGCATGCCCTACACTGGGGATCGAGCCTGAAACCCGGGAATGTGCGCTGACTGGGAATGGAACTATGACCTCCTGGTTCATAGGTCAACACTCAACCACTGAGCTGGGCCCTTTAACTTTTCTTGTTCTTGTTTCATATTGCTTATATTTCATATTCCTTATCACTTTTACATGTTTTAATTGTTCTTGTTCCATTGGTCTAATATTTGTTCTTCTTTTTGAATCTATAATCCATTGTTTATTTTATGATTATATTTCTCAAATTCTTGTTATTTTGGTCTCAGAGAGAATATTTTTTATTGCAAATATTAGCTATCCCAGCTCATCAGGCAATGTGAATGAGGGGAAAGCCAGATTCAGTCTTTACAACCCAGTGACAGGAAGGTGGGCTGGGCAGAAATCCCTAGGCACTGAAAATGACAAGCACCTCACATTCCACAGAGCAAGTCTCTTGGTTAGATCTTCCTGCTTTGTCCCTCCAGGACTAAATATTAGCAGTATTACTAGGAGACATTCCTGAGATTGTCACCCCCTAAGCCTAGTTGTGTGGAAAGTGAAGGCTGGAGGGGATCAGTCGGTTCCCACATGTTTTTCTCAGGCTTCTGTGTGCGGTGCCATTATTTACTCCTGAGGACATCTGAACCGGTACCACAAACCCTCACCCTCTTCCATCCCCCTAGTGTGGGGGTGGTGCTGATGCCCCAGCCACCGGGAGGAGCAAGAATCAAATTAACAAAACTCTTTCTGTTTATTCTCCCACAGGCGTGATGGGCTGCCATTGATGGTCCCCCTTCCACACATAGACCAGTTAAAACAGTCACCCTACCTCATTCCCACAATTCCTCTCCACAGCCATCACCCAAGGGGTTCTTACTTTTTCCCCTACTTGCTATGTTCCTCTGGGCTGATTTTGAGGAAAGGAACTAGAGATAGGAGTCAACTGATTCAGCATCTTCGTCCCATAAATTTCTGAGGTCACATTGTTCCATTTAAGCCAACAGCTCTACTTGCTAGACCTACTAGCCTTTCAATCCCAGTTATGAATTCCTGTGAGAAAGAACCGGATTGGCAGACCTTGGGTTACCCAGAATAGTCTTCACAGGGTTGTATGATTCAAGCATCTGGGTCTTTGGGCTGTGGGTGAGCCATGCCCCCTGCTCCCTCGAGCACCTCATTTTCTTCTTCCTCTAAAATAAGACAATTTCTGCCCTAGCCAGTTTGGCAGAGCGTCAGCCTGTGAACTAAAGGGTCCCAGGTTCTACTCCAGTCAAGGGCACATGCCTGTGTTGCGGGCTCAATTCCCCCCACCCTCGCCGCCCAGTAGGGGGCGTGCAGGAGGCAGCCTATCAATGATTCTCTCATCATTGATGTTTCTATCTCTCTCCCTTCCTCTCTGAAATCAATATATATTTAATTGTTTAATTAAAATAAGACAATTTCTGTAATGACTCAACTGGTAGCATGAAGTGATATTGTAAAGAGGTGGGACTCATCTGTTACCTAAAAGATGTATCCAGTCCCACAGTTTATTTCATTACAGTATGTTCCCAGCTATGTGTAGAAGATAGAATATTAGTCATTCCAAAAAACATGCATTTGGGCAACAATGACAACAGAATTGTTAAAAATTAATACTATAAAGAATGCAAATTAAATTTGAAGTAACAAAAATCTTTTTAAAGTTTTTCAGGGTTTTTTTAAGTTTTTAATAATGAAAATCATTTCATTTTACAGGTAAAATGAAAGGCCTGGCATTTATTCAAGATCCTGATGGCTACTGGATTGAAATTTTGAATCCTAACAAAATGATAACTATTATTTAGGTCTGTGAGAATACTGCTTTGAGATTTCCATAAAGATACTGTGGGAGTTAAAAAAGAGAGACAGGGAACTTGGATATTTTCAGATAACAGAAGCATCGAGGACTGATGGTACATTGTCTCAATTCAAATTATTCTCAAGTGCATTTCCCTCCCTGTTTCAGCTGTGCTTTCCACCGACCTGATCAGTCCCTCTAGTTTTAAAGTAGTGCTTTGCCTTGTGTCCTTGAATGTGGTTGTATAACATAAGTTTTCTAGGTAATGATTAGAACAGTTCCCTTCAGAGGCTGCATTTGCCCTCTCCCTCCCAACTTGACTTCTCTACAAGTCTGCCTTTGAATCATCATTTAAAAAAAACACATTTAACATGTTTCCTTCTGGGGTTCAGTCCTCAGAAATAACGTTTCACAGTGGAAAGTAAAGAGCACTGACCAAAAACAAAACTTTATGTGCACTTGAAATAGTATAAAGTGTTTATTTTACAAGAGAGAAGGCACTCTTGGGAGGAATTCAGAATCATGCTGATGAGGATGCTGACAGAAAGACTAATTTCTTCTTATGTATAAAGTGCTTTCGAAATTCAAGGACTAACCTCTTTATTTTGGGGGTGGGGAGAAGGGTGGGAATATTTTTCCTGGGTTTGCAAACACCAGATTAGGCGGTCAACATGTTTTATCTTGTTTAATGCTCCCAACTATCCTGTGAGAAAGAACACAGGCTAGACATGTAAAATAACTAATTAGTGGAAGGCAATACAAATAGGCATGAGTAATTTCATCATTATTTCTCAAATAATTACTCAAAATTTCATCATTATTTTTAGCATTCAGATGTACCTCAGAAATGAGTACCTCACAGGACGTCCCCCACTAGCCTCCTGTTGTAAAACCTTCAGTGTCTTAGCATTATCCTCTCAGCTCTTGGCCTGAGAACCGTGGTGAGGGAGGGAGCAGTGGAGGAAGTCTGTAGCACTCAACTGCTCTGGGGATGCCCCATTGTTCTCGTGTGAGTGGTGCTTGAGTTACTTGTGAAGAGCCCTACACTAAGGTCTTTCAGATGCCGGTAGTCATTTAGGATAAGTTATGACCATTGATAACTTAGGTATCAGAAATCAGCTCAGTGGTCTTCTCTGCCATGATTGACATTTGATGGATTTTAAAAAACCAAACTGATTTTTAAAAAATCTCTTCAGGCCCAGAGAATAAGAGCATTCAATTTGTTGAACTACATTCAGGTTTTCTGTAGACTGTGGTGGAAGATCTTTGGGTCGGCCATGCCAACTGTGCTTACACTGCTAGAAGCACTTGACATTTCCTCTTTGGATGGAATGGATTTATGTGAGCAACTCAAACAAATGGCAATACTTATAGACAAATAAAATAAGCATTTAAATAAGACTGTGTTTAATTTGTAAACTCTCCAGCATGTTCTTTCTTAAAAGAAGAAAAAGGCTGCCCTCAGGGAGTAGTGCAAGGATGTGAAGGGGCTTGCAGGCTTGTTCTGAACTGGGAATAGATGTAATTCTGTATATTCTGCAAAGCAGATAGTTCCTATGGATAATGAGGTGTGGGAAAGGTGGGAAGAGGGAAGTAAGGAAGGAATAAAGGGTTGAAGGAGAAATAAGTATAAAGAAGAATTGCCACGTATCAAAAGGTGAGTTGTGGGAACCAATGAAGACTAGTTTCACATGTTGGGTATAACATCAAATGGGCGCGTTATTAGATTCATAAATTCAGTCGTTTAAACCTTATTTTCACAGAAAAGCCTTCTGTACTTGCTAAGAAAACTTGTCAAAAGATAGCCCTTGCTTATTCCTTAAACTTATCCTTATATGCATTGAAAAAGTATCTATTGTATCACCAGGCTTTGCTCGGAATTAGGACAATTCACTTCCAAATTAACCTAGCTGAGAAGTGGTGATATGAAAGGGTGAGGTTGACCTCAAGAAGTTTTCCTTATGGCCATGTAGTACTCCATTGTGTCTAAGAACTATATGGTTTAACTCATATGTGGAATATAAAACGGAAACTTATGTACACAAACAGCAGTGTGGTGATTGCCAGAGGGAGGGGGAAGGAAGGGGTCCTAATATGGGGTGACAGGAGAAGATTTGACTTTGGGTGGTGGCACATGGTCCTATATGCAGATTTTGTAAATTAGTAATCCACACATGTAACCTATATGTTCATGTAGACTAATGTCACCCCAATAAAATCCTACCTAATGGCAAGATGGCGGCGGAGGTGAAAGGCTGATCTGTTGCCTCGCATGGCAGTTTCGGAAATACAACTGAAACATGGACTGGTGAGGGTGGCGACTGCTGCTCGCGTCTCCCCAGACCGGGGGGATGCTCCTCTCAGTCAGCACCGCAGCCGGGGCCATGGGCTCGTGGGCGCCGCGGCAGCTGCTGTGGCGGCGGCCGCGGACTCGGCGCAGCGGCTCTCGGTGAAGGAAGAGACCATCTTTCTGCAGGAGGGGCTCATCCGCGCCACCGACCTGGCCGAGCTGCCCAGGGAGATCCTCAGGGCCCCGGAGGCCGCCAACACTGATTTGGAGGATTCTTAGGATTTCCCATCTTACATTCAAGTCCTCTAGCCATTTTGACAGAGGAGAACCAAGAAGGCGGCAAAGTTAAACAAATGAACTGCGAACTGCGCCGCGCACAGCAATTTCAGGGGCATGACTGGAGGACAGAGCGTCTGCCACCCAGAACTACAGGAGAGATGGCTGAATGGTAGATTTACAGCTAAGAGGGAAGAGGAAACCAGCGAAATCGGAGGGGATGAGGTGCGGAGGCGCGTGGGTCGGGCTGGTGGCGGGGGAAGGGGCGCGCGGCTTTTGTTCCAACCCTAGGGGAGATTAGCTCCCCATCACCCTGAAACCCAGCTTCTGGGGACGCGCGGGAGACCCAGATGCCTGCGGGGAGAGGCGGGACTCTTGCGGAGGTGCGCCCAGCAATCAGTGTTTGCTGCGCTGGAGTGCGGAACGAGGGGGCTTAGAAACGTGGAAGGCAGAAGGAGCAGACTTCTAGCCATGGCCTGTTGGCGCCCTGAGACCCCGCCCCGCCCTGAGACCCCGCCCCGCCCTGAGACCCGCCCCGCCCTGGGACCCGCCCCGCACGTTTTGAAGACCCGCCCCGCAAGTCTTGCAGGCGCACCTGCGCTCCAAGCAACGGCTTGTGCATGTGGGTGGCCTGCCCTCTGGCAGCTTGACCAGATGAACTGCGGTTCTAGTCTGACTGCTCCAGGGCCACTCAGACAGGAGGAGGAAACTACAGTTTTTGCAGTAATCCCTGCTGAGTGCCTAAGGCAGTAGCTGACCTACACCCCATTGGAGACCCAGAAACGAGGGCATCTAGTGGTCTGTGTGAGATGACACCAGATTTCAACCACGCGCATAGGGGACACATTCGGGAGGCAGATTCAGTGAGCACCGGGGCCTTGCTGCACCAAGACCCGGCCCATAGGCGTGTCTCCTGCGAAACAACTCTTCCTTTGTAGACAAAGAGGGCCCTCACGGCCAATTGGCCTGGAGGACAATTCCTCCCGGTGACGCCAACAACAGTCAAGACTTAGCTATACAAAGGAGGACCAAGATGGAGGCATAGGGCGGAAGCCTGATTGTTGCCTACCACAACAATTTTGAGACTACGACGGGAGAGCAGAGCAGACACCATCCAGAACCACCAGAGGGCTGGCTGAGCGGATGCTCTACAACTAGAATAAAAGAGAGGGGTACGCGGGATGATGCTGATGCCGGTGACCCAAAGTCCACACTTTAAGAACTACGGCTCAGGCGACACAATGGCGGCCTGGAACGTGCTCGGCGCAGTTCCCCCGGCGGTCTCCGGCTGAGGGGACGGCTCCACTGGCTGCCGAGCATGGACAGACGAGCCCATGGGAGACATGGGGTGGGAGACTCCGCGCTTGCTGACCTCCGAGTCCTTCAAGAATCTCAATGCCCCGGAAGCGGCCAGGTGCGCACGCTCGGCGACCGGCCACCGCTGCAGACCCAAGGGCCGACGCAGCGACACCGGACCAGCCCGCCGCCGTGCACCGGGCACACCGGAGCTTCGCCGAGCCCGCCGCCCAACGAGTTCTGCGGCAGCCGTCCTGGAGCTCTGGGAAAATGGCCGAAGGAATTGCTGAGAGGGAATTGACCAACAGGAATTGGGATCAAGAAGACGAAACCCCGCTGGAACCCGGGTGCAGGCGAGGTTGCGCGCCTCTGGACTCGGGTGTGGTCACACGCCTCTGGGTCTAGGTGAGGCCTCACGTCCCTGGGTCTGGGTGAGGCCACGTGCCCCTGGGTCCAAGTGAAGCCGGATTCCGGGTCCGGGTGAGGCCATGTGCCCCTGGGTCTGGGTGAAGCTGGATGCCAGGTCCGGGTGAGGCCATGTGCCCCTGGACCCGGATGACGCTGGGTCCCGTGCCCGGGTGAGGCCACACGCCCCTGGTCTGGGTGAGGCCACGCGCCTCTGGGTCCGGATGAAGCCGGATCCCGGGTCCGGGTGAGGCCATGTGCCCCTGGATCCGGGTGAGGCTGGGTCCCGGGCCCGGGTGAGGCCACACGCCCCTGGGTCCGGGTGAGGCCATGTGTCCCTGGATCCGGGTGAGGCCTCGCGCACCTAGGTCCCGGTGAGGCCACGTGCCCCTGGGTCTGGGAGAGGCCACGCGCCCCTGGGTCCGGGTGAGGCCATGTGTCCCTGGATCCGGGTGAGGCCTCGCGCACCTAGGCCCGGGTGAGGCCATGTGTCCCTGGATCCAGGTGAGGCCTCGCGCACCTAGGCCCAGGTGAGGCCACGTGCCCCTGGGTCTGGGAGAGGCCACGCGCCCCTGGGTCCGGGTGAGGCCATGTGTCCCTGGATCCGGGTGAGGCTGGGTCCCGGGTTTGGCTGAGGCCTCGCGCACCTAGTTCCGGGTGAGGCCACGCGCCCCTGGGTCTGGGAGAGGCCACGCGCCCCGGTGTCCAGGTGAGGCCATGTGTCCCTGGGTCCGGGTGAGGCCTCGCGCACCTAGCTCCGGGTGAGGCCATGCGCCCCTGGGTCTGGGAGAGGCCACGCGCCCCCGGGTCCGGGTGAGGCCATGTGTCCCTGGATCCGGGTGAGGCCTCGCGCACCTAGGCCCAGGTGAGGCCACGTGCCCCTGGGTCTGGGAGAGGCCACGCACCCCTGGGTCCGGGTGAGGCCATGTGTCCCTGGATCCGGGTGAGGCTGGGTCCCAGGTCCTGGTGAGGCCACGCGCTCCTGGGTCAGGGAGAGGCCACGCGCCCCTGGGTCCGGGTGAGGCCACGCGCCCCTGGGTCCAGGTGAGGCCTTGCGCCCCTGGTCCCGGGTGAGGCTGGGTCCCTGGGCCCGGGTAAGGCCACGCGCTCCTGGGTCTGGGAGAGGCCACACGCCCCCGGGTCCGGGTGAGGCCATGTGTCCCTGGATCCAGCTGAGGCTGGGTCCCAGGTCCGGGTGAGGCCACGCGCTCCTGGGTCTGGGAGAGGCCACGCGCCCCTGGGTCCGGGTGAGGCCATGTGTCCCTGGATCCGGGTGAGGCCTCGCACACCTAGGTCCTGGTGAGGCCACGCGCCCCTGGGTCTGGGAGAGGCCACGCGCCCCTGGGTCCGGGTGAGGCCACGCGCCCCTGGACCCGGGTGTGGCTGGGTCCCTGGGCCCGGGTGAGGCCACGCGCCCCTGGGTCCAGGTGAGGCCTTGCGCCCCTGGTCCCGGGTGAGGCTGGGTCCCTGGCCCCGGGTAAGGCCACGCGCCCCTGGGTCCGGGTGAGACCACGCGCCACTGGACCCGGATGAGGCTGGGTCCCTGGGCCCGGGTGAGGCCATGTGCCCCTGGGTCCGGGTGAGGCCTTGCGCCCCTGGGTACAGGTGAAGCCGGATCCTGGGTCCGGGTGAGGCCGTGTGCCCCTGGATCCATCCGGGTGAGGCTGGGTCCCGGGCCCGGGTGAGGCCACGCGCCCCTTGGGTCTGGGTGAGGCCACCTTCCCCTTAGTCCGGGTGAAGCTGTGCCCCTGGGTCCGGCCGAGACCAAACCAGAGGGAGTCGGACCTCCATTACCACCATTTGTCCACCATCCAGAGCAGAGGGGTCAGTGCTGACCTGTACACATAAGGAACTGGTGGACATTGAAATTGGGTCTCAAAAGAACTGTTGGTCCAGAAAGAAACTCACTACAGACTGATTCATTTGCCTGTCAGCATAACTATTATTGCTCGTCTCACATTCAGTTCTTATAAGTATATATCTAGTGACATATGATCTCGCTCATCTAGGGGAAATGATGAACAACATAGACTGAGGAACAAGAACAGAACCAGAAACAAGGAGGCATCGATCAGACTATCGGGCCTGAGAGGGAGGATAGGGGAGGGTGGGGGAGGAGGGAGAGATCAACCAAAGGACTTGTGTCCATGCATATGAGCCTATCCAACGGTTAAGTTCAACAGGGGGTTGGGGCATCCGTGGGGAGGGGTGTGGGATGGGAATGGGGGGATGAGGACAAATATGTGACACCTTAATCAATAAAGAAATTTTTAAAAAAATCCTACCTAATAATAGACAAATATGCAAATCGACCACACCTTTGCTACGCCCAAGCCACGCCCACCAACCAATCAGGACGAGTATGCAAATTATCCCAACAAAGATGGCGTCTAATTTGCATATCAAGACAGCGTAGAAAGAAGCCAAGTGCTGCAGAAGGGAGCAAAGCTGCGGAGAAGCAAGCAAGCAGGGGGGTGGAGAAGGGAGGAGCGGAGGCGGGGCGGGGTAGAGTGCAGCAGGAAACCCTATTGCAGGATTTTTCCTGCAATGGGAACTCTAGTTTAAAATAATGGGAAATAAAGATGTTTTCCACAGGTGTTTTGAATTAGGAGCTGATGGCTGAGAGGGTCCCTTACGGCTTCCCTCTATAGCATTCTGACCAGGATTTCACAGTGTACTAAATATTTCTTAGTAGCACATTTGCTTGTGAAGAGGGTCATATCAATAAGGATGCTTGTTGCTTGCAATGACACTCAACTTTACCAAATGTAACAAGCACTTCAGCGGTTTAGAATGGGTTGATAGAGGGTTCAGAGATACCAAGAACCTCCGTTTCTTTCCATCTTTCCCAGCCTTTCAGCAGTTTCTTTTTGGGCTAATAATACTTGTGACCAAAGATGCCTACCATGGCCCTAGCCGGTTTGGCTCAGTGAATAGAGTGTTGGCCTGGGGACTGAAAGGTCCTGGGCTTGATTCCAGTCAAGGGCATGTACCTTGGTTGTAGGCTCGATCCCTGGCCCTGGTCGGAGATCATGTGGGAGGCAACCAATCAATGTGTCATTGATGTTTCTCCCTCTCTGTCTCTCCCTCTCACTCCACTCTCTCTAAGAATCAGTGGAAAAATATACTGGGTGAGAATTAAAAAAAAAAAAACCTACCATGATTCCAGGTACCATGTATAAACCAACTGTCCAGTGAAAATAACCTTTAGTTCCTCCGCAGAATTCCTCAGACCTCATCAGAACTGGGTCACTTGCCTGGCTCTAATCACTGGCAGTGAATGAACCACTGACTGAAATGGATTATATTTACCCAAGTTGCCTGCATGAGGGCAGACACTGGGTTCAAATTGAGATGGCCAGAATGGAGGAGCAAATAATGGCTTCTGAGTAGGCATACAAAGAGACTGCAATGGTGAAATTGAATATTGAGGACCTAGTTGGTACAGGGTGCAGTAAGAAATAAGATACTTCCGGCCCTCAAAGAGCTTAGTCCACAATTGTGGTTCTCAGTCTTAGCAGATCCTTTTTGTTATAACATTGGAACATTTACAACATCTATCACACCCATTATCCTAAAATGAAATTTATATGTAACTTCCCTATATACACAGTTTTAAAAAGGGTCAATCCAATGCCTTTATTATAATATAAAGAATAAATGGAATCAATTTCTAAGAAAATGTTTCAATAAGTAAACAATCAGATACTGATATACTAGAAAACAGTTAATCAGGTGCTTATACTCAAGTATGGAAGAAGTAAAACTATTTAATAGAGTACTGTCACACTGATATTTTAAGATAAAGACTGAATTCATGATTCAAGAAGAGCTATAATGTTACAACTTTAAATGTATATTGATAACAGCTGTGTTTTACTGGTTAAAGACCATGAATAATATTACTGTTGGAAACATTTTCCAAAATGGTGATCAATTCTTGCTGAAATTTTGAATAAAAGAATAATATTCTTTATAGGATAGTTTTGTCCCTGGTGAATATTAATGCTTTATATGTACAAATAAGTAAAATAGAAGTTACAGGCTCAGATAATAAAAGTCAGGCTTTACAATTTCTTAAAATTGAAATATAATTAACATACATTATCATGTAAGTTTAAGGCATGCAATGTGTTGATTTGGTACACTTATAGATTGCAAAATGATGACCACCATAGCATTAGCTATCATCTCTATCACGTCACGTAATTGTCATTTCTTTCCTGTGATGGAACAGTGAGGAGCTAGTCTCTTTACAAGTTTGAAGTTCATAACAGTGTTGTTGATGATTCACTATGCTGTGCATTAGCTCTCTAGGACTTACTTGTCTGCTAGTTGCAAATTTGTATTTTACAATTTTTTAAAAAATATGTAGAATAGTTTTAGGTTTGTAGAAATGTTGCAGAAATAGTACAGAGGTGATCCCATATACCCCATACCCAGGTTTCCTTATTTTTAAGAGATTACTATGGTACATTTGTCACCACTAATGAACCGGTACTGATACATTATTATTAACTGAAGTCTACACTTTATTCAGATTTTTCGTTTTTACCTACTTTTTCTGTTACAGGATCCTACATTACATTAGTCTTCATGTCTGCTTAGGCTCCTTTAGAATGTGATTGTTTTTTCAGACTTACCTTGTTTTTTGGTAACTGACAGTTCTGAGTCCTAGTCAGATACTTTGTAGAGTGTTTCTCAGTTGGAATTTTCTGAAAATTTTCTCATGATGCAACGGGCTATGGGTTTTCAGGAGGAAGAAGAGAGGTAAAGGGCCCTTCTCATCCCCTCAAAGGCACGCACTGTCAACATGATGTGTCACTGGCGTTAACTCTGATCACCTGGCGCAGTGCTGTTGTCAGGCTTGTGTCCACGGTAACGTTATTCTCCACCCCCCACCCCACTTCCATACTGTGCTCTTTGGAAGGAAATGGTATGTGAAGCCCACACTTAAGGTGTGGGGAGTTCTGCTCCTCCTTGAGGGGGAAAATGGCTTTATACCTAAATGAATACTCACTGAGACGTCACAAAGTTTTTCGGATCATTACAGGAAACCTCACATCTCTGCCCCTCCTCCACTAAGTGCCAGTATTGAAACCTAACCAAAAATGCCCCACAAGTCTCTGAAACAACCTCTAGGGGTCAGTACTGCCCTGTTGAGAATCAGGTCTGGTCTAAGACTCCCAATTCTAGTTTCTATAGAGTGTGAACTTAAAGCAGTTACAAAGGAATCTGAGTTCAGAATCCACAGTTTTATGCTTTCCTTCTTACATATTTTTGTTTGCCACTAGTTAAGCAGCCATTTATTTTAGCTGTTTGCAATCCTCTAGAATGTTCAATTTGCCTTTTACATAAACTCATTTTATTTCATTAAATTATGTAGTTATCATTATGAGGATAACTGGCTTGAACATGTTGGTAATGGAAACAACTGCCTTGAGAAGCACACAGCTCATTAGGGAAGTGGAAGTGCACAGGTGTCCTGGAGCGTGGACAGCTAGGTACAGTTAGCCTGCCGGGACATCGGCTCTTTACCGAGGAAATGATGAGCCAGGTTCATCCAATCATTGAAGTAGAAACTGGCTAAGAGAATTTTTACTGAAAATGCATCAATTTGAGCCCTAACTGGTTTGGCTCAGAGCGTCGGCCTGCGGACTCAAAGGTCCCAGGTTCGATTCCGGTCAAGGGCATGTACCTTGGTTGCAGGCACATCCCCCGTAGGGGGTGTGCAGAAGGCAGCTGATTGATGTCTCTCTCTCAACGATGTTTCTAACTCTCCCTCTCCCTTCCTCTCCGTAAAAAAATCAATAAAACATATTCTAAAAAAAAGAAAATGCATTAATTTGAGTCCTATTAGCAAAGATTATAGGATATTTTTAATACATTAATTTGAGTCATTGATATTGGAATGATTATCGAAGATTTTTTAAATGTCAGTATCTATGACTGCTGTAGATGTAATGAAATAGGCACTTTTATAAACATTATCCTAACTGTGGATACACTCATTTTGCAATATGTTTCAAGAGTCATTACAGACTTTAAAATATTCATCCTTTTATCTGATACTATTGTTATTTTCTGAGAAGTCTGTTTTCCTAGGAAATAATCAGATTTTAGTTTTAAAATTATATCCCATTTTTGTGTCCATCATTATTCAGAATAGAAACAACTTAAATGTATAAAAATGGGGAAATAAATTAACTATTCTAACACCCACATATGGTAGAATATTATCTATTTTTACACCAGTAAATTGTATTCTCAAAGAATATTTAAAGATGTGGAGGCCTGGCCAGGGTGGCTCAGTTGGTTAGAGTGTCATCCCATATACCAAAAGGGCTCTCTAGGGTTCGATTTCAGGTCAGGTCACGTCACATACCTGGGTTGTGGATTCAGTCCCAGTTGGGGCACATACGAGAAGAAACCTGTTGATGTTTCTTTCTCCCATCGATGTTTCTCCCTTCTTCCTGCCCCTTCCTTCCTCTCTCTAAAATAAATAAAAACATACCTTTGGGTGGGATTTAAAAATAAGATGTGGATAAATAAATGCTCATGAGATATTAAGTGAAAAAAAACCCACAATATGAAAACTAATGAACATATGTTCTTGATTTTTTTTTTTTTTAAAGAAACAAGTATACAAAGAAATGACTAGAAGAAAATGTACTAGTACCAAGTTCTGATTTGCTTTAGCTGCTGGGATTACCAGTGATTTTATTCCCTTCTTTAGGTTTTTCTGTATTCTCCAAATTCTCTAAAATGAGCAAGTATTTCCTTTTATAATCTGGAAAAACTGAGATATATTGCTTAATTTGCTAACATTTACTATTTTCACCTTTTGAGTACAATGAAGTTGTTTTTTTAATCCTCACCCGAGTATATTTTTTTCCATTGATTTTTAGAGAGAGTGGAAGGGAGAGGGAGAGACACACCAATGTGAGAGAGACACATCTATTGATTGCCTCCCGCATGCCTCAGACCAGGGCCGGGAGCTTGTAACTGAGGTATATGCCCTTGACCAGAAACGAACCCGGGACCCTTCAATTCACAGGCCGATGCTCTATCTACTGAGAAAACTGGCTAAGGCTAAACTGAAGTATTTAAATGAACATGTGCTTGACTGCTATCTAAACTTCTGTTTAAGATGGTAACATTTAATAAAGATTAAAAGATGCTCTTATATTAAGTTATTTTAAATGCTTTATATTTTTAAAAGTTGAAACAGGTCATTGATAGCCCATGAAGGAAGTTGGCATTATCTTTTTGTCCACACTATCCACTCTTAGCTGACTTATTCTGAATGAACTTTTTGTTGTTGCTTACATTCCTTCTGCACATTAAATTGTAGTCTGAAATTGTACCATAAGTACATGGTGCAGTATACGCACAAGCCCCACCCTGTGTTTATTTAGGAAAGTGCCAGTCAGTGTATCTTGAAAACCATTGTAGCATAGACACCTACCGGTATTTGAAACAGCCTCACTATTCCCAGGATGGCCTCTGTACCAGCAGCATCACATCACCTGATGCTAGTTAAAAGTTAAGACTTTCAGGTTTCACCGCAGACATACTGAATCAGAATCTTTACTTTCAAAGGATCTCCGGGGGATCGGTGTGAATAAAAAAGCACTGTTGCCGAGACCGGTTTGGCTCAGTGGATAGAGCGTCGGCCTGCAGACTCAAAGGTCCCGGGTTCGATTCCGGTCAAGGGCATGTACCTTGGTTGCGGGCACATCCCCAGTGGGGGGTGTGCAGGAGGCAGCTGATCGATGTTTCTCTCTCATCAATGTTTCTAGCTCTCTATCCCTCTCTCTTCCTCTCTGTAAAAAATCAATAATAATAAAAAAAAGCACTGTTGTACAGGCTCCTTTTTAAAGCCACTAATATCAGAGAATTGTATCCAAAAATAGGAATTATTTTCACCCTCCATTATAAAAATAGTAAGACACTCATTTGTGGTAATGAATATAAGGGATATGTATCTAACCCACAAACTCAGGGGTGTAAGAAGTGGAATTTCTAATTGCACATAATTAAAGCCCCCATTTTCTAAAGGGGGTCTTTGGAAACAATCTCAGTAAATTCAGGATCTTTCCTGAGGCTTTTCTCTGCGGTAAAGTCTTAGGTTCCTCTACTGTCTAGAAGGTTGGCATCTGATCTTCCACAGGTGAACCATCCTATCGGCATTTGCTAAAATGTCAAGTACCCTCAATAGTCCTCTGTTGTCAATCTGTGTAGCTTGCTGTTAGACCATCATTCATTCTCACTGTTGAGGCTACTTCAGGTTTGGCACCTCCCTTGCTGCTTCATTCATCTGTTTCCATGCTATGTTAGCCTACAGGGCAATCTTTGGGGCTAAGACTTCTGCACCACACTTACCTAGGGAGCACTGGACCGTGCTGCTCTGGCATCACGTGAGACCATGGGAAGCTAACCCTGAGGTTTGTATACGGTCCTATCTAGTAGACTTCTCTCACAGCCGGTTCTTCCCAGGGATCTTGCCGACTTCCAGGGGACCACCCAGTAAGCCAAATACCGGGGCCCTCGCCTTCTAGATCTCCAGACTCCCGTATTGCAGACCTGTGACTCCCCTTTATTTAACCCACGGGTGCAGAGGAAGGTAGAGCATCTGATCTTCCACAGATGAACCACCCTGTTGGCATTTGCTTCACAGGGACTCACCAGGTGGTGGAGCTCTCCCTCCTGACTCCCTCCTCAACCCAAAGCATGAAGGTTTCTATTTTTAAAAGGCAAAGGCCTTTTTTCCTTTTTAACATCCCTAGGCCTATGTTGCAGCTGCCTGAATGGGGGAAGGCCATGGGTTACAGAAATGCAGGAAGAAAAATTAATATTTCAAAATATGCCACATGAACAATGAAAAAAAAAGGATTTATGTCCCATTATTATGATAGAGGAGTATGCTGAGCATGACTAGGAGCACACAATCATATTAAGTGTTCTCATAGAGCAAGAGCCTGGGAGTATGCGACAGATCCTGTAGGAGAACATTATAGTCCGAAGAGGCAAACTGCATAAAACAACTGGAGCACGGGGCAAAGCAAAATGTCGTCAAGAGTAAAATAGGTATAAACACAATACTAATTACCCTATTCTGGGCTACTAGTGGCAATTACAGCATCTGAACTAGTTTGAAGAGTCCACTCCAAAACTGGTGGTTCTCATAATTTGGCACGACTCAGAATTACATGGAAGGCTTGTCACCCCCAGAATTCTGATTCAGTAGGCCTGACGTGGGCTCTGGAATCTGCCTTTCTAACAAGTTCCCAGACGCTGCTGATGCCGCTGGTCAGGGACCCCACTCGGAGAAGAGCTGCCCTAAGTGTCAGCACTCTCCATGGATTTGCAGGTTTAATTCTACAAAACCACTGTGACATCTATCTGTTCTGCAGCCCTTCCGCCATCCCTTATCCTTTCCCTTGCAGCCCCACCACCACCATTACCATGTGTCTCTTGGCTAGTCCCAACCTTCTTTCCAAGTGACATAGATGACTTGGCTGTTTCTGATAGTCCCTCCTCTTCGCTTTTCTTCAGAGCTCTGAAACACTCCTGGTCGTTTTCCTCTACACTCGTTTGTTCCTCCTGGTGTACTACATGCAAACCCGATTCCATTGAGGACATATTCTCCCAGGTCCCCAGCATTTTGTTTTCACCTGCTTTCCTTGTTCAGTAAGATCTGCAGGAATATGACTTGTAAATGGACTGGAGACCAGAGAGTGAGGATTTAATAAAGAAGAAATCTGAATTTAGCAAGATAGCTGGATAGAAACTCTATATACAAAAATCAATATACATAAATTTTTAAATGACTTTATTTAAAATAGCATCTAAAACATCAAATACCTAGGAATAAATCTAATAAGATTTGTAAGACCTCTATAAACTAGAACAATAAAATTTTAATGACAAATTTAAAAACAAATAAATGAAGGGATATACCATGTTTACAAATTAGAAGAATCAATAACCAGAAATAAGTTATCCCAGCCAAACTCACAAAAGGATTTTTATGGAATTTGGCAAGCTGATTCTAAAATGTATATAGAAATGCAAAGGGCCAAGCAGACATGGATAAAGTGATAAAGCAAACTTGGATAGCTTTTTCTACCAGATGTCCAGACTTACTATAATGCTACAATAACTAAGACAGTGAGGTATTGATATAATGATAGACATATAGATCAAAGGGAAAGAATAGAAAGTCCAGAAACAGATCCTCAGGTAATGGATACTAGATTTATGAGAAAGTTAGCACTGCAAAACTGTAGGTAGAGGACAATGTTGTAGGTAGGTGCTCAGGGAACAGGCTCAGAAAGGGAGGCTGATGTACAGTTGGTTTAGCTGGAATTGCTTCCAGGAACCATGCCTCTAAGGGAGTGAAAAAACCGCAATCAGGCAGGGGACAGGTTTAAACAATGCAGTGGCAATAGAGGCCTCCGCCAGTTCCACGAGGAGCTCTGAAGCTGAGGTGGTCTCTTAGAAAGATCACGGGTTGAGGCCAAGGGCCCAGGCCTGGCTTTTTTACCCCTACAATGACCAGTCATTTGATGTACATGCCCCCAAAGAGGGAATCTATCTTTTTTTTAAATATATTTTATTGATTTTTTTTACAGAAAGGGAGAGGGATAGAAAGTTAGAAACATCAATGAGAGGGAAACATCGATCAGCTGCCTCCTGCACACCCCCTATTGGGGATGTGCCTGCAACCAAGGTACATGCCCTTGACTGGAATCGAACCTGGGACCCTTCAGTCCACAGCCTGATGCTCTATCCACTGAGCCAAACCGGTTAGGGCGAGGGAATCTATCTTGAGTAAGGCAGCTTCCTTCTGCCAAGGAAAATTCCTGGGGAGAGACCATATAACACAGTAAATACCCAAAATAATTGAAAGCAGAGACTAAAACTGGTATTTGTACACCAGTGTTTGTAGCAGCATTATTCACAAAAAGCCGAAAGGTGAAACCACCCAAATGTCCATTGATGAATGAATGGATAGACCAAATGTGGTGTTTGTATACAATGGAATATTGTTCAGCCTTAAAAAGGAAGGAAATTCTGACATATGCTACAACATGGATGAAAATTGAAGATATTATACTAAGTAAAATAAGCCAGACACAAAAGGATAAATATTGTATGATTCCACTTATATTACATGAGAATGGTGGTTTCCAAAGGCTGGAGGGAGTGGGAAATGGGGAATTATTGCTTAATATGTACGGAATTTCAGTCTGAAAGATGAAAAAGTTCTGGAGATAGATGGTGGTGGTCATTTCACAACAATGTAAATGTATTTAAAGCCACTAAACTGTATACTTTAAAATGATTAAAATGGTAAATTTTATCTTTTGTGTATTTTACCACAATAAAAGAAATCAATGGGACTCATTGTGTCGCCTGGGAAGTGTTCCCTTGGGGACGAAGGGCCTCTGGGTAAGCAGAACCTAGAGTTGTGGCGAAAGGAAACAAGTTCCCAGTGGATAATTGGGGCAATGGTAGTCAGAGGGGCTGCTTATATTTCCTCCCCCAACCCTTGGTTTCTGAACCCATATAATACCTATTAGGAGTACAGCACGAATTATGATAATTGATTTAGGGGATATAATGTGTCTGGTGGATGGCACCTCATCATTGCAGGGTATCATCTCTGAACTGGCACCCCAGCTGCATCTTCAAAGACCATTTCATGAGTGTCTCACAGCAGCAACTTCTGGGTGGTGCAGAGTGTGATGGGTCCAGAGAGTTCCATGGTCCTGTGCTCACTACTGAACCTCCTTTTCTGTAAAGTGGACCCCTTGGGCTTCCATCACCAAGAGAAGAATATACTCCAGGGAGCTACTGCCCTTCTGGCCTGAATCCCAGAATGGGACACATGGAGCAGAGACACCCCAGGTGTCCCACGGCCTGAAGCAGATGATCTTAAGCTGATATGAATGAGCAAGACATAAATGCTAATTGATGCCAATGACATTTTTGTGGCTATTTGTTACACAATATTTCGTGGCAATAACTGATTGGTACGCTTCTATATCTCCCTGCTTCCCAATTTCTTAATTTATTTCTGCACCTCCATTAGGTGGAATGATTTCTTTCCTTACTGAAAATATTTTTAAATCTCAAGATACTTCTGATCAAGATGGTGGCATAGGTAAACGTGGTACTCCCATCCTCCCACAACCCCATCAAAATTACAACTAAACTACAGAACAACTATAATGCATAACTTCCTGAAATCTGGCTGAATGAAAGTCCTACAACAGATTTAAAGAAGGGAATTAAAGAAGAAGCCATGTTGAAACTGGTAGGAGACGCATAATGGGTTGGTTCCACACCCAAGTGTAGCAGATAAAAATCAGGAAGACTATCTCAGCTGCAGGAGGCCCCACCTAGGAGTGAAGGGTCCCAGCCTGCAGGTGGGTACTTTATCTGAGACTCCATCAATCTGGCTCACACTGTTTGCCCCGCCCTGGTGATTCCCTGAAGTCCGCCCCACCCCCCCTGCACCCAAATTTGAGGCCAACCAAGCTGTTTCTCCAGTGGTCTTCCATACAAATGGCCTGTCTTGGCCCATGCTTCTGATTTTCCTAAAATCTTTCAAATAAGCAGTATCTGGCCTCAGTGTACACTATACATTTCGTTAAGTGGCCTCAGGCTAGGCATTAGCAGCAGCCAGTCTTGGTTAGCAGCTTAGCCTGGCCTGGGTACCTCCAAGCCCAGCACAAGTAGCAGCCATCTGAAGTTTGATTTATAGCTCATGCCAGTTGGCCCCAGCAGAACACAGGTGGTAGCTGACCTTGACCTGAACCTCATGGAAGGTCCCAGAGTCAGAGCACCTGGTGGACTGCTTCAGAACATGATGAAACACCACCACCCAACCACCTCCACAAACAACACACTCAAGGGGCAGACTCAGTGGGTACCTATTCTGTGGGGTGGGCCCCTGAACAGCTGATCCTCCATGGAGATCAAAGTTTGGTGGTCAGTGATCACAGCCAGTCCTTGCAGATGATCGACCTGGGGGGTAAATCCCTCCCATTGATGTGCTAATAGCAATCAAGGCTCAATTACAAGAGGGTGTGCACAGCCCACACAGGGAGAGCACTTCTGGAGTGTCAAGCTTGAGTGATTGGGAAGGCTGTGCCACTGAACCCTAAAGAACACCTACTACTTTAGGCCACTTTACCAAGCCCATGAGACATAGCAGCTCTAATACATAGAAACAAACACAAGCAGGCTGCCAAACGAGGAGACAAAGGAACATGGCCCAAATGAAAGAACAGAACAAAATTCTAGAAAAAGAACTAACAAAATGGAGACAAGCAATCTCCCAGATGCAGAGTTAAAAACAATGGTTATAAAGATGCTCAATAAACTTAGGGGAAGAGTATATAAACTTAGTGAGAACTTCAATAAAGAGAAAGAAAACATAAGAATGGAGATAGAAAACATAAAAAAGAACCAGTCAGAAATAAAGAATACATTAACTGAAACAAAGGATATATTTCAGGAAATTGATAGTAGAGTAGATGAAGCTGAGAATCAAATCAGCGACTTAGAATATAAGGAAGCAAAAAAAAACACCCAATCAGAACAGAAAAAAAAAAAAAAAAGAATAACAAAAAATGAGGATAGTGTAAGGAGCCCTGGGACAACTTCAAGTGTACCAATACTCACATTATGGGGTTGCCAGAAGGAGAAGAGAGAACAAGAAATTGAAAACTTAGTTGAAAGAATAATGACAGAAAACTTCCCTAACATGGTGAAGGAAATAGACTTCTAAGTCCAGGAAGCACAGAGAGTCCCAAACAAGATGAACCCAAAGAGGCCAACAAGAGGTATCATAATTAAAATGCAAAAGGTTAAAGACAAAGAGAGAATCTTAAAAGCAGCAAGAGAATAGCAATTAGTTATCAACAAGGGAGTCCAATAAGATTTGTCAGATGATTTCTCAACAGTAACTTCGCAGGCCAGAAGAGAGTGGCAAGAGATATTCAAAGCGATAAAAAGCAAGGACCTATAACCAAGATTACTCTACCCAGCAAAGCTATCATTTAAAATTGAAAGACAGAGAAAGAGTTTCCCAGACAAGAAAATGCCAAAGGGCCGAAACCGGTTTGGCTCAGTGGATAGAGTGTCGGCCTGCGGACTCAAGGGTCCCAGGTTCGATTCCAATCAAGGGCATGTACCTTGGTTGCGGGCACATTCCCAATAGGGGGTGTGCAAGAGGCAGCCGATCGATGTTTCTTTCTCATCAATGTTTCTAACTCTCTCTCCTTCTCTCTTCCTCTCTGTAAAAAATCAATAAAACATATTTTAAAAAAATGCCAAAGGAATTCATCACCACCAAACCAGTATTATATGAAATGTTAAAGGGTCTTCCAGAAGAAGAAGAAGAAGAAGAAGAAGAACAAGAAGAAGAAGAAGAAGGTCAAAAATACATATTTATTAACAAATGAATCTTTAAAAAAAAGGAAGAAGCAGAATAGAAACAAACTCATAGATACAGAAAACATTTTGACAGTTGCCAAATGGGAGGGATTTGGGGGAATGGATGAAAAAGGTGAAAGGTTTAAGAAGTACAAATTGATTGTCACATAATAGTCATGGGGATATAAAGTATAGCATTGGGAACATAGTTAATAATATTCTAATTACTATGTTGGTGTCAGATGGGTGCGAGATTTATCTGGATGATCACTTAGCAAATTATGTAATGTCTAATCACTGAGGTGTACACCTGAAACTAATATAATAATAATGTATGTCAACTGTCACTGAAAAATAAAAAAATGATTTTTAAAAAGTACATTTAAAAATATTTTTTTTCCTCAGAACTGTTTTGGTCACATACCACAGCTTTTCATATGTAGGCTCTCGTTGTTATTCTTTTACAATTTTTGTAATTTCTCATTTGATTTTCTCTTTAACTCAAGAAGATAAATTCTATTTTGGTATCCTCTTGATGTTAATTGTAGGTTGTTGCATTGTGGCTAGTGAGTGTGAGCTGTGTCATTTCTTTCTTTTTTTCTTTGTGAAGAAGCATATGCTTGATTTTTGTAGATGTTCCTTGGAAAGGACAATAAGTACCTTCTGTTATGGGATACTAAATTCTATTTAAAACTGGTACATCATAAAAAAGTAAATAAAACTGTTACATCAAAGTCACTGAGAATTTAATTAAAATCTTCCACAACTGCTATATCCCCATTCCCCTCACTCTTCTTCAGCTTTTCCTCCTTCTTCTTCCTCTTTTTCTTTTGCTCTTCCTTCTCCTATCATCATCATCATCATTATTGTCTACTTGATGCAAAAAATTCTTTAAAAACCCCACATATATTGAAGTCCTCTTATAAAGTTGTAGTTTTATGAAAATCTTGCATTTTAGGAAAATTTTGCCTTGCATAGTTTGCTCCTATAGTATTTTATATATAAAGGTTTATAACATATCTTCATTTATTGTGCTTTTATCACATAAAAATCAATTTTTTCTGTGTAATGCCATTGGCCTTAAATTCCAGTCTGAAATTAATATTACCACCTCTGCTTTCTTTTTGTTTGCATTTATGTGAAATTTTTGCTCTTACCTTTTTAAAAAAAGTTCTACTTTATTATTTTTAGCCAAAGTATATAGAAACAAAATTAATAACTTCCTTCTCCTTCCCCAAACACACCCATCTTGAAGAAACATATTAAAAATTGGTATATACCTATCCATAAATTCATAAATAAATATAAACATGTTGTGGTGGGCTGAATAATGCCTCCCAAAATATCCAGGTTCTACTGGTCTTTGGACATGTGATTAAGTTAGGGATCTTGAGATAAGGAGATCCTTTATCCTTGATTATCTGGGTGGACCCTAAATGCAATATTAAGTATCCTTTGAAGGAGACAGAGGTAGATTTGATACAGAAGAGGAAAATATGACAATGATAGTAAAGATTAGGATGAGGTGGCCACAAGCTAAGGAATACTGGCAGTTACAAGAAGCTGGAGAGAGCATGGCCCACCTACACCTTGATTTCAGCTCAGTGACACAGATTGTTTTACTTTTGACCTCCAAAAAGTCTAAGAAAATAATGTGTGTTAAGCCACCAAATTTCTGCTGCTGTAATTTGTTACAGCAGCAATAGGAAACTTATACATATACTAGAGGCCCAGTGCACGAAATTTGTGCACGGAGGGGGGTTGTCCCTCAGCCCAGCCTGTACCCTCTCCAATATGGGACCCCTCGAGGGATGTCCGACTGCCTGGTGGGATCGGGCCTAAACGGGCAGTCGGACATCCCTCTCACAATCCAGGACTGCTGGCTCCCAACTGCTTGCCTGCCTGCCTTCCTGATTGCCCCTAACCACTTCTGCCTGCCAGCCTGATCACCCCCTAACCACTCCGCTGCCAGCCTGTTTGCCCCCAACTTCCCTCCTCTGCCGGCCTGGTCACTCCTGACTGCCCTCTCCTTCAGGGTTGATCATCTCCAACTGCCCTCCCTTGCAGGCCTGGTCCCTCTCAACTGCCCTCCCTTACAGGCCTGGTCCCTCTCAACTGCCCTCCCTTGCAGGCCGGGTGCCTCCCAACTGTCCTCTCCTGCTGGCCATCTGTGGTGGCCATCTTGTGTCCACATGGGGGCAGGATCTTTGACCACATGGGGGCAGCTATATTGTGTGTTGCAGTGATGATCAATCTGCATATTACTCTTTTATTAGATAGGATAGAGGCCTGGTACAGGGGTGGGGGCCAGCTGGTTTGCCCTGAACGGCATCCCGGATCAGGTGGGGGTTCCCTTGAGGTGTGGGGCGGCCTGAGCGAGGGGCCTGTGGTGGTTTGCAGGCCTGCCATGCCCCCTGGCAACCCAAGCAGAGGCCCTGGTATCTGGAATTTATTTTCCTTCTACAATTGAAACTTTGTAGCCTGGAGCAGAGCCAAGCCTGGGGCTCCCTCTGAGGCCGGCAGCCATTTGTGTTGGGGTTATAATTGAAACTTTGTTGCCTTAAGCGGGTGGGCCCGGCCAGGGTGTGTGGAAAGCTTTGCTTCCCCTGTTGCCGGCGGCAAACCTGGCCTGCTCTCTCAAGCTCCATTCTGCCGCCATTTGTTTGAATTTGTTTACCTTCTATACTTGAAACTTTGTAGCTTGAGTGGAGGCTTAGGCCTGGCAAGGGCAGGTGGAAAGCTTGGCTTCCTCTGTTACCTAGGAAACCTTGCTCTCTGTGGCTGTAGCCATCTTGGTTTGGGTTAATTTGCATACTCACTCTGATTGGATGGTGGGTGTGGCTTGTGGGCGTGGCTTGTGGTTGTGTCAGAGGTATGGTCAATTTGCATATTTGTCTATTATTAGATAGGATTATGTATAAGTCAAAATTTTCCCCCTTTAAAATATTTTACAAATATAACATCATATTCTTACAGTGCTCTTCAACTAGCCTTTTTACTCTTAATAGTGTATCAATTACATATTAATAGGTCAATATTTATATATCCTATTCTTTGAAAAAAAATTTATTGATTGATTTGAGAGAGAGAAGGAGAGAGAGAGAGAGAGGTTTGTTGTTCTACTTATTTATGCATTCACTGGATGATTCTTGTATGTGCCCTGATCAGAGATCAAACCCACAACCTTGTGTATCAGGATGACACTCTAACAATGAGCTACCTGGCCAGGGCTAGATCCCATTCTTTTTAATAACCCCATATTATTCCACAGTATGTATATAATTCATTTAACCATTCTTCTATGCATGGAAATTCTAGTTGTTTCATTTCTTATTGCAAATAGTACTGCAGTAAACATCTGGTATGTGCGTGTATGTATGTGTGTTTTATATGGATTTTTTAAAAATTCTCACCTGATGATATTTTTTCCATTGATTTCTAGAGAGAGTAAAGGGAGGGAGGAGTGGGAGAGAAAGAGAGACAAACATTGATGTGAGAGAGACACATCGATTGGTTGCCTCTCATACATACCCCTACCGGGACTGGGGAACCTGCAACTGAGGTACATGACCTAGACTGGGAATCAAACCTATGACCCTTCGGTCCATGTGCCAATGCTCTAACCACTGAGCAACTGACCAAAGCTGTAGGGATTTTTTTTTTTAGGGGAACATAGACTCTTATGAGGATCTATGGGTAAGTACATTTTAAATTTTAGTAGATGCTGTCAGATTTCTTTCCAGGAATGTTGCAACAATTCACACTCCTATCTGATCTGACTTTCCTCAGTACAACTGAAGTTGAGCATCTTTTCATATTTTTTGGCAATTTGCATTTTTTATTTTATTTAACACTTTAGTTCATTTTCTCATTTTTTCTTTAAATTATTTGCCTTGATATTTTTTCTGTTGTGGATTTTAGAAACATTTCTCTAGTCTTTCAGTTAGCCTTTGATTTTACTCTCCTTCTTATTCTTGCCCACTTAATCTAAACATACTCTTCTCTACGACTTAATCAAGAAATCCCACCTGTCAGTTCCTCTAATATAGTATTTTGGAACAGATATTTCTCTCTTATTTCTCATTCTAAATCTATCATTGCCTACCTGATGGGTCTCAATGACTTAATCTATCAGTTAGTATAGGTTAGATTATGCAGTAACAAATGACCCCTCAAGTCTCAGTGACTTACAACAAAGTTTTCTTTCTGCCTTACACTATGTCCACTGATTATTTCAGTTACAGCTATGGACACAGTCTTTATCTGGAATATTGTTAGTCATCTAGGCAAACCGACAGAGAGCATAAAAGTTTCAGCTGTAACGGACACACTAGTTTTGCTCACATTTCACTGACCAAAATTAGTCACATAGCCATGCTTAAGTTCACTACAGCAAACAAATGAAATCTACCTACAAAGAAAATCACCGAATACCTATGAAGAGTTATCAGTCTACCATACACACACAGATGTGTGTGGGCAATGGAAATGTCATATCACAAGTCATATAGAGGCATTTACTTGAAGGAAGTAAACCAAGACAAAAAGAAACAGAACAGGCAACTCCCGGTGTCAGTGGAATCAAATGGTTTGGTCCGGTGCTGCTTTTATTCTTCTACTGAGAGGTACACAAGGGTCAACTTCCTGGGGCACTTCAGGCAGCCACTGGACTGAACGATCTTTTCCCTAAGTTCAGATGGAGACTCTGGAGGCTGCTGGCTCCCCAGTTTTCTCTGGCATAGTACATCAGTGCACAGATGTGTCCCTGTGCCTGGATCATAATGCCCCACATCATCCTCTCAAGAACCTGAAGCTCAGATGAGATCCCTTTCAGGATCAGGCCTCTCTTTAGAAACGAGAAGTAGTCAAGGATGTTTGTCCAGAAAACACTCCAACTTAACATTTTGTTCTTGGTCATTTCATTTTGGCTTCTTTCTCGAAGTCAAGAAGATTTCTAAAAGTTCATCCTAAGTCCTTTACATCTTTGTCATCCACCATCCCCACTATGTGTGTCTTGAGGTCTCATCTTTCTTGCGACATGATCACCAACTTTTATTTACCACCACTGTGGTAATCATTAGTGCTGCTCCCTGATACCTGGTTCTCTTCTCTTTCTGGAAGCCTGATAGGATGCACTTCCTGGCCCCCCTGGGGCTGGTTCTGTGGTAGTTTGACATGAATTGTGAGTAGAGGTGATGTTTGTCACTGTTGGCTAGAGAATGTGTTAAAGTGAGATTTTTTTTTTACCTCTGGAAAAAGCGATCCATATTTTGGGGTTATATTAATTGTTGCATAGTCTAGCCTATGTTGACTGAAATGATCATCCCTTTTCAGGTATTTAAAATACACGACTCAGACACATAATAATCTTCGATATGTCTTTAGACACGGTGGGTAGAAAATGTCCCATAACTTTTAAGGGACAGGTAGACCCAGCACTCTTATCTTTCTAAATCACATTTAAATTAGCTCAAGCATCCAGATGCCATTTAGATGGGAAATTCAGAATAGGTCTACTGGGTGTTTCCCACATATCCTACTTTGATTTTTTTGCATACCTTTTGTATCACAATTTCATAGGGTATTTGTTGAAAACAGACTCACATGGTACCCCTCAAATCAGAACCTCTGGAAGTAGGACTCAACATGCCCCCAAATCATTTTTCTGCACTTAACACATGATCTTTCTTAGTCTGAAATCACTGTGCCTACCTTGCCTGTCTGATCCACACCATGACTTCTAGATCAACACTATCCAATAGAACTTTCTATAATGATAGAAGCTCCTATACATGCACTGTCTAGCCACTAGCCACATGTGGCTATTGAGCTCTTGAAATATGACTAGTCTGACTGAGAAACTGAATTTAAATTTAATTTAATTTAAATGTAGTCACATGTGGCTAGAAGCTACCATACTGGACATTGCAGTTCTAGATTGTGAGCAAGAACTATATCTTTAATCTCTGCATTCTCTCTGTGCCTGGCACAAAATAACTCGGTAAATAAAAACTGAAACAGAAACTAGGCCTATATTATTTCCATTTCTTAAAGTTATACCAAGGAAAGAAGAAGAAACACCAAAACAGTATTATAAAACTTATGGTATATTGTACTTCTCTTAAAATTTTTCTTGTGATAAGAACTTTTATGACCTACTCTCTTAGCAACTGTCAAATATGCAATGGAGGCCTGGTGCATGAGATTTGTGTACTGGGGGTGGGGGAGGAGTCCCTCAGCCCGGCCTGTGCCCTCTCGCAGTCCAGGACCCCTCGGGGGATGTCCGCCTGCTGGCTTAGGCCCGACGCCTCCCCCCCCCCCCCACCGCCCCCGGGATCAAGCCTAAGCTGGCAGTCAGACATCCCTCTCACAGTCAGGGGCTCTTGCAGTCCAGGACCCCTTGCTCCTTACTGCCCACCTGCAGCAGAAGCGGGAGAGGCTCCCACCACCACCGCTGCACTTGCCAGCCATGAACCCGGCTTCTGGCTGAGCGGCACGCCCCCTGTTGGAGCACACTGACCACGGGGGGCAGTTCCTGCATTGAGCATCTGCCCCCTGGTGGCCAGTGCACGTCATAGCAACCAGTTGTTCCTCCGCTCTGTTGATTTGCATATTAGCCTTTTATTATATAGGATACTCACCATTTTGTATGTTACATCCCCATGGCTTACTTATTTTATAACTGGGTAAGTTTGTACAGTTCACCCACCCCCCAACTCTGGCAAGCATCACTCTGTGTTCTGTACCTTTGAGCTTTATTTTTTAAAATTTTTTGGAGTAACTTTGATTTATAACATTATACAAATTTCAGATGTACAACCTTATAATTTGACACCCATATATACTCTATTGTGTGCTATAATTGAAGAATTATAGTCTCCTTCCATCACCATACATCTGACCCTCTTTACTCTCTTCATCCTCCCTGAGACAGCCCAGTAAACCAGGACAGGTGGAAGAGGGAAACTGAGACTACTTTACTATTTTGTTTTTTTAGATTCCACATATAATAAGTAAGATCCCATGATATTTTTTTTTGTCTGATTTATTTCACTTAGCATAATGCCATCAAGGTCCATCCATGTTGTTGCAGATGTCAAGATTCCATTCTTTTTATGGCTGAATAATATCCTGTTGTGTGTGTGTGTGTGTGTGTGTGTGTGTGTGTGTGTGTGTATCACATGATGGTGGACAGAGGGAGCAACCTTCAGGCAATCCATGATTTTCCTTAAAAAACAATTATTAAAAATAAATTAATAAATAAATAAATAGGAAAATTAGGTTTTCAAGTCTGTAAAGTTCTGACAGAGCAGAGGGTCTTGCAAACTCACAGATACATCATTTATTTATTTATTTTTACAAAGTTTACGTTATTTACCTACATTTAGAGGTAACTAACGTGATAAATTTTTAAATCTGGCAACCCCAGATGCTCATACTACCACATGAAAGCAATCTGCTGGGTTGTAGAGCAAGTTACCCTCCCGTATGCTGGATCAGGGGCAGAACAGAGTTGCTTTCTGCAAACCCCCTTAAAGACTTTTGGAATAAATCACCACCGCTCCTTGCCTCCTGCTTTGTGCTGGTTCCTGCAACAGGTTGTTGTCCTGACCTGGTCAAGCATGTAATTTCCCAAATCTGACAGCACTCAGGTATGAGTACCTGTGACAATTCCCAGTGCTACAGGGATCCACTTTGTCTTGCGGCCTCCCAAGACATCCAATATATGTAAACTTCCTTAATAAACTCTATTAATTATCAGATTGGAGTGGCCAGCCTCTTTCTTTGGTCGTTCCCTGCCCTTTGCTTACGGAGGTAGGTTTTGACTTGTGGCTTTTCCCTAGTCTGTATGTACTAACAACAATATATGAGGATTAGATGAGCAAATGTAACAGACCATGGCATGTATAACAAATAAATCTTTTCTCTTGGATCTGGTGGGAAAGTCAATTAGTCTTGCATTCAATTTTTTACGTGTTCTCCCTTTCCCCCAAACTAAGTACACTGTTTGGAAGTAGTTGTACATAAATATTCATTGAGATCACAACAAAACCACTTAGAAGGAATGTTAAATGATCAGCATTGGCTTAGGACAACCCCCGCTGTTTTTTATCATCATGGGAATGCCTGGGTATAGCTATTCCATTTTTGAGGCGCAGTGTCTACCTGAGAGTGTTGGTAAATATAATATCTTGATATCAATTAGGCAAAACTGATCACTCCCTCACCTGTAAGACTTTATACATCCTTCATTTCACTTCATACAGAATTCTAATATAGCATATATACATTGTTACAGTTATAGTTTGTTGAATTTATGCCTTGCTTTGTTTAAAAAAGAGCTATGGCAATTAGTTACATACTTATGTGTTTATCTTCCTCCCCAAAGTGAGAGTGTCTTGAATAACTGTGTCATGTCCATATACTACTTTCACTGTTTGGTAATTTCAAATGTGCTATTATAAGTAAACTAGAGGCCTGTTGCACGAAGAGATTCGTGCAATAGGCCGTCCTTTCCTTGGCTTCCAGCACCAGTTTTCCTCCGGCACCTGGGACCCCGGCCAGAGTCTGCCTTCTTCATCTTTGCTACAGACTCCGGCTGGAGTCTGCCATCTTCGTCTGCGCTGCAGACTCCGGAGTCTGCAGTCTTCGTCTTCACTGTGGCCAGAGTGCCACTCCTGTAGATCCCTTCACCCCCCGCCCTCCCTCTCATAGCAGGCGTCCTGCGCTGCCGGGACACTCCGCGCCTGGAGCAGCTGGGCAGCTGCCATCTTTCTCCTTCTAATTTGCATATTCCCTCCTGATTGGCTGGTGGGCATAGTGGAGTGATGGTTAATTTGCATGTTTCTCTTTTATTAGTGTAGATGAGTCTAATATAAAGTTGAGGGGATTATCTAGGAATTTATGTGAAAATCACTCAGCCTGATTCTCTCCATTGGTAGATGAGAAAAACCAAAGCCTGGGAATAGAATAGGTAAGTGGTTTCCCAGAGGTTATCTAGCCAGACTCTGAAACTCACATCAACCAGTCCAGAGGCCAATCCACCATATCCACCTGCTTTTCAGAACCCAGTAATTTGGTGTCTATCTCTTCTGCCTCACTACAGCTGCTATTGTTAGTTATCAAACACTTTTGTGTTACTAAATCCAGTCACTGCTTTTTACCCTTGAAATACTTGACCCATTTGTGGTCCCTGCCCTGCTGACCATCTCCATCTTGCAATTCTTTCCTACCATGGCTTCAGAGGCATTCCCCACCTACTTCTTTTATCTCTCTGGCCATTCTTCCTCAGACTTTTCTTGGCTTCTGCTCATTTGCCATCCTTTTTAAGTGAGTGTTTTCTGGACTCTATCATTGGTCCTCTTTATTGTTTCTTCTATATTTTCTCCCTGATCTATGCCTAGCACTTATATTACCAATAGTAAGTTAATGTCTTCCATAACTATTTTATTTTAACTCAATGTCGCACCATTCACAGACCCATGTAATTCTACTGCTCATTAGATAGTTCCCTCTAGATGTGGAGGTTTCCTCCATCAAGTCACAGTCACATTGCAGTAATCTTGGAGGGAACCTAATTAATTGCACCCTTCTTTTCCAGATAAAGGAGAATGCAACCAGCGACCAACTATCATCTTCACCACTGACTGTATTAGTTTCCTATTGTAAAAAACTTACCACAAGCTTAGGGGCTTAAAACACAAATTTATTCTCTTACAGTTTTGGAGATCAGTAATCCTAAAATTAAGGCATTGACTGGGCTGCGTTCTTTCTGAGGGCTCTAGGGGAAATTGTTTCCTTGCCTTCTCCAGCTTCTAGAGCAGTGATGGGCAACCCTTTGAGCTTGGTGTGTCAAACTTCACCAAAAAACTGAGCATAACTCGGGTAGTGTGTCACTTTGAGGAAAAAACATTATTTCGCAAATGTTTCATCCTCAGGAGCAGCAAATGTTTCATCCTCGGCATGCGGCCGCCTCAGCAGACGCGTGTCATCAGAAATGGCTACGCGTGTCAGTGCTGACACGCGTGTCATAGGTTCGCCATCACTGTTCTAGAGGATGCCTGCATTCCTGGCTCCATCTTCAAAGCCAGTACAGACTGTCCAGATCTCTCTGATCTCTGCTCCCATCATCCTATTTCCTTTTCTGACTATGACTCTCCTGCCTCCAGCCCAGTCTGATTCCAAGATAATCTCCCCATCTCAAAATCCTTACCATGTAAGGTTAACATATTCACAGGTTCTAGAAGAGTAGGACATGAACATCTTTGGGGCATTATTCTGTACTAGAGGCCCGGTGCACGAAATTCATACACAGGTGAGGTCCCTGGGGATGGCCTGTGGAGATTGGGCCCTAGCTCGTGCCCCCCCCCCCCCCCCCCCCAGCCTCACAGCCCTAGCCCTGGTACCTCGCCTGGGCCTGGCGCCGCCCACTTGCTGGCCCCAACCCCCACCTCTATTGCCATCTGCGGGGTGACTGGCGGGTGATCGGGGCCCCTGCTTGCACCTGCCTTGGCCTGGCACAGCCAACTCGCTGGCCCCACCCCCGGCTGCTGGCACTGGTCACTGTTACCATCTGTGGGGTGATCAGTCGGGGCTGGGCTCCCCGCTCGGCTCCCTCAGCCACTGGTCGCCACCTGCAGGGTGACCGGGCCCCCGCTTGCACCTGCCTTGGCCTGTTCACCTGCTCCACCATCCCACCAAGGTCCGGCTCTTGTCGGGGCCCGTTGGGGCCCATCGGGGCCGGCAGTGTTTCTATTGCCGCCCACTGCAAGTGCAGCGTCGCCAATGCCCAGCATGTTCCGTGCCACCCCCTGGTGGTCAGCACATGTTACAGCAAGCAGTCAAACTCCCACCCAAGGGGACAGTTTGCATATTAGGGTTTTATTATAGAGGATACTACAACTGAGAAAGTATTGGATATTATCTGTAGACAGAGAGCTTCCTAATGCCAAACTCTGGAATTAAATAGGTTTACTAACTTTGTAGCCCTGGACCAGGCACTCTCAACCCCACCCCAAGGCCCTGCTCCTGGAGTTGTGTGAAGGCAGCTTCCTTTGGGTACACATTCTTTTATTCTAAATTCACAAATCAGAAAGTCACTACTCCAGGGAGGAGTGAGCTGGGGGCAGGCACAGCAGGAGGCCACGAATATTAATGGATGTCACTCCATATGGAAGGAGACATGATGAGTGAAGAATAAGTGTTTCCCCAATAAACATATTTATATTTGAACTCATCATCATAGCCCACAAGTCTAGTCATCCCCCTAAGACTGCCACTACTAGTAACTTAGATCAGAAACCTTTGGACACCCGGAAGACTCACTTTTCTTTGCATCTTGCTAAATGTTTCCACCATCTACCCCAGCAGCACCCATATTAGAAATCTGGCCTACACATTTATTCCCCTCAGTGCTGTCAATTCTACCACCTTAACAGCACTCACATCTATCCCTTCCCATTGCCAATGATTTGGTTCTGCTCATTACTTCTTATTTGGAGTACAGCAGTGGCCTCAAAACTAATCTCCCTGCCTCAAGCCTTATTCTTCCTGTCCATTTTCACTTTCACACTTTTACTCATGAAGCTTCTTTTGCCTGGAATTAGGTCCTGTCCAGTTACTCCAAACTCCCACACTTGAATCTGACTGGAAGTCCATTCTTTTTTAGTTAATCCTCACCGGAGGATATTTTCTCTATTGATTTTCAGAGAGAGTGGAAGGGGGATGTGAGAGAGATTCATCAATTGGCTGCCTGCCCCCATCCAGGCCAGGGATTGAGCCTGCAACCAAGGTACATGCCCTTGACCAGAATCCAACCCACGACCCTTCAGTCTGAGGGCCAAACCGGCGAGGGCCCGAAGTCCATTTTTAATTGCTCCTTTGCATCCATTCTTTCCTTTCAGTCTCACAACTCTCCAATGCAGGCTGGATGGGCATTGTTATCCATCCCTACTCATAGAAGGAGGAAACCGAGAGTCAGGGGAATTCAAGGCTGGGTCCATTACCCGCCTCCTCCTGAGTTAGCGAGGGTCCCTCGCAGTCTTCCGCCTTAGCGCGCACTCAGCCCCGTTGGCTTGACTCCTTTGAGAACCATCGCACTTCGCAGTCGTCTATGGCTTCCGCGCCAGTCTGGACGAGGCCACTGCTCTCTCCACCACAGGCGCCCCGTAAACTCGCAGGCCGCGATCAAGCTGGGGACCTTCCCATCCGCAGCGATGAGATCGGTGACGCCATACAGTGACATGTGGTGACGTCACTTACCCGGAGCCAGGTGCCGGAAGGGCAGCCACACCCTGGGCCCCTGCTCCGGAGGGCAAAGGGTCAGGCGGGTGGGGAAAACCAGCAAAACCCGCCTAACCTGCCTGAGGCGACCTCAGGGCCCTAAACCCTCGGACCCCACCCGCCGGCCGCCAAGCGGTTGCTAAGTGACGCCAGCGCGCCGAAGCGCGTGCGCGGCCACGGCGGTGTGCGTGAGAGCGGACGCGCGCCGCGGAGGCGGCGGCGGAGGCGGAGGCGAGGACGGCGGCGACGGCAGGGGCCCAGGGGGCGGTGGCTACGAGGGGGCTGCGGAGCCGGCGGAAGTGGCCTCTGAGCCGGCGGCTGGGTCGCAGAACTTGGTCGGGGTGAGTAGCCCGGGGCTCGCAGGGGAGACGGGGCCTGGCCGCACCTGCTGCGCGGGCCAGGGCGCGGGGACGCACGCCCCCCACCGCACCTGCGCGCGCCACTCCACGCCCCTCCGCGGCTTCCTCCGCGGACGGGGGCTGACGAGGGTCAGTTTCTGGACGCGGGCGCTCTGGGAAGCGGCTGCGAGGGGCCGGCGAAGACTGTTGTTCTGAAAGGTTTAGTGAGAAGTAGGTGTCTGGGGGCTTCGGGGTGGCTCCGCCAGGCTCCCGAAATGAGTCAAGCCCGGAGGAGCCCGGGCACCCAGAACGGCGCCTCATCCCCCCTGAGACGAGGCTGCCGAGACGAGAGGAGGCGGCACCACCAGGGACGCCGGGGTTGGGGTTCGGAAAGTTTGGCGCTGCCGGGGCCTTCCGCGCCCCTGCCCTGGGACGAGGAGCCGGTCGTTAAGTACCGAATTGTGAATCAGTGCCTGCGTGCGGCGCCGGACACACCCACGGCCTGGGGAAGGCGAGCTGTCAGAGGAGATAGGGGGCCAGCCTATTACCCAGAGCTTGCAACTTCACATGTATGTGCACGTGCTTAATTCACACATCAAACTTTGTCTGTTCTGGGCCTTTTTATCACATTGTTGCTACAGCTTTGTGGCCAAGGGGCGGGTGTCTATTTCCAGTCCTTCCTCATAGACTCAAATCAGCTGTTTTATTTCCCAGAATGGAGGCACTGCTTTTTGTTTTTCTTAAGCGTAGAACGGACTTGCTGTTTACTAAGTAGAAAGTGCAGAGTCTGCTCAGCGTGCGGGTTGGAGGGTGTTGATGGTCAGACAGGCCTGAGTGTGAGGGTGCGCTGGGCTTCTCATTCATGGGTACCTGCGTGCTGGTTGTAGTTACCGTCCTTGGGAGAAAGAATTGGAGGGAGAGAAGTCAGTCTCTTCTGTTGATGGAGGCAGTGCCTAGAATCTGTAGAAAGATAAACTGTTCTGAACTTTAATCACGATCTGTGCAAGAAAATTACTTCTCTAAGTTATCATTCAGCTGTAAAATTCTGTGATTCAGTTTCATAACTCAGGATCTGTAAAGTATGTTGCCTGAAGTTCTTACATCAGGGAACCAGTAAAAAAAAACCTTGCTCTGTAATACTTAGAGTGCTCAAAATTCAGTGCTCTTGCTCTCTGGAGTATAATAGCGTTTTAGGACAGGAATCACGTGTGTTTTCATCATGGCTATATATCTTCAGTACTTACAAAAGTGCTTGCCACAGAATAGGCAAGCAATAGATACTTGTTATATATCACGCTGATAAAGGGGTGTATAGCAAGCATTTAGTTCAGTCCTTCAAGCAGTTGATACATGTGCTCCTCTCCCCAGTATTATTCCCCAGTATTATGTGACATATTTGTTGGGATTTCTAACATATACATATGGAGAGGGAGAGAGAGAGAAACATCAATTATGAGAGAGAATCATTGATCGGCTGCCTCCTGCACACCCCCCACTGGGGCTGAACCCCCCAACCAAGGCATGTGCCCTTGACGGGAATGGAACTCATGACCTTTCATTCCACAGGCTGGCACTCTATCCACTGAGCCAAACGAGCCAGGGCGATTGTTGGGATTTCATGCCCTTGACCGGAATCGAACCCGGGACCTTTCAGTCCACAGGCAGACACTCTATCCACTGAGCCAAACCGGTTTCGGCGATTGTTGGGATTTCAGATGACATAGAAGACCTGGCGTTTTTCTCTTGAAGGACAAACAGCCTGGGTAGGAAAATAAAGCATATGTGTAAAGATAGTTATGAAACCAAATGGGGTAGTCTGTAAACAAGTGCTATGTGAGCTGCTACACTTCAAGTGCACTAGAAATTTAGAAAAGATAAAGGACTGTGGTGGGCTGAGTTAATGAACATTTTGGAAGAGGTAAGATTTGAGCTCGTCTTTGAAAGAAGAGTAAAATTTGAATTAGAAGAGATACGAAATCAGATGTTGAGAAAATAGTGTGAATTTGTAGTTGGGGGATATACTAGTATTGAGACACTTGTTGGATGAGTGGAGCAGAAGGTCTCTGATAGGGGAATATTGGAGATAGAAGGTTTAGCAGATTGGGAGGGGGAAGTGTTAAGGCTCAGGCAGGCTTTATGAGCATCCCACTGATAAGGTAAAGTCCTCTTGCTGGATGGCATGGACCTTGTGCTACTCAAGTAGAGTCTTAACACATTGAAGGAATATTACATTTGACAACATCAGGTTGTTGTGCACGTCTGATTTCTATTACTTACTTGAATAAATGCCTCATTAATGTGCATGTATCTTATGTGTTTAGTCAGCAGTGCATGTCCCCATTTCTAAAATCTACCTGATGTGCTTGGCCCATTCCATTGGAAATTTATTGAAATGGTGTACCCAAAGCAATTATTCAGCTACTCTCACTCTCAGTGATACAGTTTGAGTGGGATTCTCTCTCATAGTGGCCTGTGAGGTTATTAGTTACTGCTGATCCTGTAAAAACAAAAACAATAATGTTAGTTGTGGAATTGACCACTGAATGCATGGGTGGGTGAAACAACAAATTGATGTTTTGTTTTGTTTTCTCTCATCAATAAAAATTAAGAAAAATATTGACAAAAAGATTTGAGCAAATTAAAGATGGCTGCTGTTAAATATTGAATTTTTGGTCTCTACAGTATCTTTTGTTGTGGTTATGTTAAAATTCTTTTGAAGGGTGTAAACCTGAAGTTGAATTGCTAACCTAAGATGTATAAAGTTGCAACACTAAATGTTGCATTATTTAACAACTCAGCAAATATTTATTGGGTGCTGGCTGTGGCTAAGCACTATGTTGGGTGCTGGGAAGACAAAGAATAAGACACAGTATATTCCTGAGATACTAAGCATTTGTCTGAAGAGACAAACCACTAACCATGTTATGTTATGATAAGAGTTAATTACTTTTGGAATGAATAAAATGCTGAGGGAGTAGATCACTTTAGCTAGGAAAAAATTGATAGAGTCAGGAAAGCTTTAAAGATAAGAGGGATGAACTTAGTCCTGAAGGTTGAGTACAATTTTGCCACAAGTAAAAGGGAAAACAAGCATTCCAGGGAGAAGGGACAGACAGCATAAGCCAGTTGCCAAAGATTAAAATTGAATAGGGTTTTTGGAAAATCTTGCTTTGTTTCTTGTAGGCTTGTTGTATGGCACGAGTGTTGAGACAGGAAAAGTATGGTTGGGACCCAATTATGAAGGGGTCTTCCATTCCATTCTTTTTTTAAAGTTGAATTTATTGGTGTGACATTGGTTAATAAAATTAAATAGGTTTCAGGTGTATAATTTTTATATCATCTATATATTGTATTGTTGTGTTTACCACCCCAAGTCTAGTCTCCTTCCATTACCATTATCCCCTCTTTACCCTCTTCTGCCTCCCCCGCCCCCTTACCTTTCCCCCTGGTAATCACCACACTGTTGTCTGTGTCTATGATTTTTTTTTTGCTTAGTCCCTTCACCTCTTTTACCCAGTCCCCCATCCACTGCACTCTGACAGCTGTCAGTCTGTCCTTTGTATCTGTGGGTCTGTTTCTATTTTGTTTGTTTATTAAATTCTACATATAAGTGAAATCATATGGTATTTGTCTTTCTCCGACTGGCTTATTTCACTTAGCATAATTCTCTCCAGGTCCATCCATACTGTCACAAAAGGTCAGATTTCTTTCTTTTTAATGGCTGAGTAGTATTCCATTGTATAATGTACCACAGCTTTTTATTCACTTATCTAATGATGGACACTTGGGTTGCTTCCAAATCTTGGCTATTGTAAATAATGCTGAAATGAACAGCGTTTATTGGGGTGGATATATTCTTTTGAATTAGTATTTCAGGTTTCTTCAGATATATTCCCCAAAGTGGAATCCCTGGATCATAAGGCAGTTCTGTTTTTAATTATTTTAGGTAACTACACACTGCTTTCCATAGTGGCTGCATCAATCTGTATTCCCACCAGCAATACATGAGGATTTCCTTTTCTCCACAACCTTGCCAACACTTATTGTTTGTTGATCCTATATAATAAAAGGCTAATATGCAAATTGACCCGAATGGCAGAACGACTGGTTGCTATGATGCGCACTGAGCAGCAGGGGGCAGACGGTCAACGCAGGAGCTGCCCCCTGGTGGTCAGTGCGCTCCCACAAGGGGAGTGCCACTTGGCTAGAAGCGCAGTGGCAGTGGCGGGAGCCTCTTCTGCCTCCATGGCAGCACTAAGGATGTCTGACTGATGGCTTAGGTCCACTCTCTGGGGAGCGGGTCTAAGTCAGCAGTCGGAAATCCCCCAAGGGCTCCTGGACTGCGAGAGGGCGCAGGCAGGGTTAAGGGACCCCCCCTAAGTGCACAAATTTCATGCACCGGGCCTCTAGTTTATTGATATTAGCCATTCCGACTAATAATTTGCATTTCTCTAATGATTAGTGAGGTTTAGCATTTTTTCATATGTCTATTGACATCTGTATGTCCTCTTTGGAGATGTGTCTATTCTGGTCCTTTGCCCATTTTAAAATTGGATTGTTTGTTATTTTTGATGTTGAGTTCTTTATAAATTTTGGATATAATCCCTTATCAGGTATATCATTGGCAAATATGTTCTCTCATTCAGTGGGTTGTCTTTTCAGTTTGTTGATGGTTTACTTTTGCTGTACAAAAATTTTTTAGTTTGATTCAGTCTAATTTGTTTATTTTTTCTTTTGTTTCCCTTGCCCAAGGAGATATATCAGGAAAAAAATGTTGCTCTGAGAAATGTACAAGATTTTACTGCCTGTATTTTCTTTTAGGAACTTTATGGTTTCGAGTTTTACATTCAAGTCTTTAATCCACTTTGAATGTATTCTTGTGTATGATGTAAAAAGATGGTCTAGTTTCATTTTGTGGTCAAATTTTTTCAACAACATTTATTGAATAGACTATCTTTATCCAATTATATGTTATTGCCTCCTTTGTCAAATATTAATTGACCATAAAGATGTGGGTTTATTTCTGGGCTCTCTATTCTGTTCCATTGATCTATATGTCTGTTTTTATGCCAGTACTATACTGTTTTGATTACTAGGGCCGTGTAGTATAGTTTGATATCCAGTAGAGTGATTCCTCCAACTTTTGTTCTTCTGTCTCAAGATTGTTGTGGCTATTTGGGGTCTTTTGGGGTCATATGCATTTTGAAATATTTGTTCTAATTCTGTGAAATATGCCATTGGTATCTTGATAGAAATTGTGTTGAATTTATAGATTGCTTTGGGTAGTATGGACATTTTAATGATGTTAATTCTTCCTATTCATGACCATGGTATATGCTTCCACTTATTTGTATCTTCTGTTTCTTTGTTCAGTATCTTATAATTTTTTGAGCACAGGTCTTTTACATCCTTGGTTAAATTTATTCCCAGTTATTTTATTACTAGAGGCCCGGTGCACGAAATTCGTGCACAGAGGGAAGTTGTCCCTCAGCCCAGCCTGTACCCTCGCCAATATGGGACCCCTCAAGGGATGTCCCACCGGGATCGGGCCTAAACGGGCAGTCGGACGTCCCTCTCACAATCCAGGACTGCTGGCTCCCAACTGCTTGCTTGCCTGCCTGCCTTCCTGATTGCCCCTAACCGCTTCTGCCTGCCAGCCTGATCACCCCCTAACCACTCCCCTGCCAGCCTATTTGCCCCCAACTTCCCTCCTCTGATGGCCTGGTCACCCCTAACTGCCCTCTCCTGCAGGGTTGATCACCTCCAACTACCCTCCCTTGCAGGCTTGGTCCCTCTCAACTGCCCTCCCTTGCAGGCCGGGTGCCTCCCAACTGCCCTCTCCTGCTGGCCATCTTGTGGTGGCCATCTTGTGTCCACATGGGGGCAGGATCTTTGACCACATGGGGGCAGCGATACTGTGTGTTGCAGTGATGATCAATCTGCAGATTACTCTTTTATTAGGTAGGATAGAGGCCTGGTACAGGGGTGGGGGCCAGCTCGTTTGCCCTGAAGGGCGTCTGGGATCAGGTGGGGTTCCCTTGAGGTGTGGGGAGGCCTGAGCGAGGGGCCTGTGGTGGTTTGCAGGCCGGCCACGCCCCCTGGCAACCCAAGCAGAGGCCCTGGTATCTGGAATTTATTTTCCTTCTACAATTGAAACTTTGTAGCCTGGAGCGGAGCCAAGCCTGGGGCTCCCTCCGAGGCCGGCAGCCATTTGTGTTGGGGTTATAATTGAAACTTTGTTGCCTTAAGCAGGTGGGCCCGGCCAGGGTATGTGGAAAGCTTTGCTTCCCCTGTTGCCGGCGGCAACCCTGGCCTGCTCTCTCAAGCTCCATTCTGCCGCCATTTGTTTGAATTTGTTTACCTTCTATACTTGAAACTTTGTAGCTTGAGTGGAGGCTTAGGCCTGGCAAGGGCAGGTGGAAAGCTTGGCTTCCTCTGTTACCTAGGAAACCTTGCTCTCTGTGGCTGTAGCCATCTTGGTTTGGGTTAATTTGCATGCTCGCTCTGATTGGATGGTGGGCGTGGCTTGTGGTTGTGTCGGAGGTATGGTCAATTTGCATATTTGTCTATTATTAGATAGGATTCTTTTGATGCAATTATAAATGGGATTGTTTTCTTAGCTTCCTTTTGTGATCAGTTCACTATTGGTATATAGAAATGCAGCTGGTTTCTGTATATTTATTTTGTGTTCTGCTACTTTACTGACTTTATCAGTTCTTATACTTTTTCTTTTATGTGGAATCTTTAGGATTCTCTATATACAGTGTCATGTCATCTGCAATGACAGTTTTACTTCTTCCTTTCCAATTTGAATGCCTTTTATTTCTTCTTGTCTGGTTGTCGCTAGTTCTTCCAATACTATCTATCTATCTATATAAAACCCTAATATGCAAATAGACTGAACAGCGGAACAATTGAACAACTGAAAAACTGTGACGTGCAGTGACCACCAGGGGGTGTGCGCAGAACATGGCGGGCATCGGCAGCAGGCAGCAGAGCGCAGAACATGGCGGGCATTGGCCAAAGCGGGATGGTGGAGCAGGTGAGTGGGGGCACCAGACCAAGGCGAGGTGCCATTTGTTGTCATTGGGGCGAACCTCTGGTGGTTACTGAAAATTCTTTGCTCCCGTGCACCGTGGTCCCAATGGGTGCTCACACCTCCTGCCAGCACCCTCACCTGCTGCTGGTGCCAGCCCTGCTTACACCCACTGCTGGTGCTGGGGCTGTGGCTCGCACCCGCTGCCGGGGCCCAGTGCTGGTCCAGAATGATTGGTGCCGTCAGTGGGTGCGAGTGGCGGTTGCTGGCCCCGATCGGCCCTCAGGGATTTTCCACCTCCTCCTGTTCCTGAGTGGCGATCAGGGCTGGCAGCCTCTGCTCGCAGCCGTTGCCAGCGACGGCTCCACTTGCACCCGCAGCCAGCGCCAGAGCCAATGCTCGCACCTGCAGCCAGCGCCCAGCGCTGGTCCCGATTGCTTGGCGCCGTCAGTGGGTACGATTGGTTGCTGCCGGCCCTGATCGCCCTGAGGTTTCTCTACCTCCCCTGCTCCTGAGGGGTGATCAGGGCTGGCAGCCACTGCTCACACCCGCTGATGGTGCCGGTCCCAATCGCTCCACGCCATCAGTGGGTGCGAGCGGGGCCTGTGTTGTCACAGTGTGAGAGTGGTGGCGATGAGAGTGGAGCTTCTGGTAGACGGGACCAGGCGGCTGTGGCGGGAGGGGCCGGGCAAGGGCGCGGAGGATGGGCCGAGACCCGCCTCTGTGCCCACCGCAACCTTATGGCCCACAGTTCCTTTCAAGGTGCATGAATTCATGCACTGGGCCCATAGTGTTGAATAAGAGTGGTGAAAGTGGACATCCTTATCTTGTTCCTCATCTTACAGGAAATGCTTGTAATTTTTGTCCATCGATGAATTGTAGAAAAATTTTAGATACTAAAATTTCACTTCTCCAGCCAGAAGTGAGTTATAACCAGCCAAAAGTGAGAGGAGTTAAAGAAGACTTGTGTAGCTTGAGTACCTGACGATTATGATGATACTAAATTAGAAAACACATGAGGAGGAACAGACTTGCAGTGGAGAGAAGAAATGATGGCATGCCAAATTTTTAAGGTCCCTGTTTGGAGTTTAGAGAGATCCACTAGATAATTGGAAATACTACTCCAGATACAGTTTAGGAATAATTTTAATGAAAATGAGAGCCCTTGAGGCTATGGAAGTAGTACCACTAAGTAAAAGTTAGTATAGTGGTTAATGCTGTGGACTTCGGAGTCAGGAAAACCCAAGGTCAAATCTCTGTTATGCCACTTATTTGGTTGGAGTGGGTGACCTCGGACAAGTGACTTAACATCTCTAAGCCTAAATTTCTTTTTAAATGTGAGGCTAATGATACTTTAATTGTTGTAGAGATTAAGTACGATAGCATGTGCACAATGATTAGCACAGCACCTAGCTTATAAATGCTTAATAAATGACAGCTGTTGCTAGTAGTAGTAGTAATATTATAGTTGTAGAGAAGACAGACTGGAAAGAACAAGGACTGGAACTTTTAGAAATCGACATGTAGATCAAACTTAGATTGGTTCTTAAACTTGAGCATGCATCAGAAATACCTAGTGGCCTTGATAAAACAGATTTCTGGGTCCTGCTCTGATTAGTTTCTGATTTAGTATGAGTGGGGCTCAATAATTTATATTTTGAACAAGTTGTCAGGTGATGATAATGCTATTTCAGGACCACACTTTGAGAAATACTGACTTAGAGTATGCGTGAAAGAAGAAAAACCAGCATAGAGACTAACAAAGAGGCTGGGGTTGATAGAGAACCAGGAGAATTTAGAGAAGGATAAGGAAGTAACAGCCTGCAGATTCTCCAGATCCACCAGTCTGCTTTCCAAGTCCATAGACCTCATCTGATCTTACCTTTCTCTTCAGCGGAATTTGGCATAATGCTTGGCATGCAGTATTAGTTTGAGTGAACCTTTGAAGTTTCTTAATACTGTTCTTGTGTGTGATTGCATGTACTTCACATAGATTTTATTCATCCTCATATTTCTGCTGAGTCACAGAGAAGGCACTGTTTCTAATTTTACACGTTTGTACAGAAAATTTATTTTAAATAGCTGATGTATTGGTAGGTGCTTATTCCTTACTAGAGGCCCGCTGCATGAAAATTCATGCACTGGAGGGGGTGTCCCTCAGCCCAGCCTGCCCCCTCTCACAGTCTGGGAGCCCTCAGGGGTGGGAGGTGACCCAGCGATCAGGGGAAGGTGACACCCCCATCACACCTCTGCTGCTGCCACTGCTGGCAGCGCAAGGCTCAGCCGGCCCTGGTTACCTGAGCCTTGGGCGGCCCTGGGCGGCTGGGCAGCCGCCATCCGAGGCTTGCCTGCACTTCGGGCATCAGCTGGGCAGCTGCCATCCGAGGCTTGCCTGCGCCTCGGGCATCAGCTGGGCAACTGCAATCCGAGACTTGCCTGGGCCTTGGGCTGGTCCTGGGCAGCTGGGGGCTCAGGGGACTGGAGGACTCTGGAGACAGGTGCACGGAGCGGCTGGGCCTGCCTGCTGCCCCAGCAGGGCTTAGGGGACACTGGGTGCCACCATCCTGTGGCTGTGGGTGCTGCCATCTTTGAGGGCGTGGCAGTCAATTAGCATATTCCATCCTTATTGGCTGTGGGTGTCACTATCTTTGTGAGGGCATGACAGTCAATTAGCATATTCCTTCTTTATTAGAATTTGCTGATATGCTTTGGATCTTAGGACTTTGGCATGGAGCACAAATGTTAGTCATAATCTCTGATTGGGAGCTATAAGGAAGTCTACTATATAGGAAATCAAACAGTAGTTGTACAAAGGTAAGCATACTGTAAAGAGATTTTAGGAGTTAAAATTAGCAACTCACCATACTTCTTGTTCTTCTTGGCCACTTGTTCTCTCACATTTATTCCTCTAACACTCATTAAGTATTTACCATGTGCCAGAAGCTGTGCATAGTGCTGAGGATTGAGAAATGATTGTTGCTCTGGGCATCGAACACTAGCTTTGGTTAGGGGGTATGATACTATCTGCATGAGTGAGCACACATATTGTCAGGGGGAAGATCTGATGCCTGAATTTTATAATCTCAAGAATATATTGGTATGAGCAGACATCAAGGACTTGAAGTTAAATTTAGCCTTATGTATGCGAGGAGCCATGAAAAAAATATAGGGATAAACAAAATTTTTTAAGCAATCAAAGAACAGGTAATTTGGTAGAGGAGTAAAAAACATATTTACAATACTGTATGGAATATGATAAGTGCTATGTAAACATTGATCACAGACTAGGCTCCCAGTGCTTGTTGAGTGCCTGAGTGTTCAGGTTTGATTTTAACTCATAAGCTGCTGTAATGTTCCAGAAACTAAACATCTCATAAATCCACATTAATCTCCTAGGCAGTCTTTTGCATCTTTGTATGATACAAAAAAAAAAAAAAAAAAAAAGCATATTCCGGCAACCTGTGCCATTATTTTCTTGGTTTTGGAAATATATTTATAATACGTGCAAACAAAAAGTTCATTAATAAATAGTTACTATTTATTGAGTAGCTGCATTATGCTATGCCTTTTACAAGGTTATTATTATATTTTCTTTATAATAATAAAAGAGAAACATGCAAATTGACCATTACTCCACCACGCCCACCAGCCAATCAGAGCGAGTATGCAAATTAACCCAACTAAGATGGCAGTCGCCATGGAGCTGGAGTGAGCAGGAGGCTTGGGTTGCCCCTGGCAACATAGGAAGCTAAGCTTCCTGGCCGGCCCTGGCCTCCGCTCAAGGGTACAAAGTTTCAATTATAGAAGATAAATAAATCCCAACAAAGATGGCGGTGGCCACGGAGCTGGAGCCAGCCAGATGCTTGGGTTGCCCCCCGCGATTGAGGAAGCCAAGCTTCCCGCTCGCCCTGGCCTGCCTTGGCCTCTGCTCAAGGCTACAAAGTTTCAATTATAGAAGATAAATAAATCCCATATACCTGCTTCCAGCTGGCCCTGGCGTATGCTTGGGTCGCTGGGGGGTGTGGCCGGCCTGCAAACCACCACAAGCCCCTCGCCCAGGCTGCCTCACGCCCCAAGGGAACCCCCACCCTGATCCGGGACACCCTTCAGGGCAAACCAGCTGGCCCCCACCCGCGCACCAGGCCTCTATCCTATCTAATAAAAGAGTAATATACAAATTGACCGTTACTCCAACACACAAGATGGCTGCCCCCATGTGGACACAAGATGACTGCCACAAGATGGCCAGCAGGGGAGGGCAGTTGGGAGGGACCAGGCCTGCAAGGGAGGGCAGTTGGGGGTGACCAGGCCAGCAGAGGAGGGAAGTTGGGGGCGACCAGGCCTGCAGTGAAGGGCAGTTGCGGGGGACTCAGGCCTGCAGGGGAGAGCAGTTGGGGGGACCAGGCCTGCAGGGGAGGGCAGTTGTAGGTGACCAGGCCTGAGAGGAGGGCATTTGGGGGCAACCGGGCCTGCAAGGAAGGGCAGTTGGAGGCCACCTAGGCCTGCAGGGGAGAGCAGTTGGGGGTGACCAGGCCAGCAGGGGAGTGCAGTTGGGAGCGACCAGGCCTGCAGGGGAGGACATTTAGGGGTGACCGGGCCTTCAGGGGAGGACAGTTGGGGGCGACCAGGTCGGCAGGGGATGGCAGTTGGGGGCAACCAGGCCTGCAGGGGAGGGTAGTTAGGGGTGACCAGGCCGGCAGGGGAGGGCAGTTAGGGGTGACCAGGCCGGCAGGGGAGGGCAGTTAGGGGTGACCAGGCCTGCAGGGGAGGACAGTTAGGGGTGACCAGGCCAGCAGGGGGGGTCAGTTAGGGGTGACCAGGTCGGCAGGGGAGGGCAGTTAGGGGCAATCAGGCCGGCAGAGGAGCAGTTAGGTGTCGATCAGGCTGGCAGGGGAGTGGTTAGGGGGTTATCAGGCTGGCAGGCAGAAGTGGTTAGGGGCAATCAGGCAGGCAGTCAGGCGAGCGGTTGGGAGCCAGCAGTCCTGGATTGTGAGAGGGATGTCCAACTGCCCATTTAGGCCCAATGGGATCGGGCCTAAATGGGCAGTCGCACATCCTTCGAGGGGTCCCAGATTGCAGAGGGTGCAGGCTGGGCTGAAGGACCTTCTCCCTCCTCCCCGGGCATGAATTTCATGCACCGGGCCTCTAGTAATTATATAAATGGATAAGTATTAAGCCCTGTATTAGTTATCATTGCTATGTAACAAATTACCCCAAATTTAGCAGCTTAAAACAGTGGTCAGCAAACTCATTAGACAACAGAGCCAAATATCAACAGTACAGCGATTGAAATTTCTTTTGAGAGCCAAATTTTTTAAACTTAAACTTCTAACGCCACTTCTTCAAAATAGACTCGCCCAGGCCGTGGTATTTTGTGGAAGAGCCACACTCAAGGGGCCAAAGAGCTGCATGTGGCTCGCGAGCCGCATGTGGCTCGCAAGCCGCAGTTTGCCGACTATGGGCTTAAAACAACAAGCATCTAACCATTTCTCTGGGTCAAGAATTCAGTTGCAGCTTAGCTGGGTGGTTCTGGCTCAGAGTTTCTGATGAGTTAAGCTGTTGACCCGCACTGTAGCAGTCATCTGAAGGCTTGACAAGGGCTGGAGGATCTGCCTCTAAGGTGGCTCTCACATGGCTGTTGGCATGAAGCCTTAGGTCTTTACAAGGACAGTTGGAGTGTCCTCACAACCTGTCTTTACCCAGAGCAAGTGATGCAAGAGAGAGCAGGGAGGAAACCACATGCCCTATATGTCCTATCTTGAGTACACACACTGCCCCTTCTGTATATTCTGTTTTAAATGAGTCACTAAGTTCAGCCCACACTCAAGGGAAGGCAACTAGGCTCCATCTTTTTTGGGGGGTGGGGAGAGGGGTGTTGTCAAAGAATCTGTAGATGTATTTTAAAACAATCATGAATCCTTTGTCAGATAAAGTCATATTCTCACCTGAAATGGATTGTCCCCATTGTAGGGCATGCTGTAATTTTTCTGACTTACGTATTCACAGGATTTCTGGAAATGCTTTGAAGAAAAGGTAGTGGTTTTTAAAATTGAAAGCACATTTTTTATAATTTACAGATTTGTTGGTGATTTCTTGAAGTTTTGCATCTATCTCATTAGCTTTAGTTCTAATACGGCTAGAATGTTTTCATTTTTATCCTATTTCATGTATTTATTTAGTTTTTAAAAATATTTTTATTGATTTTAGAGAGGAATGGAGAGGGAGAGAGAGATAGGAACATCAGTGATGAAAGAGAATCATTGATCAGCTGCCTCCTGCACACCCCACACTGGGGATTGAGCCGCAACCCGGGTATGTGCCCTGACCGGGAATCGAACCATGATCTCCTGGTTCATAGGTTGACTCTCAACCACTGAGCCATGCCAGCTGGGCCTATTTCATGCATTTATTCTGATATATTTTATTTACACTTATTTAATAGTTTCCATAATTAATCTTAAATAGAATAAAATATTTCTAGGTAAATTAATTTACCTTCCAAACGTTTAGAAGAAAAGTACTTGCTTAATGTGTCTGAAGGCATGCATTTCATCTTCCATATAGCGCAATGACTTTGGGTCACATGGCTTAGATGAATCTGTAAACTTATATATAGTAAAGTCCTTTGGGTGCTTTAGAAACTCTTCTTTTTGCGTAAGATCCTAAAGTAGATCCATTTTATTCCAGATCTCATTCTTTAGATGTTGTATGTAGAACACAATTGGTTCAGTCAGGGAAACTTTTCAGAACACATCACAGTTAGGTTTTTATTTCAGCACTTTATTTCTTTAGATGTTAACCAAATCTTGACTTTACCACTTCTACCCCCAACAAGTATCAATTACCTGCTTGCTTTTTTCTTCTTTTACTTTTAACCTAATTTTAGGTAGAATTTTCATATAACCTTCATCATATCCCCCAAATGTTAACACTTTACCACATTTGTTTTGTTCTTTTCTCTTTCCATATGTATATATTTCCTAACTGTTCAAGAGTAAGTTGCAGATACAATGTTGTTTTATTTCAATCTTTTAGTGTGCATTTCCTAAAAAAAAGAGGAATATTTTTACTACCTTAAAATTCTCAAAAAATTAGCATTAATAGAATACTGTTATGTAATCTGCATGCCTTGTTGTCCCATTTGGCTTATCCATGAATACCTTGATAGCAACAACAACAAAAACACCTCAAAACAAAATAAAAAACCGTTGATGCAGTGTGCCTTCATTTATTGGTTTTCCTTTGGTCTCCTTTATCTGGAACAATTCATCAGTCCTTGTCTGTGAGACCCTTGACATTTTTGAGAGGATAGGCCAGTGTTTTGTTTTGTTTTTAAATAGAATGCCTCTCATTAGAGTTTTGTTTGATGTTTCCTCATGATTAGATCCACATTAATGCATTTTGGCAGAATACCACAAATGTGATGTGGTTTTCTTAGTGTGTCATTTTAGGAGGCTAGTGGTGTTGATGTGTCCCATTACTGGTGATGTTAACTTTGGTCATTTGGTTAAGGTGGATTTTTCCTGTTTTTTTCCGAGGTGAAGTTACACTTTTTCCTTTGTAAGTAATGTGTCTTCTGGGGAAATACTTTGAGACTATATAAATACCCTGTTACTCCTTAAACTTTCAGTTTTTCCAAGTGAATATTTCCTAATTCCATCATTCTTCTATATTTATTAGTTGACTTCCCCTCATTAATTAATTAATATCTATGAACTCACAGATACAATACTATGAACTGCTTCTATAGTATTGTATACTGTAGAAAAGATCCTCAACAATACTATGAACTCACAGATTCTTATTATCCAATGCTTTATAATTCTTTATAAATATTTATAAATAAATATTTCCTTTACTCAAATTGTTCCATATTCAACCAATGAAAGCTGGCTGATGTCTTTTTGATGTGTCCCCATTATTCTTTGAGCAGTTATTTTGTAGTACAACAGGATAGTTCAGGTTCATCTTGTTTTTTTTTCCCCTGCCCCTGCACTGGAATCCTCTCCAGAGCTCTAGAGAACCCCTAGTGGGAAATTGTATCTAGAAATTGAAATCTCAGTGCTAGGTGTGCTCATGGCTATTGGGATATCATTGCTTCTAGGCCCTCTTAGCAAACAGGTGTGTGTGTGTGTGTGTGTGTGTGTGTGTGTGTGTGTGTGTGTGTTTACCCCCACATCTATATCTAATTTTGTGTATCTCTATCTGTATTAAACTCTTGAATTCACACTGACAAATCCTATTCCAATCTTACACCACATGGTTTATTACTGTATGTCCTTTACCCTTTTCATATTTGTAACTTGAGAACATGGTTCCCCTTTATTGATCCCATATTTACTTGTATTCTCCTAATGCACCTAGAAAGTAGTTTCAAAATTATGAACTTAATGCCTCTGTGAAAATGAAACCCATTAACTAGATTTCAGTATTTGCTTAACATAAAAAGTTAGCCTGAGGGAATATAGTACAAATACTTTGTTCAAAAGTTACATGGGTTATGTAACCCCTTCAGTGTGGTTATGTGATTCATTTGAAATACAGTTCAGGTCATTTGATTCGCTGTTTCATGTTACCCTCTCATGCTACCCAATCTTTGTGGATTTTTAAAAATATTAAATACATTTTTTATTGTTGATAGTATTATAGGTATCTCCCATTTTCCCCCATTGCACCCCCCTTTTCCCAGGCCCTACCCACCCCCCAAGGTTTTCACTACCCTATTGCCCGAGCCTATGGGCTATGGATATCCTATATAATAAAAGACTAATATGCAAATCGACCGAATGGTGGAACAACTGGTCGCTATGATGCGCACTGACCACCAGGGGGCAGACGCTCAACAAAAGAGCTGCCCCCTGGTGGTCAGTGTGCTCCCACAGGGGGAATGCTGCTCAGCCAGAAGCCAGGCTCATGGCTGGTGAGCACAGCAGCAGTGGCGGTAGCCTCTCCTGCTTCTGTGACAGCGCTAAGGATGTCCGACTGACACGGGGAGCAGGCCTAAGCCGTCAGTTGGACATCCCCTGAGGGCTCCCGGACTATGAGAGGGTGCAGGCTGGACTGAGAGACCCCCTCCTGCCTCAAGTGCATGGATTTTGTGCGCCGGGCCTATAGTCCTATCTAATAAAAGAGTAATATGCAAATTGACCATCACTTCAACACACAAGATGGCTGCCCCCATGTGGACACAAGATGACTGCCACAAGATGGCCAGCAGGGGAGGGCAGTTGGGAGGGACCAGGCCTGCAAGGGAGGACAGTTGTGGGTGATCAGGCCAGCAGGGTAGGGCAGTTGGGAGGGAACAGGCCTGCAAGGGAGGGCAGTTGGGGGGGACCAGGCCATCAGGGGAGGGTAGTTAGGGGTGACCGGGCTGGCAGGGGAGGGCAGTTGGGGGCGACCAGGCTGGCAGGGGAGGGCAGTTGGGGGTGACCAGGCTGGCAGGGGAGGGCAGTTAGGGGTGACCAGGTCGGCAGGGGAGGGCATTTAGGGGCAATCGGGCCGGCAGGGGAGCAGTTAGGCATCGATCAGGCTGGCAGGGGAGTGGTTAGGAGGTGATCAGGCTGGCAGGCAGAAGTGGTTAGGGGCAATCAGGCAGGTAGGCAGGCAAGCGTTTGGGAGCCAGCAGTCCTGGATTGTTAGAGGGATGTCCGACTGCCCTCGAGGGGTCCCAGATTGGAGAGGGTGCAGGCTGGGCTGAGGGACACCACCCCCTCCCCCCGTGCACGAATTTCGTGCACCAGGCCTCTACTTGTAAATAATGCTGCTGTGAAAATAGGGGTGCATTTATTCTTTCTGATTGGTGTTTTGGGGTTTTTAGGATATATTCCCAGAAGTGGAATTGCTGGGTCAAATGGAAGTTCTCTTTTTAACTTTTTGAGGAAACTCCATACTGTTTGCCATAGTGGCTGCACCAATTTGCATTCCTTGCACATCCTCTCCACAGCACTTGTCTGTTGATTTTTTGATGATAGTCATTCTGACAGGTGTGAGGTGATTTCTCATTGTGGTTTTAATTTGAATTTCTCTGATGATTAGTGACTTTGAGCATTTTTTCATGTCTCTTGGCCATTTGTATGTCCTCTTTGGAGAAATGCCTATTTAGGTCTTCTGCCCATTTTTTAATTGGATTGTTTGTCTTCCTTTAGTTGAGTTGTATGAGTACTTTATATATTTTGGATATTAACCCCTTATCAGATATATCATTGGCAAATATGTTCTTGCATGCAGTGGGTTCCCTTTTCATTTTGATGATGGTTTCTTTTGCTGTGCAGAAGCTTTTTATTTTGATGTAGCCCCATTTGCTTATTTTCTCCTTAGTTTCCCAATCTTCGTTGATTTTATTTACTGTCCTTTTTTTGGATGTGTGAAACATTAACACGGTTGTAAAAGTCAAAAAGGCATTCTCAGAGAAATGTAACCCTCATTCCTTTTGTTCTTTCTTCTCTGTTTCTACCCCCACCCCCTGTAGATAATCTATTAATTATCTCTGCTTTTCCTTTCCTGTGCTTTTTTTTTTGTGTACAAATAACCAGATATATGTGTATTTTCTTATTCCCCTTTCTTTCTTACACAAAAGGTGCTATGGATATTATTTTGTTTTTTACACTTAACAATATGTCCTGGAAACCACCCACCTCACTTCATAGAGATCTTTTAAACAGTTGCATAAAATTCTACTGGAGGAGGTCACCTGCTTACTTTTATGGGGTTTCTTACATTGATGTTGTACTTTCAGAGCACTTTCCTCTTGTTGCCTCATTCCACTCATGTTTCCCTCTACCTTTCTCATTTCAGGTTCAGTGCCTTTCTTAGGCTTTCTTGTTCAAACTCCCCAAGCCATAGATTAATTTATCAGATGGAACTTACATTTTCCTCCCCCCTTCCCAGTTCCTTGTCCTGGTGAATGATATATTATTCATCTAAGCTGGAAACCTCCCTTGCACCTCATATTCTATCTGTTCATCATCCCTTATGTTCATTTTCTCCTCTCCATTCCTATTGCTTTTATTTTTGTTGAAATCCCCATAATTTCTGGCCTGTATTATTGCATTAGAATTCTTAACAGTGGTTCTAGAACAGTATTAGAGTCACCTGGGTTTTATTCTAAATGTAAATTCTCTACCTCCTGAATCAGAAACTGGAGATGGAGCCTAGCAATCTGTGTTCTAACCATTCCCTCTGGGTGGTTCTGATACATCTAAAGTTTGAGAACCACGGACATAGAGTTTGTAATGTTATTGAAGGAGCTTTTTAAAAAATATCTTTTAAATAAATATATATCAAAGTGGAGAAAGAAGTGAACAAGCTGTGAAAAGCAGGAACAATTTAATCAAGCCTCAGAAATGGTGGGAAACTCATTTGTTTCCCTCCTGGTTTTCCTTTTTTGTCCTGTAGGGCACATAGTCTTTGGCTCAGGACTCACTTTGGTATTTTCTCCTTCCTGCGTTCCAGCTTGCATAGAGAATGTTTATGTATTTTTAAACTTTTTTTTCTGTTGTCCAATAAAATGCACATATAGAAAAGTACATGGAATACAAATGTTCAGCTTAATGAATTATTTTAAAGAATGTAGCATCCAATTTATTGACACTCAGGCAAAGAAATAAAACACTGCCAGTACCTGGAAGCCCATCAGATGCTCCTTCCCAATCACAACAGCTCTCCTAAAAGGAATCACTATCCTGACTTACATAGTATTATTCCCTTGCTTAAAAACAAAAAACAAAAACTTTTATCCCCTAAGTATACACTTTAAACACTTGTAGGTTACTTTGTCTATTTTTGAACTTTATGTACAGGCATACCTCTTTTTATTGCACTCACTTCATTGTGCTTCACATATGTTGCATTTTTTACAAATTGAAGGCAAGGTCCTCTACCAGCAAGAAGATTACAACTGGCTTTATTATATTACTAATGGCCTGGTGCACGAAATTCGTACACATTAAAAGGGGATTAATTAGAGGAAATATGTTAATATTGCTATTTGCCCTTTCTCTATAATAGAAGTGTCAGAGATGAAAGAAAATTAGTAAAATGTATATGAAAATCTTCCTCCTTTCAGAGTCAAGTCCCTGCCCACCCGCGGTACCTCAAAATCGCGTGAGACCCAGACCCGGCCGGCCCCACTCCCGTCAAGCCCTGCCGGGCAGAGGGGCGGGTGCGCAGCCTCAGGGCCCCTGTCAAGCCCCGCTGGGTGGGAGGCACAGCCTCAGGTCCTCCGTCAAGTCCCGCTGGGCGGAGGCACAGCCTCAGGTCCCCTGGCCCAGCCCCGAGTGGGGGGGCGCAGCCTCAGGTCCCCCAGCCCAGGGCGGAGGGAGCAGCCTGAGGTCCTCTGGCCCAGCACCAGGGCGGGGGCGCACCTTGAGGTCCCCCGTCAAGCCCCGCTGGATGGAGGGCATGGCCTGAGGTCCCCTGTCAAGCCCTGCCGAGTGGGGGGCGCAGCCTCAGGCCCCTGCCCCAGTCCAGCGCCAGGCAGCCTCAGGTCCCTGCTGATAGCTCCTTAAGACTCGTTATGGGAACTTGGCCTCCATTGTGGGTGCAGCCATCTTGTGTTATGGAAACCCCGCCTTTGCTGTGGGTGTAGCCATCTTGTGTTACAGAAACCCTGCCTCCGCGGTGGGCGCTGCCATCTTTGTGATGGTCAATTTGCATATTCCCTCTTTATTAGATAGGATATAACTGACAGCGTGGAGTGATTGGGGCTGGCACCATATTGCCCCTCAGGAGCGTGGAGGTGGAGAAGCCCTGATGGGCGATCGGAGTGGTAGCCACCGCTCACACCCACTGATGGCGTAGAGCGATCTGGGCCAGCGCCAGCAGCAGGTGCGAGCGGGACCAGTGCTGGCAGCAGGTGCGAGCGCCTGGTGGGACTATGGTGCGTGGGAGCAAAGAATTTTTAGTATCCACCAGAGGCTCGCCCTGATGACAGCCACCAGCGCCCCGCCTTCATCTGGCACTCCTGCTCACCAGCTCCACTATTCCGCCGCAGTCGATGCCACCATGTTCCACACTCAGCTGCCTGCTACTGACGCCTACTATGTTCCACGCGTGGCCCCTGGTGGTCAGCGCACGTCATAGCAACCAGTTGTTCCGTTGTTCCGCCATTTGGTCTATTTGCATATTAGAGTTTTATATCCTATATAATCCTGTATAATAAAGAGATAATATGCAAATTGACATAACTCCAACACACAAGATGACTGTCCCTGTGTGGTCAAAGATGGCTGCCCTCATGTGGACACAAGATGGCCGCCACAAGATGGCCAGCAGGGGAGGGCAGTTGTGGGCAATCAGGCCAGCAGGGGAGGGCAGTTAGGGGTGACCAGGCTGGCAGAGGAGGGCAGGTGGGGACAACCAGGCCTGCAGGGGAGCAGTTAGGCATTGATCACGCTGGCAGGTAGAAGCAGTTAGGGGCAATTAGGCAGGCAGGGAGTTGAGTGGTTGGGAGCCAGTTGTCCTGGATTGTGAGAGGGCAGTTGGACACCCCTCGAGGGGTCCCAGATTGGAGAGGGTGCAGGCTGGGCTGAAGGACACCCTCCCCCAATGCACGAATTTCATGCACCGGGTCTCTAGTATATATATATAACTTATTTGCCCTTCCTGTTGCTGATGGACATTTGGGTTGTTTCTAGGGTCTTTTGTTTTGTGTTTTAGCTGTGACATTGTTGCTCATGCTCATGAATACATCTTACCTTAGGGTAGACTTACTAAGTCATATAATAGGCACATCTTCAATTTTGGTAGATAACATCAAACTTTTTTGAAGTGGCTAAATCAATGAAATATTTCTTCGTATTTTGGGGCCTTCATATTAACACTGCACATCAATTATATCAAGCCGGCTGATACTCATACTGTAGAGTATCTTGCTAAAGTCCTAGAGGTAGAAGGCAGCTTAATGAAGAAATTCCCTATAACATGTTAGCTAACATCAACTCATTACGTTTTTTTAAAAAATTCTCACCCAAGGGTATGTTTTATTGATTTTTCAGAGAGAAAGGAAGAAGGAGAGAGAAGAAAAATGTCAATCAGTTGCCTCCTGTGAGAGAAAAATGTCAATCAGTTGCCTCCTGTACATGCCCTGACTGGGGATTGAACCCGAAACCTAGGTATGTGCCCTGACCAGGAATCGAGCCTGCCACCTTTTTGGTGTATGGGATGACCAAAAAATTTCTAGGGCTCAATTCATTACCTTTTTAAGGTGGTAATATATGGACATTGTATAAAGTTCAAAAATACAAAGTGGTATACATACAGTGGTGAGCAAGCCTTCCATTCATTCTTACCCCACAAATATCCATTTACTCCTCTTGGAAGCAGCCACTGTTATCATTGATTAATTAATTTTTTCAACAAATTTTTATTGAGTGCCACTTAAATACCAGGCACTCAATAAAAGTGAGAGTAAAGGGGTGAACAAAATAAACAAAGATCTACTCCCATTCTTGGAGGCTTCTAATTTACCAAGGTGATTAAAAGTAATAAAGATTCCTCTATATCTTTCCCGAAATACTTTGTGTGTATATAACACATTCATATGTTCTTAAATATAAATGCCACCTGCTATATTACTGTGCTGAAACTTGCTTTTTTCTCATTATATATTAGAAGCTATTCTATATCAGTACATGAAAAGGCTGCCTCCTTATCTTTAGCAGCTGCATAATATTCCATTGTAGGTGTTGTTAGGAAAAATTGTGAGACTATGCAGTGGGCACAAAAAATTACTGATTGTCTTATCTAGTGTGCTTTTCCAGGTTATCTGTACCTTTCATTGTCTTTTAGCTATTGTATAACTCCCTAAATTGTAGAAAACTGATGGTATTGCAGATAATTTTTGTCTATAGAAACACAAATGGATTTTGCCCAGTGGAATGCAATTGAATGTTTCCTAAGGATAGTGACATCTGTTTGTAAAGCAGTTGCAGCATTCCAGATAGCCCATATATATGTTTGACATCTCCTTTGAACTGATTATAACATCTTACTGGATGCTTCATTAATTAATGAGTTAAATAAAATCTTTGACATGTGTTATAGTATTTGTATGTGCCATGATTTTTCTTTTATAAAATTTGACCTTTTAACAGATATGTCTATTTTTTTTTTAAATCCTCACCCGATGATATATTCTTTACTGATTTTAGAGAGAGAGGAAGGAAGAGAGAGAGAGAAAGAGAGAGAGAGAGAGAGAGAGAGAGAGAGAGAGAGAGAGAGAGAGAGAGATATGGAAGTGAGAGAGGTATCCTGTTGGCACCCCGATGAGGTATCGAACCTGCAACCTAGATATGTGTCCTGACTGGGAAGCGAACCCACAATCTTTTGGTGTAAGGGACAATGCTCCAATCAGCTGAGCCACCCACCAGGGCTATAAATCCCTTTTTGATGGACATTTAATTTCTTTATAAAGCAGCTCATATCTGTTTTAATCACTAGGAAAATCTGTGCTGTCATAAAGTATTACTATGGGATTCTTTGCCAAGGAAATTAATGGATGAGACAGTTTTGATAATTTTTCCATCAAACATTATGACCGAGTTTCTGCCCTCAAGGAGTTCATAGTCTAGTGCAGGAGGAATAGAAAAGATACCAGATGAAGAGTAGCAGGGATATTGAGTAATCTACTAAGAGAGCTAAGTTTAGTTTCCTTAGGGTGAGAAAGAACTGCATGGACTTGCTTTCCTCATAGCATTTGCCTTTTCTCATAGGCTCTTGGTCGGTGCTAGCTGAAGCAGAACTGGACCTCCCTCTTCTTGGGACACTGGGTGCCACTGTTCTTATTTTTGATGCTGGCTGTGGAACTAATCAAGTCTTAGAAATTCAAATGAAATCCCATGGCTTCCGTTAACAGCAGAGTGGTTTATCTGTTCTTACAGATGGTGGTATTAGCAAGAGAATCTAGTGGAGTCACAATGTTGAGGTGGGAGTGAGGTTAGTGGTTATATTCAAAAGTCAGTTGACAAAACGTAAAATCAAGTACTGTCAATATTATCTTTGCAAGATCCTTCTTAATATAGGCATGCCACAAATAAGCTAATTTGAATTGTGAAAATTTAATTTTACTAGAAGTTTTATTTGTCACCCCCTAATTTGGCTTACCACCTCACTTCATGAATGCCACCATTGCTAGGCATTTCTTGGCCTGCCTCAGAAGCCCCACAGAGAGCTCTGTTTGCAGTTATGCAATGGGCGGTTTGGTAAAGTTCTCTTAGGTAGTACTTTGTTTACTACACTACAGTAGTAATAATCTACTACAATTGGTTTCATTTTACTACTACTAAAATTGTTTTCATTAATTTCGTTGCTCTTTTTACTGTTCTGTCATCCTTTCTTTAAAGGTTTGGTTATCTAGACATTAACATAGGTATACTTTGTTAATTACTGAAGCAGTTGTGTACCATTTGTTATTATTATTTATTTTTTTTAAACTTGTATTTTTTTTTTTTTTTTTTTAGTTTGGAAAAGTTCAAACATACATACATAGGCAGAACAGAGCATTATAATGAACTCCACATACCTATCACATAGCTTTAGCCATTATTAAATAACTAGAGGCCTGGTGCACGAAACTGTGCACTGGGGGCGGAGGGGGGGGGGCGGTCCCTCAGCCCATCCTGCGCCCTCTCGCAGTACGGGACCCCTCGCTTTTTACTGGTGGGAGAGGCTCCTGCCACCGCCACTGCGCTTACCAGCTGTGAGCCTGGCTTCTGGCTGAGCAGTGTGTACCATTTATTTTAATGGTTATTAAATTCTTTAGATATGGAGAAATCACCCTTTTACAGGAAGGGTTAATTCTCCTAAGGAGGGATACTCTGGTCTACCAGTTCTCTACCTCTCTGTTGTCAGTGTTTTTCTAGAGCCTTTAAAAATTCTTCACTGTCTCCACTTATCAGTGATTGAGAAATTTCTAAAACCACTCATGTCTTTTGTCTTAGGCTTGTTTACAGCAAGGAGCATGTAGAGGAGTGGGGGTAGCTCTCACTATTTCTCATTCCTCCTTCCATATAAGTAGTTGAATGCACATTAGTTCAATTTGAGTATGATATGCCTCTTTTATGGTAGGAATTGACCTAGTTCAGGTGGAAATGTTCCTAGACAGCTTGTTTTTCACCCATGAAAAGATGTGTTGACCTCCTGCTAGGTTAAGTACTGTGAGTACAAATTCCTTACATCACTTCTGTTCCCTGCCCGCTTAGAACTTGTAATCTAGTGGGGGGAGGTAGATTAAAGTTAGATATTTATAATATTAAGTGGTAAGTGCTGTGGCAGGAATATATCCAGAAGACGGTTAGCTGAGAACTTATATGCCATGAATTCTTATCAATATTTCTGAGGAAACATCTTAATAAACTGATGTTCAGAGAAGGCTTTCTGGTGATGGTGACACCTCATTAGGCTAAAAGAAAAAGGTCTTACCTGTGCAGGGGGTGAAAGGAATATGTATTCTTGGTAGAAACATGGCAAAGTGTGTCAGGGTAAGTGGTTACTAAGTTTGGTGTTGCTGAAGCATAAAACAAGTGGCAGGGTATCTTAGAGAGGAGATGAGGGTCAATTTAAGGAGGGCTGTGCATGCTGTCTTTGAACTTGTATACCAGTCCAGTGACCGAAATACCATTACTATAATTGTATTTATATTAATATTATTAATAACTACCATTTGTTAGGCACTTACTAAATGCCAGGAACTGTATTAAGTGCTTTATAATTATTACCTCATTTAATAATCTGGGACAGTCACAAGTGAAAATATGGAGGTACAGAGAAGTTGAGTAACTTTTCAAGGCTATGTCTAATGAGTGTGGAGAGTGGATTCCAAAGTGCAGAGAAGTCTCACTCCAGAACCTTTCAACTGGGGCATCATTGAAAAATTGTAAAGCAGGGAGTAGCATGATTATATCTTCAGTTTAGATTGATTGTTTTGTAAGCTCAATGGAGATGGAATTAAGGGGGACAAAATGGGAGGCAGGAAGATAGTTGGGAAACTGTTGAAGTAGTCTGGGAGAGAGATTTAAAACCTGAAGTAGAAGTTATTAGATAGGCATAGGGAGATTCAATTAGAAGAATATTTAGGAGGTGAAATTGGGAGGTTTAACTAATTGAATAGATAAGGCGGGATCAGGGAAAGGAAGGATTCAAGGGAGACTTAACAGGTTTTCAGCATGGGTGACTATAGTGATACTGCATTTTAAAACCAAGGACACCAGAAGGGGATATACATTTAGACAAGATTAGTTTGGTGTTATGTTGATTTGAGGTGCCAGGGGGGACATGGCAGTGGAATCAAATTGTAGGTATGTGTATCTGAAATTCATAGGAGAGGTCTGGCCTATGAATAAATTTGGAAGTTAGTAGGTGGTAGTTGAAACCAGGAGTATAGAGAAATAAACTCTCTAGGAAGGCGTAGCCCTGGGAAACACAACTCTTAAAAGAGACAGTAAAGGAGAAAGAAGAGACACAGAGGTAAAAGGAGAACCAGGAGAGGAGAGTGTCACAGAGGCTAGGGGCGTAAAGTTTCAAGGTGGGCGTGTTCAAGAGTGTCACATGGTGCAGAGAGATCCAAGAAGGTAAGGATGGAAAATGAATCTTGGGTATTCCACTTATGATGTGTGAAGCACAAGGTATGCAGAGTATGCTCTGCAGACTCTCAATCTTGGGGAAGTTGGTTTGGACTCAACCCAACAAGTGGAAAAACTTTGAAAACTTTGGGGAGTGTAGACTCAATTCCTGAGAGTTGGGGTCAGCTGCTTCCTCAGTAGTTTTCCACTGACCCTTTCTATTCCCATATTGTTCTAATTTGTTGTCTGTGCAATATATATGTCGAGAAATCATCACCAAAGTGCATCATCCTAAGTCAGTGGTCGGCAAACCGTGGCTTGCGAGCCACATGCAGCTCTTTGGCCCCTTGAATGTGGCTCTTCCACAAAATACCACGTGTGGGCGTGCACGTACAGTGCGATTGAAACTTCGTGGCCCATGTGCAGAAGTCGGTTTTCGGCTCTCAAAAGAAATTTCAATCGTTGTACTGTTGATATTTGGCTCTGTTGACTAATGAGTTTGCTGACCACTGTCCTAAGTGATATTTTGGCAGAAAAAGAAAAGGAAGGAAGGAAGGAAGGAAGGAAGGAAGGAAGAAAGGGAGGGAGAAAGAAAAAGAAAAGAAAAGAAAAGAAAAGAAAAGGAAAGAAAAAGAAAAGAAAAGGAAAAAGAAAAGAGAGAGAAAGAAAAGAGTGATGGGAGTTATTGGGGGTAAGGAAACCCTGAGAAGGAAAATGATAGTTATGCAATGGCAGTTAAGTATCAGGCATTGTTCTTTGTCCTTTCATGTGTTTTATTATATACTGGAGGCCTGGTGCATAAAAATTTGTGCACTGGGTGAGGGGGTTCCCGCAGCCTGGTCTGCCCCCTCTCACAGTCTGTGAGCCCTCAGGTGATGTCCTACTGATGGCTTACGGGGAGTGGGCCTAAGCCGCAGTCTGGCCTCCCTCTGTGAGAGGCGACCAGGAGGATCAGGGGAAGGTGCCACCCCTGTCACCCCGCTGCTACTGCCAAAACCAGCCACCGGGGCTGCTGAACCTCAGCCCTCGCTTCTTAGCGCTGGCCCTACCCCTTTCCACTTGTGTGTGTGGGGCAATCTGGGGCCAGGCCGGCTGGGGGAGGGGCTGTGGGAGGTTGAGGCATCACAGTCGCACCTGGACCAGCCTTTGCAGAGGCTCTGGGACCACGGGTAGCCCCGCCTCTCCTAGCGCCGCCTCTGTGGAAGGAGGGGCTGAGACTGGTGCCACCCTGCCTCTCCCAGTGCCCGCCTCTGCCGGCGGAGGGGCCGCACCAGTGGGCCCGGCCTGGGCCCACTGGTGCCGCCCTGCCTCTCCTGCGCCACTGTCCCTTGGCCCTCGCAGCTGTTGCGGCTTTGTCTGGAAGGACATCTGGAAGACATCTGGTCTAATTAGCATATTACCCTTTTATTAATATAGACTAGAGGCCCGGTGCACGAAATTCGTGCACGGAGGGGGGTTGTCCCTCAGCCCAGCCTGTACCCTCTCCAATATGGGACCCCTCGAGGGATGTCCGACTGCCCATTTAGGCCTGATCCCGGTGGGCAGTCGGATCCCTAAACGGGCAGTCGGACATCCCTCTCACAATCCAGGACTGCTGGCTCCCAACTGCTTGCCTGCCTGCCTTCCTGATTGCCCCTAACCGCTTCTTCCTGCCAGCCTGATCACCCCCTAACCACTCTGCTGCCAGCCTGTTTGCCCCCAACTTCCCTCCTCTGCTGGCCTGGTCACCCCTAACTGCCCTCTCCTGCAGGGTTGATCACCTCCAACTTCCCTCCCTTGCAGGCCTGGTCCTTCTCAACTGCCCTCCCTTGCAGGCCGGGTGCCTCTCAACTGCCCTCTCCTGATGGCCATCTTGTGGTGGCCATCTTGTGTCCACATGGGGGCAGGATCTTTGACCACATGGGGGCAGCTATATTGTGTGTTGCAGTGATGATCAATCTGCATAGTACTCTTTTATTAGATAGGATAGAGGCCTGGTGCAGGGGTGGGGGCCAGCTGGTTTGCCCTGAAGGGTGTCCCTGATCAGGGTGGGGTTCCCTTGGGGTGTGGGGAGGCCTGAGCAAGGGGCCTGTGGTGGTTTGCAGGCCTGCCATGCCCCCTGGCAACCCAAGCAGAGGCCCTGGTATCTGGAATTTATTTTCCTTCTATAATTAAAACTTTGTAGCCTGGAGTGGAGCCAAGCCTGGGGCTCCCTCTGAGGCCGGCAGCCATTTGTGTTGGGGTTATAATTAAAACTTTGTTGCCTTAAGCGGGTGGGCCTGGCCAGGGTGTGTGGAAAGCTTTGCTTCCCCTGTTGCTGGCGGCAACCCTGGCCTGCTCTCTCAAGCTCCATTCTGCCGCCATTTGTTTGAATTTGTTTACCTTCTATAATTGAAACTTTGTAGCTTGAGTGGAGGCTTAGGCCTGGCAAGGGCAGGCAAAAAGCTTGGCTTCCTCTGTTACTTAGGAAATCTTGCTCTCTGTGGCTGTAGCCATCTTGGTTTGGGTTAATTTGCATACTCGCTCTGATTGGATGGTGGGCGTGGCTTGTGAGCGTGGCTTGTGGGTGTGTCGGAGGTATGGTCAATTTGCATATTTGTCTATTATTAGATAGGATTATTTTATCTCATCCTTATAGCAGCCCTATTGGGGGTGAGGTTATCCCCATTTTCTAAATAAGGAAATTCAGATTTTCTAGCCTTATCTTTCCTTACCCCAGGTTCTCTCTACCACTGATGGCTGTGATCTTGGACTTCAATTTCCTCATCTGTAAAAAGCTGTGGTTATGATCCTTAAGTCCTGTCTAGCTCTAGGGTTCTAGGAATCTGTGATTGTTAATAGTGGGGTTTTTATTTTGGCCATGAGAAAAAGACTATTTAAACCCCCTCACCCCCATCCACCTAGTGAATTAATAACTTAGTAGTAACATTGTCAAATTGTCCAGGCTAAATAATTTATCTTCCCATCACAAAGTGAGTACTCATTATGTATGTGGGCTTAGAAGGCTACTGCAAAATAAATCAAGAAAATAGGCTCGGTGACAGGCTCTCCATCAGCAGTTACTAGCCCTGGGCATGTGGGCAAATAGCTACCTGCAAGATTGTGAGATGATTTTAAAGTGTGTTATGGGTTAAGTGCTAAGTATTTTTATTAATTTAAAAGTACTTTGGCATGTGGCCTTTAAAAATTACATTATTATATTATCATAAATCTTGATTAAGGCAACAAAAGGTATTTACAATGGCCAGCTTCACAGCTGGGGTGAAATATTTTATAGTGTGTATAATGAGCCACTAGATGATGGCGATTCTCTGTTCACATCTGAAAAATGAGAGTTGGGAAATGAAATAGAAGCTTTAAAGCTCTATTTAATTGTGAAAATTAATTTCAAGGAACCGTATTATGTGCCCAGTGAGAACTTAGTAATTGAGGAGGAGGGAAAAAGGAAATTATGAGGCTTTCAAACCTTCCTAAGTCCATTTTGGAAAAGGTTAGGATAAAAATATCATGCTAATGTGAGTTTCAAATACATGCTTTACAATAATGATATAAAAAGAAACAAAATTAGCAAATACTAGGTTAATACAAGATAAAGATTCTCCTGATTTGGAGCCACTGTGTTCTAGATACATTGAATGTGGCAAGCAGAGGTTTTCAATGAATGCAATCTTACCTTGGAGGGCATTTTGGAAATTTATAGGGGCATTTTTGTTTTCTAAGATTGTTGAGTTATATATTATTTTATTATTAATTATTTTCTTTTGATTTCTCCCTTACATTATAGCCAATATATATATATTTAATATTTTTATTGATTTTAGAGAGGAAGGGAGAGGGAGAGAGAGATAGAAAAAACAGTGATGACAGAGAATCATTGATCGGCTGCCTCCCGCATGCCCCCCATTGGGGATCAAGCCAGCAACTCAGGCATGTGCCCTTGACCGGAATCAAACCCAGGACCCTTCAGTCTGCAGGCCGATGCTCTATCCATGGAGCCAAACTGGCCAGGGCCAATGTATTTTATAAAAAATATTTTTTTTGTTAGTCCTCACCTGAAGATATGTTCTTACTGATTTTTTTAGAGAGTGGAAGGGAGAGAGTGAGAGAAACATTGATGTGAGAGAGAAACATCGATCTCCATTGGTTGTCTCCTGTTCATGCCCCAACCAGGGATTGAACCCACAACCTTAGGTGTGCCCTGACCGGGAATCCAACTCACAATCCTTTGGTGCAAGGGATGACGCTTCAACCAACTGAACCACCGACTAGGGCTATAGCCAGTGTATTTTAAAAATAGGCTGTAGTAGCCCTAGCTGGTTTGGCTCAGTGGATAGAGCATCAGCCTGCAGACTGAAGGATCCCAGGTTCAATTCTGGTCAAGGGCACATGCCTGGAAAGAGGGGCTGCGATCCCCAGTTGGGGACATGAAGGAGGCAGCCAGTCAATGATTTCCTCTCATCATTGATGTTTCTATCTCTGTTTCCCTCTCCCTTCCTCTCTAAAATCAATAAAGATATATTAAAATAAATAAATAAATAAATAAAAATAGGCTGTAGGTTCTCAATGCATGAATTTTATTGTAGAATAGTAAGGGGGTGGGGGGACAAGATATGTGTTATAAAAAGTGAGCTTTGGATGTGATAGGGTTGATAGCCATTGTATTAGTTTTCTATTACTGTCAAACAGTGTACCACAAACTTACAGCTTGAAACAATAGTCATATATTATCTCACAGTTTCTGTAGGTCAGAAGTCCACACACAGTGTAGCTATATTGTTTGCTGAGGGTCTCACCTGGCTGAAATTAAAGTGTCTGCAGGGGCTGTGATCACATTTGAGGCTCAGGGTCATCCACCACGATTATTGGTGGTTGGCAGAATTCTATTCCTTGCGATGATATGACTAAGGTCCTCATTTTCTTGCTGGCTATCAGCTGGGGGGTCATTCTTAGTTCCTAGAGGCCGCTTTCAGATCCTAGTCACGTGGCCCTCTCACAACATGGTAACTCATTCACAGCCAGTAGAAAAATCTCTAGTCAACTGTCCAGTGAAAACATAATGCGAGCTATAAATATAAGCCTAAATCATATGAGTGACTTTCCCATATTAACAGATATTGCCCACACTAAAGAGGAGGGGGTTATACAGGATGTTTATACCAGAGGTGGAAATCATGGGACTGTCTTGGAATTCTGCCCACTGCAGCCACTATTATGAAATCTTCATACCCATATCTCTTACGTATGTCAGTACATTTCAGTTTTTGGAAACAGGACCTCACTACCTACTTTACACATTCATACAGGTATCAGTACCTATTGTGTGCCAGGTAGTTTTCTAGGTACTGAGATAAATGGGGCAGATAACCTCCTAGAGGTTATCTTCTAGTGATAAGTGCAGTGAAGAAAATAAAAAAAGTAGAGGGTTAGAAGTGAGGTGGGGTGGGAGTTCTTTTAGGTAGGGTGGTCAGGGAGCAGAGACTTGAATGGTGAATAGCTAATACTGTAGACTCTTGAGAACAAAACATTCTGGCAGAGAGAAGGCAATTATAAAGATCCTGAGTTCAGGGATAAGCTTGTCTGTGTTAAGGAATAGCAAGGCCAGTGTGGCTGGAGCAGAATGTGCAGGAGAGAGGTAGGGGATGATTTCAAGGAGGTGATTGGGTGACCGCTCATGCAGAGCCTTGTAAGTCTTGGTAAAGAGTATGATTTTTATTTAAAGTGAGATAGGAAGACACTGAAGGGTTTTAAGCAATAGAGTGATGGATCTGATTTACGTTTTCAAAAGATTTGTGTTTAGAAATGGCCTCTCAGATGGGGAAATATATAAATACAAAGAAATGAACTCTATGAAGGAAATGAATACAGCAGTCAGTCATATGAGTGCAGACGACAAGGGATTCTGGCTAGACTGAGGTCAAGGACGACTGCCTGAGGATATGGCATATAAGTTGCACCTGGGGGATGGAAGGTGAAAAGAGGAAGGGTGGTCCCAGCAAGGGGAACAACTCATGCCAAAGCTGGGAGGCACAAGGGAGCATGTCAAGTGCCAGGGAACATTAGGGAAAATGTGGAGTCAGGAGCCAGATTCCTCAAGCCTTGAAGACCTAGTGAAATGTTTTTCCTCTTATTCTTTTACTAGTGGTCTGGTGCACGAATTCTTACACATTGAAAGGAAATTAATTAGAAGAAATATTTTAATATCACTATTTGCCCTTTCTATATAATAGAAGTGTCAACCAAATTCATGATCAACAATGACAGATCGAAACACAAGCATGTGATTGGTGCCAGCAAGAGCTTTATATGTATCACACATGTGTGAGTCAACTTAGCCTTTTATTTATATATATATATATATATATATATATATATGGAATAAACTTGCTTAATTAGATCTCTTTCTGGTTTAGCTAAATTTTTTCCAGCCCAGTGAAGCACCCCAACTTCTCTTTCAGGTAATTGTCAGCAACACAGCAGTAAATATCAATATGAAGCAGATTATTATTGTAGATCACGCAGAGAGAACAAGGCTAAAATATTTAACTGCAGCAGTGTTTGACTATATTCTGCGCAGTGAGAAAACCTGAAGTCATTTTCAAGGTCCACCATTTCTTCTTTTTTTTTTTTTTTTAATATATTTTATTGATTTTTCACAGAGAGGAAGGGAGAGGGATAGAGAGCCAGAAACATCAATGAGAGAGAAACATCGACCAGCTGCCTCCTGCACACCCCCCACCGGGGACGTGCCCGCAACCAATGTACATGCCCTTGACCGGAATCGAACCTGGGACCCTTCAGTCCGCAGACCGACGCTCTATCCACTGAGCCAAACAGGTTTTGGCCATTTCTTCTTTTCAATCGGGTCAAGTTTCTAAGCTTTCTAAATCTCTATTTTCTGGCTAATGAAAAGAAAATAGGATTCCATCGAGTCTCCTATCTACCTACTCCAGGACTTTTGTGAGGATCAAATGAGATGAGGCATGGGAAAATGCTTCACAGACATTTGGTTAAAGTGTAAAATGTTTCTACCTGGCTATCAAGCAAGTCATGTTCCTGGGCTGAAGAAACTCCAAGGAGGCTAGTCACTAGGAAGAGGAAGCCAGGTGTTGCTATGTGACGTCATTACCTGGTGCCCACAGCCACTGTTTCTGGGCTGGGCTGGGCTGTGGGCTGCATTTTGCACCATGGATTCTCGGCAGTGTCAGCTGCGATTTGGTGGGCTGTCGCTCTGGGGTGGTGACGGGCCTGTGTCCCACTTGGGGGAAGCTGGGTGTTGCTTTGTGGGCGCCCTGTCCGTGGTGCCGTTTCTCTGTGTGCATCACGGCAGCTCCTGTGTTGTGTGTCTGCCCCCTGATGTGTGTGTGTGTGTGTGTGTGTGTATGTGTGTGTGTGTGTGTGTGTGTATCCTATCTAATAAAAGAGTAGTATGCAAAGTAACCATCACTTCGCCACACCCATAAGCCACGCCCATCAGCCAATCAGGATCAAGTATGCAAATGAACCCAATCAAGATGGCTGCGGCCATGGAGCGAGCAGGAGGCTTGGGTTTCTCTGGCAATGGAGAAAGCCAAGGTTTCCGCACACCCTGGTGGGCCCAGGCCTCCACTCTAGGCTGCAAAGTTTCAATTATAGAAGATAAATAAATCCCAACAAAAATGGCGGCAGCCACGGAGCTGGAGAGAGCAGGAGGCTTGAGTTGCCCCCGGCGATGGAGGAAGCCAAGCTTCTGTAGCCCATGCCTGCCTTGGCCTCCACTTAAGGCTACAAAGTTTCAATTATAGAAGATAAATAAATCCCAGATACCAGGGCCTCCGCTTGGGTCACCAGGAAGTGTGGCCAGCCTGCAAACCACCACAGGCCCCTCACCCAGGCCACCTGACACCCCAAGGGAACCCCACCCTGATCCGGGACACCCTTCAGGGCAAGCCAGCCAGCCCCCACCCGTGTACCAGGCCTCTATCCTATCTAATAAAAGAGTAATATGCAAATTGACCATCACTCCAACACACAAGATGGCTGCCCCTATGTGGTCAAAGATCCTGCCCCCATGTGGACAAAAGATGGCTGCCCCAAGATGACCAGCAGGGGAGGGCAGTTAGGAGGGACCAGGCCTGCAAGGGAGGGCAGTTGGGGGCGATCAAGCCTGCAGGGGAGGGCAGTTAAGGGTGACCAGGCCGGCAGAGGAGGGAAGTTGGGGGCGACGAGGCCTGCAGGGAAGGGCAGTTGGGGGGGACCCAGGCCTGCAGGGGAGAGCAGTTGCAGGGGGGGACCAGGCCTGCAGGGGAGGGCATTTGGGGGGGACCAGGTCTGCAGGGGAGGGCAGTTAGAGGTGACCAGGCCTGCAGGGGAGGGAAGTTAGGGGCAATCAGGCTGGCAGGGGAGCAGTTAGGCATCAATCAGGATGTCGGGTGTGGTTAGGGGTGATCAGGCTGGCAGGCAGAAGTGGTTAGGGGCAATCAGGAAGGCAGGCAGGCGAGCAGTTGGGAGCCAGTAGTCCTGGATTGTGAGAGGGATGTCCGACTGCCCATTTAGGCCCCATCTCACTGGGATCGGGGCTAAACGGGCAGCCGGACATCCCTCGAGGGGTCCCATATTGGAGAGCGTGCAGGCTGGGCTGAGGGACACCCCATCCCTTGTGCAGTGCACCAGGCCTTTAGTCTTACCTAATAAAAGAGAAACATGCAAATTAACCATAACTCCGCTACACCCACAGCCAATCAGAGTGAGTATGCAAATTAACCCAACAAAGATGGAGGTTAATTTGCATATGCAGGCGCGGAGCGGCCGGGAGAGGCGTGACGCCTGCTATGAGGGGCAGGGGGGCGGCAGAGGAAACCACTGGAGCAGTGCTCTGGACCGAAGCGAGGACTTGCCAGCTCCTGGGTGGGCTGGGATCGGGGACTTGCTGGCTCTGGGCGGCTGGGAGTGAAGCCAGGGGAAGGAAGGCCTATTCTTGCATGAATATCGTGCAACGCGCCTCTAGTATATATATAAAGAGCCTTGGGAAGTCATTCCAAGGGTTGAGAGTTATAGAGGGAGGGGTTGAGGGAAACTTCACCATCAGTTTTATAATTTGACAGTTTCAGTCTGGGTGCTGTGTGGACAATAGTTCTGAGTGGAAACAGGGAGGTCATTTAGGAGCTAAGTGATCATCCAAGTGAGAGACAACTGTGGTGTGGACTAGAGTGGTAGCATAGGAGTTGCCAAGAAGTAAATTGATCTGAGAGCTCATTTAGGAGGTAAAATCAAAAGACTTGTTGATGGATTAGGTTTGGGAAGTGAGGTGGAGGGAGGTGTCATTCTGGTTTTCATAATTTCACTGAGTTGGGAAACATTGCATGAGGATGGACTGTTAGTGGGAGAGAGGCTGTAGAGAGAGAATTAAGTAAGTTTTGAAATATCTTTGAAGTAACCCAGTAAAGATGTAAAGTAGGCAGTGAGATAATAGAGATCTGGAATTCAGTAAGTCTGTTAATATCTGTGTGGCCTTTGTGGTTAATTTTGAGGACTTAAATATGCCAGACACTATATTAGATTCTGTGAATGTAATGATGAGTAAGATATTAACTCAGTATTTGTTAAATACCTATAGCCACTGTGTCATGGTTATTTTCCTTTGGGAGCTTACTTCCCAACAAGACAAGTCAGTAACAAAATCAAGTACAGTATAATGGGGACAGTGATAGAGGTCCACAAGCTGATTCCAGAGCATAATAAAGGACACCTGACAGATTGGCAGCATCAGTGAAGGCTCTTGCTGAAGGGCATGGAGCCTGTTCTGAGCCTTAAAAAAGGAGGCAGAATTAGGCAGACCAGGGGAATATAAGAAGTTCCAGCCCAGCTGGCGTGGCTCAGTGGTTGAACGTCGACCTATGAACCCGGAGGTCACGGTTTGATTCCTGGTCAGAGCACATGCCCAGGTTATGGGCTCGATCCCCCATGGGGCATGTGCAGGAGGTAGCTGATCAATGATTCTCTCTCATCATTGGTGTTTTAATCTCTCCCTCTTCCTTCCTCTCTGAAGTCAACAGAAAAATATCCTATATAATAAAACCCTAATATGCAAATTGACCAAACTGCAGAATGACCAGTGGAACGACCAGAGCTGCCCCCTGGTGGTCAGTGTGCTCCCACAGGGGGATCACCGCTCAGCCAGAAGCTGGGCTCAAGGCTGGCGAGTGCAGTGGTGGTGGCGGGAGCCTCTCATGCCTCCGCAGTAGCGCTAAGGAGCAGCAAGCTGAGTGGTAAGGAGCAGTGAGCAGGTGGTCGGAAAGGACCGAGGGGTCCTGGACTGTGAGAGGGATCCCGGACTGTGAGAGGGATATCTGCCTGCTGGCTTAGGCCCAATCCCCTAAGCTGGCAGGTGGATATCCCCCGAGGGGTCCTGGACTGCGAGAGGGCGCAGGCTGCGCTGTGCACTGGGCCTCTAGTATTTAAAAAAAAGAAGAAAGTTCCAGTAATAAAAGCTGTGGTTGTATGAGAAAAGACAATGACATCTCAGCAAAGCCAATGACTCTAGATCCCTGGCCTTCATTATGGACTGCACAAGGGAAGGCAGTGTCTGTGCCTAAGCCGCTTGTTTTTATGGTGGTGGTGGTGTTACTCTGATGTAGCTGTTCTTGCTCTGCATCCCTTTTGGGAAAGAGGAGAGGAGACTTGGCACTTCAGAGAGTTTTTAGCCATTTCTTCTCATTTACCAACAAGTTTATCAGTAGCCAAAGAGGAAAGTTAACTCGTTAACACTTTGTCAGCAGTTCCATGTCTCCCAGAGTCCAGGCTAAGGTTCTTACACTGCTATAGGTGTGGCGGTGCCCTTTACCGTATAGTTCCACATTCTCACTGACATCCTACCTAATAATAGACAAATATGCAAATTGACCGCACATTTGCTATGTCCAAGCCACGCCCACCAACCAATCAGGATGAGTATGCAAATCACCCCAACAAAGATGGCAGCTATTTTGCATATTAAGACAGCGTAGAAAGAAGCCAAGAGCTGCAGAAGGGAGCAAAGCTGCGGAGAAGCAGAGCAGGCAGGCTGGCGGAGAAGGCGGGGCGGGGGAGAAGGGAGGAACGCAGGCGGGGCCGGGGGAGAAGGGAAAAGCAGGCTGGCTGGCGGAGAAGGCGGGGCCGGGGAGAAGGGAGGAGCGCAGGCGGGGCCGGGGGAGAAGGGAAAAGCAGGCTGGCTGGCGGAGAAGGCGGGGCCGGGGAGAAGGAAGAAGAGCGGGCAGGCTGGCGGAGAAGGGAGAAAAGCAGGGGGGCTGGCGGAGAAGGCGGGGCGGGGGACAAGGGAGGAGAGCAGGCAGGGTGGGATAGAGTGCAGCAGGAAACCCTATTGCAGGATTTTTCCTGCAACGGGAACGCTAGTACTTATGTGGGAAGAGAATGTCCTGAGTAATGCAGGTCTCCATTTAGGCTGTGTCTTGGGAGCTGATGCCAGCCTGGAGTTAGTTCTTTACCTGTATGGCACAGTGGACCTGTTCCTTAATGGGTCTACCCCTTCAAATTTAAATAGAGCATTCTCTCTGGACTGCCTGTACTTGTATTATCCTCTATCTTTTCTTTCTGCTCACTTGTGTCTTTGACCTTTTCTTTTTCATGCAAATAGTAATCCTACATAATAAAAAGGTAATATGTAAATTACCATCACTCCGCTACGCCCACGATTGGGCCAGCAGGAGACACAGGGGGAGGGACTCGGGGTGGCTGGGGTGGTGATTGGGCCACAGACAGGCCTCTGGGGCAGTGAGCTGGGCGTTTGGAGGCCCCGGCTGACGTGGCGGCGTGGGTGGGCGGGTGGCTCGGCTCCCGGAGGAGGAGTCTGGCGGCAGTTGGGCTGCAGGAGTGCGCAGCGGTGTCCGCAGAGGACGTGGGTTTCCACGAAGGCAGAGGAGGCGGCCCCAGCCTTCCTGGGCGGGAGGCGAAGGCAAGACCCCGGCCTGGGCTCCAGCCGCAGGAGGACCACGCCCCCGCCCCGCCTCCCCAGGAGGACCACGCCCCCGCCCCGCCTCCCCAGGAGGACCATGCCCCCGCCCCGCCTCGCCCTAGGGGCCCAGGGACTTTGGAGCTGCTGGCCACACGGGGTCCCCACCAGCGGACTGACAGCCTACACGTGCATGATTAAATCATGCACTGGGCCTCTAGTGATAGTATAATTGTTGGTGTAGTAGTGATAGTAGTGGTTACTATTTATTACACATTTATTGTCAGATACCATAGTAATTGCTTTACATTACCTCATTTAATTTTACCAGTAGCCCTCTGGGGTAGCATTTTATTATTACCAAATTTTACAGAAGAGAAAACAGGTTTAGAAAGAGGTTAAGTCAAAGGTTACACAATAGTAAATGGCGGTGCTTAGATTCAAATTCAGGCAGTGTGACTTTGGGGCTCTTTACTGCCTTTCCTAAGACAATCTTGAAAGCAGTGCTGTCCAATGGACATATAATGTGAGCTATAAATGCGAGCCATGTTTGTAATTCAAAATTTTCTAGTAACCATGCTGAAGAAAAAAACAGGTAAGATTATTTAAAAAATACTTTTTTAAAGTCCAGTATATCTAAAATATCTTTTCAACATGTACTCAATATGAAAAAGTAAATGAGATATTTTACTGAGTCTCTGAAATGACAATTTGTATTTACAATTACAGCACGTCTCAGTTTGGACTAGCCATAGGTTAAGTGCCCAATATCCAGACATGGTGAGTAGCTACAATTTTGGCCAGTGCAGCTCCAAAGGGATAGGAAAGTGGATGGAAAGTTCTCTGTTCTACAGCTGAGGGAGGGAGGGAGGGAGAGTGGAAGGAAGAGAGAAGGGTGGGAGGGTGGAAGGGAGGGAGGGAGGGAGGGAAGGAGGGAGGGAGAGAGGGACCTGCTGTAAATCTGCAGATGAGGCAAATCCAATGAGAAGGCAGAGTGGTAATTCCTGGGTCTGACCCAATGAGCAGGGATTAGTGGAGAAGAGATTTCTCTCTTATTGCCGTGAAGTTAGTCAGGGTATCTTTGTTTCTTCCCAAATTGAGATTCTGGGCATTTTCCCATATTAGTAGTTTTACCCATAGTTGTTAGTTTCCATAGTGGCTGGTTAACAGATACTGTAACATTGTTTCTGTGGAAAAGAGTTTAGTAACCTAAGGCTTATAAATAATTTGATTTTGGAATGCCATCTCTTGTTAATTGTGGAGGTGGTGAGATTGGAGAGAAAATTGTACTGATCATTTGCTTGATGCTCTTAAGTTACAGGTGTTATGGCACAAGGAGAAGAGTAGTTAACATTTTTAGTTTGATTTCTGGATAATGCTCATTATCTATTACTTTATTTTTTCTGGAGGTAGGCTCATAGTAAGCCTTTGCCAGTTGTTTGTTGAGTTGAATATTAGCTGAAAAGCAAATATACCCAGAACTGAGCTATTTGAATTGTTTCCTTCATAAACTTGCATTCTTAAACATTTACTTCCTGTGGGTCCTAACCTAATAAAGAGCAACACAGGCTTATCCTAATTAAATAACATAGAGTGTAGGAAGAACAGACAGCCCTGTCCTTCCTCTGTTCTGAAAATGCAAATCTGTGCACTCTCTAGAAGCACATCAACATGAGTTTTATATTTTTATGAATGGACAAATAGATTAGTGATATATCAAAGATTTTTATGGGAGTGTTGACTCTCCGGGATTGAACTGTTAATGTTTGCTTACATACCACTGAAGTATTTATAGAATTTATATTGAAAAAAAATGATAAATCACTAGAGACTTGGGAAAAACAAGGAGGGTGCTGCATAATAATTAAGTAGTTTTATAAGTTTGAAAATATTTGAAAAATAGGAGAAACATTACACAAAGTGTGATACAGGAGTATAACCTTGGTTAGTAAAATGGAAATCAGGAAACCAAATACCTGCTGAATATTAAAGGGAGGGAGAACTTTTTAATGAAAACATTTGATTATAAATCGTTGAAAGATAGTTTTAAGATGAGCACATATATTTTTATAATCAGTTCCTGAGAACAACATGGAACCCAACATTTGTGTCTATTCGATCATTTTATTTCAATGTAATATTTGTTTACTGAATGCTGTTTTTGTGGGACACCAGTGAGAAAGATCTAGTTACTGCTTTTCTCCAGAAATTTGTTTTAGCTTATTTTTTGTTAACTCCTAAAAACCTGTTATTTACTAAAAATTTATTTGTGTCAGTGTTCACTGATTTCTGCTCATGTTGCTTCTCAGTAAAGTGCAACAAAAGAATGCTGATGTATATCAGTGTTTTCATCCTTTTGTTTTTTAAAAAGTCTCCTTTTCATTAACATAAATATCTCAGCACTTTTAAGAGAGAGAGGAAGGGAGAAGAGAGAAACATCGATGTGAGAGGTCAACATAGATCAGCTGCCTCCTGAACGCCCCTCCCCGCAGGGGACCTGGTATTGAATCAGCACCCCTCCAGTGTGTCCCTCCCCCCAGGGGACCTGGTATTGAACCAGCACCCCTCCAGTGTGTCCCTCCCCCCAGGGGACCTGGTATTGAACCAGCACCCCTCCAGTGTGTCCCTCCCCCCAGGGGACCTGGTATTGAACCAGCACCCCTCCAGTGTGTCCCTCTCCCCACGGTATCTCAGCACTTTTAAAGTTCCCACTTCTTAAAAATTTTTGAAATGTCATTTATATAAAAGATAAATAAATTCTTGTTTTAAAGGAAGGAAACACTTCAGAAGTACATTGAGTTTAAACATGAAACTTTCTATTCATTCCCTTTTGTCCCCTCATTTCACTCCTCTCCCTGGAGCTTACTGCTGCTAACAGTGCAGTGTGTGTCCTTGCAGTCTTTTTTTCTGCATATATATTTACTTAATTAGTTCTGTAGATATTTAAGTGCCCTCTTAAATATATACATCCGCTCACAGCCTGCTTTTTTCACTTTACTGTGTTTTAGAGCTCAGAACATTCAGATTCCCTTCTTATTAATGGCTGTGCTGTATGGATGCATTATAATTTATTTTCCACTTGCCATATTGATGGACATTTAGTTCTCCCAGCTTTTTTCTATTATAAGCAATGTTGAATTAATAACCTTATATATTCCTAGAAGCACAATTGCTGGGTTTTAGGAAATGTATGTTTAAAAATTTGACAGCTTCTACCAAACTAACCTTCAAAAAGCTGAACCAGTTTATACTTCCAGCAGTATATGAGATCATTGTTTCCTACATATATGATTTAGTTACAGAGTTTTAGAACTTGAAGGGACCACCACAGGATATAGCTTAACCCCTCCCATCCCTTTTCCAATGTAGAAGCTTGAGTGTCAGGGACTTGAAATGATTTACCTGCATCTTATCCAGAAGAACTGTGAGTACTTCCTAGGCCATTGGAGGCATCTTACTTACTTATTTTATTATTTACTTATTTTTAAAAAAAATATTTTTACTGATTTCAGAGAGAAAAGGGGAGGGAGAAAGAGATAGAAACATCAATGATGAATCATTCATCAGCTGCCTCCTGTGCATGCCCTGGGCACGTGCCCTGACCAGGAATCAAACTGTGACCTCCTGGTTCATAGGTTGATGCTCAGCCACTGAGCCACACTGGTCTGTCGGAGGCATCATCTTACTTTAGACACATTTCATATTGCAAGACTATACCAAACTATTTATTATTCTCTTCCCTTCTCTGGTATTCAAAACAAGCTTCTTTTTTGGTCTCACATTTTTTCCGATAATACCAAGAGACTCTGCCCTTGCCATCTTGTCTGCATGGAACATCTTTCATTTAATATCCTTAAAAAGGCCTTCTTGCATTATTTAAAACCTACCTTACCCACAGGATGTATGGGTTACTTCAGATTTACCCATGGGTGTAGCACAGCAAAGGAAGTGTTTTCTGAATCTTGTTTCCTCATCAGCAGTTGACCCCACCCTGTTGGCCAAGTAAAACATAAGCTTCTTCATTTATAAACTTGGGAAAGGACTGCAGACCTTTGTTTATTGTAGCATTTCTGCTACATTTGATGATTTTATATTTGTTAAGTAATGTGATGGCATTTCAACTAAATGAAATCCAACATTAATAACATTAAAAATTTATTAACAATTTATTTTTTCTCTTAGAAATGAGGAAGTATTCTGCTTATAAAGTATGAACAGAGTTTCTCTTCTTGTGTCAGTATATATATTCCTCAGTGCCTGTATTGTTGGCTTGCTTCTCTTATAAAGACACAGTCTAGTATCTTTTCTTGATGAGCTATTCGAATTTGTGTCAGTGATATCACAAGTTGATGCTGCAGCTGAGCTGGTCACATATCAAGATTATGACTTTAGGTAAAGAATCAAGTCATGCAATTCTGAGGAACAGAGATCAGCCTTGATACATATTGTGATCACGATTAAAGAGATAGAATTCAATATTAGATGTGAATTAAATTTGGCCTATGAATGTTGTTCAAAACTGAGGATAGCAGTCTAATCATAAGCTCATCAATTATTCAGTAGCATCCCAGGGGTATGAGTGCAGAGAATACAGAAGACCCATCGACTACCCTTTAGAATTTTTGTTCTAAAACAGAAGAAAAAAAAAAGACATTATTCTCTCTCTTTTTTTTAATGGGGTTTATTCTCGTTCAGTATAAGTGAAGTTTATATATGTACCAGAAGAGGGTGAAAGGTAGACCAAATATTTGCTTATTCATGGGGGTTAGTGGAATATTTGGGGTAAGATTAAGTTTGGAACATGAAAGTGTGACAGTTTTACAGGAAAAGCCCATTTTCTTCATCAGAAGGAACATGGGCTTCTAGAGCTTTTTGCCCAAGTTTTTCTGTTCCTTAATGAAAGTTATTTGCTTGGCATGTGCCATTCACATGCTGCTTCTTTTTTTTTTAATATATATGATAATTCTGTTGCTGGTTCTTTTTAAAAATTAAATTTATTGGGGTGACATTGGTCAATAAAATGATACAGATTTCAAGTGTATAGTTCTATAATGCATATTCTGAATATATCACCTGTATATTGTATTGTGTGTTCACCACCCAAAGTCAAATATCCTTACATCACTATTTATCCCCCCTTCACCCTCTTCTACCCTCAGGTAATCACCATACTGTTATCTGTGTCTATGAGGTTTTTTTTTTCTTCTGCTTAATCCCTTTACCTTTTTAACCCTGTACCCCCACCCACTCCCCTCTGACATCTATCTGTCTGTTCTTATGCATCTACTAGAGGCCCGGTGCACAAAATTCGTGCACGGGGGGCGGGGGGGGGGTGTCCCTCATCCCGGCCTGCACCCTCTCACAATCCGGGACCCCTCGCACATCCTCTCGCAATCCAGGACCGCTGGCTCGTAACCGCTGGCTCCTAACTGATCGCCTGCCTGCTTGATCGCCCCTAACCACTCTCCCTACCTGGCTGATTGCCCCTAACCACTCGCCTGCCTGCCTGATTGCCCCTAACTGCCTCTGCCTCCGCTCCTACACCCGGGACCCAGGCTTCCCTCCTTGGGCCAGCTGCAGGCAACCAGGACCCAGGCTTTCCTCCCTCTGGCCGGCCACAGGCACCTGGGACCCTTGGCGGCTTCGCCCGGGTCCTGGCTTTGTCAGGAAGGACGTCTGGAATGACTTCTGGAAGATGTCTGGTCTCTCCAGTCTAATTAGCATATTACCCTTTTATTAGTATAGACTAAAGGCCCGATGCATGAAGATTCGTGCAAGAATGGGCCTTCCTTCCCCTGGCTGCCAGCATGGCCTTCACTCTGGCCAGAGCTGCCTTTCTGCTCTGGCCTGGAGCCGCCTTTCCACCTTCCCACGCTGCCCAGAGGCCCAGAGTGGCTGGGGCAGTGTGGAACACCTGCATCATCGCCAGTCATCTTGCTAGACTCTTTTATTATCTTACCTTATAATAGACAAATATGCAAATTGACCGCACCTTCGCTACGCCCAAGCCACGCCCACCAACCAAGCCACGCCCATCAACCACGCCCACCAGGAAACTGTTGCAGGGACGTTGGGGTGTGGCGGAGCCCAAGGCCGGGAAAGCCGCCTGAGGCTTTCCCGGCCTTGGGCGAGCCAGCGGGGAGCCTGCGCCGATTGCAGGAGACCACTGGGGGTCGGCTCCTGCGATCCGTAGCAGGGACGCTGGGTGCGGCCGAGCCCAAGGCCACCGCCCGGGGCCAAGTCCCGACCCTGAAAGAAGGCAGAAGGCGATGGCCACAGCCAAGGCCTGGGTCTCCGGTGCCAGCAGAAAACTGGTGCAGGCAGCCAGGTGAATGAAGGTCTATTGCACGAATCTTCGTGCAAACGGGCTACTAGTTTCTAATAATTTATTTATAGGCATTTTTGTTTGTGTATATGTGGGTGTAAATTATAATCACCTGTGAATAATGACAGTCCCGCCTTGCCCCCGGCCTCTCGGCGCCTGTGTATGCAAATTAACCCACCATCTTTGTTGGGTTAAGTTGCATACTCACTCTTGATTGGCTGGTGGGCATCACGAAGGTATGGTCAATTTGCATCTTACTCTTTTATTAGTGTAGATTTCTATTTTGTTATTTCGTTCATTAGATACCACCTATAAGTGAAATCATATCGTATTTGTCTTTCTCTGATTAGCTTATGCTCTCTCTCAGCATAATACTTTCCAGGTCCATCCGTGCTGTGACAAAGGGTCAGATTTTTTTTTTTTATGGCTGAGTAGTGTTCCACTGTGTAAATGTATCACAGTGTTTTTATCCACTTATCTAACTGGTGGACACTTGGGCTTCCAAATCTTGGCTATTGCAGTGTACATAGGGATGCACATATTCTTTTGAATCAGTGCTTTGGATTTCTTTGGATATATTCCTAGAAGTGGAATCACTGGGTCATATGACAGTTTTATTTTTTATTTTTTGAGGAAACTCCATACTGTTTTCCACAATAGCTGTACCAGTCAGCATTCCCACCAACAGTGCTCATCCTCACCAACACTTGTTGACCCTCCCTCCCTCCCTCCCTCCATCCTCCCTCCCCCCTCCCTCCCTCCATCCCTCCCTCCCTCTCTTTTTCCTCACTGAGGATATTTTCCCATTGATTTTTAGGGAGTATGGAAGGGAGGGGGAGTGACAGAGAGAAATATGGATGTGAGAGAAGCACATCGACTGATTGCCTCCTGCATAAATCCCCTGGGGCCGGGGATTGAGCCTGCAACCGAGGTATGTGCCCTTGTCCAGAATCAAATGCAAGACCCTTCATTCTGTGGGCGGACACTCTAGCCACTGAGCCAAACTGGCTAGGGCAGTTTGTTGATTTATTGATGACTAGAAGCCCGATGCATGAAGATTCATGCTAGAATGGGCCTTCCTTTCCCTGGCTGCCGGCACTGCCTTTCCACTCTGGCCCAGCCCCGGAGCTGCCTCTTTTCGCTCTGGCCCCAGAGCCGCCTCTTTCCCCTCCGGCCCTGCCTTCCCATGCTGCCCAGAGGCCCTGAGAGACCGGGGGTGGGGCGGAATGCCTGTGACGTCGCCATGGTGACGATGCAAGCGTCCCGCCCCCGGTTGCTCGGCGCCTGTGTATACAAATTAACCTCCATCTTTGTTGGGTTAATTTACATATCACTCCTGATTGGCTGGTGGGCATAGCAGAGGTACGGTCAGTTTACATGTTTGTCTATTTATTGATGACTAGAGGCCCAGTGCATGATTGAATCATGCACGTGTAGGGTCCCCTACACGCTTTCGCTTTTCGCGGTGGAGCTGGGTGCCTGTCCGCTGGTGCACCAGGCCTTTCAGAAGCCTCTGCCGAGCCTGCAACACAGGTATGTGCCCTTGACTGGGTGCCTTTAGTGTGTGGGCCATCACTCTATCCCTGAGCCACACTGTTTAGGACTGCATATACAGTTTTGGAATATTAGTTCTAGTTTTGTGAAGTATGCCATTTGGTATCTTGATAGGAATTGCCTTGATTCTATAGATTGCTTTGGGTAGTATGGACATTTTAATGATTTTAATTCTTATTATCCATTAACATGGTATATGTGTCCACTTATTTGTATTTTCTTTTGTTTCTTTGTTCAGTGTCTTATAATTTTCTTGATATAGGTTTTTTACATCATTAGTGCAATAGTAAAATGTGATTGTTTTCTTAGTTTCCCTTTATGATAGTTCATTAATGGTGTATAGAAATGTAACGGATTTCTGTATATTTATTTTGTATCCTACTACTTGACTGAATTCATTTATCAGTTTTAGTAGTCTTTTTGTGGAATCTTTAGGGTTTTCTCTATACAGTATCATGTCATCGGCAAATAATGACAATTTTAATTCTTCCTTTCTAATTTGGATACCTTTTTATTTCTTCTTGTCTGATTGCTGTGGCTAGGACTTATTGTACTATGTTGAATAAGAGTTGTGAGAGCAAACATCCTTGTCTTGTTCCTGATTTTAATGGAAACACTTGTTGTTTGCCCATTAAGTATGATGTTGGCTGTGGGTTTGTTATACATGGCCTTTATTATGTTGAGGTATGTTCCCTCTATTTCTTCTTACCTGAGAGTTTTTATCATAAAGGGATGATGGATTTTATCAAATGCTTTTTCTGCACCTATTGATGTTATGATCATGTAGCATGTTTATTGATTTGCAGGTATTGTACCCACCTTGCATCCCCAGAATAAATCCCACTTGATCATTGTGTACGATCTTTTTACTGTATTGCTGGATCCAGTTTGCTAATATTTTGTTGAGGATTTTAGCATCTGTGTTCATCAGGGATATATTGGCCTATAATTTTATTTCTTTGTTGTGTCTTTATCTGGTTTCGAAATTAGGATAATGCTGGCCTCATAAAGTGAGCTTGGGAATCTTCACCTCTCCTCTTGAATTTTTTTGGAATAGTTTGAGAAAGATAGGTGTTAGTTTTTCTTTGAATGTTTGGTAAAATCCACTTGTGACGCCATCTGGTCCAGGACTTGAGTTTGTTGGGAATTTAAAAAATTTTATTACTGCTTCAATTTCATTAATTGTAATTTGTCTATTCAGATTTTCTGATTCTTCCTGTTTCAGTTTTGGAAGATTACATGTTTCTAGGAATTTATCCACTTCATCCAGATTGTTCAGTTTGTTGGCATATAGCTATTTGTAATATTTTCTTACAATCCTTTATATTTCTTTGGTGTCAGTTGTTCTCCTCTTTAATTTCTGATTTTATTTATTTGGATCCTGTCTTTTTTTTTTCTTGATGAGTCTGGTTAAAAAGGTTTGCGAGCTCTTGGTTTTATTCATCTTTTGTATTGTTTTCTTATACTCTATTTATTTCTTTTACTTTTGCTCTGATTTTTATTATTCCCTTTCTTCTACTCACTTTAGGCTTTGTTGTTCTTTTTCTAGTTAAGTTCCTTTGATATTTTTCTTTTTTCTTGTAATGCTATGAATTTCCCTCTTAAGACTGAATTCACTGTGTTCAATTGTTTTGAGTTGTGTTTTCATTTGCTTCAAGGTATGTTTTGATTTCTTCCTTGATCTCATTAACTCCTTCATTGTTTAGTCACATGTTATTTAACCTCCATGTCCTTGTGTGATTTTCAGTTTTTTTCTTGTGATTGATTTCTAGTTCCATACCATTATGGTAAAAGAAGATGCTTGATATATTTTCAGTCTTATTAAGTTTATTGAGTCTTGGTTTTTGTTCTAACAAAATGTTCCATGTGCACTTGACAAGAATATATATTCTGCTTTAGAGTGAAATGCTGTGAAAATATAAGTTAAATCCATCTGGTTTCTGGTCATTTAAGGCTCCTGTTTTCTTTCATTCGCTTATTCTTAAGTATACACTATAGATTTGAATTTGGCTGTAGTCTTGGCTTTGCCTACAGATTTGAATCATTGACTGTCATTTGGACAGTAACTCCTATAGTACATGAGGGTAATTAACTGTGAGTTTTGTTCTTTTTTTTTTCTTCTTCCCATTAGAGAAGAAAATACTGTGTTGGAGGAATAAAGACAGTGCTCATAAAACTAAAGGAAAGAAATTATAAAGGACAAAAAGGGAACAAAAGGAAGATAATATAACATTTCCTTTAGATTATGTTCTAGAATGGCAGCAAATAAACTTATAAATCAAGATTTTAGGTGGACTAATTTCTCAGAATTGATATTTGTTTTTAATTTCATAGAACTAGCAAGATATAGGGGTTTAACAAACTGCATCAAAGTATGCGTAGTAGAACATTTTTATAACATCCACAAATGAAAAGCCAATTTCCTTACAGAGACAATAATGCAAATGTTCACAGTAGCTTTGCTACAAAGAAGTTAAATTATTGCAATTGATGATTCCACTGCTTTAATAGGAGTTCATGCTATAATAACCTTTATTAATTAGGAAAATAACATAATTTAAATCTAGGCAATAATATTACAGACCCATAAGTTGCCACTGAAGAAAGTAAACAGAAATGACTTGTCTTGTATTTTCAAATATTATTATAGCTAATAACCTCTGTACTTATGACTTTTTCATTGTTTTTGGGTCTAGGTGCATATATATATATATATGTATATATATATATATTTTTTTTTTTTCTGTTTCCAGAATACAGTTCATGTAGGTATTATTATTATTATTTCAAAAGAGAATATTTATTTGGAAAAATCATAGAGGTAGGAGAAGTAATTTGTAGGAGAAATGGGCTTAGGAAACAAGTTATAGAGGGGCCCTTGGAGCTTGGGAGTGAGGAAGGTAATGGTAATGTGAGTGGGGAAAGGGAGAGGGGGAGGGGGAAGGAGAAAGGCAAGGGCATGCTCCCAGGAGGGAGAGTCAGTTCTTGTAGTTTGTTTTTTTTTAATCCTCACCTGAAGATATTTTTTATTGCTTTTCAGAGATGGTAGAAGTGGGGGAGAGAGTGGGAGACACACACACACACACACACACACACACACACACACACAGGGAGAGAGAGAGAAAGAGAGAGAGAGAGAATGAGAAAGTAATATCTATGTGTGAGAGAGATTGCCTGGTTGCTTCCCACAGGTGCCGAGGCGGGGAGTGAAGGGCAACCTAGGAATCCAACCTCTAACCCTTGGGTGTGCAGGCTCATGCTCTAACCACTGAGCACACCGACTAGGGCTGTTCATGTAGTTTTCTATGGCTTGGGACCTAAAAGGCTGGGAACCTGAAAAACAGTAGTTATATAAACTCTGAGATCTATTAATTGATAGCCACTTCTTAGAGTTGTAATCTGTGACTTGTTATTCCCCAAAGTCGTCCATTTTATAGAAGGTTGCCTTTAGAGAGTTACACAGTGGAACTAACAGAAGCTGAGAGACTGAGAGAAGGATGATGGCTAGACAACACAGGTCTTGGGGTAGACATTCAGAACTTAGGTTAATAAAATCTGGTGATAATATTTTTGTACCTTATCTCTTTCTTAAGCATACACCCTGTACTTTGTAGGAAAGAAAGAAGCAGCAGCAATCATAAGTTTAAAACATAATACACTAAAACTTTAAAACATAATACACTAAAACTCACTTGGGTAATTTGATATTTATCGTATTCTCATTTGAATGCTTTTGCATTTTTTTGCAGGCATTTGGGGAAATTATTTTTTTTTGTTTAAAATATATTTTTATTTATTCCTGAGGGAGAAAAAGATAGAAACATCAATGATGAGAGAGGATTATTGAGTAACTGCCTCCCATACTCTCTATACTGGGGGATTGAGCCCACAACAAGGGTATGTGCCCTGACCGGGAATCGAACTATGACCTCCTGGTTCATAGGTTGATGCTCAACCACTAAGCCACACCGGATGAGTGGAAAATTGTTTTAATTAGAGATTGGATTCAGAGAAACTGAAGAAGGCTTAAATTTAAAAGAAAAAAATTATACTGCAAATTATATTTTGGGCTGTTTTTACCTTGGGGAGTCTTATATATTTTGTGACTGAATAATAATACAGTAGCTTTTCCCAACTACCACAGAATTAGATATTATTGCCAAACTGAGCCGGGGCATTGCCTCATCTAGTGAACACGATTTCAAAGATGGCCTAACACCACTGGTGGGGCCTGATAAAAAAAAATATTGGCAAATGTGAGGTGATCTCATAGTATTTCACACACACACACACACACACACACACACACATATCCTTCAGCAACTTACTAATAACCAATCAAGTGAAGTATTAAGGGTATGCAAAATATAGCATTTATAAATTCACATCAGTATAATGCTAGAATTTATAAAGGATTCTGATTTAGTGTTCTAAGAAGTGTGGCTACTACTATGCAGTCTGTAGCAGTGTCGCAAAGCTCCAATTCCACATGTGAAAATGCATAAGATAGAACTATTTTATATTTTTAGAAATAAATTTATCATCAGTGTGTGTTGAGTTGGTTGTGCTTTTTGTTGTTTCTATTTTTTATTATAAATTACTATTTAGACTTATCATTATCAATTTAATTTGTTGTAGGTTGTTCAGTTAACTCTGTAATGTTTATTGATGCATGTTTGTACTAACAATATTATTGGTCTATAACTTTTCAGTTACTAGAGTTTAAATTGCAATTAAAATATAAATTCTCCCCATATTAGAGAAGCAGATGTATATGCATTCTCCAAAAGTTGGCTTGAAAAATGACACTTTATTCATATCACCACGACATATTTTCCCTGGTTTGAATACGGTGTATCAAAAAGAGTTTGAGAATTGCTGGTCTGAGGAGCTAGTTGGCAGGTCTAGGAGTCTGAGTTAGAATAGTTTCTAATTACTTCGATGTCACGACAACATAACTCTTGTAAGTTCAGGACCCTGACAGACCTGGTTTGAATCTACTATTTATTGTCTGTGGCCTTGGACAAGTTGCCTAATATTGTCTGTTCCAATTTCCTATCTGTAAATTAGGATAAAAAACAATAGTACCTACTTAATCCAGTTCTTTGATATTAGATTAGATGTTGTGTCTAAAATGCCTATTAGGACTCTGCCTGGGTTAGACTAAATTCCCAATAATAATAACCATAATTACTAGGTGGGAATTACTTTCTGTGTTCCTATTGCAAAATGGATAATTTTCTACAAAAAAAAGATGTAATTTTGTTTTAAGCTTCTTTTAGGGTTAAAACATTCAACCAATATTTGTTCATTGCATACATTTTAATTCCTTTCGTATGAATGTTCATTGCTAGCAATAGAGTATGTTTCAAACTATCTTGACTATTTTAAATTTGGGGTGGTCACTTTTTATTGAAATATATTTGACATGTAACATGTGTGAATGTTTAAGGTGTTAAGTATGTTAATTTGATACATTTTTATATTATAATGCGATTGTCATTGTAGTTATAGTGCTTCTTTCATCCTATATAATAAAAGGCTAATATGCAAATCAACCGAATGGCGAAATGACTGGTCGCTATGATGCGCACTGACCACCAGGGGGCAAACGCTCAACACAGGGGAAGTGCCGCTCAGCCAGAAGCTAGGCTCATGGCTAGTGAGCGCAGCAGCAGTGGCGGGAGCCTCTCCTGCCTCCATGGCAGTGCTAAGGATGTCTGATTGCCAGGTGGAGCGGGCCTAAGCTGTCAGTCAGACATCGCCTGAGGGTTCCCGGACTGTGAGAGAGTGCAGGCCCGGGCTGAGGGACCCCCCCCCACCCTAGTGCATGAATTTCGTGCACCAGGCCTCTAGTGTTACATAATTATCATTGCTTTTTAGTGGTTAGGATAAGTTCTAGTCTCTTAGCAAGTTTGAAGATTATCCTATATAATAAAAGGATAATATGCATATTGACCCTAATGGCAGAACGACCTGGAACAATGGGTCGCTATGATGCACACTGACCACCAGGGGCAGACGCTCGATGCAGGATTTGCCCCCTGGTGGTCAGTGCGCTTCCACAGGGGGAGCACTGCTCAGCCAGAAGCCGGCTCATGGCTGGCCAGTGCACAGTGGTGGCGGGAGCCTCTCCTGCCTTTGTGGCAGTGCTAAGGATGTCTGACTAATGTCTTAGGCCGGGGAAGTGGGCCTGAGCCATCAGTCGGACATACCCTGAGGGTTCCCAGGCTGCCAGAGGGATGTCAGGCTGCCAGAGGGATGTCCGCCTGCCAGCTTAGGCCCGATCCCCTGGGGAGTGGGTCTAAGCCGTCAGTCGGACATCCACTGAGGGGTCCTGGACTGCAAGAGGGCGCAGTCCAGGCTGAGGGACCCTCCCCCCACCCCCCCTCCCCCGAGTGCACAAATTTCATGCACTGGGCCTCTAGTAATACAATCTATATAATAAAAGCCTAAGCGACCATTATGGTGGAATGACCAGAATGACCGGTTGCTATGATGCACACTGATCACCAGGGGGCAGACACTCAGCGCAGGACCTGCCTCCTGGTGGTCAGTGTGCTCCCATAGGGGGAGTGCTATTCAGCCAGAAGCTGGGTTCATGGCTGGTGAGCGCAGCGGTGGTGGTGGGAGCCTCTCATGCCTCTGCAGCAGCGCTAAGGAGCAGCAAGCCAAGTGATAAGGAGCAGCGAGCAGGCAAGCGGTAAGGAGCGAGGGGTCCCGGACTGTGAGAGGGATGTCCACTTGTTGGCTTAGGCCTGCTCCTCGCGGGGAGTGGGCCTATGCCAGCAGTCGGACATCCCCCGAGAGGTACCGGACTGCGAGAGGACGCAGGCCGGGCTGAGGGACCCCCCTCCAGTGCACGGATTTCATGCACCGGGCCTCTAGTATTGTCTATATTCATTATAGTCTCTGCATTAGATTTCTAGGACTTATGGCAGGGTCACCTTATAAAATCTAATTACTAGTAGTGTTGTCATAACAGCCATTTTCTTGTTTGCTTGTGTTGGCAATGCTACATTATCTTCAATCAATGGTTTCCTTACAAGAACCCTTTTTAATCCACTTGTCATTTTTGTGAGTGGTAATCTAATCAAAGCTAGATAGTATTTGAAAAATTCACATAAGCAGGCACACAGGTAAACCTGACACTTCCCTTGAGCAAATGAGGACACTACCTTCAATTCTGCCACTTTTTTGTGTGTGAATGATTTAGAAATCATTTATTCTCTTCCAGAGAAATATATTTCAGGAATCCTGAACTAGAAAATGCCCATGAAGTTCAGTCATGTTTGCGCTATAGCACTTTACTGCCAGGTGTTACTATTCTTTTGGAGGATTTGGGTTGGATTTGCAGGGTATCAGAACCAAGGTTACACCCTCATTCTACAGCTGTTCATTCAAACTTTTGAATGACGTGGGTACAGTATATATCAAAAGAAGTGAGGTATCCTTCCCATGAGAAACTGGAATGTGATTTGTTTTAGAGTTTAAGATGTAGGAAGGACATCATTTATCTCCCCAAGCAATATTAATTTAAATTTTTACATAACACATGGGTACCAAGAGCAGAAAGAAATTGGTGAGCCATATGCTTGTAAATGCCATCTCTTTCCTCAAGAGAAAGATCATTTATATTTTGTAATTAAAGAGCAGAATGTCTTTTCCCCATAAAGGCCTTTTGGTCAGGAAATTTGTGGGATGGAGAGGGCTTCCCAGGGGAGGTTTATATAGCATTCAAGGACTCATTGGCATCGACACCTGGTGGGACTTTGCTCTTTGTCTATTTCCTTATTAAACTCTGGAGAATAAACTTTAATTCTAAAAATGTGAAACTCTTGTTAAAAAAAGTTTGTAAACAGTTCTAGAAGAGAGCATTAAGTAAAGAAATTGATATTTAGGTCAACTTGGTGTTTTCAAACTCCTTAGGAGGCAGTTATAGCATTATGAACTACACTAGAGGCTAGATGCACCAATTCGTGCACCAGTGGGGTCCCTCAGCCTGACCTGCAGGAATGGGCCGAAATCGGCTCTGCAACATTTCCTGAGGGGTCCCGGATTGTGAGAGGGCGCAGGCCAGGCCGAGGAACTCCACTGGTGCATGATCAGGGCCGGAGAGGGACACAGGAGGTTGGCCAGCCAGGGAGGGTCCATGGGAGGGCTCCAGGGCATGTCTGACCCATCTCACTCAGTCCCAATCTGCTGGACCTCAGCATCAAGCTAACTTACTGGTCGGAGTGTCTGTCCCCTGGTGGTCAGTGCACGTCATAGCGATTGGTTGACCTGTTGACTGTCTGCCCCCTGGTGGTCAGTGCATGTCATAGTGACTGGTCAATCGGACGACTCTCTGCCCCCTCGTGGTCAGTGCATGTCATAGCAAGCAGTTGAGTGGCCTTAGCATATCATTAGTATATTATGCTTTGATTGGTTGAACGGACCACTGGACGACCAGATACTTAGCATATCAGGCTTTTATTATATAGGATAGGATATGGTGCTCTCAGTTTATTGATGGGCATTGTTCATTATTTTGGTTAGAAGTAATGGGTCTGGATTTCTTATTGCATAATAAACAGTCAATAACCCTGAGAATTTTAAACTGCTGCTTTAGTCTTAATTAAAAATATATATATATTTGAGTCCATGTAAGTTAGTGAAGCACAAAAAATTGTGTAGTTTCTATACCACCATCCCTGGTAAATATGAAGTCCCAGAACCCTCGACTAATAATTGTGTATGGTATGCTGAATGGCTCCATTTCTTGGTTGAGGGACCCCTGCCCTCTCTTAGAGTAAATCCCCATTTCCCCTGCCTTCTTAGCGTTTTCTTCCTCACACCTTGAAGGAATAATTTAAGAGAATAGATTATCCTTGCCCTATCCTGTAAATGTCAGCAAGTTTTAGACTCTGAGACTGTCAATAGGAGCAAATCTCAGAGCATTTTGTGTGCATCTGAGAAGATCTGCCTTAAGTCTAGAAAAAGTCATACTGAAAATCCCAAAGTGAAGATCTTTAGTTGGAATGTGTCAGATGGAGTGTCCTAGTAGGCCACGCTCCCCAGGCATCTGTTATTTGTTACTTTTTGCCTGTCTCAGTGTAATAAGCCTTTTGTCCTGGCCTTCAAGTTGTAAATTTTTTATTTGTGGAGATAATATATTGTCCCTCTGCTTGCCATTCTGTTTTAGTCACTAAATCAGGTACTGCTGGTTGTGGCAAATTAAAACTTTTGCTGTGTCATACACAAACTAATTTATTTTGTAAATTTAGTGACCAGAGTTATTGAAAGAGTTGTATATAGTTTTATTACAAAAAATGCTTATTACACAATTTTTAAACATTACAGAAATATGTAGTGCATTATGTAAAATTTTTCCCCACAGCCCTGATTCATTGAGTTAACCCATGTTAATGGTTTGGTGTTTGCTTTTTATTTATTAAAATATAAGATTTTATTATACTATTTTGCAGCTTGCCTTTGTTCATACAAACACATATATTTATGAGTTTTTAAATGTCAGTAGTATCTAATTTTATCCTTTTTAAATCATTGTATAATATTCCATTGTGTAGACTTACCATATTTGCTTACCCAGTTCCCTTTAAATGGGCATTTAAGTTTTTTCCCAATTTTTTACTGTTACAGAAATTGCTGAAATTGACATCCTTCTGTATTTAATTTTGTGCTCTTGGCTGAATATCCAGCTTTTTTCAAAATGGCTAGCTACTTTTATTGAAAAATTCACATTTCCTCCCACTGAATTGAAATGCTACACTTATATACGTATATGCTAAATCCCTATGTGTAGTTGTGTATATTTCTGGATTAATACGTTCCAGTGACCTGTGTCTCTAATAGGACGTTGTTTTAATTGCTTAATGTATGATTTGCTTTCTCATTTAGTAAGCTGGCCCCTCTTGTTGCTCTTTTTTTTCCTCTCCAGAATATATACCAAATCACATATTTATTCTTCCAGATGAACTCATTTATCCCAGTGTATTTTATAAACTCTGTTTTGGTTCTGTTAAGGATTACTTTTAATTCCTGTATTAATTAGAACTGTGCCAGCTTAGCAAAACCTCTTGATAAATATAAAATTATCACTTCTCATTCTCAGTTTTCTAATCTGTGTTCCCATTTGTCAAATTATTAGTTTCTAACTGTGTATCCTTACCAAGAATGTTTGGTTAATTTTGCTTTCTGTTACTAAAGGATTGTTTTTGTTCACAATATAAAGTATAATAAAATATTAAATATGCTTCTTATGTGGTGATTTAGGGATGATTGGTCTCTTTACCACATTGTATCTTTCTGTCTCGAAGCAATGTATGCATCTTCATTTGTTTTTCTTAAATCCCTCAATCGAGTTTTATAATTTTCTTTACATGTTCTACGAGTTTAATTCTGGGTATTGCATGTATTTTGCAATTATGAATTGCAATATTTTTTCTAATTTTATAGATGGTTGTTTTGGCCTAAAAGGGTACTATATAATAAAGAGGTAATATGCAAATTGACCATCACTCCAACACACAAGATGGCCACCCCCATGTGGTCAAAGATGGCCACCCCCATGTGGACACAAGATGGCCTCCACAAGATGGCTGGCAGGGGAGGGCAGTTGTGAGTGATCAGGCCAGCAGGGGAGGGCAGTTGGGAGGGACCCAGGCCTGCAGGGGAGGGCAGTTGGGAGGGACCAGGCCTGTAGGGGAGGGCAGTTGGGGGGGACCAGGCCTGCAGGGGAGGGCAGTTGGGTGGGACCAGGCCTGCAGGGGAGGGCAGTTGGGTGCGACCAGGCTGGCAGGGGAGGGCAGTTAGGGGCGACCAGGCCGGCAGGGGAGCAGTTAGTTGTCTATCAGGCCGGCAGGGGAGTGGTTAGGGGGTGATCAGGCTGACAGGCAGAAGCAGTTAGGGGCAGTCAGTCAGGCAGACAGGTGAGCGATTGGGAGCCAGCAGTCCTGTATTGTGAGAGGGGTCCCAGATTGGAGCGATGCAGGCTGGGCTGAGGGACACCTTCCCACCCTGTGCACGAATTTCATGCACCGGGCCTCTAGTCATGTAATAGTTTTATGTGGTCTCCTTAGTGAACCTTCCTTATTTTCTCTTATATCTTTTTAGTTCATTTTCATGGATATTTCATGTGGGCAATCAGATTATCAGCAATAGTGATTATTTTGCCTCTTTGTTTCCTCATCAATTTAGCTTTAACTTGGTTTTCTTAATTGCATTGTGTTTTGTTCCTGAAAATTATATAGTGAGAAGAGTAGGCATCCTTACCTTATTTCTGAACTTTATAGGAATGTTTCTAGTGTTTTATTACTAATCAGATATTTATATCTGTTACAGTTAGGCTGTGTATGTAGGTAATATACTTATTAATGATTGTATAAAAAGGTATTTTAACTTTAATGAGCTATTTATGTGACTTTTTTCTCCTTTGACCTTGTAATTTGATGACTTAATTCTTTTCCCTAATATTCATCATCCTTTTGGAATTGACCCACTTTGTCATGAATCCTTCTGATTAATTCTATTTTCCAATATTTTACATAGGATTTCTTTTTCATTTATACTGATTTTTGAGTGTGTGGTTATATCTTTGTGTTACATTGACTTCATAAGAAGCAGCAGAAAACTTTATTTTTTTTATCTTATGCACAGGAATAGTTGGAATTATGTGATCTTTAAAATTTCAAAGAAAACTGTCTTTAGAACTGTTTGGATCTGGCATATTGCCAAGTCAGGGGCCAGGAATACATTTGGGCAGGTGGGGTAGGCTATTTTGTTAGAATACTTACTCCTATCCAAATCTAAGATTAAATAAGTGTATTAGATAGGTTCTTAGACTGCTTGTTTTCAGTGCTTTTGCAAACACTGTTAGATCTTCTGGTTGTTTCTGGAGCTGCTAGTATACAAAAAGTTAACATAGCAGGATTGAACTTTTATCTTTAGAAAGGAAGGCCTGCTTGCAAAGTTGTCCCTTGCCTGGTATCTGGAAACTTGGATTTTCGAAGGGGTCCTGCCATTAATTGATAAGAGTGGCTCATTTAAACAGTGTGTACAAAGCAGTGTGGTTTATGTTGAATGCTGCTTTCCTTCTTGGAGTCTGGAATTTGTATACAGGCAAGGCAAGGGCTACCTACACTAACAGCCTCCTGTTAAACACTCTGGGTATTGAGTCTCTAGCAAGCTTCCTGGTTAGAAACATTTAACTTATGCTTTCACAGCTTTGTGGGGGAATTAAGCACATCCAATGTTACTCCATTGGGAGAGGACCCTCATGTCTGAGGGCCTTTGCCCCACGTGCTTTTTTAATTTGCACTGTATTCTTTTGCTGTCATAAATAACAGCCATGAGCACAGCCATAAGCTGTGTCATGAGAGTCCATTTCTTATGACAGGCCCAAAACAGTGATAATAAAAAGTAGTGGCAGAGTTAAAAAATAATACTTAAAAAAACCCTAATGTAACCATGTCATCATAGGTGTGGAAACAATCTCATGGAAGTTAGAAAATTTGTCTAAGATCACCTATGTCATTAGTGACAGAATAAGTTTCAAAGCTTAAGAAACAAATCAATAAACAGTTTTTCCCATAAAGTTAAAATTTTTCCAATTTTATCTAGCTAATTAAAATAGATTGTTTAAAAAATTACGTTTATTGGTGTGTGGTTTCTAAAACATGGACCCAAACTATGACTTTGTAGATAAGCTACAGCATTGGGTAAAAGTATTTTCTGCATAGAAGCTGTCACACTAGTAACTTGTTAGCACCATTTGTCTCTTTGCAATAAAACTCAAAATGGGATCATATCCTAAATGAACTTTCTCAGCTGGTATTTTATTTGTATACTAGTGGCCTGGTGCACGAAATTCATACACATTAAAAGGGGATTAATTAGAGGAAATATTTTAATATTGCTACTTGTCCTTTCTCTATAATAGAAGTGTCAGAGATGAAAGACAATTAGTAAAATGTATATGAAAATCTTCCTCCTATCAGAGTCTGGGGTGCGCTGCAGGACCCAGAGTCAAGTTCCTACCCTCCTGCGCCACCTCAAAATGGTGTGAGACCCAGACCCAGCCGGCTCCACCCCCATTGGGCGAGATCCAGACCCGGCCGGCCCCACCCCCATTAAGCGGGGCACAGCCTTAGGTCCCCTGGCCTGGCGCTGGACAGGGAGCACAGCCTCAGGTGCCTCATCAAGCCCCGCTGGGTGGGGGACGCAGCCTCAGTTCCCTGGTGCACACTGGGCAAGGGTTGCAGCCTCAGGTTCCCTGGCCTGGTGCCGGGGTGGGGGATGGGGCCTGAGGTTGCTCGGCCCAAGGCCAGGGTGGGCGGCGTGGCCTGAGGTCCCCTGTCAAGCCCCACCGGGGTGGGGTGTGTGGCCTGAGGTCCCCTGGCCTGGCACCGGGGCGGGGGGCGGGGGGTGGCCTGAGGTCCCCCAGCCTGGGCGAGGGTGGGGGACATGCCTTGAGGTCCCCTGTCAAGCCCCGTCAGGCAGGGGACACAGTCTGAGATCCCCTGTCAAGCCCAGCTAGGTGAGGGGGTGCAGCCTCAGGTCCCACGTCAAGCCCCGCCTGGTGGGGGTGCAGCCTCAGGTCTCCTGTCAAGCCCCGCCGGGCAGGGGGCGTGGCCTGAGGTACCCCGGCCTGGGGTGAGGGGAGCAGCCTGAGGCCCCCCGGCCTAGCACTGGGACGGGGGGCGCACCTTGAGGTCCCCCATCAAGCCCTGCTGGGTGGGGGATGCAGCCTGAGTTTCCCTGTTAAGCCCCTCCGGGCATGGGGTGTGGCCTCAGGTCTCCCGGCCCGGCACCAGGGCAGGGGATTGCGGCCTGAGGTCCCCGTCAAGCCCTGCCAGGCGGGGGCGCAGGCTCAGGTTCCCTGCCCCAGCCCAGTGCCACGCAGACTCAGGTCCCTGCTGATTGCTCCTTAAGGCTTGTTTCGGGAACTCGGCCTCTGCTGTGGGCGAAGCCGTCTTGTGTTAAGGAAACCCCGCCTCCGCTGCCATATTTGTGATGGTGTGATGGTCAATTTGCATATTCCCTCTTTGTATAGGTAGATAGATAGATTTGCACACCTGAGTGAGAGTTGTGAATCTACAACAGAGTCTAGCTCAGTGGCTCTTTTCCAGGCTGCTCATTAGAATCAAGTCAGAAAAGTGATTACACATTACAGACCAATTAAGTCAGAATCTCTCATGGGTGGGGCTCAATCATCTTTTTCTTTTCTTTTTAAGCTCCCCATGTAAATCCAATATGTGGCAATCTCATTGAGAATCTTTGGTCTAATTAAAATTCTGTATGCCAATAAAAATTGTGTTTATTCCATACTAAGTGACTGTTTTCTATACCCAGCAATATTAGCTTTTATGTCTTTAGTTGGAAAAGCATAATAAAAATGTAAATTTAGCAAAATGAAATTGTATGACTAAGAAGTTCAGATCTAGAGAACCTACTATGATATTTACATATGTAGTATCAGTTGAAGAATTATACATTTACTTTTGAGCTAATTAACCAAAAACTAATCATTGTGCATCAAGAATCATTTAGTTAATCATTTAAATCTTACTCATGATGTAAGAGAATGTTATAATAGAGAAAATATTCACTGGGTACAGGCACACCTATAATTATTGTAATAATTCCATTTTATTATAGTTCTCTTTATTGTGCTTCATATATGTTACATTTTTTTACAAGTTAAAGGTAAGAACTTCCATCAGCAAAAATATTATAATTTGTTTTATTGCAGTACTCACTTTATTGTGGTGGTCTGCAACTGAGCTATGTCTGTATATGCATTGCATCTTTTCAGCCAGAAGAGTGTCAGTTTTGTTCAGAGTCATGCACCATCATTGAGGGAAATACAGGGAGTACTAAAAAAATGTATATACACTTGAACAGCTGATGGCTCAGTTTTGAAAATGAAATGTATTTTAACAAACACTGCCTTTATAATTATTCAAAGTGTGTGTATACAGTTTTGGTTTGTTGTTTTTTTTGGATACCCTTTATTAGATAGTGATGTGAGAGTTCGTGTTGACAAGGAATGGGATTTTAAAATCAGGTATGAGTCACTTTCAGAATTTTATGGCTGATATAGGAAATGACCATGTTATTTTGAACATTGGTTATATAATCTAGCCAGAAACCAAAACCAAAACTAAAACCGTTTGAACCGTTGTCTAGTTTACAGTCAATCCTTGATCATGTTAGAGCAGGGATTGGCAAACTATGGCCTGAAGGTTAAATCCAGCCTTCTCCTCTAAATAGTTATTGGAACATAGCCATCCTCATTTATTTACTTACTGTCAGTGGTTGCTTTTAGTTGAATAGTATTGTGACAGAGACTGTATAGCTTGCAGAGCCCCAAAATACTTAATCTCTGACTCTGCAGAAAGTTTGCCAATTCCTGTGTTAGACTGTTGTATTGCACATTTGATGATTGAGTCTCACATGATTTGCTGACACTCCTTAAGTTGATCCTCTTAATCTGAATGTGGTCTTTCATGCACAGGTGACGAGATGATTCTGTTTTTAGGGCTTTCCAATGGAGGTTGCAATTGAGGGAAAGGGATTTGCCTTGGCTTTGAGGTGTATGCTGCTAACCCTCTGATGTTCCTAATATGGGGGACCATATTTGTTTACTTACGTGGGGTGGGTGTCTGTTTGCCTAACTCACATCCTCCATGTTCCCCTACGTCACAGTCCTTGCTGTTCCTCCCTCTGTTGGGGATGGTCATGGAGTAGCAGGTAACTGGAGAACCTGGATCAGGAGATTCTCCCACTGCAGTCTCTGGGGATAAAGACCATTTTTTCATACAATTTGCTAATAATGGGTTTGGATGTGAAAGTTTAAAGATTAGGAGTGGCTTAACCCTCAACCCTTCCTGGTCCAAGTGGAGAGTTCTAGAATGTGTGGAGGGCTAGTGGAGAGAGCATATCTGGCTTAATTCCCCTAGTCTCTGGTGCAGCAGAGGGTAGTTGGCTCACCTCTGAGCTATCGACCACATCTCCACCTCGGCCTCTGGATGCTAGTGAAGGCTCTCATCCACTTCCTGGGTTACTTGTAACTGAAAAAGCAGTACCTGCAAATACATTAGAGATTTAAAATATAAACATTTTTAACTTTTGAAGCACGTAACTTCCTTTTCTAACGTGAAGATGTTCATTACGTTTTGGCTTTTTGATTTTCAGTTAACATGTTGAAAGGCCTGACAGACAAAAGCAAGGACGTGCCTGTGAATGAGATAGAATATAATGATGTCCTGGTAGACCTAGGTGATGTGATCATTAGAGCTGTAAGTTTGGGCTAGAAGTTAGTCTTGAGAAAAATACTCCATTTTTGAGGGGGATTAGGATGCTTTAATAAATGTCAAGTTATTTTTGTGAGTACAGAAGATTGGTAATTTTTAGAAAATATTTAAATGGTTTTAGACCCAAACCCCTGAAAATATTTGAAATATGATGATTTAGTTTATTCTTCTTGTGATTTAGGTCTAGATCTATGCCTGAATGCATTTTCTGCTGAGGTTATTTAGTTATACCCACCTTATTAAGTCTGTCTGTGCTAAAAGAGGAGTTCTTCTGGTGGTTGATTTTCTTCTTCCTGAGGTTCTGAGAAGTAAGGGACCTGTATTTGGCATAGAGTTCTAGATTGTGATATTTCTATGTGCTGCTAGTATTTGAGGACCCTGGCATTTATTTTTGCTTTCTTAGTGTGAAAACGCATTGAAGGTAGTGTGTTAATGGAAGCAGGCAGAATTGCTTCCCACAGTAAATGGGTTAATGAAGATATCAATAATGATGAAACCTCTCTCATGTGAGTGTTTTAAAATACGTTGTTTAAATTTTTACTTAGCTATGTTTATGGTATGTGTGTGTTTTTTTTTATGTGTATTCTCCTCCCTCTTCCCCCCACTAACTTTCATCCCTTTTTTATCCTAGATCAACGACTATTATCTATTCTACAAAATGAGTAACAGCCACCCACTTCGCCCCTTTACTGCAGTGGGGGAAATTGATCATGTGCACATTTTATCTGAACATATTGGTGCCTTGTTGATTGGGGAAGAATATGGTGACGTCACATTTGTTGTGGAAAAGAAACGTTTTCCTGCTCACCGGGTAATTTTAGCAGCGAGGTGCCAGTATTTTCGGTAAGTCTGTAATACTTTGTGAAGATTCAAGTTAACTATAGAAACATTGGTATTTTTTACTCTATAAAAATACTAGAGGCCTCGTGCACAAAATTCATGCACTGGGGAGGGGTCCCTCAGCCCAGCCTGCCCCCTCTCACATACTGGGAGCCATCAGGGGATGTCCTATGGATGGCTTAAGCCCACTCCCCATTGGGAGCGGACCTAAGCCGCAGTCTGGCTTCCCTTTGCTTGAGGCGACCGGGCTGATCAGGGGAAGGTGCCTGCCCCATCACCCCTCTGCTGCAGCCACTGCCAGTCACTGCAGCCGCCAAGGTATTTTCATCAACACGGACTATGTAACATAGCATAACAATAAATACTAGCAATCCTTCCATTCAACATCTATAAGAATTTCATCTTTATAGACTTTTTGTTATTTTTTGAAAATCACCGTTTTCTTCAGAAACCATTTTAGAACTATAGGGTTAGAAGGCTCCCCAGGCTATACTGTACCCAATCCACCAATTTTCAGGATCTCAAGAATATTTTTTAGGCTGAGTCTTTGTTGCCTTCACCTTCTTCTCACCATTGATTACTAATGGAAGTTAAATAGATATATTGGTAGATAGGCTTCTCGTTATACAGACGATCCTCTGGACTTTCTAATGAACTTGAATACCTCTTAGTTTCAGGTTACTGAGGTCCAGGACCTGTAGGTAACTCAACAGATCTCTCTCTAAGACAAGCATTTGATAACCCCAAATTAGAAACAAGTTTTTTTTGTTGTTGTTAATCCTTACCCTAGCATATTTTTCCATTGATTTTTAGAGAGAGTGGGAGGGAGGGGAAGAGACAGAGATTGAGAAACAGCAATGTGAGAGAGACACATTGATTGATTGCCTCTCGCACACACCCTGACCAGCCAAGGTATGCCCTTTACCAGAATTTAATCCTTGACCCTTCAGTCCATGGGCCGACGCTCCATCCACTGAGCCAAATCGACTAGGGCTAAATAAAACAGCTATTTACTGAGATTGTTTCATAGTTATACTAGAACTAAAGCTAGACAAAATATTTATGCATTTAATTAATGCAAAAATTTTACTTAATATGAAGCTATTGTTTATTACTCAAACTCTTAATTTCCAGGGTGATAAATGTTAAAGTGAGCTCTAATTACTCTGAGTTATATCTAATGTTAGTTAAAAGGGGGTCATCATTGAATGATAATGTATCTTTGATAAATCCATTGGTCTATATCCTTAAAGTCATTTATTTGCATGGGAAACTTGATATCTAAAATTGAGATGCTGCTGGCTAAGAAAAAAATTCAGTTACCCTCTAGTGAAAACTGTAGTCTAAGTTTTATAATCAGAAATAACTAAGACAACGAAACAGCAACACCTAGAGTCACACAGGAAAGTGTGTCTCTTATAAATATTTAGTACTGGATGAGAATTTTATAGATCTGATAACAATTTGTAGAGCATTCCATCCTACATATAAAGTGTCACTGTAGATGAAGTGAGGAGCCTAGAAAACAGAGGAGTCTACTATTAAGAGTTCTCGCTAACATTCTCCGATTCCTCTTGCTAATGGCCTTGCTCTAGTCATTATTTGTTATCAGCCTCTGTCCTCTGCACACTTTTTGTGTTTCTTTCCCATTTCTTAACTTTTGGTTCACTCACTATTAGTGTTTTTTGTAAAGTTCATTCTTTTGTTTTTTAAGTATGTTTTTATTGATTTCAGAGAGAGGAAAGGAGAGGGAAAGAGGGATAGCAATATCACTGATGAGAGAGAATCAGTGATCAGCTGTCTCCTGCACACCCCCTGCTGGGGATTGAGCCCGCAGTCCGGGCATGTGCCCTGACCGGAATTGAACTCTGAACTCTTGGTTTATGCGTTGACCTTAAACCTCTGAGCCTCACGGCCGGGCTGAAGAATTCATTCTTTATTAAGTCAGAACTTTTCAGCTTTATGTTTAATATTTGTTAATAGTTTATACCTTATCCTTTTTCAAAAATAATTTGAGACAACTATATGTGGGTATATTTTAGGTAATCAGTATATTCTTGAAAGAAACTAAAATACTTTAAAAAATTAAAGATCATATTGAATTAATGGAATATACTCTCCTTACTTGTTGACCTTGTTCTTAATGTCTATGGATATTGAACCTTAATGTCTGGTGGCTCACAAGACTAACCTCAGAGTCATTACCCATGATGCCTTAAATTCTCATTGCAGACACCGTTTCTGTGCAAGGTAGGTCAACTGTCAGTAGTCAGGAGAGGCTTTACTAAGTGTCATAGAACCTATCAATTCCCAAATAAGGACAAACTGACTGTTCAGGAGGGAACTTGAGTTCCACAAGTTGGTGTTCATATTTAAGATTCCAAGGAGCTTCATCAAAGCCACTTTTTTGTTTTGTTTTTGTTTTACATTTTTTCTCTTTTTTTTTTTATTGTTTAAAGTATTACAAATAGTAATACATATGTCACCTTTTTTTCCCCCCAATTGACCTTCCCCCAGCCTCCCCTACCGCCCCCCCCCCCCCCGCCCCGCCGTCAAAGCCACTTTTGTTTATTTATTTATTTATTTTTATATTTTTATTTATTTCATAGAGGAAGGGAGAGAGAGAGGGAGATAGAAACATCAGTGATGAGAGAGAATCACCAATAGGCTGCCTCCTGCACGCTCCACACTGGGGATCGAGCCTGCAACCCGGGCATGTGCCCTGACTTGGAATCGAACCATGATGATCTGGTTCATAGGTGGACACTCAACCACTGAGCCACACCAGCCGGGCCAAAGCCACTTTTAGAGCATTGAGAATCCATGTGAATATCATGGGTCACGCTGATACAAGTCTTGGTGAGATCTTCCGAGGAAGGCGTTTTTAATCTCGCAATTTTAAAGTTGTGGTTAAATGTACTCTGGATTAATGAAAGCATTCAAGAGTGTTTTTAGGCAGAGTATAACTCAATGAAGAGGTTTGCTCAGAATATTCATGACTTTTTTGCTGGATGGTTTTAGCCATTTTCGTGACCCAAGCAAGAATGCTGGATCCTGGGGGAGGGTGAGAAGAGTTCCTGGCAGGTGTGGAGAGAACCCTTGAAATGCTAGTCCTGCTCTGAGAATATTAGGAGCAGGGGGAATCTCTTTTTGCCCCCTTATTCTCTTGCTCTCACTTTTACATGTTTCCTGTTTCACTCTTTACTCTTCCTTTTCTGCGTTCCTCCTTTGTCATCGTCCGGCTGCCCTTTCTTTTCTGATAGAGTGAAAGTTTAATTGGTTCTTATTATTTCTCTAGAGTAATAAAGGTAGAAATTAAAATTTATCACATGACTGAATTTTCTAATGTTCATTTCTTAGATGAGCAGATAAGCAATAATATGGGGATTTTAAAAAATCTGACTAATACTGAAAGACAAAAAAAAATCAAATCATCCATAATTCCATTACCAACTTCAATTTCATTTTTAATTTATAAAGTAACAATGAAAGCCCTTTCCTCCAAGCCATCTAATCCCATTCCCCAGAGACAACCACTGTTAATAGTTTAATATGAATTTTCCCTGATTTTTCTCAATATAAATAGGTGTCCTATATAATAAAAGGCTAATATGCAAATCGAACAAACGGCGAAACAACCGGTTGCTATGATGTGCAATAACCACCAGGGGCAGACGCTCAACATCCCCCAAGGGCACCTGGACCATGAGAGGGCACAGGCCGGGCTGAGGGGGACCCCCCAAAGTGCATGATTTCGTGCACCAGGCCTCTAGTATCTAATCTAATAATAGACAAATATGCAAATTGACCGCACCTTCGCTACACCCAAACCACGCCCACCAGCCAAGCCACGCCCACCAACCAATCAGGACAAGTATGCAAATTACCCCAACAAAGATGGCGGCTAATTTGCATATCAAGACTGCGTCGAAAGAAGCCAAGAGCTGCAGAAGGGAGTAAAGCTTCCAAGAAGCAAGCAAGCCGGGGGGGGACGGGGGAGGGAGGAGCGAAATCAGGGCCGGGGGCGAAGGGAAAAGCAGGCGGGCTGGCGGAGAAGGTGGGGCGGGCGACAAGGGCAGAGCGGAGGCGGGGTAGAGTGCAGCAGGAAATCCTATTGCAGGATTTTTCCTGCAACGGGAACGCTAGTCTATATATATATACACCTATGTACATACAAATACAAGTATGTGCTGTACACTTTTTTACTCAACACATGGATCTGATCTGCAACGTAACTGCTATCTCCTGGATATCTTTACAAACAGTATATATTGCCCTCCCTTGGTGTTTCTAATGGCTGCATAGAATGTATATATCACAATTTTTTTAGTCACATTCCTGTTGGTGGACATTTTAAGATTTTTTTCAGTATCTCCGTTGTTTCAGTATCTATTCTTATAAGTTTCTCTTTAGTCATGCTGTATTATATCTCTAGAGCTGCATCCTAAAAGTGAGATTACTGAGTTGAGGGTATGCATCTTTTAGATTTAAATTACTTTCCAAAAAGGGGTGCCTATTTATACTCAAAGCAGTGCACGAAAGAACTTGTTTTTCCATTGCTTTTGCAGCACTGGATATTAACAGATTTTTTAATTTGTCAGTCTCACAGGGAAGAATGGCACCTGGTTGTGTTTAGTTGTTTTTAACTGATTATATCTTTTCTATAGAGTTTTACTTTTTTGTTTTCTTCAACTTTTTTACTAGAGAGATTTATAAAAAGTACTAGATAATTGTTGACAGTAGTACAGATGTGTCCCATTTTTACCCCTCCAGCCAGCCCCTACCCTCCCGCCCGCCAAGGTCTTTACCACCCTATTGCCCGTGTCCATGGGCTATGCATATACTATCTAATAAAAGGGTAAGATGCAAATTAACTGTCACTCTGTCAAAAAGATGGTGACGCCCATAGCCACAAGATGGCAGTGCCCAGTCATTTCAGCCCCGCCAGAGTCCACTAGTCCCGAGGGGGGTGGCCGCTGAGAGTGGACAGCATGAGCAGCCTGGCGGAATGCTTGCTTTGTCGCCATGGCGACGAGGCAAGCATTCCGCGCCTGGCCGCAGATGGGCCTCTGGGCCGCGGAGAGCCTCTGGGCAGTGGGCGCAGAGCGGCCAGGCCCCACAGAGAGCTACTGGTGCACGGATTTGTGCGCAGGGCTACTAGTAAGTATATAAGTTCTTTGGTTTATCTCTCCTTGTGCCTCCACCCCTACATCAAGGTATGTCTGTTTCTTACCTCCATGCTTCAAGTCTTATTTTGTTGGTCAATTCATTTTGTTTATTAGATTCAACAAGTAAGTGAGATCATGTAATATTTGTCTTTCTCAGTTTATTTCACTTAGCATAATATTTTCTAGGTCCATCCATGCTGTCCCAAAGGGTAAGAGATCCCTCTTTTTTACAGCTGTAAAATATTCCATTGTGTAAATGTCCCACAGCCTTTTTACCCATTCATCTACTGATGGGCACCTGGGCTGTTTCCAAATCTTAGGAGTTTAACTTTTTTTTTTAATCCTCACCAAGGATATTTTTCCCATTTATTTTTAGAGAGAATGGAAGGGAGGGAGGGAAGGGGGGGGGAGGGGAGAGAGAGAGAGAGAGAGAGAGAGAGAGAGAGAGAGAGAGAGAGAGAGAAGAGAGAAGAGAGAAAAAAATCGATGTGAAAGAGACACATTGCTTGGTTGCCTCCTGCATGGGCCCGACCAGGACCAGGAATTGAACCTGCAATCCAGGTATGTGCCCTTGACCGGAATCAAACCTGGGAACCTTCAGTCTGCAGGTTGACGCTCTAACCACAGAGCCAAACCAGCCAGGGCAAAAAGAGCATTTTTATTTGTCTATGTCTATTTTTAATGAATGTCTATTACATATCTTGAGCTTTCAGGATATTTCATTATTTCATTTGTTTATAGAATTAATTCAAAATATTTTTAACCCTTTGCACTCGCTTGCTTTTTTCTCGATTCCTTTATTCTACTCGGGATTTAATTTTTTAAATACCCCAGATTTTACAAAGCGCGGCAGTAGAATAAAAAACTGGAGTTTCTTTTCATACAAACTTATTTATTTGGATTTTTTATATTTCAAATTATTGATACATTCAAAGAGTATAAAAAGAGCTGCTACCGATGCTAACCGTGTCGAGTCACACTCAACATCCGAGTGCAAAAGGTTAAAGGTATTTCTCTTAGTTTCTTTGAGAACTTCAAATGATAACTATGCATTTCTTTACCTGAATCTTGATGTCATTAAACAAATTTATGTTTGTATAATGTTGATACCCGTGATTTCATGATTTTGTAGCAAATCTTACTTGAGGTTTTTCTCGTGCATTTTTTCTCTGATGTGCAGAGCATTGCTGTATGGTGGAATGCGAGAATCTCAGCCAGAAGCAGAAATCCCCCTCCAGGACACCACTGCAGAAGCGTTCACGATGCTACTCAAGTACATCTACACTGGGCGGGCGACACTGACGGATGAGAAGGAGGAGGTGCTGCTGGACTTTCTGAGCCTGGCTCATAAATACGGATTTCCAGAGCTGGAGGATTCTACCTCTGAGTATCTCTGCACCATACTCAACATTCAGAATGTCTGTATGACTTTTGACGTTGCCAGTCTCTACTCACTGCCCAAGTTAACTTGCATGTGCTGCATGTTTATGGACAGAAATGCTCAGGAGGTGCTCTTGAGTGAAGGCTTCCTCTCTCTTTCAAAGGTATGTCATTGTCTGCAAGTAACTTGCAGGCATGCATGGTCTTATTTATATCTGCACAGTAGAAATGCAGCAATGGACTTAGAAAAAATAAAAGTCAGAGGTGTGGAAGAGGTTGTCCAGCCAACTGCCTGTGGCTCCTGAGACTCTAGATCATATAAGAGAAGGACAGATTGCTTCTGTTTTCTTTCAAGGTTCTTTTGGCAAATTCCAAGTGCAGAAGAGACTGTGATGCTAGGTGGTTGTTTTCAATGTGGTCTTGCATACTGCTTTTTGAATTTGTATTTCTTTGATAAAGAGAATAATTCCATATTATGAGAGGGAAAACTCATAAGGGAGATGTGTTGCTGTATGTCTCTAAGTCAGTTTGGTTTTTGTTTTTTCCTGGCTCAAAATTCACTGTTAATGGCGCTTTACACTGAGTAATAGAGTAAAACTTTTGCTCCAATCTTTCTCTGAACCTTGGTGGTTGTCTCTCTTTTCCCTCTCAGTGTTTCTCCTAGGACCTGAGTATTTTGAATGAGAACACTTATTTGAAAAGCTACACATCTTGTTTTGAGTTTAAACTATGATTTTTATTATCCTACTTTATTTTTAGAGACAAGGTCTTTGAGGGCTGCACCAGTGTTGCTGGAGGTCAGTGAAAATCTGAGAACCAAAAATAATGATAGCGCAGTAATACTGTGAAGGGAAAGGTCTTGAATTTTAAATGCTATATGTATCTTACTGACCCATAAAGGTAAACTCTCCTGAAGAACATGTATGGAAAGACAGCTCCTCATGTTGCTGTTTTTCTTCTTGTTTTATTAAAAGATGGATGCAGATGTGTAGGAAAGACTGGATGTTTGAAGTAGTGGTACAAGATGACTACAGCTAGTCACACAGCCATGTGCAAGAGAGTACATGGCACAGAATATGGAGAGAAGATGGTCAAAGAGAATTAATTGTTTACGTATAATGATACTTGCAGTTCTGTTGAATACTGCACATGGTTGAGCTCCATAATAACTGGAATTTGTTCTTGTTATCCTTTTCAGACAGCACTTTTAAACATCGTATTAAGAGATTCATTTGCAGCTCCTGAAAAAGATATTTTCCTAGCCTTGTTCAACTGGTGTAAGCACAATTTAAAGGAGAATCATGCAGAAATCATGCAGGCTGTGCGTTTGCCTCTGATGAGCCTCACCGAACTGCTCAATGTTGTGAGGCCTTCGGGACTGCTGTCTCCTGATGCCATTTTAGATGCTATTAAAGTTCGATCAGAGAGCCGGGATATGGACCTCAATTACAGAGGCATGCTCAGTAAGTACCTGTTCATCCTAATCTCACCAAAAGTTCTGTTTGCATCGTGTGACAGTCTCAGCTATGAAACTATAGTGTAGGTATATATGGAACATATAGGTCTAAGAACATATAGCTCTGCTCCCTATGGAATACCTTTCCCTGTAGTCCTCCTGAGATTGCATAGCCATTGTAGATTCCCAAATAGGTATTTCTTGCCATCTTTGGATAGATTTCTCCAGCTATTCCCTAGAGTGTAAGAAATAGATATTTTCCTCAAAACTTTTTTTCCTTTCTCCAACAAATCAATGCTAACTACATGCTATGTGCTTATTATTTTAGGCAGCATGAACATACAGATTCTAAATAACAGTATAATAACTAAACACATATGTAGCATTTCCACCACTTATGTGGTGCTTTTTCTTTTTTTTTTAAATCTTTATTTTTTATATTTTATTGATTTTTTACAGAGAGGAAGGGAGAGGGATAGAGAGCTAGAAACATCGATGAGAGAGAAACATTGACCAGCTGCCTCCTGCACACCCCCCACCAGGGATGTGCCCACAACCAAGGTACATGCCCTTGACCGGAATCGAACCTGGGGCCCTTCAGTCCACAGACCGATGCTCTATCCACCGAGCCAAACCGGTTTCGGCTTTTCTTAATAAATAAAAACAATGTATTGACTATCTGCTGTGTGAATTGAAGTGAAAGGTAGTCGAGAAATAGTATGGTAGCTGCAGGGAACAGGTTTGGAGAGATCCAGGAAGAGATTTGGAGGTGCTAGAGAATGGTACTAGATAAGGTGTGGGAGGATGAGAGGGAGAGGGTAACAAGATAAGTAATATTATTTTATTTTATTGATTTAGAGAGAGAGGAAAAGAGGGAGAGAGGGAGGGAGAGAGATATTTGTTGTTCCACTTATTTATGCATTCATTGGTTGATTCTTGTATGTGCCCTGACCCGATATGGAACCTGCAACCTTGGCATGTAGGGATGATGCTCTAACCAACTGAGCTACCTGGCCAGGTCCTAATTTTAGACTTTCTGAATTCTCATTGTTGGATCCTCTTATATAAACTCATTTTTTCCCCCTTCTTGCCCTAGTTTATTAAAAAAAAATATTTTTTTATTGATTTTTTTACAGAGAGGAAGGGAGAGTGATAGAGAGTTAGAAACACCAATGAGAGAAACATTGGTCAGCTGCCTCCTGCACACCCCCTACTGGGTATGTGCCTGCAACCAAGGTACACCTTGACCAGAATCGAACCTGGGATCCACTGAGCCAAACCAGTTAGGGCCTTCTTGCCCTAGTTTTGATTTGAGGTGCTGATAGAGTCCCGTATCTGGGTTCGTTATAGGGGTGGCTTCAGACATTGCTGCGGGAATATGGAAGTGCTCTGGACATTTCACATAGCTACTGGTAGCTTGGAATTGATCAGCTGCTCATTATAGTTGTCAGACCTGGATTGTAATAAAACCATAAAATTTCCATGAAAGGGAGTAATTCAACCAGTTGAGGGATACTTGGTGCTGGAATGGACATATGCAATTATTCCTCTTTAATGTAAAGCTATTTATTTTGGAATAATTCAGTGGGAACTCAAGGAAGAGATTGCACAAATGTTTGGGAATCTTTTATCTAACTTCTAAATTTGAGAAATGATTAAGTAGCAGCCTCTTTTTCTGACTTTTAAATTAAATGAATAGTAAAATCAATAGTATAACTACTAAGAAAGCATATTACTTTCCCATCAGATTTTTAAAAATAAGTTAGCTATTTTCTAAGTAAATGTTATCCAAACATTTATATCATTATTTCTTTCAACAGATTTCTTTATTGTTAGGGAAAAAAGGGTCTAAAATTTCAGAACTGTTCCTGAGATTATTGTTCTGGAACAATAATTGTATTTATTTTGAAATCATTGAACAACTTGTTTGTTTTTTTCTTCTTTCCTGGTTGTGGGTTCTTTGTCTTTGGGGACTTTTCATGAAATGTAGAGAGGTTCTTATCTTGAGGCTAGGGATTAATATCGTTTTTCTCATTTTTTTTCAGTTAGTTCATTAATATTGGTTGCTGAGGGGTTTAATTCTTAGAGCTGCTTATCTTGGAGGGCTTTTACCAAATTATAGTGCTTTTTACCCCTTGAAAGAGGACACAAAAGATGTTTTAACTCACCAGTGATGGTTAATCTTTCAGGGAAGCTGGTTTAGACTAATTTTGCACATATATAATGTTGAGCATTTATCTATACACTGGGCGAAAGGGAATTAACTTTTAATTATAATATTTTTTTCCTTTAGGGCAGTGGTCGGCAAACTGTGGCTCGCGAGCCACATCCAGCTTTTTGGCCCCTTGAATGTGGCTCTTCCACAAAATACCACAGTCTGGGCGAGTCTATTTTGAAGAAGTGGCGTTAGAAGAAGTTTAAGTTTAAAAAATTTGTCTGTCAAAAGAAATTTCAATTGTTGTACTGTTGATATTTGGCTCTGTTGACTAATGAATTTGCTGACCACTGCTTTAGGGTTTTTGAGCTACTTGTATTCAGACCATTGTCTTAATGTTTAGTTTTGTCTTAGGTGTGGAGGTATTTATTTCTGCCTCGAAAGTTAGTGCTTTTTCTATTCAGACTAAGTTATACTTCATTTTGCTTATCTTAGGTTTTAGACTTCGGGAAAGAGAACAGTAAATTCTTTTTTCTTCATGTTTATAGCAGGATTTATATCACAACTTCCATATTCAGTATTTTCTTATTGAGTAAAAGTCACTCTGTTCATAGGTCTGCTTAGTTAAGTTATTGATCCTATATACTAAAAGGCTAATATGCAAATCGACTGGATGGCGGAATGACTGGTCACTGTGACGCGCACTGACCACCAGGGGACAGATGCTCAATGCAGGAGCTGCCTCTGGGTGGTTAGTGTGCTCCCACAAGGGGAGTACCGCTTAGCCAGAAGCTGGGCTCACGGCTGGCGAGCACAGTGGCAGTGGCAGGAGCCTCTCCCGCCTCCACGGCAGCACTAAGGATGTCCGACTGATGGCTTAGGCCCGCTCCCTGTGGGTAGCTGGCCTAAGCCATCAGTTGGATATCCCCCAAGAGCTCCCAGACTATAAGAGGGCGCAGGCCAGGCTGAGGGACCTCCCCAAGTGTACGATTTTTGTGCACCGGGCCTCTAGTTAATATATAAATGTGTGTATGTTTAAATCTATTCCCACAGTTTCCAGTAATTCAGACTAATGGAGTTTGCCACTGTAATATTTTTATTGTTGTTTTTTGGCCTAGACTCCTACTAGACTGAGCTTCTTTAGGATTGTAGTTATATCTTTTCACTTGTTTTTCCAGCACCTAGCATAGTGCCTGAATAAATGAATGATAATGAATTTATCCCTTCCTTCTAAACTAGAATTTAAAATTTGTCTCACCTATCACATAAAGACAGCAATAACAAAAATGAGTTATTAATAATTTTAAAACTCTTTGACTTCTGTTCCCATTGTATCTTCCCAACTATAGTTTACAGTATTTTCATCTGTAAACTAGGGGGTTCACAAGTCATCCTTACTGAGTATTCCTCTGTGGTGGCGGTTCATATCTGATAGGAACTCTTGTCTCTGTTAAGTGGTGAGTTGCTAGAGAGCTGAGTCCAGCATTTTTTTTTCTTTAAATCAATAGGATGAAGGTTCTTTTCAGCTCTTATATGTTTACACTAGAGGCCCTGTGCACAAAATTCATGCATGGGTAGGGTCCCTAGGCCTGGCCCGCGATCAGGGCCAATCGGGGCCTTCTGGCTGCCGGCTGGGGCCTCCCTTCCCCGGATGCCGGCTGGGGCCTCCTTTCATTCCTTGCTGCCCCTGGTGGTCAGCGCATGTCATAGCAAGCGATAGAACTCCTAGTCTCCCAGTCGAACTCCCAAGGGGACACTTTGCATATTAGCCTTTTATATATATAAACTAGAGGCCCGGTGCACGAAATTCCTGCATGGGTGGGGTCCCTAGGCCTGGCTGGCGACCAGGGCTGATTGGGGCCAAGTGCAGAAGGAATGAACGCCGGATGCCGACGCTGCCATCATCAGCACCCCCCCGACCGTGTGGTTCCCGCCTCCCCTCTCCTCTTTCCCTCGCCACCACGCTACCACTGTGGTGGGCGGGTGGTGGGGAGGGACGGGGCATGGGAGGTTGGCCGTCAGTCCCGAGGAGGGAGCTGGCCCTCTGTTCCCCTGGGAAAGGGGCTGCATCTGCTGCCACCCACCCCCAGTTCCCCATCCCAGCCCGGAGGCTGGCCCCGATTAGGCTTTCGGGGCCTGCTGGTCGGCGGGAGGTTGGCCATTGGCCAGCCGGGGAAGGTTGGCTGTGGGAGCACACTGACCACCAGGCTTTTATATATATAGATTATTATTATTTTTTAAGTCTTCAGTTTTGTTTTTAAATATATTTTTATTGATTTCAGAGAGGAAGGAAGAGGGAGAGAGAGATAGAAACATGAGTGATGAGAGAATCATTGTTTGGCTGCCTCCTGCATGCCCCCTACTGGGGAACGAACTGATGCATGTGCCCTTGACCAGAATCCAACTGGGAACCCTTCAGTCCCCAGGCCTATGCTCTAACTACTGAGGCAAACGGGCTATCTGTTTCCATTCTTTGACCTTTTTTTTAAAAAAGATATTTTTTAATATATTTTAGAGAGGAAGGGAGAGAGATAGAAACATCAATGATGAGAGAGAATCATTGATCAGCTGCCTCCTGCACGCCTCCTACTGGGGATCGAGCCCGCAGCTCAGGCATATGCCCTTGGCCAGAATCGAACCTGGGACCCTTCAGTTCGCAGGCCGATGCTCTATCCACTGAGCCAAACTGGCTAGGGCCATTCTTTGATCTTTATATGTAAAGTTACTGAGTAAAATTGATGCCCAAGCTGGAACCAAAGTGCTGATCTGACTCACGAGGCCAGTGCTCCTCAGTAGAGTCTCCAGGTTATTTTCTGTTAATTTTTTGTGATGTTTAAGGACCAGTGTTGTGCCTTGTGGAAAGGAGGCCTGCAGAGAGTGGAGATAACAGAAAAGTTAAGATGAGACAGGAGTTGTCAAGAAAGTCATATGTGATGACATACTTGTTGGGAGGGAGGGTCCATCATTCTTCAGGGAGTAGAAGATGATTTAGGAGACAGAATCTAGAAAAGAGATTGCAGCCTGCAGAGTGTGAATCCAAATGATCCATCAGGGGTGAGCAATGACCTCAGTCTAGATGTAACAGAGAGTTCAATAAAGGATGGTTAAGAATGTAAGGAGGGAAAGAAAAACACAAGTTAATTAACCCAGCACCACTCAGATTTTGGCATTATGTAGGTAGAGGCAGGTCTTGCTCCATTTCTCCTTAGTTTTTCTTTCTAGTAATTGGCTTGTTTCTGCCTAGCTGTGAAACTTCAAAACTTAACTTTTCCCCTAAATGCTTGTAAAATGCATCAAGAATGACAAATGTAAAGAAAACTATTATTGTTATTTACTAGCTCCTTTAATCCCTCACCCTGTATTTTTGAGAGCTTTTTTTCTCTACTGATAGACAAATATAAAAAATAAGAATATTTATGGTTTGAATTATTTTATTATAATTTGGATTTTCTCATGTTTACCTTTTGTGTTAAATTTATCATTTAGCTATATAGATTTTGTATTTTTATCCTATGAGGTACTCAGATTATAGTTACCATGAGAGAATTGCCACTGTGTAAATGTTGCCTGTTTTGAAGTGAAAGATACTTTTGGGGAATCAATATCAAAAACAGTTAGAAAAGTTCTCAAGTACTCTTGAAATAAACTTCAAAAGACAACTTAGACTTCTGGTAGAAGTTTCATTTCAATTTTAGACCTTTCGTTACAGTCATTTGAAACTCCTATGCCTAGTATGTTATTTCTAGCTTGATAAGTGAAGAAACTTATGTTTAGAGAAAATCAAAGGGTAATGCAGTTTCTGAATCTGAAAGCTCGAGTTCCCCCTTTTGTTGTCTTGGCCCTGACTAGTGGTGTCAGAACTCGAGGAGATGGTTTCAGTGGTCGGTAGCAGCAGACTTTGGACCCACCTCTCATGCCCAGCAATAAGGGATTATTCAGGTTTCTTCTTACTAGGTAGTTACACATCATTGATATTTGAAAAGCACAAATTTGAAACTTTCGTTTGTTTGTTTGCTTGCTTTATAAATTGCTTCATCTCTAGATTGGAGGCATCAGGAGTCAGGCCTTTCTGTCTAGCTCACTGAGCTAGTCCTAGACCCTCACATGGTATGGGGTACAGAACAAGTCCACAGTAAATGTTTTGTGACTTATCAGACTCTATACTTATACAGTACTTTAGCATGTATTATTTGTAGCATGATCTTCACAGTAATCCTGTGGGTGGTTGGGCAGTGTTATTTTTAGATGAGAAAACAGATTCACAGAGACCAAGAGGCTTCAGGTAGAGCCTGAGTCTCAAGGTTAGGTTTTCTTGCTTTAAGTCTAATTTTTTAAAAATATATCATACTGTTTTTTCCTCTGGGTCTTAGGTCACCTTAGAGGGAAGGGGTTAGAAAGAGGGGATAAGTATGTCCTTCCTATCAAAAACCATTCATGAAGGAGGTATCAGAGCAGGGGCCCTGGAGACAGACTGCCTGGCTCTCATTGCGTCTCTGTTACTGGCTGGTCGTGTGACCTCGGTCAAGAAAGTCCATCTAAACTTTATCCTGCCCACACTTACCCATCTGCGAAATGGCTGTAGTAGTAATACTACACTTCAAAGGATTTTGATGAGAAGTAAGTCAAAGGAATTAATAATAAAAATGAAGAATATGTATGATTACCGTGAGCTAACAGAATTTAAGAAGTTATAAATCGGACGCACTTAAGCTTCTGGTGGTAAGAAGTTGAGCCGGGACTAGGTTTTGTGTCTGAGTTGCCTTAGTCTTTGCAAGTTAATCCAAACCCATCCCAATTGCATTCCAGTTGTACTTAGTGTCTCCCAGAATCATTCTCTTACCTGTCTTCATTTGAAAAAAATTTTTTAAACTCCACATTTTCCAAGTGATCCACAATAATGAATTCTAAGAACCCAATTATGGCTCATATTTGAGTCTATTCAAATCACATAGCCCAGATGTATATGTACTATGAGGCTTCACTATTTACTGTGTGTGGACTTGCTTTAAAAAATATGGCTCATAATAATAATAGCAGTCTTTTCTTAGAGTTTACTATGCACTTTGCAAACATCATCTCACTTAATTCTTGAAACAAAAACAAAAAATGGAAACACCTTGGGGATAGATACTGCCCTATGGAGAAATTTAAGTTCAGAGAAGGTAACTTCCCAAAAGTGATACACTTGGTTAAAGGTGGAGCCCCACTATTTAAACTCTGACTTTGAAGCTCAAGCTCTTGACATCTACTTTATGCTACCTCAGGTCTCTCCATGGAGAGAGTCAGTTTTAGAATGTTAGTACTTGGAGGATGGGTTCCAGATCTGTGAAGCAAAGTGTGCATAGAGGACTTCAGAGTCTCAAGGACAGTGGACACTTAATAAATCTGTTGGAAAATGGCGAGTGTTTAATTTTAACCACAATACTGACTTTGATGGCAGACTATCTGAGTTTTCATTTTTAAAAATACTCAAGTGAAGAAAAATATCTCTTCTTTTAGACATATTTTTGTTTTTTAGCTAGATTGATTGATTTAGCTCATCCATATATGACCAATAGCTCTGCTGTGTTGGAACCTCTCTTTTTTTGTTATATATTCAGATGTCTGACTTGTCTGCTCTGCTTTGTACGTTGTGCTCAGTCCAGATGGCAGGTATAGGTCATCTTACATCAAGCATGTCAAACTCAAAGGCTAACATGGGCCAAATAAACAAGGTCTATTTATGTGGGCTGCAAAAACAACAAAAGCTTCAATTTTCATAGAAATGTAGGTTTATTTTGATTGAGACATGCTGAATACAAAGGGCTGAAATAATTGAGTAATTGTTACATAAAATAATAGAACATTTTAATAAAAATTAATATTTTTTTCTTGAATATTAACTTACCAGACACCGAATAACTGCACAAATTAATAAGCGTAACACAAATAGACCTATTTTTATTGTTCTCCAAAAGCGAAATATATCCTGTTGTGCACACCAAACAAGTTGTCCAAGACTAATGACGTGGCAATCGGCTGCTAAAATATTCGCTGCTAGTACTTGTATTAGTGGAGAGAAATGGTGCGCCTGCGCGTAAAGCACTTAAAGGAAATGAATGCAACACGATTATAGTAATCAGTCATTAGCGAACGTTGTAGTTTGTTATTAATGATTATGTATAACAGGATATTATAAAAATTAAGTTTCAAAATTTTTATTAAAATGTTTCTTACATACCGTTATATTGGCTGGGCTGCAAAAATATTCGTTGTGGGCTGCATGTGGCCCATGGGCTATGAGTTTGACATGCTTGTCTAACAAGCTGTTTTTAAATTGAAACTGCTAATAGAAGGAACTCAGCAGAGCTGATTTGTTTGTGCTAGTACATGTGTTTTTTCTAGTATTACCAACTTTTTCTTAATAACGTTAGTCCCAAGCACTTTGTGGCTGTGATGGTGTCATTCAATTTAATCCTCAGAGACATTGCATATCTTCTATTTTTTATAGGCTTCTCTCTGCCATTTTAAAGTAAATATACATACTGGAATCCTAGAATTTGATTTTTTCCCCAAGTTATAGAGTAATTTAATAACTAACCATTAACGTTGCTTTTTTGTATTTTTAACTGTAGTACCAGAAGAAAACATTGCAACTATGAAGTATGGAGCCCAGGTTGTTAAGGGAGAGCTGAAATCTGCCTTACTAGATGGTGATACTCAAAATTATGATTTGGACCATGGATTTTCCAGGCATCCAATTGATGACGACTGCCGTTCTGGCATTGAGATTAAGCTAGGTCAGCCGTCTATTATCAATCACATACGGATACTCCTGTGGGACCGAGATAGCCGGTGAGTCTGTCCGATTTGGAGAGAAACGAATGTTGTGTTTGAGTGAGATGACCTAACTGTGTGGTCATCTGCTTTGGTTTTACAGATTTGATGACATTTCTTTGTGGTCACTTGGCTATTTCTCTTGAAGTTTTGTTCTGAGGAAAGAGTTGAAGGGTTTATTCCTTTAAAAAAAAACCCACACAGTTTTTTGTGTGTTTTTTTTGTGTTTTTTTGCTTTTTCTGCTTATCAAAGTAATGGATATTTTTTGTGTGGAAAACATAGAACATAGACCTTAGTTCTCTTTACCATCTTGCAAGATGGTGAGTGAAAAGAAAACTGAGAAGCTGGATACTAAGAAGAAGAAGCCTGATACTAAGGAGAAGAAACCTGAAGCCAAGAAGGCCGGTGCTGGCGGCAAGGTTAAGGCACCTAAGAAGGGGAAGCCCCACTGCAGCTGAAACCCCGTCCTCTTACGAGGAACTGGCAGATATTCCAGGTCGGCTATGTGTTCGCTAAAGGCCATGTACAAGAGGAAGTATTCGGCAGCTAAATCCAGGATTGAAAAGAAAAAGGAGAAAGTTCTTGCTACTGTCACAAAACCAGGTGGTGGTGACAAGAATGGTGGTACCTGAGTGGTTAAACTCGACAAAATGCGTAGATATTATCTCCTACTGAAGATGTACCTCAAAAGCTGCTGAGCTATGGCAAGAAACCCTTCAGCATGTGAGGAAATTGTGGGCCAGCATCACTCCTGGGACCATTCTGATCATCCTCATTGGGCGCCACAGAGGCAAGAGGGTGGTTTTCCTGAAGCAGCTGAGCAGTGGCTTGCTACTTGTGACTGGACCTCTGTCCCTCAATCGAGTTCCTCTGCGTAGAACACACCAGAAATTTGTCATCATCACTTCCACCAAAATTGGTATCAGTAGTGTGAAAATCCCCAAACATCTCACTGATGCTTACTTCAAGAAGAAGCTGCGCAAGCCCAGACACCAGGAGGGTGAAATCTTCAACACAGAGAAAGAGAAATATGAGATTACAGAAAAGCGCAAGGTTGACCAGAAAGCTGTGGACTCACAAATTCTGCCAAAAATCTAACTGTTCCTCAGCTCTAGGGCTACCTCCGCTCTCTGTTCGCTCTCACCAATGGGCTTTATCCTCACAAACTGGTGTTCTGAATTTCTTATAAGAACCGGATTAAATAACTAATATGTTAAAAAAAACACACAAAACCATAGAACATAGAAAATCACAAAGAAATAAAAATTGCTAGTAATCTCACCACCCATTATTAATCTGTATATATCTAATCAGTGTTTTTTTGTTATGCATAGTATATCTCACACATACATAAAACAGAAACCAGTGAAACCACATATAGTTTTACAAAATAGAGATTAGATGTGTCAAAAGCTAACTTCACTTTAAAATAAATATATATAGCCCTAGCTGGTTGGGCTCAGTGAATAGCATGTGGGCCTGCGAACTGAAAGATCCCATTTTCGATTCCTGTTAAGGGCACATGCCTGGGATTGGAGGCTCGGTTCCCAGTGGGGAATAAGCAGGAGGTAGCCGATCCATGATTCTCTCATCATTGATATTTCTATCTCTCTCTCCCTCTAACTTCCTCTCTGAAATATGTATATATATATATATATTTTTTTTTTCCTAAATATATTTTTATTGATTTTAGAAAGGAAGGAAGAGGGAGGGAGAGATAGAAACATCAATGATGAGAGAGAATCATGGATCGGCTACCTCCTGCTTGCTCCCCACTGGGAATTGAGCCTCCAACTCCAGGCATGTGTCCTGACTGGGAATCGAACTATGATCTCCTGGTTCACAGGTCAACACTCAACCACTGAACCACACTGGCTTGGCTAACTTCACTTTTTAATGAATACATTGTGAATATTCTCTCCTTTAAAAATATTCTCCTAAAATGTTACTTTATATGGTTATCTGGTATTCTACCCTCTGTGTTTCCCATTACTTATTTACTTGATTCCATACTTTCGGATGTTATAACAATAACATTAAATGCATTTTATCATATGGATGAAGAAAAAATGTTTTTTAGTGTGTGGATAAATATCATCTTCAAAACAAAAGAAATTTGTGAAAAAATTTTGGTGGACTCTAGCCTAGGTATCCACCTAGTTTTGCAATAGTTTCAAGGTTCTGCCTTCCTTCTAGCCATTCTGATACTTTTACCCACTGTGGTTTCTAGGGTTCAGCCATGATAGCCAAAGTTCTAGAGCAGTATGGGTGACCAAGACCTGAACTGTCTCTCTCATTACTGCTTATCATTAACCTAAACCAGTGATGGGCAACCTTTTGAGCTTGGTGTGTCAAACTTCGCCAAAAAACTGAGCACAACTCGGGTAGTGTGTCACTATGAGGAAAAAACATTATTTCGCAAATGTTTCATCATCAGCATGCGGCCGCGTGTCATCAGAAATGGCTATGCGTGTCAGTGCTGACACGCGTGTCATAGGTTCGCCATCACTGACCTAAACCCTACATTCCAAAAAACTGATGTACAGAGAATCTCCTAGGCCCTACTCATGCCTCTTTGAGTCTGGGCAGGAAGGGCTTAATAGTATTGGTGATGATACCCTGCAAATCTTTTTAGCCTTTCAAATATATTTTTATTGATTTTAGAGAGGAAGGGAGAGAGAGAGAGAGAGAGAGAGAAAGAGAAAGATAGACACATTAATAATGAGAGAGAATCATTGATCAGCTGCCTCCTGCATGCACAACACTGGGGATTGAGCTCACCAACCCAGCCATGTGCCCTGATTGGGAATTGAACCCTGACCTTCTGGTTCATAGGTCGGCGCTCAACCACTGAGCCATGCTGGCTGGGCTACTCTGCAAACCTTACAGGTTAGTTCATTTCTCTTGTTAGTACCATTGGCCACCATCCTGGCTTTTTAGGCCATTTGAGCCAAGTATGAGGGAAGCTTTATGAAGTAGGAGTCAGCATCTCCTGTGCATGGGTCTTTGAGGTCCCGACGTTATCTCTATCTGTGTTTTTAAATTAAGAATATTTCTGATACATATCTTTTTGGATATAATATAGTGTTTAGTTGGCGAAATGGAAGTAATTCACATTTCTAAGAGTGATTAATAATAGTACAATAATAATATATAGCACTTTCATTACTTTTATGTAGTATGCACTGTTATAAAAGTTTTACATATTCTCATTTAACAGTAATGAAATTACTATAAAACTAATAAAATGAAAGGTTAGTATGCTGAAACTGAAAGTAGTTATTGTTTCCATGATGTTAAATATTTATAGGCCACCTTGTTTTACTATTTGCGTCACATTCACAGGGGCTTAAGTTTACCACATAGCCATTCTTTTCTCACAGAAGTTGTTACCAACTAAGCAAAGGTGAAAAATTCAGAATCTTAACCAAAAAAGATTCTGACATGTGTTGTGAAATTATATCCTGCATTTCTGATAACCCAGAGAGGTTCAGTAAAAGGTTATAACCAGTTTGAGACTGAGTGATAAAATGAATGGGAGGGAGAGGACAGCAGAAAATGAGGGATGACAAAATAAGCTGACCTTTTCCGGTCACAACTGTTCGTTGCAGGCTGACATTTATGGCCACCTAAATCTTCTGAGATTGTTCCTGTTGATATTATAGAACAAGTAATAACTGCATCTCAAATTTAAATTTGGCTCATGACAGGGGAATATAGATTTGTTTAATCTGGGACCAGCATGCAGTGGTTCGGTGTAGCTGTCTAAGGCAGGGTGATAGGCTATTTTCATTACTGCCAGGTTATTAGCTGCCAAATTTTAAGTTGTACCTAAAAGAAACATCTATTATCTCTTCACCCAGGTCATTTATTTTTCTGCTGGCTGCACGTATGTGTGGGATGGTAGGAGCCAGGAGAGTGTTTCTGGAGATCAGCTGGCCTCTGTGGGGAGCCACTCCAGTTGGCTTTCCTCCTGAGAGTGCAGGGCTGAGCTCCCAGGCCGGGAAGGTAGAAGGAGAAGGCACACCTACTTCTATGTTCTGTCCTGTCTTTGTCATGGCCTTATTAATCTGTTAATATGGTGTGAGCAAGCCATCCTGGCCATGTTTGAAAAGGAACAAATGTCTTCCATGCCTTTGTGTCAAGCACCGTGCTAGAGCCTAAATACATATGGCATGATCTTTCTTAAGCAGCTTGTGATCTACTAAAGTAGATATACATGCTGAGAGAGCATTTTAGTACATTGTGGTGAATGCTATAATAGGGGATCTATATAGATTTCATCATTATCCACATTTGATTATTATATAGAAAATGTAATTTGTTAAGTGTGTGTTTTTTTGTGACCATTAATGTTTTATTAAAGTACTAGAGGCCCGGTGCACAGATTCATGCACCGGTGGGGTCCCTCGGCCTGGCCTGCGGGGATCAGGCTGAAACCAGCAGTTCGACATCTCCCGAGGGGTCCCAGATTGCGAGAGGGCGCAAGCCAGGCTGAGGGACCCCACTGGTGCACGAATCCATGCACTGGGCCTCTAGTATACATGGAAGATCTTTGATTAATCTCTTCTCGTCCTCCCTCTCCCCTCTCCCCTCTTCCCTCTGAGATTCATCAGTCTGTTCCATGTTTCCATGCCTGTGCATTGAGCGTCTGCCCCTGGTGGTCAGTGTGCGTCATAGCTACTGGTTGAACAGTCCAACGGTTGCTTAGGCTTTTATATATATAGATAACTGTATTGTTATTTTATATTTTAATTATTGTAATTTAATTTTTAAAAATTTTGACTTTATTGTTGAAAGTATTATAGACATCTCCCTCCCTCCTCCCCCCTTTGACCTCTTCATCTTGTTCTTGTCGCCTGTATTGTTATTTTAATATGGTCCTTTTTCTGCCTTTTTCCTTTTAACTCATAGGTCTTATTCATACTTCATTGAAGTGTCCATGGATGAACTTGATTGGATCAGAGTGATTGATCATTCACAGTATCTGTGTCGTTCTTGGCAAAAGTTATATTTTCCAGCCCGTGTCTGCAGGTTAGTTCTCATGTATAATAAATGATTTTGATGTTTATTTAAGGAGATTTGGGCTTTGACAAGAAACACATTACATTTTTGGTCTCACAGAAGTTTTTTTCAGAGTATCAGCTAACAAATACATCCCAGTAAAAACTTAGAGAAACTATGGAAAATTAGGCATTTAATATTTAGAGTTGTGCTATGAAACTGTTTATTCAAAAGTGTTTTGTACTGTTTTTATGAAGTAGACATGTAAAGGAATATGAAGGGACAGGAACACTGAGGAGTGGAAATACTTTCTGAACTGCATGCTGTACCTTGAAAGCAGTTATTGTTAAGTGGTACATTTTTCCCACAGAAGCCAGGAGAGTGTTTCTGGAGACTTCTCTGGCACTCCTCAGGGCATGAGGTTTTTGATGCCATTGTGCATATTCTGAATATCTGTGTTCTTTTTCTAGGTCAGTGAATGTCCATGGAATTTGACAGAGCCAGTGTTTCTAGTGGGGTTGGGCTTGGGGCAAGGGAGGCTCAGCTGGTGGGGCTCCAGGCTCACACCCTCCCTTCCTCAGAGCACCTGAGCTTGTATTGTTGTGATGTGTTGCAGTCCCATGTTAGTTTGTCTTAAAAAGTACTGATAAATTACTGTCCTAATATTTCATATTCTGTCTTTAGGTATAAGCCATATTTTAAACTTTCTTTATGAAATTCTGTAAAACCTAAATGAATAATGAAATTGGGAGTTGAGAAAGGTGGTTAAAGGATCCCCAAATTGTGTTGTTTCTGTTATAATTTTCCCCTTGGAAATTGCCTTCAGATATTCTTTACCTCAGAGTCAAAGGATCAAAGGCAGGTTCATTTGGTGTCGTGAGGCAAGAAGAGAAGGGAAGGGATATTGAAGGTGTAAACTAGGGAGAACGTGGAGCTGACCCCTTACCCAATTCCCTTCTCACTCTCACCTGTAACCTCGATTGACCTTCCATGGTGGCTGATTTGGAGCAGGTGGGTGTCCCACAACACTTACTCTCTAGGTCAGAAGACACCCTTATTAAACTCATGATCTGTCAAAATCAGGCTGAATTCTTCCACCACAGGAACTCACAAAACCTTTCAGCCTCTGGTATAGTAAAGAATGTTGCCTACTTTTTTTTTTTTTTTATTATAGTATGACCAGACACAATATTGTTATCCAGGGATCCTCTTGTGTGAAAATGAAGAAAATCAATTTCATTTCCCCAAAGGGGGACTAAAGTGTCTCAGGTCTGGCAGTTGCTCTTTCATCAGAGGAGTTTTGAATGGATTAAAATGAGAGGGACAAGAAATTGAGTGAAGATTCTGTATCTCAGAGCTGCCTTGGGATACTTCGAGAGTGACAGAGGGGCCCTGACGTGGGGGACATGATTGAGTCTGCATCGACTCAGTTTATTACTATTGTATTGGATTAAAAAATAAGCGGTGTAACAGCCAAAGCGACTGATGTGCACCAAAGGACCGTGTGCTTGTATTTAATTTGAAACCGTAGGAACATGACTCCCAGAACAAATCATAGTGAATATAAAACCAGCCATGACCGAGTTTGTGTGCTTTACCCATCTTAAAACATGCCCTCAGTTATGGTCTCTGGCTTTTAGAAAATATGCTGTTCCTTATTTATCAGTGGACATTATTTATATTCCCCTTTCCTTATTTTGTCTCTCCTGGGTGGCCTTGCCTTTGTTGGTGTAGCTTTTATATGTTGTGGAGCCTGGCCATATTCATGATGCTAGTTTTTGTCTTGGTATAGCTGGCTCCCAACTCTGGTCAAGAAAAACTGAGAAAAGGTGGTGTTAGAGAAAGTGTTAACAAGAAAAGGAAGGAGCCTTGATATTGATATTAGTTTAAAAATTTAAATATATTTATAACTACTTTAATGTATTATGTTAATTATTACATTCCTTGATAAACTCTGCCTTTTGTAATGTTTGGAATTTTGGTAGTATTTAAAAAGGAACCTAAGAATAAGTACCTATTGATTATTCAGGGATGTCTTATACTTGGTGCTTCTTATCTTCACAGTCATTTATTGACTACCTAAACAGTGTCTAAATACACTTCTTCTAGCTTCACTAGGCACATATAAATTCTTTATTTCTTTAGCATATCAGTATTCTGTTTGCATTATGTCAGTTAAAATGCACATTTGTAATGTTTCCATGTCACCTTTATTCTTCAGTGTCCTTCACATGTTTGTCTTGCCTCTGATACTAAAATTACAAGCTCTTGGAATCAAGGAGTATAAATTAAAATCTTTTAGTATTCTTACACAGTACTCAGATTATGACCTTGTGTGCAGTAGGTACTCTATAAATGTTACCACGGGATTTATGGGGTCAAGGCATTGACTGGGTAATGAAGAGAGATTGCTTTAACGTTGATATGTATATATTTTCATTGGTATTTTAATCCATGTGTTTGTTAAAATGCACATCACGGCTGGAGAACTCTCTGGAGTGGTAAGTGGTTTTGTACTGTTTGCAAAGGCTACTTTCTGTTTTTTTCTTTAGAAAACTGAATTTTGAGTTTAATCCCAGAAGCTATGAGTGTCATGTATTGATGAAAGAGTACATTAAATATATTCACAAAAGAAGAGGTACTCTGTGAACTGGGGAGTATGAGATTACCCAGCCCTCTCTGAGTCCAGTCTGGACTGCATGCAAATTAGCATTTTGTAGTAGAAAAACCATGGGCTATGGAGTTAGAGCTCTTCTCAAATCCTGGTTTCATCTAATACTGGCATTGTGATCTTAATAAAGCTGTGCCTCTCTGAGCACTCGTTTCTATACCAGTAAAATAAAATAAAATAAAATAAAATAAAAAATAAAATAAAATAAAATAATAAATAAAAATAAAAATAAAATAAAATAAAATAAAATAAAATAAAATAAAAAAACAGGAATAGCCTGGCCAGTGATTCTCAGTGGTTGGAGTGTCAGCCTGTGCACTAAAGGGTCTCAGGTTTGATTTCCGGTCAAGGACATGTACCTGGGTTTCAGGTTTGATCCCCAGCTCTGGTTGGGGCACATACGGGAGATAATCAATCATTTGTCTCTCTCATAACAATGTTTCTCTCTCTTGCTCTCTCCTCCCCCTCTTTCCCTCTCTCCTTCCCTCCATTCCACTCTCTCTAAAAAAATAATCAATGGAAAAAATATCCTCAGGTGAGGATTAAGAACAACACACACACACACACACACACACACACACACACACACATACACACACACACACACACACACACACACCAGGAATAGCTCTTTATGGGCTCTGTTGTGGAGGGTTAGATGGCATAGCACATATATGAGTACTGAGCACAGTGCCTGACCCAAAATAGGCTCAGTAAATAGTTGTTTTTATTAGTTATTTTTCTCATTTCTAAGACTCTCAACTGGTGTTTGACCTTCAGAGAAAGGAACCACCCCTACCATCCTTTTTGGCGATGGTGGCTCTCACTGCAAGGAGATTTTTCCTTACCTCAGGAGCCTAGTTGGTTCAGCACTTCTCTATTGCCAGTCCATGTTTAGTAATCCAAAACATACATTAAATGCATCTCTTTATCTTTTAAAAAATATTATATCTTTTTTTATTTTTTAGTCCTCACCAGAGGACATGTTTTTTTGATGTTGTTTGTTTTGTTTTTGTTTTTGATTCAGAGAGAGAGAGGAGAGAAGAGGGAGGGAGGGAGAGAGAGAAACATTGACATGAAAGAGAAACATTGATCAATTGCCTCTTGTATGCACTCCGACAGGAGTTTGAACCTGCAGCCTGGGTATGTACCCTAACCAGGAATCAGACCTATGACTTTTCAGTGTACGGGACAATGCTCTAACCAACTGAGCCACACTGGCCAGGGCAGGTCTTTATCTTAATAACCTGCCCATTTGTACGTTTCCAGCAGTTTTCAAATGTTTTAGTTTTGGTAAAGCATTTCTTATTCTGATAAAATATGTATAACATAAGATTTTCTATCCATATATTTTGTGGAATGTAATTCAGTTTGTATTTCACCTCACCAAGGTAGTAGACGTTATCTAGTGACAAAGCCAGAGTTATGGTGCCAACCATAACAGTGAATGGAGGGAAATTAACTGCTCTAGCTTTCTAGGTCTTTTTTAGGTACTCATTTGGCTATGCGCTGCTGTATGTAGCCAAAAACTTTAATAACTCCCCCCCTCAACTCCCAACTGGGGATGAAGAAAAGTGACTTGCCAGTTTCGGTACAATTTTTCATATATACTCAGAACCATGTAATGTCTTATCAGCTTTCTCTTTCTCAGGAAAAGGCAATTTCTGCTTTACCCATAAATTCTCTAACCTTCAAATTGTCTTCTTGGCTATCTAGTAAGCTCTCATCAAGTACTCCCACAGCTTTCCTAGATGGTGGAGCCTAGGACCAAACAAAAACACTAATAAGGAATGGCAAATATTGAGTACCTTGGGGGATTTTAAATTTTTTTCTGGCTTTTTCTCAACATGGTACTGGTAATTTGGCAGCCATATAATGTTGCTGAAATATGAGAAGACTCGAAACATAGGTGTGAAGGGTAGAGATAGATTTCAGAGCCTGTATATGGCTGGTGGCTGGAATTACAAAACAGTGATCTTGGTATAAAACCTGGGAGTTGAGGGAGAGGAACAGCAGGCCTAAAAGCAAGGTCCTCAAGGATATACCTATTGAGAGAGGGAAGAAAAGAGGTGAGGGCAGACATGTTTGCTGCAGGGCTGTTAGATTAGAGGAGAGGCGGGAGGAGCACAGCTTACGGAAAACAAGGCCGGCAGGGTGTCGAGAAGATGAGCTTCATAATTAGAACATGGCATAGGAGGGACAACCCAGGTAACACAAAACTGGGCTTTCTCTTCCTTTCCTTTTGTTTTTAATTCTAAAAGTGGAAGTGTCTTTTCTATGACATTTTTATTATAAAATTAAAATGTAGTACATATTTTAAAAATTGATAAAGCTTGCTATCTGATAAGGCCATAGCCAGTTTCTACCAATAGCACATAAAAACGCCTCTGCTCTGAAACTGCACCAATGCAGGCATCGTCAACATTTTGCCAATATGATTTATGATGTGTCAAAAAAGGTCTTACTTTAATTTGGATTTCTTTTATTGGTGAAGTAGAGTGTCTTTTATTACTGGCCATTTGTTATTTCTCATTTATGAAAAGCCTATTTTTATCTTCTGAATATTTTTCTTCTTGGGTAATTGTCTTTTTTTTTGGCTGGTGAGAACTTAATATTAGTGTATAGATATATATTATAAATAATGTCATATATATGTATACATATACACATATATGTGTATATGTATGTGTGACATTATCCTCTTGCCTGTCATGTTTTATAGTTATTAGTTTTTTTGTGTTTTATTGGTACCTTTTGCCATATAGAATTTTACTTTTTAACCCTTTGCACTCGCTTGCTTTTTTCTCGATTCCTTTATTCTACTCGGGATTTAATTTTTTTTTTAATGTTATTGGCCCTTTGCCTTTATTTCAAATATATGCAAATAAAAATGATGTTCATGAGACCAAAAGACATCAGCCAGAATTTCAGGAATATTAGTCTCATATTTGGGAAGTGAATATAAGTTTTTGATGGAATTATTTTGGATGCAAGCAGAGTAAAAGCAAATTGAACACTTCTAAACACATTTTTTATAAATTTTGCATTTGTCTATTATTAACTACTTGTAACTAGAATAATATTTTATTTTATTTATTTTTTATTATTTTTAAAATTTCTTTATTTATTAAGGTGTCAAATATTTGGGATTTAATTTTTTAAATACCCCAGATTTTACAAAGCGCGGCAGTAGAATAAAAAACTGGAGTTTCTTTTCATACAAACTTATTTATTTGGATTTTTTTATATTTCAAATTATTGATACATTCAAAGAGTATAAAAAGAGCTGCTACCAATGCTAACCGTGTCGAGTCACACTCAACATCCAAGTGCAAAAGGTTAAAAAATGTGGCTGGTGATGCTCAATGGTTAGTGAGTCAGCCCATGCACCAAAGGGTCTCAGGTTCGAATCCCAGTCAAGGGCATGTACCTGGGTTGCAGGTCCATCCATTGGGGCATATGCGGGAGGCAACCAATGGATGTCTCTCTCTCACATCTGTCTCTTTCTCTCTCTCTCTCTCTCTCCCTTCTCTCTTCCTCCCTCCCTCTTTCTCTCTTCCTCCCTCCCTCCTTCTCACTCTCTTTAAAAAAATCAATGGAAAAGTATCCTCTGGTAAGGATTAACCAAAAACAAAGGGTGATCAAATCTGCCAGTCATTTTTATGATTTCCAGTGGTCTGATACCATGTTTAGAAAGTTGTTCCTCACTTCCAACATTAAAAAATTCTATATTTTTATAAGTCTTTTTCTACTACTTGTTATTTTTATGTGTAAATATTTAATCCAGCTAGAATATTTTTTGTGTATATTTTTGGGCAGAGATAATCAGCTGGCTAAGACTATTTAATAATCATTCCTTACCACACTAATGTGAGTAGCCATATTCATCATGTACTAAGTTCTAGCATGCATTCTGCTCTGTTCCATTGATTTCGTTGACTGTTGCTCAAAGTGTTTTAATTATTGTAGTTTCCCTTCCTTTTTTTTCTTTTCTTACAATTAGAATTATAATGTGACAAATGTGTCATGGAAAAAAGAAAGGGTGTTATAGAGCATCTGCCCGCCTGTCTTCTGGTCTCAGTGGCCACATTAGAGGCCATAAATGATGATAAACATCTCACTAGAATGGTTCTATTCTCATTTATAGGAAGAAATTTAGGCGTGATTCACCAGCTAAGGAACTAGATTTTTCTTCATTTACACATCTGTTTATTTATTCACCACTCATTCATTTCACAAATAAGCTCCTACTTTGTGCTTGCATTATATTTGATATTGAGGCCATTATATTTGATATAGAGGACTACCAAGGTTTCTGCTCTCAGGGAATTTGGAAGAAACAGGTAAACTAATAGTAAGAACACGTCACATAATTATGAGTGTTGTGAAGATGATATTGTGATAGTGACCAGGGTCAAGGGGTGGAGGGTGGTTATTTTAAATAGGTCTTCATGGAAACCCCAAAAGGGGAGGTGGTTTTGCTCACTTGGGGATATGTTTAGAGAGAGGAAAGGAGGGGGGGGGGAGAGAGAGAGAGAGAGAAGAGAGAGAGAGAAAAGAGAGAGAGAGAGAGAGAGAGAGAGAGAAAGAGAGAGAAAGAGAGAGAGAGAAAACATTGATTGGTTGCCTTCCTAAACCGACAGGGGATCAAACCTAAAACCTAGGTATGTGCCCTGACCAGGAATCAAACCCCGCAACCTTTTGGTGCGCAAGACGACACTCCAACCAACTGAGCCACCTGGTCAGGGCGAGAAGTGGTTGTTTTAAGCCGAGATGAAGGAAGTGATATTCCCTGGTCATTATTTTAGATATTTAGGTTTTCTTTGGTGTACATTTAATATTTTTCAGGGATATTTGGTGTACTGTAGGAGGCCTCATTAGATGAATACTAAAACTGTACTGTTTTCAGTATTGGGCACTTTAATCTCTTTTATTGCTACTGTATATTTCAAGTCCCTCCTCATTCCTGCCATCATTAGATGCAGCATAACTTTTATTACCCATCTTCATTAGATTATAATACCTACACAGTTCTATAGATCTACGAGACATAAAACAATTGAGAAAATAAACATGACTATTGATGGCAACATTCTTTCCCTACCACATTAACATTGTACAAAAGCATGTGTGTCTTATTTTTTTCTCCTCCCCCTGCCCCATAACTGGGCATTGATATATTTGTTTTCTTTAAAAGGCAGGCACTTTTACATTACTCAGTGGTTTACCAGGATGCTTTAGCTTTAGAATCACAGCTAGAGTTATGCTGAGTCTTTACTTTGTTTATATGATTGACATCTTCATAATTCAAGAAATAGCTTATTCAGGTCTAAGTAAAAAAACAGTTTTAAAAAGTAACCATTTTAGCTTATACTTAGTTTGAATTGTCTTTCTACCTACAACTTTGATACCATAATTGAACTAGCACAGAGAATGAAAAGCAGAATGTAGCCACATGGTGTCACTATATCATTACAATTTTACTTGGGGCCAAAGAGAGGCTGAAATTGCCTTTTTTATAAAACTGTATTTAAATAGAAATTGTTCTGAAGTCTGTGATTTGTGAAATAACATGTGAAACTGTTTGTACCATTTAAGCCTTTCTACTCATGTGGAGCATTAATTATGCCCGAAGTCTGTAGTTGTACGTTCAGGTGCTAGCCAGCTCTTAACTTGCCATGTGCACAGTATAGCAGATATGTGGGCTGCTGTAGTACTGTTACTCAGTTTCATACAAATACTTTAAAAAATCTCATATGTAATACCTTAATCAATAAAGAAAAAAAAAAACACAAAAAGCAAGGCCAATAAAAAAAATGTGGAAAAAAAATCTCCCTTCAGAATTTTGAAAATAAACATAAGAGTAACTCAAAGGAGATAGGTCCATTAAATATTTTTAAGGAATTGGAAAGCAAAAGAAAGGAGGAATGAGGAAGAGAGAGAGGGCTATAGGACCTCAGGAGAGAGACAGGGAGGGAATAGTTTAACACTTACTAGCATCTGCTATGGGCCGGACACATATTGTTACCTTATATGATTCTTATAATAGCTCTATGAGAAAAATACCACTAACTACCTTATTTTTTACAAATGAGGACATTGAGCTCTAGAGAAGCTAAATTTGCAGGTCTGTCTGAATACACAGTTAACACCACAGTCTTACATTGCCTATGCAGGATATGAGATTTAAAAAATAGCTCTGCTTTGGAGTAGGAGGAAACTCAGAACTCTGAAGACGCTCCTGTTGCCTCTTTGGCAGGAGCAGTTTCCAGGAAAGCTGAAAGAAGGCCTGTGTGGCCATCTTCTGCTCATGCTGGTTGCAGCCGCCCAGAAGACCAGGATACTAATGCTGAGGATGATGAGGGTGATGATGAACAATTGAGGAACTTTTCCTCTTTTAAAATGCTCCAAAGGGAGTGTAGCAGTCCTTTATTTAGGTCTCTTTTGTCAGTTTGTCAGTAGAGCTTTGCATTTTCCTGCCCCTTAGTTCCCCATAAGATCATTTTTAGATTTTATTATTATAGTGAACCTGATGTTTTTAACTCCTGATTTGTTTTGCTTCAGCTGTGTTTAGGAGCAAATTTCATATTATTATAGAATTTCTCTTCAAGGATCTCTTAATGTTGAATTGCTTTTTAAAAATTTATTGATTTGAGAAAGAGAGAGAAGCAGAAACATTGATTTGTTGTTCTACTTACTTATGCATTCATTGGTTTAGTCTTGTATGTGCTCTGTCCGGGGATCGAACCACAACCTTGGCATATCGGGATGATACTCTAACCAACTGAGCTTCCCAGCCAGGGCCTACTTTTTTCTTTTTAAGTTGAGGAATTTTCTATTTATTATTTCCACCTAGAATTCTCTTATTAGCAACACCCCCCCCCCCCCCAAATCCACTGTGTTTTTATTCAGTAAGACCTTTGGAACATGGGTTTGTGCTTAAAGTTATTCAGTCAATTCCAGGGTTTTTGTTTTATTATATTTTGTTTAAAGGATAATAGCCCATCTGGTGTAGCTTAGTGGTTGAGCATTGACCCATGAACCAGGAGGTCACAGTTCGATTCCTGGCAGGGCACATACCCAGGTTGTGGGCTTGAATCCTGGTGGTGGGGTTGTAGGAGGCAGCCCATCGATAATTCTCTCTCATCATTGATGTTTCTATCTCTCTCTCCCTCTTCCTTTTTTGAAATCAATAAAAACATAATTACAAAAAAAAGGATAATAACATGTTGAGATTCTTTTGTGTGTAGTGGAAGAATTAGAACATGAGAAAATAGAACAGGGTTGCCCTTTTGCTTTATATTTTATAGTTTTAGAATATAAATTAGTGTCTTTTTTAATAAGCTGACTACATGAGATGAGGTTAGTAACACTAATGATCAGTTATTACTACCACAGATAGCTGTTTGTTTTTCATTCTGGAAGAGCAAGAATTGTATTTGGTGGTACTAACAGTTGCTTCCTAAGCAGTTATATCCAGGATTAAGTTCTGATACTGCCTCCCTCTTGACCATCAAACATCCTTTTTCTCATGCCTTTCCTTTCCTAAATATTACTCAGTTACTTATAGGATTTATTCATTTAGACATTTGTTCAACAAGCATATATTAACACCTGCTATATTGCAGGAACTTAGTTTAGGTGCCAGGTATAAAAGGATGAATAAGACAGTTGCTGCTCATGATACAATAGTAGTGATAACTTTCTAAAGATTGATAAAATAAAATATGATAGGTGTAATAATAAATATGTGTGTGTAAAATATGATAGGTGTAATAATAAATATGTGTGTGTAAAATATGATAGGTGTAATAATAAATATGTGTGTGTAAAATATGATAGGTGTAATAATAAATACATACATACAAATACTAGTAATCCATCGCGAGATATTGCGCGCAGTAGGCCGCCTGCCGCTTCCGCGGGAGACGGCAGGAGCCACAGCACGCCGCCGGGAGCCGTGCTGCTTCCCCACGAGCCATGCAGCTTCTGCAGGAGGTGGAAGCGAGTCGCCAGAACCCGTGGGAGGCGGGAGGGGGCCGCACTGCTTTTGTGGGAGGCAGCCCGCCATCTCCTCTTTGGGCCTGCGCTTGGCCCCGGAGGCTGCAGGCTGGCACCCCTGTCCCTGTCCTTGTCCACTCCAGCTCCAGGGGGCGCAGAGGCTCGCCGGCCCCCCTGTCTCTGTCTCCATCTCCACTCCAGGCCTCACCTGTGGGTGCAACCTCCTCCTGTCTGGTCATGACCCATTATGGAGTCCTGGCCTAATTTGCATGTTTCCTCTCTCTCTCTCTCTCTCTCTCTCTCTCTCTCTCTCTCTCTCTCTCTCCTCCCCCCCCTCCCTCCCTCCCTCCGAGAGAGAGAGAGAGAGAGAGAGAGAGAGAGAGAGAGAGAATGCACGCACCTAGGAGCAGCATAGTTATGGGGGACCCTACTGAAGAGAGATTTTGAACCGAGTCTTAAAGGACCAAGGGATTGAGCAGGCAACATAAGGGAGAAAGGATGTGCTGTGTGCGCAGGACATTTGCTGAAGCAAAGTTTGCACTGGATTTGACCAAATCTAAACTTCGTTCAAAGCTCTCCATCAACGGGTCTTTTTGCTTCTCTAGCTCATCTTTGATTCTTACTTAAAAGCCCTGTTTTTTCTCAATCTCATCTGTTTACTTGCTCATACCTCCTGCCTATGTCCCTAAGCTCAGAGACTCTACATGAATGACAGTCCTTCCCTCTTTATGTGATCTTGTGCAACTGTTTCTGGGTATCTGGGACTTGATTTTAGTTAAAGCTATGTTTTTTTGTAAACCTTTAACAAGATTAGAAGACTCCCTGTGAAGAGCTATAAATTAGGTTAATTTGCACAAATGCTATTCAGAGAATAGTAAAAATTCCTAAGAAGTGAAGAAAAAGTCCTTTTAGAGCCAGGATTTGAGTCCATGTGTCTTTTGCTTAGAAAAATAATACATTTGTGTAGGCACTTAATTATTGGATGGGTACATGCTGCGTGTAAGGAATTTAACAGTAGTATATAACTACTAATACAGTTTTCCTGTTGGAGATCTCCTTTTGGAATCTGTTTTGAGACTTCAGCTCTCCCAACTCTTGATTAAGGAACTTAGGAAATCCTGAACCAGGAAGCCAGGTACTAAACTCCTGGGCAATAGAATACAAAGCCCCCTGAGACGCTAGGCTCCTTAATAAGAGCCAGGGGCCTTCAGCAGAGGGGACAGAGACAAAGGTGAGCTATGGAGCTGGGAGTAGGAACCTGGGAGTTAATGGAAATGGTTGGAAAAACTTTGCAAGACCTTCAACATGGCTGTGGAGAGAGTAAGAACATGTTAGTGGAGTAAAGCTTCCCCGACTTTTCACTTTGGAAGATTGAGAAGAGGGAATGACAGCTAAATCCTGGAGGTCAAAAATACAAACAAACTTGGACACAGATTTATTTGTGAATTGCATAGTCATTTTCCAATCCTGTTTACTTTGGAAATGGTAATCTAAAGAAGGTATTGGTTAAGTAGTTGACATTTTCTTAGTGAAGAGTTAGACCTGTATATACTTAAATTGTATCCCACACTGCCTAGCAGTGATTGCTTTGACCTTTCATAGCATTTATAGCTTGAATCATCCACTTTAGCCATTAATTACATACTATATCTTGTACACCTCTCTAATTATTTTGTGTTTCCTGGACCTTTAAGTTGCACATAAGGTAACTTGTTGAATCTCTTTAGCCCTCTACTATCTCTCAATGCAGGTGCCTGGATAATAATGGATTTTTCTGGAAAAATCCTTTTAACACTGCTATTTTTTTCCTCTAGTGTTAGAAGGAGATACCAGGAAATAAGAATATTTTACAGTATTTCTTTCCACAGGAAATATGCTTAAAGAGAACTGTATGTACAAGTCCTGTGGTTAATAAAATCATTAGAGCTTTCTCAGTGATCATATGATCATATAAACAGTACAAGTTCCCTAGATCAGTGTTCCTTCTGTGGATACAAGGTTAGCTCAGGGGAGAGTGGGCCAGGAGTGAAGCCAGATTGCCTGGCAGCTGCCAGAAATTCTGGGCAGAGTGCCAGTCTTGGTTCACCTTCTAAAAATTCATCTCCAAGCATGAAAATAGAGGACTCGATCTCTGCAAGGAGTGATAGTAGCATGAGCTCTTGGACTTCCTTAGGCCCAAAGTGCTCTGTTGATGCAAGGAAAGGTGGGGGAACTGATTATTGTGAACCAGAGGCTTTGACCTCATTTAAGAATTGTAATATTTTCTTTAGCAGCTTACTTCATTATATTTCAAATTATAATTTCTTAAGTTAATAATTGTTCTTTCAATTAATGTGGGTCATATATACACATTAATATGTTCTGCCTGATAGGAAGCTGTAGGTTTAATTTCTAATAGTCATAGAAATTCTGTGCACATTATGAAGCTATTAGGATATAACAGCTGTTTCAGTTCATTTCACCCTGCAAAAGAAATTGATATAGACTAAAATGATCAGTAATTATGTATTTTGAAAGCTAAACCGCCAGTTATAGAAAGTGCTAATTTACACATTAGATACTGATAAAACTACAGGATGCTATGAGTTTCAAAGTTAGTGTTATCTTCTGCCTAAGAGTATGAAAGAGAATCTGTGCCAAAAGACATTTTCTCTCTTTGAAGTCCTCGTTTGCATTGCCTATTGTAATTTTGAAGTTGCAAATCAACAGATATGAAGAACTGCTTGATATTTTTCTAAAGAAAAAAATTATAAGGTCTGTTAGAAGGAGTAGGATCTAGAAGGATTTTGTTTTATTTCTGTTGATCAGTGCTTGCCATCTGCCTTCCGTTTAATGTTTAGAAGCATGCCTGCGTTTCCCAGTTCTGAACAGATGATGTGCATGGTTTGTTGAGATATATGTATATTCTGGATGTGTGTGTGTGTGTGTGTGTGTGTGTGTGTATACCTACAGTGCTTAAAATCACACTTGAAGTGCAAAACAGATAATGAGTCTCCATTTCTGGCTAATTTGCATATTCAGCTCTTGTACACAAAACAAAAGATTACAATGACACTGATTTTCTTTTCTACTTTAGAATCGGCATTAACCAGCTGTCAACAAATATTTTGATTAAACACTTTTCTATATTGGGGAACTTTGGGGCACATTCTTTGTATAAACATATTGTTTTCTTTGATTTCAAGGGACAGATTTTCAGTATGATTCATGGTGCATCACACCGGTAAACTGTCATGCACAAAAATATATTTTTCTCTGTAAACTTCCTTTTTACCCTTGATTTCTCTAGGGCAAAAATATGGCTCAGCACAGAATATTCCAACTCAAGATATTTGCCTGAAATGAAGGTAGTAAATAAATGTATAAAACTGCTTTAAATAAACTGAAAAATTTAAAGTATAGATTCATAAATTGGACTTTTCCAATATATTTTTAAAGACAATTTAATAGTTTCTCTAATACATTTAAAATATGATTTGACTACAGAAGTTTTGTTAATATTTTGACATATACTCATCTAGTCGTCTGTGTGAAAATATACATAAACACTATTTACAAAAATGGTATTATACACATACTATATTGAAACCTTGCATTCTCTTTCTCTCTTTCTCTCTCTCTCTCTTTCTCTCTCTCTCTCTCTCCCTCCCTCCCTCCCTCCCTCCTATTCATGTAGATGTTTTTGCATGTCAGTACATATATATCTGCTTTGTCTTTCTTAACAATAGCACAGTATTCTAATGTAATACTGTTTACTTAACTAGTTTCCTATTGAGGAACTTTTAGGCTGTTTCCAGTTTTGCTATAGAACAGTATAGTCTTTGTACACTTTCCTGATTATCTCATCACATAAGCAGAGTCAAAGGATATGATCATCTTAAAGTGTGAAACATAGCGGTAAAAGCCATGCAAAATCATTGTACCAGCTGTATATGACAGTAACTATTTCCCCACATCCTTATTAACAAGGGGTATGACCATTTTTAATCTTTTGTCAAACTGACAAGCAAGCCATGATTTCTCATTTGTTTTATTGTGCAGATTTTTTTAATTATTTGCAAAGGTAAGTGAGTATCTGCTTGTTGATAAACATCCATATTTTCATAGAAAGGATGAAATTTGTGATAGCCTGAAAGGAATGGTTGAATTTTGACTGGGTGATTTTAGAGGGTTTTTCCAATGAGGTCATCTGGGAAAGTGGTTCTCATTTGGGGGTGATTTTGCCCCCTACCTCGGGTACATTTAGCCCTGGCTGGAGACATTTTTGTAGTCACAGGTGAGGGACAGAGTGGTATTGGCATCTAGGGAGAAGAAGCCAAAGATGCTGCTAAACGTCCTACAATGTATAGGACAGCCTCCCACAACAAAGAATTATCCAGACCAAGTGTCAATAATGCCGAAGTTGAGAAACCCTGATTTAGGAGCAGGTTGCAGTAATTCCATAGGTGAAGGGGGCTTGAATTAGGATGTCTTTGCTTGAAATAGAGAAAAGAATTGCTGAGAAAGACATTTAAAAGGAAAAACAAGCCAAGCTTGGTGACTGATTAAATATGGAGGGAAAAAAGAAATTGAGTCAAAGAGAGCTTCCAAGTTTGAAACTTAGGTGGCTGGGAAATGGGATGACATTGGTGGACAGAAGTTGTATGGGAGCCAGTTTGAACTAGTTGTAGAATTATTACTTAGAAATACATAGTGACACTCCTTGCTGTTCATTTGCTTTGTTTTTATGCAGTGAGGTTATTTATTTATTTTTAAAAATAAATATTTATTGTTCAGATTATTACAGATGTTCCTCTTTTCCCCCCCCCATAGCTCCCCTCCACCCGGGTCCTCTACCCCCCACCTCATGCCCTTCCCCCCCACCACTGTCCTCATCCATAGGTGTAAGATTTTTGTCAAATCTCTTCCCGCACCCCTCATGTCCCCTTCCCCCCAAGAATTGTCAGTCCACTCCCTTTCTATGCCCCTGATTCTATTATATTCACCAGTTTATTCTGTTCATCAGATTTTTTATTGACTTGATTTTTAGATTCACTTGTTGATAGATATGTATTTGTTGTCACTTTGTTGTTCATAATTTTTATCTTTACCTTTTTCTTCTTCTAATTCTTGAAGAATACCCTTCAGCATTTCATATAATCCTGGTTTGGTGGTGATGAACTCCTTTACCTTTTTCTTGTCTGTGAAGCTCTTTATCTGACCTTCAATTCTAAGTGATAGCTTTGCTGGGTAGAGTAATCTTGGTTGTAGGTTCTTGCTGTTCATCACTTTGAATATTTCTTGCCACTCCCTTCTGGCCTGCATAGTTTCTGTTGAGAAATCAGCTGACAGTCATATGGTTACTCCCTTGTAGGTAACTAACTGTTTTTCTCTTGCTGCTTTCAAGATTCTCTCTTTGTCTTTTGCCCTTGGCATTTTAATTATGATGTGTCTTGGTGTGGTCCTCTTTGGATTCCTCTTATTTGGGGTTCTCTGCGCTTCCTGGACTTGTAATTTCTTTTACCAGGTAGGGGAAGTTTTCTGTCATTATTTCTTCTAATAGGTTTTCTTTCTTTTTTTTTTTTAAATATATTTTTATTGATTTCAAAGAGGAATGGAGAGGGAGAGAGAGAGAAACATCGATGAGAGAGAACCACCGATAGGCTGCCTCCTGCACTCCCCCCACTGGGGGATTGAGCCCATAACCCAGGCATGTGCCCTTGACTGGAATCGAACCTGGGACCCTTCAGTCCGCAGGCCGACACTCTATCCACTGAGCCAAACCAGCCAGGTCTCTTCTAATAGGTTTTCAATATCTTGCTCTCTCTCTTCATCTGGCACCCCCATAATTCGGATGTTGGTACACTTGAAGTTGTCCCAGAGGCTTCTTACACTGTCTTCATATTTTTGGATTCTTTTTTCTTTTTGCTTTTCCGGTTGGGTGTTTTATGCTTCCTCGTATTTCAAATGTTTGATTTGATTCTTGGGATCCTCTAGTCTACTGTTGAATTTCTGTATATTATTCTTTATTTCAGACAGTATATGCTTAATTTCTCACTGGTCCTTTTCCATTTTTTTGGCATTCTCATTAAGATTCTTGAAGGTCTCACTAAGTTCCTCGGAGGTCTCACTAAGTTTCTCGAGGTTTCTAGAAGATTCTTGAGTAACCTTATAACTGTGATTTTGAACTCTATATCCAGTAGTTTGCTTTCCTCCATTCTTTCATTCATGACATGTTTCTTTGTCTCCACATTTTGGCTGCTTCCCTGTTTTGATGGAGTGGTTTTGTGTGGTAGGTGTCCTATAGGGCCCAGTGGCTCAGCCTCTCCAATCACCTGAGGTGGACACTCTTGGTGCACCCCTTTGTGGGCTGGGTGTACAGTCTTGTTGTAGTTAAGCCTTGATTGCTGTTGGTGTCACTGGGAGGAATTGACCTCCAGGCCAATTGGCTGTGAGGACCCGCTGTGTCTATAATGGAAGAACTGCTGTGCTGGAGACACCCTTATGGGGCAGGACTTGCTTCAGTGGGGCTTTGGTGCTCACTGAGTCTGCCTCTTGAGTGTGTCACTTATGGATGTGAGGAGTTGAAATCTGGTATCGTCTCACACTGACCACTAGGTATACTGGATCCTGGGTCTCCAAGGAGGTGCAAAGTCAGCTACTGCCTGCGGCCCCCCAGCAGGAGCTACAGCGAGATCTGTAGATTTCTCCTCTTTGTTTGAGGTTTGGAAGTTTTGGAGCTCTCTGACCCAGCTGCAGTTTGTTAGGTTAAGCTGTGAAAGGACATGCAATTCATATGCAAAAGCCGTTGCGCATAGCTTGGGTGGGGTTGTAAATTGGGTGGGGCGGGGTCTCAGGGAATCCCCAGGGCCGAACAAACAGCAATGGCTGCCAGTCAGCCATCTCTGCTTCTCCACATCTCCGTGTCCCCGCGTCCCGTGCCCCCACACAATAACAATGATCCCTGTGAGCACCTCTGCAAGAAAGCCACCCTCGCTTTCTGACCTGATGCCAGACAGTCCAGTTTCTCCCCGTAGGTGTCTGGGTCCCCAGATTCTTGCCGGAAACTGGAGTTCAGAGCAGTCAGGAGTTTGTATCTCCCTTCCGATTGAAAAAACAGTGCACCCAGTTACCAACCTGATTCGCTCTTCCATGCCTCTGCACCTCCTACCTAGTCTCAATGCGCTTTTTTCTTTCCTTCTAGTTGTAGAACTTCTACTCAGCCAGCTTTCCCGTGGTTGTGGATGATAGTCTTTTTGTCTTTTAGTTGTAGTTTTGGTGTGGTTGTGAGAAGAGGCAGCACGTACATGTGTATACCTTATGCCACCATCTTGGTTTTTCCTATACAGTGAGGTTTTAATTTTATACTTGGTGCCAGGATTGTGTTGGATTTTAGATTACAAAATCTCTAACTGGTACCAAACATTTATTTGACCTCAATTTCCTCTTTCTGAAATGTTCTTCTTTCATCTCTACTACCGAAATCATGTCTATATATTTAGAAAGATGAAGTGCTATTTTCTCTGGGAAATCTTCCTTGATCTCCCCAAATGAAATAAAACTGGTTTTGTTTTTCATTTAGTAAACAAATACTATCAAACTCCTGTTACAGGATGGGCCCTGTGCTATGTACTAGAGCTATGGTGGCGAGCTTTAAACACACATCCCTGTCTTGTGGAGTTTACAGCTTTGTAGGAGTGTCAGATATTGAACAAAATAACCACATGTAAAGGAAGAATTATAGGCTATGGTAAATGCAGAGAAAGAAAAACACAAGTGAGCATTAGTGGTATAAAGAAAAGAACAGTTTTAAAAAAAAGAAGAGTACAATTTCAGCTGGGTGAGTCAGAGAAGTTTTCAGGGAAGTGATATTTAAGTGGAGACCTAAGTGATGATTAGGAGTTAAGTAGGCAAAGGAAAAAGGAGAAAGCATTTGAAGCAGACAGAAAGGAAAACCTGGAGGGAGCAAAGAACTTGGCCTGTGTAAGGAAATGAAAGGAAATTAGTGTGGTTGGAGAGTGGTGGTGAGAGAGAGTGGGGAGGTAGGTAAAGACCAGGTTGTTCAGGCCCATTAAAGAGAGTGTAGTCCTTCGAAAGTGTAGTCCCTGCGAAAGGGTGTTGTGCTAGGATGTGACGTGATCTTACTTGAAGTAAGATAGATTAGGTGGGTGAGAGTGGAAGCAGGGAGGCCTTGCTATATATATAGTTCAGGAGGAATATGCTGGCTGCTTGTGTAAGGATGGCAGCTGGGCAGCTGGGCATAATGAGATTCTCCTGTAATGATAGCAGGTTATGATAGCAGGGGAAATGGATTTGAGGTGTGTTCTTCAGCTTGTGAGACTTGTAAGGAATGTTGCTATATATGGATATATAGGCTTGGAGAGAAAACGGAGGTCTGGGCTAGATTAGAGGAAGACATTTGAAGCCAGAGGAATTGATTAGATTAGAAAGAGATAGAATGTAGTAGATCATAGAAAGAGAGAGGAAAAAAAGGGTTTAGAACTGAGTCTGAGGTACTGTCAACAAAGAAGAGAAGTCAACAAAGGAATTGGGGAAGGAGCAGCCAATAAAGGAAGTGAGGACAATCAGGAAAGTGTGGTTGCTGCAAGATCAAGTAGATGAGGAATGAGAAGTATCCATTGAATTGCATTGGCAACATAGAGGGCACGGTTCACCTTGGCAGAGTAGTTTTACTGATGTGGTGGAGTGGAAGTCAGATTATAGTTGGTTGATACATGAAATGTGTGATTTATAATAAAATTAAAAATGCACATACCCATTGACTCAGCAATCTCCACTTTTTAAACTTGTGATAAAATTCATTCAAAGGAAATATGTATGTAAGAATGCTTATTGCAGCACTGTTAATAGAATAAAAAACTGTGAAAGTATCCAGTGCCCATCAATACGGGAATTCATTAAAATTAGAAAGAATAAATTGTATCCATATGAACTGTCTGAGAAGGCTTTCCATAAATATTGTTATATGAAAAACACATGATGTAGATTCTGTGTTAATTATGACATTTCTTTTGTCAACAAACTACCTTAAATATGTATATAAATGTTTGTATGGATTTATATAAGCACTAGAGGCCTGGTGCATGAAATTCATGCACGGGGGTTGGGGCAGGGGTCCCCTCAGCCAAGCCTGCACCCTCTCCAATCTGGGACTCCTTCGGGGATGTACGACTGCCAGGGATTGGGCCTAAACTGGCAGTTGGACATCCCTTTTACAACCCTGGACTGCTGGCTCCTAATCGCTCACCTGCCTGTCTGCCTGGTTGCCCCTAAATGCCCCCCACTGCTGGCCAGGTCATTCCCAACTGCCCCCTCCCTGCCGGCCTGGTTGCTCCTAACTGCCCCCCCTCCCCGCCTGCCAGCCTGGTCACTTCTTACTGCCCCCCCCTGCTAGCCTGGTTGCCCCCAACTGCTCTCCTCTACTGGCCTGGTCACCCCCATCTGCCCTCCTCTGCTGGCCTAGTCACCCCTAACTGCCCCCCACTGCTGGCCTGATTGTCCCCAACTGCCCCCCCTGCTGGCCTAGTCACTCCTCACTGCCCCCCCCTGCCAGCCTAATCGCCCCCAACTACACCCCCCTGCCAGGCTGGTTGCCCTAACTGCCCCCCCTCCCGCCTGGTTGCCTCTTACTGTCCCCCGTGCTGGCCTGGTCGCCCCCAACTGCCCCCCCCTGCCAGCCTGGTCACCCCCTACTGCCCCCCCTGCCAGCCTGGTCGCCCCTCATGGCCCTCCCGCTGGCCTGGTCACCCCACGCAGCCTGCTGTTCAGTCATTTGGTCGTCCCTCACTAACCCCCTGTCAGCCTGGTCGCCCCACGCAGCCTGCTTGTTCAGTTGTTTGGTTGTTCCTCACTACCCCCCCTGCTGGCCTGGTTGAGGGCAGCCATCTTGTGAGGGTGTGAGGGTTAATTTGCATATTACCTCTTTATTATATAGGATAGAGGATGGTGTGGGAGAATACACATTAAATTTTAATATTAATTACTTCAGGAAAATGAAGATGGGGTAAGGAAAGTGGAAAGGTAGTATTTGATTTTTATTTGTCTTTTAGTTTATTTGCTATAACATCATTTTTTAAATTAAAAAGGGAGTTGAACTTTAAAGAAGCTCTGGGAGGTGAGGAAATGGAGAAAGAATTGATAACTCTTTTGAGAAACTTTGCTGTAAAGGTGAGTAAAGATACAGGATGGAAGCTAGAAGTGAATGTGCTTTTTAGGGATGAGAGGTACTAAAGCATGTTTAATGCTGATGAAAGGATCCAGGAGAGAGAGTGAAGAGGGAGCAGGAAAGATAGCCCATGGAATGAGTTCCAGACTGCGAGCGCCAGAGTGATGGCTTCTTCTTCCTTTCGGATACTGGAACAAAATCCTCAGCTGAGAGGGAGGGGTAGCTGGAGGTTTGAGTAGAGTGGAGAAAGGGAGGACATAGGTATTGCAGACAGAGGGAGAGTAAGCTAACTGGGGAAACTCTGTGGCATGCTGGGCAGGGTTTATTGCCAGGCAGGGTTCATTGTGAGTGAGATTGGGAGGCAGGATCTTCCAATAGTAATTCCATCAGCATCTGGTGTTTCTTTTCTGGTGAAATTCAGGTTACTCAGGTTAATGTTCAGAGAAGTAAGTGGTTGAGGGCTCTGGTGGGAGTTAGTCCAGTGTAATAGAAGGTGGGAAGGGCAAGAAAGTGAGAGTATTTGCTAAGACCCAAAAGAAAAGTCTAGAGATAATTGCTGATGGGATAATAATAATAATTGTTCATATCCCGGTGCTGTTTTGTATTTTTGTTTTATGTTGACACCACTGTCTCGACCACCACTTACCAGTTTTAAATGAATATAAAGAACAGCTCTTTGACTTGACTGTTAACTATGAACAACATGTAGCTATTTTCTGGCTTTCTTATAGCTCTTATAAACAGATCCTGGGGCTTATCTTTAAATATAAAACTTACATAAACATGTGAGTGTGCCCAAAAAGCAAACTAAGAAAATGTAGTAGGTTTAATTGAAACAGAATATGGCCCAGATGGTGTTATTGCCATTGCCCATGTTTTACTTAGAGGATGGTGCCTTGTTCGTGAACTTTTAATTGCTTGGTTAATTGAGAGATTACTTTGAACATTGTTGGTGAACAATACTCATTATTTGACTGTTACCCCATTGGTTTTATCAGTTTGTTATTTATGTTGTCATCTTAGAAAAGACACGACCGATAGATATGACATCTTTGGAACAGACCTTAGGAATATGTTTTATTCCTGTCATAATGTGTTTTAAAATACACCCTACAGAAATTGGTTCTGAAAAACACTAACTCACATATTGATCTGTGGAGGTTTTGCGTTTGTGTGTGTGTGCTTTTTAAATATAAATTATTACTTTACAAGAAGCCCGGTGCACGAAATTCGTGCACGGCGGGGGGTTGTCCCTCAGCCCAGCCTGTACCCTCTCCAATCTGGGACTCCTGGAGGGCAGTCGGACATCCCTCTCACAATCCAGGACTGCTGGCTCCCAACTGCTTGCCTGCCTGCCTTCCTGATTGCCCCTAACCGCTTCTGCCTGCCAGCCTGATCACCCCCTAACCACTCTGCTGCCAGCCTGGTTGATGCTTAACTGCTCCCCTGCCAGCCTGTTTGCCCCCAACTTCCCTCCTCTGCCAGCCTGGTCACCCCTAACTGCCCTCTCCTGCAGGGTTGATCACCTCCAACTGCCCTCCCTTGCAAACCTGGTCCCTTTCAACTGCCCTCCCTTGCAGGCCTGGTCCCTCACAACTGCCCTCCCTTGCAGGCCGGGTGCCTCCCAACTGCCCTCCCCCGCTGGCCATCTTGTGGTGGCTATCTTGTGTCCACATGGGGGCAGTATCTTTGACCACATGGGGGCAGCTATATTGTGTGTTGCAGTGATGATCAATCTGCAGATTACTCTTTTATTAGATAGGATAGAGGCCTGGTGCAGGGGTGGGGGCCAGCTGGTTTGCCCTGAAGGGTGTCCCTGATCAGGGTGGGGTTCCCTTGGGGTGTGGGGCAGCCTGAGCGAGGGGCCTGTGGTGGTTTGCAGGCCGGCCATGCCTCCTGGCAACCCAAGAGGAGGCCCTGGTATCTGGAATTTATTTTCCTTCTACAATTGAAACTTTGTAGCCTGGAGCAGAGCCAAGCCTGCTGTTCCCTCCGGGGCGGCAGCCATTTCTGTGGCAGTTAATTCACCTTCTACAATTGAAACTTTATAGCCTTAAGCGGGTGAGCCCGGCCAGGGTGTGCGGAAAGCTTTGCTTCCCCTGTTGCCGGCGGCAACCCTGGCCTGCTCTCTCAAGCTCCATTCTGCCGCCATTTGTTTGAATTTGTTTACCTTCTATAATTGAAACTTTGTAGCTTGAGTGGAGGCTTAGGCCTGGCAACGGCAGGTGGAAAGCTTGGCTTCCTCTGTTACCTAGGAAACCTTGCTCTCTGTGGCTGTAGCCATCTTGGATTGGGGTTAATTTGCATACTCGCCCTGATGGGCTGGTGGGCGTGGCTTATGTAGCGGAGTGATGGTTAAGTTGCATATTACCATTTTATTAGTGAGGGTTTTTAAAATGGAATTATCTAAGGAGTGTTGGTAATAAGAATGGATGCCTTCTGAGTACTAGGTGCTTTTACATAATTTTTTCCCAGTTCTTACAACTCTTGGAGACTGGTTTGATTATTCTCATTTTAAAATGAGAAAGGTTAAGTACTTTGTCCAAGATCTCAAAACCAGAAAGGTCTAGGATTTTTAACCCAGATATGGCTAGCTTCAAAGACAGTTATAGCATACAGTGTCATTGAGAAAGAGCCCTTTCACACAGTTAAATAACTTCTTTCCTTTTATTTTTAAGACTTAGCAGATATGTGTTTGGGTCTGGGATCTCACTGTTTTGGGGGAGCTTTTTTATAATACTGGCTTTATCAAGGGATTCTGACAAAGTCCTCAAATGATATCCTAACACCTTGTTTTTATAAACAGGTAGAGCCTCATCAGCGACTTTTGGAGGTTTACATACTGTCATAATGCCTGAAAGAAGGACAAAGTTATTGTTTATTAGCTAAGATATGGTTTATAGCACAGGTAATGCCCAAAAAGAATCTTTGTCACTATAATTGTGCTCAGAAAGCTGGTTAGGAACTTTAAGTATTTCATTTGGTCTTTCCTGGGAGCCACGCATTATTGTCCAAATATTGTATTTCACAAATGAGGAACGTGAGACTCAATGTAATGAACTTATAATCATACAACTAGACACAACATCTGGGATGGAAGCCCAGTTTTGTCTGAAGCTAAAGGTCTTTTTTAATACACTGTGCTGTGTTTTCTGTCTCTGTTTATCGTCTTTTGGCATTGTCTTTGTTTTTCTGTGAGGCTTCAAAGATTAAAAAAAAAATTTTTTTTATTCTGTACTTCAGAATTCTGAAGTAATAGCTTTTACTTTAGGGCAATCAACACACACACCTTATAGGACAAGGGTAATATCCATATGCTACATATTTTTTAATCTTCTAAAAGCACTTAGTACCCTCAGTGGATCCAGATTCTGGCAGCTGTCAGATGTACATTTGGATACTTAAACAAGTGAAGATTTTAATTTTGCTGCTATGGTTGGTGAATGGTGCCAGGTTAAAATCATTTCCATTATTAAAGAGTGAGATGCTTATGAGGTATCATTTTATTCAGTCTGTTTATACTGTGATGCTAAAACATGCAGACAGGCAATATTAAATGTAGAATGTTAGGTTGTGCTTCTCAAATGTGCTTCTAGTCCTCTGAGAAACTCTTCTCATTCCTGAAGACAAGCATTTCTATGATGTCTGTGGCCTTTTATTAATGGGCGCTCATGTTTTCTGAATATTCATTGTCTCTTGCCTTGCAGTCGCAAAGGTTGAGTAGGGAAACAGAAGTCATCATAATATAAAAACATTCACTGATAAACTGTCCACGTGTACAATTAGTTCCCATTCAAACATTCATCCCTGATGAATACCATCCCTGCCCATCCTATTATTCAGTGTTTCACTGATAGTTGGGAAGATGTAACAATCACTGTACTTGATAGAAGTCAAATGGCAGATTTTGCAAAAATATCTAATCTAATGATAGACAAATATGCAAATTGACCATACCTCCGACACACCCAGAAGCCACGCCCACAAGCCATGCCCACCACCCAATCAGAGCGAGTATGCAAATTAACCCAAACCAAGATGGCTACAGCCACAGAGAGCAAGGTTTCCTAGGTAACGGAGGAAGCCAAGCTTTCTGCCAGCCGTTGCAGGCCTAAGCCTCCACTCAAGCTACAAAGTTTCAATTATAGAAGGTAAACAAATTCAAACAAATGGCGGCAGAATAGAGCTTGAGAGGGCAGGCCAGGGTTGCTGCCGGCAACAGGGGAAGCAAAGCTTTCCGCACACCCTGGCCGGGCCCACCCGCTTAAGGCAACAAAGTTTCAATTATAACCCCAACACAAATGGCTACGGGCCTCGGAGGGAGCCCCAGGCTTGGCCCTGCTCCAGGCTACAAAGTTTCAATTGTAGAAGGAAAATAAATTCCAGATACCAGGGCCTCTGCTTGCATTGCCAGGGGGCGTGGCCTGCCTGCAAACCACCACAGGCCCCTCGCTCAGGCCGCCCCACGCCCCAAGGGAACCCCATCCTGATCAGGGACACCCTTCAGGGCAAACCAGCTGGCCCCCACTCCTGTACCAGGCCTCTATCCTAGCTAATAAAAGAGTACTATGCAGATTGATCATCACTGCAACACACAATATAGCTGCCCCCATGTGATCAAAGATACTGCCCCCATGTGGACACAAGATGGCCACCACAAGTTGGGAGGCACCCGGCCTGCAAGGGAGGGCAGTTGAGAAGGACCAGGCCTGCAAGGAAGGGCAGTTGGAGGTGATCAACCCTGCAGGAGAGGGCAGTTAGGGGTGACCAGGCTGGCAGAGGAGGGAAGTTGGGGGCAAACAGGCTGGCAGGGGAGTGGTTAGGGGGTGATCAGGCTGGCAGGCAGAAGCGGTTAGGGGCAATCTGGAAGGAAGGCAGGCAGGCAGGCAGGCAAGCAGTTGGGAGCCAGCAGTCCTGGATTGTGAGAGGGATGTCCGACTGCCCATTTAGGCCCGATCTCAGGGATCGGGCCTAAACGGGCAGTCGGACATCCCTTGAGGGGTCCCAGATTGGAGAGGGTATAGGCTGGGCTGAGGGACAACCCCCCTCTGTGCACGAATTTTGTGCACCGGGCCTCTAGTCCTATGTAATAAAAGCCCAGTATGCAAGTCGACCCGGGCAACAACCAGTCGCTATGATGCGCACTGACCACCAGGGGGCAGATGCTCAATGCAGGAGCTGCCCCTAGCCCGCAGGCCCCCGGCCAGCCAAGGTGGGTGCCAGTGAAGGCCCCCTGATCACCCTGCCGGTCACCCCACAGATCAGTCCTGATCTCCGACCAGGCCTAGGTACCCTACCCGAACACTAATTTTGTGCACCGAACCTCTAATCCTACCTAATAAAAGAGTAATATGCTAATTGACCGTACCTTCGCTATGCCCACAGCCATTCAGGGCGCTATGCAAATTAACCCAGCAAAGATGGCGGCCCCCACGCGCTGCCCCGCCCCCCCATCACTGAGGGACCCAGGCGGCAGCTGGCGGCGCGGGTCGGGGGCGATCACTGAGGGATCCCGGTGGCTGGTGGCGCGGGGCGGGGCAGCGGCAGCGGGGGCGATCACTTCACTGAGAAGGTCCCGGGCGGCCGGCGGCACAGGGCAGGGGTGATTGCTGAGAGGGACACGGGTGCCCGGTGGCGAGGGGCGGGGGCAATCGCTGAGAGGAACCCGGGCAGCCGGCGGTGTGGGGCGGGGCGATCACTGAGAGGGACCCTGGCGGCTGGCGGTGCTGGGCGGGGGCGATTGCTGAAAGGGACCCGGGCAGCTGGCTGTCTGGGGTGGGGGCGATCGCTGAGAGGGACCTGGGCGGCCGGCAGCACGGGGCTGGGCAGCGGCAGCGCCCGCCCTGTGCCGCTGGCCGCCGCAGCTCCCATTGCGATCGCTGAGAGGAAAATTGGTGCCGGCAGCCAGGTGAAGGAAGGTCTATTGCACGAATCTTCATGCAACGGGCCACTAGTCCTACCTAATAATCCTACCTAATAATAGACAAATATGCAAATTGACCATACCTCTGGCACACCCACAAGCCACGCCCACCATCCAATCAGAGCGAGCATGCAAATTAACCCAAACCAAGATGGCTACAGCCACAGAGAGCAAGGTTTCCTAGGTAACAGAGGAAGCCAAGCTTTCCACCTGCCCTGGCCAGGCCTAAGCCTCCACTCAAGCTACAAAGTTTCAATTATAGAAGGTAAACAAATTCAAACAAATGGCGGCAGAATGGAGCTTGAGAGAGCAGGCAGGGTTGCCGCCGGCAACAGGGGAAGCAAAGCTTTCCGCACACCCTGGCCGGGCTCACCCGCTTAAGGCTATAAAGTTTCAATTGTAGAAGGTGAATTAACTGCCACAGAAATGGCTGCCGCCCCGGAGGGAACAGCAGGCTTGGCTCCGCTCCAGGCTACAAAGTTTCAATTGTAGAAGGAAAATAAATTCCAGATACCAGGGCCTCCTCTTGGGTTGCCAGGAGGCATGGCCGGCCTGCAAACCACCACAGGCCCCTCGCTCAGGCCGCCCCACACCCCAAGGGAACCCCACCCTGATCAGGGACACCCTTCAGGGCAAACCAGCTGGCCCCCACCCCTGTACCAGGCCTCTATCCTATCTAATAAAAGAGTACTCTGCAGATTGATCATCACTGCAACACACAATATAGCTGCCCCCATGTGGTCAAAGATACTGCCCCCATGTGGACACAAGATGGCCACCACAAGATGGCCACCACAAGTTGGGAGGCACCCGGCCTGCAAGGGAGGGCAGTTGAGAAGGACCAGGCCTGCAAGGGAGGGAAGTTGGAGGTGATCAACCCTGCAGGAGAGGGCAGTTAGGGGTGACCAGGCCGGCAGATGAGGGAAGTTTGGGCAAACAGGCTGGCAGCAGAGTGGTTAGGGGGTGATTAGGCTGGCAGGCAGAAGCGGTTAGGGGCAATCAGGAAGGCAGGCAGGCAGGCAGGCAGGCAGGCAAGCAGTTGGGAGCCAGCAGTCCTGGATTGTGAGAGGGATGTCCGATTGCCCGTTTAGGCCCGATCCCATCAATCGGGCCTAAACGGGCAGTCGGACATCCCTTGAGGGGTCCCATATTGGCGAGGGTACAGGCTGGGCTGAGGGACAACCCCCCTCCGTGCACGAATTTCGTGCATCGGGCCTCTAGTAGAAAATAAAAGTTTAATGGAATCAAGAAAAGTGATGTTGAAGAAATGCCAGACTTGCACGCAAAGTCATTGGCAAGTGAAATTCTGGTAGTATTAGACCCGTGAGTGAAGAGGAGAAAATTCACATTAGGTATTTCAAGAGAAGGGAAAGTTGGTGGTGTCCAAGTATTTTTGGAAGAATCTCTGTCACTATAATTGTGCTCAGAAAGCTAGTTAGGAAATGTTAGAAAACCTATACCAAAAGGTATCTAATAATTGTTTACTACTACTGCTACTACTATTATTTTGGTTAGCACATAATTGCATTTATTATTTACATTTTGTTAAATAGTAGATAAAATATATTTGATTTCTCAATTTTTTAATTTAATGAAACCTTTCCTCCCCACATTCACTATGAAATTTTGGTCCCTATTTTAAGTGAATTGACTTTTAATGTCCTTTTTCAGATGACTGTTGTTCTGGAATAATGAGAACCTCCTGTGATGAGTTTATACTTGTCTTTATGTATCTGCATGTCGTTCCTCTCCAGTTATGTCAGTAATGAGCAACAGCAGCAAACACTGGCGTGGCCAGTTAGATATAAGGTGCCTCATCCTGAGTCAAACTGTCTTTTAACCAGTGAGGCAAAGAAACAGAACCTCAATGAGCCGTAGTTTCTTCTAGAACAGATCCCAGCAGTTTAGGCGTCTATCGTGGAGAAAGGACTTTAGGTCACTCATTAAATCAAAATGCATTACATAAAGAAAGATTTCCATTTTGGGGGTGGTTGAGGGGAATGCAGTAGTTTTTTTATTTTTGAAGTCTTTGTTTCTCCAGTAGCATTACCTGTAGGTTTAATGTTACTCAGATTCCTAGATGAATATATTTTGGAGCTTCCCTAGTCCATTTGAAAAGAAAAAATGTGTTTGTAACTTGACCAGCCTTAATTTGGCCTACTGGTGGACTTGGCAGGCTCAGCTGCAGCAGCAAGAGTGGAGTCTAATGTACTCTGCTGGCTGCTCTCACTACAGCCATGGTCTGGATGCCCATTATTTCTGCAGAGGATCTTCCTTTTCAGATTGTTCTTAAAGTTGTGGAGTCTGTGGGATACCCTGTGGTAGTGTCAGTTTCAGAGACTTCAGTATTTCCTGGGTTTTAAAATATATATAAAGAACATATATTAGTTGAAAATGCAGTGCATAGTTGATTTTTTGTAACTTCCAACAACATGCAAGCCCTGTTCAAAGCAAAAGCAGAAGATTGGTTTTTTTTGAGACCTGCAAAGTAATATATACCTTAAAGCCATTCTCCAAATGGAGCTCATTCATTACGACCCCAATTTACATTCTTGCTTCCCTTGAACTTAGGCCAGAATATTTATCTGTGCGATTTAAGTAGCAACACATTAGTTAAGTGCTTGATTTAAAGTAGCTGGCATTTCAATTTATCTTTCTTTTATTGGAAAAGTTTTTCCTTTTGAGAGGGGTTGAATTAGTCATTGTGTGGTTTAGATAAGACCCTTGATCTGGGGACAGAACATTTCAGAATTTGGAGTTGTCTGTAGTACCTGTGTGAGGGACATGTCATGAATCTCTTAATAGTTGTGAGATTGCTTTTCACTGAAAAGTATGATGCGTGGCTGGCTCCTTCTCCTCTATTTTATGGCCAATCATGCAGCTCATATATCTTGCTAACTATGAATCTTAATTTATATTTACCCAAAGATTTTACTCTCAGATTCACCTTCTTAGAGCTGAAAAGGTTCAGTGCCATATGGTTTATTTTTATTAGTATGATTAAGAGTGTGTTTTCATTAAACTATACCATCTGTTTGTTATAAGAAGAAAATAGGTAAATACAGTAATTCTCCTTTATCTACAGGGGATACATTCTAAGACCCCTGGTGGATGCCTGAAACCATGGATAATACCAAACCCTATACATATGTTTTTTCCTATACATATATACCCATGATAAATTTTAATTTATGAATTAGGGACAGAAAGAGATGAACAACAATCACTTATAATAAAATAGAACAGTCATAATATACTGTGATAAAAGTTATGTGAATGTGGTCTCCCTCTTTGAGAATATCTTATTGTACTGCACTCATCCTTCCTGTTGTGATGATGTGAGGTAACACAGTGCCTATGTGATGAGAAGAATCCTATAGGGAGGTGAATGATGCAGGCATTGCAGGCTATCATTGACTTTCTGACAATATGTCAGAGTAGGATCATGTGCTTCCGGTGGTCCTAGATATCCAGCCATGACGATGTGGATAGTTGGATGTCAGCGGCAGATGATATCGATGGTTGGGGATGCTTAATAGTTTTTTTTTTAATCTTTTCTGAAATCTTTTGGAAGAACATTGTAATTGGATATTGTCGTCTCTTTCTTTTTAACTCATCAAAGTGTTGCTGCTTGTAATCCTTCAGTGATCATATGGGTGACTTTAATGCTACATCCCACCCAAAGATTGTATTCCATAAATTTTATAAAATAAGAGTTACTTGAATATAAGCACTGCAGTACCATGGCAGTCATTCTGATAACCCAGATGGCTATTAAGTCACTAATGGTGAGTATTGTATATAGCATGGATAAGCTGGACAAAGGGATGATTCTCATCAGGGGACGGAGCAGGTCAGTGTAAGATTTTATGATAGTATTCAGAATGGCACACAATTTAAACTTACGATGCCTGGCTGGTGTGGCTCAGTGGTTGAGCGTTGACCTATGAACCAGGAGGTCACAGTTTGATTCCTGGTTGGGGCACATGCCTGGGTTGCAGGCTTGATCCCCAGTGTGAGGCATACAGGAGGCAGCCGATCAATGATTCTCTCTCAGCATTGTTTCTATCTCTCTCTCCCCTTCCCTTCCTCTCTGAAATCAATAAAAATAATTAAAAAAAAACTTATAAATTATTTCTGAAATTTTTCATTTAATATATTTTTTTTAATAATTGGAAGGGATTTTAATAAAGAGGCTATTTACAAAGATATAGGGAAGAATCCAATAAGGCAGAAATCTGGCCCCAAGGACTGAAGTCATCAAGGGGAGTGTAGCTGTATAGAGAAGGCTGTCTGATGGGAGATGTGGCCTCTGGGCCCACCTCCTTCTCCTCTGCCCCCTGCCCTCTAGTTTTCTGTTAGTGCCTCCTATTGGCCAAACAGAAGCCAGAGAGCAAGGGAGCCCATTGATTCAGGGTCCATTTAATATTTTTGGACCACAGTTGATCGCAGGTAACTGAAATTGGAAGCAAAATTGCAGATAATGCGGGGACTACTGTACTTTGATGTATTTGTTTTTTAAATCTCCATCCAATTAGCTAATAAGTATAAATCTCTTAGATTGCATTATTTAGAAAATACTTTACAAAAATTTTTAAATGTATGTATTGAAGCAATAGCTCCTTCAGGGAAGATTTTAGCTATCTGTTTGGTCAGTGTGTACCTTGCATTATATCACATATAGAGTAAAATTTCAGAAAATGTGTTGAAGTTATCTAAGAATGGTATTTTATATTGTAAAAATATAGACATATATTATCAGGTTGGAATTACATTTAGCAGACTGAATAATTGATGGCTTCTCATTCCTGGTCTAGTGCCTGGCCCGGAGTTGGCATTCAATGACTGTTTCTTCAGTTAGCTAATTAATTAATTGATTTATTTTTGTGAGAATTTAGTCTGAGGACTAAATGAGGTTTAGAATAGTCATGTAATCTTTATTATAATAATGTATTTTAATAATCCTTCAAGAACAGACCTTGGAAAAGATTTTCCGTTTACAGTATTTAAAAGGGTATGATATAGTCTCAAAAACACAATTTATTTTTTCTTATATACTAGAGGCCTGGTGCATGAAATTTGTGCATGGGGGGGGGTCCCCTCAGCCCAGCCTGCACCCTCTCCAATCCAGGACCCCTCGGGGGATGTCCGACTGCCAGTTTAGGACCGATCCCAGAAATCGGGCCTAAACTGGCAGTCAGACATCCCTCTCACAATCCTGGACCACTGGCTCCTAATCACTCACCTACCTTCCTGCCTGGTTGCCCCTAACTGCCCCCCACTGCCGGCCTGATCGCCTCTCACTGCCTCTGCATGCACCTAACTGACCCCCACCAGCCTGGTCGCTCCTAATTGCCCCCCCCCCCCCCCGGCCTGGTTCCCCCCAACTGCCCTCCCTCCCCTGCAGGCCCAGTTGCCCCCCTGCAGGCCTGGTCCCCCAAAACTGCCCTCCCTCCCCTGCAGGCCCGGTTCCCCCCAACTGCCCCCCCCTACTGACCTGGTAGCCCCACGCAGCCTACTGTTCAGTCGTTTGGTTGTTCCTCACTAACATCCCTGCCAGCATGGTCGCCCCACACAGCCTGCTGTTCAGTCGTTTGGTCGTCCCTTACTAATCCCCCTGCTGGCTTGGTCATAGGCTGCCATCATGTGAAGGCGTGAGGGTTAATTTGCATATTATCTCTTTATTATATAGGATACCTTTGTTGAGTTTTGCTTTATTTGTTATTCTTTCCATTGAAACTCATAGGTAGTATTCTTTCTGTCTAGATCTCTGTTTTTAATGAGTCTTCAAGAGTCCAATTAATATATGTATAACCCAGGGGTCCCTTGGAGTCTTCCAGTCCATGCACTCTAGGTAAGAGTGCCTCAGACCCCCCAATTCCATGGTCTTGGGAAATCTCCAAAGATATCTGAGAGGTCCTAGGACTTTACTTCTTTACAGCTGCCCTGACTCTGATTTTCTTTATCCTTTGTGCTAAATTTGTGCTGCATCATGTTGTCCCAGATGTGAAACTCAACACAGCTTATAGTTCCTTCAGAAGAGTCCTCTCCAACAGAAGCATTAGCGACAGAGGTAGACTTTTTCAGGCTTTCACTGGGAGAAGGGAAGAAAGATTTAACATTCGTTCCATTAGTAATGGAACAAATGTTAAAAATCTTTTAAACTGTATTAAATATTTTTTATTTATTCAGCAAAATATATTTAATAAGTCCAGCATTGATCTTGGCATTGGGTAGTTAAGGATGAGCAAAAAGAAGACAGGTCCCCATTTTCATAGAGCATATAGATCAGTAGGGGAGCCAGGTAATCAAGCAGACACACAGATTGATGTAAAATTCTAACTGTGATAAGTGTTGTGAAAAAGAGGTACATGGTACTTGAGAACATTTAATGGAGAGATTTGACCTTACTGGGGATGTGGGTGGGTGAAGATTAAAAGGAATTATCTGGCCAAGGAGGGTATGGGGGTGGAGGAGTAAGAGGCGAGAGGCAAAAACAGGTTTCTTGTACACTTCCATCTCTTAGTGCCCAATCTTGTTGGCTCTCTTTCCCTCCAGATTTCCCCTTCGAGCTTTCAAGCTTTTCTTCCTCTATTAGGCAGAGCACTTCTGCTAATCTCCAGGTCCTATCCAAAAATTAAATTTTATAAGACACATCATGTTCCTGCCAGGATTTCACTCCCCAGATTAAGAAAACTCTTCTAAACCACACATTGGCAACATGATTTATTCAATTTTTATTCATTCATTCAACAAATACTTATTGGGCACTTGTTCTCTGCAGTTTGCCTCCTACGAGCTAGGGATATAATCCTCAAGGATTTTACAGTCCAGTTGGGGGAGCGCTCAATTAAAACTCCTTACAAGACAGTTGGGCTTATGAAAAGCAAAAATTTCTTTTGTGATATATGAGGTAGTTACAGATGTATATTATAGATGCATCAGAATGAAACATACAAAAATGTGACTTTCAACCTAAAATAAAATTTGAAAGTTGCATATGGCTTATTTTCCATACTATTAAATTATCAAATTGAGTATATACAATTAAATCTTTTTAAAATTTATGTATGAATATAATTCTCTCAAAGCAGACTTGCCTGTTGTTGATGTTGTTATTATTTCATCATTTCTGCCCAATTGGATTCTAAAAGCAATAACATCAGATATGTGGTGATTTTGTCATAATTGAAAGTTTTTTACATTCCTATTTTCTATGGTCTGTATGTTAGTAAATTCTCATTTTGTTTGGCATTATATATTTTTAAAGACAGGCTGTGTTAAAAATCATCATCTTTCTGTAATCAAAAGACATGCTTCTTGATAAGACTAATGAGCTTTCCCAGAAGGATCATTAGGTCTGACTGGTGAGGAGAGGTAAGCCTCTTTAGCAGAAAAATTGACCCTAAGAAGACTTAAATGAGTAAGTGATATATTTTGTTGAATCTTTCCCATGTGCCCAGTATTTAGAACAGTCTAGAAATCTATTGAACCAGAATTTCTTTTCCCAAGTGTTTAGTAATCAGTCTTAGATATTTTAAGGTCTATCATTCAGCTAGATTGCTAATAGAAAGTCTTGCCATTATCTCTGTTTTTTTAAGCATGGAAGGATTATTATCTCTTGGTTCTTATGCTAGACAATATCTTCCATTGTCTAGAATACTTTTTACGTTTTGCTCTTGACCTTCTAGAGAGGCTATATGTCCCATCCCCAACTAATATTAGGGACTGAGGTCTGAGGTCTATCCAGCTTTTTCTTCTCTAACACTCAGAATGTCAGCCTGATTTCAGGTGAAATTGCAGAGGTACCTGCTTCCTCCAAATCAATTCAATATTGAGTTAAAATTTCAGTCCCCTCTTCACTATCTTGGAATTAATTTGACTTTTGATTGACAGACCATGGTATGATGATACTGTTGGATTTTTGCCCCTTCCTCATCGCACTTTGTGTCTGGTGGCTTTTTCTAATCTAGTGATCAGAGTCTAGGACCTTGGCTGTATTTACTAGTGAGCAAGGTTGGTGAATATACAGTAAGTAATCACACAGCCATAGTCTTTCTGTCTTTCATTTCCTTATCTTTGTGATTGGGCTGCTCTTGCCCTCCAATTCTCCCTCTTGAGGGATTCCTGCTTCCATGAGGTATTCTGCCATCATTTTTCCTTCTGGATGGCTTTTACACTTCCTCTTTCCATATAGTCAGTGTAGTAAGTAAGAACACTTCATGTAACCCAGGCATTCATCTTATGATCATCTCATTCTCTCTTGTTTTCTCAGTACATGAGTTGAAAGTGTGCTGAACACAGACTACTTCATTTTCTGTACTCTTGGTTTGTCTGAAAATGGGAAAATCCCAAGATATAGAATTGGATTTAAGGAAAGATACAGGCCCTTGATTGCATATTCATCTTAAGCCAAATGTTTTAGTCCAGCATTACTGGATTCCTGCTTTGTGGTATTTGGATGCTAAATTAACTGATGATAGAGTGATACTTTGATTTACATTCAGTGCTTGATATCTTTTATTTTTTTAAAATATAAATATATATGGAGAGTATGGTAAATGGAAGAACAGGAATTCCTGTCTTCAGTCACAATACTATCAAAACTCCTAATAATTTCTATATTTTGGATGTTTCTAAAATCTTAACTTTCTCCTTCCTACTCCCTACTCTAAATCCTGCCTTCAACATCTCCAGCCTGGATCTTGCTGTTCTCTTTGTCCTTTGCTAATACATTTTCCACACTGCTATCAGGGTTATTTTCCTGACATGCAAACTGATCATGTTATTCCCCTGCATAAAACCTTTTAGTGGTTCCTTCTTGTCTAAACCATGAAACCCAAGATCCTTAGCACAAGACAGTGTAGGATAACAGTTAAGTTTGCCTGACTTTATTATATTTGACTTTCATTTATTAACTGAGTGACTTTGGCCAACTCATTTACCCTTTCTGTCCTCAGTTTGCACTCCTGTAAAATGGGGATAACAATAGTGCCTTCTTTGTAGGAGAACGATGGCTGTGATGGTTAAATTGTTCAAAAAGAGTAAAGGAATTAAAACAATGCTTGTCACATAGTAAATGCTTAGTAAGTGTTAGACCTCTGCTTACTTTTGTAGTCTTAATTTCTGCTTAAACCTTAAGCCAATCAAACCAAACTGCTTATTGATTCCAAATGCATACGATACTAGTTTATTATTGTGTGTCTTTAAACATGATATACCTGATGCTTGAGCATTACCTCCCCTATGAAAACTCTGAACAACCTGAGTACTGTAGTCATTTAAGATTCAACCAAGTACAGATTGCTCAAAATGCCTGTTTTAAAGGAGATTATGTTCTAACTAGAGGCCCGGTGCACGAAATTCATGCACTTGGGGGGAGGGAGTCCCTCAGCCCAGCCTGTGCCCTCTTGCAGTCCGGGAGCCCTCGGGGGATGTCCGACTGATGGCTTAGGCCCGCTCCTGGCGGGGAGCGAGCCTAAGCCATCAGTCGGACATCCTTAGCACTGCTGCGGAGGCGGGAGAGGCTCCCGCCACCGTCGCTGTGCTCGCCAGCTGTGAGCCCGGCTTCTGGCTGAGTGGTGCTCCCCCTGTGGGAGCGCACTGATCACCAAGGGGCAGCCCTTGCGTTAAGCGTCTATCCCCTGGTGGTCAATGCATGTCATAGCAACTGGTCAACCAATTGACTGTCTGCCCTCTGGTGGTCAGTGCACATCATAGCTAGCGGTTGAGTGGCCTTAGCATATCATTAGCATATTTCGCTTTGATTGGTTGAGAAGCCTACTGGACAACCGGACACTTAGCATATTAGGCTTTTATTATATAGGACTAGAGGCCTGGTGCATGAAATTCATGCACTTGGAGGGGAGGGAGGTCCTTCAGCTTGGCCTGTGCCCTCTCTTGTCTGGAAGCCCTCGGGGGATGTCCAACTGAAGGCATAGGCCCATTCCCCACAGGGAGAGGCTCCTGCCACTGCCACTGCACTTGCCAGCCATGAGCCCAGCTTCTGGCTGAGCAGCGCTCCCCCTCTGGGTGTGCACTGACCACCAAGCTTCTGCGTTGAACATCTGCCCCCTGGTGGTCAGTGTGCGTCATAGTGACCAGTTCCACCGTTTGGTCGATTTGCATATTAGCCTTTTATTATATAGGATGGGCAGACACAGACAATAAACAAGAGATAAGTAAAGCAGGGAAGAGGGACTAGGATATATATGGGGTGGTGTTTGCAATTTCAAATCGGCAGGACCTCATCATAAAGATGACATCTGAGCAATGGCCTACAGAAGATTAAGGAACAAGCCAGTTTGGTCAAAGAGTGTTCCAGGCTGAAGGAATAGCAGCTGGCTCTGATGTGGGAACATGCCTGGTGTATTCTACACATGGTAAGGAGGGTCTCTGGAGAGGAAGGGAAAGGACTATAAGACTGACAGTGTCAAAGAGGAAATGGGGCCAGATTGTGTGGGGCTTGGTTGAGTGAGATGGGAAGTGAGTTGAGGGTGGTGAGCAGAGGAATTGTGGGATCTGTACCAACTAATTGCTGGGTGGTGGATGGGCTGTAGGGGGACAAGGATAGCAGAATAATTTAGACAAAAGATGGTAGTGGCTTAGAAGCAGCGAAGATAGGGGGAAATGCTTTAGATACTGTTATATTTGAAAGTAGAGCTAGTGGCATTGGCCAATAGATTTGATATAGGCTAAGAAAGGAATCAAGGATGATACCACAGGTTTTTTGTTGTTGTTGTTGTTTTTTGTTGTTGTTGTTTTGCCTGCACAAGTGAAAGGATGGAACTGTAACTCTCTGAGATAAGGAGGATAGTAGAGTAGGTTTTAGGGTAGCTCAGTTTGAATGTTTTAGGTTTGAGATGCATTTTAGATGTCCAACTGGAAATGTTGAAAATGCAATTGAACATATATCTAAAGACCAAGGGAGAAGTCTGGCTGCATATATAAATGTAGGAGTTATCAGCATAGATGCTTCTTAAATCTGTGAGACTGAATGAGATCACCAGTTATAAGAGGTTGATGACAGCCCTCGCCAGGTAGCTCAGTTGGTTAGAGCATCATCCTGATACACCAAGGTTGTGGGTTCCATCTCCGGTCAGGGCACATACAAGAATCAGCCAGTGAATGCATCAAGAAGTGGACCAACAAATCAATGTTTCTGTTTCTCTCCCCCCTTTTCTAAAATCAATAAATTAAAAAAAAAAAAAAGAGGTTGAAGACAGGAGATGGATCCAGCATATAAGACCCAGAGGAGCTGCCAGTGAAGTGGAATGGAGTGGCCAGTTGTGTTGTGCTGCTGAGAGATCATGGTAGATGAGGACTGGTGATTGATGATTGGATCCTGAATGCCCTCATAAAGTAGTTTTAGATGAGGTGGATGAAAGCCTAATTGGAATAGTTGAGAAAAGAAAAGATCTGGACAGCATATATAGTCAACATTTTTGAGAAGCTTAACTGTGAAAGAAAGAAGTAGGGCAGTAGTTCCTACTTTCTGGAGGCTTAGCTACACAGTCACGTCTAGTATTAGCTATCTGGGAAAAGTTACTTTTGCAGAAACCTAGTTATTAACATTAACCTTTTCCCCCCTCCTGACAGCTGTCGTTTTGGGTTGCTTTTCTCATTGACAATGCCTAAGTTAGGACCTGCTGGAATTGTGCCTTTTTTTCTGATTTTCAAATAGGATGCAAAAGTGCTGAAAAATGCTGAGCCAGCCTTCATTTGGGGGCAAAGATACTGTCCTCCAAAGCAGGTTAACAGGAGTGTCAGTTTGGAGACATAGCATTTCCCAAGACTTAGGGCAATGCCATGTGCACAAAGAAGAATAGCTAATATTTATCGAGTGCTTCCTCTGTGCCAGCACAGTCTGGGTGTTTTACATCATTATCCATTTAACCATACTAGCTACTTGGGGTGATAGAGCTTCATAAAGAAAGTCTTACAGGTTAAATAGCTAGGATTTGTGACCACCCTCTTAGCATTGAGTTTTATCTTACCAACTTTGGGAGCTCATTGAAATGTCCAGGGAAGTTTTATGAATAACTATGGAGTGCCAGGCACATTTATGGAACTGGGCATGGAGGCATTTAAAGGAGTTACATTGTGGATTACTTTTAAAAAATATTATGAACTTAAAAAGAGAACTCTTTTTATTTTTTTTAACCCAGAGGCTCGATTTTTGGAAAAACACCACAATCCAATGAAAATTATCCAAAAGATCTTGAATACATAGACTTTAGAGGTCCCTTTTAACCACAGGTTCTCTTGTCCCTTTCTGCAGTTATAGATTTTTCCTGGTGCCTTTCCTATAACACTGACCTGGCCATATGCACTTCCTCATAGATTTATTGCCCATCTTTTTACCCTGCTCTCTTTAGAGAAATATATGTCAAACTTTTATCCCTTTCATCAGCTTACAATAATTTCAAGGTAGATTGTGCTCCTGTACTAAACATGTTGACAGTGACCCTTACCAGTATTTGAATTATAGTGTGGTTTTCAGCTAAACATCTTAGTATACGGTGCCTTTTTTTTTTTTTTTAAATGTATGAACAGCTCTTCTTTACTCATTTACATATCTCTAGGGAATGATAAGTGCTGAATTGGGCAAAAAAGAAATTTTGCTTTGAAATTGCTCAATTTTTTTTGTATGTGCCATCTAGGAATATACTATTTAAAAATTTTGAACTTTGTAGGCACATTTTCATTTTAAAAGAAGAGGGAAAATGACTTTTACAAATGTGTTGGCAAAACCCAAAAAGAAAGCTCTAAAGAAAGGACTGTAGCCTGACAAGAGAACAGGAAGAAATGATTACTGATGATTTCAATTTCCAGTAAATTACAAAGCATACGTAATAGGCTTAGAAGAGAGACGATTCCTGTGGCATACTTCATGCTGCCTTCACAGATAAATGTGTAAATGAAAGGGAAATGAATTGTTTCAACTTGCTAAACCTATACCATTTTGGTGGGGTGAAAATGAGTGAAATTGAAATAATTCTATTACTTCTTACTGAAAATAAAACATATAATGTTTTTGATGTTTTTCTAGAGAATAGTGTACTTATAGATATGTTACAAAGAAGCATAATAACGAACCAGAGGTAACTAAGTATCAAAAATAATAGTATAATAATGATTTATATAATTTACACTAAAATATGTGGCTATGAGTGACTTTTTTAAAACTTCCTAGAACTTAGCAAATTTTTCACAATGGGAAAGAAACTTCATTCATGTAACAAAAGTTTACTGAAAGCCTACAGTGTGTCATGTTATGTTACTAATAAAACAAAGTCCCTACCAACAAGGAGTTTATAGTCAATGGGAGGAGACAGATAATAAACAATCCTATCTAATAAAGAGGTAATATGCAAATTGACCATCACTCCAACACACAAGATGGCTGCCCCCACGTGGTTAAATATGGCCGCCACAAGATGGCCAGCTGGGGAGGGCAGTTGTGGGCGATCAGGCCAGCAGAAGAGGGCAGTTGGGAGGGACCAGACCTGAAAGGTAGGGTAGTTTGGGGGGACCCAGGCCTGCAGGGGATGGCAGTTGGGGGGAACCTGGCCTGCAGGGGAGGGCAGTTGGAGGCAACCAGGCCAGCAGGGGAGGGCAGTTGGGGGGGGGGACCAGGCCTGCAGGAGAGGGCAGTTGAGGGGGGGGGACCAGGCTTGCAGGGGAGGGCAGTTGGGGGTTACCAGGCTGGAAGGGGAGGGAAGTTAGGGGCGACCGGCTGGCAAGGTAGGGCAGTTAGGGGCGACCAGGCCAGTAGGGGAGGGCAGTTAGGGGTGACCAGGCTGGCAGGGGAGGGCAATTAGGGGCAATCGGGCCCGCAGGAGAGCAGTTAGGCATCGATCAGGCTGGCAGGGGAGCGGTTAGTGGGTGATCAGGTTGGCAGGCAGAAGCAGTTAGGGGCAATCAGGCAGGCAGGCAGGCAAGTGTTTGGGAGCCAGCAGTCCTGGTTTGTGAGAGGGCAGTCGGACATCCCTCAAGGGGTCCCAAATTGGAGAGGGTGCAGGCTGGGCTGAGGGACACACCCCCCTCCCCCTGTGCACGAATTTTGTGCACTGGGCCTCTAGTCACATAGATAATTGTATGATTTCACTTAAATGACATCATAAGGGCAGTGAAGGAAAAGACATCCTCCCTGAGGAAATCGTGTTTAAGCTGAGACCTGAGAATGATAAGGAGGTACCAGTTAGATTGAATCCCCCCTCCCCATACACACAAACATACTCACTCACACACATTCACCACATGCCCCGTGTACCTTTCCGCTATCTTTTTTTAAATCTTCATCTCCTGCTAATACAGTATATCATTTACTAACTTACCTTGTTTATTGTCTTTCTTTCCCTGCTAGGTTATAAATTCCTTGAGGGCAGGGTTTTTTGGCTCTTTGATCCTAGCACCTTGAAAAATTATAATATATACTAGTATTTGTTGAATGACTGAGTGTGTTATATGGCATCCCAAGCTGCAAAAGAGGCTAGCTTCTAGTGGAGTAGAAATGAGAAAGGGATTGGGAATGGGTGTTGCCTGAGCCCATTTAAAGTTGCAAGAACTATTATGGTAATACATTATTCATTTGAAAGATATTTACTAAGTGCTAAGCAGTGTAATTACAATGGCAAATAAGGCATTTGTGGTTCCAGCTGTAGTAGAGTTTACATTCTAGAAGGGTTATATGTATAATAGGTAAGTAAATAAGCAAGATAATGTTAAATAGCAATGAATTCTATGAAGAAAATAAGACAAGGTGAATGAAAATGAAAGTAGGTTGGGTGGAGGTGGGGTAGCACTGCCTTATATTCTATGGGCAGAGAAGACTTTTTTTTTATGGATGACGAGGAGCCAGCCATGTATATATATGATAAGAGCCTTCCAAACTTGGGGGCAATTAAGAGAAAGAAGGATAGTAGATGAAGCATGGTAAGTGAGGGGAGTGGCAGGAGATGGAATTGGACACATTAGATCATTCAGGGCCTTTTAGGCCATGGTAAGAGTTTAGATTTTTTATTTTAATTCAATGGTAAGTCATTAGAAAGTTTGATCAGAGAAGTGAAATGACTGATTCACATTTTAAATGGGAACTTGTACTGGAATAAGTTCATATACTCATTTGCTTTCAATGGTCATGTATGTAAAAATATATAACAAAATATTGAAACTGCATTGATAAATGGCAACTTTCCTTTGGCCTAAGTGTTGGGAGACAATGGAGAGGTGGCTGGCAAGTAAATCAGAGGGCATAGGTCCTGCGTTAAGAGGTATAGCCTCTCCTGAGTCCCAACAACTTTAAGCCAAATGGAATTATATGCCTAGTATTGCCAGGTCTTTTAATTTTCCAAGAGAAGCCAGGGATCTAGTTTGTTTTATTAAATTTTTCAATTTATATGATTAAACTAGAGGCCCGGTGCATGAAAATTCATGCACTGGAGGGGGGAGTGCCTCAGCTCGTCCTGCCCCCTCTCACAGTCCAGGAGCCCTCAGGGGCGGGAGGCGACCCAGCGATCAGGGGAAGGCGATGCCCCCATCACACCTCTGCTGCTGCCACTGCCGGCAGCACAAGGCTCGGCTGGCCCTGGTTACCTGAGCCTTGGGCAGCCAACATCTGAGGCTTGTCTGTTACTTGGGCCGGTCCTGGGCAGCTGTGCAGCTGCCATCCAAGGGTTGCCTGCATCTCGGGCATTGGCTGGGCAGCTGCCATCCGAGGCTTGCCTGCTCCTTGGGCCAGCCCTGGGAGGCTGGATAGCTGACATCCGAGGCTTGCCTGTGCCTCGGGCCTGCCCTGGGAGGCTGGGGCGCTAAGGGCAGGTTCAGCCGCACTGTGTGCCTGCAGTCCCCCGGCTGGGCTGAAAGGACTGGGGGACTTCGGCGGGGCTGAGGGGACTGGATGCCACCATCTTGTGGCTATGGGTGCCACCATCTTTGTGATGGTGTGACAGTCAATCTGCATATTCCCTTTTTATTAGATAGGGTGTGAGCAACTAATCCAAGTAGTTCATGAAAATACTGTGGGCCAAATGGACCAGCCTTGCAAGTACAAAGGGGTCCCATAAATGACACTTAATAATCTCTAGCTTAGGGTGATGACACTTAATAATCTTTAGCTTAGGGTGATGGCATTGGAAATGCAGAAAAGCAGTTGGGATTGAGATATGTTTTGAAGGTAATAATGACAAGCGTTATGATAGCATGGATATGGAAGATGCAGGAGACGGAATGAAAGGAAGGCCTAGTCATTGACACTGGATTTCTGGCATGAACAACTGTGTAAACAGTGGTCCATTTACTGAGAGAGAAATCTGGGGAAAGGCATATGGGTGCACTAAGACCAAGTATATAGTATTGAGGCTTTTAGGTTTGAGATGCTTGTGAGTCATCCAATTGGAGATTTCCAGAGAGCGTTGGCTGTAAAGGACTGGTGCGTAGAAAATGAGTCTTGATTAGAGATACAAATTGGGAGTTACTGACATATAGTTGAGTTGAAGCTTTGGGAGTAGATGAGCTCAACTAAGGTGAAGGGTTGAGAGAGTAGAGGAGAGGGTATGTGTCCAACCTGAGAATCTTAACTGTAGTCTTTTAATAACCATCTCTGCTCTCCCTTTCTATATACCTCTCTATATACTAGTATATTTATGGATTAAACATGTCGGTAAATTTATATGTTCTTTTATCGTTTTAGTAAGATCCTAAGAACCTCAGGAATTCTAAATTCTAAGGAGTTACTCATATATAACTAAAAGAAATGGCTGATTTTATACTAAACATGCTAGAAACAGAGGAAGAAAGAAGGGCTTTGACTAATTCGGAATAAAGATTACAAGGTGCAGGTCAATCCCAGAATGAAAATTTTATAGTTACTTTTATGTCCATGTTCCACTTATAAAACTCCCTCCTGTTTAAATTTTTCCTTCCTTAATGTCTTTCCTCCTATCTTCCTCAAACATTTGAACACCTACTATATGCAAGGTATTGTATAAGCACAGGTAACATAAGAGTGAAAAGAAAAACACCCATGAAACTTGCTATCTATATTCAGTAACAATATCTGTTCAAACATTATATTATTCTGACATCCATTTTGTGATTTTTTTAATGCTTTTTATAGGGAAGGTGTATGTGGGAGGCCTATAAATGAAAAATCAGAATTAATATGAATAATATGCATTTCACTTTAGGGGTTTTTCACCTGAGACTACCAGAAATATTGCCATTAAGTTTCTATTTATCATTTCACCTTTGATCAACAATACGACAGCTGTTGTGTTTTCTTGACTTTCTGTCCTTTAGATCAAGCTGTGCATGTATGTGAAAGAAAAGGACCCTGCTCAGTATAGACCACGTGAGGTGATGCTGTGTGCAGAGTATGGCACTGTAGCATTTGGCCTCATAGAACACAGCAGGACATACATCACAGCTCTGCTTTGGAGTTAAATTCAGAATAGTGAATTTTTAAAAAATTTATACTTAAACCTTTATGTGTCTTAACACTGACTTCCGGCACTGCCAAAGCTGTCCTGCTAGTCAGCCCAAGCCTTTGGTGTCCAGAGAAAGAATTATTTTCTTGAGATAGACTTTTTACTTTATAAGTCTTTATAAAGTTGGCCCTTTGGGTTGACCTCAGGTATAAGACATACTACTTTTGTTTAGTGCTTAAAAAAGAACAGAAAGTAAATCTGAACAGAGCCTGGCTTTTCTTTTTGTTAGAAGTTTATATCTGCTTTTATATCATAAAAGCACCAGGAGGCATCTTAAAATGGACATGATTTTATAAATCTTAAATAAAAAATAAATGCTTTATAGGTTTGGGATTTGCAAGTGTATAACATGCTGTAAGTCAGTGAATCTGTTGTAATACAATAAATTTTATTGTAATATAAACCAGTTATCAACAATATGGCTCGTGGATTACTAGGCTAATCCATAAAATGAGCCCCACTGTGGAACATAGTAATTTATTATGACTCCACTATGCTCTTATTACTTAGTACTTATTAAATGCCAAAAATTTCTTAGGCCCTAAACAAAAATCAGAAGATGGGACTGAAAGTTGTTTTACACACTGACATGGGAGGAAAGAAAGTTCTACTTTTCTGTGTGCCTCCTGTTTTTGTGCCTGTGCCCCTACTGTACCATTAATTCCTAAACTATTGCAGCCCCATTTTCACATTTGGAGTACATGTAGCAGTGCTCATGATCATGTGTCCTGCTCATTAATAAAGAACCTTAACTATAAGAGGAAAACACACAACATTAGCATCCCTGCCATCATTCTTTGAGATACCTTTAAGACTGGTTGTCCAGCCACCAAGGGGCTTCTAGAAATATTTATTTCCCTGAGCTTGTGAATTCAAATATAGCACAGAACTTTTCTCTGCTTGCATCTCTGCGAGTCTAAGTCTATATTTAGCTTAATACAGAATCTTGTTTTAAAATATTTTATTTTTTAAATACCTGTCATCAAGTCTCATTTATCTCTTATAATTAGTCTGTTTTCCATTTTTTTCTGTGGTGAATTTTTATACCCACGTTGAATTGGTTCAACTGCCAATTATGCTCCCACCATTTGGCTTGAACCCAGGGAATGCAAGTAATTTTTCGTATTATCCTGAGAAAAAGTAAAATAAATGTCTTTGAAAAAATTAATAGATATTTCAAAGCCAACTAAAATTGATTTGCAGATTGTTTTTGATTATCTGTGCTTCTGCCTTCAGTTAGCATACATAATCAAAAGTTGGCAATGACACAGTATCATTCTTGAATAGAATAGTGGTCATCTGGTTATAAATACTTTAAGACCAGCCATCTGTCTAAAGGAATTCAGGCGCCAGAGTCTGATTCTTTACTTAACTTCTACCCATCTTGGAAATTAGTGTTAACCCTGAGTTCATTTGTTTAGAGCAGTGGTTCTCAACCTTTCTAATGCCGCGACCCTTTAATACAGTTCCTCATGTTGTGGTGACCCCCAACCATAAAATTATTTTCGTTGCTACTTCATAACTGTAATTTTGCTACTGTTAATGAATCGTAATGTAAATATCTGTGTTTTCCGATAGTCTTAGGTGACCCTGCTAGCAGTTCTCAACCTCTGTGTCGCAACCCACAGGTTGAGAACCGCTGCTTGTAGAGCCTAAGATCATCGTAAATATCTGTGTTTTCCGATGGTCTTAGGCAACCCTGCTAGCAGTTCTCAACCTGTGGATAGCGACCCACAGGTTGAGAACCGCTGCTGTAGAGCCTAAGACCATCAGAAAACACAGATATTTACATTATGATTCATAACAGTAGCAAAATTACAGTTATGAAGTAGCAATGAAAATAATTTTATGGTTGGGGGTCACCACAACATGAGAAACTGTATTAAAGGGTCGCGGCATTAGAAAGGTTGAGAATCACTGGTTTAGAGGAATAAATACATTTAAATAAGGCTGAAAATAAATCTACACTAATAAAAGAGACACATGCAAATTGACCATCACTTTGCGATGCCCACCAGCCAATCAGGAGTGAGTATGCAAATTAACCCAACAAAGATGGTGGTGGCCCCAGCCCCCAGCCACTCCGGGCCTCTGGGAAGCACGCATGTAGGCGCGAAGTGGCTGGGCGGGGTGGGACGCCTGCTATGAGGGGGCGGGCAGGGGGCGGAGGGAGCTACAGGAGCGGTGCTCTGGCTGGAGCAAAGACTGAAGGCTCTGGCCAGAGCGAAGGCCTGGGTCCCGGGTGCCGGAGAAAAACCGGTGCTGGCAGCCAGGGGAAGGAAGGCCTATGTTCAACGGGCCTCTAGTAGATACATAAATAAATGAGGCTGATGTTATTAATATTTGGTTGAGCTAATATATAAACATTAGTTGTTGACATTAATTGCTGATATTAGTTAAATGTGGTACAAGTGATTAAGATTTGTTAAATAAAAGACTATAGACTTGGATGAAAAAACTGATGAAGATAATTTTAGATACCAAATTACTCCTGCTTATATATAAGAAATGTTAAAAGAATGTTATGTAGATAACACCTGTCACTCCTTAAATGTACCTGGATTTCAGAATTAAAATCACAATGAATACTTTTATTTCTCCCACTCCTCCTACTCTCATTTCCTTTTTATTGCTAGTGTTGACAGTGCATGTGCTCCTCAGAAACCCCTTAATTTCCCCAAAGTAATTTGTAATTTTCTCATCTCTTGGGCTTAAGATTATGGACTCAACCAGTTGCTTTTTTATCTTAAGAAACTAATGAATTCCTAGGCATCAAGTATGTAGGAATAGATTCATTCTGGGTGACTTTTTCTTCTAAATTGGTGCCTCAGTACCATGAACTTGCAGAGTGGTTGTAGGTTCTAATATGCAGTTCTGATGTTTAATTTTATCCATGTTTGCATCAGTAAGGCCCAATGCCTTTGAGAAAAATAGAAGGTATTTTTCTCCCACTTAAGAGTCTAGTGCTGATAGGCAGGCTCTCCCTCACCATCTCATGGGGCTTAGGTTGGCAAGGTGGTTCTGCCATCCTTTAGACATGACTTCCATGATTCCTCTGGTGGACTCCATGGTAACAGAGAAGTGTATGCCTAATGTATAAAGATCAAGGCTTGGAAATGTTATTCATCACCTTCACTCAAAATCTGTTGATTAGAACTTAGCTACTGGTCACACATACTGGCAAGGGAGGCTGGGAAATATAGTCTCAGTTGAGTAGCCATTTGCCAGCTAAAGTTGGCTGAAGGGAGGAGAAAAATTTTGGAGGTCTGCCATTTCATCTTATATCTGATGTTTTCTTTGTTCATATAGAGAAATGAAAACAAAAGATATATGCTTGTTCTTGTGTTAAAATGGAAGATTAACCTGATACATTATATTTTCAGAATTAGCAGAAATTGATAGACTTGTAGTTTTCCCCATCATTTGGTATCTTTAAGTACAGAGGGAAAATCAGAATAGGGAGCAGTCTGTGGATGGGATTATCACATTTTTCAGACATGCTTGTAAGATCGAAAGGCCAATGGGAAATGCCTGACAGGCAGTTGGAATGGAGGACTGGAATTCAGGAGAGAAGTCAGGGCTGGAGTTAGAAGTATGGCAATTATCTCCTTAGAGCTAATATTTGAACTATGGAAGAATCAAGATCTTTGAGAGAGAATAAAAAGAGTTAGGCCTATTTTTTGAGGAGCATCTGGTTGAAGGCAGTGTAACAAAGCAGCCAGAGAAATGAGAGAAAACCAAGATGGTGTTAACCACTTATATTAAAGAAGTGCATAGTGAGTATTAGAGACCACAGAAGAAACAGAATGAGGTCTAAACTAATTATTGGACCTGGCATTATGGAGTCCATGAGTAATCTTGGTAAGTGAAGTTCCAGTAGCCTATAATAAACCAAATTTGAGGGGTTTTATTTGAGAAGTTTGGGTGAAGAAGAAGGTTCTAGTAGGTTCAAATGAAATTTTTTTTCAAAATAATGATAGATGTGTACATTTTTAGACACACAGGAGGATTTGGAGAAGGAGGTGGAACAAACTGGCAAGAAGCTAGTTGTGAAGTATAAGGTAGAACCCATGGGTTTAGCTTCAGAGAGGAGGAGGCCCATACCCTAGGGCAGTGGTATCTTCTGCCTGGGACAGTCCTGGACTTTCAGCAGGTATTTGGAAACAAAAGTATGAATGAAAGGATGAAGGTAGACTAGGTATAAAACATATCCTACCTAATAAAAGGGAAGTATGCAAATAACCATCACTCCGCTACGCCCACGATTGGGCCGACGGCAGGCTGGGGGCGGGACTTGAGATGGCCAATTAGGCTGACAGGATGAGCGGGGGGCGGGGACTCACGAGTCCCCGCCCCCTGTTCCTCCGTTCCTCCCGTAGGCCCCAACGGCCAGCACTGCAGGAGGACCGATGGCCGTTGGAAGGCGCAGGTGGTGGAAGGTGGCCGAGTTCGTGGCTGCCAGCACCAGTTTTCCGCCAGCAGCAGTTTTTCTCTGGCCACCCGCGCATCGGAGCGCCTCCCGATCAGAGTTTCTCTCGGGGTGGCCGATCGCGCTGGCGGGAGGCGCTCTGATCAGCGGGTGGCCAGAGGAAAACTGCTGCTGGCGGAAAACTGGTGCCGGCAGCCAGGTGAAGGAAGGTCTATTGCACGAAACTTCGTGCAACGGGCTTCTAGTTTATAAATAGGAAGTGAAAAAGAATCTATATTATAAAAGGCCTGTGGCCATCATACCCTAACGTGGAATGACCAAACAAACGGTCCCTAGGAGGTGCATGGAGCACCTCTTGTGGGCTGGGACTCAAGGCTCGCATGGCAAGGCGGGGCTCACACGGAACTGCCAGGGCTCGCTCAGGGCTGGCGGGGCTCACGGGCTGGCGGGGCTTGCGTGGGGCTGGCAGGGCCCGCGGCTCGTGCAGGGCGGGTCTGGGGTCCTGCCAGCACAGCAGGTCTGGGTCTTGTGCAGTTTCACGCGCTGGGACTCTACTCCTACCTAATAAAAAAGTAATATGCAAATTGACTGCACCTTCGCTACGCCCAAGCCACGCCCACCAGCCAAAGCCACGCCCACCAGCCAATCAGGGCGAGTATGCAAATTACCCAACAAAGATGGCGGTTGATTTGCATATGCTGAGGGAGGGAGGAGTGAAGACTGAAGACAACTTAGAAGGAAGAGGGAGGAAAAGCGGAAAGCAAGGTGGCTGCCAGAGGGAAAGCCCAGGCAGGGAGGGACGGGGCAAGGCGGGGCGGGGCGGAGCGCGGTGGGGTGGGGTGGGGCGGGCAGCAGTGGCGCGGGGTGCAGGCATGGTGGCTGCAACGGCGGCGGCAGCGGCAGCGCACTCGGCCGCAGCGGCCGCTTGCAGGATTCTTCCTGCAAATGGGCTACTAGTAAGTTAATAATACTCAATGAGTTAAATTCTGTTATTAAATTTGGAAACAAGATCATCAGACAAGCTGTTCATGAAGGTGATCATGATTATTCTAGGTGTTTTACATGTATTATCTCATTTATTTCCCAAACTTGTAAGTACTATTTCTCCACTTAATACATGGACAGATTAAGGCAAGAAAGATTAACTAATCTGCTCCAAACCATACATTTTGTTTTGCTGTCAAAAATAAGGGCATAGTGGGGATTTGAACTGAAATAGTCTGGCTTCATGGATCATGATCTTAACCATTGGGCTATCACTTCCCAAGCCTTGGGGAATGTACGGAAGAGTTCAAACATTCATGAATATTTAGAACATTTATAGTAGGAATGGTGCTCAGGAAGCAAGTCATAGCTTATATATATATACTAGAGGCCCGGTACATGAATTCATATACCAGTGGGGCTCCTCGGCCTGGCCTGTGGAATCTGGCCAAAACTGGCTCTCTGAGATCCCCCAAGGGGTCCCAGATTGCAAGAGGGCACAGGCCAGGCCGAGGCACCCCACCGGTGCATGATTGGGGCTGGGGAGGAACACAGGAGGTTGGCCAGCTGGGGAGGGACTGCAGGAGGGCTCCAGGGTGTGTCTGGCCCATCTTGCTCAGTCCTGTTCGGCCGGACCCCAGAAGCAAGCTAACCTACCGGTTGGAGTGTCTGCCCCCTGGTGGTCAGTGCACGTCATAGCGAGCAGTTGAGCAGCCTTAGCATATCATAAGCATACTAGGAGCCCGTTGCAGGAAGATTCCTGCAAGTGGCCGCCGTGGCCTCTTGCGCTGCCCGCCCCGCCCCACCTGCCGCTGCCCGCCCCGCCCGCGCTTTCCCTCTGGCAGCTGCCTTGCTTTCCGCTTTCCCTCCCTCTTCCTTCTATGCTGTCTTCAGTCTTCACTCCTCCCTCCCTCAGTGTATGCAAATTAACCACCATCTTTGTTGGGTTAATTTGCATACTCGCTCTGATTGGCTGTGGGTGTAGCAAAGGTACAGTCAATTAGCATTTTTCTCTTTTATTAGTGTAGATTATGCTTTGATTGGTTGAACAAACGACCGGAAACTTAGCATTTAGGCTTTTATTATATAGGAATTTTATATATTTTTTTAATTGGTTTTAGAGAGGAAGGGAGAGGGAGAGAGAGCTAGAAACATAAATGATGAGAGATAATCATTGATTGGCTGTCTCCTGCACGCCTCCCACTGGGGATCAAACCCATAACCTTGGCATGTGCCCTGACTGGGAATCGAACCATGACCTCCTGGTTCATAGGTTGATGTTCAACCACTGAGCCATGCTGGCCAGGCCATAAGATATATTATTTAAAAATCTTTAATAGTAGTGAGTTTTTAAAGAAATGACTTATTTTTCTTGGTTATTCTAAAAGTAATCCTATCTAATAAAAGAGTAATATACAAATTGACCATCACTCCAACACAGAAGATGGCTGCCCCCATGTGGACACAAGATGGCCGCCACAAGATGCCTGCAGGGGATTGCAGTTGTGGGTGATCAGGCCATCAGGGGAGGACAGTTAGGGGTGACCAGGCTGGCAGAGGTGGGCCATTGGGAGAGACCAGGCCTGCAAGGGAGGGCAGTTGGGGGTGATCAAGCCTGCAGGGGATGGCAGTTAGGGGTGACCGGGCTGGCAGAGGTGGGCAGTTGGGGGAGACCAGGCCTGCAAGGGAGGGCAGTTGGGGGTGATCAAGCCTGCAGGGGAGGGCAGTTGGGAGGGAACAGGCCTGCAAGGGAGGGCAGTTGGGGGTGACTGGGCTTGCAGGGGAGGGCAGTTGGGGGCAACCAGGCCTGCAGGGGAGGGCAGTTGGGGGCGACCAGGCCTGCAGGGGAGGGCAGTTAGGGGTAATCGGGCTGGCAGGGGAGCAGTTAGGCATCGATCAGGCTGGCAGGGGAGTGGTTAGGGGGTGATCAGGCTGGCAGGCAGAAGTGCTTAGGGGCAATCACGCCGGCAGGCAAGCGAGCGGTTGGAAGCCAGCAGTCCTGGATTGTTAGAGGGATCCCAGATTGGAGAGGGTGCAGGCTGGGCTGAGGGACACACACCTCGCCCCGCTGTGCATGAATTTCGTGCACCGGGCCTCTAGTATATACACATTGAAAAAAACTTAAAAAATAAAGTATACATTTGAACATAATAATTCTGAATCCAGAGATAACCAGTGTTAACAATTTTGTATATTTTCATATAAATAACTATATAAACTGTGTGGTTTATATGTATATAAACTATAAATAGTTTTGTGGGATTTTCATATAAAATTTCATTACGAGTATTATTTTATGTCATCAAATATACCATAAATTTCGCCATTTTTCTTTTGTTTGATCAGGTTATTTTTGTATTTTGTTTTTTATAAATAGTGCTCCAGTGGCCATCTTTCTTTGTCTATAATTCTTATTATTACCTTGGCTAGTGTATTAGTCCGGACTTCTTGGTTTGTTAAGTGATAAGGAACCCACCTTGAACTAACTTAGGTGAAAACAAATTTTTTGACTTAGGTAACTGCTGAAATGGCAGGCGTGCAGCTGGGTCTCAAGGGGCACTGAAGTCAGGGACAACTCAAATATCTCAAAACCCCCTCCACTCCATATTTCTTGGCTCTTTCTACATTGTTTGTTTTCTGAAACAGTTTCCTCCACACCCTGGGAAACATGACCACAGATAACTCCTGAACTGTAGCTCACAGCATTGCCAGCAGAGTGGGACTTCACCTTGTTTTTCTTTTTAATATATTTTTTATTTCAGAGAGGAAGGGAGAGGGAGAGAGAGATAGAAACATCGATGATGAGAGAGAATCATTGATTGGCTGCCTCCTGCATGCCCCCCACTGGGGATCGAGACCGCAACCTGGGCATATGCCCTGACCAGGAATCGAACCCGTGACCTCTTGGTTCCTGGGTCGACGCTCAGCCTGGCTGGGCATTCACCTTGTTTTTCCCAAAAAAAAATTATTTTGGAAATTATCCAAACAAAAAGTTTTACCATGTATGGATGTTACCATACTTGCTTTATCACATATTCATATGTCTATCAATCTTCCTATTTATCAGTGCATCTGTTAAAAATCCATTTCAAAGTAAATTGCAGACATTAGTACACACACCCCTAAGTACTTCAGCATGCATATCATTAACTTAGAGTTCACTGTTTGTTTAAATTTTTCTCATAATGTAAAATTGACATCCAAGAAAATGCATAAATTTTGTTTTCATTCACTGACTTCTGACAAATCCACACACCTGTAACCCAAATGCTATGACACTCACTTTTTAAAAAAATCTTAAGATTTAAAAAATCCCAGGAAGTTGTTCTGACTAGTCCACTTTGGGTCTGGCACTCATCCCTGAGCTCAGAGTGAAAGCAGCAGTATTTCCCACTTGTAAGAGGATGCTGGACAGACAGAACTATTCACATCTGCAGGAGAGAGCTTTCTGGAAGTCAAATTACACTAATTGAATTTAGACAGCATACCTTTATGCTGTTCTAAAGGCATGTTTATTAGTTTCATCTTATTTAGAAATCTGCCTCTAATGTCCCACAGTAATGATTTCTTTACTCTCTGTACCTATGCTTCATCACTTTTTCTTGAATTGATATAGCACATGTTTTGTGTCTTTTTCAAAAAGAAAAATTGTGTCGAAGATCTCACCCTCCTGGTGTCTGGGCTTGCGCAGCTTCTTCTTGAAGTAAGCATCAGTGAGATTTTTGGGGATTTTCACACCACTGATATCAATTTTGGTGGAAGTGACGATGACAAATTTCTGGTGTGTTCTACGCAGAGGAACTCGATTGAGGGACAGAGGTCCAGTCACAAGTAGCAAGCCACTGCTCAGCTGCTTCAGGAAAACCACCCTCTTGCCTCTGTGGCGCCCAATGAGGATGATCATTGGTCCCAGGAGGGATGCTGGCCCACAATTTCCTCACATGCTGAAGGGTTTCTTGCTATGGCTCAGCAGCTTTCGAGGTACATCTTCAGGAGGATAATATCTACGCATTTTGCCGAGTTTAACCACTCAGGTACCACCATTCTTGTCGCCATCAACTGGTTTTGTCACAGTAGCAAGAACTTTCTCCTTTTTCTTTTCAATCCTGGATTTAGCTACCGAATACTTCCTCTTGTACATGGCCTTTAGCGAACACATAGCCGACCAGGAATATCTGCCAGTTCCTCGTAAGAGGACGGGGTTTCAGCTGCAGTGGGGCTTCCCCTTCTTAGGCGCCTTAACCTTGCCGCCAGCACCAGCCTTCTTGGCTTCAGGTTTCTTCTCCTTAGTATCAGGCTTCTTCTTCTTAGTATCCAGCTTCTCAGTTTTCTTTTCACCCGCCATCCTCTTCGAGCCCCACTGCAAACCCAAGCAAGACAAATAAAGCACCTGGGAGGCATCTCAGTTGGCCCCAGACATGTCTGACCCTTGCAGGTGTCAACCCTCCTGGTTCGGATAGCGAAGGATTGGGGTTCTGAAATCCTTGCCATCATTTCTTTGTCAACTTTGTCCTCAGGCTTTATCCTTTCATGGTCTTAGATGGCTGTTACATCAAGGCATCACAGCCCGATGCAGTAATATCTCTTCTGTTCCTCAAAAGAGCTAAGAAACCTTTCCCAGAGGCCCCTTAACCGACCTCCGTATGTCATTGACTAGAACTAATGGATATTAACGAGCCCAAATCAGTTACTGGTGAAGATAATGGAACCATGTGCTTTCTGATCAAGAGTTACCTCTTCACATTGGAGAGGAGTGGACAAAAGTGATGCTATCAGGACTTTGCTAGTAGGAAAGAAAAAATGTTGTATAGGCAATGGGTAGCATCTTTTACACAGAATTGTTCCCTAATGAAAATGCCTGATCTTGTTTGTCCTCTGAAGTTGGTAGTGTGGGGCACATTGAAGAAATTCTGTATTTGACTCGTTGCTGCCTGACTGCTTTCTCAGTTGGTGACAATTGATATTGTATCGGCCCTGGCCTTTTAAGTTTTAGGTACTTAATATTTTTCTACTTCTCCCTAGGATTTATTGTATTTGGAAAAAAAAAAGTACATATTTTAATGGTTTCTTCTTAGTTCTGGAATTAATTCCTTTAATCCTAATGTCTAAGCCTGGGTTCTCTGGCAAACAGAGCCGGAGGTAACGATTAAAATGTTAATGCTTTCTTTGAGAGATAAAGGTCCAGGTCTGTAAGGTAAGGACAGAAGGAATAGAAACAAGGATAGATGCAAAGAAATTGATTTGATGGATTGTACTAGCTCTTGCTTCATAACAAGCTGGAAAGAGCCATAGCAGGTCACTCAACAAGCATGCTCACTTGCCAACAGGATTTCTCTGAAAGGGTTTTAAGGAGAAAGTACACTTGGAGTGGTCCTTGGAAAAGAGGAAGAAAGGGGGGATTTATCTGCCTGGTTTCCTCCAGTCTCCTCTCCTGTTCGTAGTTGATGGAGGTTTATCCCTGGGAACAAACTCCTCTGCACTCCCAAGCTGCCTCATCCAGGCCCTCTGTATGCCCTGCATGGGGTATTTCATCCAAGTCCAAAAGTGACTTGGGTAAGGCACCAATTGAGAGAGAAAAAGAGAACACACATGCATGGAGGTGGTTGTGTCTAAGAAGGTACACACACAGATTTGTGTCCCAATACACCTAAGAAGGTTGAAGTTTTAATTTTTTGTCATAGCATTACTTTGGTATTTAATTACTTAGAAACATATTAGTTTCAGGAAATAAGCCAGAGACTGCTTTTGTGATCCTAGGCTATGAAGTTTAAGATAATCACTTTATGAATTGTTTTACTGTTTTCTGGTCTGAGAATCTCTTATATGTAAGAAATATGGCAGTGTTCCAGGGCCCCACAAATAATATTGGTTGTGGATCTAAGTCAACACCGACTTCTTCATAGTCATCTTAAAATATGGTTGAGGCTGAGTGGAGTGGCTCAGGGCATCCTTAGATTGTCCGGTCATTCCAAATATATCAAGATTGATGGATTCTTTGGAGCTCTCGACACTTGGAAATCCTCTGAGTATTGCCTTTGAATTCTAAAAATCCTTAGAAGGCCAGTCTCTTTTCAAAAAGAGCAATTTTTGCTTTTTATTCAAACTGCAGAGAGAAAATTGTGTTGAATTGGTGGCAGAAGAGACACAACCCAATGGAATGAGGGAAAGAATGTCCTTTCTGGGTTGGTTTGGTCTTTGCATTCCTCATAGGTTTCTTCCATTTTCTTGGGTTAAGATCTCTTTTTCCCCCCCATTAGTGTACTTTGCTCAGATCACTATGACTTCTTAACTGGTATTACAGAATAATGGTAGCTGTTTTTGTATGGGAGATTAAAGGATGAGCTTGTCAAAGATGAATGTTAATTGGGTGCGTCTGATAAGCCTGAGGAGACTTCCTGCTTCTGTGTTGTCATAGGAACTGAGGCAGAATGTTTGGACATTCTCAGCATGTTGCTAACCAAGTGCTCCTGACGCGTTCTGAATTGCCTATAGTGGTGGCACTGGCATGACACTGTGGGGCCATGTAGCCCTTTTAGCTGCATCAAAAGCATGAGAATTCTTGGCCAGTCTTTGGTTTGTGGTGCCCAGATTTTTTAAAGTCTTCTGTGTTCTTTCACTAGACTTCAGCGTCTAGATTTGACCTAGGGACAGAAAGTCACATTAGGTCTGTTGGTGTTTAAACACACAATTCTACATGTATTTGAGTAGTTGACCTTCTTTTTCCCGTTTTTAAAAACTAATGGAGTGACCGAGTGTTATTTTAAGGAAACCTTGAAAACAAAAAGCCCCCTTCCATTCTGCACTCCAATGAAGATGATTGCCTTTATCTTCCATTCACCTTGGACACTTGGTACCTGTCATGAGGTGTGAGGCTGCTTATAGGGCTGATTTAAGGTGAGATTTTTTTCCCTTCTTTTTGAGGCTCTGTTTATGAACTAGAATCATAAAAATTCAAGAATCGTGCCAAATGTTCTTTTGTTGATGACTGTGATTTAGTCTGTTATGTAACTGTAATGTATAATTTACACATCTTGAAGATCATTAGTCTCTGTACTGAGTGACTATATTTAACCCTCACTTCTTTGGAAAAAGAGAACATTACCAATTATCTTTGAAACTATGTTTGTGAGACAATACACATTGATCCCACCCTCTTTCTCCATTTTTAATTTTTGGGGCGTTAAGTAGCACTTTATGATTTCTTCTATGCTTTTTTGTGTATAAAAGCTCAGAGGAGAAAGAGAGAGCTTCGTAGCTGCTGCCTGTATCTTGGGGCCTCCATTGATTGCTCATATTGTCTAAACCAAGAACAATGGGCATAATGTCATTGTCATCTCTATTAACATGCAGGTCCAGAGAGAACAAAAGGGTAAATTTCTTTCCACTATTGTCTTTCAGTTGCAGAAGGGGAGTGAAGAAGGGATATTGAAATATTTAATAGTGAATAGTTTTATACTTATTAAGAAAATAACACTTCCTTTTTCTATGTTTTGATGCCACTAGTGCCTGTCATTTCAATATTTTTTGAGCAAATGGTTAATATTGGTTTTCTTTTATCTTAACCTTTGTAAGTTAAGTTCAGTTTTAAGCCCCATTATGGTGTCTTTTAAACAAATTCTCTTATTTACCACTCAACATTTTGCCTCATTGCCCTGCCGCAGGCTCTGTTTATATGAAGTTGTCATAATGTAAGAGGAAATGTTGACTGTATTCACACAGGACTCTGCTCCCTTAATAAAGAAAGCCTTGACTAAGAAAATGGTGTTCTTATTAAATCAGCTCTTTAAGACTAGGTGGGAGGAACTGGTATCAATCTAATGGATTTAAAAGTTCATATAAAAAGTCTGGAATAGAAATAATATTCTGCAGCTGAGTAACTGTAGATTAATCCATCTCCAGACAGAATTCTGGAAGCATCTGTAAAACTGGAAAATTACTTTTTCTTTCCTTTTTTCAGGCACAACTGGACTAAATGTAATTCCCAAATATTTTAGAATTAAATTATACCCACAAAGTAGGTCTACTAAAAATTATATGAAAAATTGAAATGAAATCATAAAATGTAAATGTTAGGTTCTTCTTGGCTGCATTTACTCTGGTGCCAGTTTGTTTAGGAGGACTGCAGTGTTGAAAGGTAACCAGAGGTCACATGTAGAGATTCTTTCTTCGTTAGGTGGTTTTGTAATAGCTAGTGGTGGTCTATTTTAGTTCAGTTGGATGAAGTAGTCCTTTTAAGGTGGGTGCTGAAGTCAGACATTTAAGCTTCTCTTCATGCTCTCTCCCTTTGACCCTTTAAAACTTTTTCTTTTATTCCACTCACTGAAAGCACATCACCGAGCCCTCCTTCTTTGACAAGAAAGGCTAGCCATTCCTTTTTCCCTTCCCGCCCTAACCTTTAATGAGTGGTTGGGTCTATGAAGGTATGGGGTTCCCAGGACATCTGAGAATTTTGATAGATCCAACTGACATTCTATGGGTGGAAATGAAGTGAGCCTTGTTCGGGTTCATTCTCATATACACGGCATATTCCATTCATGCTTTACACCGCTAAGATATTCAGTTTGGGCAGCATAAACTGTTTGAAGGTTCTCAAGGAAATAAAAGGTAAAATAATAAAAATAACATCGGTAATATTAACAATTACAACTCTGTTTATCAGAAATTAAAAAATGCAGAAGGAATTGGGACTTCTGATAAATTTATGACTAAAAGAAGAATAGACTCATATTAGGAATAGCAGCAGTACCATGTATTTCTATAGAGCACTGCAGTTTACAAAGCACTCTTCATTGAAGTTTATAGTAGCCTTCCTTATATGACAGTGGGGGGTGAATTGGCTGGACTCTCATGGTTTCTTTAGCCTTAAGATCTCTGGATCTAAAGCTTCACACCAGCCATGGATCTAAAGCTTCACACCAGCCATTTTAATTGGTATTGTTGCCGTATTGTATTATTAGACTGCTAAAATAGTCAGATAGTCAGCAGCTGTTCTCTTTCATGTTTAATCCTTTCTCTCTTCTGCTCCTCTCATCACTGTCACCTTCCAGTTTGAAAGCTAGAGCATATGTAGCCATCTTTATTTACTTTTGTTCTATGCTAGCATTTGCCTTCTGCTAAATGAGGTTGTTCTTTATGAGGCAGCTGGCAATTTGTTTCTGCAGTCAAGGATCATATACTGCATTTTGGAGCCTGGGATATGTTAATAAGGCTTCAGAAGTAAAAATATCATCTGAGTGAGCACTGCACTGGTGCTGGTGAGCTGCAGACAACCCCCTAGCCCACAAAACAGCTACCACCTGAATGTGTCTAGGTCAGTGGTCGACAAACTCATTAGTCCACAGAGCCAAATATCAATAGCACAACGATTGAAATTTCTTTTGAGAGCCAAATTTTTTAAACTTAAACTTCTAACGCCACTTCTTCAAAATAGACTCGCCCAGGCCGTGGCATTTTGTGGAAAAGCCACACTCAAGGGGCCAAAGAGCCGCACGTGGCTCGCGAGCCGCAGTTTGCCGACCACTGGTCTAGGTGATGCCATTGGTGCTTCTGCCTCACCTCTCCTGACCGTTTCACAACCAGTAGCAGACTGTGAGAGTGCCTATAAGTGGGTATGTATGTGTGTATGTCTTCATGTTAATTTCTTTCTCCAAAGCAGGATCAATCCTTGGATTCATTTTTATTAACAGCACTCCTAGTTCGATTTTAACCATCCCATGGAGCATTTCTTCATTTCCATTTACATTAGGGCTTTTGGAAAACCTCATGGAACTTTGGATCTAAGATGGGAGCACTTCTTAAAACATGTTTTTATTAAATCAACCCTATAAGAAAAATTCTGTAAGCCAGATAAACCCCAGGGTTCTCGAGGCTCTTAACAGGGTCCATAGTTACTGGTAGGCATTGGATTAAGGGTGGGACACCATGAATTCCTTGGAATTTATACTTGGAAGATATGGCTCAACCCCATCAAAAACCACTGCACTTGTTAACATAGGTTTTTCACTGGATCCTTGTTACATTTTTGTTAATTTTGGTGCTCTTAGACCATACATATTTTAAAACCTTGTTATTTTTACATTACATATATCACAATGTTAAAACTTCAGCATTAGGCTACATGGAAATACTTAAGGTTCGAGCACAAAATTCTGTCAGCATAGTAGTTGGTTAAACATTTGGGTTCATTTTTTAACCTTTTGCACTCGGATGTCGAGATTAAAATTACTCTTTGAATGTATCAATAATTTGAAATATAAAAAAATCCAAATAAATAAGTTTGTATGAAAAGAAACTCCAGTTTTTTATTCTACTGCCGCGCTTTGTAAAATCTGGGGTATTTAAAAAATTAAATCCCGAGTAGAATAAAGGAATCGAGAAAAAAGCAAGCGAGTGCAAAGGGTTAAAAATATTTATAGATTTTTAGAGAAACATTGATTTGTTGTTTCACATATTCATTCATTCATTGATTGATTCTTGTATATGCCCTGATCTGGGATTGAACCCGCAACCATGGCATATTGGGATGATGCTCTAACCAAATGAAATACTTGGCTAGGGCCATGGATTCATTAAAATTTTTTTTTTTTTTAATTATAGATGTCCCTCATTCCCCTTCCTTCACCCAGCTCCTCCCCCCTGCCCCCCAGGCCTTCACCATACTATTGTCTGTATCCATGGGCTATGCATATAAGTTCTTTGTAATCTTTTCTCATCCCATTCCCCCCTCCCATCCCCTGTCAAATGGGTTCATTTTTTAAATCCACCCCTTCAGAGAGTTAAAAACTTCTTAAGGGTGTTGATATTTCTTGAAATTTATTCAACTATTAATGACTGCCTCTAAAAGGATTATTTGTTTTAGTTTTTCTATGAAAGAGTCAGGCAAAGTAGTTTACCTTCCAGCAACACGTCTACTGTATTATAGAAGCTGGTAAAGATTTTGCAGAGCATGTTATGTAAAGTTATTAAAGAAGAATTCATTTCGGTTCATTAAGTAAGCTCCCACCTGTGTGGCACTGGAGAGACAGTGTTGAATGTGCCCACATCCCTATTCTTAAACAGCTCACACTTTACTGGAAGAGTGAATTTTACATGGGTCATCTGAATTGATGGCACCTAATCGATAGTCACCATATGGTGTTTGGCGTGCACATGTTCCACAGGCATGCCATGATTAAATGGTTGATGGGAATCATACCATCCCATTCCTCTTGTAAAACTTAGAGGATCAAGCTCAAAATCCACCCTCTGAGCTTTGAAGAGAGTCCCAGACCATTTAATTTACATTTCCTCTATTTGGTTAAGTCTTCCCCAGGACTGTACCTTATGCCCTTCCTGTCATCTATCCAGGCAAATCTTGACTCTTTATTCTCCTATGTGAAGCATTTCTAGATCTATGAAAAAAGTGAATGGTTTCTCTTTGTACTTTGAATTGTGCATATGAATATGTAGTTAATCATCCTAATTTAAATAGGATTCAAAGACACTAAAGATACTTAGAAAATTCTATGGCAGAAGAACACAGGGGAGGAAATGATTACTTATTTCTGGGGAATTTAGAAAATGTTTTACAAGGAAGATAATATTTATTTAGATCTTTAAGGACGAGTAGGAGTTTTTTAGGTGGGAAGGTTATTTGGGGCAGAGGGAATAGTATATATGAAAAGTCGTGGCATCATGAAAGCACATGGCATGTTGCATGTTTAAAGGAACGTGGCTGGACTACACAGTGTGCTTGTTATTTGGTGGTGCTGGTGCCCTGGAGGCAATGCCGCCAAGAGGATTTGCATGGTAAGCTCTGCAGTGCAAAAGCAGGTTCTTTTAGAATGCTGTGTACTAGCAAATTACAAGCTGGTTTAGGCACTTGATAAATATTTATACAGAGTTCCAAAAAATGTATACACACAATGTCTGTAGACTCTATTACATTTTGAAAATGAAATGTGTTTTAATAAACACTGCCTTTATTCAAAGTGTATATACATTTTGGGGGGGACACCCTATATATTTTTTTTGTTAATCCTCACCTGAGAATATTTTTTCCATTGATTTTTAGAGAGAGTGGAAGGGATAGAGGAAGGGAGGGGGAGAGAGAGAGAGAGAGAGAGAGAGAGAGAGAGAGAGAGAGAGAGAACATTGATGTGAGAGAGAGAGACACATCGAGTGGTTGCATCTCACACATACCCTAACTGGGGCTGGGGATCCAATCTGCAACCCAGGTACCTGCCCTGGACCAGGAATCAAACCCATGACCCTTTGGTGCATGGGCCAGTGCTCTAACCACTTAGCAACAGCAGCCAGGGCGATAAATATTTTTTTTTAATGGACCATGAGTCTAAGAGTAGCTGGCTCTTTGATCAGGGGAGGAAAATGTGAGTAATCCTTTAAGAACCATATTCATTCATCAGGCATTTATTCAACAAATATATACTGAGGCTGCTGTGCTCAGAGCAACAAGGGAGATATAAAGATGTTTCTGCCCTGTTTGTGCAATGCCTCTTCCCCAAATTCAGGGTTTTATTAGATTTTTATTTTGAGAAATATTAATTCTATGCAATTTTATTATGTTTTATGTATGCTTGCTACTAAAGCACTGTGCACTTATTACCCTCTCTAAAAGGTTCAGAACCATTTAACCCACTCCACTGCTCTATTTCAGAAGTTCTCACTCTGCATTTTGAGGAGAGAACAGTGCTCAAATGGCTGACGTTTTTCTGCATGTTGTGTTTTCCAGCCAGTATTTATAAGGTCAGCAAGGCAGGGCATGCAGTGTTATAGATGTGAAAGCTGATTTGTACTCAACCTTTTCGGCCTAACATACTTTAGCTGACATTCTTTACTTATAGTTGATGCAAAGAGAATAGAGTTTAGTTGTAGCAAAAAAAACCCCGAAATAACACTGAAAGCAGAATAGAAACTTGAGTCGTAAAGATTGCACTCCTGGTAATGTCCTTTTACAGGTGTGTGGAAGAACATTCAAACCTTTCTTGAGGATTATATTACATTCATCATCCCTTCCCTTCCTCTGCTTGCTGCCCGGTTCCCTTCTTCTTCTTCTTTAAAATAATATATTTATATTTATTTCAGTGAGAAAGGGAAAGGGAGAGAAAGATAGAGGCATCAATGATGAGAGAGAATCATTGATTTGCTGCCATGTGCCCTTGACCGGAATCAAATCTGGGACCCTTCAGTCCGCAGGCCGACACGCTATCCACTGAGTCACACCAACTAGGGCTGCCCTGTTCCCTTCTTTTCTTCACTACATATTTAGTAGGCAACTTGAATGTCAACACTCTGCTGGGTATTGGGTTACAGTGGTAAAGGTAATGCTCCTTGTCTGCATAAGAAGGTACAACAGTATTCTCAACCCTGGCTGTGCTTGAGCTATATGAGTAAGCCTTAAAAATATATAGATTCTGGGGCCCCTGCCCTAGAGATTCTGATTCTGTAGTTTTGAGGTGGGTAGGTAGGATTACTGACAAATTAATAGGCAATTTCAATTCTCTGAAGTGGGCAAGAAGATAGTGAGTACTGGGTGGCGGGGGCGGGGGCGGGGGCCGGGGCCGGGGGATCACCTGGCCTCATCTTGGAAGATCAGGGCTGGTGGCTAAATGAGGAGGGCGTGTGTACAGGATGAGGAAGGAAAAAGCCTGACTAGGGCTTTGGGGAATAACATGTATACACTACAGGAAGAGAGAGCATGGGAAAGTGGTAGTTTATTGTAGTTGGAGCATAGAAGAGGAGGCAAGGAGTAGTGAGAGATGAGATTGGAGAGACAAGCAGAGTCCAGATCATTCAGGGCTTTGTCAGCCAGGTTTTCAGAAATTTGAATTTTATCTGTAGACAATTGAAGACATTGATGAGTTTAAAGTAGTGGAGTAATTAATATAAGATTTATTATGTTTTCATATAATCACTCCTGCTACTTTATGGAGAATGGCTTTCAGGGACATAAGAATAGAATTTGAAAACTTTTGCAGAAGTCTAGGCATGAGAAATGCCAGTGGTTTGACTCAAGCAAGTAGCAGTGGAGATGCAGAAAAGTGGGCAATTTAAAGAAATACTTAGTTGTTGGAATATATTGACCTTGTTTAAAAGTAGATGTGTTGGGGGTGAGATGTGTGAGAGAGACATAAATGTATCAAAGAATAGGCTTTTGGCTTGGGATCATGGGTTGGATGGAGATACCAATCACTAAGATGAGGATATAGGAGAAGAAGCAGATTTGCCAGGGAAAGGCAATGAGGGGGGCGGGGAGGGGAGGAGAGAGAGAGAGAGAAGAGAGAGAGAGAGAGAGAGAGAGAGAGTTAGTTATTGAGATATTGATTGTTCCATTTACTTATGTATTCATTGGTTGCTTTCTTGTATGTGGCCTGACTAGAGATCGAACCCAAAACCTTGGTGTATAAGTGTGATGCTCTAACCAACTGAGCTACCTGGCCAGGGTGATAAGTTCACTTTAAATATACAGTTTGAGGTAACAGTTGGACATCCAAATAGAGATCTGAACTGGGCATTTAGACAGTTGGTCTGAAGCTAGGGAGAAGGATCTGGGCTAAAGATAAAGATTTGGAAGATATTTGCATATAGATAGTAACTGAAACTATATGAGTGCATGAGATGATTCAGTACATACAGAGAGAGGGGAAGGCCTAGGTCAGAACCCTTAGGAATACCAACATTTTAGGAAAGAAGGAGAAAAGGGGAAGCTTAGAGGGAGCCTGAGAAGGAGTGGTAAAAGTAGGAGGAGCCTTAAGAGCGTGAATTGCCATATAAGGCAAGAGAATGCTTTAAAGAGGAAGGAGTGATCACCAGGGAGCTAAATGTTATAAAGAGATCAGTAAGAAATTTCCATTTGCTTTGACGACAAGGATGTTATGTCAGGAGGAAGAGAAGTAGGTTGAAGGGGGTGAGGTAAAGTCATCATGAGTAAAAAAATCATGTACACCTTGGACTAACGTAATGAGGCAGCAGAGATAAGGTGGATGGGTGATAACTGGGAGTGGAGGGGTTGGAGAATTGTTGAACAGAAGAAATTTGATCATTCTGTTCATTCCTTCTTGGTGTGATCATTCATTAAAGGTCCTCTGTGAGCCTTATCCTCTGCTCTGTTGAGAATAGATCCTAGTTCTTTTTGTTGTTGTTAATCCTCACCTGAGGATATTTTCCCATTGATTTTTTGAGAGAGAGTGGAAGGAAGAGAGAGAGACAGACAGAGAGAAACATCAATTTGATGAATTTAAAATGAAGTCTGATTGTGTGGTTTTTCTTTAGCCGTGTACTATTACTTGAGTTTGTGCTCTGAGAAAGTAGATACTAGGGTTGCAGTTTGCCAGGCAAGTATAATGGAGAGAGAGAGGGACAACGGAAATAGGAATGATTATACATAGATTATAAGAATCTAAGCTGAACAAAGGGAACAAAGAGAGATGGGATTGTGACAGGATCAGTGGATTAGACAGTTTAATGAGAGGGAAGAATTTTTAGCAACGGGGATACTAAAGCAAATGAATGGGAAAGGTGGGAAGGGGAGATGAAATGTTGGTTTCATATTAGAATTTTGGCATGGGTATATGTTCCTGTTGACCAAATCAAGGTATTGCCCATGGATTTGAGTCACTGAGGTATGTAGAGGAAAGGGCCCTGAAAGAGGCTATCAGGGACCTGGGCGCCCAGATTTTGTTTGCGTGGTGTACATTCATGTTAGCAGGTGATGATAGGAGCTGGAGTGGAAGGGAAGTGAGCCAGGAATACAAGTTTTCAGTTGAGTAGAATGAGTGTGAAGTTGGTAGATAATGATGACAGCAGGGGATGGGCTGTGTGCAGGCAGAATTGGAAGAGCCTGGTTGGGAGTAGTAATTGGGAACAAGTATAGTTGCCTCCCCTACTCCCTGGCCCTGGGATTTATGAGGCATTGAGAGGAAAAAATAATCACTTCTTGAGATGGCTGCTGGGGAAGCATGTTTAAATGCTGGTGATAAGGAATCAGCAGAGGTAGAGGTTAGAGAGCAGAGGTTCTGAGGAGGGAGAATAGATGGACTATAGGGTCTTAGTGGAGAGACTAGGCTTGGCCTTCTAGAAGAGGGCAGGAGTAGGGGCAGCAGGCCTGGCCATGGGATAGGTGGCCCAGGGTTCATCTCAAAGAAGACGACAAGAGCAGCTGTTGAGGGTAAGGCTGTAGGGAGTTGGGTGGGAGATGTGAGAGGAATGGAGGAGGTTTGAACTAGCAGCTGGAAAATGGAAAAATGGAAGTGACATATAGAACGATCATCAGGAGATGCTAGGGACTCAGCTCAGACTGAAGATTTTGAGTTAGGCACAAAGTTCTTCCTACCCTCCTCCCTATTACATATGTCGTGACTATTTCCCCCTATTTCCATGAGACTAAATTAATTGCTTTCTCATCTGTGTTTCCGTAGTATTAAACATCTATTTTTATATCACATCACATTGTGGTACAGTGTTTTTCCTGTTCAGAGTGTGAGTTCCTAGAGAGTAAGGCTTATCTTCATGATCACCTGGAACAGTGGTCGGCAAATTCATTAGTCAACAGAGCCAAATATCAACAGTACAACAATTGAAATTTCTTTTGAGAGCCAAATTTTTTAAACTTAAACTTCTTCTAACGCCACTTCTTCAAAATAGACTCGCCCAGGCCATGGTTTTTTGTGGAAGAGCCACACTCAAGGGGCCACAGAGCTGCATGTGGCTCGCGAGCCGCAGTTTGCGGACCATGGACCTAGAATAATGACAGGAACATAGCAGGCACTCAGTTAATGTTCATTGAATTGAATCAAATTACACAAGTATATTCATTATATTTTTCTAATACTGCTTTTCCTTCATTGATCTGAAACTATACATTCTAAACAACTTACTGGTTTCTATGGACACAATGTGCTCATTAAGCTGAGCCATCCTATTTTCGTGGTTTACAAGAGCAGGACCTGTGCAGAAGATTAAGATGTTTCCTCATCTGTATGGGTTTGGCATGAATTTATTTGCCTTGGGAATTGCTGTCAGCAGAACCTTTGCCTTGTTATTGACCTTTCCATTTGGTCGTAAGGACATCCTTTGAGAATATAGTGAATGGCTATTCTTCTGATTGAATAGCACTGTGCTAGCATTCTTTCCCTTCAGAGTGAATAGTACTGCATTATGTGATTTGAAATCTGTGGGAGGCTCCAATTGGAGGAGAGAGCTTTTCCTGTAAAAAGAACTTAATAAGCAAAATTAAAAAGTCACCTTGCTTCCAAAATGTTGGAAATACTGTACTGACATGAAGACCATACAACCACGGACAATATTAATTTGCCCATTAATGTGTTCATATTGTTTTGTGAATGGCAAAATGAAGGAACATTCGTATTTATTCATATTCTACATGACAACTTTGGGAGGAGACTTTCTTAGGTTCCCTTTAAGATAGAATCATAAAACTTAATGCTAGAAGGGATGTGAGAGCCCTTGGTCAGCCACCCAGTGAAACCTGTGAAGCCCTCCTCAGCATCCCTCCAGGTGGGGTCCAGCATCTTCTTGTATACTGAGAACACAAACCAGGACATTGCTACCTCTGTAACAGCAGTTCTCAAACTTTGTTCCCAGGAGCTCTTTATAATCTTAAAAATTATTAAGGACCTCAAAGAAGTTTTGTTAATGCATGGTATATCTTATCAATATTTATGAATTAACTTAAAGTGCAATAATAAACCCATTACATGTCAATATAAACATTTTAATGAAAAATAACTGGATTTTTAAAAACAAAAATAATTCAGTGAGGAAAGTAACCTTGCAAACTTCCTTAATTGTTGGTATTACAGTAGAAGACAGCTGGATTCTCGTATTTATTTCTCAGTCTGTTGTGATATCACAGATGTAGCCTCTGGAAAGCTCAACTGTACATACATGGCAGGCAAATAACTTCTTAAAATTAAGAAGCTTTGACCCCATGGACCTCCTGAACGGTACTTGGAACTCCAGGAATCCAGACCATACTTTGAGGTTTGCTGCTGTTTTGTACATGAAGAGATGGGACGAATGAAAGAAAAAAAGAGATACAAATGGGCCAAGAATAACGTCATCACACCTGTGGTCAACAAGAATTGAGTGCCTACCACGTGCCTGAACATAAAGCACTGAAAATGCTGGCAATCCTATCAGTTATTTTCCTCCTCCTTCATTGTGAAGACTCACCTTGACTTGAAAAGATTGCAGGGTTTTAAATTAGCTCTTTTACTTATAGCATCCATTAATTGAGAAAATGAGAAAAAGCTACTATGACTTTAGTTGTGTTTTTATATGTTATACAGTTTGGTCTGCAGACTGTGCTTGGTGTCCATGGGGCTTTGCAGAACCCTTGCAAATAACTGTGCCTTGGCCCCGCCACATGCGATTCACAGGTTGGGAACCATGGTTCTGTGTTAGATTTTTTTTTTTTCTTCAGAAGTCATTCACCAGTTCTTGTCACTTCTTCAGAAGTCATTCACCAGTTCTGTCAGTGTTAAAGATGTTGAGTGATAGAACTGTTTTGAAGCCATTTTGACTTTTGGTGCCTTTGCGTAAGATGTCTGGGTGTCCTGACGAAAAGCCAAAGGCAAATAAATAAATGCCTGTGCTTCTGGGGCTTCCGATTGTTTTGACTCAGAGCAATGGATGAGCGCTTGTAGATTGAGCATGTTTTCCCTGCCCCTTAAGATGTTGCTGAGAGCTAACGGGAGAGAACTGTGCTGAGAGAGTTAATACCGAGCTAGTGAAAAGTGGAAATGTGCTAATAGTACAAGGGGAGGAGTGAGAAATTAAATGGTATCTTTTTAGAAGTCTGCCTTATTGCAGTCTGCATTGCTCCTTGGGGATTTTTCTACTGAGTACAAGAAAATCAGCAAGCACTTCTTGGAAAAACCCAGATGAAATTACTGCCATAAATTTTTTATTTTTATTTTTCATGGTATAAAACCCTTAATTTAGATGGGGAGGGTTTATTACCCAAGCTTTCTTGGCATGGCTAAGTTCAATTAATTTCAGATGACAGGCTCCCCCGACCCCCCTTGCCTTTCTCCTTTTTTTCCACCTAATATGTGGAAAGTACAATTTGTTATTGGTTTGCCTTTGGCTCTGGAGACCTCATTAAGGGCCCAAGAAAGGGATTCTATCTCTCTGTCTTTGACGCCTTTCTGTTTTCTGCTGGATGCAGACCATTTGCATTGTCACATGGAAAGTATGTATGGTGTATCTGAAGGGAAGGTTAGTGGATAAAAGTGGTGGTGTTTATACCATTTAAATATTGATTTGAAATGACTATTGCAAATTAAGTTACAATGGTGTTCAACTAAGATAGGAAAGTTAGCTTAAGATGAGGTCACTGAAAAGAATGTGGGCACATTTAGACAGGAAAACTTATTGAGCTGCTCTGACAGTTCATATGTAACATACCTGGTTATTTGAAAGCAGGAACAAGATGTCAACAGAATATTGTATTTACTCACACTCCTAAGACATAGCTCGCTGCACCTTCAGGTTCTTGTTCCTATCAGAATACTGTGTGCATATCTTGCAAATAAGGGAAATAATCTATGGTGTTGTTTTGTTTTCCTCTGCCTGGTAATATAGAATCTATTGTGGTGTGAATAAAAGGGCTCACAGGAGATTCATTACTGTTTGTGAACTGTCTGTGTCCTTCGGCATGTGATTATTTTACTCACAAAGCAGATATAAAAATTAGAATTGAGGTGATAGAGACTGTATATTGCATAAATAAGCAATTCAAACAAAAGTTTTACCATTATAACAAATAAATACCCTGCTTCAAAGGTTGGAGATTAGAATCCTGTTGTATTAATGCTTGACAATTAATTAACTATTGTCTATTAAGTTCCCAAGATGACAAGTTACTTAAATACTATTGTTAGGAGTAGCTGGATTAATAATAATTTTCAAGTGTCATTGGCAACAATGAGGAAATTTTAAAAATAAAGATAAAGATGTGCAATCTCAGACACAGTGGAAGGCGAAGCGGGCGGACCCTGTGCGCAGCGTTTCTTGAGGCCGCCGTGAGAAGTGTGCAGTACTGGGCCAGTGTTCTAAGGAGCATGAGACAAAAGTGCCTAATCTGGCCCTAGCCAGTTTGGCTCAGTGGATAGAGCATCGGCCTGCAGACCAAAGGGCCCCGGGTTCGATTCTTGGCAAGGGCACGTACCTTGGTTGCAGGCTCCTTCCCGGCCCACATTCGATGTGTTTCTCTCACATCAATGTTTCTCTTTGTCTTTCCCTCTCTCTTCACTCTCCCTAAAAATCAATGGAAAAATATCCTCAGGTTAGGATTAACCAAAAAAAGTGCCTAGTTTATTAATATTTTTTCTCTACTTTTTGGGTATTGCTTAATCCCTTGTCAAAATAGTGTTCACTTAGCAAAATTAAAGAGAAAATAAGAAAGCTGACAGAAAATAGGCTTGGCAGAAGTCCAAGTGTAAAAGAAACCTCTAGCAGTTGCTGACAGGCATTGTTTAAATTCCAAATATGCTAGATCACTCATTAATGTGTTGTTTTTATCTTTTTTTTTTTAAATATATTTTATTGATTTTTTACAGAGAGGAAGGGAGAGGGATAGAGAGCTAGAAACATCGATGAGAGAGAAACATTGATCAGCTGCCTCCTGCACACCCCCCACTGGGGATGCGCCCGCAACCACGTACGCGCCCTTGACCGGAATCGAACCTGGGACCCTTCAGTCCGCAGGCCGACGCTCTATCCACTGAGCCAAACCGGTTTTGGCTAATGTGTTGTTTTTTAAAAAATATGGTACACAATTGTCATAGAGAAAACGTGTGGGGATTTAACCAGATTGTACAGTTTTTGTTCTGTGGAATTTATATTCCAAGGGTCCCATCCATTTTGGGTGTCATTTTGTGAGAAAACATGGATTCGAACCCTGGCCCAGTAGCAGTAATGGGGGAATCACCAAAGGAGAGGGTGCACTTGAATCCTGATCATGGAGAGCGGAGCGTGCAAGAGGAGGAGTGGGGGCTGCTTGATTTTTAGAACAGAACAGTTTTGAAGTGGGTGGTGTGCAGAAGCAGTAGTTACGTTCACCAACAAATTCCTGCGTCGCCTTTTTCACTGTAATAGGTCCCCTTCCACTCCCCAGCTTCTGTTGCTGTCAGGTTTGGGCTATGTGACTAGCTCCGCAGACAGCTTCTGAACAGAGGGGTGTGCGGCACTTTTTGGCCAAGGCGTTTAAAAGCCAGGGTGCCCCTTCCAACCTTTTCTGTGTTACTTCCTGTTCTGTATATACTTTTAGTACTAGAGAACAGAACAAAATAGAACTGCATACATTTTGAAATATGTATGTGCCTCTAAATAATGACAGAAATTCAGCTTATGATACATATACCTGTTTAGCACAATCTGCTGTTCCGTGGATATGGAATGTGGATGACAGACTAGTTCTGGTGTTGTGACTGGTCCTTGATACCCCATATGAGTCCTAGGAAAACCTCACTGTGGAAAAAACTGGGATAAGTTTTAGATATTTAGGTAGGCGATTTAGGTAGCCAGATTCATACAGTAAACAGCTTTTTATAAATGAGGAGATTTCTGTCCCTTATACTTTGTTGGGAAATCACTCAAATGTTGATCTTAATGTACATTTTTATTTATATGAAAATAACTTTATGATTAGTGTTTCTGTAAAGCCAACAAATTTCAGAAAAGCAGTGTTGAGACTAAGGGATGCCTCAGCCTTGAATCCACTTGTTTTCAGCCTACCTAACACATTATTTGTGTGGGACGCCTTTGTATAACCTGGCTGTCTCTGTCTTGGTTGATTGCTTGTAGTTTGACTCTAGCCTAGCTTGTTTAATTTAGACTTGAAAAACATCCCTTCAGCCCTGCCTGGAACTTGAAAGAGTAGCCGGAGCTGTAATCTTTGCTTGCAATAGTGGTTGCTTAGTTAGTTGGTTGGAGTCTTAGCAACAAGTTGGAAGTCCTCACGTATATGGCGATTTTCACTGTAATTGGCCTACTTGTAAGGAGCAGTCATCTGAAGTGATAATAGTTCTTTCTTACTCAGTACTTTATTCTTTTCCTCTTCCCTCCTTTCGGCTTTCTTCCCCTCCCGCTCTCTCCCATTTTCTTCCCATATAATGACCTGGGAAACTTGAAGAAAGGACTCCATGCGCCATGTGTGGGGGTCCAGGAGTCCTGATCATTTTGAAGAGCTAGCTAGTTCCAAGTTCTAACACTATACTTAGGAAACATTGTACTGAGTGTCGCACGTTTTGTGATGGTAAAATGATAAAAGAGGGAATGCAGTGTTAAAGAAATAGAAAGAAAGGAAAGCATATTCTTGGGCCTGCATTAGAAAATATAAATCACTAATCAATATAAAGTTCAGATAGTACTTGATTCAGACAGCAAAGGGAGGTGGCAAATTTCCCACCATGTACAAATTTTCATGTGTACATTTTGAGAAAGATACTGTTTTTATTTGGTACAGTTGCATATTCATTTCTAACAGACTGCATCTTAAAAGGATTGGACTTTTTACGGATTCTATGAATATTCAGAGAGTCACCAAAAACAATTCTGTCCTTTACCTTATGAATCTAGACCCATCTGTCTTTTGCTTGTTATAGGTGGTCCTAGCTCTGTAATGTGAGATTTCCCTTTTGGGAAAAAGATGTTCTCTGTGTGGATGGGTGGGACATGTGTGTACCTTTGCTCTTTGCTGCGCTGGTGGAAGTTTCCACCCTCAGGGTGGACTTTGGTGTGTGTGTGTGTGTGTGTGTGTGTGTGTGTGTGCTGCCAGGCATTGCCACTTGGGGACCTGGCATCAGCTGTCTTAAGAGTTGAGGGCATGGTTTAAGTCTACAGGGGTCCTCAAACTTTTTAAACAGGGTGCCAGTTCACTGTCCCTCAGACCGTTGGAGGGCCGGACTATAGTTTAAAAAAAACTATGGCTGAAACCGGTTTGGCTCAGTGGATAGAGCGTCGGCCTGCGTATTCAAGGGTCCCAGGTTCGATTCTTGGTTGCGGGCACGTCCCCAGTGGGGGGTGTGCAGGAGGCATGTATGTTTCTCTCTCATTGATGTTTCTGGCTCTCTGTCCCTCTCTCTTCCTCTCTGTAGAGAATCAATAAAATATATTTTAAAAAAAAAGAAACTATGAACAGATTCCTATGCACACTGCACATATCTTATTTTGAAGTAAAAAAAAAAACACCCAAAAACGGCAAAAACATCTGCATGTGGCCCGCGGGCCGTAGTTTGAGGACGCCTGGTTTAGGACACTGACACAGCAAGAGGCGTAAGGGCTTTTGCCACTGGTATGTCATCAGGGTACTTGGTAAGCTGGCAAAAGCTAGAAGCCTGATCATTTGCATTTCCTCCCTTTTACTCTTTCATTTTCCTGAAGCTAATTTACATATTAAAAAATAAACATGTTTCTAAATATTTTAAAATTCTTGCCCTTTTTTATAAACTTGGAAGTCTTACTCCTTTAATATTACTTAAAATATCCATTAAAAAGTAAGAATTGTAGTAAAAGAATCAAGGCAGGGGCAGTCTTGGAAGAATGGTTTTTACTTTAGTCACATGAAATCAGTGTGAAAGTGTGGTCTGCTTGGTTGCTACAGCGTTTTTCTCTTCTTGATAGTGACAGCACATCACAGGGTCACTTTCACATCAGGCCTGTTTAACTGCTTTGCTTTCATGATTACAAAGGGTGGAGAGCCTACTTTGCAAATATATTTTGTTATAATTCTGAAAATTATACATGCACCATCTTTCCCGGAAAAGATTTTGATATGACTCTGTACCATCTCCACCATCTCACTGCTTTACACACTCAACTCTGAAGAGAAAAGTAGGTGAAAGTAGTAAAGATAGTTTAAGCAAGACATTGTCATTCATGAGCACATCCCTGTCTCTCAGCCACCATCCCAAGGGGCTTTGCTCCTCCTCTTTGCTGTCCTAACCCTCCCTCCCTGATCTACCTGCAGAGTCAGTGGGGCCCATCCTCCAGTCTTCCCTGGACAAGAATAGCCAGTGTCACTGATTGCCATCACTGTAATTATTCTGCTGGGTAGAGACCTTCGGTGCCTTAATAAGTAATAAGATAATGTGTAACAAGGCTTGGTGCAATGAGTAGCATGTGAACACAGAACAAATGCTAGTTCTATTTCCCTTCTCATCCCTCCCCTTCCCAGAATTCAGTGTTTCTGCTTCTTTGTATCTTCTAATGTATGATAGTAAAGGAGGACAGGATTTTCACAGATGAAATCCTAAATGTGTTTTATTGATTCATCCTTGTGACTCCATATCTCCTACTCTGGTTCTAGTCCTTCTGGAGTGGAGAATAGGTCTTTTTTGTTCTTTGCACAAGCAACAGAAGAATAAAAATTTGATAATCATCATTATTATTTTGAAAATAACTACCCCATTCTACCTAGTAATGTGTTTGCTGAAGGGTCTGGGGTAATGCTTTCATACCTTGCATTTTATAGAATAGAAGACCAAGAATATTACAATCATTTTAGTTATTACTTTAAATAGAATTATGATCCCCTTGCACATGAGAAATCAAAGTATTTTCAAGAATATAAGTATTAAGGAAAAAAATGGCGACGGAATAGAGTCGGGTTTGGAGTCTGTTCCTGGGGCGGAGTGTAGGAGCAGCAGAGGCTCGCAGAGGGAGTGTATGTGGGCAAGCCAAGGGACAGCTAAACTCCAGGAGAAGGCGGGGGAGTGCTGGGCAGTGTTCCTCTGACCGCGCAGCACCCACAGGGGCTGGGTCCCCTCCCGGAGCTGCGGGCTCACCGGGCGCCTCGCCATCTTGCAAGGAAAGGAGGATTTTATTGGAAACCTGACTTTCTGCGACAACTGCAAACACTGAACTGCTGCGATCACCAGACCACCGGTCCCCTATCAGCGCAAACATTCGGATTCAAAGAAACTTCACTGCACCACGGAAAGGTCAGATTTCGCCTGAAATAAGCTTTAAATCAATGCCAGAGAGTGAAATCTATATAACCAGACATCCGGAGAAGAGAGACCATGAGGAGACAAAGAAATAGCCCTCGGAAAGAGAAGCAGGCATCACCAGAAAAGGAAGTAAACGATTTAGAGGCAAACAACCTATCAGAGAAAGAATTCAGAGAAATGGTCATAAAGTGGCTGAAAAGGATGGAAGACAAATTCGACAATATGAGTAAGAACCAAGAAGAAATGAAGAAGAACCAAGAAGAAATGAAAAATGACATCGCTGCTGTAAAGAACTCAATAGAAAGCATCAAGAGTAGACTAGACGAAGCAGAGGACCGCATAAGTGAGCTAGAAGACAAGATGGAAAAAAATACCCAATTACAACAGCTTCTAGAAACAAAAATTAGAAAGATTGAGGAGAGCCTAAGGGAACTTCGGGACAACACAAAACAAAACAACATCAGGATAATAGGGGTGCCAGAAGGAAAGGAAACTGAGCAAGGAATAGAAAACCTGTTTGAAGAAATAATAACAGAAAACTTCCCTGATATAGGGAAGAAAAAACCCACACAAATCCAAGAAGCTCACAGAGTTCCAAGCAAAATGAACCCCAAAAGACCGACGCCAAGGCACATTATAATTAAGTTGGCAAACACCAACGACAAAGTAAGAATCTTAAAAGCGGCCAGAGAGAGACAGACAGTTACATACAAAGGAACCCCCATCAGACTAGCAACTGATTTCTCAACAGAAACTCATCAGGCCAGAAGGGAATGGAATGAAATATACCAAGTCATGCAAAGGAAGGGTCTAAATCCAAGAATACTGTACCCAGCAAGGCTATCAATCAAAATTGAAGGTGAAATCAGGAGCCTCACAGACAAAAAAGGACTAAGGGAGTTTATCACCACCAAACCAGCAATGAAAGAAATGCTAAAGGGTCTGCTGTAAAAAAAAAAAAAAAAAAGAGAAAGAAATAGGAAGCAAAGAAGGAACACAGGGGTATAGAATAAAAATGGCGTCAAATAAGTACCTATCAATAATAACTTTAAATGTAAATGGATTGAATGCCCCAATCAAAAGACACAGGGTAACAGACTGGATAAGAAAACAAAACCCAGATATCTGCTGTCTACAGGAAACCCACCTCAAAAAAAAGGATGCACACAGACTGAGAGTAAAGGGATGGAAAAAGGTTTTCCAGGCGAATGGAAATGAAAAAAAAGCTGGGGTAGCAATACTTATATCTGACAAATTAGATCTCAAAGTGAAGGACATAACAAGAGATAATGAAGGCCACTTCATAATACTAAAGGGAGAAATCCAACAAGAAGAAATAACTCTGGTAAACATATATGCACCCAATACAGGAGCACCAAGATACATTAAAAAACTCCTGGAAGATATCAAAGGAGAGATTGACAGCAATACAATCATAGTAGGAGACTTCAATACCCCACTATCACCATTGGACAAATCCTCTAAACAAAAAATCAGCAAAGAAACATCAATCCTAAATGACTCACTAGAACAGATGGAATTCATCGACATCTTCAGAACATTTCACCCCAAAGCCACAGAATATACATTCTTCTCAAGTGCACATGGGTCATTTTCAAAGATAGACCATATGTTAGGACATAGGCAAAGTCTCTCCAAATTCAAGAAGATAGAAATCATATCAAGTATCTTCTCAGATCACAGTGGCATAAAACTGGAAATCAACTACAATAAAAACAACCCAAAGAAATCAAACACTTGGAGACTAAACAGCATGCTATTAAACCATGACTGGGTTACCAAAGACATCAAGGGAGAAATAAAAAACATCATGGCAACAAATGACAATGAAAACACAACAATCCAAAATCTATGGGACACAGCGAAAGCAGTCCTGAGAGGGAAGTTCATAGCTCTACAAGCCTACTGCAAAAAACAAGAAACAATGGTAATAAATTACCTAACCCAACAACTCAAAGAGTTAGAGAGAGAGCAACAAGATAAGCCCAGTGTAAGCAGAAGGAAAGAAATAATAAAGATCAGAGCGGAGATAAACGACATAGAGACCAAAGAAACAATACAAAAGATCAACAAAACCAAGAGCTGGTTCTTTGAAAGGATAAACAAGATTGATGAACCTCTAGCCAGGCTCACCAAGAAGCAAAGAGAGAGGACCCAAATAAACAAAATCAGAAATGAAAGAGGTGAAATAACAACAGACCCCGACGAAATACAAAGGATTGTTACAAAATACTACGAACAACTCTATTCCAACAAACTGGACAACCTAGAGGAAATCGACATATTCCTAGAAAAATACAACCTTCCAAAACTCAATCAGGAAGAATCTAAGCAGCTCAACATGCCAGTAACTATGGAAGAAATTGAAGCAGTCATCAAAAAGCTTCCGGCAAACAAAAGCCCGGGGCCAGATGGCTTCACAGGAGAGTTTTACCAAACTTTCAAGGAAGAACTAAAACCTATCCTCCTCAGACTATTCCAAAAAATTCAAGAGGAAGGAACACTCCCAGGCTCCTTCTATGAAGCCAGCATCACCCTAATACCAAAACCAGATAAAGACAACTCAATGAAAGAGAATTACAGGCCAATATCCCTCATGAACATAGATGCCAAAATCCTCAACAAAATTCTAGCAAATCGGCTCCAGCAGTACATCAGAAAGATCATACACCATGACCAAGTAGGATTTATCCCAGGAATGCAAGGATGGTACAATATCCGCAAATCAATAAACGTGATACATCACATAAACAAACTGAGAGATAAAAATCACATAGTCATATCAATAGATGCAGAAAAAGCATTTGACAAAATCCAACACCCTTTCTTGATAAAAACTCTCAACAAGGTGGGAATAGAAGGATCATACCTCAACATAATAAAAGCTATATATGATAAGCCCACAGCAAACATCATACTCAATGGGCAAAAACTGAAACCATTTCCCCTAAGAACAGGAACAAGACAGGGATGCCCACTCTCACCACTCCTGTTTGACATAGTACTGGAAGTATTAGCTATCGCAATTAGGCAAGAAGAAGAAATAAGAGGCATCCAAATTGGAAAAGAAGAAGTGAAGCTGTCCTTATTTGCAGATGACATGATATTGTACATAAAAAACCCAAAAGATTCCATCAAAAAACTAATAGACTTAATAAATGAATTCGGCAATGTAGCGGGATACAAAATTAACGCCAAGAAATCTATGGCTTTTCTATACACCAATAATGAACTTACAGAAAGAGAGACTAAAAAAGCAATCCCATTTACCATCGCACCAAAAAAATTAAGATACCTAGGAATAAACTTAACAAAGGAGGTAAAAGACCTATACGCAGAAAACTACAGGACACTGAAAAAAGAGATAGAGGAAGACGTAAACAGATGGAAGAACATACCATGTTCATGGATTGGTAGAATCAACATCATTAAAATGTCCATACTACCCAAAGCAATCTACAGATTCAATGCACTTCCCATCAAAATACCAACAGCATATTTCACAGACCTAGAAAGAACTCTCCAAAAATTCATCTGGAATAAAAAAAGACCCCAAATAGCCACAGCAATCCTGAGAAAGAAGAATAAAGTAGGTGGGATCTCAATACCAGATTTCAAGCTGTATTACAAAGCCACTGTTCTCAAAACAGCCTGGTACTGGCACAAGAACAGACATATTGATCAATGGAACAGAATAGAGACCCCAGATATCGACCCAAACCACTATGCTCAATTAATATTTGACAAAGGAGGCATAAACATACAATGGAGTCAAGACAGTCTCTTCAATAAATGGTGTTGGGAAAACTGGACAGATACATGCAAAAAAATGAAACTAGATCACCAACTTACACCATACACAAAAATAAACTCAAAATGGATACAGGACTTAAACATAAGACGGGAAACCATAAAAATACTAGAGGAATCTACAGGCAGAAAAATCTCTGACATATGCCAAAAGAACTTCTTCACTGATACTGCTCCTAGGGCAATGGAAGCTAAAGAGAAAATAAACAAATGGGATTACATCAAAATAAAAAGCTTTTTTACAGCAAAAGAAACCATCAACAAAACAACAAGAAAGCCCACTGCATGGGAAAACATATTTGCAAATGCTATCACTGATAAAGGTTTAATCTCCAACATCTACAGGCAGCTTATGCAACTTAATAAGAGGAAGATAAATGATCCAATAAAAAAATGGGCAACAGACCTAAACAGAATATTTTCAAAAGAAGACAGAAGGAAGGCCAAGAGACACATGAAAACATGTTCAAAGTCACTTATTATCCGAGAGATGCAAATCAAAACAACAATGAGGTACCATCTCACACCTGTCAGAATGGCTATCATCAACAAATCAACAAACGACAAGTGTTGGCGAGGATGCGGAGAAAAAGGAACCCTCGTGCACTGCTGGTGGGAATGCAGACTGGTGCAGCCACTGTGGAGAACAGTATGGAGTTTCCTCAAAAAACTGAAAATGGAACTCCTATTTGACTCAGTAATCCCACTCCTGGGAATATATCCGAAGAAACTAGAAACACCAATCAGAAAGGATGTATGCACCACTATGTTCATAGCAGCACAATTTACAATAGCTAAGATTTGGAAACAGCCTAGGTGCCCATCAGCAGATGACTGGATCGGAAAACTGTGGTACATCTACACAATGGAATACTATGCTGCCGTAAAAAAGAAGGAATTCTCATCATTTGCAGCAACCTGGATGGAATTGGAGAACATTATGCTAAGTGAAATAAGCCAGTCAATGAAAGAAAAATACCACATGATCTCACTCATTTAGGGATAGTAAAGATCATTATAAAGTGATGAACAAAAAGATAGATACAGAGACAGTAAAGCATCAAACAGACTTTCAAATTACAGGGGGAAAGTTAGGGAGAGGTGGGGGAGTTATGAAATCAAACGAAGGACTTGTATGCATGCATATAAGCATAAACAATGGACGCAAAACTCTGGGGGGGGGCGGGCATGTGTGGGTGTGGGGGGGGGGGGTAATGGTAAGATATGTACACATATAATACCTCAATAAAAAAATATTAAAAAAAAAGAATATAAGTATTATAGGTTGGTCTAAGGGAACTTTTTTGATAACCTGTAAGGGTAAATATCTTCCCTGATTCTTCAGATTAATTTTTAAAGCTCTTGATTTTGGTTCCATTTTAATAGACCCCAAAATAATGATGAAAAAATAATGTACATAAATAAATCTTTTATACTGTTATTTAAAAACAGAAATGTTTGTACATAGAAAAAATGAGTAAAAGACATTTTATATGTAATAGTTCTATAATTTTAATTAATTTCTATAATTTTGCACATGTTATATGCACTCATTGTATTGTATGACAAGCAAAAGAGTTCCGTAATTTTTATAATCTCACTTTAGAGTTTAAATTTTAACACATAAAATTAATTAAAACCTCTATATTCCTGACATATCAGCCATTATTAGAATTATAGAAAACAACCCACTCATCATTGCAGCTGTGTCTGTCCATGTAAGGTTTTGTTTTACTTTGATTTCTTTTTTACTCTCCAGAACATTTCTTAGGAATCAGTTAGACTTGAATAACAAACTTTAAATTTGGTGAGATAAATTTGGCAGTGGAAGATGATCTGATATTGAAAATATGTGCTGAGACAAACCATTTGTATTAAAAAAAAAAAAAGGGGGTGGGGTGGGGAGGGAGAGCTAACCTTATATTACCACCATTCAAAATGAAAAGATTTGCTACTGAACTTTGGCCTTTGGGAATTGCATTTGAGCCTTTTACCACTGGAGGGCGGTGTGCTACTGCAAACGACTTACTCAAGTCAGAAGTCATCAAATCTCTTCATTTGTTCTTCTCACTAAAAAGATAAAGGATTTATATTCCTGTAATGCCAAAACAGTTTATACTTAACATTCAGTCTTTAGCTGTAGAAACTTGTTTGAATGACAGTAATGACTTCATTTCAAGTTATTTAAATGTTTAATGCTATGTAATTTACTCAAATGTGTATAATCCTTTATTTAACTAGATGAAAATAATATACTGTTAACATTGTTTTTAGTATTAATTAATGTGACTAATTGAAGTTAAAAACACTAAAACCAATTTCCCTGTTTTGCTGCAGGATCAGCCTGTAAAGAGGTTTTCCTCTGGCCCTGGCTGATCTCAGCTCAGCGCGTATCTCCCCTCAGCCCTCTCTCTGCCCCACACCTTCTACCCTCTTCCTGCTATTCTGTAGTTAATTTGATTTCAGTGTACCCACAGCCACAGTTGGTAGCAAACTGATTAACTGTAGATCGTTTCCCCTCTGAAAACTTGGTCTTTGCAATGTATTATGAGAGGAGCTTCCTAACATCATGTTGTTACTTCAAAATGAATGTAGTAACGATTGGAATCCCTAAATTACTGTAAGCACTTAAAAAGAAGGAGAAAAGATGGAAGTAGGTGTTGACATCACTAGACGTGGCAGTCGGGAGAACTCATTTTCAGCAGAAAATGGTGGAACTTCAGTGTTCCTGCCTGAAGACCCCATCAGCACAGGTATTGTTGCCACTGACTCTCAGTAATAACAAACAAAACAAAACAAAACAAAACAACCAACCAAAGCCCCAGCTGCTTTCAGAGCTTTCCTCTGGTCTTGGAAATCAGATGAGTATAAGTCAAAACAAGGTAACACCTTCCTGGCAGCTTGCTTATACTGCTGCGATGTGTTATATTAAAACTGCCCATTACAGTTCTCCGTTTGTAGCATAAATAATTCTTTCTTCTTCAACATTGCTCCTCCAAGGTGCCAGAGAAAGGAACATTTTCACCCATTGTAATTGTTGACAAATATCCTTTATTCAAAGTAATTGTTAAGTTATGTCATGCTTTGTTATTATTCTGAACTCTATGGAAGTTTTGTCTATAACCTGGATAATTTTTAAAGGATTAAAAATGCAGAGGTATCTCATCATTCTTAGATTAAATTCTAGATGAGAATTGCTGTCTTGGTTTAAAAAAACCTATAAACAGAAATTGTCAACTCCTTCTTACAGTATTTTATACTATCATGTAATAATACTTTATATTCAGTGGCACTATTTTATGTTGTGAATAAAATCTTAAATTGAAAGCTTAAATTTAATTTCATGAGCAAAATGCTATCTTATTTAATTTCATGAGCAAAATGAACATTGATGCTGGTTTATCAACAATTTTTAGGAAGAATTTATATGATATTTGTGCTATACTATAATTTTTCTTATAATTTTAAATGTGTGTATTATATGTAAATGTACATATATATGTTTTAAATATCATGTGTATACTTGTATACAAATATATAATAGTTATCTCCATTAAGTAAAACAAAATAATTGAAACAGAAATTATGCTTATTCTTAAATATATGCCATATAGCACTTTTGAGAGATGAGCTTATGAAATTCATGAGTGACAGTGATGTAAGTTTAAAAATCATTATTTTTGTGTCATCTTTCTTCTCTTTTAAATACATAAATGACAAGAATGCCCAGTACTTTATAAAGAGCACTTCTTTTCATCTGGGTATTACAAACACTGTATTAGGAAGTAGATATAAATATTATCCCCATTTTATAGTGAAGGAAACAGAGGTATTGGAACACTGAAACTGCTTTCCCAGGACCGCAGTAGCGTGGTGCAAAGCTGGGCTGCTGTGCACCCTGGAGGGAGGCTTGAAGGAGCACCCCGAGGCCCTCTGTGGGGAAGGCTGGCCTGTGTCCCTGTGTTTTCTAGACTTGCGAAATTTCTGTGTTAGTTTTCTCACCTCTGAAATGGATCTAGTTAGTAGTTTGCCAGCTTTACCCAAGACAGAATAAGCAATAATGGAGTTTTAATTTATTGAGAATTTTGAGCCTGGGGGTAAAAGCTATTTACAGTGTAGTTTTTACCTTCTTTGTTTTAGGAAGAGGGAGTGGCTTTTCTTTCTCTTAAGTGAAAGACAACAAACAAGCTTGAAAAGTACTGGAAGGAAACAGATGGATAAGGCAGCCTCTGTTGTTGAAACCCCGGGAAGTGTCCCCCTAATTCTTAGACCTCATGGGCCAGACAGAGGACTCGGGATCTTTCTTCATTGCTTCCTAGTTTAACCATTTCTTCTCACTTGGGAAGGAGGTCTATTATTATTATTATTACTATTATGTACTTATTGGTGTGTGATAATAGATATGCTGATTTCCTTAAGGCATGCAGTGTTACCAGTGTTTGACTGCTGAGATTAAATTAAGCCATAAATTAGGGCATAACGTTTCCTAAAGACATTTTATGTTTTAATCAGTGCTAAGATAAATTACTAACATAGCAATGAAGTGAAGAAAACGAAGCAGTGTTACTACTTAATCTTATGCAAGAAAAAACAATTAATTGTTAGGTACATGTAAGTAAGTACTAGTTAGTTACCAGGTAAAGGGAAGGGCTTTAGCTCATTAATGTAATTTCTTGTGATCTGTGTACCTGGACTCGAGACTGGTTGGTGCTACTATTACTTAATGAATACTTTGCCTTTCTTTCCAGCATCATAGTACTTCAGAGCAAGTACTGTTTTTTCACAATATTGTATTTGCAGGTACTTCACAGGGACAGGGGCCATTTCTTGTCTTGTGCTCGAGTTTCACTGCCTTGTAAAAGTTCCTTTCCGTCTCTGGGATCTAATTTATGCCTGCTCTCGAAAAGCACTCCCAAGCCCCACCTTTCCCCTTCACCTCAAAACTTCCACCACTTTTTCTCTTCCAAGTCCCCTTTTGTTTTTGTTTGTTTATTTAATTATTCTGGCTTTTAGGCTAATATCTAACGTTTACTGTCCCCCAACCAACTCAGGAAACCTCAGTAAGGTTGCTGGTGCCGTCTCTGGGAAAATCTGCACACTAATGTCAAGCCCTTTCCGGCTCTGGGTTCTCTTCGCCTTCCACCCTGCAGATCATGCTGACTTACTGGAAATGAATTTCTACAACCTGCATGTCGAAAGGACCGCAGGCTCTCTCCTGTCAGACTTTCCCTTTTACCGCCTCTCACCTTCTTCATTCTTTTCATTGACAGGTTTCTCTGGGGTGTGGGTTCTAGTCAGCCAGCAACATCTAGTACTGAGCTCCCTTCTTTCACGTGTCAAATAAGAATGAGCCTTAGAACTAGATGTGTCTTTTGAGATTGTAGTCTCCACATTTCTCATTTTATAGGTGAGGTATGTGGTGTTCAGAGAGACTTTGCCTTTCGACATGCAGCAAGCGAGCAGCGAGCCTAGGACTAGCGTCCCGGTGTTCTGATTCTTAGTCCATCCCATGGCAAGCCCCTGCCATCCTTCCACGTGGCCAGTGGGCACAGCCTCTGCAGGCTGTGCAGATTGGGAAGCCTGATGCTGGCTGCTTTTTAGAGGCGGTTTAATAGATGACTAGCCAGTTCCAGCAGATCATCCTTATAAGGCCCCATGACAACATTGGGCTGTTACTGATCTCCATCCCAATCACAAAAAACAAAAAGCAGGAAATTTGACTAAACAGAAATGTTACATTTCTGACATTAAAAACAAAAAGTTAAAAAAGACAGAATTAAAAGGCAAATGGCCAAGTGGGAAATATACCAAATTTATGCCAGAAAAAAAAGGTTAGAATCTTTACTATTTGGCTCTTAAAAAGAATAAGAAAAACAACCCAGAAGAAAAATGGGAATAGAACATTTAACAATGGATTTAGATAATTCATAAAAGAAGACATATAAATAAATGGCCATGTAAAGAAAAGATCAACCTCATTGTGAAGCAAAGAAAAACCACTTTGTGGTTATCAAATGGGAAAATATTTTGAATTATGCCTATGGCCATGTTGGTGAGGGTGAGCTGAAACATTCTCTCATACATGCTGGTCCTGGAAGGATTAACTAGTTATTAGAATTATGATACATACATGCAGTGGAATTATATGACCATTAAAACTGTCTCAGTAGAATTGTATATTAAAAATGCTCACAATTTAACTTGTAACAAGATAAGTAGAAAAAAAGATACTAAACAATATTCTAATTTTTAATTGACATGTATGTATATACATTTTAAAAAATCTGTAAGGAAATACACCAAATGTTAAAGTGTTTATCATTGAATGGAGGGATTTTGAATGGTTATTCTTTAAAAATATATTTTTTTGCATTTTCTAAATTTTCTGTCAAGAAGTGTACTACTTTTGAAATTTAAAAAAGAAACAAATTAAACATTTTTTATAAGAGGGATTGGGACTTCACCTTCAGATCACACATTCTTTGCAGATCCGCTGGTTCTTGTCTGACCTTTTACAAAGCTGTCTCCCACTTCTTGGTTTGTGGAGCGTGTCTGCAGGAAGGTAAAGGCCACATGGCAGCACGGTGAGAACAGACCCAGCTTAGGAGTCCGGACGCACCACTGTGCTGTGTGTGCACATTGTGGCCCAAAGCAGTCACTGCCTGTCCCCTGGGGGTTTCCTCCCTGACAGAGTGAGTGTGTTGGTTTCTGTAAGGCCCCATGCAGCTCTAAATTGGATCACCCTGATTCTTCCCCAAGCCCTTCAACAGTCTCCTTTCCTTTTATGTCCCCTTGTACCATCTCATTGATCCTAGGTTGGGAGGCCAGACTCATTTTAAAATCGGACTCTGGGAAATTTTGTGGTCCATGGTAAAACAAACAAAAACCTTCATAGATACTTTGTAAAACCTTCAGGGAATCACTTTTTCTAAGCAGGTATTTTGTTATCTATTACAGCTATTTTATACTTTTGTATCCATTTTTAAGTTCTAGACCAGGGGTCAGCAAACCTTTTTGGTAAAGGACCAGATAATAAATAGTTTAGGCTTTGAGTACCGCACAAAGTCTCTGTGACATGTTCTTTTTCTTTTGTAAACAACCCTTTTGAATGGTATAAAATTCTTAGCTTGCAGGCCGTAAGCAGGTCATAATTTGCTGACCTCTGTTCATAACCTTAGAGCAGGGGTGGGGGACCTTTTTTCTGCCGAGGGCCATTTTTTATTTATAACATCATTTTCAGGCCATACAAAATTATCCACTTAAAAATTAGCCTGCTATATTTGGGCAAACATTTCATGAACTCATTCCTAATGCCTTAGCCAGGCCACGCCAAATGATTTTTGGGCCTTATATAGCCTGCAGGCTGGTCGTCCCCCACCCCTGCCTTAGGGGTACAAGAAATGATTTGTGATGCTTGCAGACTTGTTTTTCTTTTTTTGTTTTTCTAAGACAGGTCTTCAGACTATAAATAAAGTAACCCCTTAGGATGACAGAGAGAATGTATGTAACGGGTAACCCAAAGCACATTATTTTGTCCAGTTCATCAAATGCCTATATAACCAAAAGCTCAATGTAGAGTCTGTATTATAGGACTACTTAAAAACAACTTTTATATAAATGTTTATACTATTCCTGAAAATATCTTACAGAGCAGCTAGAATGTACTGAATATTTACAGAGCAGCTAGAATGTACTGAACACAGTGTCTGTAGCTGCACATACCACAGTGAGCGAGACCAAGGCCCTGCAGCTCACACTCTAGAAGGAGAGGTAGACAAACAAAACATGAAGGAATAAACGTGATACTTGCTGCCAGTGTTTTGAAGAAATTGGAGTGGGGTACTGTCTTGAGGTGTTTGAGGAACAGAGAAAAGGCCATGTATGTCTGAAATCTAGTGTTAGGTAGTCTGTGGGGTGTTGGGAGAAGGTATGGCGAGAAATGAGGGTGGAGAGGTAGGAAGGAGTCAGAAACTGTAGAGCCTTGGTAGTGGGGGATTTATTCTAAAGATTATGGGAAGTCATTGGAGGGTTTACGTCAGGGAATGAAATAACTTGTCTTATACTTTTGAAAAATCACTCTAGGCTTGTGGTCGGCAAACCGCAGCTCGCGAGCCACATGCGGCTCTCTGGCCCCTTGAGTGTGGCTCTTCCACAAAATACCACGGCCTGGGCGAGTCTATTTTGAAGAAGTGGCGTTAGAAGAAGTTTAAGTTTAAAAAATTTGGCTTTCAAAAGAAATTTCAATCGTTGTACTGTTGATATTTGGCTCTGTTGACTAATGCGTTTGCCAACCACTGCTCTAGGCAATATGAAAATGGATATAAGGGGGACAGGAAGTTAGGCAGGCAAGGAAAAGTGAATAGAGAAAACTGGCAAGGAGTTGCCAGTGATACAGGAAGAACACAGGAGAGGATTTCCATGGAAGCTTAAAGAAGACAGTCTTTCAATATTGGCAGATGGGAGGTAGGAATGGACAGTAGGTGCTACCGTAAACTGATGAGAACAGAAAATTGACTAATGGATCTAGCAAGATGGAGCGTATTGGTGACCTTGCTAAGAGCCAGTTCAGTTGATTGGTGGGAGGAGAGAATGGAGGGTGAGGCAACAGGGATAGCAGTAAAAGTAGATGAAAGGAGTTTCACTGGGAAGGGAAGCAGAGGGTTAAGGGAGAATGGTATTAAGGTATGTTTGTGTTCTAATTGGAATGAACAGACAGGAAAGGAAAGTTGATAATGCAGGAGAGCAGGTCTCTGCAGGGTAGAAGTCCCTGATAGAGGGCTCAAGTAGAAGACTGGCCTTAGCTAGGGATGAGGTTACTTCTTTCCTTGTAACAGCAGGAGAGGCAGAGTGCGGAGGGTAGACTGATGAGGCAGAAATGGAAGCATTATGCTCATGTTCACAATCCTGTGTTTTGCTGGGTCTTTGTGGTACGTTATGGCCTCCTGATGATTTGTGCTGTTGTGCTGACTTATTTTGCAATACATTTTTTTTTCTCCTTCCTTAGGCCATCCATCTCGCATACAGATCTGTTTACATGTCTGTCTCTCCCACTAACCTGGCATCTCTTCAACAGGAGTGGTTATCTTTGTGTCTCCAGACACAGCTCAGTGTTTGGCAAGAACGCAGTTGAAGGAATGACAGTTCCGTCAGTACAAAGGATTCATGTAACAGCTACACAGACAGACATGCCGTAGAAAAGAATATACAGACATGCAGTATATTAGCTGGAATGATTAATATGATTTTTTAAGTTGAATGAGTTATTACTGATTATCAGAGCTGAGGAGTAGGTAAAAGTTGGGGGGAAAGCACCACTTCACTTCACTACTCCTTGGAAGAAGGTGGGATTTCAGCAGCCCCTGCGGGTGGGAAGGTTAGTGCTGCTGTGCAGTGAGGGAAGCACTGTTCTAGGTTGAGGAGAAAGTGAGCCCCAAGTGTGTGTAGGAAAAGTAAGTCCTAGTGTGGTCAGCTTGCCTGTGACATCTCGGTGTAGCAGGGCAAGTTGTGTGTTTAGAACAAGAGTAAATGTTAAAGAAATAGGACCTAAGCAGATTGATGAAATGAGTGAGAATAGCTTCATAGAAAATTTCAGTTTCGCATGTAGAGCTCTTTCCCAAATCCTTTTTTGTACTTGAGTGAAGAAAAAAACACAACAAAACAAAATAGTTCACTTTCCCCTTCAACATTATACAGCACATCCTAAATGAAACATGACTTTCTCAGTTACAAGCTGCCCCTGGCAAAGAGGCTGGTTTTAAGAGCATAATCTCAACACGTGCCCTGAAATTAATGTTCCGTGGGCACTCCAGATTTGTGTGACGTGCTGTAAGTTATGTCCAACCCAATTGTTCTCTTAACCGCCTGCATTAAGTATCACGAAAAGAGTTGCCCTGAAAGGAACCATCTGAATAAAGAGGCATTTATGCCTTTATAACTCCTTACTGCATGACCCCGGTCACCACTGTTGCATCCAGAGCTTCCTCTCCCACTTCTCCCTCTCTTGACTTTAATGGATGGGAAGTCTCCACACCAGGTGTTCTTTCTCTCTCGGCAGCCAGGTGCTGGCAAATGGTGCTGCCATCCATCCCGTATGGGGGAAGAAGGCAGGCACGGCCTCTTCATCATGACTCTTCCCTTCCCAGAAGCCCTTGGGACGCCAGCTGAAGAAAGGCCACAGTCAGGGCCCCCACCACATGGAGTTTACTTTCTCCAGATTCATTATAATGCTTCCTTCATCTTTCCTCTGGAGTTTTCTTTTTGAAACACTTTCCGACGTGTGGCCTCATTTTATGTTACATTAGCTGACAACCTAACATCTCACCAAGTATCAGCTGGGAATACAATTCACTCTCACTGTGCTGTGCCATCTTGCCAAGTTCTGTCTTTGTTACTCAGCTCTCACTCAGAAAGGAATGAATTGGAGTTATGTGATGCTGTGGTTGTCTCCTTAAAGAAAGCAAGCTAGGTGCTGGCACACCTTCGGACTGTGTCTCTTTGAATGTACGTAACCCTTCCAGATTCAGTGCATTCCTCTTCTCTCTTCTTTTCCTCTCACCATTTAAATGAAACCTTCCTATTTTGCCTCCTCCTACTCAATGGGATTTTACTCAAGGGCCTGAAGGGTTGTTTCCTTTCCTTTTACCTGAGAGAAGATAATTCAAGTAGGAAGGCATTTTTTAGTTTAAACATAAGGCTACTACTCTAAGTTAGGAGAACTTTTACACTGCTCGCTTCCCTGGGGGGATTTTGAACAGGCTTGGGTTCAGAAATGAAATTCTTGTTCCAGGTGCGTTGATAGGCAGTAATGGCAGTATCCGGGGCCCAGTCACACAGATGTGGTTCAGAAAGGGAGTGTTACCTTGTATAGCTGTGACCCAAGCCTGGACCTGGATTTTAATATTGGAAATTTTTTAAGAAATGGGGTTTTTTCCCTACAAGATTGTAATAATGTTGCCACTGTATTGTTAACCTAATCACTGCCTCACATTTGCCATGTAACAAAGTTTTATGTTTTTACTAGCATTAAGCACAATATTCTTTTTATGCTTTCTCCTTTCGGTGTTTCCATTTTTTCTCAAATCTACACTGTGGATTATCAGATAAACTTAAATGGGAAGGTGGATGCCGGGTTAGGCAAAGTTTGGATAACACTGTGTGAGTGGGGGGATGGGGGGCGGGTATGATGTTGCTGAATGGGTTGTGTGTCTGAAGTCTGGTCACTGATGTGCCTTGGGCCTCTGGCTTCTATTTACCCTGCTTCTCTCCACCTTCATTGCATATTGGGAAAGTTTCTTATAGCAAGCACAAAGCCCAGGGACATCTACTCTTACAGTTTTGGTTGTGTTCTGGTTTCTACCTGATAACATAGCTTAGAGAGAACTTTTCAAGCTTTTTGAGAGCTCCTGAGACTCTTATTTTGTCTGCTTACAGCCAAGATCCTTGAAGCACTGTCAGTCTATTTCAGGGGCTTCTTCAGGTAGAGTGTGACACTATTTGGGATGTGCAGATAGACCAGAGGGAGCACTACTTGCAGCTCTTCCCGCTACAGCTGTAATGCTGGTTCTGTGTGTGATGAAAATGAAATGGAATTTTAGCCCACAAGACACAGCAAGGCAACGTAGTCATTCCACAGTAACAGCCCTTCTTGTAATTTTCAAAGCCTCTGATTTTTAGTCTGGTGATGGTTCATTTCCTTCTTTAAGGAAGACCAGATTCCTCAGCCCTTCCCTGCAGTGGCTTGAAATAGCTGCCCATAGGTTTTGAGGGCAAGTGAGGTGGGTGAGGGCCCGTGAAGAAGCCAAGAACCCACATTCTCCCCTCCTTAGTCTTCTGCTTTGCCTGCCTGTCCACATTTCCTCTGAGGGAGGGAAGCCAGAGGTGGTCCTGGAGGAGAGAGGGAAAGAAGCAGAGTAACTAGTGGTACAGAAAGGGAGAACGTGGTTGTAGATGAGTGATGAGGTTTGGTGCCATCCTCACTGCCAGCCGTGTAATTCTCTCAAAAAAAGGAAGGCAGGATAGAGACAGTCAGGTTATACTAATAGTCTGTTTATCAAGCATCCACATGCCTGGAGAGGCCTAAAAGACCAGTAAGTGGAGGTGTGATATGTGTGGATAAATGAATATGATATTCAAATCAATCAAGTAAAACAAAAAATATTTTAAATGGCAAGAGTCATGAAAGCACAGTTCTCACAAATATATCACCTTCTTCTGCACGTGACCCCTCTCTCATGTAGACACACATTCAAGCAGACTGGCAGTAGACTGTGAGCCCCTGCCCCCTTCCTATTAGGAGGCATTTGAGGGAACAAAGAGGAAACAGCATATTGACCATGTGCTGCTGCTTCTTAGGTACCTGCACTTACTGTGTCTCACCTAGTCTTGCAGAGCATCCCTGTGCCGCAGGGGTGTTCTCCTTGTTACAGATGAACAAATTTCCAGGGGAGTCACAGTGTTAACCACAACAAAAAAGCGGCCGTGCCAGATTTCAAAACCAGGTCTGCCTGACGACAAAGACCTTGAGTGGATTCTCTCCCCACTAAACTGCTGTCTCAACAGAAAATGACTGACACCTTTACCTGATGTATTTGTAGTATCTTTACTCGGTTTGAGTCAAGGTAGTGATTCTTAAATGACAGCAGGATAAGAGGAGCTCCTGTCCAGGTTTCACAAAAAACAGACATCCCCGGTTAGGGTTGCTTTCCCCTCACTTCCTTAACTACAGTCAGCATTGATTCTTTCTTACTCCCTGATGGCATTAGGTTATGATAACATTAGGTGATAGAAAATAAAATCAGCAAGTATAGATACTGCTTAATAGATCAGTAAAATGTGAGAATTGGCAACAAAGTAGGTCTTATCTAAAGAGTATAGACATAAATACGAAGCATAGGCTTTAAAAGCATCTCAGATAAAGATAACTTTGTTTGCTAAACAAGCATTTTTAGGTGTAAAAGAAAACACAGTTTTGCTTCTGAGCATCTTATTATAATCATGTCCTGTGGATGAGAATTAGCTCTTATAAAAGAAGCCACGTGTATGCAATTTTAATCAGGCCTTACAGCTAGCAGCATAACATGTATTAGCAAAAGTTATGTGTGGACTGGATGTTTGTGACCTACACATTCCTATGTTGAAGCCATAATCACCCACAATGTGATGGTAATAGGAGATAGAGCCTTTGGAAGTAGATAGATTTAGATGAGGTCATTGGGGGTGGGGCATGATGGAATTAGTGTCCATATAAGAAGAGAAGAGAGATCGCAGTGCTCTCTCTGTCTCTCTCTGTCTCCTGCCGTGTGAGGACGAAGCAAGAAGGCGACCATCTGTAGGCCAGGAAGACAGCTCTCACCACGAACCAAATTGGCTAGCTCCTTGGACTTCAGCCTCCAGAACTGTGAGAAATAAGTGTCTTGCTTAAGCCACCAATCTGTGGTACTTTGTTATGGCAGCCAGGCTGACTAAGACAGGTTAGTTGAAATGAAACGGTCTCAGTCTCTAATAAAATGTTGTCACCTTTCAACGACTTCATTTTGCTTCTGTTCCTTTTACCTCTGAATTGCTGTACTCTCCTCTAATTTTGACTGTCATCCCCAGTGATTAGAGAAAGAAAGCACAGATTAAGGCTTCTCTTGTCCTTTCTCCAACTTCTGCCTCAGTGGAGTTCATGCCATTTCAGGAGCCCTTCCATTTTAGGAAAGACATCTGCTGTTGTCGTGCATCCTTGCTCCCTAGCCTTATTAATCATCTTCAAAACCCCTCCCATCCCAGGTGTCACCTCTCTTAAGCCTGGGTGTCTTTGGCAGGACCCTTCATAGTCATCCACAGTCCCTCTGCATATTTTAAAAATAATATTTTAAAGTTTCTATTTAAAATCTCCAAGGGAAAATTAGATAGAGTAATGACATTTTCTATGATTATTTGCCATATTGGCCTTGAGGCAGAGAAATCTGTTAGGAAAACTGTTTGCTCTTTTCCAATGTGCGGGGGGGTGCTCTATTCTGAAGCTGCTGTGTGTTGTAATAACTGGTTTGACACTTATCTTTTTTAATGCAAAAAGGAAATTGTCAGAGTTCCTTTGTTATTTGTATTATGTTCACTTGGAAGTATTTTTTTACTCTCTTTGCCTTAATAAAACTGAAGTTTATGTGGTAAAAGATGACGGCATGACGTGAAGTGCCAGAATTTGGGCCAGTATCAGAGTAGTATTCAAATAAATCATTAATTGGTATTTTTTAGAACCAATGTTTATAAGCAAAGCTGTCAACTTAGATCACAGCCTAACCTCATAGGATCTTGTTACTTTATTAGAGTAACTAGAGGCCCGGTGCACGAAATTCGTGCACAGAGGGGGTGTGTGTGTCCCTCAGCCCAGCCTGCACCCTCTCCAATCTGGGACCCCTCTCACAATCCAGGACTGGTGGCTCCCAACTGATCACCTGCCTGCCTTCCTAATTGCCCCTAACCGCTTCTGCCTGCCAGCCTGATCACCCCCTAACCACTCCGCTGCCAGCCTGATTGATGCCTAACTGCTCCCCAGCCAGCCTGTTTGCCCCCAACTTCCCTCCTCTGCCGACCTGGTCACCCCTAACTGCCCTCCCCTGCAGCGTTGATCGCCTCCAACTGCCCTCCCTTGCAGGCCTGGTGCCTCCCAACTGCCCTCCCCTGCTGGCCATCTTGTGTCCACATGGGGGCAGGACCTTTGACCACATTGGGGCAGCTATATTGTGTGTTTCAGTGATGGTCAATCTGCATATTACTCTTTTATTAGATAGGATAGAGGCCTGGTGCATGGGTGGGGGCTGACTGGTTTGCCCTGAAGGGTGGGGGTTCCCTTGGGGCATGGGACGGCCTGAGCGAGGGGCCTGTGGTGGTTTGCAGGCCGGCCATGCCCCCTGTCGTCCCAAGAGGAGGCCCTGGTATCTGGAATTTATTTACCTTCTACAATTGAAACTTTGTAGCCTGGAGCAAAGCCAAGCCTGCTGCTTGCTCCTTGGCCAGCAGTGATTTCTGTTGGAGTTAATTCACCTTCTATAATTGAAACTTTGTAGCCTTGAGTGGAGGCTTAGGCCGGCAACAGGAGGCACAGAAAGCTTGGCTTCTTTTGTTACCACGGAAACCCAAACCTCCCTCCCGCTCTCGGTGGCTGTAGCCATCTTGGTTGGGTTTATTTGCATATTTGCTCCTGATTGGCTGGTGGGCATGGCTTAGGCGTAGCAAAGGTGTGGTCAATTTGCATATTACTCTATTATTAGGTAGGATTACTCGTCAGTGACTTTACTATTCCTTCCTGGAGTGGTTGAAAGTGGCCTTTCTGTGCCAGTTCATAGCACATACCACACCCTGCCTTGCTCAGGCCTGCGCTCATTCATTGCAGGGCGTGGGGAGGGAAGATATGGCCTCACAGGTACACTGAACTGTGCTTTTAGTTTCATATCCCTGGGAGGAATTCGAGATCAAATTATTCTGGCTTTTGTGTTGTGCTTCTTTGAGAACAATTTCTAAAGTGCCCAATGGTTAAGCTTACAAACTGCTTCATGTACTTTAAATGAACCTTTGATATTCAGCAGTTAGATTAAACAGAGTGGAAACCACAATGGCAATCCCAGGTTAATTTTCTCCAGCCTGCCAGTGGACCTTCAGGAGATTGCGTGGGCATTTCCAAACTTGCTTGCCAGTTCACATTACTTGGCGAGTTGGAGAAAGGCTCTTGGAGTTCCCTGCCATAGGAGGACTGGGGAGAAGACCGCTGAGCCTGAGTCATCTTGTTTCCAGGCCTGGCCCTGCCACCACCTCTCCCAGGGACCAGCAGAGAACTGAGTGTCTGTTTTACACATTTCAAGGGTTGAGCTAGACCTTGTCTCAGGTCTCTTCACTGCCCTAATCAGCTATGATTCAGAGTGGGAGTATGCAGCAGCTTTGGCAAAACAACAACAACAGGAATCCAGGAGATCATGGCCATGCCAGTCTTCTGAGAACCAAACAGTGGCTCCTGTTAGAATAACTTCATTCTGAACAATCAGCAGATATTGTGTCTCTATAGAAGACACTGCACTTGGCGCTGTGGGCAGGAGGAAAAAAGCCAGTTTGATAAAAGTGGGAGCTTAAGGCACAGAAAAGAAATGCATGAGTCACGACAGCATGTGCTATGTCAGAGGAGAGTTTTGTGTAGTATTGCTGAGAGCAGGGATTGAGGTACTAAGGGAGGCCTTGCAGACTCAGGCTGCAGAGCAGTCGTGTGCCATGTGCAGGCGACGGTAGAAGGGGGTCACGGGAAACAGTCACAGACTTCTGAGCACGAATCGGGAGGGAAACTGGAGCTGGGCTGAAATGTTTTCCTTTTCTGGGAGGTTTTCCTGAGGTTAAAAGTATTACTATTGCAGAAAATTGGGAAACTAGAAAAATACATTAAGAAAGTAAAAATCACCCATAGCCTCACAATCCATAAATCATTACTTTGATCTTTGATCTCTTTTTTTGATCATGTGCATTTCTTTTTAAAAATGAACTTCAGATTACATTATATATGTCTTATATCCTTTTTTCATTTAATGTTATAGTGCTTTTTTCACATTATGAAATATTCCTTCAAAACATTTTTTAGACTGTGTATTATTTCATTATATAGAAGTATCATAGTTTGATTTTTCCTATATTTATATACATATAGATTGTTTCTGTTTTGATATTATAAATTATGCCATGATCTATGTTCTTATATATTAATTTTTGCTTATTCTTATATAGACATTATGTGATTGAGATTTCATAAAGTAATACTTTCCTATAGAATTTTTTTTAATCTTTTGAGGATAACTTTTTTGTTGTTGTTGATACTAAACAGATATACCCCAGCCCCCCTTCACCCACTTCCACCCCACCCCCACCCACACTTCCCCTGGACTTCACCACACTGTTGTTTGTGTCCATAGGCTATGCATATATTTTCTTTGGCTAATCTCTTCACCTTCATATGGAATTGAATGTGGCAGTTGAGGAGTTTTAACTTTAAATTGTAGACATTAAATACCATCTAATTTTTTTAAAATCATGATGCTGACTAAAAATTTGATTCTAGAAAATAAATGTAATTGTATCCTAGAAAGAAATTAGAGGGTGCCTCTACCCTTGGATATGTAGGAGTATCATGAAAGAAGGCTGTGAGAACTGATGCTAACTGATAGTGATTTATTGATTCATTCATTTATCTGAACCAGGAGCTGTGCCAGGCCCTGGGAATGAGGATGGCTTGGATCAGTGTTAGTCACTGTGAGCGCTCTTGAGAATAACTGCAGCAGACTCTTAACTGGTTTCCCTGTTTACACTTTGTTCCCCTTTGTTGTCCACCCAGTTCTTTCTAAGGCATAAATCAGCTCATGCATGTAACCCTTTAGGTTTCCCATTATACCCAGGATAAAAACCCAGAAGCCTTAATTTGGCCGCTGCACTGCCTATTTATTACCTCCATGCAACCTTTTTAGCATTTTCTAAAATGTACTGAGTTTTTTTCTGCCCTAGGTTTTTCCCACATGTTGCATTTCTTCCTAGAATACTCTTTCCCCAATCTTCACCTGGCTACCTCAGACTTACCTTTAGTCTTAGCTTAGTTTTCACTATTATAGAGAATCGTTTTTGGCTACCACCACTCCTTACCTTAAAATTAAGTCCTCTCATAGAACCCAGGTCTTTTTCTTTACAGCACATATCACAATTTGTAATGATACCTTTATTTGTGTATCTATTTAATGTATGACTCCCCCACTCGACAGTAAGCTCCTTGAGGGCAGGGACCATGACTGTCTTAATCACTTTTGCTCATTACCTGTCATTGTCCTTGTCATATGGCAGACCTGAAAGAATAATCAAAAGGTGAGTAAGACAGACGTAGTCCAATCTTCTTAGAGTTTATAATCTTATTGAGCTTCCACAGTGGCTCTGAGGGTAAGAGAAGAAAAGTGATCAGAAATGATGAATGCAAGAACCTTAGTTTAGATGGTCAGTAGGATAAAAATGCCATTGACAGACATGGTTAGGCTAAGTCAAATTAGGAGAAAAATGATGAATCCAGTTTTAGGCATGAAGAATTTAAGGATCAAAGTGGGATAATTGGGATGATTCACTGGAAAAATCCAGCATGTCAACACCTATCTCTTGCCTTAATAAAACAAAGCCTTAATCCAAACCAGTTGTTCATTTTTTAATTTGGAGATATTATTCATGAGTCAGAACTCTCTCTTTTTTTTTTTTTATTGAGACCCTGGAAATTTTTTCCCCTTAGAATATTGCATTTATTCTTCTAAATTGCACATGAGGAAATAGAAAGAATAAAGCTAGCATTTTAGTCTCACATGGCATGCTACTATCCCCATTACTGAAGCCCTAACACCTCCCCATTCTATTTGGAGAAAGAAAGTTGACATTTTCTTTCTTTCTCCCTACCCCAAACTACCATAAACTCCCATTTCAATTATATTGGAAAAAATATCTCAATTACAAAGCTGGGGAGATTCTATAGTGTTTTCATGTACTTACTGGATCCAACCATAGTATCAGGCTTGTAATATTAGATTTTGAATATAATGCTTAAAGTCTTGGTATTTTGCAGAATTGCAAAGATAAATTTAAATTGGAAGCTGATTTTTCCCCTAGAAATATTTTTTGCTCTCTGAAATGTGAGTAGTGCAACAATGGACTTGATTATGACTTGAGCAGGATTATAGAAAGCCAAACCTAGATACAAGTACATCTGTTCATGTATAATAGACCTAGCAGACTTTTAGAAAATGAATGAAAATATGAACCCAAACCCCAACTCCTGTAGATGCTTTTTGGCCTTGAGTCTACAGAAGTTATAAAATGTATCCCACGACTGATTGGTCATTTTTTACTTGCCTTCAAGATTGAGGCGACCCTTGAGATGTTAGGTGCAATCTAAAGGTCATACATGATTTTTTAAAAGTTGTTTTAAAAACCAAGGCGTTGTCTTTTGCTGCTTTCTGTGACAGTGCCCAGCTCTCCTTTCCTCTACCCGACTCAGCCTGACACAGTGGTGCTTGCTGCTTAACGCTCTGTGAAATGTTATTTAAATATTTCTAACTTATTGTTTCATGCTGGGCTTTATGGAACATAAATTTCTATTTAGGCCACTAATTTACAGAAGTTTGTTACTAATATCACTGCAGGCTCCATCCATCTAAAAATATTGCTCCTAAGCTACGCTAAAAATATGTTATATATTTGCAGTGTATGTAAACAGTGTTGTGTTTTATTAGTGTGCAGTGCTTTGTCTATGGAAATGTTTGTATTGCAGCATATATTTAGAGGGGATAGGAACTCAAGTATGGTGGAAAGACTATAGAAAAGTGAAATCCCTGCAGGATGGGATTTATGGAATTTTCAGAGCGCTTTGCCGAAAATCTATACAATACCTACATTTTCTACAAAGACAAAGTAGAATCTTGCAGAATATTCTGGGAAGCTCTGTTATTTCATGTATTCTCCATATTTCTAAGTGGTTAAGAAAGGATTGAACTGAAATGTATTCATCTCAGAAGAGATAGTCATTATTCCTTAATGACCATGTTTTCACCTTCAAAAATTATTTACTAAATGGATCAGAAATAATGTAAGTTGGATATTCTTTCTGGTAGTGAAGAAAAATAATTTCAGGGAATGACATCTTGTTTTCTTTCTCTACGTGTCCTTGAACTAGAGGAGATGATTTAGGGGATGGAAGGTTTAAGACTTTGGAAGAGTTTTTTTGGATCATTTTGACCAACCTTCCGTTACTACAAGTCATTTAGACTGGTTACCTATAAGTATTCAATTCCGAGTTCTAATTCTGTCCTCCACTAGTAAAAGTGAGGGAAAGAACGTAAATTCATTATGATTAAGTCCTAACTACAGAAGTTAGCGTTGTTTCTGATGTCCAAATGGGTCTGATTCCCTGGCTGAGGCAGCCTGCATGTCTGCCCAGTTGAAAAGATGATGTGTCTCAAAAACAGACTGATGTAAGTGGCCAATTAAGCCACCCAGAGATGAGCTTTTATCACCTCTCAAGGGTAGGTTGATATTTGATAGCCAGTTTCTTAAGTGGAAAATCTTACAACTTGTTTAAAATGCATTTGCAGATAATTAAGTCCATTGGTTCTGCCCCTTAAATAGTGATGCTGTGGTAAGAAGTTTACTATCCTGTATTTATATGGTTCCCCAAAGCTCCAAAGCCATAATCTGTGATGAAGATTTTTTACAGACAACTCCCAAAGAGTTTTAATGTAGCAAATGAATCTTGGGAAAACTGTTCTTTCTAATTTACTGCTTTGTTCAGTGCATGTTGAAGAAGCAGTGAATCATATAACTGGATGTGATTTTAAAGGCCTCTGAGGTGGCACTTTCCAGTTGATACTGGCATTTTGCTTGGCCTGTGGGACTGAGGCAGGAGGTCTTCTGGGGCTCATTTCTCCTAAAGGCAGGTAAGTGTGTGAGGTGCTTTATTAGGAGTGTTCTGCTCCTCATGCCTCTAGATGGCTCGTGCTAGCATCACTCTGCTTAAATAAGACAATGACTCCATCAGCTCCTCTCTTGTTGGTTGTCTTTTACCTAGAAACTTCAAAAATGTTCACATTAAAATGATACAGTATTTTTCAAAAGCTGACCATTAAGTCATGGGATAGTATCTGGGTAATAAAGGTTTTCCAAAAAAGGCTTTTTCCTGACTTCACAATAAAATGAGCATTCCCTAACCAGCATTATGTCCATGGGCAAGGCATTGCCTGCAATTCCCTGAGCTGTAATCCACCCATCTTGAACCTATGCTTTCATTTTAAGACCAGACAGATCTCCTTTGGCTAGATGGCAATCCTGTGGCTGGGACCATGGTTGTCCTCCCATCCAAGCTTGGCTCCCATCTAAGCTTAGGCCTGTGCTAGGCAGGAAGATAAACGTGAAAACCGGACTGCATTTCACAGCCAGGTTCTTTCTTCATTTGTCATTTTCTCTCCTCCCCTGGTTATTTCTTCTGTTCTTATAGAAAGGAAAACAAAGACCATTTAACAACTGCAAAGCACACAGTCTGCAGGGGCCTTAAAGATTACTGGCAACAAAACATATTTATGTCTTTAATAAGGGATTGAAATTTACCACTCACTAGATAAATTTTCCCTCTCTGTTCTTTCTCTCTGGAAATCGTTAGTATTGGGTAAAAGCAATTTGGTCTACAGGATATTACATTAATGTCTTTTGATTTCTAAGGAAATATTTCAGTGTTTTCTGCCAATAATAAAATTTTGAGATAGTTCTAAATACTGGTGTACATGGACAGTTTTGAGTTAAATATTAAAATATTTTGTGTGACTTTAAAGTGTCTGAAGACTGAAAGAATATATCACATGTAATGAATGCAGGTAGATATGAAAATTTATTGAAAGGGCAAAGATGTGCTTGTGGAATACAGGCAATATATTTCAAGGTGAAAATTGAGTGATCATTTGTACAATCCACATTAAAATCACTTAGATGAAATGATCATGTGGCCCGAGTAACCATCGTCTAACAATGTTTTTCTTGAAAGACGAGGGGATTACAATGTCGTGAATGAGGCAGTGTATTTTAAGAGTGACCATTCCTCATCCTCCTTTTCCATACTACTCAGGGGACATGGTCAAGCAGGTCTCAGAAGCTTTCTTTGGAGGTGAGGGATCAGGAAGCACTGTTGAAAGTCAGTGGAATTGGTGAGCCTGCGCCTCATTCAGCATATTTACTTGTTAGTCATTCATCAGCATTTCTGAATAGATTCTTTTTTAGTGCAACTTTAGATTTTTATAAAAAATACAAAAATAGTAGACCCTGCAATATTGATATTTTATTTTCTTATTAACCCTTTGCACTTGCTTGCTTTTTTCTCGATTCCTTTATTCTACTCGGGATTTAATTTTTTAAATACCCCAGATTTTACAAAGCGCGGCAGTAGAATAAAAAACTGGAGTTTCTTTTCATACAAACTTATTTATTTGGATTTCTTTATATATTTCAAATTATTGATACATTCAAAGAGTAATTTTAATCTCGACATCCGAGTGCAAAAGGTTAAGGAATGGATTCTTTTTTTTTTTTTTAATGCTTTGACAATCTTCTGAGTCCCAAGTCTATCATCAAGATTTCGCCTTCATAGTCAGACGTAATTAAATATTTTGAATGGTTATTAAGGAAGTAAGGCTAAGAGAAGTTTTGCTCAGAGAAGCGGTCAAAAGCCTTTGAAGAGGAATATGGAAACTATGTACCTATAAATGTTCTTTAATTAAGGTTTTATATACTGGGGTTGTGCTATTCATTCATTGCCCATTCTCTAAATGTTCGAGTCTGTTCTCTGGACCTACAGTGGTATACTGCACATAGCAGAGGGTTCACTCTTTTTTGAGTTGAATTTTAAAATACTATCCTTGGAACCTAGAGAGTTACAGAGGAGAATAAAAAATGATTTCCACCTTCAAGGGGCTTGTAATTTGATGGGTGCTAAATAACTCCAATGAACGTATGTGTTAAGTGTGATAACAGAAATAGAAAATGCTGTAGAAGTGTACATGAAGGAAACCAATACCTGCAGGGATACTCAGGGACGGCTTCCAAAAAAATTCTAGGCCCTTCTGTCAGAAAAATCCTGAGCATCTTTCAAGGCCTAATAAATATTTTTTAGTAAACCTTCCCTGATTGTCCCTGCAATATACTTGCCTTTTCCTAAATATGTCCTTTCCCCACCCCCATGTAACTCTGTAAGTGGAGGAGGGTGGAGAGTGAAGATATAGGAGGCAAAGATGATCAAGTTGTTCAGCTTGGTTATTTAGAAAAGTAGTGGAGCTGGAACAGAGGGAAGTCAAGAGGGAGGAGAAGCTTTTTTGACAAGTTGATGAATCTCTTGGGCATGTTGAGTCTGAGGCGCCAGCAAGATATCAAAGTGGTTTTACGCAGCAGGCAGGTGAAAGCATGGGGTCGTGTTGCATAAGGTAGATTTTCAATTGACACAGTACACGCTGAAGCTGTGGGTATGGATGAAAGAAATTGCCTCCGTTACCTAAGTTAAACTACCCCTAGTAGTCTTAATTCATATTTAAGTTGGTATTACGGCCTGGGTATTCTGTTGGTAGGGTAGATACAATTTCTATGATTTTTACTTTGGATTTATAACTGAGGTATTTGTATACAGAGATGTTGATAGACCTGCATACATTCAGTAACAGATAAATACCTTTGTGTTTGTTCTTGTGAAATGACAGGCGTTTTCTTCCCTAGGTCTAGGGGGAGAAACCTTGAGGCAAAAGAAGGACCTGACAGTTTTTAGAAACCACAGCTGAGAGGGAAAAAAATAGAATGAGATCCTTTTTTTATAGCATTCTCTCTCTGTGAGTTTGGGGAACTATCTTAATAACTTTTTCCAATCTGTAATATTCCCCCCTAAATTTGGAACTACAAATAGGAAAATATGTCATTTGCATTTTGGTTTAATCAACTCTTTCATTAGTACATTCTAATGTGTTTCCTGATATACTGACTAAAATTTTTTGGATTATATATATATATATTTGGTTATGCATAGATTTGTTACCCTTGTTATTCTTGAATTTTGGTGCTTTTATTTGTCAATAATGCAACTTGTTAGGATATGAGAAGTGTTCCAGATTTCAAGGGCTTTCTAGCTTCTTTAAAATAGGATTGAAAAATGCCAAATTTTTAAGTTGAGTGGCAGGTATTTCTTTCTACTGAAGTTTTCTTTATCAGTGTGATCTTTCTTTTGGGTCTTAGCACTACCATATTCCTTTGGCTTTTCTACCTTAAATTTTATGGTTTTAAAATATTGAATGATTTACAAATAAAACACATACCTCAATGAAAATATTTTGTCCATTTTTGTAAGCATAGAGAAGCATTTTGAAGTTTAGTTCAAGACCACAAACAAACCAACAGAACAAAACAAAAACCCCACTTTGCCTTCTTCAGTAAGCAAAAGGAAATATAGAGCTCAGGGTTACAATTAACTTGGAAGAGGTTGACATCACTGCAGATTCTACAGAAACCAAAGAATAAGAGAATATTATGAATAATTTTGTGCTAATAAATTAGACAGCTTAGTTGAAATGGACAAATCTGTTGAAAGAAAATACCTAAATCATTCAGGAAGAAATAAGTAGCCAGAATAGCCATATATCTATTAAATAAATTAAATTTTATAGCTAAAAGCCTTTCCACAAAAAAACACTAGGCCCAAATGGCTTTACCGGTGAATTCTACCACACATTTAAGGAAGAACTGCCACGAATTGTATATAAACTCTTCTGGAAAAATTGGAACAGAAAGCAGCATTTCCCAATTCATTGTGTGAGGCCCTAATACCAAAACAGACAAAGATATTACATAAATATAAAATAAAAACTACATAACAATACTATCTAGTTTTCCCTCATGAAACACAGATAAAAAATATTTAAGAACATTTTAGCAAGTTGAACATAGCAATTCATAAAAAGGCCAATACATTAGACCCAGGAATATAAGGCTAGTTTAACATTCAAGAATAAATTAATGTAGTTCACCATATGAACAAACTAAAATGGAAAAATCATGCTATCATTTCAATAGAGGCAGAAAAAGAAGTTTACAAAATCTAACATCCATTCCTAATACTCTGTTGACCTAGAAATAGAAGGGAATGTACTCAAACTGATGAAGGACTTTTATGAAAAGCCTATCCTATCTAATAAAAGAGAAACATGTAAATTGACCATACCTCCGCCACACCCACAAGCCATGCCCACCAGCCAATCAGAAGTGAGTATGCAAATTAACCCAACAAATATGGCGACAGCCATGGAGCTGGAGCAAGCAGGAGGCTTGGGTTTCCCCGGCGATGGAGGAAGCCAAGCTTCCCACCTGCCCTGGCAGGCCCTAGCCTCCGCTCAAAGCTACAAAGTTTCAATTATAGAAGATAAATAAATCCCAACAAAAATGGCGGCGGCCACGGAGTTGGAGCTAGCTGGAGGCTTGGGTAGACCCTGGTGATAAAGGAGGCCAAGCTTCCCCCCGCCCCCCCACCCTGGCCTGCCCTGGCCTCTGCTCAAGGCTACAAAGTTTCAATTATATAAGATAAATAAATCCCAGATACCAAGGCCTCTGCTTGCGTCGCCGGGGGGCATGACTGGCCTGCAAACCACCACAGGCCCCTTGCCCAGGCTGCCTCACACCCAAGGGAGCCTCCACCCTCATCCGGGACACCCTTCAGGGCAAACCAGCTGACCCCCACCCGTACACCAGGCCTCTATACTAACTAATAAAAGAGTAATATGCAAATTGACCATCACTCTAACACACAAGATGGCTGCCCCCATGTGGTCAAAGATGGCCAGCAGGGGAGGGCAGTTGGGAGGGACCAGGCCTGTAAGGGAGGGAAGTTGAGGGTGATCAAGCCTGCAGGGGAGGGCAGTTAGGGGTGACCAGGCCAGCAGAGGAGGGAAGTTGGGGCAACCGGGCCTGCAGGGAAGGGCAGTTGGGGGGGGACCAGGCCTGCAGGGGAGGGCAGTTAGGGGTGACCAGGCCTGCGGGGGGAGGGGGCAGTTAGGGGCAAACAGGCTGGCAGGGGAGTGGTTAAGGGTGATCAGGCTGGCGGGCAGAAGCAGTTAGGGGCAATCAGGAAGGCAAGTAGGTGAGCAGTTGGGAACCAGCAGTCCTGGATTGTGAGAGGGATGTCCGACTGCCCATTTAGGCCCGATCCCAGGGATTGGGCCTAAACGGGCAGTCGGACATCCCTTGAGGGGTCCCAGATTGGAGAGGGTTCAGGCTGGGCTGAGGGACACCCCTCCCCAGGCACGAATTTCGTGCACTGGGCCTCTAGTAGCTAACATAATGCTTAATGGTGGAAAACGGAATGCTTTCTTACAACACAGAAACAAGTCAGGGGTGTTCCCTCTCATGATTCTCATATAGCATTGTACTGTATGTTCTAGCTAGCGCAGTAAGGCAAACAAGAGAAATTAAAGGCATTCTGATTGGAAAGGAAGAAGTAAAACTGTTTTTATTCTCAGGCAATATCATCACCTATGGATCTATTTAGAAAATCAAATGGAATCTACAAAAAAACTAATAAATGAATTTAGCAAGGGTATAAGATTATTGTACAAATAATTGTATTTTTGTATAATATATATAAACAATTAGCAATAAAAATTTTTAATAGCAACACTGTAGTGCCTCAGAAAAATTCAAAATACCCATGGAAAATCTGACAAAAGATGTGCAAGTCACTGAAAACTATAAAACAAGTTGAGAGAAATGAAAGACTTAAACAAATGGAGAGATATGCTGTGTTTATGGGTCAGCAATATCAACATTGTTAGGATGTCAGTTCTCAAATTGATCAATAAATTCAACACAATTCCAATTAAAATCCCAGCAGTCACATTTAAAGAAATTCTTATATAAATTTGAAGAATCTAGGTTAATCAAAACAGCTTTGAAAAAGAAAAAAATTGGAGACCTAGTACTAACTGATTTTAAGACTAATTATAAATTAAGACAGTATGGTATTGGTGTAAAAGTTGACAGATACTTCAAATTGCACTGAAGAGAAATTCTGGAAATAGACCACCTAATTATGGACAACTAATTTTCCACAGAGGTGCAAAGACAATTCAGTGGAAAAGGGAAAACGTGTAACAGACAGTGCTGGAACAAAAGGATATCCATATGCCCTCCCCCAAAGAACTTTAATTTATACCTTGTAAAATACATAAAAATTAACTCAAAATGGATCATTGATCTAAATGTGAAAACTAAATTTAGAAAATTTCTAGGAGAAAACGTAAGAGAAAGCTTTTGTGATGTTGGCTTAGGCAAATATTTTTTAGATATAGCACCAAAAGTGTGATTTATAAAAGAAAAATATTGATGATTTAGACTATCATCAGTATGAAAACCTTGGCTTCTCTAAAGATACTGTAAAAACAATGAAAAATTAGATGGAAATATTTGCAAATCCTATAGCTGATAAAGAAACTGCATTAAGAATATATAAAGAGTGCTTATAACTTAATAATTTAAAAAATCTCCAAAAGTAAAAGGGCAAAAGATTTTAACAGCTCACCGAAGATAATAAATGAATGGCAAATGAGCACATGAAAAAAAGCGCACTATTGTTAGTCATTAGGGAATTGCAAATTAAAACTAAAATGACATACCACTTCTAAAATGGCTCAAATGAAAAAGACCATACCAAGTGTTGGTGAAGATGTGAATGAACTATAACTCATAATCTGCTACTCTGCTAGTGAGAATGTAAAATGGTATAACCGTACTGGAAAACAGTTTATAATTCCTAAGTTGGCAATTTTCTAAAATGTTAAATATGCAACTACTATATGATTTAGCCATTCCCCAACTAGATATTTACCCAAGAAAGATGAAAGCATATATCCATACAAAGACTTATACACAAACATTTACAGCAGCTTCATTTGTAATATAAAAACTGGAAACAACCCTAATGTCCTTCAACAGATAAAAGGAGAAATAAATTGTGATGTATTTATATAATAGAACTAGAGGTCCAATGCACGAAATTTGTCCAAGAGTAGGCCTTCCTTCCCCCGGCTGCCGGCACCAGCTTCCCTCTGGCACCCAGGACCCGGGCTTCCCTCTGGTCCCCTCCCAGCCCTGGCATCGTCCAGAAGGATGTCCGGTCTAATTAGCATATCTCACTATTATTATTATAGATACTACTCAGTAACAAAAAAGAATGAACTGCTGATACATGTAACAACATGAATGAACCTCAAAATAATTATGTTGAGTCTGTTAAAAGATAAACTGAGTTACATTAAATTTTTGAAGAATTTATTTGAGCAAATATTGATTCCATTGGGCAGCACAACTGGAAGTGGTTAGGAGTACTTCACCAGCAGGAGTTAGGGACAGGGTTTTTATAGAGGAGACAGGAAGCAAAGCAAGAAAATGAGCTGATTAGGTGATAGCGTAAGTGGTTGCATTATTTGGAAAAGCCTATTTGACTGCTAGTAATTGATTGTTTTTCCTAACCATGCCCATTTATAGGTTTGGTTTTGCTGACATGGGCTACCAAGGTGTTAGAGCCACCTGAGTGTAATGGCTTCCTTGTTTTATTGCTTTAACAAGTAAAATAAGTCAGTCAAAAAGAGTACATACTGTATGGTTCCATTTATGGAAATATTTTAGAAAATACAAAATAATCTATAGTGTTAGAAAGTGTTACACATTGGGAATGGGGTGAGAAGTGGGGAGATATGGGAGGAGGAAGAATTACAAAGGGCCCAAGGAAGGTGATGTATGAGTTCATATCTTGGTTATAGTGATGGTTTCCTATGTCAAAAATTACCAAATTATAACTTCAAATATATGCAGTTTGTTTCACATAAACCTTAATAAGTCTGTTAAAAACAAACAAAACCACCTTTATTTCTTTAAGAAGGGAATGGGATTGTGAAGCTCAGAGTTTTTACCAAGCTGGAATAGATTTTTAGAACTTGCCTTAGGTATGCCTAGTGGAGATATCACAGTGTGTAGCTGTAAAACTTACTGCCGTTCCCTTCACCCCAGACGGGAGCAGCGTAAGAGTAAAAGTCCTCGTCAGGGCTAGGGAGGTGAATTTCTGAGGAACAAAATTTAATTACTTTTATAGTTAGCTGACAAAAATTAAAGATTTCATCAATTATTAAGCTATACAGCTTTTATGAAAGCCCCAACTGTGAAATAATTAGTAACAGATACCAGGTTTGGCTGAGTGTCTATATATATGGTATATGAAGAAACATTTCTTTTTGTTTATTATAAATTCACTAGCTATTAGTTTAAAGTGTCCCATTGTTGTTATATTATACTAGTAAATTCTTTTTTCTCTTCTCTTGGAAGGAGGAATAAATATACAACTGCAGTGTGCATAATGATGTTCAGACTAATGTTGTTACCAACCAAAAAACAAATAGCAGTGTGTTGTCAGCTTCCTGGGCAGAAATGGCATAAGGGTCAGTCTGGTTTCATCATTTCTCAGATCCAACTGTTTGATGATTGCTGTGATATTACTAAGCTGGAAAGGAAGAAAACACAAAACTTCAATACACAGAAAAACTCATGTAGAAAAAAAGATCGTTTGCGTTTTCTTACTTTACAGAATTTAGATGTAGTCCCTTGGAAGTTTAGTGTTGTAAGGAAAAGCCTGTTAGCCTATGTGCTAAAGCATAAGCAAACATTATTTCTCTGATGTAATTATATTAGCATCGATTCCCCTCTGTATTCAATAGGCTGTTTTGGTCGGGTTTTTAGTTGATATCTTTACCATAAGCTAGTGTGAGATGATCCCTAAAGATGATGAAACGAATGAGACAACACAAAGCTATAGTTCTGCCCATGGGATGCTGCAAACCAGATATACACACCAGTTCTGGGGGTAACAATAGGAAATAAAATGACTCTTAAAATCAAAGAATACCTGCTGACCTCTACTTTAAGGGAATTAGTCTTTGCAAGAAATTATACTTGTAAATTAAATATACTTTTGTGCAGTATGAAAGATTCTTTGACGAAAATTAGTCTCTGAATGTATCTCCTCCAGATTATCCATAATTATGTGATTTTCAGCTGTAAAGGCATATTAATAAGTTTAGTAACAACAAAAACAAAATCTCAGTGACTCAGCATAACAGAAATTATTTCTTTTTTTTTTAAATATTTTTATTGATTTCAGAGAGGAAGGGAGAGGGAGAGAGAGAGAGAGAGAAACATCCATGAGGAGAGAGAATCATGGACCAGCTGCCTCCTGCAAGCCCCCTACTGGGGATGGAGCCTGCAACCCGGGCCTGTGCTCTGATCGGGAATCGAACCCAGGACCTCCTGGTTCCTAGGCTGACGCTCAACCCCTGAGCCACACCATCCAGGCCCAGAAATCTATTTCTTACTGACATTACACGTTTATCATTCACCAGAGATTCCACACAGTCTCCCAGAGACTGAAGCCAATGAAAGCTCCACTAGTTTATAGCTGTGCCGTCTGGAACATGGGGCCTCCGTGGTCACTGTAGAAGGGGAAGGGAGAATGGAGGGTCAGATACTAGCATTTTTCAGCATGAAAGTGTCATGTTCTTTCACTCACAACCAGAAGGTTGGCCAGAACCAGTAACATGGCTCCACCTGTAACTGCAAGGTATCTGGAGTGTTGTGGGGGGAGCCCATGGATGGTCAGTGATAAGTAAATGTCTTTGCTGTAGAAAGGTGGTCAGATTTTTATATAGCAGGTGGTCTACTTTGCCTGACACTTTAATAGAAGAGTTAATGTTATATAATTCAAGTATCCAACTGGTAAGGATGCATATAAAAATGCCTTTTTAGGTCACAGTTAAGTTTTTTGTATTCTTATTTGTTAATGAAGAGAGGGGAAAGAGAATTAATGTGTTCTTTGTTTACCACTGTTCGTATAAATAGTAAGTTGTCAGTTTCCATTTTCCAAATAATCAAAATGACCTTGCTTCTGATCCTGAAGTGAGATTTTGTGTGTATGTTTGCATAGAAATATGTGGCTACAATGAAAACTTGCCATGTATTTTGAAAACAGCTAGAGTGATTTCCAGTATCTTTGGTTAGGGCTTTCTTGTGTTGGGAGTGTCTCAATTCCAGTTTTTGCTGAGTAATTATGTGGCTTTTCTCCCCAGTGAATCTCAAACTAGTGATTTTCAACCTTTTTCACCTCATGACACACAAACTAATTACTAAAATTCTGTGGCACACCAAAAAATATATTTTTTGCTGATCTGATGAAAAAAGTATAATTTTGATTCATTCACACTGGATAGCTATTGTTGTGTTGGCTGTTGTCATTTTTTTTTTACAATCTAAGGGAAAAGAGGTCAGTGCCCCTGACTAAATAGTCAGGTATTGCATGTTTTAAAAATTCTTGCAGCACACCATTATGCCTGCCGTGGTACACCAGTTGAGAATTGCTGAGTTAAACCATCGAGGAGGAGAATCTTATAATAGAATTATCTTGAGCTTTTATTTAGGCCATTTCCTTAGTGTTTTGGTGGGGGGAGCAAATAAAATGCAAAAGTTAATTTAGGATAGCAGTGCCTGGGACTATTAGAGTCTCTTTATATTTTTAGGAACGTCAGAGAGATTTATATTCTGACTAGAGGCCTGCTGCACGGATTCATGTACCACTGGGGTCCCTCAGCCTGGCCTGCGGGGATCAGGCCACAACTGCTTTCTGACATCCCCCCAAGGGGTCCCAGATTGTGAGGCCAGGCCAAGGGACCCCACCAGTGCATGATCGTGCCTGGGGAGGGACTGTGAGAGGGCTCTAAGGCATATCTGGCCTGTCTCGCCCAGTCCCGATAGGCCGAACCCCAGCAGCAAGCTAACCTACCGGTCGGAGCGTCTGCCCCCTGGTGGTCAGTGTGCATCATAGCAACTGGTCGAACAGTTGAACGAACAGTCGGACACTTAACATATTAGACTTTTATTATATAGGATTATTAAATCCAAGAATATTCTGTCTCAAATTAAGCCAGTCACTTGACCTACCAATTTGTAATCCTATTTAATAAAACCCTAATATGCAAATGAACTGAATGGTCCAATGACTGATCACTATGATGCACACTGACCACCAGGGGGGCAGACGTTCAATGCAGGAACTGCCTCCTGGTGGTCAGTGTGCTCCCACAGAGAGAGCCCCACTCAGCCAGAAGCCAGACTCACTGCTGGTGAGTGCAGTGGCAGTGGCGGGAGCCTCTCCCGCCTCCGCTGCAGGCGGGTGGTAAGGAGCGAGGGGTTCCAGACTGCGAGAGCCCCGGACTGCGAGAGGGATGTCTGACTGCCAGCTGAGGGACCTCCCCCCTGAACCCCCTTGCCCAGTGCACGAATGCACTGGGCCTCTAGTCTTTAATAAAGGGAAAGACCCCATCATTACTTTGCTTGTAGGAAACTAAAATAGTAGAAAAGAGAATCTTCACAAAAGTTCCAGTTGAAAACCAATTTCTTTTACTTGCGAACAAATATTTTTTTATTATTTTTATTTTTGCGAGCAAATATTTTAATCTGCTATTTTTAGGGCTCCTTTTTGCTTGAGATGCTAGTTGTCCTCATAGACACTGCAAAATCTGGCATTTGAAGCTTCCACTCTGGACTCCAGTCTCCCTAGAGCTGCTCATGTCTACCCCACCCCCTGCTATCTGATGTCATCTTCCCTCGTGTGTTCTGCCCGCTTGAGTTTCCCACACTCTTACTAAGTGTTTGTTAAGTGTCATGCACCAAGATCTGTCAAAAACAGATATGAAAAGACATGATCTATGCACTTGAAGAATTTACAGGCCAGTTGGGGGAGAAAGATGTAAATTGATATCCTATATAATAAAAGCCTAATATGCAAATTGTCCCCTCAGTAGTTTGACCAACCGGGAGTTTGACTGCTCGTTATGATGTGTGCTGAACACCAGGGGGCAGAGCGAAATGAAGGAAGGCTCTGGCTGTCAGCCGGCAGCCATGGAAAGGAAGGCCCTGATCATCCCTGATCGCCAGCCAGGCCTAGGGATCTTACCCGCTCAGGAATTTTGTGCACTGGGCCTCTAGTTTTAATATAATGTTAGAGTGCTTACAGCTTTATCCTGCACTTCCTTATTTTTTCATACATGTATGTGCTTCTAGCTCTAGATTTATCTCTCTGGTCAAGGCCTCACCTTTGTGCTCCAGCTATTGACTTGAAATATCTACTTGAATATCTCTTAGACATCTCAAACTTACATCCCAAATGTCACTCTTGATTTCTGCTCCTCCAATTAGTTATTCTCTGTCTCAGTAAATGGCAATTATCCACCCCATTTTCTTGGTTCTCGTGCCTAGGAGTCATCTTTTATTCTTCCGTTTTTCTTGTTCTCCACATTTCAGACCACTGGCCAGTCCTGTTGGTTTTAACTCTAACGCACATCTTGGATTCATCCTGTGCTGCCACCACTCCAGTTGACTCCAATTATTTCTTACCGGACTGCAACTGGTCTCTTTACTTGCCCTTCCAATTACTTTTTCATGTGGTAGCCAGACATAATCAAAAGTTAAAGAAGATCGAATGACTTTAAATTTTAAAGTTAAAGAAGATTGAATTGTTTTCTTTGTTTAAAACCCTTCAGTTGTTATCTTACCTTTACACTCCTCCAAGGCCTATAAGACTACATGGTTTAGTCCCTGCTTCTACTTCTTTATCTTCATGCCAGGCCTGTTCTGCCTCCCTCACTGAGTTCCACATGATGGCCTACCTTTTTCCCTTGGACTTGCCAAGTTCTTTCCCTCCAAAGGGCGTTGTCTTGTTCTTCTCTTCAGCTTCTTATAATTTGGTTCTCAAATACCACCTTCTCAGAGAGTCTTTCCTGATAACTCTGTTATATAACTTTATTTACTTTAAAGTGATTATTTCAATGCCATGCCATATAATTTAGTGAAAGGCTATGGTAAACTGAGCCAGGGGATTGATAAGTAAAAGAGCTGATATTTGAGAAGATATGTAAAACAGCTACAAGGGGGAGAAAATATTTGCAAGTTACATATATGACATAGGATTTGTATCCAAAATATATAAAGGACATTCAAATTTCAACAATAAGAAAATAGACAAACCCTTTTTTTTTTAAAGCAAAGATGTAAACAGCTAATACATCGAAGAAAATATCCAGATGGCCAATAAGCACACGAAAAAATGCTCAGTATCATTAGTTATTCAGAACATGCAAAGTAAAACCACAGTGAGATAAAAACAAACACCTGACAATACTAAGTCTAGTCAAGGATAGGGAGCATCTTGTGTTCTCATTCATAGCTGGTAGGAAGGCAAAAAACGGTACAGCCTTTTTGGGAAACAGTTCCACAGTTAAACATAATATCTACATATGACCCAGCCACTCCATCCAGCCATTCCCCATAAAAACTTAAATAAAAATGTTTATGGCAACATTATTAATAATTTACAAAAATTGGATATAACCATGTAAGAAGTATTCAAACCTATAAAGAATCTTAACAAGAGTTTGAGCCAAAACTGACAACCATTGCTGGGAAGCAATCTCAAATGCTCCAGAGAATGACATTTGCAGTTTCTGTTATGCATTTGGAATGAAGGAAGGAGAATAAGATCACGTGAAGGTGGGAGAAAGCAAGGTGGGGATTGGATTGCAGGATGGTTAACAAGATTATGTGTTCTCTTGAGGGTGGTTATGCTTATTTCCAAGGTGTATTAACCTAAATGCACAAAAACAGTGGACAGGGCTTGCTTAAGGCAAAGACAAACCTTTCACTAAAGAAGATATAGGCCGCCCTAGCTGGTTTGGTTCAGTGGATAGAGCATCGGCCTGTGGACTAAAGGGTCCCGGATTCAATTCCAGTCAGGAGTACATGCCCAGGTTGCGGGCTCAATCACCAGTAGGGGGCATGCAAGAGGCAGCCAGTCAATGATTCTCTCTCATCATTGATATTTCTATCTCTCTCTCTCTCCCTTTTTCTCTGAAATCAATAAAAAAAAAAAAGTTTTTGTTTTTTTTTAAAGAAAGAAGATATAGAGATATAGGCCTAGGATCTGACTGTCCACCATGACCTGCCCAGTTAGGAATTTTATGATTAGGTCTGTGAGGTTATTTTCAGTTAAATTTATTACAGCCCCCCCCCCCCCCCCCCGCCTTTTCGTCCACAATGCTTTTGAAACAACTGTGGAAAGAGATTTTTTTTTTTAATTTCTTTATTGATTAAGGTATCACATATTTGTCCTCGTCCCCTCATTTCCATCCCACCCCCCTCCCCACACATGCCCCCACCCCCCTGTTGTCCTTAACCGCTGGTTGGACTCATATGTCTGCACACAAGTCCTTTGGTTGATCTCTCCCTTTATCCCCACCCTTCCCTACCCTCCCCCCGAGGCCCGAAAGTCTGATCCATGCCTCCTTGTTTCTGGGTCTGTTCTTGTTCATTAGTCTATGTTGTTCATTATTTCCCCTAGATGAGTGAGATCATGTGCTATTAGAAATACACTTATAAGAACCGAAAATGAGACAAGCAATAATGGTTATGGTGACAGGCAAATGAATCGGTCTGTAGTGAGTTTCTTTCTTGGCCAACAGTTCTTTTGAGACCCAATTTCAATGTCCAACAGTTCCTTATGTGTACATGTCAGCACTGACATTTCAGTTCTGGATGGTGGACAACTGGTGGTAATGCAGGTCCGACTCTGTCTGGTTTGGTCCTGGGCAACCTGCAGTGATGCACAGCTGCTAACTGCTAGTATGGGAAGGCCACATCAGCGTCTTCTGTCTCTGGACTGCTTCTCTTCTGTCTTCATGGCTGGAGTAGTCCTGTCGATTCCTCTCTTGCTAGAATCCACATGGTGGAAAGAGATTTTTAAACTTAAATTTTCCTAAGAATGGGATGATTTTCAGTGCTTTATGACACAGCATTCCATGTGTGAATTTTAAACTCTTTAACCTCAAAAACAATTAAACCAAGAAGGTTCATAATATAGTGTTTACCCAATTTTTATCTTTGCGCTCACCTCTAACAAAACAGCTGTGTCCACCAGAGGATGAGAACATTGAGTTAACATCAGTGTTTTGTGCGCTAACTTTATTATATTTTGTCACAATCTACTGTGCAAATGTTAGATTAATTATTTGACACTCAGACCTATTTGCTTGAAGGATTTCCATTTTGAAGTACATCAGAGTCATTATTCATTGCACCTTTTGATCACCTTTGAAAACCTTACCTGCATGTATTTTTCTATTACCTGCCTTAACAATGGAAAGCACTTTTTGTCCTGCTGATGTGTGACCTACAGTTTTCACGAGTCTGTAGAATACAGGGTTGAATTTGGAATGCATCCTCAACATTCCCGCACCATTTGAAATGTATCCCATTTTCTGATGTCTTCTCTTTCCAAAAAGCAACTTGATTTATTTAGGTAACAGTTATTGCAGTTGTAGCATTTTAATTCCCTCTATCATCTTCTCTCTCCATTTGGGATGATATGCAATATGCAGGGAGACATTTGATGTTCCAGTAGATATCATAAGAGAATGTTGAAGAGTTAAGTAGGAACATTCTTCATGCAGAATCTATCCAGTTATCAGGCTGTCCTCAATCGCAGGATGGTACCGTAGCTACATCCTCATGTATATCATTGCATTTCTCTTAGAACTTGTCATTTAAGAACTATAAAACCAAATATTTAAAAGCACTCTGGGTGTTTACTTTGCTGAGCTTTACTGTTGATTTTGTTGTTTTATGGAATGCTGTGGAGGATTCCATTGTTAATCACGTCCTAACCCTATAAAATATGTAACAAGCTGCTGAACAGAATGATGACAGCAGACAGAGAACAGGGTTTCATTTGAATTCATGCAAATGTAGAGGTTTCCCAGAAAGCCATTTTTAAAGTATGAGCCACATTTTGAAAATAAAACAAAGAATAACGCCTTGGAGTAGAAATCTGTAATGAAACCCATAATAGCTGAAAGAGTATAATAAATTCTACAGGGAGAGCTTTCCATTTTGTTCCTTTTCAAATTCTAATACTAAACTCTATTAGTAGTCAGTATAAAATAATGAGACATGAAGCCCTGCTGGTGTAAAACTATTACTAATCTGTTACTTTGCATAAATTTTCACTCTAAGGATTGTCTATGGTCTTCTTATGAAGGACCTGTTATACGCTTTCCAGCTAAACAGATGAGACCTATTAACCATCTCCTTTGAATGAATGGTGTTGGAATCTGCAGGAATTGCACTTTTTACACGTTGGGAAAAGAAAGGAATCACATGCAAAGAACACAAGGGTATTTACTACAATTGACGTTCTTTCTATTAGTCTGAATGTCACATTAAGGAAAAGCAGAAAGGCATTTTTACAAGATAAGTATAGTCTAAACATAGGTCATATCATTGTCTTATTTTTAATAATTATAACAAGAAACTTATCACTCACCCCCCAACCCTCACCCCCCTCTCCCCGCAGACTCATCTTGCCCTTCCTTGTCTTTCCTACTTCAGTTCATGTTGTTTCTTGGTCACACAGACTTATAATTTAAGTCAATTTTGATTCTTTTCCTCTTTATATGTTTAAGCAGTTGCCAAATTCTTTTGATTCATCTTTCCTAATTTCTCTCATATTGTCTCTTTTATTCTATTCTCATTGCTAGCATTATAGTGCAGGCCATTATTGACTCGTGCTTAAATATTACATTTTTAATTGGTTTCCCAACCTAATTAATTCCTTTCCAATCCATCCTGCATATTACCTCTATATTTTGCTCACTAAAACATGCTTTTTTTATTCTTACCAATTGGAAAGTTTGGAAGTGATTGCAAAAATAATTGAAGTTATTAGTGTTATTAAGAGACTAGAGGCCCGGTGCACGAAATTCGTGCACTGGGGGTGGGGGTGGGGGGTTGCCCCTCAGCCCAATCTGCACCCTCTTCAATCTGGGACCCCTCAGGGGATGTCCAACTTCCAGCAGTCGGACATCCCTCTCACAATCCGGAACCGCTGGCTCCTAACCACTCACCTGCCTGCCTGCGTGATTGTCCCTAACCCCACTGCCTGCCTGCCTGCTTGCCCCTACCTTGATCTCCTGCCAGCCTGATTGCCCCTACCTTGCCCTCCCCTATCAGCCTGATCACCCCAAACTGCCTGTGCCTTGGCCCCCAGTCTGGCCTCCCTCTGGAGGCACCACCCCCATAACCCCAATGCTGCTGCCACTGCAGCTGGTTATGGCTGCCTGAGCCTTGGCCTTTGTAGCCACTGCGGCTTTGTCTGGAAAGATGTCCGGAAGACAACCACTCTAATTAGCATATTACCCTTTTATTAGTATAGATTTGGGGACCATTACAACCACGCAGAACTTGAAGAAAACACATGGCCCTGGTCAGTTTGGCTTAATGGAGAGAGCATCGGCCTGTGGACTGAAGAGTCCAGGTTTGATTCTGATCAGGGGCACACATGCCTGGGTTTCGGGCTCAATCCCCAGTAGGGGGCCTGTGGGCGGCAGCTGATCAGTGATTCTTTTTTTTTTTTTTAATATATTTTATTGATTTTTCACAGAGAGGAAGGGAGAGGGATAGAGAGCTAGAGACATCGATGAGAGAGAAACATCGACCAGCTGCTTCCTGCACACCCCCCACCGGGGTATGTGCCCGCAACCAATGTACATGCCCTTAACTGGAATCGAACCTGGGACCTTCTAGTCCGCAGACCGACGCTCTATCCACTGAGCCAAACCGGTTTCGGCTGATCAGTGATTCTTATCATTGATGTTTCTATCTCTCTCTCCCTCTCCCTTTCTGACATTTTAAAAATATATATTTTTTAAAGAAAACACATGAGCTTCACTTTGGGCTTTGTCATCTTACAATATCCTTTGTGCAGTGTTTTAACTTCCCTCAACTTTCCTTTACCTACCTTTAAAGTGCAATCTATTTTGGGGAAGATGATCAGGAAAGTGATTCCAATGGGTAGAAGTTTTTTTTTGGAGGGGATGGGTCATGAAGATATTTAAAAATTGAGCATGGTGATGGTTGTACCACTCTGAATTTACTTTAAAAAAAACAGTTCATTGTACACTTTAGGTGACATGTACAGTATATGGGTATTTCTCAACAAAGCTGTTCTTTTATTTCTTTTTAAATAAAGACCAGTCTTATAATCAATTGCAGATGTTTACAGAGGCCCCTCAAGATTTGCTTACCATGTCCCAAATCACGGCTGTGATTCCCAGTTGCCTCCAGTCCTGGTGGATCTGGATGGTGTGGTTTGCAAAGGAGAAGGTGGCAAGAGGCTTATGGAATTTCGGCAACCCCATTCCCCCGGTCTCCTCATAGGGCACCAGGGCCATTCCCACTGTGCCAGCTCTGCTCCCTTTAACCTGTTGGGCAAAAGAATCCTGCGTGCTCTGGCCAGAAAGTGCATTCTTTCTTAGGTGGCCCGGATGCTTTTTTTAAGGTCGTTTTATGGATTCAAAAGAATAAACAGAGATGTGGAAAGCTTTTGTCAAAATCCTTTTACATGGTTCTTCCAGTGTCATGGGAAATGAGATGTGGCTCTGAATTCATCCCAAAGTGTGTCTTTGGGCAAAAGCACCCAGAACGGCACAACTCCTGCAGAATGCCCCACACACTTTGCTGTCAGGACTCAGGGGGGCTTGAGGGTGAGCGAGGCGGCGGTGCCAGCACAGGACCTGGGAGAAGGTAGCGCTTTCTACACTGCCCAGGCCACGTGGACTACAGCAGTACCCGCCCAGGTGGGCAGGGTGTTTCTGCTGTTTTGTTTTGGTCTGGCCTCCACCCCATCAGCCACAGACCTGTGCCTGCACTGAGACTGAATGGTTTGATGGCCCTACTTTTTGGTGGACAGTGGATGCACTCCCAGAGACTGGCAGTTAGACTCTGGCGGCTTCTGAGTCCCTTGCGGGGAGAGCCCGGCCCTAGGTCAAGAACAGACTCAGGCGTCCTCGGCCAGGAGGCCTCCTTGGGCTAGGGGCCGCCACAGTTTGAAGGCTGGCCATGACCCCAGTCCTGGCAGGGGTCTCCTCTGGGGTGCTGGCAGGCCTGGGCTAGGGCTGCGGGAGGTTTAGAGGCTGGTCACGCCCCCGATCCTGGTGGGGATCTCCTCTGGGGGGCTGGCAGGCCTGGGTTAGGGTCACTGGCGGTTTGGAGGCCGGTCACGCCCCCGATCCTGGTGGGGGTCTTCTCTGGGGTGCTGGCAGGCCTAGGCTAATGGCCACCCTGGTTTAGAGACTGGTCACGCCCCCGATCCTGGTGGGGGTCTCCTCTGGGGTGCTGGCAGGCCTGGGCTCTGACGCCACAAAGGGAGAGGTTCCTGAATCTGCTTCCCACACACCTAGGCTAGGATACATCTTGTAGGAGGCGGCTTTAATGCCCGGGGTCGGTGACCAGGTCCTCCGGAGCCTCGCTTTCTGGGCTGCAGTCCCACGTCTCCCAGTGCCCCAGCCTCGGATGCGCCCATGCAGTTGCCCCCACCACCAGCCACCTCAGTGCAGGCCACAGCAGCTGAAGCCAGCCTCTTGGAAGCCAGGCCACCACACCCACCACCTCTAGTAGCTCTCTGCTGCTTGCTCTCTGTGCCCTGTCCACTGGGGTGGGGGAGTGCTCCCAGCCCAGAGGCCCTCCCTCCCTCCGCAGCCTGGCTTGGGAAGCTGGCCTCATGCTGGGGCTACTATGCCAGCACGCCCACTCGGCTACTATGGGTGCAACACGGGCCCCACGGAGGCCAACCTGGAGAACGTGGACCCCAGCTCTGCATCCGGCTGCTGCAGATGGCCTCGGTGGTCAACTACCACCTGCTCCTTCCACTGGCCCCATTGATCCCTCTCAGCACCAGCCATTTAGGCGAGGGTGGCGATCGCCCAGGGACCTCACCCCGGGAGCGGCTGGCTGGGCCCGGCCACGCCCCCCGGGTCGCGATGGGTCCCGGGACCCCACCGAGGCTGCTGGCCGTGCCCGGCCACGCCCTCCCGGGTCGCGATTGAACCTGGGGCCCCCGGGAGGCTGCTGGCTGTGCCCGGCCACGCCCCCCGTCGCGATTGAACCTGGGACCCCCGGGAGGCTGCTGGCCGTGCCCGGCCACACCCTCCCGGGTCGCGATTGAACCTGGGACCCCTGGGAGGCTGCTGGCCGTGCCCGGCCACGCCCTCCCGGGTCGCGATTGAACCTGGGACCCCCGGGAGGCTGCTGGCCGTGCCCGGCCACGCCCCCCCGGTTCGAGATGGGTCCCAGGACCCCACCTAGGCTGCTGGCCGTGCCCGGCCACGCCCTCCCGGGTCGCGATTGAACCTGGGACCCCCGGGAGGCTGCTGGCTGTGCCCGGCCACGCCCCCCCGGGTCGCGATTGAACCTGGGACCCCCGGGAGGCTGCTGGCCGTGCCTGGCCAAGCCCCCCCGGGTCGCGATGGGTCCCGGGACCCCCGGGAGGCTGCTGGCCGTGCCCGGCCACGCCCCCCCGGGTCGCGATTGAACCTGGGACCCCCGGGAGGCTGCTGGCCGTGCCTGGCCAAGCCCCCCCGGGTCGCGATGGGTCCCGGGACCCCTCGGAGGCTGCTGGCCGTGCCCGGCCACGCCCTCCCGGGTCGCGATTGAACCTGGGACCCCCGGGAGGCTGCTGGCCGTGCCCGGCCACGCCCCCCCGGTTCGCGATGGGTCCCAGGACCCCACCGAGGCTGCTGGCCGTGCCCGGCCACGCCCCCCGGGTCGCGATGGGTCCCGGGATCACCGGGAGGCTGCTGGCCGTGCCCGGCCACGCCCTCCCGGGTCGCGATTGAACCTGGGACCCCCGGGAGGCTGCTGGCCGTGCCCGGCCACGCCCCCCGGGGTCGCGATGGGTCCCGGGACCCCCGGGAGGCTGCTGGCCGTGCCCGGCCACGCTCTCCCGGGTCGCGATTGAACCTGGGACCCCCGGGAGGCTGCTGGCCGTGCCCGGCCACGCCCCCCCGGGTCGCGATTGAACCTGGGACCCCCGGGAGGCTGCTGGCCGTGCCTGGCCACGCCCCCCCGGGTCGCGATGGGTCCCGGGACCCCTGGGAGGCTGCTGGCTGTGCCCGGCCACGCTCCCCCGGGTCGCGATGGGTCCCGGGACCCCTGGGAGGCTGCTGGCTGTGCATACCACGCCCCTCTAGGGTTGCCATCACTCACCAGGACCCCCGGAACTAAGAGGATTTGGCGCCGCCATCTTGGTTTTCTCAACGGCCAGATAGGCCACTCGGAGTCCCGCCCCCAGCCTCTGGCAGGCCCAATCATGGGCATAGCGGAGGTGCGGTCAATTTGCATGTTTCTCTATTATAATGTAGGATAGCATAGTACAGTGATATACTGGCTTTGGAACCAAATAGACATGAGTTGGAATTACAGATTAATCTCATAGTAGTGATATGACCTTAGGGACTATTACTTGACCTTTTTGGTCTTCAAGTTCTTTACCTGAAAATAGGGCGAATAATACCATGGTTGTTGTAAGGAGTAACCACAATAATGTAAAGAACCTAGCTTAGTGGGCTTAATTAATAGTGACAGTTAATAAAAGTGTTGCTGCTGTTATTGTTATATTTAGGACAAATGGAGAAAGGCAACAGAGATTAGGAGATGGAACAAGGGGTGATGCCTTCAATTAGAAGTCATGAGGGAAAAGAGCCTTTCTGTATTGGCAAATGCTTCCAAAAGAATGAGGGTTTTAAAATTTTGTATTGCTTATAATGTTTACATTTTTATGTGTCTAGGTATTAAATAGACTATAAACTGTACTTTTTGAGATACATGAACTAAGATTTCTTTATAAACCCAAGGATCAGAGGTCAGAGGTTTGTTTTAGTGATTAAGACCTCTGTGCTGACTACCAGATTGCAGTTTCTTCTTCTTCTTTAAAAAAAAAAAATAATTCTTTGTTGTTGAAAGTATTACATATGTCCCTTTTCCCCCTCCTTCCAGCCCATCCCCACCCCCTGCATTCACTACCCTATTGCCTTGTCTTATGTCCATGGGTTATGCATATATCATACTAGGTCTTTGGTTGATTACCTCCCACCCACCCTCCCCGACTTTTCCTCCCAGATTACAGTTTCAGATAGAGCAATAGGGCTGCCAACAGGAATGAAAAAGAGAGATGGCCATCAGAGAAATTATCAAAGATGAAGCAAGAGGACTTTGCAATAAATGCCAGGAATAAAGTATACTAGACAAGTGGAGGCAGAGAGTGGTAGACCTTTTACCCAGCAAGTTTAAGGTGTAAAGGGGGAATGAAATGGGGCACTGCCTGAAGGCATCAACGGGGATATGGGGAGGCTTTTGCACCATAGTCTGGTGACGCGCAGTATTTAGAAGACAAGAAGGAACCAATGTTGAGGATAAGCGTGGACGCAAGGATCTCCCTGAGTTGGAAGAACAAGAGATACTGTTTTTACATGGTGCTTGGGCCGCTTTGGGGCACTATTGTTGTCTTCATTGTTCATGTGTGGTCACTATTCTTGTACCATAGAAGAAATGGAGCCCGCTCTTCTTTTGCCTCTCTTCTATAACTCGTGCTCATTATACTCTGAGAAATCTCAAAATATTTGCCGTTTACAAACATGCTTGAGGTACACCTTTAAGGGTAGTGGGAGTTGTAAGAAGTAGTGGTAGGCACTAGATGAGACAACTGTTTGTAAAAATGCTGTATTCCCTATAAACCCAGAAATAAAATGGCTGTTACTCATTACTTAGTTTGAATCAAGGTTTATCAGACCTTCTGATCTATTTAAGTTCTGTGCTGGGACCACAATGACTAGAGGTAAGCTCCTGCCTTCAGAGAGCTTACACTTAAGGCACAAAATATCCATAATATAAGACATTCATTCAGTAAATATTAAGTTTATATTAATAACACATTGTGTGCAACTTCTATGCTAAGTAATGAGGATAAAATGGGAAGGAGACAGGCCTTTCCCTCAAAGTATTCTTAGTGCATAGGTATGTATTATTAACTCAGTTCTGTAGTAACAAGCTCCATTGGATGGTACACTGTAGCAATACAGTTTAGACTAGTGGTTCCCAACCTTTTTTTGGCCATGCCCCACCTAAGCATCTCTAAAATCCTGATCCCCGCCCCCCCGTGACATATAATTCTTATTATTCAAAAAGTAAACTCCTATTCATGTGGAGGAAGCCTAAAAGGCCATTAACTTGGTCTAAACAAGGTTCCAAATAATATATCATCCATGAAAGAAGAAAATAAAAGAATGAAAGGACATTTGAAGTTCTAAGGAAGAAATCACTAAGAAATTATTAAAATAATAATAATAATATAAAGTGATATGGAAAAAGTACCAAATAAAGTTTCAAAACATATGAGAACTGAAATGTAGAAATGTCAATATATATTTATATACTGTACTAGAGGCCCAGTGCATGATTGAATCATGCACGTGTAGGGTCCCCTACACGCTTTCGCTTTCGATCGTGGGGGAGCTGGGTGCCTGTCCGCTGGTGCACCAGGCCTTTCGGAAGCCTCCGGCTCGGCGGAGGCTTCTGAAAGGCCTGGTGCCGGAGCAGACAGGCACCCAGCTCCCCTGCTTTTGATGGTCCACGGCGGGACGTGAGCTCGCTGCCCCAGAGGCCCCTTCTGTGCCGCAGCACAGCCATGGTGCAGATGCTGAGCTCGCGCCGCCGCTGGCCCAATCGGCTACCCCGGCCACCCCGAGTCCCGCCCCCTGCGCCTCCCGCTGGCCCAGTCGTGGGCGTAGCAGAGTGATGGTAATTTACATATTACCATTTTATTAGGTAGGATATGAAGCCCGTAGAACCATAAGAAATGCAAAAATTTCACTGTTGTTAACTCATTCTCGAATTGCCCCCCTTAAAAATCAAATTGCCCTCCTGTGGGGCGTGTGCTCTACGTTGGGAACCACTGATTTAGACTAATTAGGGATCACAGGTGGTAGGAAAATCAGAAAAGAAATCTTTTATCATTTGTTTAAAGCTGTATATTGAAGGGATGGATAGGTTTTAAATAGACAAAGAAGGGGTTAGTGGAACTTGAGTGAGGTGTTTTCTGACAGAGGAAACAACAACAGAAATGATCAAAGCAGGGAAACTGAACAGCCCAAGTGATACTAGAGGATCAGTGAAGCTCCGGAGGTACCTAGTCTAGTCTCAGTGTTGAGTGTACATGAGAAGCGCCCGGAGAGCTGTTACAATGCAGGTTCCCAGGCGCTTCCCCCTTCTGGGCCATGAAACCTGGAGAATGGTCCAGGACCTTGCATTATTTTCTGAATTCCTGTTATTTTCTGTTTAATAAGCACATTGGGTGGTTCTAATTCAGTTTGTCTTTTAATTATACTTAGGGAAACACTGACTTGGTCCCAAGCACTCAATCAGTGCTTAAAGAACCTCTATTAAGCATCTTTGCTAAGTGGCTGTCTACCCTTTTGCATGAAATGGGATTGTCTTCTGAGGTACTAAGAAAGTTTTTCCTTTTACTGAGCTGAAATTTCTGTCTATTCTATCCATTGATTTTAGCTCTCCCCTCTTGAGGTCATAGAAAACAATAACAGGCCTTTTCCCATATGAGAGCCGTTCAAGTATTAGAAGCCTCTCTTCTGTAGGCTGAACACATCCAGGTCCTCCCTGGTTTGCTTTTGAGTTCTTTCCCTGTCCTGGACGCTTGCCTCTGAATGCATTCCAGTTTTTCGGTGACCTTTGCAAAGTGTAACACCCAGAACTAAACATTATTACTGCATGGTCTCTGAGTTGTAAGTGAATAGTACCCAGATGGGCCATGTGGTTTTATCAATTATAGTCTCATATGGTCCTCATAAATATTGTAATGGAAACATGAGGACAAAGGGTTGATTGGAATAACCTTTATTAAGAGATTATATGCCACTGAGAAAAGAAAGGGACTGGGACTGGCTTGTGTGCTTAGTTGTTGGAATGTAATAGAACGAGAGAGGATACCATACTTTTCCCCATGCCCCCCTGCTTAATTTTACTGTACATCTTGGTTTATAAAAACATGTATCTCTCACCTCCTTCTTCCCTCTTACAGCTTTCTTTCTCCCCTCCCCTTCTCTATTATTTCCCTTTCCTTTCCTTATGTGTTAAGAATTTTGCATGTGTCACGTTAGAGAGGTTATCAGTGCTTTCATGTCATCCAGGTACTTATGGGGAGGGCAAATGTAAGACAGTCTTGGAGAATGTGGTGGTGGAAGAGAGGCTGAGGGACAGAGCAGAGGCAGCCATTGCCATCCCTAGACTTCCCCTCTCTGGCCATTGACAGACCCTGATTGCCATAAGGTAGTTCTTAGGCTTGGGCTCTGGGGTTATGTTAACCAGAGCTGCAGCTGAACAAACTGAATCTATATTATAAATTGCCTCTTGGAGAGTTATGTAAATGTACGTCTCTAGTTCTGTTTTAAAGCTACTGAACCAGGACCAAAAAACATTAAGGGATATTCCTGCAGGCTTCATTCTCTGGCTAAATTTTAGCTCAGTTTTTGCATCCTACCAACACTTGGAATTTGCCCTCAGAAAAGCTTAAATATCAATTATTTCAAGACTAGAGGCCCGGTGCATGAAAATTCATGCACTAGAGCGGGGGGGGGGGGGGGGCGGGGCGTCCCTTAGCCTGGCCTGCCCCCTCTCACAGTCCGAGAGCCCTCAGGGGCAGGAGGTGACCCAGTGATCAGGGGAAGGCGATGCCCCATTACACCTCTGCTGCTGCCACTGCCAGCAGTGCAAGCCTCGGCCGGCCCTGGTTACCTGAGCCTCGGGTGGCCCTGGGCAGCTGACATCTGAGGCTTGCCTGTACCTTGGGCGTCAGCTGGGCAGCTGCCATCTGAGGCTTGCCTGCGCCTCGGGCCGGCCCTGGGCGGCTGGGGGGCTGAGGGGACTGGGGTATTCCGGAGGCAGGCACACGGAGCAGCCTGGACCAGGTGGGCCCGACCTTGCTGCATGCCTGCCACTCCGGCGGGGCTGAGGGGACTGGGCGCCACCATCTTGTGACTGTGGGCACTGCCATCTTTGAGGGCGGGGCAGTCAATTAGCATATTCTCTCCTTATTGGCTGTGGGCACTGCCATCTTGAGGGCAGGGCAGTCAATTAGCATATTCCCTCCTTATTGGCTGTGGGCACTGCCATCTTTGCAAAGGCGTGAGGGTCAATTAGCATATTCCCTCTTTATTAGATAGGATGGGGTGCTTTTCCAACATGGTAAACTATTTCATATAGCCTTCTAATAAGCAGGCTGGTGGGTAGGGAAAACAAGAGGGAGAGATAGTATTGTTTTTTGTTTGTTTATTTTGTACTCTTATTCAGAAAAGATGTCTAATAATTAGCTCTTTTGTGTCAAAGTTCAGTATGACTGGACAAAGTATGTACTTTAACATTCTTGAATTTTTTCATTTACTTATCCTTTGGCAACACACTAAATTTGTTAATGACTGTTAGGGCTCTTGTTTCTTCTCCTGCTAATGTTTCTCTTCAAGAATAAGGATGCCAGTCAATCACAGTCTCCAAATATTACTGTTTTAGCTTCTTTTTGACTTTGCTGAATTATTTGCAACATCTTTTCTTTGTATCTTGTTATACCAGGTGATTGAGAAGCCCTTCTCCCTATCTTTCTGATCCCAAAATTGGCAGCTGAATTGTAACAAATTACTATCTCCGTATCTATAAACTACTAGAGGCCTGGCGCACGAAATTCATGCATGGGTACGGTTCCTAAGCCTGGCTTGCGATCAGGGCCTTCTTCCCCGGCTGCTTGCAGCCGGCCCTGCCCCACCCCCACCCCCCCACCCACCCCCAGTTCCCCGTTCGCCATTGGGTGATCAGAGCCTGCTGGCCTAGGGGAGGAACCGAGAGGTTGGCTGTTCTACCCACTTGCTGGCCCCACCCCTGCCATGGGTTGCCCTCTGTGTGTGGGGCAACTGGTGAGACCAGGGCCTTGGCCTGGCACCACCCGTGTCCCCCACCACTCACCCCCTGGTTCACTGTTCATCATTGGGTGATTGGAACCTGCTGGCTGGGGAAAGGGACCGAGAGGTGGTCAATGTGCCTCATAATGACTGGTTGAGTGGTCATTCTGGTCGTTCTGCCATTAGGGTCAATTTGCATATTACTTTTTTATTATATAGGATGACCTAAATATTCTCATGAGGACTGACAAAGCAGCAGAGCTTTTGTGAGTTTTCCTCCACTGCAATATTTTGTCTCAGTACTAATCAATTTGTATGAAGCTTGATATATTTTTCATTTCTTTAAAAAAGTAACTGTAGTTAAGTAATCTTGGCAAAAAATCCAAGCTATGACAGATTTTTTAAGTGAGTTATAAAGTTGCCATTAATAAAGAAGAAAAATATTAATTACCTGGGAAAGAGTTATTGTTGTTGATTTTTTTTAACCAAGGATTTTTTTAAGGATCATTTAGGCTTTCTAATTAGTTAGGTGTGCACAGGAAGTTTGCCTGCCCTGTTTAATTTGTCTAGATTTGTGTGCAGGATTTGACTTAGGACTTCACAGTATGTATTGAAGAAATTAACTATTTAGTATTGTGTATCGAGCATTTGCTTTGGTGTCAGACCTGGGTTTAAGTACAACTGTGTGACCATCAGTAAGCTACTTCTCTAAGCCTTGATTTCTGTATCTATAAACTATGGTTAATACTAGACCCTACCTCATTGAGTTCAGGATTAAATGCAATCATAAGTGTACTCAGTGCCTGGCATAGAGTTATCACTCAATAAATGGTAGGCATCTGTCTGCCTACTGGTGGGGAGGACAATAAATAAATCCTTATAAGAGTAGCTGCTTAATTATGGTTAACTACGTGCACCGGCAGAGTACATGGTGCATTTAAAGAGGCTGCTTTTCTGTGGTCAGTCCTTGTGGTGGTTTACGCTGAAAGACTGTGCCATGTCTTCAGTGAGGCAGCTACATTTCTGCTAGAAAGGAGTCGAGTCCCAGTTATATGAGCCATGCTGTGGAGACCTCACCACCTCGATGTCTTGCTTTTTGTTTTGCTTTAATGTTTATCCATGGGTTCAGCGAGAACTTCCTAGGAGGCCCAGCAAAACCTCTGTCAGTGGGGAGACGAATTGCATTTTGACATTTACATCATCTAGATTGTGTGCTTCTAGAACTGAGTTTTCCATTTTTTTTTCTCTTCAGCAGTGGTTAGCATGATATTCCATAGGCTCTCAATAAATTTGATTATCCAAGAGATAAGCACATGGTCTTGTTCTTCCTGACATGCCCACCTGACCAGATTATATGGTAAAAGTGTCAACACCAATATGTCTTCTGAATTGTAAATTCTGTACATTCATTCCAAGATCTGATATTTTTTTATTTTAATAAAAATTTTTATTTCAAATTTATTTTAAAATTCAGACATTTAAAATTTTCTGTTCAGGTGTCTGCATTTAATGAAGAAACTGTGATGTTACAGATAACCAAAAAAGATTTTTAAATGTCTATTTTAAGACATTTTTTATAGAGAGTGATTCTCCAATATTCTTTGAATGTATACTTCAGCATAATCAAATGATAATGATAGAAAGAATGCTTGAAGGGCCTTATTAGATCACACCAATTCACCATCAGACTCACATAATTTAAGTTCATAATTACTGGTCGGTCAGTATTTCTTAGTAGACTTTGACTGTTTTTTATTAGACTTTTCAGCTTGACTGTTGGTCAAATATGGGACAGTCAACAGAAAAGGAGTTAGGACCAAAGAATCCCAGCTAGGTTTCTTTTCCTATGGATCATTTGAGAAAGTAATGGTCTGCAGATATTATTGTGCCAGTCAGAATAGGTGAGATTATACTGTAGCAACAAACTGCTCCAAAATCTTTAGTGGCTTCTCACTCAGATAGCACACTCAAGGAGAGTGGCAGGGGGCTGTGCCCTTGGTAGTCAGTCAGGGACCCAGACTGATGGAGACTTCATCTCAGCACGTGCTTCCATGATCGTCAAGGCAGGGAAAGGTAGTTCCAAGCAGTTAAACCTTCCCACTCAGGCAGGACCCAGGCATGTGGCCTCACCCAACCACAGGGTAATAGGACATTCAGTCTTCTGTTTGCCCAGATGGGAGAACTGGATATAGCTATCAGTGGGTAAAAATAACAACTAATTATGAATAAACTAAAGGCACGGAGCACAAAATTCATGCATGGGTGTGTGGGGGGGGTCCCTCAGCCGAGCCTGCACCCTCTCCAATCCGGGAACCCTCGGGAGAGTGCAGTCGGACATCCCTCTCGCAATTCAGGACCACTGGTTCCTAACCACTCACCTGCCTGCCTAATGCCCCTAACTGCTCCTTTGCCTGCCTGATCGCCCCTAACCACCTCTGCTTGCCTGTCTGGTCACCCCTAAAGGCCCTCCCCTGCCGGCCTGGTCGCCCCCAACGTTTATATGGCTAGGGTCCCTCAGCCTGGCCAGGAGCCCTCAGGGGATGTCCTCAGGGAAGCGAACCTAAGCCAGCAGTCAGATATCCTTAGCTCTGCTATGGAGGCGGGAGAGGCTCCCGCCACTGCTGCTGAGCTTGCCAGCTGTGAGCCCAGCTCAGGGCTTCTGGCTGAGTGGCACTCCCCCTGTGGGAGCACACTGACCACCAGGGGCCAGCTCCTGCATTGAGCGTCTGCCTCCTGATGATCAGTGTGCATCATAGCAACTGGTTGTTCCACCATTTGGTCGATTTGCATATTAGCCTTTTATTATATAGGATGGGAGGGACTGACAGAGGTCAGAGGGGATGGGGGTGGACATAGACAAAAGTGTAGTAATGGCCAGAGGTGGGGGGTGTCTGGGTGGAGGAGGATAAAAGGGGGGAAATGGGAGACATCTATAATAGTGTCGATAATAGAATAAAAACAACAATAACATACCACTACACTACACACCTATCAGGGGGAAAAAAAGATACATTATGAACTACGTATTTACTACTTTAATAAAATTAAAAAATTTAAAAAGAAAGAATTTTGTCCAGAAAGGAGTGTTGTTGAAATGTTTTATTTTATTATTTTTATTTTTTATGGTAAAGCTAAGGAAGCTTCAGAGCCCTATGAGGGCTGGGTTTGTTCTGGGAGAGAGCAAGCAAGTTGCCACCAGCAGCATTTGGATAACCTGCTTGAAATGATTTAAAAGAGAAAGGGACAGATTCCCCAAGCCTACAGTTATTTGTAATTTATTTTCTTATTCTAAATAAAGTCATTTGTGAACCTTATTAAAAAAAAATTACCCCCCTCCCCCCTAAAATTAATCCTTCAGGTTCAGTAAACTTTAGGCCTCACAAAACCTGTGTTAGTCCCTGAGGGTTGGGGTCCCCAAAGGAGTTCAGATTCATTCATTATATTTATTTGCTCCTTTTAATTCTTGTTCTGGAGGGAGAGTGAGGACAGTTTTTTACTCAGTAATTTTTATAATAAGAATTGTATTGGAACCTGTTCCTTCTTTGGCTGTTTATGGGTTTATCTTACCAGGAACTCACAGAGACTTTAAGCCCTTTGAAGATAGAGACAGAGCTGTATTGTGTTTCTATAATACAGGCACAAAGTTAATACAACTTTTATAAATATCTGTTGAAGAAACTGATAAATTTCAGTGCCATGAGGCATTACTTTTCCTTCTGCCCCATCTATTTATTGAGACTTTTCTGCAAAGCATAAGGCTGAGGGGATGAGCAGGTAGAGCGGAGTAAAGTTGCTTTTTCCAAACCCTAGATCCCATACTTTGATTTTATATAGTAGATGCATTTCTGAATGACATTTTGAATTGGGTATATTAGATTTTGCTAATATCAACTCCCTTTACTCATAGAGATTATTCTTAATGCTGTTTAAACGTTTTGTACTATGAGGTGCAAAATATTTTGCTTATTTCAAGAATCTTTGTGCATTCTTTCTGTAGTAAAGTGAATTATCAACAAGGTAAATCTATTTGGGGGGTCTGCTTAAAATGGGGCACACCAGTACTAAACTTGGTTCTAACAATGACTAATTCGCACACCACGTGTGGCGTTAGATGGCTGTTGGACATAACCAACTTTTTTTGGTCCCTTTGCTCCCACAGCACCTGCTTCCAGAGGTAGTATCTTGACCCTCCATGACCTCTTTGTCATGGCGATGGCAGGGCTCTACTGCCTGCGGCCTTGGCAGTCAGCCAGGTGTTGACCTTCCCAAGATGGCGGCAATCCTGCCGAACATGCGTCAGGGGCAGGGTCCCCTCGGCAGAGGCGGAGCAGGGAGGCACACGGGGAGAGTTTTCAGGCAGGCCAGCTGAACCCGACAGAGTCGCACCAACAGCTTCCTTCCTCCTCTCCTCTCCTCCTGTGCCGGCGGGCTGATGGCTGAGGGGAGCGACAGCCACTGGCAAGGCCGGCGAGTCCCTGGCTTGTGTGTCTGAGCAGCGGGTGGGCAGCAGGTGGCAAGAGAAGACGGAGAAACTGGCCCCGGGCTGGATAGGTGAGGCACACAAAACTTCTGCCTGGGCAGTGCTGGGGCTGCGGAGTTGTGGCGGATAACAGAGAGCTGGCATCTGAGACCTCGATGCTGGTGCAGGGGTCTGAGAACCTGGCAGGGTGCGGGACGGGCCTCTCCTGCCTCTGCCTGGCATGGGCGGGGGGAAGGTAGGGGCTGGCCCAGTGCAAGCCGCTCGCTGCTTGCCACCTGCCACAGCTCACCAGTCCCCTATGGGCTGGGGGGAGGCGACCGATTGGTCCTTTGGTCGTCCTGGTCATGACGGATACTGCCTTTTTATATATATACTAGCTTTCCCGTTGCAGGAAAAAATCCTGCAATAGGATTTCCCGCTGCACTCTACCCTGCCTCCATTCCTCCCTTGTTCGCCCGCCTCACCTTCTCCTCCAGCCCGCCCGCGTTTCCCTTCGCCCCCGCCCCGCCTCTGCCCCGCCCTTGTCCCCCGCCCTGCCCTTGTCCCCCGCCTCACCTTCTCCTCCAGCCCGCCCGTGTTTCCCTTCGCCTCTGGCCCCGCCTCCACTCGACCTTTATCACCCGCCTCGCCTTCTCCTCCAGCCTGCCCGCCTTTCCCTTTGCCCCCGGCCCCACCTTTGCTCCGCCCGCCCCGCCTTCTCCTCCAGCCCGCCCGCGTTTCTCTTCACCCCCGGCCCCGCCTCCGCCCCGCCCGCCCCGCCCGCCCCGCCTTCTCTTCCAGCCCTCCCTTGTTTTCCTTCACCCCCGGCCCCGCCTCCGCCCCGCCCCCCCCCCCCCCCCTTGCTTGCTTCTTCGAAGCTTTACTCCCTTCTGCAGCTGTTGGCTTCTTTGGACGCTGTCTTGATATGCAAATTAGCCGCCATCTTTGTTGGGGCAATTTGCATACTCATCCTGATTGGTTGGTGGGCGTGGCTTGGCTGGTGGGCGTGGCTTAAGTGTAGCGAAGGTGCGGTCAATTTGCATATTTGTCTATTATTAGATTAGATAGATTAATGAATCTTCTCTTAATGAAGTGACCTTTGTGTATATGTTGGGCTTGAGAGGTTAGTTTTTAGCGCTGTATTTGACAAGTTAGACTTTTTCAATAAAGCTATTTTAGCATTTTATTTGTGGCATACACATAATATAAAATCTAGTTATAACAGCAGTTAATACCAACATAGCACTTACTCTGTAGAAGACCCTGTTCTGAGCATTTTACATATTTTAGTTCACTTAATCCCATAATAACTTAATGAAAAAGGCACTTTTTTTTTATCCCCATTTTATAGATGCTTAATTTGAAGCAGAGAGAGGTTAGGTAAGAAGCCTTTCAAAGTTGCATGACTAGAAAGTAACAAAGCCAGGATTTAGTTAAAAGCTTGTAATCTAGCTCTAGAGTATAAGCTTTTAATTAATCGGCTATATGGTACTTATAGCCGAGGTCATTTTCCTCAGAAAATTGATTTCTAAAATAATTATTCTATGTGACATAATGGAGATCCCCCAGGCTAGAAGAGGAGAATTGTGGTATTGGTAGAGGAATGGACTAGATGACCAAGAAATTCTTTTCCAGCCATATAATTCTATTATGATCCTGGAGTAAATTTAAAAATATATATAGTGAGTATTAAGTGTGCCAGGTACTGGTCTAGGCTCTGGGAATTTACTATAGTGAATAGTAACATGCCCCTGTTGTCATGACGTTTTTGTTCCTGTGCAGTGGACAGACATTGGTGGCTGGTAGCCAAGGGTTTAACATCTTCTCAGAGAGCTAGGGAAGGCTCCTTGTCATTGGAGATGAGGATGACAAAAAAGGACAGAGGGATGCACAAAGAAGGCCCAGTGCTGAGACACAGGTGGTCAGTGGGATATAAGGCACAGAGACCACAGGCAGAGCGCCCCAGGGATGCAGGCTTTTAGACGCAGGAAACTGTTAATCAGGGAAATGACATGACCAGATCGGTGTGAAAACTGCTCTTGGCAGAGGTACAGAGTAGTTTAGACGGAAATAGGAGTGGATAAGGGAGACCAATGAGACTATTACAGCAATTCTTGTGAGAGGTGCTAGTTAGGGACTAGGGCAGTGGCAGCTGGGGTGGGAGATGCAAATAGATTTGAGAGATTTAGAAGGAAGCTGGTTTAGGACTTGGTGGTTAACTGGGTGTGTATGGGAGTCAGGGGTGGTGAGGTGAGAGGACGGGAGGGAGGGAGGGGAGATAAAAGTTAAGGTCAATTTCCTGATTTCTGGTTTGAGCAGCTGAGTGCTTGCTTTTCTCTGCAATGACAGAGCATGGTGGAGAGGCCTTTGGAGGGGAAGGTGAGCAAGCAGCATTGTCCACCTCTGTAGTGTGAAACAGAGGGGGAAGGCCAAGATAGGGAGAGTGACAAGGACAGGGTGTGCATTGTAAAGAGAATGTGAGAACATGGCAGAAGCGAGGGACCAGCTGGGCACTGATGCATCTCTAGATTTTGGGGCATGGAAGGATACAGCCCAGAAAACACATTCACGTCCCTTCACATGGACACAGGGCCTACCTAGACTAATCTAAATGTCCTATGCATTTATTACTTTTCTTTCATAGAGGACATTTGTCTGAAAGATCAGGGTTTCCGTCTCCGTTGCTATTCCTCACAGAGGCCTAAGTCTATTTTTCTCTGATTAAGTCCGTATAGAAGTGTTGTCCAGTCTTGTTTGGGAAATTGTTACTGGTGACACAAGGTCATATCACCATAATCCATTTGCCTGTGAAGTAAATATTTGCTTGACACACAAAAGTAGAAATCAGGATGATTCTGTCCAGCTTGAGTTCCTTACAGTGTTGGGGTTTTTTCCCCCCAAAAAAGTCTTGCTACTTCTCTATTCAATATCACAAGTGGGACTATTCTACATTACTCTCTCTAGCTTTCTTTCTCCCTTAGAAGGGACATCTGTGGCTGAGCAGAGCAGAAAGGGCAAAGCTTTTGAGGGCATCAGATTAGCCTGGGTGTCTTCTTCCTCTCTAGGTGCTCAGTACTCCTGTTTTTATTTTATATGTAGTTACAGCAAGGCTCTGTTAGTATATAAATTCAAGTTTATTTCAGAGTAATTCTTGTCCCTACAAAATAATAGTTGAGTCTAACAAAAGCCTGTCCCCCAACACCAGCATTATGGAGGTGCCATGACTTTGTTTTATGTACATCTATATGTTCCAATACTGGGAGCCAATATTTTTTGCCATGGTTTTGGCCTGAGCCCTTAAAATAGGAACTTTTGTTTTCTCCTAGCAATTTGGGGGAGGAAAGCTTCATACTTAGGAGAGTGACTCTGGAGCTGGGTTATTTCTTAGCACTGCACATTCTAGCTATGTAATTTTAGGCTTTGTAACTGTGTGACTTTAACTTTGTTTGTGCCATATTTAAAAATGGACTGTTTTTTAACAATTACTTCATAGCTTTTTTTCAGGAATAATGAGGTACTATATGTAAAGTACTTAGAATAGTACCTGGCACATAGTAAAAGCTCAATGAATGTTAGCTATTGTTGTCTTCCTTATATCTCCTAGGATGGAGGAGGTAGGTTTTCCTATCTATAACTCTCTATAGTGTCTAACATAGTATTCTGTATTCAAAAAGCTCCTTTCCCCCTAAAAAACGTGGCAGTTAGTAAAGTAATGGGAGAGGATTGGTACATCCAGAGGAACCAATATCACTGAAGAGAAATGAAACCTAGCCTCTAAACCGCCCCCTTTGAGCCGTGGACAGCCCTGTAGCACTTTGGGCCTGAGGTTGGGTCACCCAGTGTTCCATGCTCCTCAGGAGGTTTCTCTTTTACTTTAGTGTTAGCTTTGAGTTGTATAGAATAGTGGTTTTAACCCTCGGGGTTATAATTATCTTTACTGCCTTCAGAGGCAGTCATCCAGCTCCTCTATTTCTCCACAGGATGTTTCTGGAAATTAGACAAAATGAATTACAGCTTTTGGTAGGTAAAATATAAGTATAAGTGACTTTGCTAGCTTAGAACTCAGTATAAAAATATTCTAGATTTTTGGCTGGTGATAAATTGGAAAAGTAAAGACACATCAAATAAAGCATTTAAGCCCTTAAAATTGCTAAAAGTTCTGTGATTTTAAGGTTGCAAAGAACTTACAGATGATCTAGTATAAACCACTCATTTTACAGTTTATAAAAGAGGCCCATAGATGCTAACAGTTTCTGAAATTTATGTAGCTTAGTTAAAGGAAGAACCATCATTGGAACACAGATCTCCTGGCTCTCTGATTGATCAATGTTCTATCCACGATAACACATTATCTCTCCTTTAAAAGTTTTATAAAACACTAGAGGCCTGGTGCATGAAATTTGTGCACCGGAGTGGGGGGGGGGGGTCCCTAAGCCCAGCCTGTACCCTCTCCAATCTGGGACATCCCTCTCACAATCCAGGACCACTGTCTCCTAACCACTCACCTGCCTACCTGCCTAATGCCCCTAGCTGCTCCCCTGCCTGCCTGATCATCCCTAACCGCCTCTGCCTGCCTGCCTGGTCACTCCTAACAGCCCTCCCCTGTCAGCCCAGCCACCCCTAACTGCCCTCCCCTGCCTGCCTGGTCACCTGTAACTGCCCTCCCTGCTGGCCTGGTCCCCCCCAACTGCCCTCCCCTGCAGGCCTGGTCCCCCCCAACTGCCCTCCCTTGCAGGCCTGGTCGCCCCCAACTGCCCTCCCCTGCTGGCCTGGTTGCCCCTAACTGCCCTCTCTTGCAGGCCATCTTGTGGCGGCCATGTTTGACCACATGGGAGTGGCCATCTTGTGCGAGGGTGTGAGGGTCAATTTGCATATTACCTCTTTATTATATAGGATGCCTAAATCTTTAATTAGTATATGTGATATAGAACAGCGGTTGCCAACCTTTTGGACCACTGGTTGGTGACCACTGATATAGAAAAACTTAACACACTATATAGTAGACATCAAACACACTAAAAATACATCTATTGTGCCATAAGTTTGACATAACCTGAAAGTAATGTTAGCTATAATATAAAACTAAACATTTCATTAACACTAATGTTGCTTGCCTTTTCACAATTTGGAAGGAACTTGAAAGGAATTTAGATAACTTGTGTGAGAATGTTTGATACTTTCCAGAAATATTAAGAAAGTTTGCCAAAGCTGGCCTAGTCTCTTAAACCTATTCCATATAGGCCTGTCCTCATACTACTCCTTCACCTGTCCTCGTCAAGGTCCTGTCCTCCTTCACCTGCAGTTGCCTTGGATTCAGTTGATCAGACTCTTCTCCTTGAAAAACTCCATTTACTTGATTCAGCTTTCCTCCTTACTCACCGAATGCTCCCACTTTGTATGTTGCCAGCTCCTCCTGGTCTCCCTGACCTCTAAAAGTGAATACCCGGGACTCTGTGACTCTCTTTTCTTCTCTATTTATACTCATACTCACACTTGATCTCACTCAGGCTCAGAGGCTTTAAACCATTTCTAGGCCGAAGACTCCAAAATTTATATATCCAGCCCAGAATTCTTCCTTGAATTCCAGACTCATAAATTCACCTTTACTTGAATGTCTAAGTAGACATTTGAAATGTAAAATAAAGTCACATTCCTGAGCTGGCCTCTAAAATTCAATTCATCCTGTAGTCTTCCATAATTTGGTAAATAGCAACTTCACCCTTTGGTTCAGGCCAAAAACCCTGGCATCATCTAGTCTGTCAGTAAGCTTTATTCTACCTTCAAATATTTCCAGAACATGATCTTTTCTGACTGTATCAACTACCCCACCCCTACTCCTGTTCAGCACCTGCCCTCGGTCTCCTGCTGGGTTATTACAGCAGCCCTGTGACAGTAGCTTCTACCCTTGCCTCCTGGAATTTTTTCTCAACCTAACAGCCAAAGAGTCATGATCTGGTCCTTTAAAAACATCAGATCATGTCACTGCTCATAACACTCCTAGCCGTGTCTCCAGTGATTTCCCATCCCACCCTATTGAACAGTCACACTCCTTACAGTGGCTCCAAGGCCCCATATTCTGGTGCCCCATTACCTTTTGAACTTTCTTTTTTACTTGTTTTCTCCACTCCAGCCACAATGACCTTCTTGCTCTTCCTTGAACACACAAGGCATACTTTTGCCTCAGGACCTTTGAACTTGCCATTCCCTCTGTTGGAACCTTTTTTTCTCTTATTTCTATACTAGAGGCCTGATGCACGAAATTCGTGCAAGGGGCTCAGCCCTCGCAGCTGTGGCGGCTTGCCTCGGCCCTCACAGCAGCCCCGGCTTCATCTGGAAGGTTGTCCAGAAGGTCATTTGGCTGTCCGGTCTAATTAGCATATTACACTATTATTATAGACTAGAGGCCCGATGCATGAAAATTCATGCACTGGAGGGGGGTTCCCTCAGCCCGGCCTGCCCCCTCTCACAGTCTGGGAGCCCTCAGGGGTGGGAGACGACCCAGCGATTAGGGGAAGGCGACGCCCCATCACACCTCTACTGCTGCCACTGCCGGCAGCGCAAGTCTCGACCGGCCCTGGTTACCTGAGCCTTGGGCGACCCTGGCAGGCTAGGCAGCCGCCATCAGAGGGCTTGCCTGCGCCTCCAGCCGGCCCTGGGTGGCTGGGGGGCTGAGGGGACTGGGCGCCACCATCTTGTGGCTGTGGGCATGGCCATCTTTGAGGGCGGGCAGTCATTTAGCATATTCCCTCCTTATTGGCTGTGGGTGCCACCATCTTGGCGATGGCATGAGGGTCAATTAGCATATTCCCTCTTTATTAGATAGGATGGCTCATTTCCTCACCTTTGGGTCTGCAATCATATGTCATCTTCTCAGTAAAATATTTGCTGACCATCCTATTTTAAAAGCTGCCAATGCCTATCCTTCTTCACTGTTTCATTTTTCTCTATACTAATGATCACCACATACCACATATATTTTACTAATTTATTTGTCTTAGTTAAATTGTTTACTGTTTCTTATTCCCAGTAAAATGAAGCCCCTGAAGATCTAAAACCAAACCTGCCACATAGTAGGTGCTCAGTGAACATACTTGAAATTGAAAGGATGAACTCTCAACTCTTCCTTTGTAGTTTTCAGAAGAAAGAAATGGTTTATCTTATTGAGGCCTGAATGACCCTAGGGATGTTTATATTTGAAAATGTTGTCTTATTTGTAGTACATGGGTGATATTTTGTATATTGCTTTTTACTTATACCCTTCTAAACTGAAGTTCTATCCATCACTCACTTCCATATTCCTGTCAGAAATGAAGTTATCTACTTGCCATTTTGGTTCAGAAAGGATATTAGCTGTCAGTGTGCACTTTGAATAGTGATCATTATCTCCCCATTTTAACTCTTTCTCTGCTACCCAAGCTTATTGAGGGTCCAGGGTATGTGAAAACAGTCTATTTATGTACTATATTGTCATATAACTGTAAAAGATTAGTAATATTTAAAGCCTCATCCCTTCTATGAATGTTTCAGAACTTGATAATCTCTGCTGTTGATGTTGCGGGGTGGTAGTGGGACTAATTGAGATTAGAATTCTAGCTCCAATACTCATCCTGCTGTGTGACTTTGAAAAGGTTGCTTAAAATCTGAGACTGGGTCTGACATGTTACCCTTCCACACAGGTTACTTCCCTTTGCCTTTTCCACTTCCTTTTCCCTTCTCTTCCTATCTCCCACCCACAGAAGAAACTCGATTGCTGGACTTTTCAAAACTTAATTGAGGAGCTCCTATATGAACGCTGTCCCTTGCTTCAAAATTATATTCTAGGTTAATCTTGTACATTTCAGTCTGATCTTTCCCCCTTAATTATTAATTAATTAAACCATCTTTTCTATGTGAACTATGTACTGAACAGGAAGCCTTGAATCTTAATGAGCATTGCAAGGTAAGACAGCTATGTCTTGGATATGAGATTTAAAAAGTACTGCATCAGAAAACATGGAACGGGTATTACAGGTTTTCGTATTGCAGGCAGTTATATTACTGTTACCTCCATGGCTACCCTAGGGCAGTGGGACACATCCAGGGGTACTTTGTCATCAGTGTTCTTGTTCTCCCTGTGTGTCACTTTGACCTTTCAATCTTGAAACATAGATAGGTGGTATATGCAGGGTCACTCTGCATTTATATAGTCATACTCTTTAAACCTTGAATTTCTTATAATTTGTATTAGTATATTAGTATAGTACAGCGATTTTCAACCTTTTACATCTCATGGCACACAAACTAATTACTAAATTTCTGCGGCACACCCAAAAAATGGATTTTTTTTTGCCAATCTGACAAAAAATAGGTATAATTTGGATTCATTCACCCCAGATGGTTGTTGTGCTGGCTGTTGTCATTTTTTATTTGACAGTCTAAGGGAAAGGAGATCAGTGTCCCTGACTAAATAAATTGTCAGGTATTGCGTGTTTTAAAAGTTCTTTTGGCACACCAGTTGAAAAATCTCTGGTATAGTATACATTATACCAACTAAGCCCTTTTTGATACCATGTATGATTCTGTATCCTTAGGAGGATAGAAGAAACTGGCTTGCTTGGGGTATCACAGGAAGTCTGGGGAAAAGCTGGATGCTCAAAGAGTGTACATGCATACACAGTCTTATAACTACATTTGTCATCATTGTAGACTTGTAATTTATAGTACTTCCTGTTTACAGATACTGAGACGGCTCACTCTGACTGAATCATGCCAACAGATGACTCAGACAGATAGGGATTCTAGCTCTTGCCAAGGGAAAAATGCAGGGCTAGGGAGCAAGGCATGCAAACTGTCTTTTTTTTTTTAATGAAAAATTCAAATAATGATAATGCTGATATTAACATATATCCAAATTAGAGTTTGGATGGCTATTATTGCTTCATTAGTTTCATTGTAGAAAATTTCTGAGCTGTCTTTGCAATGTTAGGCAATAAAGTATTGGTGGGAGGAGTGAACAGGAGATCGGGATTTCAGATGGGAAATTGGAGTGTTCCTACTCTGCCACTTCTTTAGCTATGGCAGGCATCTTTAACTCTGAGCCTCACTTCTTATCCTATATAATAAAAGGGTAATATCCAAATTGACTGAACAGCGGAATGAATGGTCACTATGATGTGCACTGACCACCAGGGGACAGACGCTCAATGCAGGAGCTGCCCCCTGGTGGTCAGTGTGCTCCCACAGGGGGAGCGCCACTCAGCCAGAAGATGGCTCGTGGTGGTGGCGGGAGCCTCTCTCACCTCCGCGGTAGCACTAAGGATGTCCGACTGACGGCTATGGGAGCGGGCCTAAGCCGTCAGTCGGACATTCCCTGAGGGCTCCCAGACTGCGAGAGGGCACAGGCAGGGCTGAGGAAACACCCCCCAGCCCAGTGCATAAATTTCGTGCGCTGGGCCTCTAGTCTCTAATAAAGTGGTATGTCCTAGTTATCTACTTATCAGTACTAGGTGGAGAATTTGCACAACTTTCAGTTTCGAGAAACTTAAGAGATTTATGGCATTTAATTATTTTGCCCCAAAATGTTAACTTTATATTCAGAATGTTAATATTGAGTATTCCCTTAGATATGTGGTTATACCAGAATACTCTTGTGCCTCAATGTAGTAGTAGAAAGACAGTTGTTTCTGTTTTTTATGTATGTTCTAGATTTTTTTAAAGAACAAATATTTAATCATTTTTTTCTCTAAGATGATACTTAATAGTTGTCTGTGTCTTGTGCTTATAAAAGGCTGAGAGGAAAACTGTACAATATGAGGTGGTAGGTTTCTCAGAGCTAACAATGAGCCAAAGGAACAAAACAAATCAAGCCTGTATTAAGCATTATATACACTGAGTGGCCAGATTATTATGATCTCTGAATGCATAGTAATCTGGCCACTCAGTATATATGTATTAGAGGTCCGGTGCATGAATTCGTGCATGGGTAGGGCCCGGCCAGCCTGGCCAGGGGGAGGGGACATGGGCGGTTGGCCGGCCTGCCTGCTGGTCGATCTCCTGGTCGAGGAGACAATTTGCATATTAGCCTTTTGTTATATAGGATATACACTGAGTGGCCAGATTATTATGCGTTCAGAGATCATAATAATCTGGCCACTCAGTGTATATTCCTAGAATAAAAACATATTTCCTGTTCTCTAAAAGTTCCTGTGCGAGAGATATGGATACTACCCCTATATCCTTATCTGTATCTATATATCTGTATCCTTTTCTCTATTGACATATTGATATCTATACCTTTGTGTCTATATATCTATATATGTGTACACAATGAAATAACAAAAACAAAATTTAATGTGTAATCACAAACTTTCTAAGTGCAGGCTATAATTGGGAGAGGGAGCATAAGAGAAAGCTCTTTGAATTTGGAAATACTCATACAGTACATATTGATCGAATGCTCAGCACTCACTACTTCAGTCACTGAGGACATACAGCACTGAACCCATCATATATGGCCCCTGTTGTTGGGGAGCTTATAGTTTATGGTGGGAGAAAGAAATATAATAAACAAACAATTAAATAAATATAGCAGTTTCCGATATGATGAATGCTAGAAGAAAATAATCAGAAGGCTAATACTACAGGTGATTTTTCTCCCAAATGGAGAAATTCTAAATACAAATAACAGTAGACCTGATTTTTATCCCTGGCAAAATTCTAGAACTGGCAGTTAACCTTATGGTTTATGGATAAGCATTTAGGAAAATGCATCATTCTAGTAACCAACTTGAGTTGTCTAAAAATAAGTCATTCCCAAATAAATGGATTTTTTTAGAGTTTTGTTGGAAAATCAGAGCAGTGCTGCAGATACAGTGTATCTTGATTTCAGCAAAGTGTCTGATTGAATTTCTGAAGATGTGTTCAGATAAGAATGAGCTAAAATTTAAATACCTATGTGTGCAAGGCACTTGATAAGATGGTGAAATTATATTCAGAGTGATGGTTCCTGAATCAGTGACCTCCATAAGGTTTCTAGTGGGGTATCACAGGATTTTGTTTTTGGCACTATCCTGACCAGTGGTCTTCAGAAATCTAGAGGAAAACGTAATAGGCACAGGGAGAGAACTAATGCAGTAGATGACAGTCAAATGAATAAAATTATCTTAATGACTGGATAATATGTATTATTTAACAATCATTTGGAAACCATTCATTAATTTATTTATTAGTATTTATCATTAGCTTTGTGTCAAATACTGTTCTTGGTATTGGGAATACATGGGAAAACCAAGATGAATGAGTCATGGTCCTGCCTTCATGCACCATATAGTATGCTAAAAGAATGTCTTCATAGGGCAGTTTTTAACATAGGGTGGTGTGTACAAAGGACGTTTAGGCCTAAGGAGGGGAGCAGTCACCCTAACCTGGTGCTGTTCCTGGCTGTGCTGCTTTCCCTCCCAAGCACCCAACTCCTGCAGAGAAGTCTCACTCTGCCCCTTTTTAAAAAGTCCTCTATGATGCACTTTTTAAAAAACAATTTAAATTCTTAATTGTTGAAAGTCTTACATATGTCTCCTTTGTCCTCCATTGACTGCTCTCCGGCCACTCCCGCCCCGTACCATAGCACATGCCCTCGTCCCCCCACCTACTGTCTGTGTCCATTGGTTATGCTCATATCCATGCATACAAGTGCTTTGGTTGATCTCTTCCCTACCCCCGACCCCTCCCCCCAACCTCCCCTGCCTTCCCTCTGAGATTTGACAGTCTGTTCGATGCTTCTCTGTCTCTGGATCTGTTTTTGTTCATCAGTTCATGTTGTTTATTATATTCCACAAATGAGTGAGATCATGTGATACTTATCTTTCTCTGACTGGCTTATTTTGCTCAGCATAATGGTTTCCATGTCCATTCATGCTGTTGCATATGATGAGTTCTTTCTTTTTTACAGCAGTGTAGTATTCCATTGTGTAGATGTACCAGTTTTTTAATCCACTCATTGGCTGATGGGCACTTAGGCTATTTCTAAATCTTACCTGTTGTAAATTGCGCTGCTATGAACATAGGGGTGCATATATTCTTTCTGATTGGTGTTTCAGATTTCTTGGGATATATTCCTAGAAGTGGGATTACTGGGTCAAATGGCAGTTCATATTTAATTTTATGTGTAAAATCCATACTGTTTTCCATAATGGCTGCACCAATCTGTATTCCTGCCAGCAGTGTATGAGGGTTCCTTTTTCTCCCCATCCTCACCAGCACTTGTCCTTTGTTGATTTGTTGATGATAGCCATTCTGACAGGTGGGAGATGGTAGCTCATTGTTGTTTTGATTTGCATCTCTCAAATGATTAGTGACTTTGTGCATTTTTTCTTATGTCTCTTGGCCTTTATGTCCACTTTCGAAAAGTGTCTATTTAGGTACTTTGCCAATTTTTTGATTGGATTGTTTATCTTCCTTTTGTTAAGTTTTATGAGTTCCCTATAAATTTTGGAGATTAATCCCTTATTGGGTTTAACATTGGCAAATATGTTCTCCCATGCAGTGAGCTCTCTTGTTGTTTTGTTGATGGTTTCTTTTGCTGTGCAGAAGTTTTTTTATTTTTATGTAGTCCCATGTGTTTATTTTCTCCTTAATTTCCATTGTCCTAGGAGATGTGTCGGTTAAGATATTGCTTTGAGATATATCTGATATTTTGCTGCCTATGGATTCTTCTAAGATTTTTATGGTTTCCCATCTTACGTTTAAATCCATTATCCATTTTGAGTTTATTTTTGTATGTGGTGTAAGGTGGTGGTCTGGTTTCATTTTTTTGCATGTTTCTGTTCAGTTTTCCCAACACCATTTATTGAAGAGACTGTCTTGACTCCATTGTATGCTCTTGCCTCTTTTGTCAAATATTAATTGAGCAGAATGGCTTGGGTTGATTTCTGAGTTCTCTCTTCTGTTCCATTGGTCTATATGTCTGTTCTTGTGACAGTACCAGGCAGTTTTGAGGACAGTGGCTTTGTTAGTATAGCTTGATGTCTGGTATTATGATCCCTCTGACTTCGTTATTCCTTCTCAGGATTGCTGTGGCTATTCAGGGTCTTTTTTTTATTATTTCATATAAATTTTTGAAGAGTTTGTTCTAGGTCTGTGAAATATGCCATTGGTATTTTATTTTTTAATATATTTTATTGATTTTTTTACAGAGAGGCAGGGAGAGGGATAGAGAGTTAGAAACATCAATGAGAGAGAAACATCGATCAGCTGCCTCTTGCACACCCCCTACTGGGGATGTGCCCGCAACCAAGGTACATGCCCTTGACTGGAAATAGATTTAAAGCTGGGAGCCAAGTAGGACGCCATTCTGGCTCTGCCAGTCATCTTCGACTCAGCTGACAACAATTTAAAGAAATGCCCAAGTGCCTTCCCAGGCGGCCCTCTACAAATGGGGATTGCATTGAATCTATAGATTGCTTTGTGTAGTATGGACATTTTAACGTTGTTGATGCTACCAATCAATGAACATGTTATATTCTTCCACTTGTTTCTATCTTCCTCTATCTCTTTTTTCAAAGTCCCGTCATTTTCCAAGTACAGGTCTTTTACTTCTTTAGTTAAGTTTATTCCTAGATATCTTAATTTTTTTTTTTTTTTTTTGGCAGCAATGGTAAATAGGATTGTGTGTTTTTTTAGTTTCTCTTTCTGTGAGTTCATTATTGCTGTATAAAAATGCCATAGATTCCTGGGTGTTAATTTTGTATCCTGCTATGTTGCCGAATTCTTTTATTAAATCTAGTAGTTTTTTGATGGAGGTTTTAGGGTTTTCTATGTACAATATCATGTTATTTGCAAATAATGACAGTTTTACTACTTCTTTTCCAATTTGGATGCCTTTTATTTCTTCTTCTTGTCTGATTGCTATGGCTAGTACTTCCAGTACTATGTTGAACAGGAGTGTTGAAAGTGGGCATCCCTGTCTTGTTCCTGTTCTTAGGGGAAATGGTTTTAGTAATTGCCCTTGAGTATGATGTTGGCTATAGGTTTGTTATGTAAGGCTTTTATTGTGTTGAGGTATGATCCCTTTATTCCCACTTTGCTGAGAGTTTTTAATAAGAAAAGGTGTTGGATTTGTCAAATGCTTTTTCTGCATCAATTGATATGATCATGTGGTTTTTGTCTTTCAATTTGTTTATTTGATGTTAAATCACGTTTATTGATTTGCGGATATTGTAACCAACCTTACATCCCTGGAATAAATCCCACTTGGTCATAGTGTGTGATGTTTTTAATGTATTTATTGCTGGATTCAATTTGCTAATATTTTGTTGCACTTCTTGATGCTTAAATATCAGGAATGTATTTTAGTCTTTGCAGCCCTCCTTTATTTTATTTTATTTTTTTATGTCACCTTCATCCCTACTACTCTCAACAAAGCCTCTCACCTTGGGAGCAGCTGCTCTTTGTTCCTCACACCTTTGAAGGGACCCAGTTACCTATTTTTATGCAAATATGGAAAGTACCTTCACTTATGCAAATGTAGAACATTAACACTTCCTAGTGCTCAGGAGCAATGTTCCCTTAAAAATTACACTGTTCTGGAGTAATAAACTATGAAGGTTAAGTGTACAGGAACAGTTTAATCTTGTAATCAAATAAAACTTATTCTAGTTAACGCAAAACCCTAACCTTATCATTATTGTGCTGTATTGTAATTATCAAGTAGAGAATAGTTGTCCTAGAGAATGCAATAATATTTCTCTTGTACGTGAGAGTAGATCTTGTGCGTTTTCTTCTTGCTGGTTCTTTCTTACCCATATTTATCTTTACTGTTGACATTTTTCTTGATGCTAGTATAGTTTAATAGTTTTGTGTACTTATAAACACCATATGGATACTTTTGACAGGTTAGAAAAACAAAACTCTGGTACTTCTAGGTGCCAGGATTCCCTCCTCTGTCTTCTAGGGAGGTGTCTTTTCTGCACTTGGTTAACTCCTGCATGATGTGGTTTGTCCCTTGGTGTGGACTTCTCTCAACTCCAATTGTACATTGGAATTATTTGGGTTCTTTTACAAAGTTCCAGTGCCTAGATCCCATCTCTTGGAGTCTGATTAAATGAGTCTGGGTTGGGTCTGTCATTTGTTTGTTGTTGTTGTGTGTGTGTGTGTTTTAAAGCTCCTCAGGTAATTTTAATATGCAGCCAGGGCTGAGCATCACTGCACATGAGGGACAGTGGTATAGTATTTATCAGTGTGTCCCAGGATGGTCAGTAGGAATACCATGATGCTGCTGTAGAGGACAGAAGAGTTATGCCAGCCTAAGATGTAGGATACAGAGCATAGAAAGACTTCACTTGGAATTTGGGGAGACCAGTAATGAAACTTCATTAGAGGCATTTAAGGGAGTTTGAAGGTTGGGCAGTTCTGGCTCGTAGTCCAGATGTACCACATCAGGCATTCTTTATTATTCTTGCAACACATCAGAATAGACTTTTAGTGCTGTAACCGGTTTGGCTCAGTGGATAGAGCGTCGGCCTGCGGACTGAAAGGTCCCAGGTTCGATTCTGGTCAAGGGCATGTACCTTGGTTGCGGGCACATACCCAGTAGGAGGTGTGCAGGAGGCAGCTGATCGATGTTTCTCTCTCATCGATGTTCCTAACTCTCTATCCCTCTCCCTTCCTCTCTCTGAAAAAATCAATAAAATATATATATTTTTAAAAAAGAATAGACTTGTAGCAGCTCTAGACAGTGCTTCCTCTCCTCCTGGAGGTCCATGCTGATCCTTTCTTAAATAAGGTACCAAGAATTATATCAGGTTTAACTTTTGGGATGGGCTTGCCATTAAATACAATGTGATTATAAGAGACAACCTAAATCTCCCTCTCCCATACCCCTACCATGGATATACCTTTCACATAGAATCTCAGAGCTTGAAAGATAAGTCATCCTTCTCATTTTTAGTATGCTGCCTAATGTCACACCAGTGTTATAAGTGTTAGAACTAAAATGAAAACCCATTTCTCTTGGCTGTAAGTTCATTGCTTTTTCTATCTCTTCACACTATCTTCTAGTATATTCTTCTGAATATTTCCAGTAGAAAATATCTCTATATCTTGAAGAAAGATTAACTTTTGGAAACTTTTATAACTCATTCAGATTCAGGCCTAGTAGTGGGGGAAATCTACCTAATACTTGTGGTCCATAATTGTCAGAAAATTTACAGTGAGCTGGAGCCATGTCATCAAGCCAGTTTGGGGGCAATATTACATTTCTTTCTGTATCACAGAGAATTTCTCAACGGCTTCAGAATTTCTTCTTTATAAACTGAATGGACAGTACAACCTTGTGGGATGAATTTTGAATGGATTATATCATCTGCTTGCTGATGCTTGAAGTTCCTTTAAAGAAGACAAAGATTTTCATTCCCCAATTAGAAATAAAAGCCTAAGAAGCAAATGCCTCTGAGACAGATCCACTGAAACTCGTGGACTCATTCACAAGTCAGTCAGTAAATGAAAATAATACGAATGGCGTCACTTATTTAATTCCTTTAAGGTGCCTAGCTCCTAGATGCTTTGCATGCTCTTCTCCAGTTAGTCATACAAACAGTTGAATATCAGTATATTTCCATTTTACAGATAAGGAAACTAAGTTTCTGAAAGGTCAAGTAATTTGTCCCATGTCACTCAGCCAGCAAGTAAAAGTGCTGAACAAGGCATGGACCCTGTCATGAACTATTTAAAAATATAATCATTTATTCATTATGGATGAGTAGGCCAACAGGTCTGGATTACATTTTTAAGATTCCAAAAACATTATTTTAACAAAACATTATTTTAACCCATTTTGTTATCTGATTTATCATTTTTGTTGTATGATTTAACTACAGAATCCCAATACTAACTTTTATCCTTTGACTTTATGGATTTCAAGTTTTTTAACTTTGTGGCTTTAATTGGCAAATAAAAATGAGGAGTTTATTTATAATGACCTGTTGCCCTTGGTTTTTTATGAAATCACTTAAACCTCTACAGGGCAAGGTACTAGTATATCGATGCCTAAAAACCCCGTGTAAAATAATTAGCTGGTCAAGTCATGACATCTGGGGAAGGCTTTCCCATGGGTTTATTCTCAGTGACCATTTTGAGTGAATTTTGCTTTTCACAGAAGATCTAGTCTTAGAATATTAAATCCCTGTTCAACAAGGGACAGTGCCACTTTCTTATTTCATTGAGAACATTCCCTTTTCATAAGTATTATTTCAGGCCCTTACCATCTTGAAATAAAATTTGTAGAAAGTGTAACTACTTACAAAAATAATATATTTTTTAAAAATCAGTATAACCTCAAGTAGTTTTTTAGTGTAGTTTAATAGGCTGGTTGTAAACTTTTATTAAAAAGTGGAAAGGGTCAAAAATAACCAGCTCACCTAAGGAGAAGAGCAGGGTGTGAACACTAGCTTTAGTAGTCTAGAAGGGCACATGAGGGGCTTGAGGTGCTGGTAGGGATTCATTTTACAACTATTTGCTAAGATGTACCTTTATACTTTATCCATATTTTTCTGTATGTTGGTTATATTTCAATGAAAGGGGGTTTGAATAAATCATTGTTATGCTCTAGCTGTGGCTGAAAGAAGAAAGGAAAGGGTTAGACTGGAAGATGAAAGTACTCCCACAGGTTTCCAGAATGCCTCCTAGAGTTAATTCACCCCCACCAAAAACCTCTGATTTAGGACAGTGACTTGATAGGGAGGTTTTACAATTGTATTGATGGCACTGGTTTTTTTGGGTTAGCCAATTGAAGAGTTGTTCCTTACTTCGTTATCCCGAGTCCCTCATGTTGCCTTCCTTAGTCCATTATCACTGATCCTTAATGGAAACTGAGAGCAACTGATCATTATTTTCAGAGGAAAACACGCATGTTTTTGGTGAAGCCTTCTGTGTTTTAATATTTGTACTCCCCATTTCCATTCCTTTCTTTGTTTATTTTGCTTTATGGACGTACCCTGAACTTGTCATAACAAATCTAATTACTTATTCTATTGACAATTTAGCTTTAGTAAGAACTTCTAGGGTCTAGTTAATGCCTTACTGTTTGATGTCATCTGAAAATTCAATAGTATCTACTTCTCATTATTTATCTGGTCATTGGCCATGTTGCTATAGATCACTTAAATCCTTTGCTCCATGTGCCTTTATCCTGAGGCTGACCTGTAGGAGCAGCCATCTTTGTGATGAGCTGTCTAATCTGTAAGGCAGTATACAACATACTAATATATAGGGTGTCCCCCAAAAATGTATACACACTTTGAATAATTATGAAGATAGTGTTTATTAAAATACATTTCACTTTCAAAATTGAGCTATCAGCTGTTAAAGTGTGTATACTTTTTGGAACACCTTATATATGTACAGAGGAAATTGTTAAAAAATTAAGACTAGAATTTAAAACCAAAATATATGTTCAAATGAATAAAACAATCTTGCCATATAAATAATCTTGCCTTCTAAAATTGTAAATATTTTCTAAAACATTTTTATTGTTAAATGCTTTTTAAGACATAAAAGGAATAAGAATCTTAAAAGTTTCATCTTAAAACTGTAACATTTATTTTTTTTTTACCTTATTCAGCAGTTATAAGGTAAATTTAAAATTTTGTGCTTTTTTTCTTATGTACCATAATTTTTTAAACCTTTCCCATGTAGCTGTCACAGGTACTATTTTTAATAGTTGCATGGTAACTTCATCATTTTGGTAAATGTCTACCACTGACCTCTTGATAATCTTGGATTTAACAAGTCATAAGCCTATGACCCAGGAATTTCACTGAGGCACAAGTCTGGGTCACTGCTGACGATCCCTGCAGGCGCCAAATTAGTGTCTTAGCCAGTGAGTGTGCAGAGTCCCTGCCCAACATAGCCTTTGAGTAGCATCTTGTTTTCTGCTGGTCCTTGTGTGCACAGAGTGATTAAAGAAAAATACTATCCTCACAGAGGCACAGAAGTTTTCGGTATTGTTCCCATAGTAATGATGCAGAACAGTGTTCATTTTAGTGACACAATCGGTTGCATTAGTCTTACAAATAGTTATAGACTTCTACTTACAGAATAATTGAAAGCTTAAAAGGATTAAATTTTTTCCAGTTTTATTTATTTGTCAGGGAAATGAGATATTGTGAGTGGTTTTTCAGAATCTGCAGATTTATGAGTACCTTGGGATAAGTCAGTTTTGACTATTTCAGGTCTGGTGTAATTTATTTATATTACCTTGTTGTTGGGCATTTAGTTTGTTAGAGAGGAAGCTTGGTTTGAGCACCATTAAACTTGTTAAAATGTTTTCTCTTAATGTTTCTAAGCCAGTATTTTAAAGTCCTCAAAAATGAGCATTTTTCTCTTCTTTATGAACTAGATCATACGCTGATTCTTTTTTTTTTTTAAATATATTTTATTGATTTTTTACAGAGAGGAAGAGAGAGGAATAGAGAGTTAGAAACATCGATGAGAGAGAAACATCGACCAGCTGCCTCTTGCACACCCCCTACTGGGGATGTGCCCGCAACCAAGGTACATGCCCTTGACCGGAATCGAACCTGGGACCCTTGAGTCCGCAGGCCGACGCTCTAGCCACTGAGCCAAAGCGGCCTCGGCAATATGCTGATTCTTTTAATCACCATGAATTTAAAATTTCAGACCACGTAAAAGGGACTGATCAGAGGGTCTCAAATGTGATATCTAAACATTTCTGAATTATAAACACTACCTTTTTTTTTTTTTGGTAACAGCTTTACTGAGATATAATTCAAATGCCATACAATTCACCCATTTAAAGCGTATAATTTAATATTTTAAGTATATTCATAGTTTGCAACCATCACAACAATTAATTTTAGAACATCTTTATTGCCCCCAAAATGAACTCCATGTCTTTTAGCTATCACTCCCCCCCACCATTTCTTCATTCCTTCTAGCCTCAGGCAACCACTAATCTTTCTATCTCTCTAGATTTGCCTCTTCTGAATATTTCATGTAAATGGCATCATAAAATTGTGGTATTTTGTGACTGATTTCTTTCATTTGGCACAATGTTTTCAAGGTTTATCCATGTTGGCTACATGGCTAATACATATACTGATAAGTACTTCATTTCTTTTTATAGCCCATAATATTCCATTTTATAGGTCTGCCAATTATGTTTATACATTTGAAAGTAAGATTCTTCAAGAGCTTGAAATCTCTAGCCCTAGCACTGATGGAGCTTAATTGGTAATAGGAATGGATATGGAAAGTTTTGCCCATAACCAGCTTCCAGAAAGGATAATCAGCAAATGGAAAGCGTGTCCCTCTTTTATAGTCCTTCTTGGAAACAGAGATTTGCAAGCAAAAATTAAATCTACTCATAACCTCCCCCAAACAGAATCCCCTTTGGGCCAACAAGATTATAGGAGTGGGAATAGAGGACATGGCACTTGATCACATGGGAACTCAACTGTGTACACACTCTCAGTAAATGTTAAGAGATAGGAATTCCAACTAAATAGATTATGCAATTCATGTTAAAAGAGTAAACTAGCCCTAACCGGTTGGCTCAGTGGATAGTGTGTTGGTCCGAAACTGAGGAGTCCCGGGTTTGATTCTGGTTAGAGACATGTACCTTGGTTGTGGCTTGATCCCCAAAAGGGGGCATGCAAGAGGCAGCTGATCAATCAATGTTTCTGACTCTATATCCCTCCCTTCCTCTCTGTAAAATCAATCAAAAAATATATATATATATTAAAAAGAGTAAACTAGCTGTATTCCTAAGTAAAGCTAAGTTTCATGATTGAAAATCATCTTATGTATTTTCCTTAAATGTAAACACATAGATATTTTATAAGAATGAGTTTAGTGATCTTTGGCCTTCTTTGTTTAAGAACAGTGGTTATGATATTCATATCCTCAGTCTAACCCATGCATTTTCATTGAGGGGGATGTCACCCCTCAGGGGTGAAAACTGGCTCTTGGGGGTCAAAAAGATCTTACTCTTTTATGTATAAAACCTGAATATATACATACATACACACACACAGAGTACATACAAAAATATATTTTGTGCTGCTTAAATTTTATGGTGTGGGGCACAATTGCACACACACACACACACACACACACACACACACACACACACACAAATCTGAAAGCTCCTTAGAGGGGGAATAATGGAAAACATGTTGAGAATTACTGCCATAAAGGGGAAAATTATTACTTTAGAGCAAGGGTGGAGAACATCTGGCCACAAAATCATTTGATCTGGCCCTCCCAAGGCATTAGGGGTGAGTTAATTAAATGTTTGACCAAATATAGCAGGTTAATTTTTAGGCAGATAATTTTGTATGGCCCAAGAATGATGTTATAAATATCCAAATGGCCCTTGGCAGAAAAACGGTTCCCCACCCTGGCTCAGTAGGGACCTGGGAAATTTCAGGCTCCATTTGAGGATTTTCAAATATAAGGATCTCCTATAGTAACCAGAAAATTCACTAGCTCGCTCACTCCACTCATAGACACATATACTCTCTCCTGCTCCGCACCTCTTCCTCCCTCTCCTTTTAGAGGTGTGGTAGGCTGTGTTGGGAGTGGTAGAGATGAAGAAAAGGACCAGGCCCTGGACAGTTTGGCTCAGTGTTAGAGCTTTGGCTCAGATGGAATTCCCGGTCAAGACATACCTTGGTTGCAGGTTCCCCAGCTCCGGTATGGGCATGTGTAGGAAATGTGTAGGAAGCAACCATTCCATGTGTGTCTATCATGTTGATGTTTCTCTCTCTCTCTTTCTCTCTCTCTCTCTCTCTCTCTTTCTCTCTCTCTCTCTCTCTCTCTCTTCCCCTGTTGCCTCCCTTTGTGTCTCTCTAGAAATCAATAGAAAAATATCCTTGGGCAAGGATTTAAAAATAACCAAAAAAACAAACACACTAAATGAATGAATGAATGAATGAATGAATGAATGAATGAATGAAAAGGACCAGAATACACTTGGGTAGATAAGTCCAGATTGTCTGATTTGTAAATGGGCAGTCTTATATACAATTAGGCCAATTTCTGCATCTGGGTCTTAATACATTTACATGGTAGTTGTACAACCCTAAACATATTTCTGTCTATACTTAGAGTCAGAAAGAGTGATTTTGTATAATTTATTTCCCCTGGAAGGCTCATCTCATATCAACACTTTTGTTTCATCAAGATCCTTTATATTTTTCCCTTAAATTTTCAATGCAGTTAAATCTGACTCTTTATGGGCCATAAGCAAAGACATAACTGATAATAGAAACAAACATTCTTCATTTATAGCAGGCGCAAGAGTTCTAGGGTACATTGTTCAGCTGCTTTCTTTTCCCATGGTAGGAAGCTGATAAATGGCTTTTAAAAGGTTTTTCATTTTTGTTCATCTTCCCCTTTGAGAAAAATAAGCTGTGATGATCAGTTATCCAAAACAAATGTTACTCATAATGTGGGAAAATGATAGAGACAACTAAAACTTATATTTGTATACTTAAACATTTATTCAGCAAATGTTTAAATACTAGTTATTTGTGAACATTGTATTAGTACTGGGGTACAGAGGTGAATAAAACATAGTCTCACCCTCAAAGAGATTACATTCTAGGCAGAGAAACTAGATTTAAAAAACAATCATAAGATGGCGGCATAGGTAAACACCTATACTTGTTGCCTCTCACAACCACATCAAAATTACAACTAAAAGGCAGAACAACTACCACCCAGAACCATGGGAAAGCTGGCTGAGTGGAAGTTCCACAACTAGAGAGGTGAAGAAAGGGCATTGAGACTGGTAAGAGGTGCGGAGGCTCTTACCTACACATTTCCTACACATGTTTCTCTCTCTCTCTCTTTCCCCCTCTCTCTCTCTGGAAGTTCCACAACTAGAGAGGTGAAGAAAGGGCATTGAGACTGGTAAGAGGTGCTCTTTTAATCGGGAGGGAGATACAAGCTCCCACTTGCTCTGAACTCCAGTTCCGGGTGAACTCTGGGGGACCCAGACCCATACTGGGAGAAACTGGACTGTCTGGCATCGGGACTGGAATGCGAGGGTGGCTTTATCTTAGAGGTGCTCACAGCGATCATTGTTCCTGCATGGAGGTGTGGGACGCGAGACCCTTGGACCTCTCCATTGGCAGCCATTGCTGTTTGCTCTGCCCTGGTGATTCCCAGAGACCCTGTCCCACCCAATTTACAATGCCACCCAAGATGTGCACATCGGCTTTTGCATATGAATGGCCTGTCCTTTCTCTACCTAAAACCTGTCAAACTGCAGCTGGGTCAGAGATCCCCAGAGCTTCCAATAGAAGGCCAAAGGCCCAGCAGCAGCAGTCTGCCTTGCTTCACAGCTGGGCCTTGTCTGGGCACTTCCAAACACCAAAGAGGAGGAATCTGCAGATGTCTCTGTAGCTCCTGCTGGGCAGCCCCAGACAGTGGCTGACCTTGCACCTCCTTGGAGATCCAAGAGCCAGTGTACCCAGTGGTCAGAGTGAGACCATACTGGATTACAACTCTTCACATCCATAAGAGACACACTTAAGGGGCAGACTCAGTGAGCACCAAAGCCCCACTGAAGCAAGTCCTGCCCCATAAGGGTGTCTCCTCTGCAACAGATCTTCCATTGTAGACACAGCTGGTCATAACAGTCAATTGGTCTGAAGGTCAATTCCTCCCAGTGATACCAACAGCAATCAAGGGTTAACTACAACAAGACTGTGCACATAGCCCACTAAGGGGTGCACCAAGAGCGTCCACCTCAGGTGACTGGGGAGGCTGAGCCACTGGGCCCTATAGGACACCTACCACACAAGGCTACTCTATCAACTTAAGGAGACTTAGCAGCTACCCAGTACATAGAAACAAACACAGGGAAGCAGCCAAAATGCGGAGACAAAGAAACAGGTCACAAATGAAAGAAATGGAGGAAAGCAAAATACTGGATATAGAGTTCAAAACCATGGTTAAAGGTTACTCAAGAATCTTCTAGAAACCTCTGAGAAATTTAGTGAGACCCTCAAGGATATGAAAAAGGACCAATCAGAAATTAAGCATACACTGACTGAAATAAAGAATAATATACAGAGTTCCAACAACAGACTAGAGGATCCCAAGAATCAAATCAAAGACTTGAAATACGAAGAAGCAAAAACCACCCAACCAGAAAAGAAAAAGCAAAAAGAATCCAAAAATATGAAGATAGTGTAAGGAGCCTCTGGGACAACTTCAAGCGAACCAACATCCAAATTATGGGGGTGCCAGAAGAAGAGAGAGAGCAAGATATTGAAAACCTGTTTGAAGAAATAATGACAGAAAACTTCCCCTACCTGGTGAAAGAAATAGACTTACAAGTCCGGGAAGCGCAGAGAACCCCAAATAAGAGGAATCCAAAGAGGACCACACCAAGACACATCATCATTAAAATGTCAAGGGCAAAAGACAAAGAGAGAATCTTAAAAGCAGCAAGAGAAAAACAGTTACCTACAAGGGAGTACCCATATGACTGTCAGCTGATTTCTCAACAGAAACTATGCAGGCTAAACGGGAGTGGCAAGAAATATTCAAAGTGATGAATAGCAAGAACCTACAACCAAGATTACTCTACCCAGCAAAGCTATCATTCAGAATTGAAGGTCAGAAAAAGAGCTTCACAGACAAGAAAAAGCTAAAGGAATTCATCACCACCAAACCAGAATTATATGAAATGCTGAAGGGATTATATAATTTCATAATATAATTTCATATAATTCTAAGAAGAGGAAGAAGAAGAAAAAGGTAAAGATAAAAAATTATGAACAACAAAGTAACAACAAATACATATCTATCAACAAGTGAACCTAAAAATCAAATGAATAAAAAACCTGATGAACAGAACAGACGGTGAATTTAATAGAATCAGGGGCATGGAAAGGGAGCACACTGATAATTCTCAGGGGAAAGGGGTTGTGGAGGGTGTGGGAAGAGATTGGACAAAGAGCTTACACCTATGGATGAGGTCAGTGTGGGGGGGAGGGGAAGTCCTGGAGTGGGGTGGGAACTGGGTGGAGGGGAGCTATGGAGGGAAAAAAGAGGAACATCAGTAATAATCTAAACAATAAAGATTTAAAAAAAAAACAATCAAACCTTATATCTCAGTGAGATACGTACAACAATAGAGTGTACCCGGCAGTGGAAGAGTCAGGTGGGGCTAACTGAACCGAGGGCTCATAGGAGCTGCCTGTAGATAGATGGAGGTGCTTGGCCCATGGGCAGAACCTGAGTGTGCACACAGAATAATGGGATGAGAAAATATAGCTTACGAGTCTTGGGCAGACCAGTTATTTGGAACCTTTCTTAGAAATAATCTTTGGTAGTACTAGAGACACTGAGGGCTATAGAGGAAAAGGGCTAAGCCCTCCAGTGACAGTTCCCAGATTACAGAGCCTCCCCAGCCATGCTCCTTAGCTAAAGGCATAGATCTTTCTTAGATGCCAATTCAACACCCATTTTGCCACTCAAGACTGCTCTTTGGGGCTTTTATCTCCCCGTGCTCCCTACATCTCAGTGTTTTCTTCCAACCTCATATAATGTTTGGTACTTTGGAATTCTGTTCAGTGTAGTTTTCTTCCATCTCTTTACATTCTAGCAATGTTTAGTCCCTGACAGTGTTTTAATGTTCTATATAGCCAATCTCTCTTCTGATATCATTGCTCAATAACTTGCTCCTGAAGTCATTGAGGAGCCATTTGAAGAAATATGATCAGAGAAGGGACCTACCATGGGAAAAGAAAGCAGCTGAACAATGTACCCTAGAACTCTTGCCTACCTTCCCCTCTCCCTTCTCTGGCAGGCAACAAGTATCAATGGATAGGAGTGATACCAAAGACAGAATAACCAGTTGGAAACTGATTGTAGTCTATCCAAACCCAATGAGGTTGTGTTAATGGGAATGAAGAAGAGGAATTAGCTTTGCAAGTTATTAAGTGCAGTACAGAGAGTAATTGACTAGAAGCAGAGGGGAACTCTCCTAACTCTCCAGCCTCTGCCTTGGGTGCTGGATTAGTTTCCTATTGCTGCTGTAGCAAGTTACCATGAATTTTGTGGCTCAGACCAGCACAAATTATTGTCTTACAGTTCTGGAAGTCAGAAGTCTGAAATAGGTCTCACTGGACTAAAAGGTGTCACCAGTGTTGCATTCCCTTCTGGAGGTTCTAGGGGACAAACCAGTTTGTTTGTTTTTTTTTGCCTTTTTCCAGATTCTAAAGGCTGCCCACATTCCTTGACTATGGTCCCCATACATCTTCAAAGCTAGCAGTGGCTGATTGGTTCTTTCTCATACTGCAGCCTCTTGCACATTCAAATAACCTCGTGATTGCATTGATCTCACCCACATAATCCAAGTAAGCTCCCATCTCAAGGTCAGTTGATTAGCAAGCTTAATCCCTTTTTATCAATAATCTAATCTGTCAACAGGTTTTAGGAATTAGAACGTGGACATCTTTGGGAGGAGGGACATTGTTCTACCTGAGTAGGTAGTGGTACCATTGCTATGTTGGAAAAAGGAAAAAAGTTTCAGGTGGGAGCCTTAAGTTGATGGTTATTATCTTAGATATTTGGGGTTTAAACTGTCTGTAGAACCATCTAGGGGAAATGCCCCATAAGCAATTGACAGTGTGGGTCTTGGGCTTAGTAGGTGTTAATTTGGGTGTTCTTAGTTTAAGGATAATAGCTGAAGTCATGATTGTAGATGCATCTGCCATGTGATTGTAGATGGGTATATAGAGTAAAAACAAGGGAAGGGCAGGTGGGACTCTTGGCTAACACCTGTGTTTAAAGTACAAAATAAAGGAAGAGGACCATGCATAGAAGAGGAAGATGTGGATGCAGAGCATAGGAAGAGGCAGGAAGGATAAAAGGAAAGAATGATGTCATAGAAAACTGTTCAGTGGTCAGTAGGACTGAAAATATCTGATGGGGTGGGTCCAGGGGAATGTGGGGCAGACCTATGGCAGCACACAGGGGGAGTAAATGGGAAGAGGGAAAGTGGAGATTGAGGTGAGGGAGAGAAAAGAAAGGGAAGCTAGAGGAAGGATACAGATTTGAGAAAAAAATTTTTTTAAATAATAAATGGCTGGGGGAAATGAATTCATATTAGCAGGACCTTGTGACTTACATCCTCTTATTATTCAAAGAATTAGTAAAATTCATAGGTAGAGCCACTGTTAGCTATTATTTTTTAAATGCCACAGAGCACAAAAGACAGCTATAAAAAAATCCTAGAGAATAGCTCCTAGACCCCAGTAATTACAGATGTCTTCCCATTTCACATAGCAAGAAGGATATTATACCATGTCATCGAACAACCCACTTTAAATAGGCACCTTGACAAACAGTAAGCACTGAACAACGACAGTGTTTTGCTATAGCAAATCTTGTCAGTTGGTAAGGTCTTCTTCACTGATAGTCCAGAAACAAAAGAGGAGATAATAAATGTGACACCTAAACTCTGGTAAAACTTTTGGGGGTATTTTGTATTGTATGAATGTTAAATGTGCACATAGATACATAGTAGCTATAATGGTAGTATTAGTCATGTTGTCTGGTAAGTTTATCTCTGTGCCAGGCATTGTGCAGAACACTGTACATCCCAGATCATTCAGGCTGTACAACAGCTCCATCAAGTAAATACTATCTTATATTCCCATTTTATGGATGGGAATTTCTCGAAGGTCACACAGTATGTCAGTGGAACAGAAGGGCTGAATCAAGCATCAAAGGAGCAGGCTTCTAATCTGAACTCTGTTTAATTCTAATAATCCTATATAGTAAAAGGCTAATATGCAAATTGTCCCCTCGGGAGTTCAACTGAGAGACTGGAAGTTTGATCGCTTGCTATGACGTGTGCTGACCACCAGGGGGTGGTGCGGAACATGGCGGGTGACCAGCGGCGGCAGCAGGGCACTGAGGGAGCAAGGGAAGGAGGAGGTGAGGAAGTGGAGAGGCGGGGAACCTGATCGCCAGCCAGGCCTAGGGACCCTACCCATGCACAAATTTTGTGCACTGGGCCTCTAGTAGTAGTAGTAGTAGTAGTAGTAGTAGTAGTAATAATAATAAAAAAGGGTGGCTTTGTAACTGTGGGCAAGTGGGCAGGTGCATCCTAGAATGGTGGACTACTTTTTCTTTTTTAAAGAATGAGATCCTGGAGTTCTTATATAGACAGAGACATGTAAAAGTAAGATGTCACACTATGTACCAATCACAACACATTCTTAGAAAATTATGTCCCTTTTGATCTCTGTATTTTGACAACTGATGAGTAACTGGCTGGTCTGGATGAGAACAACTCAGATGATTTATTGGTTAAAAAATAAGCCCCCCGGAAAATAAGATTTAAATTAGAGTTTACAAACTGAATGTCTAAACAGTGGCATTTTTGCTTGACCTGTACAGTATAAAGAACTCTGAATTGAATGTTAGCTTTAGGAATTTCCCATTAAAAAATCAAATTACCAGCTGTGCTTAAAAACAAACAAACAGGAAGCTTTGTCAACACCTGATCCTCTTTGCCCCTTGGCTACAGTAAGTATATCTTTGACCCCCACCTATGCCAACACATGGATATTTCAATTTTCCATTCCTAGATGAAACCATGTGGCTGGGGAGAGTCTAACTTTGAGAAAGAATGGTTTTAAAAAAGGGATTAGTTAAGGAAACTAACTATTCCTGAGGGAATAGTTAAGAAAAGGGGAAGGAGTGAGAGGGAAGGTTGAGGAGGGAAGGAAGAAACCTAATTCTAATCAAATTAAGGTTTTGGGCCTTTGCTGCTGTGGCTCAGTTGGACCATCATCCTGTACCCTAAAGCGTGGTGGGTTCAATTCCTGTTTAGGGTACATGCCCAAGTTTCCAGTTTTATCCCCAGTCAGGGTGCATGGGAGAGGCAACTGTTTGATGTTTCTCTCTCCAATCTCTTTCTCTCTCTCCCCCTTTCTCTCAAATCAATTTTTAAAAACAAACATGTCCTCAGGTGAGGATTAAAATTTTTTCTAAGAGTTTGGTAGGAAGAAATTATTTTTTAAGGGTAGGTAGTTGGAAGTAGAAGCATATATTGAACAACTCCAATGGACACCACTTATTTATGTATTTATTAATCTTTATTGTTGAGAGTATCACAGATGTCCTCTCCCTCCCATTATCTCCCTCCACCAAGTTCTTGCTCCTTCCCAGGCCTATTGGTTGTGTCCATGGGCAATGCTTATATGCATACTAGTGACCTGGTGCACAGATTCGTGCAAATTGAAAGAAAATTAATTAGAAGGTGGCCCATGGGGCGAGACTGGGTGAGATGGGGCTGGACATGCTATGGAGCCAACTTCCTGCAGTCCCCCCCCAGCGTCTGTGGAGTGAGTGGGGTCCCTCCGGCAGGTGGGGTCCCTCGGCCTGGCCTTCAGGGATCGGGCCAAAACCAGCTCTCCAACATCCCCCAAGGGGTGCCAGGGTGCGAGAGGGCACTCTGCAAAGTTGCTGTCGTACAGTGTGTGGAATGCAAATGCAAGTGTGTAGTAAACCAGATTCGGGGCTGACGGTGCCCCAGCAACATAACCCATGGCCAAAGTTGGAATTGCGCAGCCACGGATCTGGAGCAAGCAGGAGGTTTGGGTTGCCCCCGGCGATGGAGGAAGCCAAGTTTTCTACCCGCCCTGGCCAGCCCTGGCCTCGGCTCAAGGCTACAAAGTTTCAATTATAGAAGATAAATAAATCCCAGATACTTGCTTCACTAGAAATTGGACTCCCGCCTCTCTGGTTTTGGGGTGCGTCACCTGAGAACCGCTGCTGCCAAGTCATTGCAGCTCAGCAGCTCCTGCATTGAGCATCTGCCCCCTGGTGGTCAGTGCACATCATAGCAACCAGTCAGACAGTAGGAAGGACACTTAGCATATTAGCCTTTTATATATATAGACTAGAGGCCTGGTGCATGAATTCATGCACGGGTGGGATCCTGAGGGGAGTGGAGGGGCCGGGACGCAATTGGCCCTCCGGGTGGGCTGTAGAATGCCCTTGCTGGCCCGGGATCAGGATCCGTCCTGCTGATGTTTGCGCCGGTTGTTGGGAGCCACCTGGCGGACACTTTTATATCCTTTCTTCCTTGCAGAGCATCTAGGGAGGGGAAGTGGCAGTGGTGCCCGAGGCTGACTTCCTGGAGTCCGACAGCACTGGCAGGATGGTGCCAGTGTGCTGGTCCATCAGTGCCTGGCCCATTCTTCAGAGATTGGATTTGCAGGACTCCTGAGGGAGTGAGTGGCTGCTGCCAGGCTGGTAGGCCACCGGGACGGGTCTGTTAGCTGAGCGGCGCTCTCACAGTGGGAGCACATTGACCACCAGGGAGCAGTTGAACGTCTGCCCCCTGGTGATCAGTGTATGTCATAGCGACCAGTAGACCTGTCTTTCCAGTTGTTCTGGTGGTTTGGTTGTAAAGGTCGCTTAGGCTTTTATATATATACTAGCTTTCCCGTTGCAGGAAAAATCCTGCAATAGGATTTCCTGCTGCACTCTACCCCGCCTCCGTTCCTCCCTTGTCCCCCGCCTCACCTTCTCCTCCAGCCCGCCCGCGTTTCCCTTCACCCCCGGCCCCGCCTCCGCTCCGCCATTGTCGCCCGCCCCGCCTTCTCCTCCAGCCTGCCCGAGTTTCCCTTTGCTCCGCCATTGTCGCCCGCCCCGCCTTCTCCTCCAGCCCGCCCGCGTTTCCCTTTGCTCCGCCATTGTCGCCCGCCCCGCCTTCTCCTCCAGCCCACCTGCATTTCCGTTCGCCCCCGGCCCCGCCTCCGCCCCGCCCTTGTTGCCCGCCCCGCCTTCTCCTCCAGCCCGCCCGCGTTTCCGTTCGCCCCCGGCCCCGCCTCCGCCCCGCCCTTGTCACCCGCCCCGCCTTCTCCTCCAGCCCGCCTGCTTTTCCATTCGCCCCCAGCCCTGACTTCGCTCCTCCCTTCTTCTCCCCTCCCCCCGCTTTCGACGCTGTCTTGATATGCAAATTAGCCGCCATCTTTGTTGGGGTGATTTGCATACTCGTCCTGCTTGGTTGGTGGGCGTGGCTTGGCTGGTGGGCATGGCTTAGGTGTATTGAAGGGGCGGTCAATTTGCATATTTGTCTATTATTAGATTAGACTAGTGGCCCAGTGCACGAAATTTGTGCATGAGGTTGGGGGGTGTCCCTCAGCCCGGCCTGCACCCTCTCCAATCTGGGATCAGGCCTAAATCGGCAGTCGGACATCCCTCTCACAATCTGGGACTGCTGGCTCCAGCCGCTCACCTGCCTGCCTGCCTGCCTGATTGCCCCTAACCACTCTGCCAGCTGGCCTGCTCACCCCCAACTGTCCCCCACCGCCAGCCTGCTCACCCCCAAATGCACCCCGACTCGCCAGCCTGCTCACACCCAACTACCCTGCTGGCCTGCTCACTCCAAACTGCCCCCCACTCCCGCTGACCTGATCACCTCCAACTGACACCCACTGACAGCCTGCTCACCCCCAACTGGCCCCCCTGCAGGTCTGCTTATCCCCAATGGCCCCACCCCCCACCAGCCTGATCAACCACAACTGCCCTCCCATCCTGGCCTGATCATCCCTGGCGACCCAAGTTCCCAGCCCCTCCTTTTTTTCTTTTTTTTTTTCAGCGCCTCCTTGAGCGGAGGCCAGGGCTGGCTGGAAGCAAGTATCTGGGATTTATTTATCTTCTATAATTGAAACTTTGTAGCCTTGAGCCGAGGCCAGGGCTGGCCAGGGCGGGCAGAAAACTTGGCTTCCTCCATCGCCGGGGGCAACCCAAACCTCCTGCTTGCTCCAGATCCGTGACTGCCGCCATTTTTGTTGGGATTTATTTATCTTCTATAATTGAAACTTTGTAACCTTGAGTAAAGGCCAGGGCGGGCTGGTAGCCTGGGTTGCCCCTGGCAATCCAGCTCCCAGCCCCTCCGGAGTGGAGGGCCAGCTGGAAGCAGGTATCTGAGATTTATTTATCTTCTATAATTGAAACTTTGTAGCCTTGAGCGGAGGCCAGGGCCGGCCAGGGCGGGTGGGAAGCTTGGCTTCCTCCATCGCCGGGGGCAACCCAAGCCTCCTGCTTGCTTTAATTCCGTGGGTTAATTTGCATACTCGCTCCTGATTGGCTTGTGGGCGTGGTTTGTGGGTGTAGCAGAGGTAATGTCAATTTGCATGTTTCTCTTTTATTTAGTATAGACTAGAGGCCCGGTGCATGAAATTTGTTCACTGGGGGAGGGGGGGGTCCCTCAATCCGGCCTGCCCCTTCTCACAGTCCAGGAGCCCTCAAGGGATGTTCAAAGCTGCAGGGCGTGGGCCCAAGCTGCTGTCTGGCCTCCCTCTGCAGGAGGCGACTGGCTGATCAGGGGAAGGCGACACCCCCATCATGCCTCTGCTGTTGCCACTGCCGGCCACAAGGCTGCCTGAGCCTCGGTCATCGCAGCTACTGCAGCTTGCCTGAGTCTCGTCCATCCCTCATTGCCTGAGCCTCGGGCCCTCGCTGTGGCAGCAGCTATCGGCGGCTTGCCAGAGCCCCAGGCCGGCCCAGGGCAAGCGGCAGCGGCCATCGGCCACGAGCTTCCCCGTGCTTAACCAATCGGGTGTGCTCATCTGGTGATGAGCAGACCGTGTCTTCCAGGGTTCGCCTGGCTGCATGGGAGGGTCAGGTCTCCTTCCAGCCCTGGGTCACTGGGTCCGGCTGCTAGAGGAAATTTCCTACGTTGGTTGCCCAGACACCTGGAGGCCTCCACCAATTCCCGACCCTGACCGAGGGGCGTTGAGGGGCAATGGAGACGGCCTGGGAGTTTGAGGAGCCGCAGGAAGGAGCTGCCTTTCTCAGAACCCCTGACCTGCGTGCCGGAGGCCAAGGTGGGGCGTGGCCAGGCTGGGAGCTCTTAGCCGTGGAACTTGGATTTTCCCTCACATGCCTTCGCTGCTGGGCTTTCCCTCGCTCCCCTGCCTTCGCTGCCAGTGTGGAGGTTTCCAGGCAGAGCGGTCTGCTGCCACTTGGCAGAAGGAACCTGTGGTCCTGGGAAAGCGGCAGTGGTCATCAGGAGCTTCAGCCGCCACCACCATGTGGGGAGTACAGGCTGCCCTCCCCCATTCCCGACGCTGCAAGTCTCCGCCCACCCACCCCTGCTGCACACGCAGCCTGCTGATGGGTCGTTACGTGATGGCGTCCTGACCAATTTACATATTGCCCTATTATTAGATAGATATAAATGAGTTCTTTGGTTAATCTCTTCCTTCCCTCCTTTCCCTTGATCCCCCTCCCCTTCCCTCTGATATTTCTCACTCTGTTCCAATGGGCACCACTTATTATATAGCCCATTCGAAAGTTGCCTATTGGGGTTGTACATACCCATCTAGCCACAGTGGGCTGAATTGGGCATTTCTAAGGCAGTTTACAAAGTTTCCACCTGTGAAGTTTTTATTATAACCCAGCTGTTGGTTCCAAAGTACCCTGTCACATAGTAACAAGACCTCATCCCTTGGCTCAAATGTCCCCTCAAATGCAGTTCCTACCTGCAATATATGAGAGACCTGTTTTCTGAAACCTTGCAAAAGAGTGTGTTTTTCAACTTTTAGAAATCTAGTTGATGAGAGTTCTGTATTTCTCTTGCAGGAAGGAAGTTGAACATATTTTCATCTTTGGAGATGCTTAGCAATTGCTTTTGTGAACTCTCCTTGGTTCTCTCTCCCACTTTCAACATGAATTTTAATCCTTCATTTTTAGGATTGGGAATGTTCACTTCTGTGTGTTATAGAGTTGCAGACAATATTTTCTGTTTGTTATATGTACTTCTGATTTGCTTGAGGAGGTTTTTTTTTTAATTATGTAGAATTTTGCATGTTTTTTATGTAGTTAAATTTATTAGTTATCTTTCTTTATGCTTCTGGTTTTTGAGTCATTTCTTAGAAAGTCTTTCTCCACTCCAGAACATGCCTGTTTCCCCCCTAATACTTTAAATCTCTGATTCATTAGGAATTTATCCTCATATATGGTGTAAAGCTAATACCACTTACTGAAAATTCAGTCTTTTCCAACCCCTGACCTGAGATGTTAACTCTGTTGTATAATATGGGTATATTTTCATATGCAGTTTAATTCTATATTTTGGATTTTTCTACTCCATTCCATTGAGTGAGCCGACACATGCAGAAATCTCATTATTTTATTTATAAAGGCTTTATATTTTAATATCTGCCTTTCTTTTTCAAGGTTTCCTGGTGTTCTTGCTTGATTGCCCTTTCAAATGAGCTTTTAATCAAATTCCAGGGATGGGGGCCAGGAGGCAACTGATGGTATTTTTGTTGGGATCTTATATATTAAGTTAAGAATTAGAGAGTAGTGATATGGTGTTTCAGGAATTTTTTTTGTTAAGCTAAAATGCAGACATAATGCCCTCATAATTATATCTCTTGACATGGGGCTAAGGTGTCAATGTAGTAGGTAATCTTATAATTATTTACCCTCCAGAAGAAAAACAAACTTTGGCAGGCTCCTCTCCCTGTTCTCGTTACAAAGTGTGTTTTCTTTCATCTTCAATGCATTTAACATTTGGGCATTACAATTAGTAGGCAAAAGGAATAAGAGAACATAAAAAAAAAAGTTGGAGAATATATAGTATATTGCCTTGTCTTTCAGACTGCATATTTGCTTTAGCAGAGTGCCATGGCAGGGACAGCCTCAGAGACAGAAGGTGGCTGCTCCTCCTGTCTGTGAGCCACTGCAGGGAAACATTGTCACTCACTGCATAGATGCTATGATTTTAAATCATGGCCTTCAAGTACAAATAAATTTTAAAAAATCAGTTATTTCCTAAAAAGAAAGCAACAACAACAAAAAGCTTTTTTAAAAAAAATCATACATCTGAGCATACATCAGAGTAGGCCCATTCGGGTTTTTGAATGCAAGGATTTTGACTCAATCTGAATAGTTAGACAAAAATCATGGATTTTGTTAGTCTTTTAAGTCAATCCAGTTTTGGTAGTCATTTGCATAGGGTTTTTCTTTTAAGTTTTTCTATTGATTATCATCATAGCTGTGAACATAGAAAACATTGTGAAAATATCCAGGAAAATAAAGTCATGTTTTGCATAATGACATTTCAGTCAACGCCAGACCAAATGCATGATGGTGGTTCCATAGATCATAATAAAAATTTTCTATTATCTAGTGGCATTGTAACCATCTTAACATCATAGTGTAAAGGTTGCAAAAATCAACAAGGTGTGGTGGAGGTGGAAAGCAACTTCAACTTATGTATGGATGAGGATGACATTGAGGAGCTCCTAGAGGTGGTTCCTGAGGAACTGACTACGGAGGAAGTTTTGGAATTGGAACAGGAACACATAGCTGAAGAAGAGGCGAGAGAAAGGGAAATGATAACTAATTGGTTGGGAACATAAAATTTCAAAGAACCAGATTTCAAAATTGATCCCCCACTGAAAGAGCTTCCTCTCTTTTTGCTCAGAAATGATCTTTCAATTTGGGCTCTGAAAGCTGTCATTTGAATTGGACAGGGAATAAATGTTGAAATTTAGTGAAGACTCATTGCTTAATCTCTGGCAATTTCATTATGTGATCAACAGATGTGTTGCAAGTTGGATTAAAAATGAAAACAAAAGTTTAAACAGTTTAAAATAGTTTAAAACAAACGTTTAAAAACAGTATGGTCACCAAATAATTTTCCAGACCTGTAAAAAAATAAAATCAAAATCTGAGAATTATTCAGATGCAACATAGATTTTTATTCTGTTCTTTCCCTGTTCACTCCCATCTCTGTCCCCCTGATTATGTTGGGTTGTTTATTTACAAAAGACAGTCAGGTAGCAGGAACAGAACAAGAAATTGGACTCTGAGGACTTCATTTCTGGACCTGGCTCTGTCACTTGTTATTTGAGTGACTCCTCAGACTGGTCACTGAGCCTCCTTGAGCAAGGTTCTCAAGTTATCTGTTCTGTCTCCCTCATCAAGGTGAGTATTGATTTCAGATGATTTAGAAACTTTAATCCCACCCCCGACACACACACACACACACACACACACACACACACACACACACGTCATCTCTCATAATGAGCGCACACATCCAGGATCAGTCCTTTAATCTTCGGACACTATTTTTGAGGGTAGGGGTATCAAACACTATTTCCCCAATCCTTCTGCTATCACTCAACTCTCTGGAATTGAGAATGCCAAGTCCTTACTGTAAGAAAATGTAATTCCCTAATCTAAGAGGCCTATCCAGATGCCACTTCTGACTAATTTAATGGAATGGTAATGTATGTATATTCCAGTACAGTGTGATGTGGGACTCGCTTAAACTTGCCCATAGTCGTAATTTGGAGATTTTAAAAAACAACAACTTAATTCTCAGACTGTAAATCAAAATTTCAGCAGAACTTACAACTTGGCAAAGAATTTTGCCTTTGGCCTGAGCTGATGCTCCTACTGTTCCTCTTTTCTGGGACTCTAAAATGTCTGAGCTATGTTGTGGTTTTTAGCATCTTAAAAAACCACTGTAATATTTCTGAATTTGCCTCTTTTCTGAGAGAATTAATTGAGGTAGAGAGTGTTTCAAGCGAGGGCCTTACAGTGATCTGTAAGAGGTGCTAGGGGAGGTACCCCCCTCCCATAGAGTTGCAAAGAACTTCTTTCTTTTCCTTCTTCCTCCACTCTTTTCCTATGGACTTATGAATGCCTCTTGGGTCTAAGGGCAGGTTCTGGGTTACAAGGCCTAAAATGTAGCCCACTCGAAGGGTAGCTCACTAATACATCTCTCTGCAGGTTCCCTAGCCCTTTGACATTCTCACCACTATCATTGAGCTCTGAAACACCCACACTTCACCACCACTCCCTAATATCTTCACCAGGCTCTTATTTCCCCAGAGGCTTTTTAAAAATTTAATTTGTAACTGTTGTACACAAATGACATGTGAAATTAGCCTACATGCCGAATTGTTTAGCATCTTAAAAAACCACTGTAATATTTATGATTAATATGAAAACTCAAGTAGGCTTTTTATGGCTACTTTTTTTTTTATTACATTTTGCATTTATTTGAGGATATTTGTGTGTGCGTTTTTTTAAAATTATTGAATTTATTAGAGTGACATTGCTTAATAAAATTATATAGTTTTCAGGTATGTAATTCCATAATACATCAGCTGTATGTTGTATTGTGTGTTACCACCCCAATCTTTGAGGATATTTGGTTTTTAGAAGTTATAGAAATCTGGGTAAAATAATTTGAAGGCACAGTCACAAAACAATATATCATTTGTGCTGGGACTGCAACACTATGTTTTCTTTCTTTCTGTTTTTTACAACTGAACCAATAAAATGATTAATACATGTTTTTGCAGGAGCTTATTTCTCATTATAGCTTCAATATTGGAGCAGAGATTAACTTTCTGAATTTGAATTCAGACTCCCAACTTCCTGTTAAGTTTTCATGTGCTGATACAGGGTTGCTATTTTTAGGTCAAGATGGTTTGGCTTTTCTAGAAGCTATTCTTTTTCTAAGTGACTGACAGGAATCATTACTCTCTATGGCAAGAAACCAGAAGTTGGCAGGAGCCCTACAATGACTGTCCAATTGGATTTATTTTTTTTAACTGTTGTGCCAATTTCCAAATTATCTTCACTTATAGGGCATCTGTTTTCTTTAAAAGGTTCACAGTGGTGATACACATGTAGTGACAGCCCTGCCCAGGTCAGGTGTGAGGGGACAGGCCTTCCCAGACAGACTTTCCATTTAACCCTCTGGACAGAAGCCAGAGATCATCGTACATTCCTAGGAGTGTACAAGTCAGAGCCACAACCTCAGGAAATTTTGTATTTGTTCCTGAAACTCTGACATTGTGAATTTGATTTCTTCTGATTGTTTAGAGGTATGAATCTGACAAGGATTGCTTGGTAAGATTCACAATAAGCACTAAAACCTTCAATATTTCCTGCTCAGCCACTTCCCAGTATGAATTTTAAAACTGAAAAGAAAAGGGCCAGTCTATAATCTGAAGAGATTTCTGAATTTGCCTCTTTTCTGAGAGAATTAATTGAGGTAGAGAGTGTTTCAAGCGAGTGCCACTTTGGAGCTCAACTCCACCTTTTCATGTGGAGTTAAACAGCCCCACTTTTGTCCCCCCCTTTGCTGGCCGGGCTAATTTGATAATAACAAAGCCAGAATGAAACACATCTGTTTATTTCCCCTTATCTGCTGATAACAACTAGAAATGCTCTTGCTTACTTGAGCTTAGCCCACCCTAGAATCGTGGTATTTGTTTTGAATTTGGGTTTTGGTAGAAATAGATCCCATGCATGCCAGGCAGGCTCAGGGATGCGTGTTTCATAGTGTGGGTTTTGTCTCCCTCCCTCCCTCCCTCCCTCCCTCCCTCCCTCCCTCCCTCCCTCCCTCCCTTCCTTCCTTCCTTCCTTCCTTCCTTCCTTCCTTCCTTTCGGCTGCAGCTTTCAGTTTTTAAATGCCTTACTCTTATGTTGTCCTAACTGTGCTGTCAATAATGAATGTGACCTCTATTTGAGAACTGTGTTGAATAAGATGCAAATTTCTCTTTCCCATTCCTTTATCTAGTGAGTTTACCCAACTGAGCCTGTTGCTGTTTTAAAATACAAAAGACTAACAAAAATTGTTCCATGGTAAATGACGAGTTCTCTAAGTCTGCGGAGGGGAGAAAACAGACTATTGCTCTAAAGGAATAGCGGTATATCAGCTACCTTATATTGAAATATAATTCACATACCATAAAATTCACCATTTAAACGTGAAATTAATTGGTTTTTTTCATACGTTGTACAACTATCAACAGTATCTATTATAACATTTCCATCACCCCCCAAACAAACCCTGTATCTCTTAGCTGTCACTCCCATTACTTTTCACCTCCCAACTCCTAATCTACTGACGACCACTAATCTACTGTATATTTCTATGGATTTGTCTATTAAGGACATTTCATTTAAAGGGAATACATACAATGTATGTGGCTTCTTTCACTGAACATGTTTATGTGGTTATACATGTTATAGCATGTTTCAGTAATTCTTTTTTTGTGGCTGAATAATGTTCATTGTATGGATACACAGAATTTTATTTATTCATCAGTTTGTGTATATTTGGGTTGTTTTCATCTTTTGGTTATTATCAATTATCAACTAGTGGCCCGGTGCACAAAATTCATGCATTGGGGGGAGGGGGAGCAGTTCCCTTAGCCCAGCCTGCACCCTCTCTAATCTGGGACCGCTGTTTCTGCGTCCTTGATTGGAATTGAACTCAAGACCCTTCAGTCTGCAGGCCAATGCTCTATCCACTGAGCCAAAACAGCTAGGCCCCTGTTTGCCCCTAACCCCTCTGCCTGCCTGCCTGATCACCCCTAACCTCTCTGCCTGATCACCCCTAACCTCTCTGCCTGCCTGCCTGCCTCATTGCCCCTAACTGCCTCTACCTGCCTGCCTGATCACCCCAACTGCCTCTGCCCCCACCACCATGGCTTTTTCCGGAAGGAAGTTGGATGTCCAGAAGATGGCTGGTTGACCCGGTCTAATTAGCATATTACCCTTTTATTAGAATAGATAGATTATATAGGGTAGGATTGCTTATATGAGGGCGGGGGAGGGAGCCTTTTTCAGCAGGAGGAGATGCTCTTGGCAGACAAAAACACATAATCCCTATATCTGGACTGATAGCCAGCCATATGCACTGTACTGCCAAACTGGTTATTAAGAAATTGAACCACTTTCTTACACCTTACACCAAACAGCTGTTGCCCTTAAAATCCCTCCTCAGCCCCCACCTTAGGTTCTGCCTTCGCACTTCACCTAAATTAGGTTGATTGGTTGGTTTCTATGCCAGTCAGCATCAAAAGTTTCACCTCCTAGGCAGCCATTGGTTCCTCGCAGTTTACCCAGACTTGGTTCTGATTGGTCGGTTTCTATGCCAGTCAGAGTCAAAAGCTCCACCTCCTAGGCAGCCATTGGTTCCTCGCAGTTCACCCAGATTTGGTTCTGATTTGTCAGTTTCTATGCCAGTCAGCATCTCCGGGCCTATTTCTGGGCCTGATCAGAGAGGCAGGGCTGATCAGTAGCCCCCTCAGAGGTCCGGAGAGAAAGAGAGAGGCAACGGCTGATCAACAGCTGCCATAAAGGCTGCAGATCAGACCCTGCCTCTCTCTCCGGGTCTCTCTCCGGGCCTGATCCAGAGCCCCCAGGACATCAGTGCTGGGTCACTGCACCCGCAGCAGCGGCAGTCAGTGCTGGGTCACCACAGCAACCCAGCACTGACTGCAGGACTGACTTTAGGTAGGTCGAGCCTTCGGTTGTTTTGGATGTTACGGACCCTGGGTTTTTATATATTAGGATGTTGCTATAAACATTTATGTACAACTTTTTGTGTGGATATATGTTTTCAGTTCTCTTTAGTATATACCTAGGAGTGGAACTGCTGGGTCATATGTTAACTCTGTGTTTAACTTTCTGAGAAACTTCCAGACTGGTTTTTACTACTGCAACATTTTACAATCTCACTATTTTTGTGTGATGGTTCTGATTTTTTAATATCCTCACCAAAATTTGTTATCAGAATTTTTTATTATAGACATCCCAGTGGGCATGAACTGTTATCAAACTGTGGTTTGATATACAGTGTGCCTGATCACTAGTGCTGTTGAACATCTTTTCATGTGCTTATTGGATATTGTATATCTTCTTTGGAGAAATGTCTTAATTAGATCCTTTGCCCATTTTAATTGATTATTTGTTCTTTGTTTATTTGTCAGTTGTAATTGGGTTATATATTTTTTATTGTTGCACTTTAAGAGTTGCTTTTATATTCTGTATACTAGACCCTTATCAGATATATGATTTAGAAATATTTTTCTCCCATTGTGTAAGTTGTCTTTTTACTTTCTTGATAATGTCTTTTGAATCAAAAAAGTTTTAATTTTGAAGAAGTCCAATTTACTTTTTCTTTGATTGCTTGTGTTTTAATTTTCATATCTAAGAAACTATTGCCTAACCCAGGGTCATAAAGGTACACACCTGTGTTTTCTTCTAAGAGTTTATAGTATAACTCCTATGATTAGGTCTTTGATCCATTCTGAGTTAATTTTTATATATGATGTGTATATAGGAGTATAAATTCATACTTTTGCATGTGGATATCCAGTTGACCCAACACAATTTTTAAAAATAAATATGTTTTTATTGATTTCAGAGAGGAAGGGAGAGGGAGAGAGAGAGAGAGAGAAGCATCAATGATGAGAGAGAATCATTGATTGGCTGCCTCCTGCACACCCCCTACAATCCAGGCATGCGTCCTTGATTGGAATTGAACTCAAGACCCTTCAGTCCCCAGGCCGATGCTCTATCCACTGAGCCAAAACAGCTAGGCCCCAACACAATTTGTTGAAAAGATTATCCTTTCCTCTGTTGAATTGTCTTGGCATCCTTGTCAAAAATCAACTGGCCATAGATGAATGGGCTTATTTCTAGACTCTCAAATTCTATTCCATTAGTTTATATGTCTATGCTTATGCCAGTACTGCACTATCTTAATTACTGTGATTTTGTAGTAAGTTTTAAAATCAGAAAGTGTGGGTGCTCCAACTTTTTTCCCCTCATGATTGTATTTGGCTATTATAGGTCCTTTCCATATGAATATTAGAACTCATTTTTGTTAAATTTATTCATAATTATTTTATTCTTTTTGATGCTATTACAAATGGAATTGTGTTATTAATTTTGCTTTCATATTGTTCATTGCTTGCATATTGAAATAAAACTAATTTTTGTATATTGATTATATTAGCTACTTTCAAGAATATATTGTTGGTTCTGGCCAGTGTTGCTCAGTGGTTGAGCATCATCCCGTGCACAGGAAAGGTCACTGGTTCAATTCCTGATCAGGGCATATGCCTTGGTTGCAGGCTCGATCCCCAGTTGGGAGCATGCAGGGGCCAGCCGATTGATGTTTCTCTCTCACATCGATGTTTCTTTGTCTCTTTCTCTCTCTCCCTCTCACTCTAAAAAAATCAATAAAAACATTTTTTTTTAAAGAGAATATATTCTTGTTACAATTTTAAATATATCAGACTCAATTGATAAAAGCAGTTGTAGTTTTCTTTGGGATTTTTCTAAAGATGAGACTATGAATAGCTAACATTCATTGGCACTTATTATGCACTAAGCTATATGTTATATTGAATTATTCTCATTTAATGCTTACCTCTGTCTCCATTTTACAATGAAAAATCTTTGTTCATAGTTCTAATAAATAAGTGGCAGAGGTGAGACTTGAACCCAGACTCTTACCCCCAGACCTCTCATCTTAACTACTTGACCATACTACCTTTGAGAAATAATTCAAAACAGTTCTACCCTGGAAGCCAGGCAATAGATTAAGTAGCATGGAAATATAATTTAGGTCTCTAATTCTTGTTTCTTATTAGAATTGATCATTTTACTTTTGTACAATGGTGATTCTCTCCTCAAGAATTTTAATTTTAGAAGTATCTTTCAGCAGAATGTATGAGCTGTTATGGAGCCAGGAGTCAGGAAGTTCTCTCAATAAGAAGGAGATGATTAAGTATCAGTAGAAAAGATGAGATGGTCATATGGCTTTGAGAGACATTTTAAAAATAGAACAAGAGACCTGTTATGTATGGGAAATGAAAAAGAATGAAAGATGCCTGAGGTTTTTAGCTTTAATGACTAAATGACGATGGAATTGCTAGAAGGTAGATAGTTAGGTGGGAGAGGATGGTGGGTTCATTGGGCAATAGAGGGAAGTTGGTGATGTAAAGGTTTGGAATCTAGAGTATAGTACAGTGGAAAGACAACCTGATTCATATTCTAGTTCATCACTCACTACAAATTATTCATTTTGTATATTCAACGAATACATTGCTAATTGTGTAATGGTAAATAAAACAGACATGCTTCCTATCTTCATTGGATTTCTAATCTATTGAAGGAGTCAGACATAGTATATACAAAGTATATAAATAGCTATTTACATACTATGGAGAGAAAGAACAGGATGTTATGAAAGAATCACATGAGGTTCTGATCTAGAAAGGGGGTCAGGAAGGAAGTAAGCTGCCTGAAGATGGTAGGAATTGGCCTGACCTAAAGTGGGAAAGACCATCCAGGCAGAAGGGATAGTGGATATCTATCTCATAGGATTCTGGTGAGGATTAAATAGATAAAACAAGTGATAATTCCTAGCCTAGGCTGGTCACAAAGTAGATGTTTAAAAAAAAAAAAAAAGAACACCCTTTTTTAAGGTGGTTATAATGAGCATGAATACTTTTATCAGAAAGCCAGGTTAACCTTACTGTTTAAAAGTAGTTGAAGCTCTGAAAGAGACTTAATTAGCCTTGGAGAGTGTATTTGCTGAAACAAGAGTGGATCTGGGATGGTATCCAGGGAATTACCATTGGGGTAAGTCAAAGAGGATGAGGGTGCAAAAGACCCTGAGGAGGACTGGTCAGCAGAAGAGTGAAGAGAGTGTTAGAACAGGTAGATGAGGGAAGGCTTTTGAGAAGAAAGGATGGTTAATCATGCTAGATACTCCTAAGGCTGTCAAGTGAGATAAAGACTGAGAAAAGGTTATGGGGTGGGCCTTTAGGAGGACATTGGATGACCTTTAAGATCAGTTTTAGGTAGAGCAAGGGAGGAAGTGAAGAGAAGCTATGTCTGAAGTGAAGTGAAATGAGTGTGTGTGACTATGTGAGTTCAAGAAGTTTGATAACAAAGGGGAGTAGAGAAGAGATGCTTGTTAACCAAGTGACTAGGATGAAATGGGCGTTGTTTAAGGATCTGGTCTGAGAGGAAGTGACTAATGGAGGGCTCAACATACTAGAGAGAAGGAATAACTGATGGGCACATGGAGGAAGGAATTGGTGAAAGAAGCAGGACAGGGTGGGGTCAAGAACACAAGTGGAGAGGTGTGCGTTAAAAAGGAAGAGTGACAGGAAAGGGGGAAAATACTGAAAAGGAGAGTTGGAAGACACCATGTCTCATGGTCTCCATTTTCTGCATGACCAGGAGCCAGGATCACCTCTAGGAATGATTGGTGTAGGGGTTGGGTAGAGTGCTTTGGGAGAGAGGTACAGGTTTAGAATGGTCTGCATAAGGAAGAGAAACCTACAGGAGGAAAGAATTGAGCAACACTAATGGCTCTACAAAATCTGGTATAGCTAGATGGTATGGTGATATTTTTTTCCTCATTTATATGATATTAATTGACATTTATATAACAGACTATAATTTTCACAGTGCTTTTACATATTCTGTCCTCCAGTAACCCTATAAAGCAGACAGATGCCTAGGTACATTGACTACTACACCTTCATCTTTTCTCTTTCTCCTTTTCCTTACAGAGAAAGTAGTTGTTGTATACATATTTATTTTCTACTATGTGCCAGGCACTGTGGATTCAACAGCAACCGACATAGGACACAGTGCTGCCCTCACCAAAATTAAAGTCTAGTAGGGGAAGCAGACAAGTAAACAAACAATTACTGTACAAGTATGAAAAACATTAAAAAATGAGTGAAATATATGGTTTTATGAGACCACATAGGAAGCATATTGTAGAAGCTAGAATTAGGTTCAGTTGCATATAACAGAAAACCCAAGGTAAAAATGGTTCAAGTATACAAGTGTATAACCTCATGTAAAAGAAGGTTAAATATAGGCATTCTAGGACTGATCTGGTGTCTCCATGAAAACATAAAGAACCAGGTTCCTTTTATCTTTCTGTTCTGCCATCAGGAGTCCTAGCTTCTGTTCTCAGCCATGTTGTCCCAGAAGGCTGCTGCTGCAACTGCAGCTATCATGACAATTCCAGATCTCAGGAGGGAAGGGGGAAGAAGTGCCAAAGAGTGCACTTCCCAGCTGAGTAGGCTGGCAACTCTAGGGAGACTCCCTGCTTGTTTTGCACAACCTTCCTTCTTACATCTCTTTGGTCAGATCATAGTCCTAGATCAGTGATGGGCAACCTTTTGAGCTTGGTGTGTCAAACTTCGCTAAAAAACTGAGCATAACTCGGATAGTGTGTCACTTTGAGGAAAAAACATTATTTCGCAAATGTTTCATCCTCAGGAGCAGCAAATGTTTCATCCTCAGGAGCAGCAAATGTTTCATCCTCGGCATGCGGCCGCCTCAGAGGCCGAGTGTCATCAGAAATGGCTATGCGTGTCAGTGCTGACAGGCGTGTCATAGGTTCGCTATCACTGTCCTAGATAGTTGCAAAGGAGTTTGGGAAGTGTAGTTTTCACTCCAGGCAGCCATGTGCTCAGCTTACAAAACAATCACGGTTGTTTTACTAAATAAGAAGAGGAGAATAGATTCTGGGGTATGTAATTCACAATCTCTGCCACAGAAAACCAAACCCATGTAAGGTGGTTAGTGAGCATACTAGTATAGAGGGAATTAAAATCTGTAATAATAAAAGCATAATAAGCGAATTAGACCAGATGTCCTTCCAGACGTCCTTCCTTCCAGACAAAGCTGCAGTGGCAGGGGCCGTGGCAGAGGCGGCAGAGGCCCTGGCTGTGGCAGCAGCAGGCGGGGGCCATGGCAGAGGTGGCAGAGGCCCCAGGCTGCAGTGGTGGTGGGCGGGGCCGGGGCCAAGGCCCTTGCACGAATTTCGTGCATCAGGCCTCTAGTTATTAATAATTCACCAGTCACCTCATTTTACTGACAAGTAAACTCACTCTCAGGAAGGTATGTTAAATATGTTGCTTCAGTTCACATAATGAGTAGGTAGCATTGCATGAACTAGTCTTCATATTCCCAACCCCAGTATTCTATCTTCCCCATTGCTTTCCATGTGATATGTATATAGTATTTGTAGTTCAACTAATAGACAAGTTTAAGATTTAGAGCTTATAGTTGCAGATACTCTCTAGTCTAACTCTAAGTAGTATTATATTAAAGTCTAGAAAGATTAAGAAGTCAGTGGAATTTAGATGTGGCCCATTGAAAAGCTTTTTATAATGGATTTAATTTCGTTTTTGTTCAGAATCTCATTTGACTTTTGAAACACAGTCATTTCTCAGTGTTTGCAAAGTGTTTGAAAATTCTTTCCACCATAGGACCTGCTATTGTATCATAAAGAACACTGGTGAAGGCTATTCCTGAACACCATTTATTTAAGTACAGACCTTTTCCTACTAAAAAACAAATGTTTCTCTTAGTGCTATGAAATATTTTTCATCTTAGAAGACCTATGATGGAATGAAAATAGTGTGATGACAAAATATTCTTAATTGAGTAACAGGGAGTATGTGACTCTGGGCAAGTCATTTTTTTCTAGCCATAAAATAAAATGATTACTTTTTAAAGAAAGGAGATGAGAATAAACTGGGAGAAAAATTATAAGTACCTAGACTTATACATTTGAAATAAACAGATAATGTTAAATTGTGTTTCAGCCATTAGTTTAATTTTCTTCTTCATTGTCAGAACTTACCTGTTTAGGGATTTCCTTCTTTTCCTGAACTGTTTGCTTCTGAAGGGAGAGGAAGTATGCAAAGCAATCACTGTGTTAAAGAGCAGTGGGTGGAGAAATGTGAAAGGTTTGGGTGAAGCCTTTCCTTGATAAGCAGCTGTGACTTTCATTGCATCATCTTTTTATTTTCTCTTTTTGCTTTTTAAAATTTATCTTTTATTGTTGAAAGTATTACGGATGCTTCCCCTTTTATCCCTGCCGCCCCATTGCTCCCTCCACCCAGTTCCCGCTCTACCCCAGGCCTTCACCACCCTATTGTCTATGTCCATGGGTTATACCTATATGCATAGAAGTTCTTTGGTTAATCAATCCTCCCCCCTCCCCCCACTCCCTTCTCCTCCTCTCTGAGATTCTTCAGTCTATTCCATGCCTCTGGTTCTATTTTATTTGTCAGTTTATTTTGTTCATTAGGCTCCACATATACATGAGATCATGTGATATTTGTCTTTCTCTGACCAGCTTATTTCACTTAGCATAATAATCTCCAGGTCCCTCCATGTTGTCTCATAGGGTAAGAGATCCTTCTTTTTTTACAGCCACATAGTGTTCCATTGTGTAAATGTATCACAGCTTTTTTATCCAGTAATCTACTGATAGGCACTGGGATTGTTTCCAAATCTTAGCTATCCTATATAATAAAAGCCTAATATGCTAAGTATCCGGTCATCTGGTCATCCATTCAACCAATCAAAGTGTAATATGCTAATGATATGCCAAGGCCTCTCAACCACTCGCTATGACGTGCACTGACCACCAGGGGGCAGACGCTCCGACTGGTAGGTTAGCTTGCTGCTGGGGTCTGGCTGATCGGGACTGAGGGAGATGGGCCAGACAAGCCCTGAAGCCCTCCCGCAGTCCCTCCCTGGCTGGCCAACCTCCCGTGTCCCTCCCCGGCCCTGATCATGCACCAGTAGGATTCCTCAGCCAGGCTTGTGCCCTTTTGCAATCCAGGACCCCTCAGGGCATGTCGGAGAGCTGGTTTCCGTTGATCCTGCACTGGGCCTCTAGTTGTAAATAATGCTGTTATGAACACAGTGGTGCATATATTCTTTCTGATTCATTGTGTCTTTTTAATTTGGGTTGTTAAATGACAATCGTCAAGAGGGTATTTACTTCCTTTTTCCTGGGTGTTTTGCCTGAATATATGATAAACTAATGCAAAGTGAAGATTGTTCTTGGTATGCCCTCATTCCTAATATTCAGGCTTACTAATGAATGTTATTACCTGAGAGAGAGTGAATGAGAGGAAGGAACAGAGAAGGAGAAAGAGAGGAACAGAGAAGGAGAAAGAGAGGAAAGAGAGAGACATGTACAGTAGCACAAGTACATTTTTATGCTCTTCTCACCTTTAACCATAGACTGTTTTAAGGTCTAAAGAAGATTTTAAGGTCTAGAGAAGTCATCTAGTCCAGTGGTTTTCAAATTGTGTTTCATGGAACCCCGTGATATGTCAGGGTCAAGTGAATGGGGGCTCCTTGTAGTTAGGAACATGCACCTTGAATGTTATAAAGATAAAATTAGGTTATGTTACTTCTCTACTTAAAACTTTTCAGGACTCCCCTTTGCCTGTGGAATAAAGTCCAAGGTCCTTAGCTTAAAACACAAAGCCCTTCATGATCTGCCCAGTCTGGGCCCACTTGGTGTCTCCTGTTCCATTCCTCATACTTTATATTCCAGCTAGAGACCTGATGCACGAAATTCGTACAAGGGGCTCGGCCCCCGCCATCGTGGTGGCTGCCTCTGCCTCGGTGCAGCGACCGTGGCCTCTGCCTCTGCCCCTGCCACCGTGGCTTCGTTCAGAAGGTCATCTGGAAGGACATCTGGAAGGATGTCCAGTCTAATTAGCATATTACGCTTTTATTATTATAGATTATTATTATAGATAGTAACAGACTTGTTGCTTCTCTGAATTTGTCAGGCTGTTTCACAACTCTGTTTGCACTTGATGTTTCTTCTACATAGAAGGCTCTTTCTCCTTTGTCCAGCTGTCTTCATTGTTTCCATCTCTATTATCCCCAGACTTAACTAGTCACCCAACCTTACCCCAGCACTCACTGTCCTTTGGTCCTGCTCTGTTTCTGAAATAATACCATCATGATCTAAAACAATCTCCTTAATGTATTTGTTTATTTGTGTTCTCTTCTTTTCTCACGCTGTATACTTTTCCCAGGCAATCTCATAGGCTCCTGTGACATTAGTCAACAAAAGGTATTCATCTTTTGCCTAGATCTGTCTCCTGTGCTTTCAGCTCACTGAAATGGTCACCGTGTAGCTTCCTTAGAGCAACACAAAGCACCTCAAATTTACAGCAGAATACCTCAAGCTAACTAGTCCTACACTCCCACAAGTTCTCTTCTCAGTGAGGGACACTCAGTTGCCCCATCCAGAAAGCTGGGCACATCTTCCATTTCTCCTTCTTCCATATCTAGTCATTTCAGCTCTGGCAGTTCTTTCTCCTAAAACTCTTTTCCAGTTCATCCTCTTTTCTATATCTTCATTGCAACAACTAATTGACTTTTTCTTGCCTAAATTATTTACTGTATTATTTCAGGTCCTCAAGAACAGTGCTGTCCAATAGAGATATGTTATTTTTAATTTTCTAGTAGTTACATTAAAAAAGGTAAAAAAAACAAACCCCAAGTGAAATTAATTTTAATAATGTTTTATTTAAACCAATATATCCAAAATGTAATTTCAACATGTAGTCAGTATTTGAAATGATTTATTACATGTTTTTAAGCCACTTTATTTAGGTATCCTATTTAATAAAACCCTAATATTCAAATTGACCGAACAGTGGAATGACTGGTTGCTATGATGCACACTGACCACCAGGGGGCTGATCCTCAACGCAGGAGCTTCCTCCTGGTGGTCAGTGCGCTCGCACAGGGGGAGCGCTGCTCAGCCAGAAGCCAGGCTCACAGCTGGCAAGTCCAGCAGCAGTGGCGGGAACCTCTTCCACCTCTGCTGCAGGCGGGTGGTAAGGAGCGAGGGGTCCCAGACTGAGAGAGCCCTGGACTGCGAGAGGGATGTCTGAGTGCTGGCTTAGGTCCGATCCCCCAAGTTGGCAGGCAGACATCCCCCAAGGGCTCCCGGACTGCGAGAGAGCACAGGCTAGGCTGAGGAAACCCCTTCCAGTGTATAAATTTCATGCACCAGGCCTCTAGTAATTGATATAAAAGCTGTGTAAATTTAACATACGCAACTTGATGAATTTGGAAGTAAGTATATACCCATGAAACCACAGTCTATTGAATAAACATATCCTTTATACCATCTTTATGATGATGATGTTAGGAACACAACATGATATACCCTTCTTAGCAAATACTTAAGTATAACAACAGTGTTGTTGATCATAGGCACTAAGCTATACAGTAGATTGCTAGGTCTTATTTACCTTATATAACTTAAAATTTGTACCCCCTGACTAATACCTCCATTAACCCCTTCACTGGTCCCACAGCAACCACTGTTCTAGTCTCTGCTTCTATGAATTTGACTATTTTAGTTCCTCATATAAGTGATAGCATGTGGTGTTTTTCCTTTTGTGTCTGGCTTATTTCACTTAGCATAATGTCCTCTAGGTTCATCCATGTTGTCACAAATCCTGTATTCAACATCACAGCATAAAATACAGAGCCTAGAGCAGTATTACTGGAGCTGAGCCTGTCTTTGGTAAGTGTCTGACCAGGGTGATGAAGATAAAGGTCAGAAAGGGAAAAAATGTGATATAATACATTACCTTGCCAATCACCACCTCACAACCACTGTGGACACACAGCAGGTTATTCCCTCCTGTCTCCTGTTTCCTACTGATCAAGGTTCACCCAATGGGAAGTTAACTTCTCTGCACTTCCTTCAACCACCTGACAACTGTTCGGAAAGCGGTATGACATTTTGTCCAAGTCCACAGTGGAAGGGCGACTCAGCATGGGTTAAAGAGGAAGTTGGAGGAGGTTGAGAGAATCTTAGAATTAGTACTAGGTTTGCATCCAGTACAGTGCCTGAACTTTTTTACTTTGGTTTTGTCTTTCTTCAGTACATTTTCCATACTTAGTGCTTTTTCTAAATGTAAACTTGACTCTATCATTTCCCTACTTCAAAACTTTCAATGATACCCCATTGTTTTCAGGGTCAAGTCTAATACCCGTTTTGTTCAAAGTTTCACTAGCCCTTTCTAGCTTCTGGTCTCAACCACTTCCTTCCCATCTTAAATGTGATGTGTATTGCTTACCTACTGCTGGGTAACAAATTACCCCAAACATAATAACTTAAAACAATAAGCATTTGTTATCTCACATTTCCTATTAGGAATTTGAGACTAGTTTATCTGGGTAAGGTTCTAGCTTGAGGTCTCTTAATGGGATTGTAGCCAATGTCAGTCAGGGCTGTAGTCAATCTGAAGACTTGGCTAACCTTGAGAGATTCACTTTTGAAGATGTCCACTTACATGGCTGGTGAGTTGACACAGCCTGTTGGCAGATGCCTTCGTTTCTTTCCAGTTCTGCATCTCCAGAGGGCTGCTGGAGCATGCTCACAGCATGGTGGCTGTCTTCCCCCAGAGTGATCCAAGAGAGAACAGAGCAGATGCCACAATTTTTTTTAACCTAACCTCAGAAGTCACACATCGTCATTTCTATAATATGTTGATATGGGAGGGAACTACACAAGGACATGAGTAACAGAAGACAACCATTGGGAGCCATATAGGAGGCTGGCTACCACTAAATGGTACATCTATAGAATTTCTTTAAGTCCTTCTAACATGCATGCCTGGATTTATTCTCACCACAAAATAATTCTCTCTTCTGTTTATCTTCTTCTCCTTGTTTGCCTTTCTCTTGTTTGCCCTTCGCCATTGGCCCTCTTATACCATGTCTTTCTCCTGTCATAGTACTTACCACATTTTATTATAGCCGCTGTTTCCTCCATTGGACTCTGAGTTCATGGGGGCAGAGACCCTTTCTTTCTGGCTCATTGTTTTATTCCCCAATACCAGCACAGCGCTTGGCAACACATTGCAGGTTCTCAGTAAATAGTTGGTTGGAGAGATGAAGGAAGGATGGGTGACTAGATGGATTAATGATTTATGTCTTGTCTCTTCTACCAGACTCTCACCTTCTAGAGAGCATTCCCTGGTCTTTTCATTTCATATCCTGAGGGTATAACATAATGCCTAGCACAGATGACAGGCCCCAGAAGAATATCTCTTTCTTTTTCCTTATCTTTCCCCCTATTCTTTTTAATGGTATAAAGATTTAGAGAGGCTCAGCATCTCGGTGGATCTGTCATTAGTGGTAAATTTGATTATTGACAAAAATTCATCTTTTGATTATTTCTTATTTCAATTATTGCTGGTATTCCCCTCTAAGTCAACATTGTAATATTTCAGATAATTTATATTTGTATTTAATAATTGTAGCCATGTTCATTCAGGCTTGACTGTATCTTAAACATGAAGGGTGTTTCATGAATGGTGAATAAATTCAACATATTGGCAAATGCTTTTTACTGAGTAACTAACTATGGTGAAGCTTCAGATTGTATGAAAAGCGAATAGTTTTTCTTAGATCTTGATTCTGCTAAGACAAGGAATTACTGATCTATAAGTTGAAATAAACTCTCTGTTTCTGGATTTGAAATTTAGGAGAAAATTGACCTACTACTTTCACATTTCATTCTTTTTAAGGCCAGTTTTCTTCAGCTACCTGCTGGCTATGTAGAAAGGCAGCAAGTGAAAGGAAGGCTTATTGTCAACAGTGCTGGTCCCTCCCCTTAGAATGTGCAGGACCCGGGGTCAATTTCCAAAACTCACTGGGAACAAAGCAATAACACAGTATATAGAATGTGATTACGTGTTCCCCTCTTTTCGTTTCCTTTAAAAATCAGCCTTGTTTTATATTTTTCTTTATTTTTATACTTTATAAGTTAATTTTATGATTTTTTAAATTTATTTTGTTTTAAAATTCCCTAGTAGAGGTTATTAAAAGGGCATGGGCTTTGCAATTGAACAGCACAACATTCAAATTCTGACTGCCACTTCTTTTTGGCTGTGTGTGATTAAATGTTACTTTATGTCTCTGAGTTTTATTGTTTTAGTATGAAGATGAGGATAGAAATGACCCCTTCATAAGGTTGTCATCAGGCTCAGTAATGTATCTACGTGAAGCGCCTGTTGTATCCTAGAATAGTAGTTGCTCAGTCAAGACTGGGTCATACCACCCTCCCCTGGTCTGCTTTCCTAGCTTGAAGCAGTGCTTAGCAGTGTCATGAGGATCAGGGTCTTTTTGCCCCAGGAGTAAGTGACTCCTTGATTCTGGCAGAGAGATCGTTCCCTAGGCCATCTGACAAAACTCTTAGTCTGCTCTCTTCCTTAGTTTACTTCTGCCAACCAAAGTGGTGCAGTCTGAATGTATTGTGCATTTCCTGTGTATGTTTTCGCCTTCCCTTTGATGATGCTATTTTTAGATCCCTGCTTACTTGCACTTGCTGGTATCACCAAGAGACTAGTTCCTCATCCCACCTGCCTTTCCAAAGCCATAAAATCCAGACTCTGGGAGAAGGACCCTCTGCCTGGGAAACCTTTGCTTCCAGAACTCATAGCTGGGATTTCTCACTCAGGGCCTTACTTGGTGCACTGCCAGGATGTGGTTGTTTGGGTGATGTGGCCTCCTTTGTCTCCTTGTCATCTTCAGAGAGATCTGTTTAGAAAGAAATGTGATGGGCCCCACAAATAAACTGTCTGGGGTATCCAAATCTTGAGTTGAGTGGCCTGTTAAAACAGGCCTGTGTCAAAAGTGATGAATAGTTTTTGTGGATTTTGAGCAACTTGCCAATCGATCAGCTACTATGTAATGAGAGAGAGGTCCTGCAAGAGGAGCAAAAGCCCAGCTGCCTGTTCCCGAGCCACCTGCCTTTTCTCTTTACTTCATTTTCTTGCTAATGAAGGAACCAATTGGTTTAGAGCGATCAATGCTGACCTATTAGGATCAGACATTGTTTTGGCATTGCCAGGCAATTAAATTCAGCAGGGTAAGGATTAGAGAGAGAATGGTTCTGAAAAAAGAAAAAGGAGACTTTTTATTCAGAAACAACCACTCTGGTGTTATATGTATAAAAAGGATTAGTTAAAGAAGAATTAATCATTAGAGCATTTTCTTTCTTGGTAAAATAATCAGAAGATGTTGATATTAGTTCTTAGATTTAGGAAGATAGGAAGCTCTGCTTTGCTGACCTGACTTAAAATACAAACCTTTATTATTGCCCTCTTTCCTATTTAAAGCTGTGACTCATCCAAAAACCCTTCTCTTCGAGACTGTACTGTGTGGTAGGTACTGTGACCTATATGTGCTAGATTTTCCACAGCAACTCTGATTTTAAATATTCCAGTTCTTCGTCATTCCATTAACAGATGATGTGATTCATAAATTGTTAATCAGTCTATCACTGAAGACTTGATGGAGAGCATAATATATAAACACCTTGAGAGTAGGGTTCATGAGCTGATCGTCTTGGTGCATATACTCCTATTCTTTCAGCCAAGCATGGTGCCTTCCGCTTAGATGCTCAGTAAATATTTGAGTAAACTAACTGACATACTGACTGAATGAATAAGAAGTTGAGTCATAAAAATGGGTAGCATTCCAGGGTTAGGGAAACAGCCGGAATGAGTGGAGTAAGTTAGGGAGGTCCTTTCCAGATTGGAAGGCATCTACTGAACTAGCAGTTCCCAGACTTTTGGATTTCACCAACCTGTGCAATTTCTAAAAGCAATTTTGCTAAGTAAAAATGCTGAGTGTCACTGTTGTTTCATAATACCAAAATATAGAGTGGATATAATTTTTTTAAACGGCAGTTCTTTAAATTGCTTATATTTTGCTGTATTTTAAAAATCCGACGCAGTTCTTTGAGTTCCACAGGAGAGTTGTTTTCACAGACACAGGCAGTGGCCTCTAGGTCCTTGTAGAGTGCCTCCCTCAGAGTTGTCCCTAAGGTTTCCTTTTGTGGACTGCTGATGGTGTGCCCAGGAAGTAACTAAGTCATTGTTGCCGCTGCCCCTTTGTAGTGAGAGTGGAGCTATAGCCCTAACCGGTTTGGCTCAGTGGATAGAGCGTCGGCCTGTGGACTGAAGGGTCCCAGGTTCGATTCCAGTCAAGGGCATGTGCCTTGGTTGCGGGCACATCCCCACTGGGGAGTGTGCAGGAGTCAGCTGATCGATGTTTCTAATTCTCTATCCCTCTCCCTTCCTCTCTGTAAAAAAATCAATAAATATATTTTTTAAAAAGAGTAGAGCTATATGTCAGCTTAAGTGATGACAGTGAAGGTGGTTCTCTGCATGTTCCTCAGAGTTGTACAAGGGCCTTGATTTGAAGGTAGTGTCTGGATGGCTACCCCTGGTTGACCTTTGATTCCCCACGAGTTTCCCATGCTTTTTGTCTTGGTTTCTATGTCATCTAAGGGTGCTCCTTTTTTCTTGTCCACGAATTGCTAAATGTCTTGAATCTGAGCTATTATTTTTACTTCAGAATGCTCCCTGGGGTTTTCATTGGATAACTACCCCTGAAATTGCCAAAGAACTGTATACCAGTGGTCTTACAGCTTTTCTGATCATGCAAACTATTAGTTAAAAAACCATCAACATCAGTAGTCATTGAGGAAATGCCAATTAAAACTACGAGACACCACTGCTCACCCAGCAGGATGGCCAGAATAAAAAAGTTTGATAATAGGTGTTGGCAAGATGTAGAGAAATTAAAACACTCATAACTGCTGGTGGCAATATAAAAATGGTACAGCCTCTTCGGAAAGCAGTCTGACAGTTCCTAAAAAAGTTAAATATAGAGTTACCATTTAACCCAGCAATTGCTTTTAGGTGTATGCCCAAGAGATGTGAAAACATATGTCCACATGAAAAATTGTGGACGTTCATAACAGAATTATTCACAATAGCCAAAAGGCAGAAAAACCCAATGTCTATCAACTGATCAATGGATAAACAAAATGTGGTATAGCTATGCAGTGGAATATTACTCAGCCTTTAAAAGGAATGAGGCACTGATATATGCCACACATGGATAAACCTTGAAAACATTATCCTAAGTGAAATAATCCAGTCACAAAAGATCACACATTATGATTCCATTTATATGAAATGTCCCGAATAGGCAAATCTATAGAGATAGAAAGTAAATTAGTGGCTGCTTAGAGCTAGGGAAATGGAGAAGTAGGGAAATTGATAGCTGAGAGATTCAGGATTGCTTTCTGAGGTGATGATTGAACACCTCTGTGAATATACTGTAACCCATTGAATTGTATGTGTATTATAACTTACTAAGGCTGTTACAAAAAAGATTTTCAAGTGGACAATCCTGATACAAGTATATTTATTCATTTATAAATCTTATATATGTACTCCTGTACTAATATGTACATTATAAAACAGACATTTTGAAAAGTATACAATAAAGGTAATGGTAATATAAATTCTAGTAATTTCTTTTTGTAATCAATGAACAGAATCTTACAATCCCCTGGAGTGCATGCACCCCACTTTGGAAACTCCTCTTGGAAACTTCTGTTTTGACTGCATGGTAGAGATTAATGTGTGTGAGACAGCCTGTGTAGGAAGGCTAGGTTTCCCGAGTCCAAAGAACCTGATGTGACTGCACCGGGAACATGTCTGCAAGTGTCTCTACCACGCAGGGAGAATGAAAGCCTCTGTGTTCTTACAGTCCAGCACACTCAGATATGCGACAGCCCCAGAGGTAGCTCTTTCCAGTCACCTCATTGTACCATCAGAAAGAAGTTTGAGTGGCATATGATGACAATCAATGATGTCCCTAAAGTCTTATATTTCATAATTACTACTAGAATATATCAGTATGTATGTAAGACTCTACAGAGAGAGAAAGGGAAAAAAATCTGTTCCCAGCTGAATGACATAAAGCTGTATTTTTATTAAGAGCTTTGACTGACAATATAAATCACTAACATGAAGCTTGAGGCACCAGGAACCAGAGAGAAAATATAACCTGTAAAATGTACCATTTGGTATAGTTTAATATTCATAGTGCCCAGGATTTTAAAGCTAGCATATAATAGATTAAGGCATCTAATTTTTATTCATCTTTTTCTTCAGGTTAGTCTTCTTGATTTTTTATGCTATTTTTTTTATCACATCAGCTGACAATAATTAATTTAGGCTGTATTCAAGTGACTGGTTCTTGAAACAGTTGATGAATAATTACTGCATTTTTTTCATAAAATCTCTGTCTACTGTAAAGTCACTCTAAAGTACATTCAGTTGTGAATGAATGTGAACACCCAGCAATATCCAGCACAGGGCTATATGTGTAGTGCAGATTTTAATACATGTGTATTGGTGGCGATATTGATGTTGAAGGATTAAAGGAGAGTATTCTGAAATTTCCTGGCTCTATTTGAAATGTACAAAGAACATGGTATTGCATTTGCTTGTTTTTTGGTGCAGTAATGTATCACTAACAGTATATTGTGGTGTATCAAGCCATGAAACAGACCACGTCTTGAGCATACTTCTTTGGTGAACAAAGGTGCAGATTTTATGTATTGAGTTAAAGAAAATAAACTTTTCCAACAAGGGTAAGCAGAAAGAAATTTGGTTCTAGATATATGTCTTTAAAATGTGGTAAAAATAAGTTTAAAAGATTCTTTATTAAATCCTCATCACTATTAATTAATCTCTATACTATAAATTATCACAGGTTTCCTGCCCATTAAAGACAGTTAAAAGATCTAGTGGAGAGTTTGGTACATTTCATAGTCCTAAAAATAAAATATTGTTGTACTATTGTCATTTTCTCCCTTTGTTTAAAAATCTTTTTTGCTAGTATAAAACCTGTGACCTAACATAACTCAGATTTCATTCTTGAGAAAGGGTAAGACAATGCATCATAAAATACAATTTATGTAACCCCTTAAAAATGTAGCTTTTATGATGGCATTTTAATATTTCAGAAGTCATGAAGTTTAAGTTCCATTTTAAATGATTCTCTGGTTTTTGGTATTAGTATTTATTAGAAACAGGGTCACTTCAAGGTTAAAGTTTAGAAACAGAATAGGTGTTTTTATATATACAAAGGATCTGTATTATCCTACTGGCCAAAGGATTGATGGGTACTGCTGTTTTCAACACACTTCATTTGAAAAGAACCACATCAAATCTCTAAACACACTAAATTCAGTTGATATGTTCTCTTTCAGTCAATATGAACTCTAGTAATACAATGAAGAGATAGGAAAAAGCTCAAACACTGTGTGCAGAAAAAACACAAAATAGCTCACTATTCCAAAGCATCTTTTTCCCTTTTTCCTCAGTGAAAAACATAAAGCTCTGAAAAAAACACATTATAACCATACTAGGGGCCCAGTGCATGAATTCCTGCACCTTGAAAGGAATTGTGGGCTGTGAGGCAGCGGTGGGCACAGGGGTGGGTATCGGCCCATCCTCCATGCCCTCAGGGGCAATTAGGGCCGGTGTTGGGTGCCGGCAGCAGGTTTGAGCGGGGATGGTGCCGGCAGCAGGTGCAAGTGCCCAACGGGACTGCGGCGTGCAGGAGCAAAGAATTTTCAGTAACCACCAGAGGCTCACCCTGATGACAGCAACTGGTGACCCGCCTTGGTCTGACGTCCCCACTCACCTGCTCCACCATCCCACCATGGCCGATGCCCACCATGTTCCACACCCTGCCACCTGCTGCCGATGCCTGCCATGTTCCGCGTGCACCCGCTGGTTGTCAGTGCATGTCACAGCGACCGGTTGTTCGGTTGTTCCGCCATTCTGTCTATTTGCATATTAGTGTTTTATATATATAGATAAGTAGACTGTGACCCTAATCAATAATATAGGTACTAAGTTATACCATCTTCCTTTTTTCTTTTCTTAAAAAGTCAAACAAAGCAGCTCTTAATGTTGGAGAGCTGATGCCACTCTCATTGTACAAGGCAAATAGGAGAGGGGCCCTAATTACCAACACAGTCTGGCTACAGCCAATTAAACCGAGAACCTCAAAGCTGTTTTACTAAAGCAGATTTCTTTTCAGAGCAGTTTTCTTGGCACAGAGTGCACATCTGAACATTTAAATCCAAATATGCTAACAGATGTCTCTTGAGCAAGAGCATCATAAAACCAGATTTCACTTGAGTGAGGAAAATACTTTTTCCATCATTGTATATTTGTCACTTGGAGATTACATTTCACTTTAGACGACAGCCCTATGGGCTGTGATTAGAAAGGGTGTCTGAGAAGGGAGAATATCCTATTGGTGTGAGGTGAGCACATGCATTTCAAATCAAGGTGATGCCACCTAGGCTGAGAATGTGGAATGCTAATGAAACGGACCATTATTTATCTTGAATTTTAGGTCTCTTCACCACAGATGTCTGACACACTCTGAATTCACTCTTCTCCACTATGATTGTGCATGAATTTGGCATATGTGCAAGTCCTTTCCCAATAATTTAGTGGAATATCTTACGTATTTGGCTGATTTCTCCTCTGGGCACAGATGGAACAAAGTAAATGATTACTTTTGGAAGATTTCTCCCAAATCCATATGTTAAATCTTGTGGCCATTACTCATAATTTCTTTCATTCTGACCAGATATTGACTGCTGAATAATGCACATTAGATACCTTCCTATGGCTTTTGTCCTATAATTCTAGATTTAATTTAATCTCAAACAGCAAACAAATATATAAAGATTTTCATTCAGAAACATAATAGTGGTTGAAAAAGAAATGTGATTTGATTATTTAACTTGAATTCCTAGTACAGTGAATGTCCAAGAGTAAATTCTTTTAAATATATCATTTTTAATTCTGTCTTCAAGTATCTTTTCTTTTTACACAATACAGAATGTCACGTTAGAGGTATTTTAAATACATACTTTTGAAAAATGGAAAATTGAGACGAAAAATATCACAGAATAGACTTTTGGCAAATAAAAATAAATCTAAAAATGTATTTATTCCAAATATAAATGTTATTATAATTTTATTACATTTTTAGTAGTCAGAATTTTAAAATTTGACCAACTGATGTAGGAACCAGAATTCTCAGTACCATCACCTGTTAAATTGATCCTGTGGTCACTGTAGGCTCTTTCAAGTAAAGTCTGAGGGGGAGCAAGATATTTTGGGGCAACTCATTTTTCTCTTACTCTGTAGTCTTTTCTTCCTTTAAACTGAAGGTAATTTATCATGGATATTGTTATATGTTACTTTGGAATCTTTCCTTGTGAAATTTTGATGTGATGAAGTTGACATCTACTTTAAATTTATCCTCACATGACATGAAGATTTCTCAAATAGACTTGTTTCTTGAAATTCATATCCCAAATGGAATAAAATAACTAAAATTAAATAGAGGGTTTTGCTTAAGGCTCTGAATAATAATTTACTAAATAATATTATAAAGATTAGAATTATGATATTTTCTAATATTTAATAGTTGGCTTGGTATTTTGTTTCAATCTTATAGGCTTTTTTTGTTGTTGTTAATCTTCACCAGAGGATATTTTTCCGTTGATTTTTAGAGAGTGGAAGGGAGAGAAGAGAGACAGAGAGAAACATAGATGTGAGAGACACATCGATTGGTTGCCTTCACACATGCCCCTACCAGGGCCGGAGATTGAGCCTGCAACCGAGGTACATGCCCTTGACTGGGATTAAACCCGGAACCCATCAGTCTGCAGGCGGACACTCTTTTCACTGACCCAAACCAGCTGGGGCTTATAGGCATATTTTGCTTTAAAAAAACATTGTTCTTTCTAAAGATAACTAGTAAATCTATTACTTCTTAGTATTTGCAATATTAAACAATCTCATTTATTTGACCATTCTGTTTTTTAGTAGTTAATTTTGTACATAAAATTAATAATTTCAATGCCATGATCATTACTATAGTAGCATTTTACAATTACAATAATAAACACAAACTCAAAGTTCAGCTGATTAAATTTTAATACCAAAAGTACAGAAGAAACTTTCATTCCAAGTTGCATCTAGTATGCTGGCTTCTGTTTGAAAGTGAGTAATCAGATGTTAACTGGAAATCCTAACAGCGTACTTTGTTCCTATTACTTTGGTTGTTAACATGAATTAGATTTTATAGCAACCTTCATGTCACATGATTCAGGGATGCCAGAAATGACACTAAAGCAGATCTTGGGCTTTTAACACCCTTCAAAAGGTTAAGGTTGAAGCCAAATAGCAGCTAGCTGAGTTCAAGCTAAAAGAATCCTGAACATTTAGATTTGCTATGAAGCAAGTGTATTTTTGTCAGTATACCCTATGCAAGATGAGACAAAATTCCCTTTAAATCCTGGAGGTCTTTTATCCTAGGAATGTTTTTCTGTTGAATTGGCCATCATATTCAAGCATTGTCTTCTTTTTGACATTTGAAGTAATTCAGGAGGTATCAAATATACCCCAGTCAAACTATTGTTGCCCAGTCTTTGGGGGCCTGAAAACACATTTTCCTTATCAATTATGTGACTGTTAGGAAATACTAGTTGTGAAGACCTTCACAATTTTAATACTTAAAAACATTAAGATGAGTTATTTCAGTTTGTAAATGTTAACTGATTTAACTCCTGTATTAGCTAAGCAGGCCTTTGCTGGGGGAGGTGGCGGGGGGGGGGTTGGGGGGGGTAGGAGATGCATTTTACATATCCAAAAGAACCATTTGTCAGAGGCCTAGGTTCAGATGAGAGATAAAATGAATTTATATCTGACAGCAGTCTTTGTCTCTTTAAATACCATTTTATTGAATTCTTCATAAGGTGAAACTACTCAGGAGTCTAAATATATACAAATTAGGCTTGGAGAATCAAGCACTTTGAGGTTATAGCAGAGAAGCAGTAAAACTTTATAAAATGCAGTGTGCTTTATTTTTATGTAGCCTAATTCACAGTATCATAAGACACTTTACAGAAAGAATCAATTGCAAGCTTAAAAGGAAAAGGAAACTTTTAAGGTAAAATTTAAGGACAGAATGTACTCTAATTTTGCACTTATCTTCCAACTGAGTCAGTCACTGTGCCTTAAGTTAGGCTTAAGGTTTTCCTACTGAGTCCTAAAAAGCCAGCCTGCTAAAGGGGGATACTGGATGACTGAGGAGGGGTGCCGAGTGCAGCTTGCCTGTTGTCCAGTACAAAAGGGCAGCGTCTTCACTACAGCCCACTTAGTCTCCTTGGATTTGGGCAAAATTCCATCAAGTCCCTGGCCCTATTTATCTTCTCAGTTATCAACCCAGGTTTTCAGCTGGACACTAATACCTTTGCCATTGTCTCCATTATATCTTCTGATTTTATTCCAGTTTTTCTATTATTAATTGAGTGTTATATGTGCACACATGTGTATGTGTGTGTGAGAGATTTTTTTTTTATTGCTAAACATTTGATATATTTGTAAATATTCTTTTATAAACCTCTTTAAAATTTTTCTTAAAAACATTATTACCTGGACTATAACATTTTTGTGTGAAATATATCTTATATACAAGATATACAGAGTGTATATCTTGTTTATATACCGTTTAAATAATGAGTATTAATAAAATGAAGACCCTTTCCTCATCACTAGGTTTAAGAGATTGAGCATTACTTTGGCATCTGTACAGTATTGGGTCTTCCTATCCACAAACATGTGTCTCCCCATTTATTTTGGTCTTTATTGCCATTCAGTACAAATATATAATTTTCTCCACATCTTGCATATCTTTTTGCTAGCTTTATTCATTATATTCTGCACATTTATTACAAAATGTATAGAAATGCAATTGACTCTTAGATTTGGACTTTTCATCTTGCTAAACTCTCTTACCATACTTACTAGTAGTTTCTTGGGGTTTTTTTACATGGACAATAATTTCATTTGTTGCCCCCCACCCCCATTTCTTTCTCTTATTCTGATTATTGATCTCAGGATAATATTGATTAGAAGGAGCGTAGGTGGTTATTTTTCTCATATTTGTTTGTTTTTAAGTGTTAAAGAGCATGCTTCTCTTTTACCATTGAAAAAGGCATTTGGTAATAGGATTTTGATAGAGGCCCATTGTTAGGTTAAGGGAATTGCCTTATATTTCTGACTTGCTATAAATTTTTAAATTTTTTTGAAAACTGGTTGAATTTTATCAAATGCTTTTTCAGGAAATATTGAGATGATTATATATGTTTCCTCATTTAAAGTTAATCAGATAGATAATATTTTAAGATTTTCTAATGTTGCACATACCTGGAATTCCTGGAATTAACTTAATTTGGTCATGATGAATTATGTTTTCATGTATTATTGGTTTTGTTTTGCCAAATTTTGTTTAGTTTTGCATTTATATTTATGAGTCAGGACAACTAGAATTTTATTGTATGTTCTTAGTCTGATTTTTTTCAAGTTTTATCAGCCTCATAAAATGTGTTGTATTGCCTCTTTTTCTTTCCCCTGAAGGAAATTTGTATAATATTAAAATTGTTTTTTGAATGTCTGGTAGAACTCACCTGTAAAACCTTCTAGGCCTTGTGGGAAGACTATTGGCTATTAATTAAATACTAGTGGCCCACTGCACAAATTCGTGCACATTGAAAGGAAATTAATTAGAAGAAATATTTAAATATTTTAATATCGCTATTCGCCCTTTCACTATAATAGAAGTGTCAACCAAATTCATGATCAACAATGACAGATGGGAACACATGCATGCGATTGGGGCCAGCAAGAGCTTTATATGTATTGAGCATGCACGAGTCAACTTAGCCTTTTATAGATATAGAATTTTGCTTTATTAGACCTGCTTTCTGATGTAGCTAAACTTTTTCCAGCCCAGTGAAGCACCCCAATTTCTCTTTCAGGTAATTGTCAGCAATACAGCAGTAAATATCAATATGAAGCAGATTATTGTAGAATACGCAGGGAGAACAAAGGGTAAAATATTTAACTGAAGCAGGGTTTGACTATATTCTGCACAGTAAGAAAACCTGAAGTCATTTTCAAGGTCCACCATTTCTTACTTCTTTTCAGTCAGGTCAAGTTTCTAAGCTTTCTAAATCTCCATTTTCTGGCTAATGAAAAGAAAATAGGATTCCACGGAGTCTCTTATCTACCTACTCCAGGACTTCTGTGAGGATCAAATGAGATGAGGCATGGGAAAATGCTTCACAGACATTTGGTTACAGTGCAAAATGTTTGCACCTGGCTATAAAGCAAGTCGTGTTCCTGGGCTGAAGAAACTGCAAGGAGGCTAGTCACTAGGGAGAGGAAGCTGGGCGTTATTATGTGATATTATTACCTGGATGGTCAGACACTTAGCATATTAGCCTTTTATATATAGAGATTTTAATGTTTGTATGGCCACTCTGGTTTTTAGTATTTCATATTTTTAAAATAAATTTGTCCATTTCAAATAGGTTTTCAAATTTATTGACTTAAAGTTATTCATATTTCTTTTTTTATTGATTTTTAGAGATGGAAGAAGGAGAGAGAGAGAGAAACATTGATTCGTTATTTCACTTATTTATGCATTCATTGGTTGCTTCTTGAATGTGACCTGACCAGAGAGATCAAATCTGCAACCTTGGCATATTGCACGATGCTCTTAACAAACTAAGCTACCCAGTGAGGGCTTTAATCTCTTATGCATCTGTAATTATATTATCTTTCTCATGCTTAATATTATTTATTTGTCCCTTTTCTCTGTTATTCTTCGTCCATCTTGTTGGAATTTTGTCAGTTAATCTTTTCAAAGAGCCAGCTTTGTTTTTCTCTTTATCACTTTTCTATTTCAGTATTTTCTGGTCTTATCCTTATTATTTCTTCTATTTTCTTTTTTTTAAATATATTTTTATTTTTTTTAGAGAGGAAGGGAGAGGGAGAGAGAGATAGAAATATCAATGAGAGAGAATTGATCAGCTGCCTCCTGCACTCCCCCTACTGGGATCGAGCCTGCAACCTGCAAATTGATCCATGACCTCTTGGTTCATAAGTTGACACTCAACTACTGAGCCACACTGGCCAGGCTCTTCTTTCTCTTTTCTACTGCTTTTGTTTCTAACCATTTTAACAACAATAACAATAAATTGATTGAATGTCTTATTTAGTAATTTTCAGTCTTTTCTATTTTCTAATAGTATAAGCATTTTAAACTATAGACTTCCAAGGACCACATTAACTAGAGCCTACAATTTTTAAAAATATATCTTTATTGATTTCAGAGAGGAAGGGAGAGGGAGAGAGAGATGGAAACATCAATGATGAGAGAGAATCACTGATCGGCTGCCTCCTACACGCCCCCCACTGGGGATTGAGCCCACAACCCAGGCATGTGCCCTTGACCGGAATCGAACCCGGGACCCTTCAGTTCGCAGGCCAGCTCTCTATCCACTGAGCCAAACCAGCTAGGGCTAGAGCCTACAATTTTTAAAGTCTTTCTTTTGTAAGTCCAATGTTTGGCCTTCCTCTTGGACAGTTCCTATAAATTTCTTTTTCTACTGTGAATGGACCATATTACCTTATTTTTTTGCATGTCTTATAATTTTTTCTTGAAAACTGCACATTCTGAATATTATAATGGAACAACTCTGAAAATTAAATTCTTTCCTCTTTCTAAAGTTTATTGATGCTGCTTGTTATTGTGTTATTATTCGCTTCTTGGTGACTTTTTAAAACTACTTTAAAAAATGCATTTTTTTTGCTCTGTTTGACCATTGAAGTCTGAGTTGTGTTTTTTTATGGCTGAATAATATTTCATTGTGAATGTATAGCTCAACAATTTTTATCCATTCAGTCTATGGACACTTAGGTTTTTTCTATTTCTTGGCTATTGTAAATCATGCTGCTATGAACATGGGGGTACAGATATCTTTTAGAATTATTGTTTTGGGTGTCCTCTGGGTATATTATCAGAAGTAGAATTGCTGGATCATATAGTAGTTCTATTTTTAATTTTTGAGGGTCCTCCATACTGTTAGTCATAGTGGCTGGCTGTACAGTTTATAGTTCCACAGTTCTACCAACATTGCACAAGGGTTCCCCTTTTTCCTCATCCTCACTATTACTTGCTATCCCTTGTCTTTTGATGATATGAGGTGATATTTTATTGCGATATTTTTTAGTAGAGCAAACCCTCCAGAAGTTTTATCAGATTACAAAGAGTACAGTGGCCAAGAGTATAGTGATGAGAGCCATCAATATTCCTGTGTTGTTTTTTAGTTACATTACTTCACTTGTTCAGATTGGTTGCCCTCTATGCCTGGTGCACAAGTGATCATCGCTCTTCACCATCACCCTGGAGATTCCCTTTGATTCTCTTCTTTGTTGGATCTTTATTTCTTGTACTTCATGATTTAGGATAAACCCTCATTTTTGTAGAGGATACCCTTCAGTAGTTTTCTGAAAGATTCATGGGAAATAAACTTTGAGACCTTGGATGTCTGAAAATATCTTTATTCTACTCTCACACTTGTTTGACAGTTTGGCTACAGACAGAATTCTAGTTTGGAAATTCTTTTCCTTCAGAAATTCAAAGACATTTTCCTATTGCTTTCTGCCTTCAGTTGAGAAATCTCAAACTGTTCTGATACAAAATATCTGAAACTGATCTTTTGTATATGATGTGTTTTTGTTTTTTGTTTTGTTTTGTTTTTCTCTCTCTGGACGTTTGTAAGCTTTTCTCTGTCTGTTATGTGCCAAATTTCATAATCATGTAGCTAGGCTGGTCCCAATGTTATCATCATTCTCAGCCCTTTAAATATGAAAACACACATCCTTCAATTTTATGAATTTTCTCCTATCCATTTTCTCAGATGTCTCTTTCTGAAACTTCTGTTATTTGAATATTTTCCTTCCTGGACTGATCTTCCAATTTTTTTTTTTTTTTTATCTTTTCTCTACTATTTACTTTTGTTGTTGTTGTTGTTGTTGCTTTTGGGGTTTTTTTGTTTGTGTCTGTCTTTAAGCTATACATTTTGGGATATTGCCACATTTTAATTTTCTGGCTTTTATTTTGATTTTTAAAATTTCTACTCTCCGGTTTTTAACTTCAAGAGCTCAGTTTTGTTCTTAGTTACTTAAGATTTTCTGTTTCCTCCAAATTCATTTTTTATGTTTGTTTATTTGTTTTTGTCTCTGACTTCTTCATGAAGAGGAATTTCTTTACCCATATAGTCAGCTATGTTGCTAGAAAAAGATCTAAAGATCTAAAGAAGGAATGTAAATATTTCTATTTTAGAAAGAACTTACTATATTCCTTCCTTACACCACCATAAAACATTTCATAGATTTAAAAAATTAGTAAAATTCTATTATAATGAAAAAAATGTACTATATAGAAAAATAATGTTTTAGGTAAACATGATTATAAAAAGAGGGAGAACAATTTACTAATTAACTTTCTCAAATATTGTTATTGGAAATTTCCAGCAGAGTCCAGAATTATGAAAGTGAGTGAGAGATTGTTCTAGCTAAATCCAATAGGAGTGTGTGTGTGTGTTTGTGTGTGAGCACACTGCGTGCACACACACGCACATGTGTGTGCTCTTAATTTTTCTGAATCTAATAATGCAATCAATATATAGTAAATTGAGTGGCAAGATTATTACTCAGAATTTTAAAAATATTTTATTTATTGATTTTAGAGACAGGGAGGAACAAAGAGAGAAATTTTGATTTGTTATTCCACTTATTTATGTATTCATTGGTTTATTCTTCTACATGCCCTGACCAGGGATCGAACTACAATTTTGACATATTGGGACGATGCTCTAACCAACTGACCTACCTCGCCAGGGCTCATTCAGAATTGAAGGAGAGATAAAGAGTTTTCCAGACAAGCCAAAGCTAAAGGAATTCATCACCACTAAACTGGCATTACAAGAAATGTTAAGGGGAATTCTTTAAGTGGAAAAGAAAAGGCCAAAATTAGAAGTAAGAAAATATATGAAAGAAAACAAATCTCACTAGTAAAGGTAAACAGAGTAAAGCTAGTATGAAAACAATTAAAAGGGCAATAAATACATACCAATTACTTTAAATGTAAATGGACTAAGTGCTCCATTCAAAAGACAAAAGGTGGTGGATTAATGGATTAAGATAACCCACAAAACTTTTTTTTTAATACAATTTCTTTCTTTTGAATATATTTTATTCATTTTTTTACAGAGAGGAAGGGAGAGGGATAGATAGTTAGAAACATCTATGAGAGAGAAACATCGATCATCTGCCTCCTGCACACCTCCTACTGGGGATATGCCCGCAACCCAGGTACATGCCCTTGACCGGAATCAAACCTGGGACCTTTCAGTCCACAGGCTGATACTCTATCCACTGAGCCAAACCAGTTAGGGCAACAGAACTCTTAAATACGCTGCCTACAAGGGACTCAATTCAGATTGAAAGACACACAGACAAAGTAAAGGGATGGGAAAAGATATTTAATGAAAATGGAAGCAAACAAACAAACAAGCTGGGGCAGCAATACTTATATCAGATAAATTAGCGTTTAAAACAAAAGCTATGCCCTGGCCAGTGTGCTTAGTGGTTAGTGTGTCAGTCCGTGTAGTGCAGGGTTGCAGGTTCGTTCCCTGGCCCTGTAGGAGGCAGCCAATTGATGTCTCTCTCATATCAATGTCTCTCTCATATTGATGTCTCTCTCTCTCTCTCTCTCGCTCTTCTCTCTCTCTCTCTCTCTCTCTCTCTCTTTCTCTTCTCCCCCCTTCAACTCTCCCCTCTCCCTCTTTTCCACTCTATAAAAAGCAGTGGAAAAATATCTTCTGGTGAGGATTTTTAAAACAAATAAACAAAGGCTATAACAAAGCACCCAGCAATTCCACTTCTGGGCATTTATCCAAAGAAAATGAAAACACTAAATCAAAAAGGTACATGCATCCTATGGTGGTTGCAGCATTATTTATAATAGCCATGACATGGAAGCAACCTGGGTGTTTATCGGTAGATGAAGGGATAAAAACAATATAGATAGATAGATAGATAGATAGACAGACAGACAAATAGATGTGTATACACACACATACACACACACACATACATACATACACAGTAGGTCCGCGGGTTATGTCAGAGATCCGTTACTATGGTGCGAAGTAACGTGATTTGTGCCATAAATCAGAACCCACCTACATAAGCGCCTACGTCACTCACGTGGAGCACATACACAGCAGTAATGAAGTGAAACAGTAAAAAAAAAAAAAAATTCAAAGAAAGATAACAATTCCTGACCTTTACTTGTGGTAAATAAATAATAAAAAACATAAAGCACATATGTACATATGTTGAAATGACGGAACTTTTTTTTTTTTTTTAAATAAATGGGACATGGCGACGTAACCACGAAACTACATACGTCGAGTCTGACATAACCCGAGGACTGCCTGTATACACATTCCTATCTAATAAAGAGGGAACATGCTAATTGACCATCACGCCCTCATGGCAGCACCCACAGCCAATAGGAGGAAATATGCTAATTGACTTCCATGCCCTCAAAGATGGCGGTGCCCACAGCCATAAGATGGCGGCGCCCAGTCCCCTCAGCCCCGCCAGGGTGGCAAGCGCATGGCACAGCCAGGCCCGCCCCCAGGCGGGTCCGGCCACTCTGCCTCCGAAGTCCCCCAGTTCCCTCAGCCCCCCAGCCACACATGGCCGGCCCTCGGATGTCGGCTACCCAGCTGCCCAGGGCTGTCCAAGGCTCAGGTAACCAGGGCCAGCCAAGGCTTGTGCTGCCGGCAGTGGCAGCAGCAGAGATGTGATGGGGGTGTCACCTTCCCCTGATCGCCGGATCACCTCCCGCCCCTGAGGGCTCCTGGACTGTGAGAGGGGGCAGGCCGGACTGAGGGACCCTGCTCCAGTGCATGAATTTTCATGCACCGGAACTCTAGTCCTATATAATAAAGAGGTAATATGCAAATTGACCGCCACACAATATGGCCGCCCTATGTGGTCACAAGATGGCCACCACAAGATGGCCGGCAGGGGAGGGTAGTTGTTGGCAATCAGGCCAGCAGGGGAGGGCAGTTAGGGGCAACCAGGCCGGCATGGAGGGCAGTTAGGCATGACTGGGCCAGCAGGGATGGGCAGTTGGGAGTGATCGGGCCTTCAGGGGAGGGCAGTTGGGGGCAGTCGGGCCAGCAGAGGAGCAGTTAGGCGTCGATCATGCTATCAGGGGAGTGTTTAGGGGGTGATCAGGCTGGCAGGCAGGCAGGCGAGCGGTTGGGAGCCAGCAGCCCCGGATTCTGAGAGGGATGTTCGACTGCCAGTTCCACAGGGATCGGGCGTAAACCGGCAGTCGGACATCCCCTGAGGGGTCCCAGATTGGAGAGGGTGCAGGCTTGGCTGAGGAACACCCCCCCACAACTCCCCCCCTCCTCCAGTGCACTAATTTCATTCACCGGGCCTCTAGTCCTATCTAATAAAAGAGTAATATGCAAATTGACCATCACACCAACACACAAGATGGCCGTCCCCATGTGGTCAAAGATGGCTGCCCTCATGTGGACACAAGATGGCCTCCACAAGATGGCCGGCAGGGAAGGGCAGTTGTGGGCGATCAGGCCAGCAGTGGGGGGGCAGTTGGGAGGGACCAGGCCTGTAAGGGAGGGCAGTTGGGGGGACCATGCCTGCAGGGGAGGGCAGTTGGGGGGGGGACCAGGCCTGCAGGGGAGGACAGTTGGGGGGGGACCAGGCCTGCAGGGGAGGACAGTTGGGGGGGTCCAGGCCTACAAAGGAGGGCAGTTGGGGGGGACCGGGCCTGCAGGAGAGGGCAGTTGGGGGGGACCCAGGCCTGCAGGGCAGGGCAGTTGGGGGGGATCCAGGCCTACAAAGGAGGGCAGTTGGGGGGGACCAGGCCTGCAGGGAAGGGCAGTTGGGGGGGTCCCGGCCTGCAAGGGAGGGCAGTTGGGAGTGACCAGGCCTGCAGGGGAGGACAGTGAGGAGCGACCAAGTTGGCAGTGGAGGGCAGTTAGGGGTAACCAGGCAGCCAGGGGAGGGGAGTTAGGGGCAATCAGGCTAGCAGGGGAGCAGTTAGGTGTTGATCAGGCTGGCAGGGGAGTGGTTTGGGGGTCATCAGGCTGGCAGGCAGAAGCAGTTAGGGGCAATCACGCAGGCAGGCAGGCAAGCAGTTGGGAGCCAGCAGTCCTGGATTATGAGAGGGATGTCTGACTGCCCGTTTAGACCCGATCCCACCAGGATCGGGCCTAAATGGGCAGTCAGACATCCCTCTAGGGGTCCCAGATTGGAAAGGGTGCAGGCTGGGCTGAGGGACACCCCCCCCCCCCCGTGCACGAATTTCGTGCACCTGGCCTCTAGTATATATATAATTGAATATTACTCAGCCATAAGAAAGAATGAAATCTTGCCATTTGCGACAACAGAGATGGAACTAGAGGGTATCATGCTAAGTGAAATAAGTCAAAAGAAAGACTAACACTATATTATTTCACTTACATTTAAATCTAAAAAAACTGAACAAACAAAACCAATAGACTCATAGATACAGAAAACAAACTGATAATTACCAGAGGATTGGATGGTGCTGGGCTTGGACCAAAAGGTGGAGGATTAAGAGGTACAAACTTATAAGTAAGACACAGGGATATTGAGTACAGCATAGGGAATACAGTCAATAATAACTTTGCATGCTGACAGATAGTTACTAAACTTCTTGTGGTGATCACTTCTTAAGGTATATAAAAGTTGAATCACTATGTTGTACACCTGAAACTAATATAATGTTGTATGTCAATTATACTTTAATTAAAAAGAGTTTTACATTCCAGAATGAAGAGGGTGGGGGGGAAGAAATACACAGTAAATTGAGAAACAGAAACCCAAAATAGAGGTTAACCTTGTTCCTCTCTTTAGACAATAGATTGCTTTGGCCTCAGTTATAACAGTTGTATACTATCATTGGTTTCTGATATTCTTAAAAGGTGCTGTAATAAGTAATGTCTGTCTCTTTATTGCTAAACAGAGAGGATGATTTCATTCTGTTTCTGGGTAATTGTTTCCCATGGAAACACTAGTCCTAGCCCCAGAGTAGTTTTGCAGTGCCTGACATGGTTTCTTCTGAGAAGAATGTGTTAGGCAGCAGTATATAGTTATATACTGAAATGCATCTTCGACAAAGGAGTAAGAAATCATTATGTAAAATGTTTACTTTTCATTTATCTGCATGTCACAGTAGACTTGTAATAAGTTCAACAAAAAATTTATGTACCTTCTGAACAGAATAAGATGGTTATAAAAGAAATATAGTAGGTTCAGGTAAGTGAACCTGATGAAATATTAGAGATCTCATCCATCAACTGAAGAAATTGGTTTAGATAAGCCCAACTTTGCTCAAGAAACTTAATCTCTGCCTTGGAGAGCAGCCTTTAGTACAGGGAGAGTGGGAGGGGTATAGTCACTGAGTAGGATAATGTACTTAAAAGAAATTATGACACTGTATATTCATATGAAAGTCATTGTAATTCTAATTATCCAGTCCATTCAGGATGCTGGATAGCTTTTTATGATTATAAGCACTCCTAGAAAGACAACTATGAGGTAATAAGCATACAAAGCTATTGGGTACCCAGGGTGCATAGACTAGGTAAAATAAATGATATCAGAATACATCAGCTTGTCTTCAATTTTCTTTGTACACAATTGCAATAAAATTTGATGTACATTGCAGGGTGATGTACATAGGAGGTTCCTTAGTGGCTAACGATTTGCATAATGATTTCCCTTTTATCAGAGAGTTAACACAGCTCTGGTTTCTGCATTTAGAATCATCTTGTTACAGCCTTCAGTCTGTTTAACTTATGTGTCTATCTGTATATATACCTTAATCACTTGAGATGTGTGTATTTTATTATCTCTGAAGATGGTGTTTATATCACATAGGTTGTGGGGAAGTTCTGGCATTGAGGATAAATTTTCCTTCCCTTAATTTTATTCCTATTTCTCCTCAATCCCCTGTTTCATTCCACATTAACAAATATTACCAAAAATTTCTTCATCCTTGGAATTCCCTTCAACATTATTTATAGAGACAGGTCCCTATTTAGTCAGCTCTTAGCCAAACTATATGTACTAGTACTTAACTTCTAAAGTCTTTTCTGCTAGAATCATTCTGTCTAAGCTTTACTTCACATGTGTTGCTCTCCCTGAATTTTATTTACTTTGTATTACATCTTTTTAAAAATTCTTTATTCTTTATTGTATTACATATAGTATTACATATGTCTCCTTTTTCTGCTATTGACCTCTCCCCGGCCACCCCCCACCCCCCCAACAGCACATGCCCTCACCCCCCCCCCCCCCAGTGTCTGTGTCCATTGGATGTGCTTATATGCATGCATACAAGTTCTTTGGTTAATCTCTTCCCCCCCAACCACCCCCCGCCCCCCGCCCCCTGCCTTCCCTCTGAAGTATGACGTTCTATTCGATGCTTCTCTGTCTCTGGATCTATTTTTGTTCATCAGTTTATGTTGTTCATTATATTCCACAAATGAGTGAGATCATGTGATATTTATCTTTTTCCAACTGGCTTATTTCACTTAGCATAATGCTCTCCAGGAGCATTTATGCTATTGCAAGTGGTAAGAGTTCTTTACAGCAGCGTAGTCTTCCATTGTGTAGATGCACCACAATTTTTTAATTCCACTCATCTGCTGATGGGCACTTAAGCTGTTTCCAGATCTTAGCTATTGTAAAGTGTGCTGCTATGAACATAAGGGTGCATATATCCTTTCTGATTGGTGTTTCTGATTTCTTGGGATATATTCTTAAAACTGGGATTATTGGCTCAAATGGGAGTTCCATTTTTAATTTTTTAAGGAAACTTCATACTGTTCTCCACAGTGGCTGCACCAGTCTGCATTCCCACCAGTAGTGAAGGAGGGTTCCTTTTTCTCCGCATCCTCACCAGCACTTGTCGTTTGTTGATTTGTTAATGATAGCTATTCCGACAGGTGTGAGATGGTATCTCATTGTCGTTTTGATTTGCATCTCTCGGATGATTAGTGACTTTGAGCATGTTTTCATATGTCTCTTGGCCTTCTGTATGTCCACTTTTGAAGTGTATATTTAGGTCCTTTGCCCATTTTTTGATTGGGATGTTTATTTTCCTTTTGTTAAGATGTATGAGTTCCCTATAAATTTTGGAGATTAGGCCCTTAACAGATATAACATAGGCAAAAATGTTCTCCCATGCAGTGGGCTCTCGTTGTTTGGTTGATGGTTTCTTTTGCTGTGCAGAAGCAAAAGATGTAGTCCCATTTGTTTATTTTCTCCTTAGTTTCCATTGCCTTAAGAGCTGTATTGGTAAAGATATTGCTATGACATATGTCTGATATTTTGCTGCCTATGGATTCTTCTAAGATTTTTATGGTTTCCCATCTTATGTTTAAATCCTTTATCCATTTTGAGTTTATTTTTGTGTATGGTGTAAGTTGATAGTCTAGTTTTATTTTTTGGCATGTATCTGTCCAATTTTCTCAACACCATTTATTGAAGAGACTGTCTTGACTCTATTGTATTCTCTTGCCTCTTTTGTCAGATATTAATTGAGCATAATGGCTTGGGTTGATTTCTGGGTTCTCTGTTCTGTTCCATTGGTCTATATGTCTGTTCTTGTGCCAGTACCAGGCAGTTTTGAGAACAGTGGCTTTGTAGTATAGCTTGATATCTGGTATTTTGATCCTTCCTTCCAACTTTGTTCTTCTTTCTCAAGATTGCTGTGGCTATTCTGGGACTTTTTAAATTCCATATGAATTTTTGGAGAGTTTGTTCTAGGTCTGTGAAATATGCCATTCGTATTTTAATGGGGATTGCATTAAATCTATAGATTGCTTTGGGTAGTATGGACATTTTAATGATGTTGATTCTACCAATCCATGAATACGGTATATTCTTCCATTTGTTTATGTCTTCCTCTACCTCTTTTTCAATGTCCTGTAGTTTTCCGAGTACAGGTCTTTTACCTCCTTAGTTAAGTTTATTCCTAGGTATCTTCAATTTTTTGGTGCAATGGTAAATGGGATTTTTTGTTTGTTTCTCTTTCTGTGCATTCATTATTGGTATATAAAAAAGCCATAGATTTCAGGGTGTTAATTTTGCATCCTGCTATATTGCAGAATTCATTTATTAAATCTAGTAGTTCTTTTTATGGAGTCTTTAGGGTTTTTTATGTACAATATATCATCTGCAAATAATGACAGTTTTACTTCTTCTTTTTCAATTTTGATTCCTTTTATTTCTTCTTCTTGTCTGATCGCTATGGCTAGGACTTACAGTACTGTGTAGAACAGGAGTGGTGAGAATGGGCATCCATGTCTTGTTCCTGTTAGGGAAAATGGTTTTAGTGTTTGCCCATTGTGTATGTCGGCTATAGGTTTGTCATATAAGGCTTTTATTATGTTGAGGTATGATCCCTCTATTCCTACTTTGCTGTGTGTTGGATTTTGTCAAATGCTTTTTCTGTATCAGTTGATATGATTATGTGATTTTTATTTCTCAATTTGTTTATGTAATCTATCATGTTTATTGATTTGTGGATATTGTACCATCCTTGCATTCCCGGAATAAATCCCACTTGGTCATGGTGTATCTTTCTAATATAATGCAGAATCTGATTTGTAACTATTTTCTCTCTTTTCCGCGTCCAGTGCAGCTAGAGAGCAGGTCCAATTCCTGAGTAGAGGTGGTTGGGAATTGAGAAATAAAAGAAAGAGACAAGACACAGAGATAGAAAGAAAAGCTGGGGCTGGGTGGACCGCTGCCCTCTTCTGATGGAGAGACAGTGACCCAGAGCTGATGCAGCATGTTTATTTTATACCCCCAAATACCAGGAAGTTTCACCAAAAGGTCAAGACAAAAGGAGATTATTTGCATTCTTGAGTAGGCCCTGAGCATTCCTGGTGCTAGGCTGGATTTAGATATCAAAACCCACTTCCCCACACCATGGGCTGAAATGAAGGTCAAGCTGACAACACCCTTGCCCTTTTGGCAAGGCGTGTTCCCAGGGCGTGGCTTTGTCGATGCCACTGGGTTCAGCTGACAATAATTAAAGAATGTCCATGTGCCTTCCCAGGGGGCCCTCTACACTGATTTGCTAGAATTTTGTTAAGGATTTTAGCATCTATGTTCATCAGAGATACTGGCCTGTAATTCTCTTTCTTTGTACTGTCTTTATATGGTTTTGAGATTAGGGTAATGCTGGCTTCATAGAAAGAGCTTGTAAGTGTTCCTCCCTCTTGAATTTTTTGAAATAATCTGAGGAGGATAGGTTTTAGTTCTTCTTTGAATGTTTGGTAAAACTCTACTGTGAAGTGCTCTGGCCCAGGGCTTTTGTTTGCTGGAAGGTTTTTGGTTACTGCTTCAATTTCCTCCATAGTTATCGGCATATTCAGATTTTTGGATTCTTCCTGGTTGAATTTTGGAAGGTCATATTTTTCTAGGAATATATCCATTTCTTCTAGGTTGACCAATTTGTTGGAATAGAGTTGTTCATAGCATTTTTTTTTTTACAACCTTTTGTATTTCCTGGGGTCTGATGTTATTTTGCCTCTTTCGTTTGATTTTGTTTATTAGGGTTCTCTCTCTTTGCTTCTTGGTGAGCCTGGCTAGAGGTTCATCAATCTTGTTTATCTTTTTAAAGATCCAGCTCTTGCTTTTATTGATCTCTTGTATTATTTTTTTAGTCTCTATGTCATATTTCCTCTCTGATCTTTATTATTATCTTCTTTCTCCTCACTCTGGGCTTTCCTTGTTGCTCTCTTTCTAATTCTTTAAGTTGTAGAGTTAGATAATTTATTAGCAGTTTTTCTTTTTTTCATTTTTGAGGTAGGCCTTGTAATGCTATGAACTTCCCTCTCAGGACTGCTTTCACTGTGTCCCATAGATTTTGGATTGTTGTGTTTTCATTATCATTTGTGTCCAGGATGTTTTTTATTTCTTCTTTGATCTCTTTGGTAACCCAATCATTTTTTAGTAACATGCTATTTATTTAGCCTCCCAGTGTTTGAATTTTTAAATTTTTATTGTAGTTTATTTCTAATATTATGCCATTGTGATCTGAGAAGATGCTTAATATGATTTCAGTCTTCCTCATTTTGAAGAGACTTTGCCTGTGTCCCAATATGTGGCTTATCTTTGAAAATGTCCCATGTGCACTTGAGAAGACTGTATATTCTGTAGCTTTGGGGTGAAATGTTCTGAAGATGTCAATTAAGTCCATCTGATCTAGGGAGTTGTTTAGGATTGCTGTTTCTCTGCTGATTTTTTGTCTACAGGATTTATCAATGGAGTCAATGGTGTCAATTTATCAGTGGTGTCAATGGAGTATTAAAGTCCCCTACTATGATTGTACTGCTGTTGATCTCTCCCTTGATATCTTCCAGAAGTTTTTTTATGTATTTGGGTGCATCTACATTGGGTGTATATATGTTTACCAGAGTTATATTCTCTTATTGTATTGATCCCTTTAGTATTATGAAGTGGCCTTCCTTATCTCTTGTTATGGACTTCACTTTGAGGTCTATTTTGTCAGACATAAGTATTGCTACCCCAGCTTTTTTTTTTTTTCATTTTCATTTGCCTGAAAAATATTTTTCTATCCCTTCACTTTCAATCTGTGTGAGTCCTTTGCTCTGAGGTTGGTGTCTTGTAGACAGCATTTATATGACTCATGGTTGCTTATCCATTTAGCTACTCTGTGTCTTTTGATTGGAGCATTTTGTCCATTTACATTTAAGGTTATTATTGATAGGTACTTGTTTGTAGCCATTTTTATTCTTTCTGCCTGTGTTCCTTCTTCCTTTTCTATTTCTTCTTTTTACAACAGTCTCTTTAGCATTTCTTGCATTGCTGGCTTGGTAGTGATAATCTCCCTTAGCCTTTTTTTTTTTTTTTTTTTTTTTTATGCCTGTGAAGCTCCTGATCTCCCCTTCAATTTTGAATGATAGCCTTGCTGGATAGAGTATTCTTGGATTCAGTCCCTTTCTTTGCATTACTTTGTATCCTTCATTCTATTCCCTTCTGGCCTAATGTGTTTCTATTGAAAAATCATTTGATAATATAATGGGAGATCCTTTGTAGTTAACTATCTGTCTCTCTTGCAGCCTTTAAGATTCTCTCTTTGTTGTTAACATTTGCCATTGTAATTATGACATGTCTTGGTGTGGGTCTTTTGGGGTTCATCTTGTTTGGGACTCTCTGTGCTTGTGTTACTTTTATCTTCTCCAAGTCAGGGAAGTTTTCTGTCATTTCTTCAAATAGGTTTTCTAATCCTTGTTCTTCTTCTTGTCCTTCTGGCACCCCTATTATATGTATGTTACTTTGTTTCATGTTGTCCCAAAGCTCTCTTAGGCTCTCCTCTTTCTTTCTAATTTTTTTCTTCAATTGCTGTTCATATTGGGTGTGTTTGTCTGCCCTGTCTTCTAACTCACTAATTTTATCTTCCGCTTCTTCTCTTATACTGTTGAAACCTTCCATTGTGTGTTTTTATTGTAGCTATATCACTCTTGATTTCCTCTTGATTCTTACATATGTTTTTGATTTTCTCATCCAGATGGTTTAGGAACTGTATGACCCTTACTTTGAATTCTTTTTTTGACATATTACATGCATCTGTTTCATTTAATTCCTTTTCTGGCTATTCTTCCTTTTATTTCCTTTGGGGGTTGTTACTTTGTCTCTCTATTTTTGCTATCACAGAAGGGTTCAGGCGCCGAGTCGCCTCAACCTGTGGCTGAAGTGGAGGGCTTGGTGAGAGGGTCACGCACCCCAAGAGTCACTGGAGAGCCCAAGCACTGGGACACACAGGGCCCCTGGCCAAAGAGGTGGGTTGGCAGGAGGGTTGCACACCTGAGTCACTGGAGTGCCCAGGCACTGGGATGCGTGGGGCCTGTGGCCACAGCAACAGGTCAGCGGGAGGGTCGCACATTCTGGGACTCACAGGAGCTTGTGGGTGGTGAGGCTGAAGTCCCAGTGTCTGTGGGTCTGCAGCTGAGGTAGCAGGTCTTTGGCCAGAGTGGCTGTAGGGTCCGGTATGGTGTCTGAGGCCAGTCTGGGTGGTGGAGAGGCTGAGCTCCTAGTCACAGTAGCTCTCCCTTCAAGATGGCGTGGTTTCTGTTCCAGAGCCGGCTGTCTCAGGTGTGCTCGCAGTGGTAGCAGGGGCTCCCTGTCTAGGAAAGCCCAGTCTTCTGGCCCCCGAGACTCCTGCAGTCCTGCAGGATCTAACTGCCCCTTACCCCCCCCCCCTCTCTTCTCTCTCTCTCTCTCTCTCTCTCTCTCTCACACACACACACACACACACACACACACACACACACCCCACATACGTCCACACACTCCCCTTTCTCTCCCTTACTCACACACTCTCTCTCACTGCCATCCTGCCATCTGCCATCTTGACTCCTGTCCATTTTACTTTTTTTTAAGGAACTTTCCTTTGTGGCCTCCCATACTCATTAAGCATCAAAGGATAATATGGAGTTAGTTTTCTGCCCCTAAATCGTGGGTATGTTTTCTGGTTGTATTGAATGACACCTACACGATTGCAGACTTGGCTTTATTGTCCTGTCATAGTTACCCCTATACAGTTTTTCTGGTTGGCTCAAGGTTAATTGCTTTGGGAGAATTTCAGCTAAGTCCAGATTCACATTTTTACTAATAAACTGATGTTTGAAACATACTACTTTTATTTACTGGAACTGCTTATTGTTTGTTTTTGTGTGTCTATCCTAGCAACTCAAGCAAGGTTGAATTTTCCAACTCCGACTTGCCCTTACCCACAGACCTTGTCTTTTTGAAGAAATCTGTTCAATAATTCTAATGGTTAAATTCCTTCTGAGCAAGAAAAGGTTTGATATTGTAGTTAGAGTTCAAATATCTGGTAACCCTTCATGCTGTAGTTAGCAGTGTTAGACAACAGTCTGGAAGATGATGTGCCAAGCCTTGGCTCTCTGATTTCAGGTGCTTGCTTACTCCCATCCTCTCTAGTTATTGGTCACAGTGATTAGCTTAGAACTTGTCTAGAAAATTGTAAGCACTTTCAGGGCACAGTCTTTCTAACCTACACTAAAACTTTTTAATGCCAATACCTGGCACAATAGTTTGCATCTTACGATTTCTCAGTAAATACTTGATGCTAATAAAAAGCAGGATAGGTAACTCAGCTCTGTTCGAATAAGCCTTTTCACAGTTCCTGTTGAACATGATTTTGACCAAATTTATATTTTATTATTATACTAGAGGCTGGGTGCACGAAATTCGTGCACTGGAGGGGTTGTCCCTCAGCCCAGCCTGTACCCTCTCGTAATCTTGGACCCCTCGGGGGATGTAGCAGTGCGTCAAGTGGCAGGCAGCCAGGGAGGAGCCAGAACTGGAGCTGGGCACTGCGCCACTCATGCTCATCCCGGCCTGCTGTGCCTGCTGCCGCCACTCTGTAGTGCTGCCGTGGAGTCAGGAGAGGCTCCCGCTGCTGCAGTTGTGCTCGCCAGCCATGAGACTGGCTTTTGGCTGAGCTGTGATTCTGCTGTGGGAGCTCACTGACCACCAGAGGGCAGCTCCTGCCTTGAGCGTCTGCCCCCTAGTGGTCAGTGAGCATCATAGCTACTGGTCGACCCGTCATTCCAGTCATTCGTTGTAACAGTTGCTGAGACTTTTTTATATATATAGATTGATTGTCTGTGTTTGGCATTTTGAGAAAGAGCTCGGTGGACAACTCAACAACAGCATTTCTTCCACTAACTTTCCTGCTATTCATCTAGTCCTGGCACCTCTCCCCTCCTGACTGCTCCTTCAGTGCTGGTTTTATCAAGGGACTTAGAATTCCACAGTTGGGAAGAATATTGAGACATTATTCAGTCTGTGGCCCGGCCTTAAAGACAAGAGCATAGAAACGTCTTTCTATGTAAGCCTCTTTCCCCTCAGATTTCTAGAGTGAGGCTATCACATTTCAGCTCTCCTGGAGACTGATGGCCTGGGTTTTTTTTAACCGTGTTTTCCAAAGATCACTAAAAGGTTGCTGCTAACTCTAAGTCCCTTTCCTTGTCACTACCATCAGGGGAAAAGCCAATGACACTTTTCTAAGTCACAGTAGGTGTGTCCATAGGTCTATCAGTGCTTTCAAAGCCACGTAAAAGGTATTGATTTCATGCTGATTTCTATGTAGGGTTAGTTCTCTCTGTAGGTGTGTGTGTGTGTGTGTGTGTGTGTGTGTGTGTGTGTGTGTGTTTTGGAGGGTGTAGCTGCATGTACACATAACTTCTCAAATAATCTGTCTTTAAAACAATTTGTTTTAAAACATTTCATTAATTAGTTCATTCTGATAATTTTGCTAAAAATGAGAACTCTCACGGAGACAATTCTTTTATTAGGATTCAATAAGTCAAAATAATTTATTAGATTTTCAAATATAATTTACTAGAGGCCCAGTGCATGAAATTTGTGCATGGTGGGGGGGGGTTCCCTCAGCCCAGCCTGCACCCTCTCCAATCCAGGACCCTTGGGGGATGTCCGACTGCCGGTTGAGGCCCGATCCCAGGGATCAGGCCTCAACCAGCAGTCGGACATCCCTCTCACAATCCTGGATGGCTGCCTCCTAATCGCTCACCTGCCTGCCTGCCTGGTCACCCCTAACTGCCCCCCCTTCCGGCCTGGTTGCCCCTCACTGCCTCTGTGTGACGGCCTCATCGACCCTAACTGCCCCCCCACCCCTGCCGGCCTGGTCACCCCCAACAGCCCCCCAGCCACCGGCCTAGTCACCCCTCACTGCCCCCTCTGCCAGACTAATTGCCCCCAACTGTCCCCCCATGCTGGCCTGGTCGCTCACACAGCCTGCTGTTCAGTCATTTGGTTGTCCCTCACTAACCCCCCTGCCGGCCTGGTAGTAGGCAGCCATCTTCTGAGGGTGTGACAGTTAATTTGCATATTACCTCTTTATTATATAGGATTAGATTTTTAAATAATGATATTTATAATATAGGCATTTCTAAGTATCAATAAATCTAGGTCTGAAGTTTATAGAATATACCTTTTCTATGCTATTCCCTCTTACCCTTATTCAGTTTGGCTGTTGATATCTAAAAAGCTTCTTTTTCACAAAGCTGCGAGGCCTCGAAGCAGAGTTAAATGTCACTTACCTTGATATCTATATATTCCTATTCCACTTTTGATTTAAACCTGAATGTTAAACCAATATTAACAAGATTGTGTGTACCTCCCAATGCTAAATATAGCAGAATGCTTTCCTAAAGTACATATTTTGTGGTCTCATTAAAAAGGAAACTATCACAATATTTCCTGCAACACAAATTGGTGTGTTTTTTTTACTAATGGTGTGGGAAGTATAAATATGACTTAATCATGATTCCTATATTCAGTGAACTTAAAACCTACTAAGCAAAGTCCAAAGCTTAATCAGAAATTTTTCTGAATTCTAGATTATCCTATATAATAAAAGGCTAATATGCAAATCGATTGAATGGCAGAACAACCGGTCACTATGACACCCACTGACCACTAGGGGGCAGATACTCAATGCAGAAGCTGCCCTCTGGTGGTCAGTGCGCTCCCACAGGGGGAGTGCTGCTCAGCCAGAAGCTGGGCTCACAGCTGGCGAGCCCAGCAGCGGTGGTGGGAGCCTCTCCCGCCTCTGTGGCAGCGCTAAGGACCCCTCGGGGAATGTCCACATTCCGGCTTAGGCCCACTCCCTGTGGGGGTGCGGGCCTAAGCCGGCAGGCAGACATTCCCGGAGGGGTCCTGGACTGTGAGAGGACGCAGGCTGGGCTGAGGGGACTCCACCCCCACCCCCAGTGCACAAATGTCATGCACCAGGCCTCTAGTTTTCAGTGATGTCCAGGGAATCTCTGGAAACAGCAAAATGATTCATTTCACCGTTGATCTCTTGTGGCTGTGTAGCCTTCTGAGGAAAGTAGCCAGCAAGGACCAACACTGGGGTCCTTGTCAAATGCTAGCTCCTAAATTATTGATGCTGATTACCTCACAGCCACTGGCCCTAAAGCTGCAGAAAAAGCTCATAGAAGGATCTAATTCTACCCCTTCTCAAGAGATAAAGTAATGCACACACACACACATGCAGGGCTCACAGAAACCTAGAGGGGGTGTTGGAGAAAGACATGGAGAGAGAAGTCGGGGAGGAAGTCCAGCTTAGGGTTTTCAAAGGATCAGAAAGATCTTTGATGGACTTGTTTTATGCCAAGTGTGAGATGCTTTTGGTAGAGGGGGAGGCATTTGGATGCATCATAAGTACGAAGTGGTAGAAATCGTGTCAGATTTGGGGAAATAAATGGTTGGAAGGAAGACTACAGAGAGGCTCATGTATCTGAGTGGAGGGTAGAGGGAAAGCAAGGGAGTCGGATTAGACTTATCTATCAGAGTGATCACATTGTCATATCTAATCATTATGTTGTACATCTGAAACTAATATAATATTGTATGCCAACATAATTAAATATAATTTTAAAAAGAAAGTAAAAGCCAGGGAGTCAGAACAGCCCTTCTAAGACTTCCCAGCACCAGACGGGTGGCCCATGGGCTCAATGTTGAGATGCCAAGAATGTACCTGCCAAAAAGGGAAGATAAACAGAAAATGATAAATTTGTTTTTCCTGAAAATATGAATAAAAGGGGCTTTAACCTGTTCTGCCTCATACTTTAAAGTGTTCTTCTTCTTTTTTTTTAAGGATCTGTAGATTGATGAAGTAGGATTTTATTTTCACTGCTATTTCACTATGTGTGATTTTTTAGAAAATGGGTTATGTCAGTCCACACCAAGCCACTAAACCCCAGCTCACCATTGCAGAAATCGCCTGAGAAAGTGACAAATTAGTGTAGCTCATCATACTGTAGTTAGGTTTGAAGTCTTTTAATAATGAGCCTGACTCCATGTGGGAAGACAATAAACTGGCAGTTTTTACAAAGATAGAATTTCCCAGGGATTTTGGATATATTTAAATTTTAATCACTTTATAGATTTTGGGTTGTGAATGAGCTGAAGATATGGTTAAAATTTCATCACTCCAGGCCCAGAGACACTTGTGACTGATGGCCCAGGAGATGGGGGTGGAGTAGAATGGGGTGGACATCTAAGGGAACCTACTTCTTTTACATTGAGTTGTCATGATTTGTTGTTGTTAGTCTGTGGATAAAATTGTCTTTTGTTTTCTTTGAATAAATCTCCCCTTCATTTTATAAAAATTATAAATAAACATGAGGCTATAAAAGGTATAAGAATTTGAAATTTCTATTAATTTTTCCCATTGTAAGCACAGCTTAGATACTGTGTAATAGTTTGGAGACAGGAAAGGACATCAACTACATCATACTTACTGGATTCACTGTGGATGCATGCCACATTTTGTGAGCTAACCTTGTTTACATTATTTTCAGTGTGCTGGTGTGCAGATTACAGAAAGATTGGGAAGCTGAGAGATTTATTATTTACAGAAGGTGGACAGTAGAGTCTATTGCTTTAGGAAAACACACAGCTCAGAGCTGCAGCCTGTCCAACATTAATGAATCATGGCGATGGCAGTGACCTTGAGAAGTCATCCATCTCACTCCGTGCCTCAGCACAGGTCTGTGTTTCACAAGCACCTCTGGGCAGAGTGAGCCTGTCTGTCGTGCTGGGAGAGATCCTGGGAAGGAGGGCCCATAGTCTCCTTGGTCCTGGCAGTGTTCATCGGGTAATCCTGAGTGGTGTTAGCATCCATCACAAGCAACTGGGCTGTTTTTATTAATTGCTGCCTGATTATTGGAACCCTTTCAGAGTTTAAATTTCTCTGTCTTTTGAACAGAAAACCAAAGTTAAACTCTAACAAAATAAAAGGTCTCATGGGTGCTCAATACACAGAATGGTAAATTGTCCCAGGCGGACTGGATCGCCTTTCGGTGAACTAATACTGTTGAGAGCCATTAAAGCAGTGAGGGGGCTGCCAAGTACTCACATCCTAGACTCATCAGCTTGTGTGGTGTTTTTTTTGTTTGTTTGTTTTTGCTGACCACTCAGTCAGCAAGAGCAATGCAATAAGTCCTGGATGATAAACATGATTCTGTTGCAGAGACAAAATGGATCACAGCAGAGAAGAAAAAATGTTTTAGATGAGAAAATAAATGCCAGGAGCAAGGTCCTTTTAAATTAGAGCAAGTCCTGTCAGATCCAACAGTCTCATTTCCCATATGGAAACTCGGGCAGGGAGGAGGGTATTTAAAATATGTCCCACACTAGGTCCTTAAACTCACATACCTGCAAGTCTGCACAACATTGAGAGGGAAACCCTTGACTCTGTGGCACAGTAAGGGCAGATTTCAGTACTTGCTTAATAGAGTACAGACATTTGTTGCAATGAAATGAGATCTGCTGTTAGTGTGAATTTATTGTACTGCTATAGCATCTTTTTTATTTCCTATAAAATACAATCTGATTTTAAAATAACTGGTTCTATGACACTTACAAGGTTGAATCTGATGGGATGTCCATTGGAGAGGAATAACCCTGTAAATAATTTATGCCTTTTGTCCCTTGTGTGTGTATTCTCTTAGACCTATAGTAATTAGTAATAAGTTCTGCTGTAAACTAGGGAGTTAAAGTACCAGAAAGTCATGTAGGTTAGTGGGTTCTATTGATTCTGTATAATAATTCTCTAGTAGCGATTATGGGAAAGAAGCCAGTGTTTTTCCAAGTCTGATTAATAGCTGATTTAATTCATAAGCCTTAAAGCCCAAAGCAAAGATTCATTTGTTTCCAATTCTGTTTTATGTTTTTTGGAGCATTGAAGCTTGGCTAGTTTATTTAAATCAGGTACATTTATGACTTTTAATATGATTGTCCTTCCATTTACACAGAAAGTAATATATTATATTCAAAGAGGCAGGATGAGTGAGTGGTACTGGCCATGAAACAAACGAAGGCGATTTGGGTTCCATACTGGATGTCAGTTCTCTACTAATGCTGACATAATCAAGCCCCTTATATTGCAAGGAGAAGAAACCACTCAGACTGACTGGGGTGTCATAATCAGGATACAAGGATAGCTGATGGAACCAAGGAAGGAATGTGGTTAGGCCTCACTGCAGACCAGAAAAGGGACCAGGGAGTGGTCACGAGCTAGGGTTATTTTGGTTATTTTGGACAGTCTTCTGTCTCTCACCACTGCTCCTGCCTGCAGACTGACTTTCTCTTCTTTAGTGAGAAATATGTGGCCACCCATGGCTGCCTTCATTTCAGATTTGTATTACTTTCCAATTCAAGAAATGCCAACCAACCAGCTAGAATCCTGAGTCCTAATCCCAAATTCCTGGAAATAGAATCTGATTGGCCCGGCATTCTCTGGGAGCTATAGAGCTGTGGCCAAAAGGACAGGGTTGTCCCGCACCAGAAGGGCACGAGGACTAAAGACAGTTCTTGTTATTTCTCCTCCCTTCCATACCTCTCTTCTTCTGTGAAGTTTGAGAGCAATTACTTCACAAGGTACAGAAGGGAGAAAAGACACAGAAGATGTTTCAGGCACAGGACCTAGCAGGAGCATGAAGCTGCACAATGTGCCAAGTGATCTATAAGTTGAGCATCCGGTGGGGAGTGGGAATGGCCTGAGAATGAGACTTGAGGAGCAAGTGATTTGGAGACTCTGATAGAAATCTAGGGCCTTATTGTGAAAGCCATTTGTCTGTCTCCCCCACCCCAGGGGGGAAAGTTGGTCCTTGAAGAATTTTAAACAAAACCTGACAGATTTTGCATTCTCAGAAGCTTACTTGGGCAGCTGTTTGAAGAATGGATTGGATGGATAAGGGCAAGAGTAGAGGCAGAGACTTTGTTTGAGTGGACGTCTCAGATGGGAGATAAGGTCTGAGCTAGGGCAGGGGGTGAAAGGGAGGGATGCTTTGAGAAACATGGAAGAGGTACAGTAGGCAAGACTTGTATATTGAATGGCTGTGAGGCCAGGAGAAAGGAATCAGAGGAATCCAAATGTCTACCTTGGAAGCTGGGAAGAAAGGGTGGCATGAATGAGTTGGGATCTAGAAGCAGGTTTGAGTGGACGATGATGAGTTCAGAATTGGATAATTGAGTTTAAAGTATCTGTGGAGCATCTAAGATATTTGTAGCAGCCTAAGCATCTGAACCTGAAACTTGGAGGTCAGTGCTCAGATTATGAATTGGGATTCAAGAATCCTCAGATGGTAGTTAGAGGTATGAGAATATATCGCAGTCACCCCCAGGAAAGCATGCAGAGCAGGACGCTCAGCCTCGAGTCCATGGATGGGCTCCAGAGGTTCCTATGAATGCCCTGATTGTGTATAAAATTGTGTACATATGTACTAGTGGAGGAGGGTGGTTAGGAAAGGATTCATAGCTTTAATCAGATTCTCTAAGGGGTTTATGAATCAAAAAATGTTTAAGGACTTCGGTGTAGAGCATGCATTCTGAAAGGGGGCAATGTTTTTTTCATGTATAAAGTGTAGATATACATACGGTACATAAACAGATATACTATATATCTGTGGTATTAAAGTTTCATGGGGGCAGTTAGAAAGAAAATGTCTTAAAAAGCTCCTTAGGGGAGTGATATGGAGAAAAGGGTGTAAGACACTGGTGGTGGAGTAAGAGGAGCAGTGGGTTCTCATCTATTTTATTATTAGTGTTGAAAAGCTGAGGACACAAAGAATCTATGGTTTCTGCTGGCAGCAATAATGCTGGACCACACCTTTGCCTACTTCCTGTAATCACATCACCACCACCACACTTACCCAGTGTATACCTTCTGAAAAGTTCTGTTACAGTGAACTAAGATTAGTAAGGTACAGGGAATAAAAGGAAAAACTGCATTTTTTGGAAAGGGGTCTTTTTGCCATTTCTGGTGCAAGTACATAGTCACTGTTAAGACTATAGAGAGTTAGGAAGACAGTTTAAAACCAGCTCTACATTAATGGATATGTCTACTTACCCTGTCTGCTGACTGAGAAAGAGCACCATTTGTGGTCTGGGGATGCTAGAAGCTTTCAAGAATTATTCTCCCTTGGGTATTTTCTCTACCTCTTCTTCTATAGCTAATAATTTTCTCCACTGAGTGTCCTTTGAGGCCTCCTGTGTACATGACACCAGATTTACATGTTGAGTAGCTTTACAGAATTCAAAGAGGACCTAGTACCCTCTTTGAGGAGCTTCTCTCCCTGCCTCCCCACAAAAGCAGCAGTTCATTTCAGAGGCAAGTCATTGCTGCGGTGTAGTCATCAGGAATCATGCTCCGAGTCCCTTCTCAAGAAAACCTAAGTCACTAAATATCTAGAGGCCGCCACTTCACTGTGCAATATATTATGTATGACTAATCTTAATTATTTTATATGTTGCTTATGAAAAAAAGATGTTCGAATTAACCAAATTTTCCTAATATTTCCATTCTTTTATTTTAATGTAAATTATTGGCCACCCTTGGGGCAAGAGCTGAGAGCAGCAAGTTTTGGAAGGGGAAAGCAGGATCAGCAGGTTTCTGGCCACTGTGATTCATTAAATCAGAAATAGTTTATCTGCAGTGACTCTTGTTCTAAAGTATTCCCATTTTTTAAACATGTGGGTGTGGGTTTTCATAGGGTAACTGTATGCTTTGTGCACTTCAAGAAAAACAACTCTGCCCTTTGAACCTGTATTCTTATTCTGAAGCCTTATTCTGAAAATTAAGCTCTTCCCAGGCCTCCACAATCGGATACTGAGAACATGCCACATGTGTGCTTAGCTTACCTAACCAAGGGCCACATGCGGTACGGCAACCTTGCGACAGCAGCAGTACGGAAATGCTGGAAGAAACTGAGCATATGTCATTAGAAGGAAAGATCATTCTTCTTTCCATTCCTAGTGAATGGTCATAAGGCTGAAAGCCTTTTTTTTTTTTTCATTCTTCCAAAAAGACCCCATAAGATAGATCACCATTACCTTTATTATTCTTTTCTACTCTCTTTCATGGAATCAATCACGATTTTGTGCTTACAGCTATTTAGGAGCATTTCAATGTTCAGCAACTTCCAAGATATTTGATTAGCAATACATCTTTTGGTCTTAATTCATAAACCAATAATTCTGTTTTGTGGAGAAGCCAGGCCTCTGTTTTGTATATACTCTGTGGTCTGCCCTGTAATGAAGGGGACAGTATAGACGTGCTTTATATGACGTGCTTTGGGGACAGCTTTCCTTTACAGACCCTGCTTTTTGTGTCAGCTGATTGGCACCCACAGTGCTGGGGAAATGGAGTGGTTCCTTGGTAACTCCAGATAGCTGTCAGAATTGATCTGTAGACAGGAAAAGATTTTCCTTGAAAAGGAGCTGGAAGAGACTGCCAAGCAGCACATGCACATCATGCTAAGGACATGCTATTACCACGATGGAAGCAAGGAAGGGGGGACACTTATTTTGCAAATTAAAATTGTGAGCCTCTTTTCTTGGCAAGTGAAAATCAGCTTAGGTGGGTTTTTAAAAAATATTTAACTTGTAAATTCTTTACATTTGATGAATCAAGTCCATTCACTTATGAAGCAGGCCATATTCTCCTTTTAATTCTGAAGAAGTAAAGCTGGTATTATTTCTCCCTAACCACTGAAGAACCAGATGAGAGCCAAAACTCAATGTGTAATTTCTTCCTTTGGAGTGAGTGGTATCCAGTTAACATGGAAACAAAAATCTCTGTTCTCTGTTGAACCTTGTTTCTGGAAACCAACAGTTGCCTAATTTGTGAGCAGTCTTTCCTTTCATTTTTAAAAGCAGAAATTATTTTTTAATAATTTATCTTCAAATTATTCACTAAGGAGCACATAAAAATGTTACTTGCACATCGACTTAGCCTTAGGGATTGTATTATCAGTTGTAGTAGCCTGTTCCTCTTGCTAGTACATATAGCATGATTATAAGTGTGTCAGATATTTTACTTTTTTTAGTTCAGTTCTCAGAGCTATGCAGATTAGCTCCCAGGTCTATGGTCAGGGCCTTAGGGAGAAATGCAAGTTTAAGTTAAAAAATAACAGAAAACTATGACTCAACAGCCATTGCCATTCTATGCTGCCTGGCAAAGCACTCATAATGGATTGAAGCATAGCCTTGATGTTCAGCCTGACTCAAAGCATAGCTATTTACTTCTCAGCTTGTGAGCATGAGCAAGTTAGCTAAACACTATGAATGTGCCTCAGTGTCCTCATCTCTAAAATGGGGATAGTGATAGTGTTAACCTCATAAGTTATGAGCATTTGATGAGATAAAATGGGTAATGAGCTTAGTATAGTGCCTGGCACAGACTCCATGCTCAATAAGTGTTAACTGAATTTTTTTCTTTGCCATAATTATAATGTTAGCATTATGAGGCATTCAACGTTAGCCTTGATGTTATTAGTGTTACAGTTTAGCATAGTCCTGAAAATACCTGTGGAGGCTGGATTGCTCAGTCTCTCTCAGGTACTTCAGAATTTCTGTTGTCATAGGATTTCATTTTCCTATGGCATGATTTATTTACACAAAACCGGTACCTTACTGAATGATTTTGAGGAATCTCAGGCAGAAGTCTTAGAGCAGAGAGAATTCATCATCTCTCAAGATCCACAGGACCTTGTCTTATTCATCAACCTATATGGTTTAGTTTTTTCTTCTGTCTATGATTCTAGTATATCAATATTTTTATTTTATACTGATAGAAGAACTGAAACAAAGTAAGGTTAACGGATTTGCTCTAGGTTACCTTGGTGTGGTAGGAGAACTGGGCACAAAACCATTCTGACTGCTATTTGTGGATGTGGTTTATTACATAAAGTCCTTCCACAGTGAAGGTAACATATGTACCCTATCACCAAAGTCAGCCAAGAATATTGCAAAGTTTTTTATCTCATGGACTGAATAGCTTCAATGTTAATTCTAAACATTTTATCATAAATATTAAAGCAAATAACCAATTTCCACTTAATCATAAAGCACAACTCTTATTAGTCTGAAATCATTTGCATGGAAAATTGCACATCACTTTAATATATTTTCTGTCTGCTTTTGTGTCCATGTAAAAATAACAAACCACAGATGCATGATGACATCATCATCACTGAACCGAAGAAGGAAGAAAGGATATCTTTTTGTGAGCTGAAGATTTAAACTGTTCCCTGTCAGGTTGCTGATGCTTTTCTTAATATTTTTAGGAGGGAGTTCCTAAGTGCAGAGTCAAGGACAGTTAACACTCATTCCTGCAAAGTGAGTCCAAAATTTAAACACAGTGTCCTCCAAATGTCCCTTGGCACCAGTGAATGTGACTTCTTTTTTTAATGCTACATTAGGTTCTCTAGTTCATCCTTCTCAGCTCCATTGCATTTTCTCTAATGTTGTGTCCAATTTTAAATGATTTGAATGATGGGCCTTCCATCTTTTACCTGGCCAGTGTAACCCCAGAGTGCCAGGACTCACGGCCGGTTCCCTGCGCCAGCTGTGCTGCAGCAGCCCTGAGGAAGGAGTGGCAGCGCCCCCAAGGTTTTAATTGCTGCCTAATAGGTTATAGCAACCTGGTCATTTTATTAAGAGGGCATTAAAACTGGCATTTTTTCCCCCCCAGAAGATGCTTTCACATTGCACTAGAAGCCATGCTGAGAGAATGTCTGATATGCAACCCAATTTCACCATTTTCTTCATTTCTTCCCATTACTCCTAGTAAAATACCTCTAAGGCCATTTTATATTCTTCTCTTTGTGCTTCTCTGATTACATAAATAATTTTATCTCTTCCTTTTCTGTTTTCCCAGTTATATTTGCCCAGAGTATTCATGATAAGCATAATCTTGACAATAGAATTGGAGGGAGTGTATTACACGCAGATTTTTCAGCATTAAAGTAGCTTTTAAAAAAGTAGATGTTGATGAATCCCATAGAAGTAGCAATAGCTACCTTCTCATAGCAATAATTAGGATACTTTTGATGTTTTTAATTTTACTTTCATTTTCTTCTCTTAAGTCATTCAGTCCTGTCATTTCTGGGCTACTCTCTGCTATTCCTGGCACTCCCGTGAGTGAAGGATAGATTTCAATATCATCATCTTTCTATACAGGAATTTTTATCTCTCCTCTGTGATAATATTTGAGCAACTCTGCCATCATACCCGGTTATTTAATTCTATTGTAAGCAATTCTCCAATCTGCTGACAGTTGTTATTTAGAAACCTTACTGGTGGTTTTCCTTTCTCCTTCTATACTCAAATCCTGCCTCCTCATTCCTGCAACTGTGCCTGTTTCACCTGTGACTGCCTTCTAAAAAGAAATTTTGAAAACAGAAATGCTATCTCATTGAGACTTGTATATACACCAAGACATAGGCATCTAGTTTCATATTCTGTATAACACCATGGAAAGTTCTTTGGCCTTCGTTCTTTGGAAGTAATTTATACTTCTCTAAGAAGTAATCCTATATTATGAAAAGGTATTATGCAAATTGACCGTCACTCCAACACACAAGATGGCTGCCCCCATGTGGACACAAGATGGCCGCCGCAAGATGGCCAGCAGGGGAGGGCAGATGGGAGGGACCAGGCCTGCGAGGGAGGGCAGTTAGGGGTGACTGGGCTGGCAGAGGAGGGCAATTGGGGGCGACCAGGCCTGTAGGGGAGGGCAGTTGGGGGGGGACCAGGCCTGCAGGGGAGGGCAGTTGGGGGGAACCAGCCTGCAGGGGAGGGCAGTTAGGAGTAACCAGGCTGGCAGGGGAGAGCAGTTAGGAGTGACCAGGCCGGCAGGGGAGGGCAGTTAGGGGCGACTGGGCCATCAGTGGAGGGCAGTTGGGGGCGACCAGGTGGCAAGGGAGGGCAGTTAGGGGCGACTGGGCCAGCGGGGGAGGGCAGTTTGGGGTGACCAGGACTGCAGGGGAGGACAGTTAGGGGCGACCAGGCTGGCAGGGGAGGGCAGTTAGGGGTGACCAGGCCGGCAGGGGAGGGCAGTTAGGGGCAATTGGGCTGGCAGGGGAGCAGTTAGGTGTCGATCAGGCTGGCAGGGGAGTGGTTAGGGGGTGATCAGGCTGGCAGGCAGAAGTGGTTAGGGGCAGTCAGGCAGGCAGGCAGGTGAGCGGTTGGGAGCCAGCAGTCCTGGATTGTGAGAGGGATGTCCCAGGTTGGAGAGGGTGCAGGCTGGGCTGAGGGACACCCCCCCCATGCATGAATTTCGTGCATTGGGCCTCTAGTTTTATATAAATACTAGCTTTCCCGTTGCAGGAAAAATCCTGCAATAGGATTTCCTGCTGCACTCTACCCTGCCTCCGTTCCTCCCTTGTTCGCCCGCCTCACCTTCTCCTCCAGCCCGCCCGCGTTTCCCTTCACCCCCCGCCCGCCCGCGCCTCCGCCCCGCCCTTGCCGCCCGCCCCGCCTTCTCCTCCAGCCCGCCCGCGTTTCGCCCCCCCCCAGCCCCGCCTCCGCTCCGCCCTTGCCGCCCGCCCCGCCTTCTTCTCCAGCCCACCCACGTTTCCCTTCACCCCCGGCCCCGCCTCCGCCCCGCCCTTCTCCTCCCCCCCCCCCGACTTGCTTGCTTCTTCGAAGCTTTACTCCCTTCAGCTGTTGGCTTTGGACGCTGTCTTGATATGCAAATTAGCCGCCATCTTTGTTGGGGCAATTTGCATACTCATCCTGATTGGTTGGTGGGCGTGGCTTGGCTGGTGCGCGTGGCTTAGGTGTAGCGAAGGTGCGGTCAATTTGCATATTTGTCTATTATTAGATTAGACTAGAGGCCCAGTGCATGATTGAATCATGCACATGTAGGGTCCCCTACACGCTTTTGCTTTTGATCGCGGTGGAGCTGGGTGCCTGTCCGCTGGTGCACCAGGCCTTTTGGAAGCCTCCGGCGCGGTGGAGGCTTCCGAAAGGCCTGGTGCCGGAGCGGACAGGCACCCAGCTCCCACGCTTTCGCTTTCGATCGCAGGGGGAGCTGGGTGCCTGTCCGCTGGTGCACCAGGCCTTTCAGAAGCCTCCGGTTCGACGGAGGCTTCCAAAAGGCCTGGTGCCGGAGCAGACAGGCACCCAGCTCCCCCGCTTTTGATGGTCTGGCGGGACGTGAGCTCGCTGCCCCAGAGGCCCCTTCTGTGCTGCAGCACAGCCATGGCGCAGACGCTGAGCTCGCGCCGCCGCTGGCAACGCAAGCTCAGCATCCCACTGGCCCAATCAGCTACCCGGCCACCCCGAGTCCCGCCCCCTATGCCTCCCTCTGGCCCAATTGTGGGCGTAGCGGAGTGATGGTAATTCACATATTACCATTTAATTAGGTAGGATGATTTGCTTTGATTAATTTTAACAGTTTTAATATTCTCAGTTTTTAACTGCAGTTGTAATAATGATTACCTTTTGTTTATCCACTTTGATTTGTTCATTTGGCAAACATCTGAGAGCATTTGGTGACTCTACTGGCCCTGTACTGGAGGCTTTGAAAAAGGAAAATGAACAAGGAAAGGTCTCTGTTTTCAAAAGAGCAGAGATCAGTAGGAGAAACCCAAAAGTGCACACTTAACTGTGATGCAGCGTGAAATACCCTATAGCAGTGGTTGGCAAACTGTGGCTCGCGAGCCACATGTGGCTCTTTGGCCCCTTGAGTGTGGCTCTTCCACAAAATACCACGTGCGGGCGCACACGTACAGTGCGATTGCAACTTCATGGCCCATGCGCAGAAGTCGGTTTTCAGCTCTCAAAAGAAATTTCAATCATTGTACTGTTGATATTTGGCTCTGTTGACTAGTGAGTTTGCCGACCACTGCCCTATAGCAGAAGTGATATGAGCACTGATGAGGGAGAAATTGCTGCTTTTGTGATAGTCAGTACTCATGGAGACTACATAAAGTACATTCCATTTGAGCTGGGCTTTATAGGAAAAGTAAGGGCTCAGTAAGGGAGTAAGGAGAGAAGGGTGTGCCCAGGAGCAGACACCATCCTAAGAAGCCATAGATACCTGAAGTACATTGAACAGTGACCTGTGATTCAAATATAGGGCATCTATACTAATAAAAGGGTAATATACTAATTAGACCAGACATCTTTCGGATGTCCTTCTGGACAAAGCCACGGCGGTGGCGGGGCGCGAGGCAGAGGCGATTAGGGGTGATGAGGCTGGCAGGAGAGAGCAGTTAGGGGCAATGAGGCCAGCAGGGGAGGGCTGTTAGGGGCAATGAGGCCAGCAGGGGAGAGCAATTAGGGGCAATGAGGCCAGCAGGGGAGGGCAGTTAGGGGCAATGAGGCCAGCAAGGGAGGGCAGTTAGGGACCATCAGGCCAGCAGGGGAGGGCAGTTAGAGGGTTATCAGGCCAGCAGGCAGAGGTGGTTAGGGGCATCAGGCCGGCAGGGAAGGGCAGTTAGGGGGTGATCAGGCCAGCAGGAAGAGGTGGTTAGGGGCATCAGGCCAGTAGGCAGAGGTGGTTAGGGGCAATTAGGCAGGCAAGCAGTTAGGAGCCAGTGGTCCCAGATTGCTAGAGGGATGTCGACTGCCGGTTTAGGCCTAATCCCCCGGGAGGTCCCTGATTGGAGAGAGTGCAGGCTAGGCTGAGGGACCCCTACCCACCCTGTGCACAAATATCATGCACCGGGCTTCTAGTATGATATAAGTAACTAGTCAGGGATCCCAAAAAATAAGTGGTGGTGTACTGACAAAGAGGAGCAGCAGTCCAGTAATTCAGAGGAGCATTACCCCAAAGGAATTAATCTTTGCTTTTGAAATATGTGTTTTTATTGATGCATGACTATAGGTATTTATTAGGATTTAGACTATTGGTTCACACCCATAGCTATACGTTAGAATCTCTGCCTCATTCCAATTAAATTAGAATCTCTAAGGTTGGGATCCATATTTTTTAAGCTCCCCAGGTGATTCTGATGGCAGCCAGGGTTGAGAACTACTGGTCCAGTCCCACTCAACACTTGAACAGGGCAGTGGAGGCATCTGAGGAGACCTTCAGTCATTAAAATGGAAAAGGGAAACCTTAAGTCAGAACCCACTCCACTCTTGCACTGATAGGAAACAGCAACATCTACCACTATCACATCTTTCCCCTATAGCATTGAAACATGCTCAGATCCACTTACTAATGAATAAGCCAGACCCCTCTCTTGTCTACATTCTCCCTGGTCATCATCCTGTTCTTATCCTTGTAGTCTTGCCCTGTGCTTCCAATTTTATTTCCCCTCCAGCCCTTTCCCACTGCACTGCCCACATTTCCCCAGCCTTGGAGTGTGTCACATTCCTAGACTTTGCACATGCTACTCTTCCATCTGGATTCCTCCTCCCCCTCCCCCCCACTTTTTGTCACCTGAGGACATTTTTTCCATTGATTTTTAGAGAGAGTGGAAGGGAGGGAAGACGAGGGATGGAGTGGGCGGGGGGCGGGGCAGAGAGAGAGATGTGAGAGAGACACATGGATTGGATACCTCCTACACGTGCCCTGACTGGGGCGGGGATCTAACCTGCAACCCTTCAGTGCTCAGGCTGATACTGTAACCACTGCTCAAGCCAGGGCCCCACACTCTTTTTCCTGGCATATCCCCACACTTATCCTTCAGTACTTAAAGATCATATTGGGGAAGCCCTCTCTGCTCTTCCCAGTCTGGATTGGGTGCCATTCCTTCGTGTTACTGTGCTATGTTTTGTAGAATTTGTATAACAACATTTATTGATATACTAGAGGCCTGGTGCATGACATTTGTGCACTGAGTGGGGTTGTCCCTCAGCCCGGCCTGCACCCTCGCATAGTCCAGGACCCTTCGGGGGATGTCCACCGGCCTGGGGAGTGGGCCTAAGCTGGCAGGCGACATCCCCCAAGGGGTCCTTTGCGCTGCCGCGGAGGCTAGAGAGGCTCCCACCACTGTTGCTGGGCTCACCAGCTGTGAGCCTGGCTTCTGGCTGAGCGGCTCTCCCCATGTGGGAGCGCACTGACCACCAGGGGTCAGCTCCTGCATTGAGCGTCTGCCCCCTGGTGGTCAGTGCACGTCATAGCGACCGGTCGTTCTGCCATTCGGTTGATTTGCATATTAGGGTTTTATTATATAGGATATTGTAGTTACCTGTCTGCATCAAAACAATGGACTTTTTGGAATTAATTAACTCATATTTGTTTTTATACCTACTGCCTACCAGTACTCAGTATATAGTAATTACTTAATAAAAATATGCCAAATTAATCATGTTAAATATATTGATTTAACATTTTTGAGTGCCTACTATATGTTAGCTACCAATTACTGAGCACTTACTATGTGCCTGGTCAAGTACTGACTGCTTAACCATGTGTATTATTTAACACCGCCCCCTCCCCAGTGAGGAGGAAACATGAGGCTTTGAGAATAAACCAAAACTGACTTGCTCTTTCTGATATCTTTCTCAAATCTTTGGTATATCACATTTAGTCTAAACTGGAGGGACGTCTGTAATTTTACTGTAAAATTTCTAAAGCATAATATCTGATTATATTTATTTGTAAATTGCCAGCATTACCAATTGTCTCTGCTGTTTGTCAAAGGGCTCTTTTTAAAAGATGGGATCTTGTGTGGTTTTATTCTTTGTCTAACATTCATAGTTTGCTAGCCTTTCAATAAAGATAGAGGACTAGGAATTCGTTTTATTTGGGGATTAAGAGAGACCAAATGATTAAAATCAACAGATAGTACTCTACAACCCCCAATTCCCAATCCTCTCTCCCCGATGAAGAACCTCTTGAGCCAATAGTTTTGAACACCCTCTCTAGGAAACCTGATTATAAATAGAAAAATCAGCTCATTCAACTTTCCCCTCCTTTCCTTCCTCCTCCTCCTCCCTGCTAATGAGCAGTGAAAGGGCCTAAGGACTAGTGCCAGAGGGAGGAGAGAGCAGAGAAAAAAAGCCTGAGTAATCCACACACTGAATTACCCGTTTCTGCGTAATTGAGTTTTCTTCGGCTTTCTTCTTTTCAGAGTTCGGCATTTTTAAAGTTATTGAGGGATGCACTGTTTCTCCAGGCACTGAGATGAGCTCTGTTTCAGTTTCTGCCATGATCACTTTGACTCAACTGTGTGGGCTGGGAGGCTTGTGCTTCTGGCAGGGCCTCCAGAAAGGAAGCTGGGAGAACTCTGAATGACACAGTTCATTTCCCACTGAGAGTCAAGCCCAGAATGGCCTTTTTAATGCCCTTGTCTGTTAGACTGTACATGATACAGACTGAGGAGTGTGTGGCAGGAGCAGCCCTGGACAATAAGGAAGGTACTGAGGACAATGTGAATGCAGCTCAGCTTCACTTGAGCCCTGGAAGGAGAAAGAGCTGTTGGTGGCGAAGGGTAAACATCTCTCCTGGTTTTCCCGAGACTGAACAGTTTCCTGGGCTGCCAGACTTTCACTAACACCAGCTTGTTCCCTGGCAAACTTGGATGGTTGGTCATCCTGTGTGCGTAACTTTCCTTAGCTTAGCAAAAAGTTCACAATCAGTTGGAAATCATTTCCTATTGTTTTCAGATCCTGTCTGACTCACTGGATGAAAACAAACAACTTGAGAGTTTCCTTTTTCTCCCTGAAGTAAGCAGTGAAATTGAATGGACCCTTGTTGAAAGGTTTCTCCCATTCCACCTGCATCTTGCTCTCCACTTGTCTGATTTAGAACCCTGGGGCACCCTGCTCCCCACATCTATGGAGTATTTCTATACTCATCCTCCCCTTGTCCTTTACTGCTGCTGCAGTAGCTCCAAGTATTGCAGAGGATGTACAGTATGTACTTTCTCCTACTTTGGCACTTGCTCCCCAAGACTCTGCTTAGAGACAGCTGGCTGAGCTAGGGCATTAAGAGGCCTCCAGGCGACTCCCAGCTGAATCTGTTAGGTCCCCTGCAACAGCTGTTATCTGAACCAACTGGGTCCTGCCAACAGCAGCAAAGGAAGGGTGCCGTGCGAATGTGCAGGAAGAACACCAGACAAGCCTGTCTCTGCTCCGGAGTCTAAATCACCGCATCTGCCTGTGGAGCTACAGCGATTGTTCTGGAGAGAGTGGATAGGAGAGGAGATGGTGTTTTTCTACAGTGATCAAGATAAACAGAGGAGCCAGTTCTGTGTCTGCAGCTGTTTCAGTGTGAGCATGAGCTGAATTATTTCATTTCTCCTCAGTGGGAATTAACACACACACACACACACACACACACACACACACACACACACACACACACACAGACATCCCTTTCTTTTAGAGAGAGGGAGACTATGGCTAACGAAAATCACTCCATGATTTGAATCTTTCTGCAGAATGGTGATAATTTTTGAATGTTTTACTGTCTGAACATATCCTTGTTTGGACATTTAATTAATGAAAAACCAGTTCAGACAATTAAATAACTAAATAATCTGAGACAACTGAAGACCTGGTAGAAGGGATGAGACAAGGAGGAGGATGGAGGAGCAGCAACAAGATGAAAATGTTATTTCAAGGCAGGAAGGAATAGAGTTGTAGCCCTCAGGCCGAAGGCAGGGAAGGAAATGAGAAGGAATTGTTATTATCTCCTGTGTTATTGTCCTAAGGAGCAGACAATTTTAGAGGTTGTACACTGTGGCCATAGCAGATTGGAAGACCTAAGGTCTTAGACTCCTGAGTTAGTCCAGAAAAGATCCTTGATTGAACCTTTATCCCTATAGCAATAACCACAGGCATGGACATACTCTTGTGAAAAATAGTTAAACTTTCAGATAATGATGGCAGAATGAACACATGAGTCTCAGGCCCTTCAGAACAAAACCCCACTAAAATGACAGTAAAGGGATTTGTTTTAGGTATTAACCTACAAGGATAAAGAAAATGGGAAGAGGCGGTAAAAACACAAGAGAGGAAGCTACAAAGCAGATAAACAAGTGGTAAGTGATTTAACAGGCTCAAGAAAACGGAATCCTAAGCCACTGAATCTTCAAAGGCTTAGGAATTAGAGGCACCAGGCACCTTAGAAGCTGCAGTGCATGAGGTGGTAGGAAAAGGCTGAAATGAGGAGGATTGGTTAATTGTGTTTATGAAACAATAAAGAGCTCTAGATTCTCTTCCCCACTTTACAGACCTTTGAATGCTTCTCTGCCACTCTGATGGAAAACTGGAAATTTACTCTATTTTCCACCAGCTTTATTGAGACACTAGAGGCCCAGTGCATGAAAATGCATGCACTGGAGAGGGGGGTCCCTCAGCCCGGCCTGCCTGCTCTCACAGTCCAGGAGCCCTCAGGGGTGGGAAGCAACCCAGTGATCAGGGGAAGGCGACACCCCCATCACACCTCTGCTGTTGCTACTGCTGGCAGCGCAAGCCTCAGCCGGCCCTGAGCAGCCGACATCCGAGGCTTGCCTGCGCCTCGGGTCAGCCCTGGGCCGCTGGGCAGCTGCCGTCCAAGGCTTGCCTACACCTTGGGCCAGCCCTGGGTGGCTGGGGAGCTGAGGGGACTGGGGGACTCCGGAGGCAGGTGCACAGAGCAGCCAGATCTGCCTGAGGACGGGCCCGGCCATACCACATGCCTGCTTCCCCGGCGGGGCTGAGGGGACTGGATGCCGCCATCTTGTGGCTATGGGCACCACCATCTTTGAGGGTGTGGCAGTCAATTAGCATAGTTCCTCCTTATTGGCTGTGGGTGTCGCCATCTTTCTGAGGGCGTGATGGTCAATTAGCATAGTCCCTCTTTATTGACATATAATATTGTGTAAGTTTAACATGATGATGTGTGACATGATGATTTAATACATTTCTATGTTGTCAATTGAGTACCATAGTAGGATTATTAGTTAGCACTTCTATCATCTCACATAGTACCTTTTTTATGTATATGTGGTGAGAACATTTACGGTCTATTTTCTTAGTAACTTTTAAGTATATAATACAGCTTTGTTAACTGAAACCACCATGCTATACATCAGATTCCCAGAACTTATTCATCTTATAAATTCCTTCTCTGTCTTCAAAAGTTTGTTCCTGTTAACCAACATCTCCTCTTTTCTCCGACCCCACCTCCCAGCCCCTGGCAATCACCATTCTGTTCTGTTTTGATGAGTTATGCTTTTTTAGAAAACACATGTAGTGGTTTCTAAAGTATTTGTCTTTCTCTGTCTGACTTTGGAAATTTATTCTTTGATGAAGGTAAAACAAGGGTCTCTAAACCTGGAAAAATACCATGCACAGTTGAGAAATCTACAGGAAGATTAAGTGGTCATGTGCTGAGACCCCCACCTCTCAGTAACACCTCGCTCCTCACCCCTCCTCATGCACACACAGACAAATACCCCTGCCCTGTTTCACCACTTCACTTCTGAAACTTTGGTAGTCAGGCCCATATCTTTCATGCAGTGGATTAGAAACATCTTCCTAGGCAATCTGACCAGCCAAGAGCTAAAGAATCTGAAAGTGGGGGTTTTTGGTGTATTTTTTCGACAGCTGACCCATTCAGGAACTATATTTTCACAATTTCTATGGTATATCTAGGTTCCTTCCTGGAAAACTTGAAAACCAGACATCTACAGAAACAGGAAAAAAATAAACTATATGGGGGGGATGAAATAATAATAATAATTACTATCTTCAGAGAGATTAGAATAAATATGGCAATATTAGATCAAGAAGAAGATGCCATAAAAAAGGAATATTTGGAGAACAAGTATAGTTGGAAATTTAAAAATATTAAAGCAGAAATGAAAAACTTGGTAGACAGCACAGATGATAAAGTTGAGTAACTCTCAGAAAGTAGAACAAAATGACAAAAAGATGGCAAATGGAGAAAGTATAAAAGTGCAGATGAAGATGAGGAGGACCAATTCAAAACTAAGAGTTTCATAAGGAGAGATTAGAAAAATCCAGAGGAAGAAGTTCATAACAATAATTCAAGAAAATTTACCAAGACTCAAGGACATGGGTTTCTAGATTGCAAGAGTCTTCTGAGTGCCCAACCCACTGAGAAAAGAAACCCACAAAGGGCACATTATCATGAAATTTCAGAATACCAGGATGTTGAGAAAACGTATATGCTTCCAGAGAAGGGCATATTTTATTTAAAAAAGAAGAGGAGAAAGAGGAAGAAGAGAGAAGCCAGGTCATGTATCATAATGACTTCTTCTGGCAAAACTAGCAGCTTAACAGGCAATCGAATAAGACCTTAAGAGTTCTGAAGAAAAACTATTTACAACTTAAAATTATATACCCAGCCAAACTACCAATCATATATGGTGGTAGACCAAAGATATGTTCAGACAAACAAAGCCTTAAAATTTTTACCTTTCAAATTCCATTGGGAAAAGCTATTGGGAGATGCTCTCCTGAAAAATGAGAGAGTAGACCAAGAAAGGAAACAACGTGAGATACAGGATAGGGGTAGTATAGATTGTGAGAGAGATGAAAGGAATCCTTAGAACAGTGATGGTGAACCTATGACACGCATGTCAGCACTGACACACGTAGCCATTTCTGATGACACGTGGCCGCTGAGGCGGCTGCATGCCGAGGATGAAACATTTGCTGCTCCTGAGGATGAAACATTTGCAAAATAATGTTTTTTCCTCAAAGTGACACACTACCCGAGTTATGCTCAGTTTTTTGGCGAAGTTTGGCACACCAAGCTCAAAAGGTTGCCCATCACTGCCCTAGATTGATAGTGAAGGCAGATCCCAGGATGATAGCTTGTTTAAGATTTAGGGGGCAACAGATTTGATTGAAACCAGCCAAAAGGCCTGAGAAGACTTTTTCAAGAAGAAATTGCTAGAAATACCTGATGTGTAAGAATGTTTTGAGAGGATCTTTAGTTCAAGTAAGGAGGAGTTGAGAGAGAGGAGGAAAATTAGTGTATATACAAAACTAAGCAAACCAAAAATCAAGATAATTTTTAACTCTAGTAGGGAAAATAATTGTGCAGGAAAGGAAAGTACTCCATATATTAGTTGTGATCATGTTTACAAAATCATAATATAAACACTGAATAGTGATTAACCAATTAGAATATAATCTAAATTGGGGGGATGTGAAGGGATGCATGTGAAAAGAGGAGACCTGAATACTTGTAGATAAAGCCTAAAACTGAAAAATCAAAAAGTAGCATTAAAAGCATGGTAGTTAGAGATGTTTGATAAATCCTAAAATAATAAAACAGGTAAAAATGGTTGCCTGAGGGGAGGGGAGGAAATGAAGTGTGGAGGAAGGGGGAGTATCTTTTATAGTAAACCTTATAGGCTATTTGACTTTTTAAACTATGTATGTGTAAAACTGTATTTTTAAAATGTAGAAGAAGAAAAAAGAATAGTCAAGCCAGTTTTATTTATTTACTTTTTATTGTTGAAAGTATTACAGATGTCCCCTTTTTCCCCCATTGACACCTTCTAGTCTGCACTCGCCCCCTGCCCCAGGCCTTCACCACATTATTGTCTGTGTCCATGGGTTATGCATATATGCATACAAGTTCTTTGGTTAATCTCTTCCCACTCACCCACCCATTCCTGCCTTCCCTCTGAGATTCAACAGTCCTATGCTTCCTTGTCTCTGGATCTATTTAGTTTATCAGTTTCTTTTGTTCTTTAGATTCCACATATGAGTGAGATTATGTGATACTTGTCTTTCTCTGACTGGCTTATTTCACTTAGCATAATGCTGTCTCAAAGGGTAAGAGATCCTTCTTTTTTACAGCTGTGTAGTATTCCAGGGTATAAGTGTACCACAGCTTTTCTATCCACTCATCTACTAATGGGCAGTTGGGTTGTTTTCAGATCTTAGCTATTGTAAATTGTGCTGCTATGAACATAGGGGTGCATATAAGGTAAAGGACCTAAGTAGACACTTCTCCAAAGTGGACATACAGATGGCCAAGACACATATGAAAAAAATGCTCAAAATCACTAATCATCAGAGAGATGCAAACTAAAACAACAATGAGGTATCACCTCACACCTGTCAGAATTGCTGTCATCAATAAATCAACAAATAACAAGTGCCATCGAGGAAGTGGTGAAAAAGGAACCCTTGTGAACTGCTGGTGGGAATGCAGACTTATGCAGCCATTATGGAAAACTGTATGGAGTTTCCTCAAGCCAGTTATTTTTTTATTTTTAAAATCAATTTTATTGTTGAAAATATTACATATGCCCTCTTTTCCCCCCCATTGACCTTTTCTAGCCCGTGCCCCGCTCCCCGCCCCAGGCCTTCACCACCCTATTGTCTGTATTCATGGGTTATGCATATATGTATACAAAGTTTTTGGTTTATCTCCTCCCCCTTCTTCCCTCTGAGGTTCCACAGTCTGTTTTATTTTAATGAGGAGTCCAAACACCACAGCAGTAGCAGTGACTATTAGTAATACCATAGAATCTTCTTGTTTATTAAAAAGTAAATCCTCTCTTACAAAATCCACATTTTACTTTATGTGCATTCATCTCATATGTTTTTCTTTCCTTAAATTTCTGAAAAGTGTAAGAATTGACATTTCCTTTCTGATCACTGGCTTAGCACTAATGCTGTACCAGTAAAGTCTAGGTCATGAATGGTTGAACTCTCAAGAAGCTTTGGGAAGGGAAAAAAATTCTTGCCAACTACTCTATCTCCCAACCTGCTTGCTAATCCAGAAATATGAATTGGGGAGAGGCTTCAAAATTAAACTTCAACAGTGCATAGGACTCCTAACACAGAAGGTGTGAATATGGGGAGGTGTCTCAAAGTGATTGGGCAGACTGTGAGGTTTGAAACTGTCCCATGTCTGCTCAGGCCTCTTGTAAGCTACAGACTCTAATAGTGCTACTTGGAGCATCTTGTGTTTTCTGTTTTTCTTGTGTTAAAGTTCTAACACATTGACAGATTTTAGCAGCAAAATCTCTTATAGCAGTAATGCTGAAATTAGTAATCCTCATGCCATTGGAACCTGGAGGACAGGCTTCTACAGTGAGATTAGCCATGCGCTTCCAGCTTTTACAGTCCCTGAGATAGTACATTATGCATATCCAGTTTGGCACCCAAGACAAAAATACTTCTCTCAAGTTTTTGTAGTACTATTTCTATTTACTTTGACAACTCTGCCTCTGGTTGGTTGCTTTGTACATAGTTATACTGATGCTTGAATTATGTGCTAAGTAAATATCTAGATTTTTTTTTTTCTGATCCATTCTCTAGGTGAAGGTCCAGAATTTCCCAAAGGCAAAGAAGGGTCCCTGATTTTCTTTGTGAGCAGTGAAACAGTCTGGGGATAGTAGGTGGCAAGTGTGGGACTTTTATGGGTTGGGCTTGTTTTCCCAAATATATTTTAGTTATTTCTCTGAGGAGCTATTGTTGCCTGCACCACATAACGTGTTAAGAATACAGAAGCTTTGAGGGACGGATGTTCTGTGGAGCTTTGAGATCAGTCTGCAGCCTGATTGTATGGGTGTGTGGGAAATGGGTTGCCATGAAAGGAAAGAATGCATGCAAAGGCCAGCACATGGGATGTGTTCAGAAGATGGTAGTGTTTATTTTAATTCTAGTGCTAGTTTCTCGGGGATCTGGAGTGAAGATTTGTGATTTCCTTACTCCCTCTGCTCTCTTTATTACTCTCTTGACTTTGGTGCTCAATTTTCACTTCTGTTATTCTGACTGTCTTGGGCAATTCCTGTCTTATTTCTCGGTGTGTCAAATGTTTGCATTCATTCTTGGATTCTTAGATTTTTCTTTGAGAAGAGGCACATTTTTTCCTTCTGTTTGCCTTTCTTCTCTGTTTAATCTTTCACTCCAAGTCCTTAAAATTTTGTTACAATAGATGCCATATATTCACCCTAATCTTAGGTTAAAAAAAAAGAGAAACTTTTCTTACCCATCATGTTCCTAATGCAGGCTTGTTACAGGTCATATTCACCAAATGAGTTCTTACAGATTCATAGGAAAACTAACAAATTTAATTTTCTTCTGCTTTTTCTCTAGTGCACAATTCCATTAGGCTCATTTGTCTATATTCGTGGAAATGCACAGCCTATTGGATAAACTGAAAAAGATAATGCAGCCATTTTAAAGATAAAACTAGTGAAATTTTTTCTCCCTCTCCTAGCATCTAAGGCTAGGGGAAAAGTTAATGAAAAAATGCAAATGTTGAACTTTTGGTAATTTAGTTCTATTTCTTAAAATATACTTTGTGCTGGTTTAAAATGTTTTATTGAGTAATAAAATTGGTTAATAGTATTCCCACATGGGGGTTTGTTCACATTAGCACATAACAGAGATAGGGAAGGGATTGGGTTATTCATATTCATGCTCTTACTCTCTCTTTCTCTCCTCCACCCCTACCTTTATCCCACCTCTTTTTCTGTCCATCCCTCCATCCCTCTCTCTACTATTCATTTTTCATTTTATATCTTCCACTTACCATTATAATCCCTTGAAAATTACAATCTGAAAAAAGCAAAGATAAAAAGAAAACTAAACCATTAAATAAATAAGATATTTCTTCCCATGAAATTCAAATCAGTTCCTCTTTCCAGATCCTAAGAAGCCTACTTAATTAGCTTTTTTTGCCTATATCCTGTTAAACATCTCTAATAGGTGCACTGTGTCTACACCTCAGACTCATTTACACTGTATCCATGTTCTCAGGCAGCTAGTTGTGCCTTCCCATTTGACCCTCTTTTATTCCTGCAGAGAGAAGTTTCATAACTGTTTATCTTTCCAGTTTAGCAAGATAGTCTATAAAGTTCTATGCTAAACAGATCACCTACCATCCACTGGGTAGTTATTTGATTTTTTTAATTTGTTGTCGTTTCTTGACCTGAAAGGTAAATATCATAGGGAAGAGATTTTCTCTTTATTATTCAATCCCATATCCTAGCATCCAGCAGCAGTAGCTGGCATACAGTAAATGTTCAGTTAATATTTAATATTTGCTGGCTGAGTTGGTGATCATTTGTGTGTGTGGGGCAGTATTTCTCTTTTAGCCACGTTTGTTTTGGTTTGTCTTTGAAGGAAGAATAGTTTACAGGGAGGGCTTTTTATGTTTTTTAAAATCTTTATTGTTGAAAGTATACAGATGCGCCCTTCCCCTTTTCTTTCCCCCTTGCCTCCCACCACCCAGTTCCCACTCAAGCCTTACCCCAAGCCTTCACCACCCTATGTCTGTGTTCATGGGCAATGCAAGTATGCATATAAGTTCTTTGGCTAGTCTTTCCCGGCACCCTCCTTCCCGCCCCCTTTCTGTCTGAGATTCATCAGTCTGTTCCATGTTTCCATGCCTCTGGTTCTATTTTATTCATCAGTTTATTGTGATCATTAGATTCCACATATAGATGAGATCATGTAATATTTGTCTTTCTCTACTGGCTTATTTCACTTAGCATAATCATCTCTAGGTCCCTCCATACAGGGAGGACTTTTATAGTTCATGTTGCTAAATTCGGTGTTTTAAGGTTAGACTCCATGTGTGAATAGGTAAGAGCTCTTTGCCTTTCTCATCACTACTACCAAGGTATTTTAGTCTTCCCTTCTAAACTGCACTGTAAACTTCTCTAGATGTAGGTTTATGTCCTGTCTTTGGGTCCATTCCTCACAGTGATTAACACAGTTTCTTATACTTTATAGGTGTTTATTAAGTCTTGATTAAAAGCAGACTTACCCAATATATCTACAAGGTTAAATATATAAGCAGAGAATTTGAATGAATTACATACATTTTACATATTATATCATTTTCATATGATTTATGTAAATATTATAATTAAGACCTTTTATGATATTAACTCCAAATATAATTTCATAAGTTTAAGGCATATTTTTATGGCAGGTTTTAGGTTCTATGTACTTGGAGATGGGAAAAAAGCCTACTACTGTTCAAAATTCATTTATTTCCTCCAAATAAAAAACAGCACTTAAATATTTATCTCTAAAGTTGGAATGACTATCTATTTTGGAAGCACTGGGTTCTGATGTGTTAGTAATTATTTGCCCATCTTACCCCCTCTACATACTTGATTCTGCATAGCATCAGTTTTCTCTGAAACACAAGATGACTTCTCGTTTGATTTGCCCTTCAGGTTGAATAGCGGAGGTGGTGGAACATGATCGCTCCCTCTGCAGGGCTAACGGTCCCACTGTCAGGACTGCTCTCTGAGACAGTAGCCTCTGCTTAGGCTCACTCGGGACACAGTGTTTAGCCTTTCAATAATTCTTCCTCTCCCAAATAAGCGCTGCTGGGGCCTTTCTGAAGTCAGTAGAGGAGAATCATAGCTCCACAGATCAGCCAGAGGGAAGGTTCTCTAAGAGTAACAAATCTTTTCTGTTGCAACATGCTTTTTCTAGAAGCTTTTTGTCATTCCGGCAGTAAACTGTTTTCCACTCGCTGCCTTAGCAACAAGACCTGAATTCACTTCCCTTCCAGTGTGGTTTGATTATAAGAGCACTAACATTGTACCCAGAACTAGAAGAAAAATTTCCTACTGGGGAAACCCACAGATATTACCTGCTTTTGGGTTAGAGAATTATTTATATACATTCTTAGTATGTCCTTGGGAGGAAAAGTCCAATAGGAAATCATAGAAATGATGAATCCAAATCCCATACGGTCCCAAGTCCCTAGTAAATGCTATAGCTAAAGTTTTCGTTCCGTCACTGCATCTGTCCACAGCTAAGACCAGTTTTTCTCCCTAGAGTTCTCTGTGGCCACCTCAGAGGGAGAGCCAAAATGTTAGGCATCCCTTCTCATGCAGGAGTCTTAGGCTAACTCTAGTTTTCTCAAGAGTCTTTGTTTAACCCAAGAATATGAAGTCCACTTTGAGAATAAAACTTTACCAAAGAATAGAATTCTGATGGATTTTGGCTTTAGTTGATCCCATGAGAGCTCATTTAAATATTTCTAACGGAATTCAATTTGATCTTGTAGTAGAAACTGCTACAAATAGGCTTATACTCCACCAGAATCAAAGACTAGAGAATAAATATCAAGCGTTTAAAGTAGGAATGTACAAGTTGCTGTTTGTTTCTGTTTTCTTTAGGATGTTAAAGATGTAATGTTTATGACTTAGAAATTAAACCTGGTAGCATCCTGATAAGAAATGATGGAAATATAGGTTAAGAATAGGAATTTGTACCTTCCCAGACCAAGCAGGGAATGCAGTGAAACCTCCAAAGCAAAATTCCTGTAGGTCACAGTATTATGATATCTACTGTTAGGAAATTCTATTTTCCTTAAACTTTTAGGGTTTGCACAAAAAGGAAATTCTTCTGTGGGTGTGGGTTGCTGGACCAAATATGGGCAGAAGATTATTCTTGCCTTGCCTTCTTATGCATAGCTGAGTCAGGTCAAGGGTATTGTAAATAGGCTTTTCTAAAGATTAGGGCCTTAGGTCATCTTCTTACTGTGGCCTCAGTGCCTTCACTGTCATGCCCCAAGTGCAAGGACGAGACCCTGTCTGTGTTCTTGAAGTCTGCCCCTGGGCCTGCCTCCTTACAGATGCACCATTTTAGCATCCACAGTTAAGAATTCTTGCCCAGACAACCAGTTTTCTCAAAGTTCAAACAAAGACCTTTTGTACGCAATGATCTACTCTTTAAATTTCTATTTAAAGATATCCTACTCTGCCAAGCCCTGCATTAGACATGCTACATGCTTACCTCATTTAAATGTCCTATAAGGTCTCTGTTACCGACTTCACTTTATAGAGAAAGAAACGAAAGCTTAAAAAGGTTTAAAGCATTTCCCCCCAAGTGACACAGCGAATTAAATGATGGGCTGGGCTGCAAACCTGGCTCTGTTAGACTCTAAAGCACATTCTTCAAAACTCCACAGTGCCTTTCAATTTTAGAGTGCCAACCTTGGTGGTTTTAGATTTCATTTTATTAAAAAAAAAGACAGAACCTGTTTTCACTCACACTATCATAGCTCCTAGAAACTTCTGCATTGAAACATCCTTTTCTGAACCATGTTCAGGATCCAGTCTTTGTCAGTAACTAGAAGACAACTAACATAGGGAAGGGAGGAGAATTTTGGAAACAGACTGTTACACCAGGACTCACGTGGACAGCATTCATCCTCACAAAAAATGGCCAATCTGTTGCATATCTGCCTTCCTTAGCACTGTTGAAGGTTTAATTATCTTTCAACTGTCTAATGTGCTTTGAGGACCTCGGAGAGAACAAAGGGTAGCTGTTACATTTTTCAGCAGTGCTCTCTCTGAACACAGATGAAGTCACGAGCTGTCACTGCCCTGATTATCAGGTTAAATCAGAGTCTGACTGTGCCTCGGAGAGATGGTGTTGAAAGGAAAAAAATTAATCTTAAACTTTGCCTCTTATTCAAAAATTTGTGACAGAAAAAAATATGGTAGTTACTTCTCTGGTTTAGATGTTATGACCCAGAGCAAGTTTTGCTTTGTTTTTCAAGAAAAGTAAAAAAATGAGAGAGGACTCTTTCCCACCCCCATCCCTTGGCTTTTCAATATCTCAGGTAATAATAACTTCCCTTCTGCCTCAGGAGGCTCCATGGTGAGCCCCATTAAGAAAATCTGTGCTACCTCCCTCCTCCTGGAGACACTGCTCATGGATCAGGGCCCCTCCACTTGAGCTGCACAGGACCTCGAAGTTCGCAACGTAGAGCTCCAGGCCACCTTGCCGGTTGCGAAGTTGGGGGATGAGTTGAAGCCTGTTTGCTAGTTCTGGTCGAGATCTTCTTCAGTAAAGGACAGAGTCCTATGCCAGCAGCTCCTTGCTGGAGAAAAGGAGCATGGTTTCTTGACTTTGTTACCATTTTAAAAAATGTGTATTTGAATAGGGACTTTATGCCGTTTTTGTAAATTATGCTGTAATTTTTGGAGACATAAAGTATTGTAGAAGTAGAATAATTAAACTTGTTATGAGCATTACATAGAACAGGCTAATTGAGAAGTGTAATATACAGTGGTGAATTGCTAATTTGACCTCAGGATTATGCAGCAGAGATAACATTATCTTCATTTATATAGAACTTTTTATCTGGAGGCATCTCTCGTGCTTTTCCAGCCATAAGTATTATCTTTTTTGTTATCACAAACACTATCATTAAGGCTGTGAAATTTATTCCAGTACAGTTTTTATTTTCAGTTTCTTCTAATTAGGGAACGAGGGAAAGGATTGTTGCATATTTTCTCCAACTCCTGACATTTGCACCAGGGTAAATTTTGGGAAATGACTATTACCTAAACTTGGAGAACTTGGTTCCATATCATGTTTTAAAAAGAGGGGAACGGAGGGGGATCATACTGCATCCCCTAGTCATTGGGATTGTTAACCTTGAGAACTGCCAAGGGGAAAGGCCCTTTTGGTTGCTGTCTGGCTCCTCTGCCTTGCACAGTATTAGGAGAGCTGTCTCTCTGGTGGAGGCTTGACCTAGGGAGCAGGAGAGTGGTCTGATCAAATTGCACCAAACCACATCCCTCCATCCCCTCCACGCTGCAGACAGCAGCACTCAGGCTATCACGACCACGAGCAGCTGAAAATGCTATGCTGCTTGTGTTTCTGTGGTTTTAAGGAAATGGACAAAATTAGATTCAGGCCAAGGTGCCAGCCTTAACACACCCCTTCCCTTCCAGAAAGCCCAGTGTCACCGTTAGCAGTGAAGAACAACGCAATCTGTTCTACCCACACCATCTAGAATTTCTTTTAAAGGAACCCACCCAAACCCAGGAAATTCAGCACCTTCTATCTACCTTGAAGGCTGAAGAAAATAAATCAGGGCCAGCTTCCGCTTCACCGGAGGGCCCTAGTGACCAGTTGCCCTGGCGCTCCACACGGGAAGCACAGTGTCTCCCGCAATGGCTGTGGGCATGCTGAACGGCCAGTCCAGGAGATGGCATTTATATTGGTTATGAAGATGAGTGATCAGCTCGTGTCAAGGAACAGATGGCTAAATGAGGTGCACAGGGAACGCTGTGAGATTCAGGCTTGAAGAAACAGGAGGGAAAATAGCCCATGATATAAAACCCCCAAATCTAGTCTCCTTAATGAGAATTTTTAAAATCGGCACTTACGTTATACAGTTAACGTGGAGTGATGAGAAATGTAAGGAAATTACCGAATTAGTGAACAGCGATTAACTCAGAAGTAAAATTGTATCATCTAAGTTGAAGGTTGCTTTACAAAGTGGAGAGAGGGTATTGCTGAACCCTGGCCTGGTCTGTCATCTCCTAATTGAAATCTGTGCGTTTAATATGCCCTGTCCTACAGAGTGCATAGTTCATAATTTGGGAGAGCGTCATCAGTTAATCTAGTTATTTTTCCTGGTTCTTCCTTTGAATTCCAGTAAGAATGTGGTACATTCCCTGTGTGGCACTCAGAAGAATGAGTTTGTCTGTTCATTAACCTGTGAACTGTCAGGTCCCTTTGGAGAGTGAAAGGAGCAAGTTACTCCAAGGTTAATGCTTGTTTGTTGGAGGTGAAGCCTCCAGGGAGATACAGAGGGGGAACAGGCCGAGATGCTCAAGACCTGCCCTGTGAAACTCTGCATTGTGTGCCGATGCCAATCCGTGTGACCCAGAGGGAGGTGCAGAGCAGCCTGGGTCACCTCTGTGGATCACTTCCTCTGGTCAGGAGAAGGCTTCCCAGTAGTAAAGGCAGTGTGTGTGTGTGTGTGTGTGTGGGTGGGGGGGGGGGGGGGGGGACGGAAAGTGGGGCAGATAACTTCCTAACAACGATTTGGGAGCAGTATTAAAATACAAGAAACTGTGAGTGTTTTCCAGTGGTTCTGTGGATGTTTCTTTTAAGCAAGAAAGCAATATTGATTTCATGTATTTGTCTCCAGTGGATGAAAACTTTCATTGAATTGGAAAGTGTTTGATTTTCTATGTGTTTGTGCACCTGTGTACAGGCACATTCCTAACCACAGGCAAAGATAGAAGCGGTTTGTTATTCTCCAGCGTAAATGTCTCATGGATGTATAGTTGTACTGACGTTCAGGATTTGAGCTGAACAGTACATGGTTTGATTTTCTAGGTAAATAAAATCTTAAGTCCTATTTAATTCTCTGGAAAGTGCTATCTTCCTAATTTTGTTGTAATTCTTCTAAGGCTCAGTTGGAGCTAGCCCTAAGGAGCAGGTACAGGGTCTGAAGTCAAGTTCAAAGTCTCCTTTAGTCCAGGCCCTGGTACACTGTATGTTTATGTAATATGTCTTACTCTGTAATTTTTGGATTGGTTGTGATGGAAGCTCATTTTCTTCAACAAACATTCTTTTCTTTTTACCCCCAGATATATTCGAATAGTTGGGACTCACAACACAGTGAACAAGATTTTTCACATCGTGGCTTTTGAATGCATGTTTACAAACCAAACCTTCACTCTTGAGAAGGGCCTGATAGGTAAGTGTTACAGCTACATTTTGTACATCTGCTTAGATATTTTATTTTCAGGTTTTTTTTTTAATTCCCTTGCCTCATCTCTTAATCAGCTTTGACTAAGAAATTTGGTTGGTTTGAATGCCTTAAGGCTGAGTGACACAGGGGAGGGCTTATATTTTTAGAAGAAGTCAAAATAATACCAGTAAACTTAAAAGAATATCAATTTTTTCTAGTAGTTAAGAATTGAAATGTTCTAGTGATTCGTTCAGATTTGCTTTGTGGAGAATGCTTATGACAGCTGGGCAAAGCCTTTCATACCGAAGGCTTTTCTGTACTTAATGGTAGTAAGATCAGGGAGGAGGTCTGTATACAGTGATCCAGTGCTCATACTTTCCAAGGCTATGCACATATTTTTGACATTGATTTGGTATGAATGTATGTTCTTTTCAGTCTGTATTTGCCCTGTTTAGCCAAGTTCACCTTAAGAAAATGGTTTTAAATTTGTTATGGATTTGAATAAGACCAGAGTAACTGAATTGTCATTGTGAAAGTCAGGTTACCTGGTGGGAAGTACTTCCTGATTGATCTTTCCAAAGGGTATATTTTAAACTTTGGTTATTTGGTTGCTTTCTGTTGTGTTTTGTATTTGTTTTAGGTACTATGTGGTCTGGCATTGTGTACAGTCCCACCAGGTCTTGGCATTCTAGATGTCATGAGTAGCTTTTCCTTTTTGTTCCTTTTCCCCATGCCCACAGGTTTTTCACTCAGCTCTCACCAGGATCATGGTTTGACTAATTAGATTCTTAAATCTGTGCCTTTACCATAGCGTCATGGAACATGCACGCTAGGGGTTTAGGTGGGGGATGAGATGTCCCTGCAAAATAGAAGTTTTTGCCTTCATAAATGACTCATTTCTCCTCCCCTTCTCAAGTCCTGTCCATGCTGGGACACAGCGTAGTGGCAGAGATCCTAAAATCATGGCAGTGACTAGATGGGAAAGACGAGTATAACTTGCAAATGCTTTCTAGTTCTTTCGTCATCAGTCTACATTTTCCTAATACCTGCTGTCCCCTAAATGTAATCCTTTATCATGGAACTATAGGAAAGTAGTATTAATAAAACAGTAGGAGTAGAAATTATTCCAACACAGAGAACTTTTAGAGCTCAACTAAAATAAATAATTTGGTTTTAAATTTGTTATGGATATGGTTTTTCATATAAATGTTAATAATTTTTGTAACTTTTAAGTAATTTTAAAACTAACAGTGCTAAAGCCTTACCTAATGTTATCAAGGTTTTTAATTTTGTGGGCTGTGTGGAATATTGGTGATGGGGCTATAGAGAGGGTTCAGGTTCTCTCCAGGTTCTTTCATAGACTTCAGACCTCACTGTGTGTGGTTATGGCAGTCCTCCCTGGGAAGAATCTTAGAAACAAGATCACCTTCATAGTCTTAAGATGTGTAGCATTTGTCTACTCATTTCAACCCAGTGCACTGCAGTTTTGAATATACTGCATAGAAGTTGCCACCTACTTTAAAAAGGACCCCATTTTTATTGGAGAAAGAACAGATGTGTGGACACAGTAATTATTGAAGAAACAGGACGATCTGGCATGAGAGGCTGTTATAGGAATTAAACTCAGGATTACTTGTAGTGAGGGCTGCTGTTCTTGGTCTGTGTGTTGTGTCTACACTGAACTAGTCAGCATAGTCTGAAGCCATGATAGTCTCAGGTGTGTCAGGGGTGAGAGAAGACTACAGAGATGCAAGAAGTGTTTTTGGTGTCTGGTCAAACACTTTTCGTCGCGCCCTTTCTGTGGTGCTCACAAGTCTGACTGCGAAGAACACTGCAGTCATGTGCCTGTCATCCCTCCTCAGCCAGATGGGGGCAGTGGTGCAGGTGGGCAGGTGTGTGGTGCACATATGGCAGGTGGCCTGCAATGGGATCCCGTCTGTTCCTCCTCCTGCTATCTTCATAGCTCACAGCTGCCCCCGTGCTGGGCACGCAGGGAGGTGTGTGAATCCTGAGGGTGTACCTGTCTGACATGGTAGCTCTGCTTAGTTGAAAGGGGTATTTGAAATAGTAATTGCCAGCCTTCCCTGTGATAACTTCAGGTAAATTTTGGCAGCACACAGGTCTCAGCCAGCCATTCTACAGGGGGCTCGGAGAAAGGAGTGGCCCTCTAATGGGGACAAAGTGAGTATCAGAACCACCTGAAGTTACTTTTAAATTGTAGCTGACAACTGCTTATTCCTCCCCACATCCTGTGAAATGTACACTCCTCCCTTGAGAACCACTGATACAAACTCCAGGTTCTCATGAGGGAAAAAGAGCAAAACTAAAATAATGTCTTCGTGAATAGGGTATCAAACCCTACTTTGATGTTTCAAGATTCAGAACTTCTTTCTTTCACAGTTCGTGGTCATTGTTTCATAGTGTAGGCTACTCTAATTAGAGGAGTACTCTCCTTATACGCCTTAAAATTTCTTTCTTTTTTTTTTTTTTTTAAATTTCTTTATTGATTAAGGTGTCACATATTTGTCCTCATCCCCCCATTCCCATCCCACCCCTCTCCCCACGCATGCCCCAATCCCCTGTTGAACTTAACCGTTGGATAGGCTTATATGCATGCATACAGGTCCTTTGGTTGAACTCTCCCCCTCCCCCCACCCTCCCCCTACCCTCCTCTATCCTCCCTCTGAGGCCCGATAGTCCGATCGATGCCTCCTTGCTTCTGGTTCTGTTCTTGTTCCTCAGTCTATGTTGTTCATCATTTCCCCTAGATGAGCGAGATCATATGTCGCTAGATATATACTAATAAGAACTGAATGTGAGACGAGCAATAATAGTTATGCTGACAGGCAAATGAATCAATCTGTAGCGAGCTTCCCCCTGGACCAACAGTTCTTTTGAGACCCAATTTCAATGTCCAGTAGTTCCTTATGTGTACATGTCAGCACTGACCCCTCAGCTCTGGATGGTGGACAAATGGTGGTAATGGAGGTCCGACTCCCTCTGGTTTGGTCTCGGCCGAACCCAGGGGCACGGCGTCACCCGGACTAAGGGGCACGTGGCCTCACCCATACCCAAGGGGCGCGTGGTCTCACCCGGGCCTGGGACCCAGCCTCACCCGGATGGATCCAGGGGCGCACGGCCTCACCCGGACCCAGGATCTGGCTTCACCCGTACCCAGGGACGCTTGGCCTCTCCCAGACCCAGGGGCACGTGGCCTCACCCGGGCTTAGTTGCACAAGGCCTCACCTGGTTCCAGGGACACATGGTCTCTCCCGGACCCAGGGACGCTTGGCCTCTCCCAGACCCAGGGAATTTCTTTAAAAATGTTTGCGTTTTTTAAAATCAAATGTTAATGTTATTACTTAAAATATATAATGATTCCAGGAAAAACATAAATAAAAATAAACGACATTAGCTCTATAAGATTTAGTCTTCTTCAACCAAAGGGTTTCTGTCCCATTTTTGTTGACAGCATGTCATTCTTCATGCTGCTGCACTTTTACAGATTCATGGGGAAGCTTGGGAGCTGTGTGGGCTCATGTATCCATGGGAACTTTAACTACACTGACCAGTTCTGAGTGTCAGACCCCCTCACAGCATGCTCCCACCTCATCTTCTCCTTCATGTGGTGGCTACTTCTGGACCATGCTGGGAGGTATTCTCGCCTGGGAGTCAGCCTGGGATGACTGTCTCCTTTTCATTAGGAGTATCCTCTTATATAATAAAAGGCTAATATGCAAATCGAATGGCGGAACAATTGGTCACTATGACGCACACTGACCACCAGGGGGCAGACGCTCAACGCAGGAGCTGCCCCCTGGTGGTCATTGCGCTCCCACAGGGGGAGCGCTGCTCAGCCAGAAGCCAGGCTCACGGCTGGCGAGCGCAGCGGCAGTGGCAGGAGCCTCTCCTGCCTCCAAGGCAGTGCTAAGGACCCCTCGGGGGATGTTCGCCTGCCAGCTTAGGCCCGCTCCTTGCGGGGTCCCAGACTGCAAGAGGGCAGAGGCCAGGCTGAGGGACCCCCTCCCCCCAGTGCACGAATGTTGTGCACCAGGCCTCTAGTCTATATATATAAAAGCCTAAGCAACTGGCCAACCATTTGACTGTCTGACCGGTAGCTATGACATGCACTGACCACCAGGGGGCAGATGCACACCCAGAACCAGAGAGGAGGGAGCTCGATTCCAGGGTGCATCACCCAAGAACCGCCCTCTCGCAACCTGGGACCCCTCAGGGGATGTCGGAGAACCGGTCTTGGCCCAATCCCTGCAGGCCAGGCTGAGGGACCCCACCGATGCATGAATCCATGCACCGGGCTTCTAGTAGTATATAGGAGTGTGAACCCGTCTTATTAGTGAGGCATGGAAGGAATATTAGAATAGATATGACTGCTATTTTATAAGCATTCAGCCTCCCAAAGAATGTGTCTCTTTTGCCTTGGCACTACACTTTCTGTGCCAAGTCCTTCTACTTTTTCATAATCTTTGCCAAAATTTATTTGCATTTAATCTTGTATTTGTTTATTTATTTTTAGTTTTTTAATTATATTTTATTGATTTTTTTACAGAGGAAGGGAGAGGGATAGAGAGTTAGAAACATTGGTGAGAGAGAAACATCGATCAGCTGCCTTAATCTCGTATTTAAATTCATTTATTGAATAACCTATTAGTTATTCAGATAGACCAGTACTCACCACCCAGCTTAAAGAACTATCAACTCACAGACAACTTAGTTTATCTATGCATTGCCTACTTCCTCCCCATCAGATTATTTTTAAGGCAATCCCCAGCCTTTTTTTTCATCTTATCCATAAATATTTCAAAATGTATCTCTAAAAGTAAGGACTCCTTTTTGTAGCTGTAATTATAATCCTATACAATAAAAGGCTAATATGCAATTGTACCCTTGACCAGCCAACTGCCCACAGCACCTCCCCCCATCTGGCCCTGCCCCTGATTGGCCCCCCACCCTGATCGGGGGTGGGGCCAGCCAGCCAACTTCCCGTGTCCCCTCCCCCTGGCTGGCAGGGCCCCACCCATGCACAAATTCATACATCAGGCCTTTAGTATTATTATAATACCCCAAAATTGAACATTAATTCTTTATGAGTATTTAATATTCAGTGTTCAAATGTCCCTAGTTGGGTGAAAGTCTGGAGTGAATCTATGTGTTTTTATAGGTTGTTTAAATCAGAATTCAGATGAAATCTGTACTCTCAATAAATAGCTGTTACGACTCTCGAATCTCTCTTTCTCTCCAGTTTATTTGTTGAAGAAACTAGGTTTTTATCTTGTCGAGTTTCTAACAGCCTGAATTTTGGTGATTAAATCCCCACGATAGTATTCAACATGTTCCTCTCTTGTGTTTCTTGTAACTTGGTAGAGGATTAATCTGATTCAAGTTTTATTTTTATTTTTTATTTTTATAAGAACACTAGAGGCCCGGTGCATGAAATTCATGCACTGCAGGGGGTGGGGGGACGGGGTCCCTCAGTTGGGGGGACCTTAGGGGATGTCCAACTGACAGCTCCTGTCTTACAGTCTGCAATTGGGGAGACCTTAGGGGATGTCCAATTGACAGCTCCCGCCATCGCCGCTGCACTCACCAGCCATGAGCCCGGCTTCTGGCTGAGCAGTGCTCCCCTTGTGGGAGCTCACTGACCACCAAGGGGCAGCTCCTGCATTGAGAGTTTGTCTCCTAGTGGTCAATGAGCATCATAGCGACCGGTCATTCTGCCGTTTGGTCGATTTGCATATTAGCCTTTTATTATATAGGATCCTATAGGTGGTAGTATATGTGTCTTATCAAGAAACACAGAAAATTGTTGGTTGTTCCTTTTGGATATTCATTCACAACTATTTAAAACTGCAAAATAGTTACAGCTAATTCTGTCATTCCTTCATTTCGTAGCTAGGAAGAGAGAAAAGTTCTCAATACTCTTTTGATAATCCTGAGATGTGATTTGCCCAGGAAGAAAAGGATAACTCTTACATCCTTTCTTTTTATTTACCAGTTCTTAAAGTGAAGAGGTGGTTACCTGGCATCCTCCAAAGTTGATCAGTGAGGTTTTTTGTGGAGTTTTCCTTTTGGAGCAGGAGTACATATTATTTTGAGTTTATGGGATTAAACAAATTGAATATCTTTTAATCAGTTGTACTCATTATTGATATTCAAATTGTCCTCATCTTTTAGCCTTTTCAGATTTGCTCTTCAGTCTTTCTGACACAACCTCAGTAGTCCTTAATAGTTCCTTGATTTCTGGCAGGACAAAATGTACCAGGTTCACCTTGTACGTCTCCTGCCCCGATCTGGAATCAGCCATTTCTGCAAGAAGCCCTGGTTCCTTTAAGTGGGAAATGACATTTAGAAACCTCAGTCCAAGTACTTGCAATTGGGTTGGTCTTTATTTCTAGGCATTTTCAATGGACAGAACTCAGAAATATGTGCATATATATTTATTTAACATGTAAAATATGTGCATGCTAACACTTCTAATTAAAATTCAGTACACAAAGTTTCTATTTCACCTTTTGATCTTTCATATCCTTTTTTCCATACCGAAAATCTTGGTTATCAGTAATACAGCACAATAATTCATTTGCTTTGTCCCCAGTACATACCAAATAGTCTCAGAGTTACAGTTCTGATACTACCAGGGACCATATGATTACTGAAATTAGTTTTAAGATTTTTGCAGTTACAAGTACTTTTTGGGCCTTTAGGGTATATCCAACTAGAGATATATAGTAAAATTACTGTGTTTTCAAGTCACTTAAAATAATTCTCTGTGTGATCATGACACTATTTCAGTATACACTTTGATTCATTTGTTTCATTTCACTTATTTAGTGATTGCCTTCAAAATGCTTTTTGTCTTATAACTATGTAAAATACTAGAGGCCTGGTGCACGAAATTCAACCTGGCTGGCGATCAGGGCTGATCAGGGCCTCTGGCTGCTGGCTGGGGCCTTCCTTCCCCTGCTGCTGGCTGCCGGCTGACAGCCAGAGCCTTCCTTCGTTCCACCCCCTGTTGATCAGCACACGTCATAGTGAGCAATTGAACTCCTGGTCTCCTGGTCGAACTCCTGAGGGGACACTTTGCATATTAGCCTTTTATATAGAGAGATATACATGGTCTCTAAATCAAATTTACAAAAAAGCTATATTTAGAGAAATCAAGCTTATATTCCTGTCCCCTCTACTCCTATAGGGAATCTCTTTTTCCCTTTAGTTTTTTGGGTTGTCCTTCTGTTTTTAAAAATGGGAAGTAATATAATTTATATTTTGTATCCTCCCAACATTGGTAGCATACTATATGCTATAGATACTTTCTTCACCTTGTTTTTTTGTACTTAACACTATACCTAGCGCTGGTTATATAGGAAGATATTATTGATTCCTTTTATAGCTGCATGGTATTCATTAGTGTATATATACTGTAGTTTATTCAACCAGTTATATATTGATGAACCATTTGGGTTGTTTTCAGTCTTCTGGTACTAGAAATTGTGCTATTGCCTTTTTTTATTTTTGCTAATATATTTTTGTGATCCTGAGAAGAGGGTTACATGATGAAAGGGTAAATGCATGGATAATTTTGCTAGATATTTCCAAATGCATCTCCATAAGGATTGCACCATTTTACAATTCTCATTGGCAATGTATGTGGCACATATTGTCAAACCTCTGGATTTTTTGCCAGTTTGATAGGTGAAAAATGGCATCTCCATGAATTTTTTAACTGCATTTCTCTTATGAGAGAAATTGAGCATCTTTTCATATGTTTAAGGGCCATTTACATTTCTTTTTTCCTTTTAAATAGCTCTTCTTATGAGTCTTGTAGATGAATAGAGAATATGCAGTTAGTAAGACTTGGGGGAGCAGTAAGCACTTCACACTGATATTAGACTGTGCTATTTAGCATTACATGGGTCTCATTTCCCTTCTTAGGTGTCCTAGTTCTTCTAGAAAACATAAGCTCTCACAAATCCCTCTCCATCCTTATCCTTGGCTCTACCTCTGCTTAAGAGATAGCAACTAGAGCTGGAGCTCTAGGCTCAAAATTCAGGGCTGTTTAACCCTTTCATCGAACAAGAAGCAGCTTCCACTACCTGAGTTAGGCCATTAGGTGTTAGCTCTGTGTCTGCCCGCATGCATCCATGAAGACCAATGGCTTTTATGTTCTAGGTTCTTGTTAGTAATTGAGTAGGGCAACAAAATAGGCAGTCTAAGCACAGGAACTCCGTGTTGCTGAAGCTCTGGGAACAGTCACTGCTGCCACCATGGAACTGCGCTGTCTGAACAGGACCGGAACCCATATCCATCAGCCACTGTGCTACCTGCAGTACACTAGAGCAGACAGAAATGTTTTCTTTCCTCCTCCCGTCTTCCAGTCTCACACCAGTTTCTTCCATTGGCAGAACTTCACTAAAAACCAAGCTGGCAAGCTTGGGAACTTGTTTTCAGAGCTTTAGCCTCCAAGAGCAAGGGAGGGAATGGAGCTGGAAGCCGACAGACAGAGAACTGGTTGTGAAAGGGCTCCAGACATCAGGAGACATGCCATCTGATTCCAAGGAGCGGGAGAAGCACGGTGGCCAGGCATGGAAATATGTGGAGCTGAGAACAGCCGACACAGGCACAAGCAGAGTGCAGAGAAAGGCTAAATGTTTAGTTGGGTTGTGAAGGAACCCAACTTCGTGAAGAAGGGTATTTTGAGCTTGGCCTTGAAGAATTCAGTAAACAATCCAGAGCATTACACAGTGCTAATTTACATAGCAACAAAATGGCACCACTGGGTCCCCTGGGAAAAGCTGGAGGCAGAAAACAAATAGGTGTTCTGTAATTGCTACTGTCATCTAAAAGTATTTTACAATTGTTTAGAATTCTGTAAAGTTCCTAGGAAAGTAAACAGAGTTGGAAATCTGTGCTGTGAAGGGCTTTTGAAATCTGTTGAATTGGGGATATGACTTTTCTGCTTTGCAGCTGTGTTTAAAACTGTGTCCTCTGGAGCAGAAACAAGAGATTTGAGCCTGCGGGAGTTCACCAGAGGTTGAAGGGTTAGAATGTGGCAAAGACGGGAGCTTGCTGGAGTAGCAGAGCGGCCTTGAAGACCTCCTTGCAGACAGTTTCTTAAAATAGCACTATTGAGGCTGGACTGGTCCAGACCAAGAGTCTGTACTTTCCAGCTTGTTTCTCTAACCAGATATTAAGGCTGGTTCTAATTGTCAGTGAAGCTTAACTTCTTTATCTACTGTAAATTACTTGGCATTAAGCAGACATTTATTAAGAGGCTGCCAAGTGTATTTTAGGCACTGGGAATAGAAAAATACACAGGTAGCTTCTGCCTTGGAGAATCGTATGAGCTAATGGGAGAGAAAGACACTTAAGCAGAAGGTGACAACATAGCAAAATAAATCAGCTACTGGGAGATGCTATAGGAACACTGGAACAGGGGCACCTAAGCTGAGTTGGGGATGTTATCATGATAGGGTTATGAGTGGGCCAGTCCATAAACAGAGGAAGAAAGTGAGGGTCAGGGGAGAATCATACAAAATGGTGCAAAGACATACTTACCTCTGACTCACTCCAAAGCCAGTGCCCCTTCCAGTGGGCCATCTTGCATCTGGTGGGGGGTTGAAGTAGGAATTACAGTTATTCATAATCTCTCACTCTTCCTCTGGAGAAAATTAAGCATTATTTTCTCACAAGATCTTAAGAGTGTTACAAAACTGTAGGTAAGTAAATACCCCACAATAATGTGTACAGAATATATTTGTTTGCCTGCTACCCTGAGGAACTCATGATCTCAAATGAAAATGGGATGCAGTTCCTACGTGGGGGAGAGGTGGCGGATGATTAGACAGTGATTTCCCATAGTCATTTAGGATTCTTGGCTTAATATAGCCCTTTGTATGTGTTTAAGTTTCATTATCCTTTATACCTGTTTTTTGTTTTTATGTGTTTGAGAATGAGGACTGCCTGAAAGGTTTTATTGCTCTTATTTTACAGAATTTACTTATATATTTTATAGGATTAAATGTTTTGGATGCTACTTACATTTCCCCTTGTCTAGCAGGGATATAGCAGGATGTGTGTGTCCAGATAAATGTAAATGTACACAATTTTTTTCAGTTACAGTTGCCATTTATTGTTATTTTATACTAGAGGCCTGATGCATGAAATTCGTGCAAGAGTAGGTCTTCCTTCTCCCGGCTGCTGGTACTGGCTTCCCTCTGGCACCTGGGACCCGGGCTTCCCTCCGGCCACCAGCATGCACCCGGGACCCGGGCTTCCCTCCGGCCACCGGCATGCACCCGGGACCTGGGCTTCCCTCGCAGCCCCAGTTTTGTTCAGAAGGACAGAAGGACGTCCGGTCTAATTAGCATATTACGCTTTTATTATTATAGATTAGTATCAGGTATACACTAACGTGGTTAGATGTTTATATAATTTAAGAAGTCTCATACCCACCTGACACCATATATAGTTATTACAGTATTATTGACTGTATTCCCTATGCTGTACTCTACAACACATGACTGTTTTGTAACTACCAATTTGTACTTCTGAATCCCTTCACCTTTTCCACCCAGCCCCCCTACCCCTCTCCCATCTGGCAACCATCATTTGTTCTCTGTAGCTGAATCTGTTTCTGTTTCTGTTTTGTTTGTTTGTTTTGTTTTTAGATTTCACATATAAGTGAAATTATATGGTATTTGTCTTTCTCTGTCTGACTTATTTCACTTAGTATAACACATTCTGGATCCATCCTTGTTATTGAAAATGGTAAGATTTCATTCTTTTTTATGGCCAAGTAATATTCCACTGTATATATGTACCACATCTTCCTTATTCACTAGTTTATTGATGAGCACTTAGGTTACTTCCATATCTTGGCTATTGTAAATAACATAGGGGTGCAAGTATCCTTTTGAATTAGTGTCTTGGATTTCTTGGGATAAACAACCAGGAGTGGAATTAACACAGTTGTTTTTATATTTTTATTATTTTTAAAAAATATTTTTATTGATTTCAGAGAGGAAGGGAGAGGGAGAGAGATATATTAATATCAGTGATGAGAAAGAATCATTGATTGGCTGACTCCTGCACACCCCACACCAGGGGATTGAGCCCGCAATTCAGGCATATGCCCTGACGGGAATTGAACTGTGACCTCCTCGTTCATAGGTCGACGCTCAACCACTGAGCATACAAGCCGGGCAACACAGTTGTTTTTAAATGTGGTATTTTGGAGTATATATCTAACATTATGCAACAATATCACTTTCTTACCAATATGCTTCTTCAAATTCACATTCTGCATAGCCAGGTTATTAATGGACCAGGTATTTCTCTGGCACTGACTATGAAAAATGTTCTAATGGCCAAGGAGGTGTAAAATCTAACTTTGTGGGCCTAGTCCCCAATTCACTACCTCAGTCCTCCATCCCAAAACCTGGTAGGTAATTTTTAAATTAAAATTTTTAAGTATAACAAATATATATTCTTATTTCCCCCTGTTTTATTAAAATATATAGGATAGCCCTAGCCAGTTTGGCTCACTGGCTAGAGCGTCAGCCCACGGATTGAAGGGTCCCGGATTCAATTCCTGTCAAGAGCACATACCCTGCCCTGCCCTGCCCTGGTCTGGGCATGTGGGAGAGGCAACCAATCGATGTGTCTCTCTCACATCGACATTTCTCTCTCTGTGTCTCTGCTCCTCCCTTCCACTTTCTCTAAAAATCAATGGAAAAATATCCTCAGGTGAGGTTGACAGCAACAACAAAAATATATATAGCATATATTCACATATATCTTTTTCAGTCAACAGTGTTTTTAATGATATATACGGAGCATTCTCATGCCTTTTTACATTTGTGCAGTAGTCCATTGACTCGCGGTGCTATAATGTACTTAACCAGCCCCCTTTGACTGACATGTAGGTGTTTCCAGTCTTCTACAATAACAATTCTGTGATGACCCTTTTGTAAAGAGTGAGATTTAACCAGAGACGGTTCCAATAAAGCCTAAAACAAAACAAAACAAAAAATACCCATTGTAAGTCCCAGGAACAGCTATATAATTTACAAAGCACAGTGCAAAATGAAAATGTGGGACCTCCTTGTTCAAGAGCAGGGGAACAGTGCAATTAAAAGTAAAGCTCTGGCCGGCGTGGTGCAGTTGGTTGGAGAATCGTCCCATACACCAGAAGGTGGTGTATTCGATCCCCAGTTGGGGCATGTGCAGATGTTTCTCTCCCTCCCTCCCTTCCTCCTTCTCTCCCTTCTTTCCTCTCTCTAAAATTAGTTGTTGTTGTTTTTTAAGTACTTAAAAAAGCTTTTTTCTTGATTTTGCAGTCTTTTCCATTTGGCATGGTGTTTTTACTTGTTTAATTTTCTTCTAAGTAAAGAGAAAAAAAAGAAACATTTAAATTATTAGCAACAATTTTATCATTCATCTTTATATTGTGCAGTGGAAGTTTTAAATGCAAATATGGAGCATTTATCTTATATGCAGAATCACCAAATTACAAAATTCACATTTGGTGGCTCATATGTGTGTGTATTTAGTTCTTACCAAAACAATGGAAATTCTGCACAAAACTAAATAGTTGGGTGTAGGTTTTTGTTTTGTTTTGTTTTGTTTGTATTTATTTATTTATTTATTTACTTTTATTGAATTTTGTTGGGGTGACACTGATTAACTGTATTGTATAGGTTTCAGGTGTACAATTCTATGACACATCATCTGTATACTATATTATGTGTTCACCACCCCATGTCAAGTCTCAGTTCATCACCATTTATACCCCCTTACCCTCCTCCACTTCCCCCCACCTCCTTACCCCAGCAATCACCACACTGTTGTCCATCTCCATGAGTTTATTGTTTTTGGTGTGTTTTTTTTTTTTTTTCTCAATCCCTCCATGGCCTCTCCCCAGTAAACCCCTCCCCCCAGCTGTCAGCCTACTCTCTATGAATCTCTCTCTAAAACTAATTATTTTGCCCTGCCTGGTGTGGCTTAGTTGGTTGGAGTGACAACCTGTACACCAAAAGATCATGGGTTCGATTCCCAATTAAGACACATACCTAAGTTATGGGTTCAGTCCCTGATCAGGGCACATACAAGAATCAACCAGTGAATGCATAAATAGGTGGAACAACAAATCAATGTTTCTATCCCTCCTGCCTGCCCTCCCCTCCCTCAAAATGAATAAATACATAAAAGAATTTTAAGACAGGACATTAAGTGTGAGTGCCTTCTGCAGGTAGGGCCTGTCTGAAAGCACAGGCTGTGTGCCATTGAAGCTGGTCCTGATTACCACTTTTATTTAACACTGGTCTGGAAGCCCTGACTGGGGAAGGGGGGAGGAGGAAGGAAGGGAGAAGCAAGGATGGGGAAAGGGAAGAACAAGAAATAAGTATGATACATTTTGGGGAAAAGGGATAAATTATCATTATTTGCAGATGAATGCACTGAAGAATTATGATTACTAGTAAGAACTCTAAGGACTGTAGCCAGATGCAATAATATATCCAAAAATCAATGGTTTTCTCAAATACCCACAATAACCAGTTAGAAAGTATAATGGGGAGTGGGATGGATTCATTCATCACAGCAATAAAAACTGTAAAATACCTAGTAACTATCCATGAACTGTACTTCTCCTTTATACCTAGACCATCCCTGTCCATATTACCAAAGGTCATCCATCCCTGGACCACCTTATGCATTAGAGATGGGGTAAGTGTCAGAAGTGGGAGGCAGAAGAATGATGTGAGCTCATCAATTGTGTAGATATGAAGTTAGCATGCCAGGGAGGTCAGCTAGAATTTTTTTAACACCTTCCCCCTCCCCACAAACAATAATATCTACCTGGGAATAAAGTTAATAAATCCACAGGTTCTAATGTAAAGAAATCATAAATCTTTAAGAAACAATGAGTAATGGAAAGATATTCCTGGATGAGAAAATTTAATATAGAAAATGTGTTGGTTCTTCCCATCTTAATCTACCAATTTAATGTAGGACTTACTCAGAAACCCAGTTGTGCTTTAAAAAAATAAAACAACTTTGACTAAGTTATTTAAGAAGTTTTCCAAGAGAATAAATAAATGGAAATCCAACTCCCCCCAAAACGAAAAGCAAAATTAATGAAATGAGACGTCTACTACCACCATGTATTAAAGTTAGTACTACATACTAGAGTAGTATGGCATTAATGCAGGGATAAACTGGTAGGTAAAGTAAGAAGTCATCTAAACTCTGAAATATATCCCAGGATATATAAGGATATAGCACAGGATAAAGATGACACTTCACATCAGCTGCTAACTGAAGGGTAATATTGCAAATGATGCTAATATATTGAAAATACTTAACATAAAATTCTTTCCTTATACTATAGACCAAAATAGTTTCCTGTTAAGAGTTAGATTTTACAATGTTATTTCAAAAGAACTGTAGAGAACTATTAATAAGTATTCATCTAACCTCAAGGTGAGGGACTACTTCCTCAGCATAAAGGCAAAGACAGAAACCATAAACAGAACTCAAAGGTGTTTGACAAACTGGGAAAAAAATAATTACAACATACACGACAATGAATAATTCACTTTAATATATGTGAAGTACTATCAAATACTTAAGAAAAAATATGAATTCCCAGTTAGGAGATATGTGTACAAAAAGCAATTTATTTAAAAAGAAAGAAAAAGAAACAGAATAGTCAATAAACTTGAAAGAGTTTGGCCTCAGTAATAGTCAAAGAAATGCAGATTGAAACAAGAAGCTGTTTTTTTGGCCTGTCTTATTGGTAAATATTTTGAATTAAAAATGTTTTATTTACATAATAATCATTTCTCACAAAGAAAACAATACAGAAATACATACAGTGAAATAAAATATTTCAGTTTCAACTTGCACTACCCCAGTTATTACTAAAATTGAGTATATTATGTTTCTTGACCATTTTTACTTTTTCATGAAGTACGACTTCTTAATTTTGGTCAACTTTTTTTCTCGCTTGTGTTTTTATTATTAATTTGTAGATTATAGATATTCATTCTTTGCTTTTATATACACTGCAAATACCTTCTCCCAGACTGTTAGTTACTTTTTCATTTTGTTTATGTTTGGCTGTACAGAAGCTTTTTATTTTGACTTAGTTACATCTGTCAGTCATGTCTTGCTTCTGGATTTTGTGACTTGCTTAAAAACTCCCTCCCCAGGCCAAAATATAAAAATATGGTCCTCTGTAGTAGTTGTCAGTGTTAATTATTATTTTGTTATTGTTGTATATGTGTTTTTAGCAATTAGCTCTTTAATCCATTTAAATTTTATTCTGTGTTTGGTCTGAAGTAGGAGTTTGGCTTTTATTTCTAAAAAATGTGACCGATTGTTTTGAAATTCTTTATTGATATTTAATGTTTTCCCTCATTGATTAAAAATCATAAATATCATGGATCTGTATATCTATTCTAGATTGTGTCACATCATTTAAATAACTACAGCTTTATAATCTATTTTGCTGTGTAGTACTGCAAATCCATACTCGGTTTTTTTTTTTTTCTAAATTTTTTAGGCTATTCTTTCAAATTTTCTTTTCCAGTGAACTTGAAAATCAGCTGTCAAGTTTCATTTTAAAATCCTGTTGGCAAAGATGTTTTAAATGAAAATACTTAGTATGGGTGAGGCTGTCACTGAAAGGCAGTGTCATTTACTGCTGAAATATGTGTGGTGTAAGTTTTCTGGAAGGTGATTTGGCAATATGTATTAAGAGTCGTAAAAATATTCCTTGATCTACTATATCTGCCTTAATAATTTATCTTAAAAAATATTCAAGAAGAGCATTTCTTCTAATGAATGTTCAGCACAGTGCTATTTATGATAACCAGAAAAGGAGAAGGACTACAAATGTCCAACAATACCGACATAATGAAATGAATGATGGCACATTCACACATCACATTTCTGTATAGTCATTTATAACATAGGGAAATGCCCATAATATAATGTAAACAGAAGTAGGATACCATCTTTACAGCCAGATTGATGCCAATATTTTAAAATTAAAGATAACATATATATTTTTATAGGTGCAGGTATTAATTTGCTAGGTCTGCCATAAAAAAAGAAAAGAAAAAAAAGAACACACACACACACACACAGACAGGGAGGCTTAAACAACAGACATTTATTTTCTCTCAGTTCTAGAGGTTGAAAGTCCAAGATCAGGGTGTCAGCAGGTTTGGTTTCTCCTGAGGCTTCTCTTTGGCATTCAAATGGCCACATTCTCCTGTCCTCACAGGGCTTTTTCTTCTTGGGCTGCCATCCCTGAAGTCTCTTCCTCTTAGAAGGACACCAGTCCTTCTAAGGGGTTTAGAGCCCCTTCCTATGACCTCATTTAATCTGAATGACCTCTTTAAAGGTCCCATCTCCAAATATAGTCACATCCTAATGTACTGGGAATTACTGCTTGAACATAGGAACTTGGTGGGGACAGATTTCAGTCCATAACAGTACATAAAAAAGATTATAAGGAAGGACATCAGAATCTTCACAGAGGTTTTCTGGTTGGGTAAGATTATAGGTAATATTAATTCTATTACTGTATTTTCTGAATTTATATAATTTTTCACTGAATATGTATTACTTTTATAATCAGAAAAAAATGTGTCTTTTTCAAATAAAGCTGTCACCACATTGCCTGTCTTAAGTGAAGGACAAGGCAGAGTAGGCAGGGCCAGCACTAGTGCCCTCCATGCACCTTAGCTCCCCACATGCTCCCACATGTAGCCCCTAAATTAAGAAATGTCCTGTTTCTGGGTTAGGTAGGGGAATTTCTTTATAAAGTGTAGTGTTTTACCTGATGATTCTATTGAGTAAGCCAAGAGTTCTTGAGAATCTATTTGAAAGAGGCTAGACAAAAGAGAGTATATACTGTATATTCCATTTATAAATAACTAGAGCCCCTCGGCCTGGCCTGTGGGGATTGGGCCGAAACCTGCTCCCTGACATCCCCTGAGGGGTCCCAGATTGCGAGAGGGTGGTTCTCGTGTGACGCACCCCAGAATCGGGCTCCCTCCTCTCTGATTCCAGGTGTATCACCCAAGAACCACAGCTGCCAAGTTACTGCAGCTCGGCAGCTCCTGCGTTGAGCGTCTGCCCCCTGGTGGTCATTGCACATCATAGCTACTGGCCAGTTGGCCGGTCACTTAGACTTTTATATACAGGCAGTCCTCAGGTTACATCGGACTTGACTTACGTCGTTTCGTGGTTACATCGCCATCTCCCATTTATTTATTAAAAAAAAAAAAAGTTCCATCATTTCGACGTATGTACATATGTGCTTTATGTTTTTTATTATTTATTTACCACAAGAGAAGGTTAGGAATTGTTATCTTTCTTTTAAGTTGTTTTTATTTTTTCACTTCATTACTGCTGTGTATGTGCTCCATGTGAGCGACGTAGGTGCTTATATAGGTGGGTTCTGACTTACGGCGAAAATTGCATTACGTCACACCATAGGAACGGATCTCTGACATAACCCGAGGAGCTACTGTCTATTGATTCTGTATCACCCAATCCAGTAGTGACAGGAAGCAGACCCATAGTTCTCTGGGGCTGCAGGAGGCATACAAAGGGTCTTGAGAAAACATTTGAGGGCAGAGGAGAGGTTTATCTTGATTGTGCTAATAGTTTCATGGGTGTGGGCATATGTCTAATTCATGGGATTGTACATTTTAAATACATGCTATTTATTGTGTCAATTTATCTCAAGAAATAGGTTTTAAAAAGACAAGAGAGACTGGAAGGAAAGATCCCAGTAGCCTTTTGAGCATTACAGTATTATTTAATGTATCTTTCCATGCATAAGACACTATATTTTTCTAAAATTGTTAGACTGAAAATCGAGAGGCATCTTATACACGGAAGTTAGCCGAGGAGGGAGCCGCGTGGGTGCGTAGTTGCTCATACCTTGTCAAACAGGCTTCCTTCTTATTGTTACTGACGTCAGTTGCTGCTGTAATTGGAGGTGGAGGTGGAGAGTGTGCAGATGCAACAGGGACCAGAGCTTTCTGAGCCCATAAAGGTGTCAAAAACTAAAAGGATAAATACCGGTAAGCAATTGTCTTACTCTGTAAAATTCAAACTGAATGTAATCAGCTATGCAAAAGAGCAAGGAAATAGAGCTGATGAGAGATAATTTGGACCTCCTCCCACTGAGTGTATGATCAGACAGTGGAGAAAACAGGAAGAACAACTCCTTAAGATGCCAAAAAAGTAGAAGGCCTTAAGAGGAAAACCAGAAAAATGGGCAAAGTTGGAGCAGAGGCTTCAGACTTGGATTAGGGAGCAGCGCCAGAGTGGCTTGTGTGTGTCAACCAAGCTTATTCAGTGTCAGGCAAGAATGTTTGCAAGTGAAATGAACATTGTTGATTTTACAGGAAAGGCAAAATGGTGCTTCAGTTTCATGAGGAGAGAAGGTTTGGCCATGAGAACACGAACAAAGTTAGCTCAGCAAATGCCACCAGTTTAAGAGGATAAAATCCAACAGTTTCACTCTTATGTCATACAACTTCAGAAAAAATATGATCTTGAACCAAGTCAGATTGCAAACATAGATGAGATGCCTCTCAATTTTGATGTGCTTTCCAACAAAACTGTTGATGTGAAAGGAATCAAAACAGTGGCAATCAAAACAAGTGGCCATGAAAAGACACACTATACTGCTGTGCTTTCATGCTGTGCAGATGGTACTAAACTGCCTCCTACACTTATTTTTAAGAGGAAAACATATCCTAAAGAGACCATGCCACCTGGCATTATTGTGCAAGTTTAAGAGAAGAGATGGATGAATGAAGACATTATGGCCATTTGGTTTGCAAAGGTTTGGTCCAGAAGACCTGGGGAGCTCTTAAAGAAGCCAGTTCTACTTGTCTTTGATCAGTTCCAAGCACATCCTATTTAATAAAAGGCCAATATGCAAATTGACCAAATGGCAGAACAACCAGTTGCTGTGATGCACACTGACCACCAGGGGCAGACGCTCAACGCAGGAGCTGCCCCTGGTGGTTAGTGTACTTCCACAGGGGGAGCACCACTCAGCCAGAAGCCGGCTCATGGCTGGCGAGCACAGCAGCGATGGTGGGAGCCTCCCGCCTCTGCAGCAGTGCTAAGGATGTCCGACTGATGGCTTAGGCCCGCTCCCCATGGGCCTAAGTGTACTTCCACAGGGGGAGCACCACTCAGCCAGAAGCCGGCTCATGGCTGGCGAGCACAGCAGCGATGGTGGGAGCCTCTCCCGCCTCCGCAGCAGTGCTAAGGATGTCCGACTGACGGCTTAGGCCCGCTCCCTAAGCCGTCAGTCGGACATCCCCTGGGGGCTCCCGGACTGTGAGAGGGCATAGGCCGGACTGAGGGACCCCCCCCCTCCCAAGTGTACGAATTTCATGCACTGGGCCTCTAGTTTAACAGAAAAGACAAAAAGCGTTGCATCAGATTTGCAAACACACCTAGCAGTTATTCCTGGTAGACTTACAGGTCAGCTACAGCCACTAGATGTTTCAATCAACAAGCCATTTAAAGCCCTGATGAGAGAAGAATGGAGCAGATGGATGCAAAAAGCAGGTGATAACTTCACACTGACAGGAAGTGTGAAAAACAAAAACAAAAAACAACCGTTACCAAGTTCTGCAGTTGGGTCCTAAACTCATGGTATGGCTTCAACAAGAGGTGATTCTGAAGTCCTTCTAGAAATGTGGAATCGGCAATGCCATGGACATGGATGGAACTGAGGATGATCTCACATATATAGACAGTGACTCAGAAGACAGTAGTGATACAATAAAAGTTGAAGAAATTGCTATGTTTGGAACTAACAGTGATGAAGGGAGCAGTGATGCAACAGAGGCTGAATAAAGTGATATGCTGCATAATATCATAGCACTGGTATGTAAACATTACCTGCGGTAATTACTAAATTAAAATGTGTTCTGTTTTATGTTTAAAATATTGACTTCTTTATTTTGGGTTGGAAAAGTGGGGGGCGTCTTATACATGGGGGCATCTTATACACAGAAAAATACGGTATTTGTTAAAATAGTAATATGAGAGCTGTGCGTCTGTGAATCAAATGAAAACTTAGCACTTAGAGATGGCTGGAGCGGACTGCTGCATAAGGTATTTGGGGAGGGTCCTCTGAACCTGACAGCCCTTTTCTGCCTCATTATTCAGTGTAACAGGGCTTGGGTGTGTCACAGATTTGAATAAAATTAAGTGATCATCTGATAGTGGGTGCCTGGTAGGTGAACAAGTCTGGGAAGCAGCAATCTTTTTTAATTTATTGGCTCGTTAATATTATGACGATGGGTATGTTTCTTTTATAGCTGCATTCAATACTTATCTTTTTAAAGACAGGAATCAGTACAGTGCTGTGCAAGAGAGAAATGTACTTAAAAATCACAGCATTACCTGTGGTAAAATTATCATAAAAACTACCTAGTATTCAAGCAGGGGGTTACTTCAATTCTGCGCACATAATGACAGGAAATGGTCGTTGGTGAAGTTGTTTTCCATGAAGCTGTGATGAAATCAACTAAAATGGTAATAAAGTGGAATGTAAAAGTGAGGGACTCAAGTGAGATGTAAAAGTGCAGAAGGTGTTAGACTGTTTGAATTAGAACCTGCAGGAAATAATTCTGTAAAATATTAAATATGAATTGACTGAATTCTCAGTTCAGAACTGCCAGCCGTACAGGCAGGTCTCATGGCTGTGGGAGGTGGAACCCCACGTCCGACTGGGCAGCTCCCATTGTGCTAATGGCCAGAGAAGCTAGCCAACAGACAAATGGTCTCTGTTGGCAAATTATAATGTAAGAAAGGGCCTAGAGCCCTATTTCCTTCCTTCTTGCTCAAAACCAAGGACCCAGCCACCCAGGAGCATGATCATGCTTTTTTCCAATGACCCTTTGATGAAATAACAGTAGATGTCTGTTATAAAAAATTGGAAGCACACCTCAGTAAAACCTCAGTGAGCTGTGGAAGCACACTAAAGTATATATCATGAGATATTTTTATATTATAGAAATAACTTTTATACTGATACCATATTTCAAATGTCAGATCTATTTTCCTCATGCCACCACTGCTGCTACCACCTGCACTGTTGTCATGCTTGTCTACTCAGCAGTGTCCCTGCATTCTCTTCAGTCCTTCTCGTTGTTCTGCACACTCCTATCGGAACACTACTTTGCTCAGAATCATGCAGAGCCTTTTTGTTGCTCTGAGAATAAAGTTCAGAATCTTCACCATGGCCATCAAGACCCTGCATAATCTGGCCAGCATACTTGCTTCATCTTGTGCCAATCCCCATCTGACTTCCTACATTCAGGCCTATAGCCTCCTCCCATTGCCAGAATGCACTTGTGCTCTCTGACCAGAGGGCCTTTGCACTGCCATTCTGTCTGGAATGCTCCTTACCCTGTCCTCATTCTTACCCTCGCCTCATCACACCCCACCTCCTTTATCTAGGTAACCTCCTATTAATCTTCTATATTTCAGCTTAAATGTCACTTCTTAAGAAAAGTTTGCCTAACCCTTACCCCAAATTTGGTTAAAGTTTCTTCGTATGATGCTAATAGATCTGGGGATTTTCCTTTAACACACTTAATTTCTTTTTTTTTTTAATCTTTATTGTTGAAATTATTACATATGTCTCCTGTTCTTTCCCCATTGACCCCTTCCCAGACCTTCACAACACTATTGTCTGTGTCCATGGGTTATGCATACTAGGTATATGCATACAAGATCTTTAGTTAATCTCTTCCCTCTTACCCACTCACCCTGCCTTCCCCCTCTGAGATTCGATAGTCTGTTTCATGCTCCTATGTCTCTGGATCTGTTTTGTTCATCAGTTTATTTTGTTCATTAGATTCCACATACGAGCGAAGCATTTAGTTTCATTTGTAACCAACTTATACACATTAATTCACAGTTTGATAATAGAAGAGACTGTGTCTGCTTTGTTTACTGCTGTATTTCAAGTACGTGTAATCCTATAGTCGGTAAATGTTTACTGGTTGGATGGATGGATGGGTAGATGGATGGATGGGTGGATGGATGGGTGGATGGAATGATGTGTTGCATTCTGATTCCCACTCAACTGCTGATTTGCTGTGTAATACATAAGATACAATATCTCTGAGCCTCAGATTTCTCAACTATGAAATGAGAAAACTAACATAATGATCTGAGGTATTTTGTTTGCTTTTAAACAAGTATCCCTTGGGTGTAGGTAACTGTGTTAATCATATACCCCAGGTCATAATACATCATCCTCAATGGCCCAAGCAAGACCATCTCTTTTATTTGTATTTTCCTTTCTCTGAACCCCGCACCTATTGTCCTTGCCTTATGACACCATCTCTAGTATATTTGATTGTATCCTTAATATGCACAAATATTTGTAAAATCTACAATGTTGGGTATTTGTATATGTGTTTTAATTTTCAAATGTTTTTATGCTATAAATCTTATTCATTTTCATACTTTTCTCATCCAATATTATGCTTTTTAAGACCTATACATCATTGCTTCTCAGTGTTGCTTAGTATTCCATCACATAATTACAAATTTATTATTAGCAAAGTTACATAGTTCTTACTATTTGACAGTGTTCTATATGTTTTACATAAAATCTTTTAACCCTCCCAACAATCTTGTAAAGTAGATACTGTTATTGTTCTGATCTGTCTTATTCATTCATCCCCTGGTGATGATACTTCGGTTGCCTCCAGCTTTCTGCTCTAAAAAACAATATGACAATGAGTTTCCTTGTATCTGTCTCCTTGCCACCTGTGTGAGAATTTCTCTGGGACCTGTATTCAAAAGTGTGATCCCTGACTCCTGGTATGCACACAACTTGAATTTTGCTCCACACTTCCAGATTGCCTTCCTGCATGGCTGTGCCGGTGCACACTCCCACCACCGGAGTGCACGGGAGCCCTCGCCCACACTTCTGCTCTTTCATCTTGGCCGTAAAGTAGTATCTCAGTGTGTTCATTTGCATTTCTCTGATGCATAGTGAGTTTCTCCACTGCTGCTCCTGCCACCCTAGTGCAGGCCACCACTGTCTCCTCACTGCTGCCAAAGCCTGCCTCCGCATGGGTGTCCCTGCATCCACTCTGGTCCTTCTCATTGTTCTCCACACTCCAGCCAGAGCAATCGCATGGAAACACTCCTTTATTCTGAATCACCCAGAGGCTTTTTTCCCTTTAATCCACTGAAATGATACATGTTCTGATGGTAACCCATACTAGCATTCCCAGGACAACTGCTATTGGACGTTATGTATTTTCTAAATAATTATAGTTTGATTGGCTAATATTTATTTTATAATTTTTATACCTGTTTTCTTAAAGAAAATGGGCCATAAGTTTCTTTTTTTGACCCATCTCTGAGTCATTTTACAACCAAAGTTACATTAAAATGACTTGAGCAGCTTTCCCTCTTCTTCTGTTTCCTGGATCACTGTAATAACATACAAATTATCTATTCCTCAACTGAGTGTTTCTCAAGGTTTCTTCCTAAGTAAATTTGATGACTTGATGAGCTACTGTGAGCTTCTTACCTTTGCTTCACTGGCTGTGTGGTTTAGCCAAGCTGATTCACATGCATCCAGGGCCTGATGATATCAGAGGGCGTCACCAACTACAGGCACAAAGGTATTCTCCAATCTGAGCCCATTGAGCGCTGTAGACAGGAGTCCCATGGTCAGCTGGTATCTATTTCCATCCATTCATTTGTTTTACTAAATTTTAGCCACATAAATTTTGGTATATAAATTGTGTCTAATAGTTTGTAAAGGGGCTATCGGGCCTCACTCCCACCAAGCTGATTTCCTGGACTCTCCTTCCCCATAGTAATACACTGCTTGTTTTTACTCCTACTGGCTCCCTTCTTCCCACTGCACTCTTCTCCTTCCTGCCTGTCGGATTTTTATGACTCTAGAAGAGAATTGGGTTCATTGAGCCTAAAGACAGAGATTGCCCAAAGGGGTGGTTTGGGCAAGATTGAAGTAGTGGGTAATAGAGGGAGCGGATTTGGCAGAGTCACCCAGAGGCTTTTACAAAAGAAATTATGCTGGTGCTTAGTTTCCTGATGGAGAGATTCTGGGTAGACACAGGGTGTTGGGCAACACACACTCACTCTTGTCAGTTTAATAAACTGCTTTGATGAGCTTTGTATCATGATTCTCGAATCTCACCATCAGAGCTAAAATGAAATCAGAACATGTGACATTGCTATTCAGACATCTCCCATTCTTAGTACATATTAGTTTCAACTATAATAGTCATTTTCATATCATGTTGTTTTTATTTCTCATTTGGCTGAGGACAGAGTGCACACAGAGAAGATAGTTTGTCAGCCAGTGACTACCTGGCACACATAGTCCATGTAATGGCAGTTAAGCTGTGATCCAGAGACTGACAAACAAGCTCTAAAATTTAAAAGCTAGGATTTCTTATGGTAGATCGGTTATAATAATTTTATGTCTCAATATTTTACATATGTGACATTTTGTATGATAAACAATTAACTGCCTGCTTTTGACATTTGAAAGTTAATGTGAAGAGAGTTATAAAGCAGATACTGTAAACATCACCTCCCATAGCGAGGTGGTAAATGGCTGTCGGCCCTGGAAGGGTAAGACCTAATTATTCCTCACAGTGCACTCTGTACCTTTTTACTGCTAGTTTGGGTTTCATTGTCTTTGATAAACAAGATAATTGATATAAATGATTGCTATCCTGTAAAATGGTTCCCCAGTTGCAGATTTTCATGCTGGAGTATAATTTTCCTTATGGCACATTACTGTTCATCTTTAAATGGGTAGGGTGGTTAATCTGCCTTCCACAGAAGACATTAGGTGAGTTGCTCCTTATCAGAGCTGACAAAAACATAGGGTGTAACCAGGACAGGAAGAAATGACTAATGGCCACATTAACGAGCAACAGCATGTGGATTTTTAAGGGAGGTTTAGAGTTGGGAATACAAGAAAACTGCCTTGGAAATAACAGGAGGTGCAGTCCTCCGGAAGAGGACAAAGGAGTGCATGCTGAGAGGGGCGTCTGGCTGCTCTCAGCTCTCCACCCTCCATCCCCAGCCCCAGCTCTTACCACCTAGAATGCTGATATTGCTGCACTCACTGACTTACAGGCTGACGATCTTAAACAAGGAAGTCCTATTGTGCTTTATGCCCTTTCCTTAGTGGAAAAGGACTAAAGTTTTGCAAAGCTACCATTTTGTTCCATAAATGAACACTTTGTGTTCTGGATCCTCTGTTGGAAGGCTCTCTTTGGGAAATGTCAAGGGCCAGGCAAGCACAAGAGGCAGGTGAGTTTGTACCCATTGGGAAGCCGGGATAAGATCATTGGCAATCTGCTTTGAAGAACCCATTTCTCTTCATGCATAAAGTATAAAGTACAACAAGGAAGAAAGAATGAAAAAGAAAGTGGGTGAGGCTTAGGAGAGACCATAACATGGCGTATCTGTGGCTTCTCTTGGGGGGATGTTGTGCAACTAATCGCTAAGAGTAATGGTGGTTTAAAAAAGTAATAATTAATAATCATTTCTTTGTCTATGGCTTGCTAATATTTAGTTTTAAAAACTAAACTCATGGCAAGGAAAACCATGGTAAATGAGGTTTTTCCCAGGACAGTTCTCTTTGGCAGTGTTATTGCAAAGCCTTTCAAAGATGCAGCCTGCGAAGGGCTGTGTGCTGTCCAGTCTAATGTCATCTCCTCACCGGAGGGACGGCTGCCTCCCTCCCCCGCTCCCTCTCTTGAAAGGTTAGCCTTCCTTCAGAATAGTACAGGTTTTTCCAGCAACATCTGTCTAGTTGGCAACGAGCACACCCTCAGGAAATTACGGGCATTTGAAGACCATCTAAATATTGTAAGGAGCCCTTTTTCCAATCTCTCCCTGCTCCCCCTCCTGCCTTCCCCTAAGAAGAGTGGGGCAGCCACATGGCATTTACCACTGTCACTCTCCCTGATAAATTATAAGCCCATTTGTGTCTCTGATTTTTTTAATGTATCTTGGTTTCTCACTCATGATGGCTTATGAAACCTCAAAGCAGTGACTGGCCTGGAAGGCAGGCTGTGGACAGACAGACCTCTTTGTTTAATGAAAGGAGACCTGTAGTCACATACTGTTAGCACAAAGAGGCTTCTTCGGTCTAATGACTCGGATCATCTTGGTCTGATTCAGTAGGTCAGGAATTGCTGTCCCCAGCAAATATCGACCAGGAGGAACTGCTTTCTTGGTGATTCGGAAGCTGCCAGCTGCATATTACACTAGCAGGTGCTAATAGTTTTTTTTTCAGGTCAGGAGAATTGTTACTGGTTCTTCTTTCCCTTGCTCCCTATCCTTTTACAACTATAAGGTGGCTCTTGGGACTAGAAGACTCCCTGCTTGTATGATGCCTAGGTTCCTGAAACACTCGTCCCCCTGCCCCTTCCACACGGGGAAAAACCTGGCTCTTCGGGGCTGGGAAGTACCAAGTCTGGGTCTTGCCTTTGAAAATCTCAAGATGTTTAAGACATCATCTAATTTATTCTGTCAATGTTCATAGGAATATATAAAGAAGAAGGCATTATTCTCTTTAGAGGTAAAGAAACTGAGTCACAGGGGTTTAAACATCCTCCTCGGGACTGCCTAGAAATCCGTTTACAGAACTGAAGTCCGTTTGGGTGTCTGCCTCCCAATCTGTTGCTTGTCCAGCGGCTGTTAGAGCTGAAGGCAGGCAGGAGAGCAGCCATTTCCCCTCTCAGAGTTAAAGTATTAGACATGATGCAGAGGGCACTAGACCTCAGAAGTAAGATGCTTCTTAACCAGCAGATTTGAAATATTTGTAATAAAGCCCCATTTAAAAATACCCATTTTTCATTTCCCAAAGCCCTGTGTTAAACCATTAGAAGAATAATTAATTGAAAATAGTAGCAAAAAACTTTTTAAAAATTAACTTTTATTTTATTTTAGACAACACTTTTTGAAAATACATTTTTATTGATTTGAGAGAGAGAAAGGGAGAGGGAGAGAGAAACATCAATTAGCTGCCTCCTACCTGCCCCCTACTGGGGATCAAGCCTGCAACCCCCGGCATGTGCCCTGACAGGGAATCAAACCAATCAAACCAGCGACCTCTTGGTGCAAGGGACAATGTCCTATCAACTGAGAGGGCTAGACAAGACTTTCTTCGTCACATACTATAAATCTGCTAGAAAACAGCATGATTCTATTTCCTCCATCTAGGTTAACTGGCCTCCAGAAGGTAGTATAAACTGGTTCTGCTGAGGTTTTTTTTTCTTTTTTCTTTTTTTTCCTGTTAACTGCTTTACTTAGAGGCAAGAATAGAGTTGTTCTAGGTCACTCGGAAGACCCTGACTGTCAGTTTTGGAGTGGGGAGCCAGATTTCCCCAGGGACCCCTCTTCTCCCTGTAGAGAGGTATCACCTCAGTGTCACTTAGGGGATTGCTCAGCCTCTCCACAGCCCTGGGCTGGTCCCTCGGGCTAACCCTGAAAGAGAGCCCAGGAGGCAAGCTTTTCCCTCCAGCATCCTGTGTGGTTTGATTACCGAGTGTCAGTTCTGAGAGCCCAGTATTCAGATGTTGAGACTCACCCATATGTTTCTGCTAAATTCTAGTCTTGTTCCCTTGAGAGTCTCAGAGATTCTTTCCTTCCCACACACCTCAATCCAGGATGCTTTGTGGGGACTGAGACATGTGAGAACCTGGCGTCATCTCTAGCCTTTTTCTCGTTGCCTCCAAAAGCTGTGGCAGGAAGGCTCTGCCAACCAGGAATTGTAGGAGCACGCCTGTCACGGATGTGATTGGGGCCTTTTCTGTGCAGTGCACAGGCTCCACTTAATGTTTGAGCACTCACTTCCAATACTACTTTTAGTAAAAACTCAAAATTTTGCAGTTACTGATGCATTTTAAAGAAATACCATTCAAGGTCTTAAGACTGAAGAGTTACCCATTATCCCAGAATCATTCTGACTTCATATTTTTTGAACTACATCCATCCTTCTGCTGAAAAGAAAAGAGAAAAGAAAAAAGGAAAGCTACTACTTTATGAAAGGGATAGTTAAAAAAAACAAAACAAAAAACTTCCTTGCAAAAAAGTACTATGCAAACCACCACTTCCTTTGTGAGGCTTTTCAATCCTTTTGCTCATCTTTGTTCTATGCTCGACTGGAATGAGAAATATTCCCCCAGGCTGTGGTGACATCTCTGATCTTGAGTCACAGAATTGTTGTGGCCTGACAAGACCTCTCACCCAGTAGCAGAACAAAAATAACTGTTGATTTCAACATCTTTTAGCAGATAAGGACAAATAAATCCACATAAAACTCTTATGATACAGAAAATGATGTCCTTTATACTGTAACTTTTCAAATTTTTTGAGATAGAGTTTTCAAAACCTGCAAACCAATTTCAACAACTTTTTGTATGTTCAGTATTGACCCCCCATCCCTGTTGACTTGAGTAAACTTGTCCCACTGTGGGAGCAGATGTAGACTTTCTGACAGTTTATATCTGGAAAAAAGAAAAACCCACCCCAGTGAGATATTTCCTGTTCACTCAAACAGAGTTGGATGTTTCGGATATCTTTTTTCTTACACCTGGAATGCCTTTGTCTTAAATGTAAAGGCCTCACCAACTGAGTGCATCCCTCTTTGATAAACTGCAGTGATTACTGCTATTAAAAGTCTAACGCTTGATTCTTCAAGGCAGCAATTTTCAACCTTTTTCGTCTCATGGCACACATAAACCAATTACTAAAATTCTGTGGCACACCAAAATATATATATATTTTTGCTGATCTGATAAAAGAAATAGGTGTAATTTTGATTCCTTCACATCAGGTGGTTATTGTTGTGCTAGCTGTTGTTATTTTATTTTTTTTTTTATTTGACAATTTAAGGGGAAAGAGGTCAGTGCCCCTGACTAAATAGTTAGGGATTGCATGTTTTAAAAATTCTTGCGGCACACCAGTTGAAAATCACTGCTTTAAGATCTTTTGGGGGGTTTGTTGCCTGTTTGTTCATTTTTAAAATCTTTATTGTTGAAAGTATTACATATGTCCCCTTTATTCTTCCATTGATTTCTTATAGCCCACCTCCACCCCAGTAAGATCTTTTTGAATTGAAGATTCTCACAGCTAAAACCTCCAGCATTCAAGCCACACAGAAGAGAGTTGACCTCTAAAGAATTAGTTCTGGCTCTGGCTGGGTAGCTCAGTTAGTTAAAGTGTCATCCCATACACCAAAAGGATGCAGGTTCAGTTCCCAGTCAGGGCACAAACCTAGGTTGCGGGATCAATCCTTGGTTGGGGTGAATACAGTAGGCAACTGATATCTCTCTCTCTCTCTCTTTCTCTCTCTCTCTCTCTCTCTCTCTCTCTCTCTCTCTCTCTCATCAATAAAAACACATCCTCGGGTGAGGATTTAAAAAAAAAAAAAGTGTTAGTTCTGGGCTGCGCTTTCCTTCAAAGGCCCCAGTGTGTGGAGAGAGAATTCATTGGTCCTGGTGAATTTGTATATTTGAGATCCCCCGGCCCCACCCCGCCTCACCTTTGCCCCTGGGAATAACCACCTCTGATTTCTCACCTTCATCTTCTAGAAAAAGGCCATTTCTTCTGAAATGTTTGGAGCTATCTATATTATAAATGGCCCATGGCCGTAACACCGTCATGACCAAATGACCAGTCACCAGGAAGTGCATTGAGCATCTCTCGGTCCCTCCCCCTGGCCCATAAGCAGCAGCTCTCTGCAGCGGGCAGGGCGGGGTGCGAGCTACTAGCAGCAGAGAGCTATGAGTGCCAGATAGCTACTAGCGGTGGAGAGCTACGAGTGCTGGAAGCTGGTGGGGCCAGCTTCCTTCCCCCGGCTGCAGGAAGCAGGCCCCACTCCCGCCGCAGCCACTGCTTGCCATCTGTGCAGCACTGACCCCCCTCCCCTGCCACCAGTGGCCTCCCTCTGCAGGTGACAGGCTGGGGTGCGATAGCTTGGCTGGCCTGGGCCTCCCTCTTTCTTTGCTGGGGGGCAGGGCCAGCCCTGCAAGTGGCCGTCTGCCTACCTGATCACCCCTAATCAGGTAGTGACTAAATCAGTGATGGACAACCTTTTGAGCTTGGTGTGTCAAACTTCGCCAAAAAACTGAGCATAACTTGGATAGTGTGTCACTTTGAGGAAAAAACATTATTTCGCAAATGTTTTATCCTTAGGAGCAGCAAATGTTTCATCCTCGGCATGTGGCCGCCTCAGCGGCCGCGTGTCATCAGAAATGGCTACGTGTGTCAGTGCTGACACGCGTGTCATAGGTTCGCCATCACTGGACTAAATAGTCACTCGCCTGCCTACCTGATTGCCCCTAACCACTCTGCCTGACTGCTTGGTTGCCCCTAACCACTTGCTTGGGGATGAGGCCTGCCCAGCAAGGGGCTGTCTGCCTACCTGATCGCCTCTAACCACTCTGCCTGCCTGCCTGATTGCCCCTAATGCTTGCTTGGGGGAGGGGCCATCCTGACAAGGAGCCGTCTGCCTACCTGATCTCCCCTAACAGCTGGCCTGCCTACCTGATTGCCCCTAACCATTTACCTGCCTACCTGATCACCCCTAACCACTGGTCTGCCTACCTGATCACCCCTAAGCACTCTGCCTGCCTGCCTGATTGCCCCTAACTGCTTGCTTGAGGGTGGGGCCAGCCCGCGAGGGGCTGTGGTGGTCTGGTCTCTGGTCGTTTCAGTCGTGACGCCTCTGGCCTTTTATTATATAGGATAATAAAAGCCTCATATGCTAAGTGTCCGGTCAGCCATTCCATTCAACCAATCAAAGTGTAATATGCTAATGATATGCTAAGGCCATTTAACTGCTCACTATGATGTGCACTGACCACCAGGGGGCAGATGGTTGACCAGTTGACTAGTTGCTATGACGTGCACTGACCACCAGAGGGCAATTGACTGGTCGACCAATCACTATGACCTGCACTGACCACCAGAGGGAAGATGCTCCGACCAGTAGGTTAGCTTGCTGCTGGGGGCTGGTTGATTAGGACTGAGGGAGACGGGCCAGATATGCCCTGGAGCCCTCCTGTGGTCCCTCCCCGCTGGCCAACCACCTGCATCTCTCCCCGGCCCTGATCGTGCACCAGTGGGGTCCCTTGGTCTGTCCTGCACCCTCTCACAATCCGGGACCCCTCAGGGGATGTTGGAGAGCCAGTTTTGGCCTGATCCCGCAGGCCAGACCGAGGGACCTCACTGGTGCACGAATTTGTGCACTGGGCCTCTAGTAAAGTTATAAAGTTTGATTATTTGGCATGGAGGGAGGACCAGATGTGAAGCTTGGAAAAGTGTTACCTCTTCCTATCCCTGGCTAAATAGAGCCCAATATGGTTGTCCAAGTCCTTATAATCAACTAGTAGCCCATTTGCAGGAAGAATCTTGCAAGCGGAAGCTGTGGCCTCGTGCGCTGCTGCTGCTGCTGCCGCTGCCGCCGCCGCCCCCGCCGTTGCGGCCGCTGCGCCTGCACCGTGTGCCGCTGCCGCCCGCCCGGCTCCGCCCCGCTCCACCCCGCCTCGCCCCGCCTCGCCCCGCCCTTCCTTCTGGCAGCCACCTTGCTTTCCACTTTTCCTCCCTCTTCCTTCTAAGTTGTCTTCAGTCTTCACTCCTCCCTCCCTCGGCATATGCAAATTAACCGCCATCTTTATTGGGTAATTTGCATACTCGCTCTGATTGGCTGGTGGGCGTGGCTTGGGCTGGTGGGCGTGGCTTGGGCATAGCGAAGGTGCGGTCAATTTGCATATTATTATTTTATTAGGTAGGATATCAAGATATGCTGTGATTTGGGCAACCTTGGTGATGTCAGAATTGGATGCTAAGATGAATACTAGTTGAAATTGTAAAAGGAAAAGCAAACAAGAAAAAGAGGCTCAAAGGAACAGGGCTCCAGCACTCAAAGGCATAGCCTGTTTTCTCCCCATGTTCCCCTGCCAATACAGAGAGGGGTCATGACAGAATCCTGGGAACTGGATTAGGAAGCAGCCTTCTCACAGAGCTGGGAACCAGGAAAATTTGAGGAAAGAAAAGTTTTAAATGTTTTTCTTCAGCAATGTGATGTAATATATGATTGAAAAGTTTTGTTTTGTTTTTTAATCTGATAGATAAAACTAAGAATTAATGTAACTTAGTGCCAGTGTTGTGGAATACATTTTTGTAGCTTTTGATAGTTTCCAAGAAAGATGAGCTTGTGTTCTAATTCACGATTGTTCCTTTAGCGAAGGTAGTTTTTCCTTTGAACTAAAGACAGGGTGGATTGCAGTTGGGCTGGAAGCTTGCCTGTCAGCAACAAGTACCTGTATATGCCTGGTGATAGGCCCCTAAGGTGAGTCCCCTTAAAAACAAAAAGTGTAGCTGTGCGGGTGAATATATGGGTATGACCTTCAGCTAAGAGCCTTAGTTGCCTTTTTGAAAGACACTTTGTATCTCTGAAAATCTTGGCAACAGAGAAGAGTCTGTGCTGAGGCTATTAAGCACGTGTTTTTGGCATGAGCCACTGTGCTGTTAGAAAACATTTTGTACTGAAATCAGGCGGGGAAACAGTGACTGAAGCCCTCCATGAGCACAGTTTTGAAGATGATGGTCCTCTGTTAAGTGCTAAGTGCTTTCATTTTTTAAAATTTGCGTCAGATGGGTTTGTTTTCATTTCCTCTCAAAGGTGATCGCTGGAGACAGTTAAGTAACATGTCAGTCTTATCTTTAAACTAGAGGCCTGGTGCACGAAATTCGTGCACTGGGGGCAGGGGGGAGGTCCCTCAGCCCAGCCTGTGCCCTCTCATAGTCTGGGAGCCTCATGATCGATTGCCCCAAAGAGGTAGGCCCTGTCTACCCAGCCGGGGCTCCACAATGGATCACCCCACAGAGGGAGGCCCCTCCCACCCTCCACAGCACTGCTGCGGGGTAGCCTGGGCCTCCCTTTTTGGGGCGATGGATCGCACTGCACAGAGGGAGGCCCTGCCCACCCGCTGGTCAATGGCCTGGGCCTCCCTCTTTGGGGCGATTGTGGAGCCCCCTGATTGATCAATCGCCCCGCTGGCTGGTGGCCTGGACATCCCTCTGCAGGGTAATCATGGGGCGATGGCCGGGCCCCCGTTCAATCGCATTGCACCTGCCTTGGCTGGCCTGGCACCAGTGGGTGTCATAGCGTGGTGGTCCGTAAGGTTGTCCAGATGGTTGTTCAGTCAACTTGCATATTATGCTTTTATTATTATAGATTATTGTAGATATAGCTGGTATAGCTGGCCCTCAGGTCATGTCCTAGTGAAGTAATACTACCTTTTAAAAAATTTATTACTCCTGATATAAATTTACTAGCAAGCTCTTGGCTACCCCGGTGCTGTGTACTAGTAGGAAGGAGGAACAGTGAAATTGTTTTCAGATCACTTTTTCTGCAGTTCCCCACTGTCTGAGTCATCCCAATACCCATACACCTGCAAAATGTATACATTTCGTTAACATGCAACTTTTGCATTCAGAAGCAGCAAATTAAATTTGTCTGAGCAGAATTGCTATGTGCACAGAGGGGGGTAAGTAATTTCTGCCCAGGCAGTTTCCCTTTGCCTTTTGCTCAGAGCATAGGCTATTGTAATAGGTGTATAACTGAAGGATGGCAGAGAGAGGCAAACCAGAGAGAGACACACAGATGCTGGATTTTGGCAGTATCCTATATAATAAAGAGCTAACATGCAAATGGTCATCATGCCCTTGCGTCGGGGCCGGTGGACCTGAGGCCAGGCCAGGGGACCTGAGGCCGTGCCCCCTGCCCGGCGGAGCTTGATGGGGGACCTGAGGCTGTCCCTCTCGCCCCCCCCACCCGGCCGCCCTGTGGGGCTTGACAGGGTGGGGCCGGCCAGGTCTGAGTCTTGTGCAATTTCGAGGCGTGCGTGGGTGGGTGGGGACTTGACTTTGGTTCCCGTGGCACACCCCAGACTCTGACAGGAGGAAGATTTTCATACACATTTTACTAATTTTCTTTCATCTCTGACACTTCTATTATAGAGAAAGGGCATATAGCAATATTAAAATATTTCCTCTAATTAATTCCCTTTTAATGTGCATGGATTTTGTGCACTGGGCCACTAGTGGTTTTATAAACAAAGTGACACAAATTAGGGCAAAAATTCCAGTGGGACAAGGGAGGAAACAGGAAGGCTAGAAATACAGTATAAAGCTGAGTCCATCCAGATGGTGTTTTTAATAAGTTTATCAGACACATATGAAGTACGGTAATGAACATTCAAATGGGGAGTGGCCCGGCCCCTATGGGAGAAAAAACAGTATGACACCTTTTGTGCCTTGCAGTCAGTTAGAATCATTCTCTAATTTTTCCCAGTAAAGGAGTCACAGAACTTATTCAGACCATTGAGTAATCATTAGGCAGTCCAACTAGGCAGGCTGAGGTTTGTGTTTCTATGAAGAAAAATTAATAACAGAATTACTTATTGCTGAAATGGAGGGAATGGCCTATGTGTGCCAGTAAACACAGCAGTGACATTTAAGACAAACCTCTTCTGTGAGAACTCCCTTAGTGTGACTAAAACAGATAGCTCTCCCTCAGGCATAAAAGAGCTTTTATGTTCATTAAAAGCCACATTGTTGCATACATTCCTTCTCTCCTTCCTGAACTCCCCAAAACGATTTCTTTGTCACAAAATAGTTTAGTCTACCATGAGTGACCACACTTTTTGTCTATGGGCTAAACTGTTAGGGGAGAAGTGGAGAGAGCGGATGGGTACCTAATGCTTAGATAGCAGCTCTTCTGCAGTGGGCATATTTGTTTTCGTTCTAATGTTTAGGTCAAGACCCAAAGATTGATTATACTTTACTTTTCTAAGAAAACTTTCACTGAGAAAGCAATTTTTTTCTGCTTTATTCAGTAGCTTTTAGATTTTTTTATCTTTTGGTAAGGAACTATGTTAAGTAAGGTTAAGTGCCATAACCTACATAGTCATCTCGTTTTCCAGCTCTGGTTAATTCATTCAGCAAATATTTAATACTTACTCTATGCTAGGCACTATTTTTTGGCATTTAGGAGTACAGCAGTGAAAAAAAGAAATAAAAGTTTCTGCCTTTATGAAACTCACATTCTAAATCTCTCATTGTCAGGTTAGATCAGAGTTAAATACTGATTTGGTTATTAAGAATTGGTTGGTATAATACTGGACGGATAGTCTCATCTTGATTATTTACAGAAGGTCCTTATCCATTTGGGTTTGTGCACAAGTTCCTATCCTTCTCTCCATTCCACTTGTTGACATCATTGGTCATTTTACTGTTAATTTGACTCATTATCTAAAAATAGGCATGAAAATTAAGAAAAGTGGTAATTTTTGATTTTGTATTTTATGAAGTAGATATAGTTGCTTATCAGGTTGCTAGTAGAGTTCTAGCAAAAGCTATTTTTTAAAAGGAAATTTTGGATTTAGGGTAGATTTCACTGATAAAGTCCACCTCTACATGTATATGTTGAGATGTGTATGTGTTGGCCACCCTTCGTAGATCCAGATTTTGACTAATAAACATTAATGAATAATTATGTCAGAATCATAGTAGAGACAATGGTATGTTATTCTTCAGGATATACATATAGGATTCCTTGTTTAAAAGGCAAAATTGTTTAATTTAGCATATATGTTAGACCACCTCAAGATTCCAGAGGGTCAGAGGGTGATGTTACTAAAGTACTTTTGCTTAAAGAAAATGTTAGAGGTGGAAAGAATCTTCTTTAATAAACCCACTTATAAATGTGTCTATATAAAAGGAGTTCTGAATGCTTACCCTAGACTTGTTTCCCAAAGAGCTAGAAACTGTTACTAGGAATGACTTTGTGATAGTCCCTGATGCTGCTGTACTAATTGACCACTAGTTAAAATCAGATTATCTAGGAATAAAATTGTGAACAGTAACTAGGGTAGATGGAAATTAACAAATTTAGGAAGTGTCCACAAAGACAACTGATAAGACCCAGTGGGTGCTAAAGAGCATATCAGCGTTCACAATCGTCATAAAAGGTTTTATCCTTTCAGAGGCTTGCCAGCTTTCTCGTTTTCATGAAGACAGTGTTAAAATGTGTGAAACTGTTAAAAAAATATTCCATATGTGGAACAGAACATAGGAACGTATGTGTAAAGTTTGGAGACGAGGAACACTCTCATGCTCACCACCCAGCTTTAGAAACGAAACACTGATAAACCTTTAAAGCTTTGGTGTGATCCTCTCCCATTCGCTTCCCCACTGTCTTCCTATCCAGAGGATAACTATTTCTCTGCATTTCCTAGCTTTTCTTTCTAAGGTCACCATATAGGTATATATTACTAAACAGTAGAAATGGAAACATACTCTATGTGTTTTTCTGACTTGCTCTTCTTAACCAGCTTTCTATGTGAGGTTGAGCTTTGTTGATACACGTAGCTTTAGTTGATTTATTTTTAGTGCGTGTAATTTTTGTTTAGTAGTGAGCTTTAATAATTCAGTGGACAGGTTAGTCACACCTAAAGAGAATTATTGAACACAAATAATAATCTTAAGAAATTACCCAGAATGCTTCAAAAAGAGGTTAAAGAGGAAAAATTTAAAGGAAGCTTAAAAAGCATGGAGGATGGAATGAAAAGTTCCAACTGAGGTCTATTGGGAATGCTAGAAGAAGAAAAAAACAGAAAATAAGAGGGAATCAATACCCAAATAATGGCCAAAATTTCCCAAAGTCAATAAAGCCATAAATTCATATTCAGTCCTGAGCAGGATAAATTTAATTTACATCTAGGTGCAACATAGTAAAATCACAAAACACCAAAATCAAAGAGACAGCCTTAATATTAACTGTAGAGAAAAACACAAGTATAACAGAGGGATAGCAGACTTGGGCGGACATAACAGTAGAAGCCAGAAGACTGGAATAATATCTTCAAAGGGCTGAGAAAAAAAAACAAAACAGCTTTTAACATAGAGTTTTATACCCAATTAACCTATTTAAAAAAGTAATGGCAAAGATATTGGTGAATGTGAATAAGTAAGTTTTGACTGTATGAAATGATAATAATGACTACTAATGTTCAGAATACAAAGCAAGGAGGAACTAAAATGTTAGATAACACTGACAAATAAGCCATAAGGCAAGTGATGTATATTAAAACTGTTAAGGGAAAGGGTATATGTGATTTTTCATTTTAGGTATTAAGTGTGGTGTGCATATCTAAAATTTAGTAAAGAGTAGAAATATATAATATTCAAATCAATAGATAGCTGGTGAGGGAAGTAAGGAAAAACTGTCAATTCATTAGTAAACAGCAACAGAGTGGACAGAGAGGTTGGGGAAACAGCAAAGAAAAAACTTATAAATAGAAAGTAAAGTTAATCCAAAGATATGAGTAATAACAATTAATGTAAGTCATATAAATCTGCCAGTTATAAAAATACTGACTTAAAAAAAATGTATCTTTACACATTGAAATATTTTACAAACTTTACACGAATGAACTAGATTTAGCTATCTATTGAATGTTACCTAGTTCAGTGTTTGTGGTAAATGTTAACATTGTTCACCAAACGTTCCCTTTCTTCTAAGGGCACACAGCAGGGTGGCACTTTCCCACCTCCTTGAATTTAGGAAGGCCCTGTGACTTGCCAAGTCAACCAAATGTGAGCCAAGTGACATGTTACTTTGGGGGAAGAGTTTGAAGAGCCAGTACCCAGCTCTCTTCTCACATATTAAAACACAGCCACTGGGCCGATAGTCACTGAATACATAGGGTGAGCAAAGAATAAACGTGTGCTACGTGAACCGCTATGAGAGTTGAGGCTGTTACTGCCCCCACAGTATTGTTATGTCTCAGCTCAATTTACTGTGCATCTTGTGTCCCTTCCATAAGTTCTCTCTTCCAAATCACAGAATACTTCCTCTTTTCCATGAGACACGGTACCAGAACATCGCCTCTAAATATAGCGCTTCATCTGTCTTTTTTCAAAGTCATGGGAGCTTCTCTTTAAGCCCTTTCTCTGTCAGAAAACTGTCCTTGCAGGTTATTGCACCAGTGTTTTTGCTTTTTGCTTTGGAGTTAAGCTTCATAGCAAGAGATTCATCACCAGAAAATTCATTCTCTCTCCCTTGTCCTCCCCTCCCTTCCTTCTTTATCTGTGGATGGCTGTCCTCATCTGCCAAGAGCAGAGCCATTAGGGAAGGTCTGTGAGATGAGGGCTCAAGTACAGGCATGCCCAGCTTTGGGAAATAAGTACATTTCATAAAGATACATGTACGACTATTTACTTGGCATCACTGTAAAGTTAGAAATGTTTTGGCACAGTGGTAGTACTGCTCACCCTCTTTTCAGAGTATAATGTTGTACCGAAAAGTACAGTATACTGTATATCTGATGAGAAATTATCTTTTTTTCCAATCTATTTCAAATTATGTAAAGTAAGCTATAAATCTTGAATGTACATAGCTAGGGTTAATTGTAGATTTGGGTTAAATAACTTAAATGGCTGAAGGAAAAAAAAAACCTTACCTTTTATCATTCTCTTCTTAGTGTTTAGAAAATCTGCATTGTTTTTGAACAGCTATTATTTTGTGGAAGCCCTTGATTTTTATAAATGAACAGGTTGATATGGCTTGGAAGTATAGAGGGAAACTCAGAATCAAAACAGAGCTGGTGTTTCAAAATATAGCAGTTTGTGAACAAAGAGAAAAGCATGTGTATTAAAATGCATGGAATAGTAAACAAACAAAAAAGGGAAATAAATCATGGCTGAGGGCAATGTATATTCTGAAAAAGGGTTGGTGCCATGTCCTGGATATTTTTCTTATTTATGAATTTTAAAATGGTAATATAGCTATATATATACATACATACATATAATCTTTCTTCAAATGAATTTATTAAATGTAATAAATAAGTGCAGTTTAGAGAATATAAGTGCCATGAGCCTACCACGTAGCTAAAGAACAGAACAAGACCAGTACTTTTGAAACCCCTCCAAAATTTCATTCTGGAAATGAAGTCATTAATGTTTGAACCCCATTGGTGGGGGTCCCTCCAAGATTTCATCTCTCTTTTCCCAGACAAATTATCCTCAAATTTCTATAATAATTCTCTGGACTTCAGTTTTAGTTTTACATGTATGTATATATCTCTAAATGAAGTATATTTTTAGTTTTGCCTTTTTAAAACTTTGTATAAATGAACTCATACTCTGTGTTCTTCTGTCTTGCTTTTTTTAACTTAACATTGTATTTTTTTATTCATCTACTTGCATATAGCTATGGTTCATTAATCTCAATTACTGTGTAGTTTCCCAATGTAGTATTATTTTGCAGTGTGTTAGTTCATTTTATATTTTATGGGGTATTATGTTTCTCTTCCATAAAGTTCTGTAAGGTTAATTGTTATATGTAGTTTGGTTTGTTCCAACCTTACGTACAACTGTGTTTTGTTTTGTTTTTAAGCTATTTGACATAGAAAATGTGTTCATATTCTGAAATAATCAAGATATTCTAATTTACCTTTTGTCAATGATTTGAGATAGATATTGATTTTTTTCACAACACACTATCGAGATATATTTGGCTTTTCTTGTCTTGATGCTGAATCTTGGCTTCACAGTTCCCAGGGAGAATGTCGCAACGATTGCTGATTGTGCCAGTGTGATTGAAGGAGTCAGTCGGAGCCGAAACGCCTTGCTGAATGGGGACACCAAGAATTATGATTGGGATTCTGGATACACATGCCATCAGCTAGGAAGCGGGGCCATTGTGGTTCAGCTGGCACAGCCGTACATGATCGGGTCAATACGGTAAGAAGACTACTTCTCACTCATTACTTTTGAAATGGAAGACACGTACAAATTATAGTTTGGTACAGCGATGTGTCAGTAACTTCAGTGAAGATACTCTTCTGTTCTTTGTTCTTGATAGGGAGGGAGGGGTAGAAAGGGGCACAGAGATACAGGTACTTGTTGGATTCTCGGGGGAAGGGGAGATGCAACAAGAGTTAGACTTCTGGAGAAAGCAGATCAGAGGCCTCTCCCTGGTTCGTATTGGTTAGGGACTTGCAGGATAATGTCAACACAAGTTATACAGAATAAAAAATCATTTGAAGCTTTAATAAATGACTTTGCATGGGGACCAGACAGAACTGTATATGAGACCTGCTTCTAAAAAGTCTGTGTCTGGTTTTTAGTTGTTGTTTTCATTTTGCTTTAAGAAAGGACCTTCAACCCAATATTGCTTGATTTATAGGATCATATAATTTTGTTGTTGTTGTTAATCCTCACCTGAGGAATATTTTTTCCATTGAATTTTAGAGAGAGGGGAAGGGAGAGGAAGAGACAGAGAGAGAAAGAGAGAGAGAAACATTGATGTAAGAGAGACACATCAATTGGTTGCCTCCTGCATGCACTCTGACCAGGGCTGGGAATCATATCTGATACCGAGGTACGTGCTCTTGGCCAGAATCAAACCCCAGACGCTTCAGTCCACAGGCTGACATTTAACCACTGAGCAAAACTGGCTAGGGACTGGTGATATCCTCTAGACTCTAGGGCCTAGAGAATATACTTTTAGTTCAAGAGAACCTTCTGGGTGTTAAATAGGCTATCTATTTGTTCTTAATGTTCTAAGATTGTCTCTGAAAGAGTAATGGTAAATTATATATACATTAGAGGCCTGGTGCATAAAATGCGTGCACAGGGGGGTCGGAGGTTGTCCCTCAGCCTGGCCTGCATCCTCGGGGGATGTCGGGCCTAAACCGACAGTCGGACATCCCTCTGGCAATCCGGGACGCTGCATGCACCAGTGACCATACTTTTCATACAAGTGAAAGGCATCTTGCTGTTGTATGGGCAGCTACATTTTTCTGCCCTGATTATAAAAAGTAGTACATAACATGATCCTTCTGAGGCAGTAATACCATTTTCCCCATCTTATGGGTGGAAAAACTGAAGCAGAGAGAAGTTAAGTAATTGGCTTTGTCACACAGTTATAAGTGTCCAAATCAGGGCTGATCGCAAAATGTGCAAGCCAGAGTCCATGCATGTCATCGCTTCATCATCCTGTTTTTTTCATTGTTAGAGTAGCCTTGCCAGGTTTGAATTTTTAAATCTAAGAGACTGTTCCCAGTATATAGGTTAGGGTCCCTAGGCCTGGCTGGCAGTCAGGGCCATCTGTGGGGCAACCGGCGGGCAGGGCAATCAGTCAATTTGCATATTAGGGTTATATTATACTAGCTTTCCCGTTGCAGGAAAAATCCTGCAATAGGATTTCCTGCTGCACTCTACCCCGCCTCCGTTCCTCCCTTGCCTCGCCTTCTCCTCCAGCCCGCCCACGTTTCCCTTCGCCCCCGGCCCCGCCTCCGCTCCGCCCTTGCTGCCCGCCTCGCCTTCTCCTCCAGCCTGCCCGCGTTTCCCTTCGCCCCCGGCCCTGACTTCGCTCCTCCCTTCTCCTCCCCCCGCCCCCCTGGCTTGCTTGCTTCTTCGAAGCTTTACTCCCCTTTGCAGCTCTTGGCTTCTTTAGACACTGTCTTGATATGCAAATTAGCCGCCATCTTTGTTGGGGTAATTTGCATACTCGTCCTGATTGGTTGGTGGGTGTGGCTTGGCTGGTGGGCGTGGCTTAGGTGTAGCGAAGGTGCGGTCAATTTGCATATTTGTCTATTATTAGATTAGATAGGATATATATGTGTGTGTGTGTGTGTGTGTGTGTGTGTATGTATGTATGTATGTATTTGTATTTATATTTAGCATTAGATGAGCTATTTTACATTGTATCTTAGCCTGCAGGGGTAGAGATGTTGGCAGGACATGGCCGCTTTCCCCCTATCACACTTCTCAATTTAAAGTCAGTATGTATAAAGAGAGAAATGGCACAAATTAAGGAAGTAGGGGTCTAATATGCAAAAATTAATTGATGTTTAGGCTAGTAACCACAGAGGTAATTGCTGCTTGCCTCAATGATTTGAGATAGATATTAATTTCTTTTCACAACAGTTTCTGGGTACCCTGATCAGTGATGGTAGATTTCTTGGAGAATTAAGACTGTGGATTTCTTCATTTAAATTGTCAACCCCTTTTCATAAAGGGCCATGTACAGCCTGAGTACCGTAGCCAACAAATTGCAGATAGAGAAGCCTGGGGTTTATACTGCAGACAGACAGCTCACGTTGTGCTTAGGGAGGGGAAGAGACAAGCCACAGGCAGTCTGAACAAACTGCCAGTGCAAATAACCTTCGTCACAGAGCAAACAGCACCCCTCCTTCCTCTTCCTCACCTGCATGCATTAACTAAAGTATTCATAAGCCATCTATTTCATAAGCCATTCGTGAATTTTTGTCATAGGTGGTGTGAAACTTACCTGAATATTTCTCATTACAACCTATCCCTCTTCACTTTAAAAACCTGGGAAACAGTTGTCCTTCTCTTGTCACTGGCACTCTTTATAGTCTCCACAGTTTCTTGAAGATTACCAATCGTGTCTCTGAGATTACATCTGCAATTTCTTTCAGCAGGCGTGTGGTGTAACTCATCTGAGCCAGGAGACTTGAAATCATTTAAATTGACTAGATATCCTCTTTCTTTCACTTCACCTATTTGGGGCTTCAATTTTCTCTTTATTATGTTTGTTCTGCCATTTCTAATTTGGAGACCAGCTGTCTTGCCAATGAACAGGTAAGCAAACTGGCAGCTTAGTAGCTCTTCCCACTCTCTTTTAATGTTCCCTGTATTGTGTCTATTTACCTGGTACCTCCCCCGCCCCCCCCCCCCGACACACACACATACACACACACCTAACAATGTCCCATGTGCATCTCAAACCAATGTCAGAAATGGATTCTATTATCTTTTCCTTCCCCTGTTCAAGTTGCCTCACCCTTCGATGCCCCATTTCATTCCGTGGCACCATCCCTCTATCCATCAACTGAGCCCAAAACATGGAATCTTTCTAAATTTCTTCCTCTCTCTCCCTCCTCCCCTCAACCAGTCAGCTGTAGAGTTCTGTCAATACCAGCTCCTACCCGGTCTCACAAATCCTTCCTCTTCTTCTTCCACTGTCATCACCACAGTTGCAACTTTGTAGTTCCTCCTCTCCACCTGGTCTTCCAGACTTTCATCTAGCCCTTCCTTCCCCCCCAGCAACCATCTCCCACCTGTTACCACAAATATGATGCAGCCAGGCTCCTTCCTAAGAGAATTCGTGGCTACTGTTTGCCTTCGGGAGAAAGTTCCGACAAAGGCACCAAGAGTGATCTGACTTGGCTTCTGTCTGTACAGCCTGTCCCTTCTCCACCCACCCTGCACCTGCTCTGTCACAGCCTCTCCCGCTCCTTGCAGTTTTACACTTGTCACCCTCTTCTCCCCGCATCTTCAACTCTTTCAACACGCTGTCCTCATGGCTTGTGTCTCTCACTGCCTTCTCATCACCCCATGTATGCCTGGCTATTATTCCTGGTTCAAATCTCCACTCCTTTGAGCACGCTTCTATAACCTCACCATCTCCTGGGCTAATTTGAACATTCCTCCTCAGTGATCTCAGTGATCAAATTGCTACCGGAGCATTTGTCGTATTTGTAGAATTGTGTCCTTGCTGCCTCCTCCGAGCCTCAGCTGATACATAAAGCCTGTGGCAGCTCAGAATGAGCATCCCTCGTCGGTTTGTGTAGATGAGATAGTCTGACAAGATAGAGGGGAAATTGCGGTGGGTAAGATCTAGTAAGAGATCTAAAATCTTAGATCCAACAGGGGCCTCATGAGGTCTTTGCCAAAGTGACAGCTTAGAGACAAATAGGCTCTTCATGTGACAAGGCCACCTTGACCTCTAGCTCAGGTCAAAGCATCAGAGAGGTTGAATCTGACTCCAGAAAAAGGTGTGATTGGGACTTACGGCAAGAGGGAACACTGTCCATTTGTTTCTCTTTGAATGTGGAATTAAAATGGTTCCCCCGGTTTTCCTTTTCCTGACTCAGAGGGGGGATGATGTGCATGAGCACAACCAAAGGCAGAGTTGTGCATCTCAGCACAGTGTGACGCCTCCGACTTCCTCCAGCCCAGATATTGTTTCTGCGGGGAGAAAATCCATGCAGCTGAAGCCTGTATAACTGGCTGAGTGCTCAGAGAGACACGTCTCTGTGAAACTCACATTATGTTGTCAGGGGCTGCATTTGCCTCTTCTGTGACATTGTTAAGAAGAGAGGGAGAGGGATTTCTTAATCACCAATGCCCGTGGATGATGCTGCATGTCCTTGCAGGCTGTGGTTAGTAGTAGCTCATGTGCCCAGACAGATGTTTATTGGTGGGAAAGTAGATCAGGGGCACCTCTTCATGGGGATGGGTAATTGGCCGATGACAGTTGACTAGTCAGTGACATTTTACCTACAGTTTCTTCAGTTGCTTGTGATGACTGATTTGCTTCCTACTCACTGTATCCGAAGAAGGCCAGTGATTCTGAATCAGCTCCTGAGGATGCATGTTACAGGGCTGAGTGACTTACACTTTCCCATCTGAAAGCAGAGCTGACAGTCCTGGAAACTCGTGGTACTCTGGCTTCAAATTCAGATTTCTTTGTAGGTGATGACTTCTAAGGCCAAAGTCTCGAACACAAATGATCTCCATCACTGCATTCTTTATTCCTGTGAGGAGACATAGTTGTTTGTGGATAAAAACAATTTGTTTTCATCTCTATTTGTCTGATTTCATCCACAGAATCCATTTCTTCCTTTCCTGAGTTTCCCCTGTGGCTGGGCAGGCAAGCAGGGCCTTGTTTCTTTTCTTTTTTTTAACCCTTACCCGAGGATAGTTTTCCTATTGATTTCTAGAGAGGGTGGAAAGGAGGCAGGAGGGGGAGAGAGAGAGAGAGAGGCAGCAATGTGAGAGAGACATATCTATTGGTTGACTCCCGAATGCGCCCCTATCAGGGGTGGGGGACCTGCAACTGAGATGTGTGCCCTTGGCTGGGAATTGAACCCAAGACCCTCGGTCCGAGGGCCGATGCTCTAAGCATTGAGCAAAGGTGGCCAGGGCAAGCCTTGTTTCTTGATTGATAATGCTTACACCTAACCTCAGTTAGCAGGAACGTAACCCTGCTAGTGTGTCTGGAGAAGCTGACCTTGAAATATGATCTCTGACCATCTCCACCTCCCCCTGTTTTCTTTTATTCATTTAGCAAGCATGTGTTGAGTCTTCTACTGTGTGTCAGGCACAGTTCTAAGCACTGGGCTACAGCACAGTATAAAGAAAACAGTCGTCAAACATTGGTGCTCTCATGGAACTGACATCCTGTGGGAGAGAGAAATAGTAAACAAACATTTTGTGTAAGGTGTCAGATATTCCCAAGTGCTCAGAGGCAATTAGGAGAAAGGACTAGGGAATGGAGACAGTGCAGTTTTAGATTTAGAAGACCAAGCCCATCGGGGACCTGCGGGGAGCACGTCTGGCCGGCTGCAGGAGCCATAAGGGGGCCACTGTGGCTGGAGCAGATGGAGGGGGTTAACTGGAGAGGTGGCAGCCCCGAGTTGCTTTGCTGCTGTTTCTATTTTCAGTCACCAGTTCCCTGACCATCCCACCTGCCACCAACCCGGTCCCAGGATTTCAGCAGCACAGTTAGAGAGGAGGTTTCTTGCTAAAGAGAGGCAGGGCTGGGGCCATCATGCCTTTAGAAGCACCTTCCTTGCTCCTGGCCGCCCTTTATCTAACCAGCTCCTGGAGAAGGAACAGCAGGAGGCGTCCTAGTCCTTGCAGTCTAACCGGAAACTTTCTCCCCATCCTTGTGTTTCTCTTTCCCAGAGCCAGAGCGGGCAGTGCACCTGGGAAATAAAGGAGTGTGTCTTTGTTGTTGCTAGGTTCACAGGCACAGCAGAAGTTATGCATTTTATTTGAGAGAAAACAGGAGAAATTGCCTGGAATGGGCCTTAAAAGTAGCAACCAAGTGGTAATTATATCATTTTCATGCCATTTAAAAAACATTAAAATTTAAATAACAGGAAATCCTCAGAGGCCTGGCCACATGAAAAGACCAGAGTAGAGTCATAATAACTAACCAGATATACTTAATGTCTTAGTTCCTCTGTCGCCTTAATTTAAGATTTATCTTTCACTTGCTAATCTTGATATTCTTTTAAGTATTTCCAGGCTCGTATGAGAAACCACAAACAATTTTTGCATTAGCTTTGAAAATGATGTATTTGTAATTGATATGAGCAATACCGTAAGTAAAAATACCCACAATACTTTAACTAACAAACCTAATTGTAAGTAGACTGCCCAAAGACAAAGCAGCACAGGCAGGTGCCACTAAATAAACCTGGAGTCTTGGGTGCTGAGGATTAAGGAGTTAGTGACACAAAAAGATTTTGAGTCCTTCCATTGGAAAATGTTAGGACAGAATGGGTCTACTCCAAAGTATGTTCTTGATGGGTATTCCTAATCTCTTTAGTCTATGGAGGTGAAGCTATTTTTATTTTGCAGTTGGAAAAGCCAATTATATTTATAAAAGTTAATCTAGCACTGAATGTCTGACCACAAATCAGGTTATGTTTTGTAATTATTAAACATAAAATAAAGCAATAGCAAGTTGATCATTTAAAAAAATTAGATAGGCCACTGTGGTCCTCGCCCATCCCAGCATATTTTTCTTTCTCTGAGTTGTCAGGCTCGTGCAGATTCAGCTGCCCTTTCACTGTGGTGTGGCTACAACCAGCTCAGGATGAGCTATTATTCAGTGTGCAAATTCCTGAGACCCCTATTTGATGGCTGTTTTTCCTCCTTCCCACTGCTCACCTCCCTGCCAAACTGCTGCTCATCCACTTCTTGCCCAAAGGCTAGGATCAGAAAAGAAAAAGGAGAGGAGTCACATACCGTTCCCTTTTGTTTCCTATTTAATCGCTCCATGAAGGCTTAGTCAATAAGGATGGGGAGAGGAACCGAAGCTAATGACTTGAATGATGTTTTGTGATTATTTGAGTATCTTCCATATCTGTACTGCCCTCGGTCTCTCATAGGACCACAGATAATCTCCAGTTGAAGATAGTGATTTTGTAGGATTGAGATGAACTTGGGTCTTTGTTGCGATTTCCAAGTATCTAGTACAGTTCTCTGTGCTGTGAGTACTCAATAAATACTCATTGACTGAACTGACAACATAGTATGTTAGTGCAGTAAAGGGAGTTCTATCTATCAACTAAATTGGACATCATATTTGCTCATGTCTGATCTAAGTGTATGTGAGAAAACTGCTAAAGATTTGGCATCTCTGGCGAATGACTGAGATTAAGCTCTGGAGTTAGGCACCGACATTGGCACAGGTAAGGAAGCTTCCCTCACGTTCCGTGCCACTTCCACTTCCTTCTGGCTGAGTGCTGCACGGGCAAGCAGTACATCTGTTTACATTTGCACAGCCTCCTTTGCAACCTAGAGAGCTAGACATTTCCTTTTTATAGTCTAAAGAATACAACAAACATCAAAATATATGACTCCTCAGGCTTGGATTAAGATTGCCTATAATTCTCGTCAAAATTGGAAAGATATTTTATAAAATTTGCTTCATATCAGTCATGCTGAGCATCGTCTGTCACAGCCCTGAAACAAGGAATTCCTCCTTGTCTCACTGATCCGTGATTTATTTAACAAGTGTTGTTTCTCTCTCAGCCTGTCTGCATTGCACTAGTCTTCTGTTACCACCCTCAGACCTTGGAATTCTGGTCCCCCCCAAAAAAATTGTTGAATAAAGAATAATATCTGTCGCCCTGGCTGGTGTGGCTCAGTGGTGGAGCATCAGCCTAGCACCAAAGGGTCTCAGGTACGATTCCCAGCCAAGAGCTCGTACCTGGGTTGCAGATTCATTCCCCAGTCCTGGTCGGTCGGGGCAAGTACAGGAGACAACCAATAAATATGTCTCTCTCACATCCATGTTTCTCTCTCTTTCTCTTCCCTCCCCCCTCCACTCTCTCTATAAATCAATAGGAAAAAAAAATCCTTGGGTGAAGATTAACAAAAAATAAATAAATAAGTAAAACAAAAAAACAATATCTGTGGTTCCCAGTGGACACTTAAGTCTGAACTGTGTGACTGTTTAGGGGAGCAGAAATCCTGGAGCCTAAAGGAGATAGGTTGAGAGCATGGTAAATATGCCTCCACCAGTTTCATCCTAGAAGTATTTCAAGACCAGAAAGTATTGCTATGGCAACTAAATTGCATGTTAAAAATACAGGAGGGGCACTAGAATTCAGATGTTCTTTGGAAAAGCAGGAAAGGTTAAATGCCAAAGAAAAAAACGCGCGCGCATGTGTGTGTGTGTGTGTGTGTGTGTGTGTGTGTGTGTGTGTTTGATTTACTTCACATGTCAACCATTTATTTCTCTTGAGTGATTAGAGAACTTGACAACTAGTCATCATAAAATATAGCTGGATACATGAAAAGAAAAATCCTTTTACTTTGAAAGATAAACCCATCAAGAAGGCATTTTTACAGAGTCTATCAGCCCCATTTGACCCAGTATTTAGTGCACAAATGTATATTTAGTAGGTATGCAGAATTGTTATTTAAGACCCCCCCTAAACAAATACTTCACCAATAGTGCTTTTAACAGTCATTAAAAAAACTGGAATCATTTACCCTGGAAGATGAAATGAATGGAAAGCATCAGCCTGCTCCTTCTGTACTTGTACTGTGACAGGTGTTTTACACACGGCTGCCCTGAGATGGGCATACAAGGTCACAGAAATGTGCCTCTTCTCAGGAGGGCTAAAGGTAGCAGAGGCCTTTCAGCAAACTGAATGGAATTTCTACAAATTGAATACATCACATCACTTGAAAATATCTTTTGAATGTTAAGTAAAGCTAATCTGAAAACTGATGAAGGGTCACCTTTGAAAACCTTCAATTCCTTGGGTATCCTCAAATCAGAGATATTTTTCCCCAATGGCCCAATTTTGTCACCTTGTTAAGCTGCTTTTGGTGCATCTTGGTAGCACCTGATGTCAGCATATCTCACTTTGTTTTAAAGCTTAGCCCTTTGTAAACTGGTAACCACAGGGGCTCTTGACCAAAACATCCGCATATCTCTAGTTAAGAACAAGGAGAAGCACCGAGATCAAGGAAGACTCTTCCACCTCTATCTACCTCCATTCCACATCCTCCTCCTGGGAAAAATGATTGTGACAGGCGAGTTGGTGCCCTCAAAGACTCCTTTCAGCAACTTTCCTGGACACTCGGGCCTAGCTCCAGCTGAGGAATCATTTTTTCTGCTGTGTTGCCTCTTTCAACAATGTATCAGATTCAGTATAAGGGGTGTTGGTTACTGGATAACTGCAGACTATGCATTTACTTCTCCCCGGATTGTCTTTGCTTTCTCCCCTAAGTCCTAAGGGTAAGGATCCTCTTCCTTCCTCTTACCTTTTGATGTCTGAAATCATGTCCCTCATTGACTCTGACATTACCAGCCTTGCCACATTATCATTTCATTGTAACTGAAAACCAGTTGAGACTGTTTAGATGTTCTGTACAGTCTAATCTTTTGAAATGGCTAATGGTCCTGTCAGTTGCCATGTCTTATAGTAGCTCTGGAGCTTTAGTGGCTTCACTGTCTCCATGTGAGAGATGATGAAACCAAAGCACAATTGAATGCCTTCTTTTTCTCTCCACCGTGAACATGGCGAGGCATCTGGTGCTAAAACTCTATCTTGAAGATTCTAATTTGTTACAAGTTCCTACACAATGTCTCATGGCCTTAAAAAGAAAATTAGTTCTGGTGGAAGTTACAGAAACTTTCATTAAATGTTGTGGCTAAGACATGACAACATGTATTTTTATTACTGGCACTCATTTGCTCAAAAGGATCTTGCATTTGAGTTCCATTTGACTGCAAATAAAGAACCCAGTTAAGAAAGACTTTTAAAGTGTTGGGTTTTTAAATTTATTTTGTTTCTTTTGGTCTCACATAGCAAAAAGGCTGCAGGTAGGGGATGGCTGCTGGTATTGGCTCTGCATTTCAGTGAGTTTTTCTATTTTCTCCATCTTTTCCACTGGTATTATGGCCTCAGACAAACAAGGCAGCTGCTACAGCTTTAACTTCCATGTCTGCATTTAGGCAGGAGGAGAAGGGCAAGGGGCGGGGAGTGAAAGGGTTAAGGACCCTGCCAGCCAAGTCTGTTTCTTCTATTAAGCAAAGCCAGAGCTGTATTTGAAGCCACACCTTGCCAACTTCCACTTAGTTATTAGGTAGAACTGTATTATGCAGTCTTCTCCATCAGGATTGGAGAGGAAGTTGAGGGCATGGTTGCTCATCCAGTCAACAACTCTGCCACAAAACCCTGCTTGACATTTCACATCTACTTTGGAATTTTATAAATCTCCATATTTCATGCATTCCACTTATTTTTTAAAACAGCTTTATTGAGTACAGCAGGCGTGGCTTGATGGTTGAGTGTTGACCTGTGAACCAGGAGATCACGGTTCAATTCCCGGTCAGGGCACAGGCCAGAGTTGTGGACTTGATCCCTAGTGGGGGGCATGCAGGAGTCAGCCGATCAATGATTCTCTCTCATCATGATGTTTCTATCTCTCTCACCCTCTTCCTTCCTCTTTGAAATCAATAAAAATTTACTTTAAAAACAACAACACAGCTTTATTGAGATATAATTCATACATCATGCAATTTACCCATTTAAAGTATAAAATTCAATGGGGGTTGTTTCCATTTATTTATTATTTAAATTTATTTATTTTTAAGTCATTATTGTTGAGAATATTACAGGTGTCTTCCCCTCTTTCCCCCTATTGCTCCCCTCCATCCAGTTCCCGCCCCTCCCCAGGACTTCACCACCCTATTGTCTATGTTTATAGGTAATACATATATGCATGTAAGATCTTACATTAATATCTTCCCCCACTCCCCTCTTCCCTTTGAGATTCAGACTGTTCTATGTTTCTATGCTTCTGGTTTTATTTTATTCATCAGCTTATTTTGATCATTAGATTCCTTGTTTGTTTATTTTGATTTTTAGATTCAATTGTTGATAGATATGTATTTATTGCCATTTTATTGCTCATATATTTTATCTTTTTCTTGTCCTTCTTCTCCTCCTTTTCCTCCTCCTCCTCCTTTTCCTCTTCCTCCTCCTCCTCCTCCTTCTTCTTCGTCTTCCTCTTCTTAAAGAGTACCCTTCAACATTTCATGTAATACTGCTTTGCTGGTGATGAACTCCTTTAGCTTTTTCTTATCTGTGAAATTCTTTATCTGACTTTCAATCCTAAATGACAGCTTTGCTGGGTAGAGTAATCTTGGTTGTAGGTCCTTGCTATTCATCACTTTGAATATTTCTTGCCACTCCCTTTTGGCCTGCAAAGTTTCTATTGAGAAATCAACTGACAGTCATATGGGCGCTCCCTTGTAGATAACTAACTGCTTTTCTCTTACTGCTTTTAAGATTTTACCTTTGTCTTTAACCCTTGGCATTTTAATTATGATGTGTTTTGGTGTGTGCCTCTTTGGGTTCCTCTTGTTTGGGGTTCTCTGTGCTTCCTGGACTTGTAAGTCTATTTCTTTCACCAGGTAGGAGAATTTTTCTGTCATTATTTCTTCAAATAGGTTTTCAATTTGGCACTCTCTCTTCTCCTTCTGGCACCCCCATAATGTAAATGTTGGTACACTTGAAGTTGTCCCAGAGGCTCCTTACACTATCTTCATATTTTTGGATTCTTTTTTCTTTTTGCTCTTTTGATTGGGTGTTTTCTGCTTCCTCATATTCCAAATCATTGATTTGATTCTTGGGATTCTCTACTGCTGAATACCTGTAAATTATTCTTTATTTCAATAAGTGTGTGCTTCATTTCTGACTGGTTCTTTTTCATGTCTTTGATATTCTCACTAATGTCCTTGAAATTCTCAGTAGTCTCTGAAGCTCATTAAGATCCTTGAACAACCTTATAATCATTGTTTTGAACTCTGTATCCAGTAGTTTGCTTGCTTCCATTTCATTTCATTCTTTTTCTTGGGATTCCTTCTGTTCTTTCATTTGTGACATGATTCTTTATTTCTGCATTTTGGCTGCTTCCCTGTGTTTCTGTATATTAGGTAGAGCTGCTATGTTTCCTAGAATTGGTAGAGGAGCATTGTGTAGTAGATGTCCTATAGGGCCCAGTGGCTTAACCTCCCCAGTCACCTGAGCTGAGCACCGAAGGTGCACCCCTGTGTAGGCTGTTTGCACTGTCCTGTAGTAGTTGAGCCTTGATTGCTGTTGGCATGTCACTGGGAGGGATTGACTCCCCAGACTGTGACTACAGAGGAGGAACTGCTGTGTAGGAGTTGAACCTATGGAGCATGATTTGTTTCAGTGGGGCTTTGGTGGGGACCACCGAGTCTGCCTCTTGAGCGTGTCACTCATAGCGGTTGTAGGGTTGTAATCTAGCATGGCCTGAAGCTGTCCACCAGGTGTGCTGGCTCTGGGACCTCCTGTATAGTGCAAGGTCAGCCACTGCCTATGCCTTACCTGGGGTCACCCAGCATGGGATACAGAGTGATTTGCAGATGGATGCTACTTGTGCTGGACTTGCAGGGGTCCAGGAGAGGCCAAGATACAAACCAAAGCCGCTGCTGCTAGTGCCAGACCTGGGGCCACTTAGCAAGAGGTACAGGGTATGTAGAAGCCAGCCTCTTCTTTGAGAGATTTTAGTAAAGTCCAAAGCACGAGGCAAGAGAAGCCATTTTTATGAAAATGCCACTGGAAATAGCTTGGGTGGGCCTGCAAGTTGAGTAGGGCAGGGTCTCAGGGAATCGCCAGGGCAGGGCAAACAGTGTTAGCCAGGTTAATGGAGACTCGGATATGACACTCGCCTGCTGCCTTCCAGCTGTGTGTCTGTGTGTTTGGTGGGGAGGTTCTCAGAAAAGGAACAATGGCCTCTGCCAGCACTTTTATCTGGCAGAAAACTGCTCTTCCCCCTTCCCCCCATGTTCACCCTGATGCCAGACAAAACAGTTCTCTGATTCCTTTCAAGCTGCTACACCAGTGCTGGAGCTCAAAGAGTGTGAGTCTGAGTAAGTTCATGCACAGGCCCTTTAAGAGGAACTGCCTGGGACTCCAGCAGCCCTCCATCTCCCTCAGGCTCAATCACCACTGTTTTTTACAGCCAAAAGTTATGGGGACTTCTTTTCCTGGCTCTAGAACCTTGGGCTAGGAAGGCCTGATGTGGGGCTAGCAACCCTTGCTCCTCAGGGGGCACCTCTGCAGCCGATATAGACCTACTGATTTTTATCCATCACACATGGGTGTGGGACCAGCCCCTTCTGTGTCTCCTCCCCTCCTACCAGTCCAGATGTGGCTGCTGCTTTATATTCCTAGTTGTCCATTCAGTTAGATTATAGGTGGTTCTGAGTGATGGTTTTTCTGTAGTTTAATTATAATTTTGATATGGTTGTGGGAGGAGGCAAGTACCACATTACCTATGTGCCAACTTGTCCATTTATTTTGTTAAGCCCACAACTTCTGGATGTATCAGAAACAGTAAAAATAATTATATTTTATATTATTCTCAGTTTTTAAAATGTGCTGTCAATAAAAAGCCTATATCTGCCTACTGGGTAATTTTGATTCCAAATGAGAAGCAGTATTTATTACATATATTTGATTTCTTATTCATGAAGTTTACCTCTTGTAAAGAAACTGTTTGTTACAAAATGTTACCTAGCATTTAATTTTACTGTGTTTTTTTTTGTAACTGGTCTTTGTGCTTTACCTGCACAGTGATAATGGATACACCTACTGAAATCTGGAAGGCAGGGAAAGCAAGATCCCAAGAACCTTCCGATTGATCAAAAGGAGAATAAGTTTTATTTGGTGTGGTTTTACTCTAGTTAAGTGTATTTTAACATATCTGAATTCTTGTTAAAATTGGCAATCAGTCTTAAAGATGTGGAGTTAAGGCAACCATTCCCTTCCACCCTAAAATAAAATGATACATTCAAAACCTTTGACTTTCAAAGGAATAAAAACCATCATACCACCTCCAGTCTTTTCCTCCTTAAGTTCTTAGAATGTGGTGTTTTGTTTTGTAGGCTTACAGTGAGTGTTTCTGGTTTGGGGAACATTTTAACAAGAAATACAATCCAAGGATTTTAAATCTTGGGAGAAGAAATTTAAATACCCTCTGCTTTTCCTCCCACCATTATGCCTTACCCTACCCCCATTTTCACTCCTTCCTGAAATGGTGGTCAAGGTCAAGGTATTTAGTTCCTTTCCCAGGGAGGTGCTGAGCAGATTGGTAAATTTGCAGGACAGAGAGTAGTAGGCCACAGTTCAGTGGAATCACTTCTGTTAGTGTCTCCCACGGGGCCTACGTGGCATAGGCCAGGACTAATGCTGCTACTAAGAGGGCATACATTCCAGTCTTTGTTCCTGTCTCTCTCCTAGCTCTCCTCTCTTCTGTTCTCACCCACAAAAAAAGTGATAAGCAGACCCATCCTTTTCTCTCCTGGGGCATTCTTACTTCCTCTTTTATCTTTTAGGGCAGCGAGGTGGTTACTGCCTCAGCTCCAGGATAGCTCAGTGCTGGGCAGCAAAGGACAGTGGCCTCTCCCTTACTGCTTGGTGCTACTAGAATGTGTATTGGGTTAATCCTTTCTTAACTTTTAGTGGTAAAAACCAAGAATGAGTTTTGGGTGTTGAAGAAGGCCTCCTAGCTTGCTTTGGTTGAAACCATTCAGGAATAACCAACTTGTGAACAGGGAGTGTTCCATATTCTATGCCTTTTGCAATAGTTTTCAAAAATTCTTCTAGCAATAAAATGTCCCTTTGCTTATCCCTTGTGATTTTCCTTCACATACACTTATCTCAAGAGCCTTGTGGGAAGGGATACTTGTGGTCTAGGACAGTGGTCAGCAAACTGTGGCTCGCGAGCCACATGCGGCTCTTTGGCCCCTTGAGTGTGGCTCTTCCATAAAATACCACGTGCAGGCGCACACGTACGGTGTGATTGAAACTTTGTGGCCCATGTGCAGAAGTCGGTTTTCGACTCTCAAAAAAAATTTCAATCGTTGTACTGTTGATATTTGGCTCTGTTGACTAATGAGTTTGCCGACCACTGATCTAGGACATTGATCTTGATCCTAAGTCCCTTAGACACCTACCATTTAATTGTCCCCTGATGTTTAATGCAAACCCTTGTCAATTCTTTTCTTAATATCTAACCTTCTGTATTCATTTCTTTCCTGAGGTTAAAAAATAAAAATAAAGTATCTAAAGTGTCTTTATTAGGATGTTCACAGGAGCCCCATTAGAGAGAGCTGAAGCATTGTCTATAGAGAACTGTTTTGAGAATTGATGATAACCAAATAAATAATAGCTCATCTACACTAATAAAAGAGTAAGATGCAATTTGACCATACCTTCATGACACCCACCAGCCAATCAGGAGTGAATATGCAAATCAACCCAACAAAAAATGGCGGGTTAATTTGCATACACAGGAACATGGCGATGCAAGCATCCCGCCCCGCCCCTGGCCACTCCGGGCCTCTCGGCAGCGTGGGAAGGCAGAAAGGCGGCTCCAGCTGGAGCAAAGGCGGTGCCGGCAGCCAGGGGAAGGAAGGCCCATTCTTGCACAAATCTTCATGCATCGGGCCTCTAGTTGATAATAAACTTCTTGGTAGACTAATAAATGGCTTTGCCATGATTGTGTTCACTATAGTGAAATATTAGCTGTATGTGTTAGACTCAGAGGAAAAGTAGAGAATTCATTGAAATTAGTCAGAACTATTTGGGAAAACATGTTAGAGTCACCCACTTAAAATTGGTTTCATTAAAGATTCCATATGACTAGTTCCGATAAAACACCAAACACTATAAAGTTTTTATTGTTCTGTGGTCAGACTGCCCTGGTCAGCTATATTGTAAGCTGCCTTTTATAATCACACTAGACAGAGCTGAAGAGATAGCAAGGGGATAGATCCATACAAATCCATTTTCTCCTGGTGACCAATAAACAGCTCAGCACTATCTACCTAATTGGTATGGCCTGGTCTTACGGTATCATTTTCCTCTATAACCGAGACAGCAGTGTTTTATAGCTGTCATATTAACTGCCTTATCAATGACTATATAACTTCTGTTTGTGGATTGTTTATTGACTTTAAATGTCTCTATAACTTCTTCACCCTAACCTACTACTTTTATGTGGTTTATAGGGGTCTGGAGGGTGGTGCTCAGTGACTGTCCTATTTGCACCTCTTAAATTTGAGACTGTAGTTCCTGGGCACTTAATCAGTTCAGGGAATAGGGAGGATTTGGTAATGGTTTCCAAGTTTTCATTTTTATTTGGAACCTTTGGGTTGGGGAGGGGATCCCATTTCTTTTCTTACTCTTTTATTCTTAGGAGAATATCAGAAATTTGGAATTGTCAATAGTGTTGTCACAGTAACAAAAATGGGACTAGTACTATAGCAGAATTTAAAAATTTCATGTGGAATTTGCTGCATGAAAATCTACTGAAACACTTTCAACAGAAGAAAGAGACTTTAGACATTTCTAGACTAAGCCCAACCTTAAATTGTTCCTTTACTTCCTGCCTTGGTATCATGATTCTCTACTGCTCAATGATAACAGCTTTAGTTTTCTGTCTGTTCCTGGCATTGGCAAACTTTTCCTGTAAAAGGCCAAGTAGACTTTGTATGCTATAGTCTCTGTCACTATTGCTCAACTCTGCCAAGTGGCATGGCTATGTTCCAATAAAACTTTACTTACAAAAGAGGCAGCCATGAGCTATCACTGCAATGCTTAATCTGTTCAGCTCCTTTCCTCAGTAAAGCTCTGGTCCATATAGGTGAAAGTGAAGAATTAAGGACCAGTCTCTTGTGGTTTCAAAAAATCTGAATGATGCTTATAGGCCTGTGATTGAAAGATAGGAAATTAATATCAGCATTAAGTTTGGGGGGACAAAATAAACACTGACCCAGTAGTTTTTCCTCCTGTATTTTGTAGGGGATGAGCCTAGGGGCTGCCACGATGAAGATCTAAGAGGGAGTCTGGCAGCTGTTCTTTGATCTGTTATGAATATTGAGATTCTTCTAAGTGATGTTTGTAAAAGGAGGTCTGCTACTAAGGAATGTTTTTAGTATGGTACTGGTTTAGTTTTTTGCAATAATTATAATACCTTTGTATGACAGATACTTTATAAGAAATACCAAAGGATTTTTCATGTATTACAGACATCCCTTGGTATTCATAGAGGATGTTTCCAGTACCCCTCCTGGGTACCAAAAGCCACAGATGCTCAAGTCTCCCATATGAAACGGTGTAGAACAGTGCATACAGTTGGCCCTCTTCATGTGCAGATTCCCAGCCACAGACCAAAAGTACGTACTGTTCTGATCTGTGGTTGGGTGAACCCTTGGATGTGAAACCCACAGTCTAGAGGGCAGACTGTACTTTGTAATTAAAAGGGGGGAAAAGATTTTTTTAAAAAGAAACCACAAATCATCTAAATTGAAATCTATCTCCTTCTCTTCCCTCACCCCCACACCCCATTATAAATCTGAGAAGGTAAGATTGCCGGACAGAGGCAGATTTGGGACTCTAGTCTCCCGTCTGATGCCACTGCTACTAGTTACACCACATTGCCTGGGAACATCTGTGTCTGTCATGATTCAAATAGGTTGAGATGATAACTTGATCCATGTCATTGAAGCCATTTTCTTCCTCCTGGCTCAGACTCTTTTTTCCTCTCAACAGCTTGGATCCCCCAAGCTCCTGAAAGCCCCAAGCTGTTAGGGTACGAACTGTGCTTACTCCTCTAACAGTCCCAGCACCCGCTCCTTGGAGGTTACCCCACGATGTCTCCCATTGCCCAACACCTAAACATTAATTTGATTGTCTGGAGAATGTTAGTTACAACCTTCTCATGTGTGATGCAGACAAGCTGCCTCAGCCAGGTCCCCTTCTCCCCTCAGCATGAATTTTGATTTTGACTCTCAGGGATTCAGTGCCAGAGGGGGAGGAACCCCAGTAATGTGATCTCATCACCTTGGCATGATTCCTTCCCTGGCTTGTGAGTAGTCTTCATCTTTTCTGTCTATGCCTTCCCGAATGTGAGTTAGGGCAGTGATATAGGTGTGTGTGTGTATGTGTGAGTGTATGTGTGTGTGTGTGTCCGCGTGCACATTGGGTGTCTGCATAGTACTAGGACTGTGTTCTCAGGATGTCTCTGTGGGTCCTATCAGCCAAAATAAGAAGAAAGTAAAAATAGGTCCAACAGACAGGGTTATGGGACACAGGGAAGATAAATGTTTGTTCTTCATGGTGAGGAAGAATTAGCCAGATGAACAAAAGAAACAGTTTAATTCAGACTGCAATATTCTAATGAAGCCTCATGCTGTGCTTGCCTCAAAATGGCAAGGGCTAGCTGCAGCAGGGCCTCTGGCAGATCTGAGGGATTGATTCATCTCTGCCTCCTTCACTCTGGTTTTCTCCTTTCAGCCATCCAGTGCCCATCACCAGAGAGCCTGGTTTCTGTTCAGGAGTTTACCCTGGTAGCTTGCCTGGAATACAATTTGAAGGATTAGTGTACATGGCATAGAGACTGGCTCTTGTGCCCAGTACACTCTGGTGAATATTCATGCCGGCACTGGGGAAGGTTATTTCTAAAAAGGCAGCTCGCACAGAATACATTGTAAAGAGAGTGTTTTTCTCTTGCCTGCCTATCCTTCAACCAAACAAATGTGGGAGGGAGGGAAGCTACTCTGCAGTTCTGGCGAGACAGAAACTACATCCTCAGATCCTCTGCAGCAGCAGGGAGAACCACAGCCCCTCTCCACTCAGAGCCTTTGCCTGGGCCTCCCACTCTGGGGAAAGTAGTACAGGCGATTCCAGCAAAAAGATGACAACTGCGCATTTAGCCTTTGGTCCTGTAACCCACACCAGTTTTATTTAATTACAACTGTTTAGCAGTTAGAAAAGTTAGAGTTATTAATGTTCAGCTGAAAACGTTTGAATTAAAACTTTTGATCCCATCTTTGAAGACTAGATCAAGAAAACTGTACTGAGTGGCCAGTGATCAAAAGAATTCCATTGAAAAACATAATTAGCCATTTTTCCCTTTAGCTGTTACCAAAAATTACATAAAATTGTGCCTTTTTTTTTCTTGATTCTTACCATTCTTCAAAAGATTTATCACAACAGTTATATATTAAATTGATTAATTCTTTTGTTTATAAGTATATGTCATAGCTAGGATTCTTACTTTGATATATTAGTAGAGAAGATCTTACCATTATTCTGAGCAATCTTGTCATTATTGTAATGGTAAGTCGTGTACCACATAGAGGGTTATGATTAGCTGGACATCTCTGACTTCAAATAGAATAATCTGTTTATCCTGTGTGTTTAATTGTATAGATTTATTTTTCTGTTTTAGAGAGTAGTTGTTTTCATGTGAAAGCCTTCACGGGAAAATTCTGTGAAGGAAGTTCATGAGAGAAGGGACTTAAAAGGAAGAATTTAGACAAGGAAAATATGAGGGGAGAGTATGCGCAGGCGAACATGTCAGCATTCATGGCCTAAGAGAGTAAATGCGAGGTTTAAAAATGTGACAGGAGTCAGGAAGTAACTTTGTAGAGAGAGCATTAGAGGAGAAATGAGCAACAGCTAGTCCAGGTGGTACAGGAGGATGAGGGCCTGAATTGGATGGGCAAGTGCTTTAAAATTATTTTCAGCAAGAGCTCAGGACTTTGTAGATTGTGTCCTGTGGAGAAAAGAATAAGATTCAAAGCTGGAGCAAAGGTTGAAACCCAGATCTGATTTGGGTGGAAAGGTCAGACTGATAAGAAAGACAGAGATGTAGGAAACAGTACTGACTATGTTAGGAGAGACTAGAGAAGAGATTTGGTGAGAACAAAAATAGAGAGATGACATGACTGAATAGGAAGAGTTTTGCCCTGTAGTTTATCCCTGCTGGAATGTCCTCTCACCTGTAATATTCAGAGCTGAGCCTTCCCACCTTGTTTTGCCCTTCCATTCTCTCCCTTTATCACTAGGTTGAAAGAATAAAAAGATCTGCCTATAGCTAAATCGTGACTTTTCCCACAGACACAGATTCCTGTGAAAACTTGACCCAAGGGAATAGAAAGGAGCTGTGGAGCTCATTAAATTTCTCTTTGGCTCTGCTTCTTGGTGCTTTGTAGCCTCTGTGCATGTGGGCACATATTAGCATGTGGTCAGAGGAGGGGCACAAAAATAAGCTCAAGAGAAAAATAGCAGTCAGAATTGATATAGTACATACTTTATCTCTCAGTGAGACTCTCCAAAGGGTGTAGGAGTAGAGGACTGGCTGGGGGGCAGAGTGGATTTAAACGTAACTAAAAGATGCTGTACAGGATGAGCTACCTAGGTTTTGTCCTGCTTCCCATGTCCCCTGCTGTTCACCTCAGTAGGGCTTGTGATGTGCTGGGGACCATGAGGAATACCAAGACCATAGTCATGCATAGTCTGTGCACTTGACTGGACTTGGAAGGGACATTGAATGGTGTTATTCAGAGAACATGGAGCCAGGTGATATTCTACTGCTCTACCTGTTGGATGAAGGCCATTTTATTCCATAGGAGTCATAAATGTAAGTAAAGATCCAAGGAGTAAAATTCCTAACACTCAGCTGGTAGATCGGTGAGCTCTGAGCTCTTTAACATGCCTGTCCCTTCTTCTCACCATCCTAATAATTTCACAGATGTGGGGAAAGGAAACAGAAAAACAGAAATGCATATTGCCTGCAGGTGTTAACAGAAGAAACTGGCCTTTTAAAATGACAACAGTCCCTAATAGCCTGACCAGCAAATGAAGCTGAAAGTGAGCTGGACTTGATACCTAGGGAGCTAAGCCCTGTGGTTTGGGCAGGCTCTTTGCACTTCTACCTCTTGCAAATCCTTTGCCGAGCTTGCCGGTGAGCCAAATTGGGCCAATTTCACTGATTTTGTATCGCGTCATGATGAGATCAAGGAGGATGGCCTTGCTGCAGAGAGGGAAATTGACAATGCCAAATTTAAACACAGGGAAAGAGCTGTAACAGCTGCATACCTGCTTAGTGTGTCACTGCCGGAAAGGTCTGTAACATAATGAGACTTCACCTTTTAAAATATAACAAGACCATTTGAAATGGTTCCCAATATTTTTGATGCCAACATCTTTCTTAAGGAGGGGACTGCATTGGAAAGAGTCACCTTGAAAAATAGAAGAAAATGGCTTTTCTTCTCAAAGCTGTTTGGCCTAGACAAAATTTCTTCATATATCCACATTGAAAGCATAAAATGAAAAAATTTTCATCAAATTGGACTGTGTAATATGAAATCTAGATCATAATCCTAGGCCAAACCCTATCTATACTAATAAAAGGGTAATATGCTAATTAGACTGGAGACCTTCCGGACAAAGCCATGGTGGTGGGGCCGAGGCACAGGCGGTTAGGGGCGAGCAGGCCAGAGGGGGGCATGCATTTGGGGACAATCAGGCAGGCAGGCAAGGGAGTGGTTAGGAGCCAGCAGTCCCATATTGTGAGAAGGATCCCAGATTGGAGAGGGTGCAGGCCAAGCTGAGGAAGTGCAGGCCTGCACCGGGCCACTAGTCCAATCTAATAAAAGAGTAATATGCAAATTGACCATCACTCCAAGACACAAGATGGCTGCCCCCATGTGGACACAAGATGGCCTGCAGGGGAGGGCAGTTAGGGGTGACTGGGCTGGCAGAGGAAGGCAGTTGCGGGGGCACCAGGCCTACAGGGGAGGGCAGTTGTGGGCAATCAGGCCTGCAGAGGAGGACAGTTAAGGTTGACCGGGCTGGCAGAGGAGGGCAGTTTGGGGTGACCAGGCTGGCAGAGGAGGGCAATTGGGGGAGACCAGGCCAGCAGGGGAGGGCAGTTGGGAGGGACCAATCCTGCAAGGGAGGACAGTTGGCGGGGGGGGGACCCAGGCCTGCAGGGGAGGGAGGGAAGTTTGGGGGGACCAGGCCTGCAGGGGAGGACAGTTGGGGGGACCCAGGCCTGCAGGGGAGGACAGTTGGGGGGGGACCCAGGTCTGCAGGGGAGGGCAGTTAGGGGTGACCAGGCTACCTGGGGAGGGCAGTTAGGGGTGACCAGGTCGGCAGGAGAGGGCAGTTAGGGACAATAGGTGTGGCAGGGGAGCAGTTAGGTGTCGATCAGGCTGGAAGAGGAGTGGTTAGGGGGTGATCAGGCTGGCAGGAAGAAGCAGTTAGGGGCAATCAGGCAGGCAGACAGGCAGGCGAGCGGTTGGGAGCCAGCAGTTCTGGATTGTGAGAGGGATGTCTGACTGCCCTCAAGCGATCCCAGATTGGAGAGGATGCAGGCTGGGCTGGGGGACACACCCTTCCCCATGCACGAATTTCATGCACCGGGCCTCTAGTTTATTAATAAAGGGTTTGGCAAGTGATTGAATAATCTGTAAAAGATTGCTTGGGCAGTATTTAGTCCCTGTAAGAAAATTAACAAAGCAACTTAGAAAATATATTTGCATTGAAAGCAGGAAATGTGCTGATTATAAATTGTTATTTTTTTCCAAGTGTGATAATGTATGCGAAAACATTTTGAGACCGGTGAGGTGTGTGTGAATGTGAGGTGGGATCATGATTAGTCATTCACGATTTAGTCCACACGCAGTGTTTATTGAATGCTGCAGCTGCAGCCATAGTATTTGGTACTATGGTGTTACCTTTTATGTTATCACCTAAAACTTGAAATTAAAACCTTAACCCCTCCAAGGTGTGAAATGATGGTTTCAGCTGTTACAAGTTGTTGTATTATCCCAGCCATATAGCCATATTCTGCAGGCATATTCTCCATCATCATTTCTCTACTTCCATATAATTTACCTGGATCCTACTTTATTGAATGTAAGAGTTGATGGAGAAAAAGCCCTGCCTTTCATTCCCCCTTTGTCACAGCCAGCTTACACAGTGGAGCCCAAGTGTGTACTCTGCCATCTCCTCACTTTGTCACCCTGGGGCTTCAGGGACTACACACAGAAACTACACATGCCAGACACCCAGAGCTTGCACTTGTCTTTTCCCTCGTCAGTTGCAAAAGACTGTTGTTCACCAGGGCCATTATTTCTCTCTCTCTTAGAGAAATCACCTTCTGTGTCCAAGATATGAGTGAGTAAACAATATCAGACAGGACGTACACTCTCTGATGTCCTTGGACTAACCTATTTCCCAAGATCCCATTCCATCTGGCGTGCAGCCTGTGTTTCCTCCTCCTGCTATTGGAAGGAGGCTAGTATTCACTTTGTCCTGAAAGGTGGTGGCCCACATAGAGACAGGGCCCCTGTGGTGGCAGCTCCTCGGGAGTTCTCATGTCTGGAATCTGCAGGGCGGCCACCTCATCTGCTTCGCACACTTTTGATAAAGCGTTGTTACTTGGTCCCAGTCTCCTGCTGAGAATCTCATTTTGGACTTACAGACCTCCAGCAGCTAGTCTCAGCTTGACCTTGTTCCCTACCAGAGGAGGAAGCTGCGTAATCGAACCCTGTCACAGCCAACGATGAAGAACCTCTCATCTCAGGCAAATCCCAGTTTCTCACCAGTCAAGTCGTTCCTTAGTTCCTCCCAGCAGCTGTTTCAGGCTCCCTCCTGCCTCTCAAGAGCAGAGCTTAGAACAGAGCCCTTAACATGATTGTTCTTCTCCTTATTCAGAAGAGTCCAGTTCTCACTCTTCTGAATGAGGTAAAGCACTGACATTGCCCTTTGTGGCCACAAGTTCTTACCTTTCTCCCTCACTTCATGTCCATTGCATTTCTTCTTTCACCTCATGACCTCCAGCCCCTCTCTATTCTGAAAGTTAGTGAGCTCCCTCTGATCCCACTTAACTCCTCAGCAGCCTAGTCTGGTAAATACTTTTACTGGCCTTCATTTGCCTGACCCTGCACTGCATCCTCCTTGTCACTGCGGACCTGTCCCTTCTCTCCTGCTCCCTCAGGGCCACTGCTGAAGGAGTTCTAAACTATGCTGATTGTTTCATCTGCAAGCCCTCCCCTGCAGCTCAGCAGCTCCACAGAGCCTGTGCCAAAGCCTGGTTTTCCTTTGCACCCTCCACTGCAGTCCTCCCACTCCCAGTTCTACAGAGAACCTCCTTTCAAACTAGAATGAAAAGATTGCCATCCAGAATGAGCTTCCTCACCATCCCTGTTCTCGTCACTGTCTCTCTAGTCCTGTAGCCAGCACGTCATCCTCATCATCCTTTTCATCTGAGCATGTAGACGTTGTTGGGTGCCATTTCTGTCTCATGTTCTCTGCTAGGAGCTTACCTTAGGCCCTTTTGGCTCCAAGCTGTAGACAGCAGGTAATGATGACTTAAGCCATAATGGTGACCTTATCATGATGATTGGGAGATTTCTCATGGAACCCTAGGGCAGAAACTCTGGTAAACCTCAGAGGGACTCAAATGAGATGTTGGAATCCTGCCAGGAGCCCAGACGACCCTCCCTCAGCCACAGCATCTTGCTTTGCTTCTCACTGCAGATGACTTTCTTTGCTTTTATTTGTACCTCTGATGAGAATCACTCCAGAATTCCTGCATTTTTAACATCTCATTTTAACCGAACAGGGCCAAGTAAAGTAGAATCTCACATAATTCTAAAATTTTTAGAGGAAATCAGATTGGCCCAGCATGGGTCATATTTCTCCCTAGAATGCAGTCAGGTCTACAAACCAAACTCATGAACCACCATAAACAGTCTCAGAGAGAGGAGTTATTGTATAACAGACAGATACACCAAAAAAACAAAAACAGCTCTGCTGCGTGTGCTGCTATGGAGAATTTTAAAGTGCTGGAACTGGAAGAGCTTAGAAACCATCACATCTAGCCCTTTCATTTCACAAGTTAAGTGACTTGCCTAATATCACTTAATCAATACTCAGTAAATATGTTTTGAATTGCCGAATGAAGACAATTATTTTTAAAGAACTTAATTTCTGAAGATCTCTAACAAAGAATAGTCTGTACAAATTTTTGAGATCATATTTGATTTTGACTGAGAGATTAGAAATGGACTTGGTGATAAGTTATTCTATTACTAACATCCTGGCAGTTGATCTTTTTTTCATTGTGTGTTTTCAACCAAATGAGAAAACTCTGCAACAGCAGCAGTCAGGGCCTCAGGCCTTCCAGTGGAATCTCCCCCAAGTAGTGGACAGTTAGAAACAGCAAAACAGACACTTGCTCCTGTTTTAAAAGACACCATTCTGTGGAAAAGCTGTTGATCTCAACTCTTAAACCTTAGCCATTGTTCACAGTCTGGCACAAAATTAATCCCTTAAGAAAGGGATAAAAAAAAACAAAAACCCGCCATTCAGCACAACATAGTTTGTCATCGCATGCATAATGCAGACTTTCCAATTAGAATGCTACAATTGGGAAACTTTCTTCACAGACTGATGAGAGAGCAATTATTTTAAAGAAGGGAAAACTCAGTCCACTGGGTTTGCCTCAAGTCACTTCTGACTTAAGCCACAAAGACAAGAGTTTTGAAAACATACTTACTATTGAATTTTGTATCAAAACACCAGCGAGGAGAGCAATTAGCTGCTGTAAACTGAACCCTGGTAATCAATGAGTGGTATGCAACCAGCCAGAGCATTTATGGAAGAGGTAGGCAAAATCACATCTGTTAATCAATTTTAAAAAGCCCAGCATTTTATTGCTTTTAAGGAACACTCCACAGTGAGAATAGGGAGGATGGAGAGACGTTTCACATCACCAGGCATTTCATGCAGTGCTCATTAGGTGGAGGGTTTGTGGCAACAGCTAAACACAGACCCAATCTGCACTGATAGATCTTGGCCAGCAGCTCCCTTTTTTCAGCCCCATTTGAAAATGGCTTCTGATGTTTTGGTGGAGAGATGAGATGTGGGGTATATGTTTAAGGAGCTGCTCTCAGTTAAAGTCAGAGGGAATGTGTCTGTCAGCTCCCTGGTCAAACATTCTCAGCAGATTAGTAGCTCTGTGTTGCAAGTAGAAAGACATCAGGCAGACTTTGCTGGCCAGGAAATAAATGAAGGGAGTTGGTGGGCTTTGCTGTTTTGCCTTATTAGAACAAAATTCCTCTGCATGGAAAAATAAACTGAGCCAGTTTCCCTTTACTGTTCTTAAGCTGTGCTTGCCTTTTTCCAGTGAATCAACAAAGGGATGTTCATTCCTGGCTAAGCCTAAATTCCAAGTAAATATGTATCCTGGCACATGAATTAGAATCTCTCTTAAAAACTCCGAAGTATAGGTGAGTCTGAGCCGTAGGCTTCATAACCTCTGATCCATCAGTGTCCCTTTTCCACTCAGAAGTCACATGACCCCACAATTCCAGCCCCCAGGGACTCTTAATAGAGGAATAGAGAGGAGATGTCTCAACCAGTATGTGCATTTGGCTGCTGTTCAGAAAAAAGACTTTAGGCCAGGAGAAATTACTGAGGTAAAGATCGATCAACTAGGCTAATAAAAATTAATATCTTCAGCATGGAGACTATGATAGGCAGTGGATTAATACCCTTAAAATATAGAGGGCATCATATAAGTCATTAACAAAAGAATAAATAGAAAATGGGTAAAATATTCAAGTTCAGTGATAAAGAAAAAGTTGCAAATTAAAGTACGTGATGAGATATAGTCCATCTATAATATTGGCAGTATTTTTAAAGATAATGCACAATACTGATAGAGATGCATAGAGACAGGCTTGTGACACACTGCGGGTGGTCTGAGTAGGAACTGGTACAGACTTTAGTTTGAGGGAAAGGGAGAGGTGTGCAGCTATTTTCCAATACATATCTAGGCCTCACATGCTCTGTTCAAGGAGTTTCACTTACAGAAACTTTCACAGGCAATAACCATACATTTAACTTAAAAGAATGTTCATCATGGAGTTTTCATAACAATGAAATATTATCAACTACCTACCAATCATTCATACAGTAAAATTCTATGAAGGCAGTACATATGATGAAGAAGAATACTTGATAATATAAGAAAAGGTATTCATAACAGATCATAAAGCAAAACAAGCAAGTTACAAATAATTTGAACTGTGTATGTGTTTCCAAAATTACGGGAATTACAAATGATCCTTTTTTAACATAATTTACTTTGAAACAAATTGGAAGACTTTACAGAATTAGCTACTATGGGACACAATGTGCACAACTTAAAAAATTATTTTAATAGGCTATCATTCTAAGAATCTGTACAAGAGCATTTAGGATGCTCATAATTGGTCTTCCTTTTTATCTTCTCCATATCCTATATTCTTGGGACAGTCTTTTCCTATGAAATATTTCAAGATCTGGTTAGATTCTGTTCCAAAAGGGACTGATTATTTTCATTTGGATACACTGGTAGGAACACTAACTCATTATTATCCAGAAGGAGAGGGATTATGATAAACCTGACTCTCTGAATAATCCAAATAATCCATTGGGGAAATAGCCTCAACATTGTCTCCCAAAATAGCTGTTACCAGAACTATTAAGTCAATAGAATGATTAATTAACTTGAAATTTTTCCCTGGTTTTAATCTATTCTGGCAGAGTTATGAATGATTTCAGCCCAAAATATATGTGAAACATACACTATGAGCAGAGCTCATGTTTGGAGTAGAATTTTTTTTTTTAAAGAAAAAGATCATGTTCTTTCTAAAAGGTTTATAATCATTCTGAGGAACATACAACATAGAAGCAAAAATTACACTTTTAAAAGTTACTCAACATAAATATAAATTAACGTAGGCTAACTGCATAAAAGTGCTGAGAGACTAGAATAATATTTGAGGAAATGGCTAATGAGGGAAATGATTCCCTCTCTTATCAGGCAAGCTGACAAAATCTAAGAGTAGAACTATTGGACACTTTTTAAAAAAATAAGAGGGTGGGATCCTATATCATTCATTTAGAGTACTTTGAGAGATTAAAGACTCAGGTGAATTAAAGGGAATCAGTAGGTATAATCTGTTTATGTTTTCCAAAACCTTTTAATAGTTTCTTCTACTTAAAAGATTAATTCCACCCTAGCCCGTATACCAGTAGCTTAGTTGGTTGAGCATCGTCCCATGTACTGAAGGTTCACTGGTTCCATCCCCAGTTTGGGTGTGTACAGAAGGCAACTGATCCATGTTTCTCTCTCTCACTCCCTATCTCTTCCTCAATCTCTAAAAATCAATAGAAACACATTTTTTTAAAAAAAAGATGAATTCCAAAATATTAGGTATTGTGGACTTAATCATTGAGAGCAATACATATATATATACATATAACCAGGAACAGAGGGGAAAGGGAAAGGGAAATATGGTGGCATTTCTAATCCTCCATGTGACATTAAACAGAACCTTGTAGAAAGGATTTTCATTGCAAGATTAAGGGGAAATAATATGAACTACTTTTATAGAGTGATAGATTATCAGTTAGTTGTAAATGATGACCCAGAGATATACACTAGGAGTAAAGAAAACATTTTGCAGAGGGATTAGGCTTTGGTCAGGCTACCAGGTTGGAACCTGGTATCCACCATCATTAACTGTTTGAGTTTAGACAAGTTATAACTTTAAGCCTCACTTTCAACATCTGTAATTTGATGAGAATAATAATGCTTGCTAAGAGGACTTTTCAAAGGATTTAATAAGATGCATTATATAGAGCACTAACATAGGTCCAGGGCCATGTAAGCATTAAAGCATAATTTTTGGCTGTTATAATAATAATAATAACCATTATTATTACTGTTGTTACAAATAATGCATCTGCTCAGCAAACATTCATTGAGAGTGGGCTCTATGTGAGACACTATGCCAAGTATTGGGCATTGAAAACCCAGGAGGATCCAAGATTGCTGCAGAGTAGGTGGAAGTTATATTCTCCTCCCCGCCAGGACCAAACTGGAATTACAAATAAATTATAGAACAACTAGAGGCCTGGTGCACGAATTCATGCACCAGTGGGATCCCTCCGCCTGGTCTGCGGGATCGGGCTGAAACCGGCTCTCTGAAATCCCCCAAGAGGTCCCAGATTGTGAGAGGGTGCAGGCCAGGCTGAGGGATCCCACTGGCTCATGATCGGGGCCAGGGAGGGCCAGGGAGGGACACGGGAAGTTGGCCAGCTGCGGAGGGACCGCGGGAGGGCTCCAGGGCATGTCTGGCCCATCTCGCTCAGTCTCGATCAGCCAGACCCCAGCAGCAAGCTAACCTACTGGTTGGAGAATCTGCCCCCTGGTGGTCAGTGCACATCATAGCGACTGGTCGACTGTCTACCCCCTGGTGGTCAGTGCATGACATAGCGAGCAGTTGAGTGGCCTTAGCATATCATTAGCATATTACACTTTGATTGGTTGAACAGTCAGACACTTAGCATATTAGGCTTTTATTATATAGGACTATAGGCCCAGTTCACGAAATTTGTGCATGGGGGGACGGGGTCCCTTAGCCTGGCCTGCACCCTCTCTAATCCGGGACCCCTCGGGGGATGTCCGACTGCTGGTTTAGGCCTGATCCCGGCAGTTGGACATCCCTCTTGCAATCCGGGACCGCTGGCTCCTAACCAATCACCCGTCTATCACCCTGATCCCCCTAACTGCTCTCCCCTGCCAGCCTGATCCCCCTAACTGCTCTTTCCTGCTGGCCTGATTGCCCCTAACTGCCTCTGCCTTGGCCCTGCCACCATGGCTTTGTCCGGAAGGACGTCCAGAAGATGTCCAGTCTAATTAGTATATTACCCTTTTATTAGTATAGATAACCTGAATAATCAACTGAAAACTAGTTGAACTGAAATCTTATAACCAAGGATTTACAGAAGAAGCCACATCGAAACTGGTAGGAAGGGCGGAGACATAAAAAGGGCTGGCCCACTTCTATGAGTGGGAGCTGAGAATCTGGAGGGATATGATTCCCCCTGAGGAGTGTGGGGTCTCAACCCCATGCTGGATTTTCCAGCTCAGAGCACCAGAGTCAGGAAGAGGTTCCCATATAATACCTGGCTGTGAAAATCATGAGACCCTATCTGCCAGGGAGAGATAGGAGTCTGCTCTTAAAGGACCAGCACACAAAATCTCATTCAGAGCCACTCACCCTAGGCTCCAGTGGAGGGAGGGCAGAGCAGATGAGAGTCATGTCAGGAGAGCTGGGGTTGTGTCTCCAGGAAGAGAACTGAAGGGGCAGCTGCCAGGGCCTCTGTGCTGAGTTCTTCTCCTATACAGCAGACGCCATTTTTATTGGGTAGAACAATTTCCTCCTCACAGCATCTGCCTGGGGGACTGCAATAGCCCCACCCTCCAGACTCCCTGTCGCCCCACCTTGTGAAGCTCACACCCTGCAGAGGAGTCAGCTGCCTGGGCCAGGGTGTGGAGGCCCAGGCAAACTCAGGGGGTGTCAGTTGCCAGGGCTGACCTGCAGACCCCGAGTGATGGATGAACAGATTATTTTAACATATGTTTTTGTGAAAGAGAGGGCTAAGGCACTATTTGGCTATTGCCACCAAGTAGCCTTGTTTGCCTGCCTTCTTTGGCTTTTATTATCATAACAGCTTGAACTAAAATTAACCTTTAGATATAATCAGCAAAGTAAGCATTCTTGAGAAAGCACATGCTTCTACAAGGTCTGGTCTAAAAGACTAAACATAGAGATTTTAGCAAAACATCCGGGGTATTGGATTTGTTTGGAAAAGTTAAGGTAGGGGCTGCCGCCTTCGGCAAGGTCCCCTCAGAGGCCCCGACCTTTCAGAGAATCCTTCGTACAGACATTGCAACCAAGTTCCGTGTTTCCCCACAGTCAGTGACTAAGTTGTGTGGTTCTGGGGCGAGGGCCATTCCTCCCACAGTCCCAGGAGCCTGACCAATGCTGCCTTCTCCCATCCAAGTACTAACCAGGCCCGACCCTGCTTAGCTTCCGAGATCAGACGAGATCGGGCGCGTTCAGCGTGGTATGGCTGTAGACCAATGCTGCCTTCTCATAGGAGTTTCACTGGCCCCACCCTCTGGGCTCCCAGGAGCCCTAACCTCCAAACTCCTTGTGGCCCCATCCTGATGATCTCCAGCTCCCCAGGAGGAGGTCTGGGCAGAATAGAGGGCAGACAGTTGTGTGGCTCTGGGACAGGAACCATTCTCCCTACCTTCCTGGGAGCCTGACCTGCACCTTCCCCTCACAGGAGATCCACTAGCCCCACCCACCCACCTCCCTATGGCCCTGCCTGATGAGCTTAGGCTGTCCTTGATGTCCCTGCAGAATCTGAGACAGACTGAGTTGTGTGGATATATGATGGGGACCATTTTTCCCTTGCACACTGGACTGGTGCTGAGCCCTCCGTTCACATAGCCAAATTTTGGTCTGTTTGGGCCTGATAAAATCTGCTTGCCTCACCCTGATGACTCCCTAACACCCCATCCCACCACAGAGATCTGTGGGCACCTGGTGGGGTGGCAGCTAATCTTGGTAAACCCTGGGACATGTGCTGAATGGTCTCAGACCCAGCACTGGCACTGAGTTTGAAACTGTATCAATCTGGTGAACACCACTTACCATTACCTGGTGACTCACTGAGAACCTACCTCATGCAACTTGAGTACTACTAGAGACTCCGTTAGCCTAATAGGCAGCCAGCAGGCAGAGGTGGATCTCAAGGTGCCTTGGGCCTTTTGCTGAACTGCCCGTGGGCTTGGTGCTGGTGGATAGCAGCTTTGTTGTGCAGCTTAGTTCTTCCAGTACACACCTAGGCCCAGGAGAGGCAGCAACAAACTATGGATCACTTTGTAGTTCCAAATAAGTTGCCCAGGGCCAGTCACAGGTAGCGTCTGACATTGACCTGCACCAGAGTCCCTCTCAAGAGGCTCCAGAACCAGCCTACTTAACTCTATCCAGTAGCCAGCTTAATAAACATCAGAACAGGACCCAGTTAGCTTCACAAGCTAGCTTCATTAGCTCCCCAAAAATGGGAGATCTCTACAGGCACCAGACCCTGCTGAGGCGAATTCCGTTCCATTGGTCAATACCTATACAAAAGCTCACAGTCAGCCAGCCTGAGGTTCAACCCTATATACAAATGGGCTAATAGCGATCAGGATTCATTTATAATAGGAGGGTTCACATAACCCACACAAGGGACATTCCTGGAACACCCAGCTCAGGTGGTCAAGGAGACTACCCTTGGGTCCAACAGGACACCTACTACATAAGGCAACCCTACAAAGACTGGGAGTCATAGTAGATCTACCTAATACATAGAAACAAACACAAAGAGGCAGCCAAATGGGGAGGTAAAGAAACATGCTCAAATGAAAGAACAGGAGAAATCTTTTTTAAAAAAAAGAGCTAAATGAGATGGAGGCAAGCAATCTAGCAGATAAAGAGTTCAAAAAAGTGGTTAAAGGATGCTCAAGGAATGTATTGTGAACTTCACCCACATGAAAAAGGATGTAGAAACCATAAAATGACCAGTCAGAAATGATGAATACAATATCTGAAATAAGGAATACACTAGAAGGCATAAACAGTAGGTTAGATGAAGCAGAGGCTCGAATCAGCAATTTGGAAGACAAGGTAGCAGAAAACACCCAATTGGAGCAGCAAAAAGAAAGTTTTTTAGAAAAATGAGGATAGTTTAAGAGACCTTTGGGATAACATGAAGCATAACAACATCCGCATCATAAAGGTATTAGAAGCAGAAGAGAGAGAGCAAGGGATTGAGAACAAATTTGAAGAAATAATGACTTCTGTAGCCGGTTTGGATCTGTGGTTTGGCATTAGCCCATGAACTGAAGGGTCCCAAGTTTGATTCTGGTCAAGGGTACATGTCTGGGTTGCAGGCTTGATCCCCTGCCCCAGTCAGGGTGCATGCAAGAGGGAGCCAATCAGTGTGTCTCTTTCACATCGATGCTTCTCTTTCTCTATCTCTTCCCCTCCCTTTCACTCTCTCTAAAAATCAATGGAAAAATATATCCTCAGGTGAGAATTAAAAAAAAAAAAAAGGAAAGAAAGAGAAGAAAAGAAATAATGACTGAAAACTTCCCTAACCCGGTGAAAGAAAAAAACACAAAAGTTCACGAAGCAAAGTGAGTCCCACACAAGATATATCCAAAGAGGCCCACACCAAACACATCATAATTAAAACAGTAAAGGTTAAAGACAAAGAGACAATCTTAAAAGTAGCCAGAGAAAGATAGTTACCTACAAGGGAGCTCCCCATAAGACTGTCAGCTTATTTCTCAATAGAAACATTTCAGGCCAGAAAGGGTTGGCATGAAATATTCAAAGTGATGAAAAGCAAAGACCTACAACCAAGACTACTTTACCCAGCAAGGCTATCATTTAAAATGGCAGGAGAAATAAAGAGCTTCCAAGATAAGAGAAAGCTAAAGGAGTTCATTGCCACCAAACTGGTATTATGTTAAAGTATCTTCTTCAAGGAGAATAAAACAGAGGAACATAGTTCTAAAGAAAAAAATGCCAATAAATATGTACCTATCAGTAATCTCTTTAAATATGAATTGCTAATATGATCCAATCAAAAGACATGAGATAGTTGAGTGCATAAGAAAACAAGACCCATATGTATGCTGTCTACAAGAGATCCACCTCAGAACGAAAGATACAAACAGACTAAAAGTAAAGAGATGGAAAAAGATATTTCAGGAAAATGGAAATGAAAAAAAGAAAGCTAGGATAGTAATACTTAGAGCAGACAAAATTGACTTTAAAATGAATAAGAGTCAAAGAAGGACACTACATAATGATAAAGGGATCAATTCAACAAGAGGCTATAACCCTTCTAAATATTTATGCACCCAATATAGGAGCACCTAAATTTATTTTTTATATTTTTTATTTTCAGAAAGGAAGGGAGAGGGAGAGAGAGAGAGAAACATCAATGATGAGAGAGAATCATTGATCGACTGCCTCCTGCATGCCGCACAACTGGAATCGAGCTCACAACCCAAACATGTGCCCTGATTGGGAATTGAACCGTGACCTCTGGGTTCATAGGTCGACACTCAGCCACTGAGCCGCACCAGCCGGGTGAGGAACACCTAAATTTATAAAGTAAATTTTGATGGGCGTAAAGGGAGAGATTTGCAGTAATATAATCATAATAGGAGATTTTAACACCCCACTCATATCAAATGATAGATCTTCCAGATAGAAAATCAATAAGGAAACAGCAGCCTTAAATGACACACTAGATAAGATGGATTTGAGATCTTCAGAGCATTTCACCACACAGCAACAGGATGTACATGCTTTACAGATGGACTGGAACGTTTTCTAGGGTAGATCCCATGTTGGGACACAAAACAAGTCTCAATAAATTTAAGAAGATTGAAATTATATCAAGCATCTTCTCTGACCATAATGGTATAAAACTAGAAATCAATCACAAGGAAAAAACTGAAAATCACAAAAAGACATGGAGGCTAAATAAGTTACTAAACAATGAATGGGTTAGCAATAAGATCAAAGAAGATATCAAAAAATAACTTGAAACAAATGAAAATGAAAACACAATAACCCAAAATCTATGGGACACAGTGAAAGCAGTCCGAAGAGGAAAATTCATAGCATTACAAGCCTTCCTAAAGGAAAAAAAAAATCTCAAACAATTTAGCTTTGCACTTAAGGAACTAGATAAAGAACAAGCAAAGCCCAAAGTGAGTAGAAGAAAGGAAATAATAAAGATCAGAACAGAAGTAAATGAAATAGAGTCTAAAAAAATACAAAGGATCAATAAAACCAAGAGCTGGTTCTTTGAAAAGATAAACAAGATTGACAAGCCTTTAACCAGACTCATCAAGAAAAAAAGAGAACCTAAATAAATAAAATCAGAAATGAAAGAGGAGAAGTAACAACTGGCACCATAGAAATACAACGGATTGTAAGAAAATATTATGAACAACTATATGTCAACAAATTGGACAGTCTGGACAAACTGGGTAAATTTCTAGAAACATACAATCTACCAAAACTGAATCAAGAAGAATCAGAAGATCTGAGTAGACGGATTACAACTAGTGAAATTGAAGCAGTAATCAAAAAAGTCCCAACAAACAAAAGTCTTGGACTGGATGGCTCCACAGAATTTTACCAAACATTCAAAGAAGAACTAACTAACCTGTCCTTGTCCAACTATTCCATAAAATTCGAGAGGAGGGAAGATTTCCAAGCTCATTTTACAAAGCCAGTATTATCCTAATTCTAAAACCAGATAAAGACACTACAAAGAAAAATTTAGGCCATTACCCTTGGTCAGTGATGGCGAACCTATGATACATTTCTGATGACACTCAGCCGCTGAGGCGGCCGCATGCCGAGGATGAAACATTTGCTGCTCCTGAGGATGAAACATTTGCGAAATAATGTTTTTTCCTCAAAGTGACACACTACCCGAGGTATGCTCAGTTTTTTGGCGAAGTTTGACACACCAAGCTCAAAAGGTTGCCCATCACTGCCCTTGGTGAACATAAATGCTAAAATCCCCAACAAAATATTAGTGAACTGGATTCAGCAATACATTGAAAAGATCATACACCATGATCAAGTGGGATTTATTCTGGGGATGCCAGGTTAATGCAACTCTATGGTGATTACCAGAGGAAAAGAGGCTTGGGGGGCAGGTAGGAGAGGGTCAAGGGAGGATAAATGGTGATGGAAGAATACTTGACTTTTGGTGGTGAACACAATTCTGGTACAATATACAGATGAGGTATTATAGAATTGTACACTTGAAATCTACATAGTTTTATTATTCAACTCCCAGTGCATGAAATTCATGCACGGGCGGGGGGGGGGGGTCCCCCTCAGCCTGGCCTGCACCCTCTTCAATCCGGGACCCTTCAGGGGATGTCCAACTGCCTCTTGCAGTCCGGGACTGCTGGCTCCTAACTGCTCGCCTGCCTGCCTGTCTGCCTGATCGCCCCTAACTGCTCCCCTACCAGCCTGAGCATCCCTAACTGCTCCCCTGCTGGCCTGATTGCCCCTAACTGCCTCTGCTTTGCCCTGCACCCGGGACCCAGGATTCCCTCCTCTGGCCAGTCGCAGGCACCTGGGACTCGGGCTTTCCTCCCTCTGGCCAGCCGCAGGCACCCAGGACCCGGGCTGGCTTCACCCAGGCCGGCCGCAGCCACAGGGGACTGTGGACAGGTGGATTTGCCCGGGCCACAGCTGCAGGTGCCAGGGACCACAGGGTGGGCGGCTTGTCCCTCTCCCGGGCCGCAGCCCCAGCCACTGGCACCCGGGACCACAGGGCAGGCGGCTTGTCCCTCTCCCAGGCTGCAGGCGCAGGCACTGGCACCCGGGACCATGGGGCGTGCGGCTTGTCCCTCTCTCGGGCCACAGCCTGGCTGGTCCCCATTCCTCTCTCGTGAGCTCATTTGTGCCTGGCTGGTCCCCATTCCTCTCTCTCCATTGTTGAGTGTCTGAGCCATTACAGTGTGACGGCATGAGGGCGTGATGACCATTTGCATATTAGCTCTTTATTATATAGAATGTCACCCTAATAGAATCAATAAAAATGCATAAATAAATAAATAAATAAGAAAAACCTATGAGACATAGGTCTTGCCTTCAGGGAGTTCACTATCTAACTTTCTAGTTGGTGGAGGAAGGCCAAGTGCATGACCAGCAGTAAAACAATAAGATAGAGATTTTGTGTGGGAAGGAGTAATGAGGCTGAGATAATAGAAAACAGTGATCTCTCTCCACTGTGGCACTGTCAAGCAGAATGTTGGCCTGTAGTCTGGTCTTGTATTGCAATACTTAGATTCTTTTTTATTCTATTTTTTAAATAGAGGAATAACACACATACAGTGTACATATATTTTATGTGTAGCTGAATATTTGCATGTAACTGCCACAAAGATCAAAATTAGTACATTATCAGCATTCTAGAAGGTTCTCAGTCATTGCCACCCTCAGAGATAACCACTGTTCTCATTCCTGTCACCATATATAAATTTTGTCTCTTGAGCTTTATGTAAATGGAATCATATAGCTCAGGTTCTTATCTGCGCTAAGAAAGGGGGGGGGGGGCGGTAAGAAGAATAGGACCAAGATAATCAATTTCTAAATAATAGAAAAGTTTTACTAATGAATGTTTGCCCGTATCTCCAAATCAGATAATCTTACCAATGGTGTGCAAACAAGGAGGTTAGTAATGAGAAGGAACCTAAAAGGTGATAATTTGGGTCATTGCAACACTCCCAATTAATTAGGAAGCACAGTGGTCTCAGGAGGTTACCTTTGGTCAGTGCAGCCAATTGGAGGTGGGAGTTGTAACAATCAGGAAAGAGGACATGGTGACATCTCCTTGGTAAACCAGACAAAAGAACTCTGCCATTTGGGGACGGAGGCTGCCTGGGATTGGGTGACTAGTGAAATGAAGTCCTAAAGAGACAAACCTCTTGTTGCAGATTGACTCCACCCTCTCTCATCAAACTTTTGTTGGGGGATTCCCTTTCTTTCCCCAGTCCTTGAAGTGTGTTGGGGCAAAGAGGCAGGTGGGATGGAGAGTAGACAGGGATTCCCTCAGGCCAGTGAGGACATTTCACAGCATCCTTGTTTTCCCTTTGTTCAGGTTATTACTTTGGGACTGTGACGATCGAAGCTACAGCTACTACATTGAGGTTTCCACCAACCAGCAACAGTGGACCATGGTGGCCGACAGAACTAAAGTCTCCTGCAAGTAAGTGACATCCTTTGAGAGATGTGTTCCAATTTAAAAACAATCTTTCCAATGGATTCAGAAGGTTCCAGGGAAGATTCATAGAATCACCAGATTATATCTTGTTTGGAATTTGAAACATTCTCATGATCCTTTGCTTCAGTTTTGACTATTAAGTACTTAGATGAGAATTTACTTTATATGACCAAACAAGCTCTCCTTATTTTGTGATTTGAACTTGATTTTTGAAAATGGCATGTACTAATAAGCAGGGGGAAAATATATTTTCCATATACAATTCTGTCTTGTGTCCTCCCCCCACATCCCACACTACCCCTTTAGAACTTTTTCTTCCCTAGAGAATTTTGCTGATGCAATATACACTTCAGTCATTATTCTGGGACTCTGTCCTGTTCCCCACCCTAATACCATTCTCATGGTTAGCTTTAAATACTTATCTCATCTCTATGTTCGCTATGCTATTACCCAAATTAAGGAAAGTTTATAGGTTAGGTTCTTTATAGGCGAACAGGGGTATGTCATGCATAGGGCATTGGGGCTGTTTGAGCTGACCTGGTGTGGGGAGGCCAGGAGGCAGGATTCTGCTAGTCTGACCAGCCTAGACTCATGCCTGGAATGAACATGTATACATGTGTATATACCCATGTAACTACCACTCAGAGCGAATGAGCGTCTAGACCAGTGGTTCCAACGTGGAGCACACGCCCCAGAGGGGGGCAATTTGATTTTTAAGGGAGGCAATTCAAGAATGACTTATTAACAGTGAACTTTTTGCATTTCTTATGGTTCTAGGGGCCTCATATACAGTATATAAATATATATTGTGATATATTTATGCATTTCGGTTATCTATTATATGTTTTAAAACTTTATTTGCTATTTTTTCATATCACTTCATATTACTATTATTTTTTAAACAATTTCTTAGTTATTTCTTCCTCAGTACTTCAACTGTCCTTTTGTTCTTTTATTTTTCTCTTTCATGGATTCCATGTTCTTTGGAAGTTTGTTTAGACCAAGTTAATGGCCTTTTAGGCTTCCTCCACGTGAATAGCAGTTCACTTTTTTAAATAATAAGAATTATATGTCGGGTGGCGGGGGGCGGGCATCAGGATTTCAGAGATGCTTCGGTGGGGCATGGCCAAAAAAAGGTTGGGAATCACTGGTCTAGATGGTTCCCTCATACCCTTTACCAGTCGTTACCTGAGAAGAGATCAGTGCTTTTCTATGTAGAGCCAAATTATCTGAGGAGATAATAATTCACATACCATAAAATTCACCCTTTTAAATCATACAATTGAGTGGTTTTTAGTATATTCACTATGCAGCCATAACTACTATGTAATGTTTTAGATCATTTTCATCACACCCAAAAGAATCCTACCCGTTAGCAGTCTCCCATTTCCCTCCAGCTCCCTCAGCCCCAGCACCCAATATTCTACTTTCTATTTCTATGGGTTTGCATATTCTGGATAGTTCATATAAATAGAATCATATAGTAAGTTATCTTTCGTTCCCGGCTTCTTTCACTTAGTATAGTTTTCAAGGTTTGTTCATAGCATGTATCAGCACTTCATTCCTTTTTTTTTTTTTTTTAAATATATTTTATTGATTTTTTACAGAGAGAAAGGGAGAGGGATAGAGAGTTAGAAACATCGATGAGAGAGATACATCGACCAGCTGCCTCCTGCACATCCCCCACTGGGGACGTGCCCGCAACCAATGTACATGCCCTTGACCGGAATCGAACCTGGGACCTTTCAGTCCGCAGACCGACGCTCTATCCACTGAGCCAAACCGGTTTTGGCAGCACTTCATTCCTTTTAATGGCTGAATAATATTTCATCATATGGAGATCTATATCACATTTTGTTTATCCATTCATAATTTTATGAACATTTGAATTGTTTTACTTTTTTAAAATATATTTTATTGATTTTTTACAGAGAGGAAGGGAGAGGGAAAGAGAGTTAGAAACATCTATGAGAGAGAAGCATCGACCAGCTGCCTCCTGCACATCCCCTACTGGGGATGTGCCTGCAACCAAGGTACATGCCCTTGACTGGTATCGAACCTGGAACCCTTCAGTCCCCAGGCCGATGCTCAATCCAGTGAGCCAAACCGGCTAGGGCTTACTTTTTAAAAAATATGTATATTTCTTGATGTCAGAGAGGAAGGGAGAGGGAGACAGAGATAGAAACATCAGTGATGAGAGATAATCATTGATCCACTGCCTCCTCCACACCCTGTACTGGGGACTGAGCCTGCAATCCGGGCATATGCCCTGATGGGAAATTGAATTGGTGACCTCTTGGTTCCTGGGTGTACCCTCAACTGCTGAGTCACACCTGGCTGGGCTGAATTGTTTTACTTTTAGGCTATTATATATAGTGCTGCTTTGAACATTCTGGTACAAGTTTTTGTGTGAATGTATGCTTTCAGTTCTTTTGGGCATATACCTAGAACTGGAGAATTGCTGGGTGATATGGTTTAAGTTTTTGAGGAACTACCAAACTTTTCCACAGCAGCGGCACCTTTTTGTATTCCCACCAGCAATGTATGAGGATCCCAGTTTTTCCACATTCTTGCCAGTACTTATTATTGTCTATCTTTTTGTTCATAGCCATCCTAGTGGGAGTGAAGTGGCATCTCATTGTGGTTTTGATTTGTTTTTGTTTTTGTTTTTGTTTTCTGATGACTAATAATGTGGAACATCTTTTCATGTACTTTTTGGCCAAAATTTGGTAATAGTTTTAATGATGCTTATTTGATGCAATGTCTGACAGCCTCACCATTGTTGTAGTATTATCATATAGCATGTTTATATTGGTTAGGGCAACACTTGCTACTGTAACAAATAGTGGCTTCAACATTTCAGTGGCTTAACACAATAGTTTATTTCTCAGTCATGTAACAGTCGATGTGGGTGTTTCTGGCTGTCAAGTGGTCTCTACAGGTAATGGTGAAACCCAGCCATCTTCCTTCTGTGGTTCTGCCCTCACCTAGGGCCTCATTAGCATCACCTGCACCTAGCTGGCAGATGGGGAAAGAATAGAGAAAAGGTATTCCTGGTTCTGAACAACTAGGCCTGGGCATAGTGAACAACCCTTCCACTTGCATTACCCAAGAGAGAACTAGTCAGTTGCCACAGTCACTCTAATAGGACTGGGAAATACGGTCACTTTCAGGCTGGGCAGTGACTTCTCAGTGGAGCACAAATCTTGAAGTCATCCCTGGCATAGCATAAGAAAACTAACAATTATTTAATAGCTAGTATTCAGTACTTTGCATATTTTATCTCATCTTGTCCTGAATACAAAGCACCTTATGGCATATCTTTCTGCTGTACTGCATCGCCTCCTAGCATTAGTAGAGAGCTAAACCAAGACAGATGATGAAAACTGGTAAATGGAGTGATTAACTTGTTTCCAAGCTCTAAGAACCCTTTTTATTCAAGAGGGAGGCCTTTTTATACAAGTGGTGACATAGACCTATGAATCAGAGGTCACGGTTCGATTCCACATGCCCGGGTTGTGGGCTCGATCCAAAGTAGGGGGTGTGCAGGAGGCAGCCTACCCTGAAATCAAGAAAAAGTACATTAAAAAAAAAAGATGGAGGCCTTCAAGGCCCATGAACAGCTGCCCATTTGTCCTCCCATAGTCATTGCTTATTGGGTGTACAGCTCACAGGCCATATCCTCTGCTTCCGCAAAGCTTGTCTTTGACACATCTACTGGTTACAATCACCCATCTCTTCTGTCATTTTATGTTTTACAAATAGAATTCCTCACCTCTTTCTTTCTTTTTAAAAAATATATTTTTATTGATTCCAGAGAGGAAGGGAGAGAGAGAGAGAGAGAGAGAGAGAGAGAGAGAGAGAGAGAGAAATATCAATGATGAGAGAGTCATGTGCCCTAACCAGGAATTGAACCATGACCTCCTGGTTCATAGGTCAAATGCTCAACTAAGCCACTTGGGCCTCACCTCTTTCTTTTATATCCCCCTTTTGAAGGTGTTATACAGTGTTGGTTTTCTACAAGAATTGGCTGACTATTGATTGAGATATATCATAATAATTGTATATTTATTTAAATGGGGTTTTTCTTGATTCAAAACCCATTCCCTTATTAGGACCTTTCCAAGTAGCTTTGCATTAAAGTTATCAATATCTTTCTTTCCTCTTTTTTATTTTTCATTTCCATTACTTTATTGGACTTAAATAATTTATATGTTTTTAACTTTGTATATTAGCACTTCGATGCTACAGCAGTAAGTGTATAAATAAGTAATGTATTAGATGAACAAGAGTAGTAGCAAGAAGGCAAGTGCCTGTTAACCCTCTTGGGATCATTGGAACCAACGGTTATGATTTTATGTTATAGGCATAACCACAACGTATTGTCTTCCATTTTTGTGTTAGGTCTTAAATATAATAGAAGATATGCAGATAATAAAAGGAGAAAGCCTTTCCTTTTTAACTACTATACTCCAGAGCAGTCCTCAAAGAGAATTCTATTAGCTTCAAGAATTGTAGCCTGCTTTTTATTGAAATAAAGAATGTGAGTCATGTTATAAATGAAGTTCTATAGGATCTTTACATCCTGCCTTAGATCCTACCTTAATAGCATTCTGCCTAGTCAAGAAGTAATCAGAGGGTAGATTTTTACTGTCCTCTGAAAAATACCAGGGAATGAGATTCTTCAGTGTCTCCTCTAAGTCCCTCTGCTCCTTGGGGTTGGTGTGTGTGTGTGTGTGTGTGTGTGTGTGTGTGTGTGTGTTTTCCTTTATTGGTATCTTAAGTTCTTTGCTTTTAGGATAAAGGCTCATTTTCTGTCTTGGATAACCCTGTTTGTGTATTGAGTGCTTTTGTTTTTCCCCCAATTTTATTGTGATGTTATTAATATACAGCATTGTGTAAGTTTAGGATGTATAATATAATTTGATATACTATGTATCTATAATAATCTATAATAATAAAAGCATAATATGCTAATTAGACCGGATGACCTTCCAGATGAAGCCGTGGAGGCGGGGGCCAAGGCCGAGGCAGCTGCTGCAGCTGCAAGGGCCAAGCCCCTTGCACAAATTTTGTGCATCGGGCCTCTAGTCTATATATATAAAAGCCTAAGCGACCATCGCAACCGAAAGGACGACCGAACAGGCTGCGTGGGGCGACTAGGCCAGCAGGGAGGTTAGTGAGGGGCAACCAAACGACCGAACAGCAGGCTGCGTGGGGCAACCAGGCTGCGGGGGTGGGAGGGGGCAGTTAAGGGCGACCAGGCAGACAGGCAGGTGAGCAGTTAGGAGCCAGTGGTCTCAGATTGTGAGAGGGATGTCCGACTGCCGGTTTAGGCCCGATCCCCATGATTGGAGAGGGTGCAGGCTGGGCTGAGGGGGACCGCTCCCCCCTCCCCCACCGTGCACGAATTTCATGCAGCAGGCCTCTAGTATATTATAAAATGAGTAGGAGCCCAGTGCACAAATTCATGCACCTCGAAAGGAACTGTGTGCCGAGAGGCTGCGGTAGGCACAGGGGCGTGCCTTGGCCCATTCTCTACACCCCTGTCTGGCCCCTCCCACTGTGACCCCCCGGTCCCATCTGCCGGCAGCCCCGCTCCTGCCGCCACCACTCCCACGCGCTGAAGATGCTGGCCCTGCTCACACCCGCTGAAGGCATGGAGCGATTGGGGCCAGCACCAACAGTGGGTGCGAGGGTGGCTGCTGCCCCAGTCGCCCCTCAGGAGCAGGGGGAGGTGGAGAAGCCCTCAGGGACGATCAGGGCTGGTAGCTGCCGCTCGCACCTGCCGATGGCACCAAGCCATCAGGACTGGCGCCAGGCACCAGCAGTGGGTGTGAGTGGGGCTGGTGCTAGCAGTGGGTGCGAGTGGCGGCCCCAGCGCCGGCAGTGCATGTGAGCAGGGCTGGCGCTGGCAGCAGGTGCAAGCACTGGGCAGGACCGCAGCATGCGGGAACAAAGAATTTTCAGTAACCACCAGAGGCTTGCCCCGATGGCAACGACTGGCGCCCTGCCTTGGTCTGGTGCCCCTGCTCACCTGCTCCACCATCCCACCGCAGCTGACACCTACCATGTTCCACGCATGCCCCCTGGTGGCCAGCGCACGTCATATAGGGCTGGTAGTTCGGTTGTTCCGGTTGTTCTGCTGTTCAGTCTATTTGCATATTAGCCTTTTATTATATAGGATTACCACAATAAATTTAGTTAACATATCTTACCACCTCACATAGCTATAATTATTTTCTTGTGATGAGAACTTTGAAGATCTGTTCTCTTAGCACTTTCAAACACTATTCATTATTGTTAACTGTAGTCATTACACCACTGGAACTTACTTCTCTTATAACTGATTGTTTCTACCTTTTGGCCATCTTCACCCTTTTCCCTCACCACCACCCTACTGCCTCTGGCAACCACCAATCTGTCCTGTTTCTTTGAGTTCATTTTTGTTTGTTTGTTTTTTTAGATTCCACACATGTGAGATCATTCAGTATTTGTCTTTTCTCTCACTGACTTATTTCACTTAGTGTAACGCCCCCAAAGTTTATCTGTGTTGTCTTAAATATATTAACGGATTTTATAAAATTATTTTTTGCCCTCTCTTTTTTTCACATAATCTAATCCTGTACCCTTTAGCCTTATTTCAAAAATCTTCATTTTCCAATTTTTGATTCCTTTCTCTACTGTCCTTTAAAATGTCGAACCCTAAATCTATGTCAATACAGTACATACAATACAGATATCAATCTCTTTATTATCAATGTAAAATGTGCACATGGAAAATTAGTGTAGACAATACCAAAAATATAAGTGAAAAGTAAAATTTTGCCTTTTTATCTTCTGTCCCATTCCTCAGAAATAGCTGGTTTTGTCTGTTTTTGCGTTTGTTTTTGTAACTTCTCAATTGTACATAATATTTTATATTTATTTATTTACTTACTAGCTTTACTAACACTTTGCTATAAAAATGAGGAATTTAACTTACTTAACCTTCCTTATTTTTATTAGTTATTTTTTTTTAGTTCTGCTATTACTTACCTTTTAAAATTAAACAATATACTTAAATCTCTATATTTTGATCCATCAATTGTGGACAGTATTTCTTGACTCTCTACTGTGTTAATAAAGAAATTAACCTTTCCTTCATTTCTCCTGCCTCTCCCCATTTTCTGATAGCTGTCCCACCACCTTGATATTATACTAGTAAAGATATCTGATATTTATTTTCTGTTCTGTAACTTATAGTTAAATCTTCCATGTGTTAAGTATAAATTTATCCTGAAAGGGAAAAACCATTAATAACTCAATATAAGATTCTGATCTTATAAATATTGTCCACTACAGATCTGTGGTGAGAGACATATTCTGTCATTGAACTTGTACCTGTCTTGGAAGAATTGTACTGTGTTCAGATCAAGTAGAGTTGATTTTCCTACAGGTACTCAGAATTATTCCACAGATAATAAATAGCTTCTTATTAGCCAGCTTTTTTGTTTTTCTAGAGTTCCTAGTTGCCTTTTTTTTTCTGTTTCAGAAGCTTCTGTTTGGTCATTGTTTAATTTTTTGAACAGACTGCTTCCTTAGCCTACTCTGCAGCTGTGATCCTAAAATTTCTTTTTCTTTTGTATTTGGGTTGGTTCCACTGTTTCTCGGATTTTTTCTTTTTCTTTTGTGGAATTTGGTTAAAGGGTTAGCAAAACCCCTTTTTTCTCTGTAGGAGATATTGACCTGGGACCCAGTTGGTTAACTTTCTAGATTGTTCTTCTGAAAACCTTATAGATGTAGAATGTCAGCTGTGCGATTAGGCACTATTGTTTATGATAAAAATTACCCCTGATTAGTAAATTGCACCTGGCCAGGAAGGACTTGTAAATATCTTCTCAAAAACCATAGCTTTGGATTTTCTGAGTGTGCTCACTTTTCTGAGTGTGCTGTCATGTCCCTCATGAAAATTCTGGCATCTATGTTTATGGAGCTATTAGAGATAATGGTTTGGAATATGAGGCTTCTAAGCCAAAATGGCTCCACACCTGCCCAATGTGAGTCTTATACATTCTCACCTGAGCTGTTTCCTGCATGACAGCAGGAATAGTTCCTGTACAGTTGGGTAGACTACTACAGGGATTCCCCACCCTGAGGACAAATGCCTGCTGCTATTCTAGTGGCATGCTGTTTTTCCTCTTCTCTCTTCTGGGTGAGTCTGAAGCCAAATATGATTTCTTAGGTCTTTGTTAAGAAGACCCCTCATGGACATTAACAGAGTGAATCTATAGGTAATTTTTTTTTCAGAAAGGGTCTGTGGAAAGCAAATTTTCAGAATTTTGCATGGCTGAAACAGAGTTTGTATATAGAATTCAGTTCCTTAATAATTTGAGAGCTTGGATATATTGCCATCTAGCATTAAATGTTGCTAATGAGAAATCTTATGTAATCTGATTCTTATTCATTGTAGTAATTTATATTTCCTGATAGAATCCTTTAGGATCTTCTCTTCATCCTTGGAGTTCTTAAATTTCACAATGATATGGCTGTATTGTGGTAATTTTTTGTTCACTTTGCTTCAATATGGAAATCTGCCAGTTCCCCTCAGATTTATGAATAGTTTATCCACCTACCATTTTCTAGAAATCCACCAAAACCTTGATTTGCTAATATCCTTCCATCCAGTTTGCAACACCTTTATGAATGTATTCCCTTTGTATTTCTTTGATGTCACCTCACTGGGTCCCAGGAAGGTAGAAAGTTTTAATGCACCTGCAGTGTCCACCATCTTGAACTGAATTCCCCAAAGCGCTGCTTATGCTCCCTGACCCATGTCCTTCCCTTCCCTTCCGTGTGTCTGACTGCATGTCTCCCACGTATGCAGCTGTCTGGTTTCCTGCCAGTGTGTGCTCCTTAGCCTATTGACCTCATTGTGTTTATTTTAACCATTTCTTCACTTTGTTGTGGTCCCATTGACTGATAATTCTGTCTGCCAAAGTGTTAATGACCTCAGCCATCATCTGTCCAACACTAACCTTGGAAAACATTTTGGGAAATATAAGTGATTAGATATAATTGGGTACTATTGAAATTTTTCTTTTCCATTTGAGAATTCTGTGGATTATTAGAATTGCCTAGTATTTCCAGCTTTTAGCTTAATTTTTTTATAAACTATCTTCCTGCTAGACATATTATTCAAATTCCCTTTTGAATAAGTTCCTAAGTGTTCTTAAAAATGATGTTGTAAAGGCCCTGTCTGGTGTGGCTCGGTAGGTTGTAGTGTCATACCGTGCACCGAAGGGTTGTGGGTTCGATTCCCCTTCAGGACACATACCCAGGTGGCAGGTTCAAGCCCTGGTCAGGAAGCATGTGGAAGACAACCAATTCTCTCTCTCTCTCTCTCTCTCTCTCTCTCTCTCTCTCGCTCTCGCTCTCGCTCTCACTTTCTCTCCCCTCCTCTCCTTCCTATCTCTCCAAAATCAATGGAAGCATGTCCTTGGGTAAGGATTAAGAAAAAATGATGTTGTGAAGAGTTTTTAATAACTTAAGAAAATCCTACCTAATAAAATGGTAATATGCAAATTACCATCACTCTGCTATGCCCACGATTGGGCCGTTGGGAGGCTGGGGGCGGGACTCTGGGTGGCCGATTGGGCCGGCGGCGTGGGAGGGCCCATGGGGCCGGCGGAAGGTGCCGGTGGCGGAACGCGGGGTGGCTGATTGCGTGGCTGCTGGCACCAGTTTTCCGCCAGCACCAGTTTTCCTCTGGCCACCCGCCAGCACGATTGGCCACCCCGAGTTCCTCCACTGGCGGTACTGGAGGAACTCAGGGTGGCCGATCACGCTGGCAGGAGGCGCTCCGATCAGAGGGTGGCCAGAGGAAAACTGGTGCTGGCGGAAAACTGGTTCCTGCAGCCAGGTAAAGGAAGGTCTTTTGCACGAAACTTCGTGCAACGGGCTTCTAGTACTTATATAATAAGGTTTTTTAAAGCAAGGTACAAAATTATGTAAGTATTATCACAAGTAGGAAATAAAATTATGGAAGAAGAAAAGCAGAAGGAAATAGGCCAAAATGTTAATAATGACTGCCTCTGTGTGTTGTGGTTATGGGACTTATTTCTAGTTTTCTACATTTTTGACCAACTTATATGTATTTCTTTTAAAATAAAAAAGAAAACTTTATTTGAGAATTTTTTCTTGCTGCAGCCATGAATGTTTTGTAGACACTTGTTCTTCCCAGAGCAGCATATGCGGCAGAGTGGCATGGTTTATGCACAGTCAGCAATAAATTAAATAAATGAATGCTCTCCATAGCAATATCCTAGTAGCTTTTCAGAACCTTGCCACCTCCCGAGCACAAGTTGTGCTCCCTGAAAAGGACACCGTGCTTCTCCCTTGGGCCTCTTAGAGCCGCTTCTCTGAGTGCTTCCTCTGCTCGCCTTTTCCCGGGACTTCACCAGTCTGCTGCCACGTGGCTCTCCCTCTCAGAGGCCCTGGCCTACTTGAGACCTTGGAGCATCACCATGGATCAGGCAGTTCCTACAGCATACGCACATGAGAAGGTTTCTTCCCTGCCCCTTCCCCGAGAAGCACTTGGACAGTCTGTCTCACCGGGAGGGGCTGCTGTGGGGTCAGCTCGTCTGCTCACTGGTCTTCAGCATGATGGCACTCACACCTGAGAAGCAGTGCGGGCCCCTCACTGACTGTACTGCCATTTAGTCCTGGGGAAGGTCAACATTCTGTTCTGGGGTCGGTTTCTGTAGCTGGTTCTGTTTATTCACTAGGAATCTTAGAACAGGGAGTTGTGTTTCTTTTTCTGAGTGCTGCAGTGGTTGAAGGCAATGAGATAAATTAAAGGTGGAGATTTACAGCCTCAGTAAACTCTTCCAAAGTGTAGCAAGATTGAAAAACAGTGCATTTAAATCTAAACTACTTACCTTACCTGCGATTTCCTGCATCTTTTTTGCCATTGTTAGTGATAAAGTTGAGGAAGCTTTTCTTCCGCCGGCTTTGTTTCTTAGCCTGACACTTAATAAAGTGAAAATCTTGGGTTGGTGCCAGGAGGTCACTGCTAATCGTGTAACCTGCGGGTTGTGTGCAGAGGGCTTGGGGTCATTAATGTGATGCAATGAAAAGAAAGTAGGTTTTAAAAGAGGAAATGTCTTCACCATTGAGACTGCTGATGAGAGGAAGTTCATTTTCAATGTCAGTTTCAGTTTCCAGGATGGGACTGGAGCTCTTGACGGTCACGTACGCTGGTACTAAAATATTACTGCTGCTTGCAAGTCTCTGCTGTGGGAACAGACGCTGCTCTCCTCAGTCCCCTTCCCTGTGCGGTCGGAGGACTGTGCTAGCTTGTTCCTTCTTAAAGTGTGAGCCAATTAACGGGCTCTGGTTGTGTAATTGTCACTTCTCAAATGTTCGGGGAGATTTTATTTTTCTCTTCTCACACTTAATTCCATTTTTCTACATAGCATCTGACAGTAATGAAAAAAGCCAGTCATGTTCTTTCCTAAGTTTAATTTTTAAAGGGCAAACATTGGTGTTAATTTTGTCAAAAGGTTTAGAACTTGAATGATAAAGGAGCATGTATAACTGTAAGAGGAATGGCAAAAAATGAAAATAGAAAACTAACAGAATTTAGATAAAGTGCGAGCGTGCGAAACACACACACACACACACACACACACACACACACACACACACACACGGAGGACACTAGGCAGACTCTTGTGTTAATGGTGAGATGTCAGAGCTTGCCCTGTAGAAGGCATCTGTTAGACCAGACCTGGAGACACCTGTTCATCAAACTGTTGTCTATCGGATAATGAAGTACCAGGAGCACATGAATATTTTACAGTAAAAAACATCAGTAGGGAGCCAGTCGCTCATACCTACACATCTACACAAGGGACTTATCTTCTGTGGCGCAGAAAGTTTTTATGCAGAAATTTACCCGTATATTGGAAGCCAGGTGGAAAGTAGATTTTGATGCTAAGTACGTGACCTGAGTTGTAAACGTAGAGCTATCAGCGGGTTCTGTCAACCACCAGTGGAGAGGTTCCTCCCATCCAGAACATTTGACAGATGAAGGAGCTGGGAAGAAATGAAGTCCTGTCAGCTCCCAGAGCTCCCTCTCTCCTTCCTGCTTCATCCAGGAGCCACCTCATTCTGTGATGCCTGTTATAAGTAAAATGAAGCATACCTCAATAAACTTTCCCAGTGAACTGGGTGAGCACACTTAAAATGTGCATGGTCAGAAAGATTTTTCTTTTATTATGAAAATAGCTTTCATATTAGTATTACATTCCAATGACAAGAAATCAAGACCACACTAGTCCAACTGCCATCATCTTTCTCCTCTGTTAACTGCCCCTCACATCTCTGTGCTCAAGTTTGCTCGCTGTGGCCAGAGTGGCGCTTTCCAAGCACAGCTCTGTATTATACCTGCTAAGACCCCTTACTGTCTCCTCACTGCTGTCTAGATAAAGACCAGCATTCTTCAGGTGGCCTGGAGTGCCTGCACAATCTGACCCCGTGCTGTCTCTCCATACTTGTCCTGATTCACTGTCCCTGTTCACGCCAGCCTGGCTTCCTCTCTCCGGCTCCACATGTCATGCTGCACCTTCCCAGAGCCTTTGCACACGCCGTGGCCTCTGTCTGGAGCCCTGACCCTGGCCCTTTGTCTGGTTAATGCCATTATCCTTCTGTTCTCAGCTCAAGGGCCAGTTTCTCAGGAAAGTCTGTGCTGACCACCCATCTCAATCTGATCGCCTCTCCTTGATCCAAGCTACTTTCCCTTCACAGCTCACATCAGTTTGCAATGACCCTTTGTTTAGTGTGGTTATTGTATGACTTTTATTGTTCTTTCCCACTAGACTGTAAGCTCCATGAGAGCTCCAGGGATTTGATCTGTCTTACCCATTATTGTACATGATAGCCTAGCAAGGACCTTGCACTTGTATTGTCTGAATGAATGAATGGTAAGTTCTATCACTCTGGTGTCCAGTCATGCATACATGGTTTCATTTGTCCTGCTACTAGAACTGTTGTCATCACAGAGCTCAAACAGAAAGTCTGTCCATCCCAGCCCACATGTTGGTATGTGGAGCAAAGCAGAGTTTGTGTGAGAGAATAAAAGTTGCTTATTGCCCTGATAATGTAGTCCTTATAGACTAGGAACGTGTCTTCCCAAGTTCTCTATTAATCCATTATTGGTCTATCATCCTGATTCACTTACAGCCTTATTCATAACACAGGTTCAATCATTGTCAAAGGTTCGTTTTTCTCTGGTCTACACATCTGTCCTTGCCCCTCAAGTTAATGACTTGGATCTTCCAGTAACTGTTTATCAGTTACCATTACCTTTACTTTTAACAACTCTTAGAGAAAGTTAAGTTTTTCTTTATGGAGAGGCCAAGTGCTTTAAAAACTGTTTGCCTTGTTTGCCAGGTTAATATGTTTCCGTTGCTTCTCTGGATGTTCAGAGTAAAAGGTTATAAAAAAAAAAAAAAAAGCTGGCTTTAATCTCTGACGAGGAACTCTAAGCCACATGCCAAGGCACCCTGGGTACCTGTTCAGCAGGTAGATAGAATCTGTCCAACAGCGCACACTCCTCTCTGGCATCCTGGGACCCTTCAGTCCCAGCACTGTCCCGTGACTAAGCCTGGATTAACTCCTTTCCGAAGATAGGCTCTGCCAACAGAGCAATGCAGTCTCCTCCTCGATGGGCCTCTGGTGGTTGTCACGGAACCCTAATATAGGCAAGCAAACTGAGTACATAGAAAGACCAGAACAACAGTCATCATATAAATCCTTTTTAAAAATGAATGTTCAGCATGCACATCTGCAAAGGGGGAAAGTAGAGCCTATTAGGAAGATCAGAGTAGTTTTGATCATATTGTCTTAAAGTGACCTGCCTCGGTTTGTCTCTGGGTCCTAGCAAGAAGCACTGTCTGGGTAATCATCCTGGGATTAATGCGAACTCAAGTGTTCTAGTATATCAGAGCGCTAACAGGCTTGTGTTTCCTTCCTAAGTTAAAAACCAGAAAGAGGGGGGAAAGTGTTCCTCTAATTTAGGGGTCCAGCATGCACATAGAATCGGAGTTTAGAGCTGAAAGGGCACTCTTCCTTGACTCGGGTGTATTCTCATCGGTTCATGAGTTCCATTAAATCTTGGTCCCTTCTAGAATGGCTTCTCAAACTCATCTTGTCTGAGACTAAGGTCATTGTTGGTTCCCCATGCAGCAGCCCCTCCTCCTCGGTGTCCCTGCCTGTGTTGGTGTAGCCCCTCCCTGGGCATCTCTTCCCCCTCTGACTCTCCTCTTCTTGCCCTCCACAGCCTGTCAGGTAGCACATCTTTTCTTTAGTGCCCTTTCATCCTCTACTTTGCCTGCATGTATTTCAGACCTCCACACCTCCCTCTCAGAGGACTGCAGCAGCCTCTAACGGATTTCCTTGAGTGTGTACTCCATGTGCATCTGGCGCTGTTTTGGTGTCTGGACCACTGTTGCTGGGCTGGTTGGCTTATTCCTATTCCCCGCTGCAGGCACAGGGAGGTCTGCTGAGAAAAGCCTCAGACCCTTCCTGAGTCATCTGCTGTCTCCACATGGCCAGCTTTCCCCAAGCAGCTTGTTTTCAATATTCTGCCCCACTGTTGGATCTCATGTCCAGATTTCAAATATATAATTACCACATCTCTAACTCTCACCAAACTTTCTAACCTTTATCTCTTTTATTCTTTCCTTAAGGGTATCCAGCTTTCCTTTCAGTCTGGCCCAATTACTGTTGCCAAACAAGTCCATACTTTAGATCAGCTAATTATCTTTATTTCCACCTGCTGATCTTCAAATCTCCGCTCGTCCTCTATTCCCTTCAAAACCCAGCCAAAAGTGCTCGGAGCCATCTTCCTTGATCGTCCTTCTCCCAAACACAAGTAACTACTCTGTCAGCTGAATGACCATCTTAATTTGTTTGCATATAACTTGATAATATTCACTTTTTCTTGGATCTATTTCAGAGAAGAGAGGAATAAGGGGCTAGGCTGGAAGGGCATCTGATTGTTAAAAATCCAGCTATCTTTCAAGGTGCACTGGGATGGACCCCCTTGGAAGTACAAGGCCAGATTTTCCCAGAGTAGCCTCCAGCAAGTCGGGCTATAATCAGACGCATAGCCCAACCAACTTTGATTCAGTCTGATATCTGTTAAGTGACCCTGCTAGGTAGAGGCTACTCATGAGGGAGAATACTGAGGAGGAAAGAAGACATTTCTCCTCTGATATACACATTCTGAACATTTGGGAACCATATCATGCACACAGAGTGCAAAATACAAACCAGGGTCCTATCATCATAAAATATGGTAACTGAGAGTACCTTGGAAATCACAGTCCAGGCCTCTCACTGTGCAGATGAGAATCTGAGACAGAAACCATAGGTGCCTTTCCCAGGTTCTCTCCTGGTGGAGGGTCCAGATTACAATGCAGATGTCCTGGTTCTGAGTCTGTCTCCCAGAATTTTGCATGACCTATATAAGACAGGTAAGGGCTGTGAGAATGTGGACTTGATCAGAATATGGCATGGAGTTAGATAGATCTTCTGAAAGGAAGCATTTTGAGCCCAGCCACCTGCTTCTGGCCAACATTGTAGCAGGAAAACTGTTGATTTCCTCACCAAAGGAACCCGTGATGTTCAGATTTAAAAATCACATAAAGGAACAAATCAGATAGACTCACCTTCCAAAAAGTCTGATGAAGACCATAGATTATAGATATATTACTCTTACATTTGCATATGATTTCCTACTTTGCTGTCACCACTACTTGCTCCACAGAATATTAGGTTAGCTGTATCATAATTCATACTTTAAAAATCAGTTTTTAAAGTATAGTCTCTACACCAGTGGTCAAGTCCAGATTGCCTAGGGCTTCATTATCCAAGTTGTAGAATATATTAGTCTCTGCTTTTCTTTCCTTTCCTTCCTGTTGCCTACTTTAAAAAATTTCATCACTCTGTCCATTAGGCCATTTATTAGAGTGTTTCCTTCTAGCAAAAGAGACTTGCGTGTGTGTTTTTTCCCTGTGTTAAGCCAAGATCCATAAAGCATATTTTCCCCACAGTTGACATTTTCTTTTCACAATCCCTTGAAGTGGAATATAAGTGAATTTCACCATGGTGTTGTAATTATGTACTGAGGATCAGTAATAAACTTTTCTTACAGTTTTAAAGTGTAGTTTCAGACTGGTGATCATCTGGAATTGCACATATTAACCAGCTGCTTTGGCGGGAGTTAACAAGTGTTTTCTGCTCATACACTTTTCACCTCTTTATTCAAGTTTATACAACAATACAGAGCCCACATAAAAAAAAACCTTACCCGAGCAAAAGAATGCTTGTATTCTTAAGTAATGGGCTTGGCAGTCTTGACCTGGAAGGGGTGATGAGGAGTCACTGTGCCCACCCTCTACCTTCAGGAGAATTGCACATTAAACTTGTCTGAGAGCTCCTGATTTTCCTCTAGGGACAAAGACTGGGTGATAGTCCTTGCTTCCTCATCTCCTCTCTGAGCCTTTAAGTGTAAATTTCTTAAGCGGGGTGATGCTCAGGCAAAGGAGGGAAACAGTGTTGGTACTGCTGCTCGTAGATGAAAGTAACTTGTGTATATTGTTCTTTTTTCCTTCCTGATTCTCTAGGGAGTTGCTGAATTCTCTCTAGAATTTGGCAGTGGATGTATAGGCTTAATAGAAATTCTGACTGCTGGAGCTTTGTAATGTATAGTCCTTTCTCTGGGGTATGCTGGGGGCGGGGAAGGAAGGACTCATGAAGTTTATTTACTTGTTTTACATTTCTGAATCTTCGGAATTCATTTCTCCTAGTTAAAATAAGAATCAGAACTATGCTAATCTAATGTTAACATCACATTCTCACAGCACCATTGAGCCCTCAATCATAGCTCTGCCTGTTTGTGGCTGCTTCATGTAGAACAGTAAAGGCTTCAGACGCACAGGATGTGGTTACGTTGCCCCCTGAGGATGGAGAGCCACATGACATTAAGCAGTAATGAAGTTTTTGGTAAGACATGGCATGTATTGTGCCTACAATTACAAATGCACTCATTTTTTTATTTCTAATCTGATATTCAAATTTATACGTTCACATTGCACTAATATCGCATTCTTACATTAATATCCATTACTGTTACACATTTCTAAGATGAGAAGGGAACACGGCACACACTGTCTTCTAAGCCTTCCTCTTTGGGGATGGAACAGCTGATCTTCTCAGTCAGTTTTCTCCTTTTGTTACTTCCTTAACTAAGACTATTATTCAACTAATATTGAATGATTGCCCTGCTAAACCCCCAATTTATGGGGCAGGAGACCGAGTTAACTCAGAAATCTGCTGTATCCCTCCATGAACTTCACAGGAATATTTTGAGCCACTGCTCTTGGTCAGGCCCTGTGCTGGGGCTTCCCTCCTCTCATGGGCTCATCAGTTAAGTTTTCCCTTCAGCTCAGGGCCAGTAGGGATTGAAAGGCTCTGACCCAAATGCAAATAGAGGCACTTGTGGACTCTGACACACCTAGACAGACCCAATCTTCTCTGAGAGAATCAGTAGGGATAACATTTATGAAAGCAAGCACCTGCTGAGCCTGGAAGCACAGACTGCAGAAGGGAGAGCTCGGCCTCAGTAGATACATAAAGATCACTCCTCCCTTCAGCCTGCTGGAGGGAAGTTCAAGTGTGCCTTAGGGCAGCGGTTGGCAACCACTGCCTTAGAGCACAGACCTTCCTGGAGATGGCAGGAGTGGAGTGCAGCCTGTGCCCTCAGCCCTCAGCCCTCGCCAGGCCACTTCTTGTTACCTTTGTGTTGGGAGCAAGAGCCTGGCCACAGCAGCCTACAGACGAGCAGGCTTTGTGGCAGGCTGTGCCTGTGCTCTGGCTGCCCTCTCTAATAATGAGATAAGTGTGGTGCTCACTTTGTAGTGAGCACTTGCAGTTTCTGTAAACTGTGTAATACCATGTAATAATCAGTAATTTTCCACTTACCCTTGATAACAGGAGATTTCTGCTTGGCTTTTAGTGGTAGCCAAAATGTGGGTGGCTTTTCCCAAGATGATGAATTTTTCAGAGTCATCTTTCTTCACTAGATAGATTGGCAAGTTGTTTTCCAAGTGTGTCCAAAATGTGTAATGTCTAATCTTGCCTTTAAAACGTCAAAGTCAAATCAAATGGTTCTGAAGTAGCCATTTGTAATAAAACGACTATATCCATTCTTAAGCTCGTTTTAGCTGTCTCCTGGCTGTGCTTTTCCTCAAGGGATTAGAAGCTTGAAGCTTAGCCCAATAGCTTAGATGATAAAACTGCCAAGTCTCAAGTTATTGTTTTAAATTTTCTGTAAGAGATTGTATCTTAAATATAAAGTGAACTTGCCAGATGACTTGATGCCCTTCCCTGAGAGAGGACGGTCCCTGTGCTATGTGCTCTTCTCCCCTGAGCCACACACTCTCAAGATTGGATGGCGTTCTTGCTCTGATTTTTTTTTTAATCATTGGAAAATACTTTTAGAAAAGAAACAGACATAAGCTTTACACTTTAACCCTCTCAACCTCTATTTAAAGTTATCTCTTGACTTTCGGTGTTTTCCTGTAATAAATTAAGATTTCTTTTTCTTTAGACTCTTCCCTTTTCTGAGACATGGCTTGCGTTCTCTCTTCCTGCCTTCCTGTAGGCCTCTTGGTCACCACTTACCCTTCCAACAGCTTGAGCAAGCCCAGCAGCTGTTGATTTTGTGATGTTGGGGAGTCATCTGAATCACGGTGATGGGAGTCCTGGTACTTCTACAGTCATTGCCCCTGCCATTTATCTGCCACAGGCTGGCCTTCCTGCAGATTTCTGGCCTGGCACTTCTATGTGTCTGACTTTCTAAAACTAGGATATCAGTGAATGGTGTCAACTAAGAGGCAGAAGTTGCTTGAGCTGACCTCACATTTAAAAGATGATTGTGCCTTTTGGGCACAAAAGGTTGGATTTGTTCATCAGAATGATAGATTGATCCTCTCTGTGCAGAGCTCTGTATGGGGTTATGAAGAAAAGAGAAGCTAGACCACTTCTCTGTAGTCTAGTTCCGTGGTCGGCAAACTGCAGCTCGCGAGCCACATGCGGCTCATTGGCCCCTTGAGTGTGGCTCTTCCACAAAATACCACAGCCTGGGCGAGTCTATTTTGAAGAAGTGGCATTAGAAGAAGTTTAAGTTTAAAAAATTTGGCTCTCAAAAGAAATTTCAATCATTGTACTGTTGATATTTGGCTCTGTTGACTAATGAGTTTGCCGACCACTGGGCTAGTTCAAAAGCAACATACACATCAAAAAAGACTCTCCTATCAGCTGACTCTTTCCTGGTGTCACCTAAAAAAACAAATTGGAGTTGAATGATTGCTTACTTCTTGGGTCTGCTTAAAAGTTCAGCCAAATACCAGAATAAACAGTGGACAGTTTATGAAGACAGTTTATTAGATCTAAAGAGCAAACGAGTCACCTTCATAAAGTTTGCTTCCTTATGAGTGAGGTGCGGGAGAAGTTGTGCTTGGGTGGAGACCAGCTTCCTGTGGCCCACATCTGCGGTGTTGCTGGGAGAAAGTGCTTCTCATCCATTTGGCACTTTCATAGCCTCTTTGTGTCCCACACACATCATCTCAGTGGCAGGGCTTTCAGAAGCTATTGTTTCTCTCCCCTGAGGCGCCTACTTGGAAACGGCTCCTGTGCGTGTGGAACCCAATCAGCCTGCGCTGGAAATGCACTGGCCCAGGTGAAAGCAGATTTCTAATCAGACACCAGTGGAACAACCCATTTTCTACCAAAGTCTCTGGAGGCCTAGCCTCACCGCTGCAACACTTTTTAGTTGTTTACTGGGGTTTGATTTTTGGCCCAGCATATTATCTTTTGGGGTTTATTTAGATCAATTTAATTAAATTAGAATTTATGGTTATTGAGATCCTTTTACTTAGGCATTTTACATGGAGACACCCACCCCCAACTACAGATATAGAACATTGTGTGTCGGCAGACACTTGTGATCAAAGTGAAGGTCTTTCCTTGAGAGTAGAAGTGTTTTTCCTGCATTTGATCTGGGTGTTATTGTTTAGGTTTTCTTGGGATGTAGTGTAATTGGATTTCAGGTTTGGGAGTAGCTTTCCAAACTGTTTGAAATGATGCCACAGACCAGTGTTCTCCTCTAGAAATATCTAGGTCAAATTATTTGTAAACTTTACTACAAATGAAAAGTAAGGTAAGGTGGGGGAAAGCCATGGAAAACTCGGGATTGTATTCAAAGAGGGGGCCTATAATTTGTACCAGTGTTGCCAGTTCCTGGTCTCCATTCTCTTTGGAAAGGGACCCTGAGGAGGAAAAGCATACAGAGAGGCCCTGGGGAAAGGGTGTGAGGAAGCAATGTGAGAGCTGTTATCTTTGTTATTATTTCTTAACTGAGGTGCTCCTTCCTCGCAATGGGAACTTCTGACTCGTGCTTCCTTGAGAAACGAGGTTCCTGGCTCTGAAGCTTGTCCATGCAGCTCACTTCTGCCAGGTGGTGAGGCCTGTCCTTTCTACCTGTGGCCAGGGCTCTGTCAGTGTCCTTCTGCCCACGTGATTTGTGGGCAGCACTGTATTTCCGTATCATTGTTCCCCTACACATTTTGTTACATGCGTTTGAAAGCATTCTAAGGGGACTGCCAGAGAGATCCATGGTGCAGAAAGGGAAGACGTAAGGATCATATGAGAACCATCCATAAAGCAGACACTTCGATAAACACAGGAAGTGTCAGTACTGACATCCTTGTTACTGGTATTCCTTTACCTCATTTCTAGTTGACCTCCTGTGACCTTGTCCATCTGGTGCGCACCCCAGGTCTGGGGCCATTTGCCGCTAAGCTGAGCATGTCAGGCTCATCTTCATCACTGACCTCTCCTCCACCTTAAGCCTTGAAATGTGAGTGGTGCTGGCAGCCAGATGAAGTTCACAGTGAAAATCAAGCCCTCGCCAGGCTCAGATTTCAGAATCATTTCTGGTTTTGCAGCTGCATTTGCATATCAGTCCTGAGGTTTGATCTCAAAGATCAGGGCTGGGGGAGCTGTAGCCCTTGCTCTAACCCTCCTGACTGCCTGCTTCTCTCCGTACTCCTCCTCTACCAGCAGGAAACCCATTCCTATGAAGTACTTGCTATGATGTTGGTACTATGCCAGGCAAAAGCCCACCTGCCCACAGAATTCAAGAACCCATGCAAGTGGGCTGAAGCTTGCACCTTGGCTGCCCCAGGTGACTGCTGGGAGTGAGCAGCACATGCCAGTGCTCCGTGTGTCAAAGACGGTGGCCGGTGGAGGGTTCAGAGTCCTGCCGCCGGGAAGGTACAGACTAGAGGATGAAATAATGTCTGCATGAATGAAAGTGAAAATCTACATTTGTGTTAAATGTAAAAATTATTTAAACTGAGCCTTTATGTTAGTAATTATGTTCTTGAAAACATAAATATCTCACCACCAGAAAGAAAAGTGTGCAGTATGACATTACCTGCACATGAATGAAGTAAAACAGGTAAAATGAAAGTCCCTGGACTAGAATCAGGAGGCCTGCCTCAGCCGTGGTTCTGCCACTGACTGGCTGAGCGTCCTTGGGCAAGTCCTTTCCTCTCCCTGTACTGTCCCACATCTGTGAAAACCTTCCTCAACGAGGCTCACAGCCAGACTCCAGGGGCTGCGTTATTGTAATAGTACAGTGTTACGTTACCAATAAAAACGTATAGTAGTTATGTAAAATACAAAATACAATGGATTTACCTCAAAAGTACCTTCTCACATTTATGTAGCATGGTTCTGCAGTCCTAGGATATTGTGTTGGCTGGACAGTTATACGGACACTGACATACCTGTATGCCATATGTACAAAATGCATATGGGTGAGTTTTTAACTCTTATGTATAAGGTAAAACCAGCCTCTGCAGCTACTTCTCTCCATCCCTTGGGCCCTGGAAACTATGACTGACTGTCGTGTCCCTGAGCCCAGACAGCAGACTTCCATCTCTAGAGAAAAGCTTCCAACCTCGGTTATTCTTGTTGGGAAGTGAAAAAATAAAAACAAAAACAGCAATCTGAAATATATTCAATACCTTGACCTTCTTGGAGATGCATGCTGTTATAACATATATAGTTAAATTATATTTGAAAGAAATATAGTCATGTAGAACCACAAACAGGTCATGGTTAGATGAGTTTGTGTTGAAAGAAGGGTCAGGAAGTTAGCCTTTTTCTTCTAAAATCATTAAGCACATACCTCATGACTTGGAAGCCTTTTACTAATGAAATATTAATATCCATTAGATGTTGAGTGTACATTAAAAATGTCTTCACATTTATATTTTTAGCATGGACTCACTGGTATCAGTGAAAATAATTAGTCCTTGCCTGTAATCTAAAAGCCTTATCTCTTTACTCTTACTTTTTTAGAAGGCAGATGTTTTTAAACTGATTTGAAAATCAAATTTGCCCTTCAGTGATTTCATTTGGAAGGAACATAGAAGTAAACATTATACAGAAGGCTTTTCAATACATTATGCATGCAAATGTGGTAGCTGAAGTCGGGTTCATGAGTGGAGGTGGGTGACTGTTCTGCTTGAGAAAGGTTGAGTAGTTTAATGAATGCAAAGGTCACCGACCCTCGGATTGTGCAGGTCTGTCATTTAGTAGCAGGACTGTTGGTTCATGTTAAACTCCACCTGCCAAAGGTGAGAATTGAAAGCTTCCAGCAGGCACAGAGAGGCCACATTAATGGTGCAGTGGCTGTGTTCGGGCAGCCTGTGGAACCCTCTTGTTGAGCCCTTGTTCTCTGCCCATCTTGGGCTGGATGCAGCAGAATGGGGTAGTGACGGGGGAGGAGTGTGCTCTTCCCAGAATACCAGATGGCTGATGTGGAGGATCTGGAAATTGTGGTCAGAGAAATTAAATATGTGCTGCAAAGACTCTGTCTGAAGTATTTATAGGGTTGTCTGATATCCCTCAGGGGTCAGGGACTACTAGTAAGTCTTATTTATCTTCGAATCACCAAAATTCAGCACAGAGCCTGACATGGTAGGAGCTTGGAAATGATTTGTGAACAAAAAAAATGAACTTATGAATGAACAAGAAGTTATTTTGGAGGGTGGGGCAAGTTTTAAAAAAATAATTATAACACAGATTTGTCAGACTCTTAATAGTGAATTAGATAAAGATTATTACTATGGAAGAGTAGGAAATAACATTTAAACTAATTCAAACCAATTTTTTGCTCTCTATCCTGGAGATCAAAACCTTGAGCCATCTTACAGGTCTACAGAGGTCTTCCAACAAGGAAGTATGACCCCCTGCCTAAAATGTGATTTAAAAACCCAGGTGGCCCAGTTCCTCAGAGGGTGGATTCAGAAAGTGGAAGGTTCCCAGAGCCTCCTCCAGGAAGGGCTTGCCGGAGTGGGTGGGCCCAGCCTGGGCTTTAGAAGAAGTCTGGCCTCTGTATGTGACACAAAGCCATGATTCAGAGGCACTCATTTTAAAAGGCCTCTTTAAATCAATGGCGCTTGGAGGTCCATCCTGCCCCCTTCTCTGACTGGTGATTTCTAGGTCATCATTTACGCCCAGCTCAGTGTCACCTCCTTTATGAATTCTGATCCCTCCAGTCTAAACTTGGAATAGCTATAATCCCCAACTCAGGCGAAATGTGGCAAAAACCTCTGTTCTTGATCAGTTCTGCAATGGGACTCACAGACTTGGCAAGGGAAGGGAGCATTTCAGGCCTGATGAAATGCTGAAACCACTTTTAGTTCACACCTCTGGTGAAGAGGGAGGAACTGAATCTGGTTTGTTCACTGCTATATTCCTGCCATTTGGTAGAAGCTCGGCATGTGTTAATTTGCCTGAACGATCCAGGAGATCTGTATCCTGATCTAGGACTTAAAGTTCTACTGGAAGTTGAGGAACTTATGGATAATATAATAATTAAAGAAAAACTAGGGGACTCAGACTCTCTACTCCCAGGTATATACACAAGAGAAGTTAAAGTATATGTCCACACAAAAAGTTGTACATGGGTGCTAACAGTAGCATTAGTCACGATAGTCCAGAATTAGAAACCCTTCAATGTCTGTTAACTGATGAATAGATAAACAGAACATGGTACATCTATGGAATATCATTTGGCAATAAAAGTGAATGGTGCTGACACTGCCACATTGTGGATAAACTTTGAAAACATGCTAAGTGAAAGAAGCCAGTCACAAAAGACTAGATATTGTATGACCATGTCTGTGCAGTGTCCAGAATAGGCATATCCATCGATACAGAAAGTCAGTTATTGGTTTCTAGAGATCAAGCATGTTGGGGAGTGAGGAATGACTACGACATAATAAAGGGCTTCTTTTGGGGGGAAGAAAGTGTTCTAAAATTGTCTGTGGTGATGGTTACACAATTCTGTGAATGTACTAAAAACCATTGAATTGTACACTCAAAAGGGGTGAATTTTATGATGTGTGAGTTACCTACATATATAAAAGGCTAAGTGACCAGACAGCCAGTACATATGATGCGCACTGGCAATTTAAAAATAAACGTTGACTCACGCATGCATGATACATATAAAGCTCTCACTGGCACCAGTCGCACGCATGTGTTTCTCGAAGCTGAAGTATTAACAGGATCTGCGGAAGGAGAGGTTGTTCTGATTCCAAGAATTGATTTGTCCCCGTCTGACACTGGCCTCCCATTAATTCGAAGACAGTTTCCCATGATGCCAGCATTTGCGATGAATATTAATAAATCACAAGGACAAACACATGACAGAGTAGGAATATTCCTACCTGAACCCATTTTTAGACATGGTCAGTTATATGTTCCTTTCTCTCGAGTTCAAAGAGCGTGTGACGTTAAAGTTGTAAATACTTCATCGCAAGGGAGATTAGTCAAGCACTCTGAAAGTGTTTTCACTCTTAATGTGGTATACAGGGAGATATTAGAATAAGTTTAATCAATTTATCAGTCATTGTTTTTATCAATGTGTTTATATCATGTTTTTGTTGTTTTTATATCATGTCTTTGTTGTTGTTACATCATGTTGTTATTGTTTATTAATCAATTTATATGTTATTTTTATATACATTTTACCAATTTTCTTTCATCTCTGACACTTCTATTATAGAGAAAGGGCAAATAGCGATATTAAAATATTTATTCTAATTAATTTCCTTTCAATATGCACGAATCTGTGCACGGGCCACTAGTATCACAATAAAACTGTTACTTTTTCACAAAGAGAAGAGTCTGTGGGACATTTCTAGACCAGGGCTGAAAGTACCCTTGTTAGGATTGTCCTGGTTGGGGACCTGCCTCCGTGCTGTGCAGTAACAAGGCCCTTGTTTGTCCAGTTTTGTTGATGTGAACAGTCTAGATCACAGACCCCCTGCAGTGTTCATCTCACAGAAGCCTCGTGTTAATTGGTGCTTGCTGTTGAAGGAGGCTGGACTAAAACTGCAGCAGAGACTCATAGCTTTTCTCTCCACTGCTTTTCTCTGCCTTTTCCTTGAAGTTCCTTGGGAAGGAAGACGAGAAGAGAGGGTCACATTCACTTTTCCCTTCTCTCTTGCTACCTGCCCTGCCCCACCTCTTCCTTATTTCTTATGGCTCTTTCCACAGGTGTGTGGCAGAACCTGGATTGATGCTTTAATGCATTTTTAATTTATTATTAAAACCCAAAGATTTCATTCTGAGGATTTGCGGGGACAGGAGTACAAAATACAGACCATGCAGCCCTGCTGCCATAGTAAAAAGAATGGTCCTGTCTTCGTCACATGTGACTAGGCCCCAGGAGCCAGTGCAGCTTCAGGGGGGTCCACTCAATGGCCTTGGGGTTGATGAGCTGCCAGACTCTTGATCATTTCATTCCCTTTACAGCCTGCTTTATGTGTTGTCCACTAAGTCAACAGTATGAATTCCTGCTGTAAATAGTCTTACCCTGGCATTGTAATGGGACTTTAGGTCAGTAAAATTCAAATTCTGAAATCAGAATGATTCTTGCCCCTAATGTCTCATAGGAATAAGTACATATAAGTGCAGGAGTTGGAGACATTTGCATGAACTTGACCTAATTGAGTGACAGTCCTCTTGATATGAAAGCAATCCTATCCTGTGACAGCTGCATATGAGATAGTAATTCTGCACGGACACCATTGAGATCTCATAGGGCATGGTTTCTAAGTAACACGTCTGTGTTATCCCACATAATGCATTTTTACTACCAATTATCGTCTGACCTAACTCAGTGCTGGTAATTCAATTTAATTCTTTGATGGCATCATAAAATATTGATAACAACGCTGGTAATAATAATGGTGTGAGAATGGAACCAAGAGCCATTTTTATTAATGCAAGTGAAGACAGAGCAAGTCTATTTGATTTCTTCTGATTCCATAATTCTCACTAGTATGCATTCATTCAAGAAATAAACAAAGTGGGCACCTACTAAGTGTTAGGCACCGAACAAGGCTGACAAGATCCCTATTTTCATTAACGTTGCATCTTATTATGGAAAAACGGGCAATAACAGATAAATAAGAAAGTCTCAAATACTGACAAATGCTGTGAAGAAAATGAAACAAAGTAGAAGGTAGATAGTGACAAGGCTGTGGTGGGCAAGAAGCAGCTTCTTGAGTTGAGAAAGGCCTGTCTGAGCAAGAAACATTTGAGCTGAGACAAGTGATATAGAAGCCAGCCTTACAAAAGCTTGGGGAGAGAGAATTTCAGGAAGAGCTAAGGCCATGAAGAGGGCTGAACTTGGCGTGTGTGCAGAACAGAAAGATGGCTAGTGCTGCTGAAGCCTGGGGATGGAATCGAAGAATGGGTGGTGCGAGATGAGATGGAAAGGCCAGCAGAGCGCAGATCATATTTGACCTTTAGGTCTTGGTAAGGGGTGTGAGTTTTATTCTGTGAGCAATGGGGAGTTATTGGAGGGTTTTAAGCAAGGGAGTGGTATGAACTGTTGTCTGCTTTTTAAAAATCACTCAGGTTGCTGTGTGGAGAATGAATTGTGGGGAAGTAAATACGGAACTGGGAAACCAGCAAGGAGGCTGTGCTATAACCCAGATGAGATGGCAGGGTCTTGGATGAGGGTAGTGACACTGGAGATGGAGAGAAGTGGTTGGCTGTGGGAAACCTATTGCTATGGACTGTACTGGAGGCCCAGACAGGGACACGGAAGAGGAGAGAAAAAGGTCTTGATGTACCATCTGGCTCTGTCCTTGGTCCTGGATGTTTCACCATTTCGAGGTTTTTATGAGTGTCCTGAAAGAAGACAGAAGGCATGTTTCTTGGGTGTCCTAAATGGAGCTAGGAGGGGTGACTGCTGTGATAGCTGACAGCATGAAATTCTAAATCTCCAGCCTATAGTGTGGGACCAACCCCACAGGATGGGATTTAATAAGGATAAATGTTATGCCTCCATTTAGGTTCAGAAAATCAGTTTTATAAATACAGTAGGGGGCAGTCAAGCTTGAGCCAAGTTTACGGGAAAAGAGCTGTGGTTTTAGCTGGTCACAAACGCAGTGTGAGGTAATAGAACAGACCTTGGGTGTCCTTAGTCAGCATTGGCTGCCTGGGGTCCACACGCCCGTGCAGCCTTCCTGTTGAGCTCTGTGCTGGTCAGGACACAGGTGGCCTGCTAAAGAGGGGCATTGAAGGTGACCAGATGATGTGAGTTCCAGAAGCTGTTTCATGGGGGGACCAACTGAAGGAACTAGGGATAAAACAAGATTCAGTAAGACAAGACCACAAGAGTTCTGGGGTCTTGAAGATTATCTTTAAATATGTACAGAGCCCTCTTGTGGAAAAGAGACCCTAATTCTGTTAACCCTAGAGGTTGACACTAAATAAATTTTTTATTCCTACCCTCAACACAAATTTAATGAGCATCTGCTCTGTGCCACTTACTTTTCTTAAAAGTCCCTGAACTTATGACACTCACTTATGATCCAGAGAGATAGGTATGTAAATGAATAAGTAAAATGATAATAAAATATTCCGGTGGCACAGGTATGCATCAAGTACAGTGGGGACACAGTGGAAGGAGTGACCACTCTACCTGCGAAGGTTGGAGGGATATGTCTCGATGGAGGTACCACTTCTCCTGAGCCTTGAGGGAGGAGCAGCATGGGCGGAGGCATGGGCACAGGGACTTGGTGCATATCAGGTGACTAAGCATGGTTGGCACGACCAGAGAGCAGGTGGGAGGTCCAGGGACTGCCTCTTCTGGAGGGTGAGGGGGATGTCTCCTACAGTGTGCCCTGGGCAGTCTCTGAAGAGCCAACAGGAAGGAGCTAGAGACAAGGCTGAGGGACAGAGTGGGACCAGACTGTTACCTTGACAAGGGAGTAACTTACTCTTTAGGCAGAAGAGGGGAGTGATAAAGCTGTGCCTTTGATTCGGGTACATTGTTCTACAACAATAAAATGAGTTGGTTGGTAAGAGGGCCTGGAGACAGGAAAACCGGGGAGCAGCAGTTAGAGATGATTGGTAATGACAGGCTAAACTAGAGCAGTAGCAGTTGGGACAGAAAGTACTCCAGGTGAGAAACTGAAGTGGGGTGTGGGCCCTTTAGGGAAGGCCTGAAAAACCCTGTAACTGTGTGCCATAGTGGTGGGGGCGGGGCAGACTTGGGGCAACCAGTCAGCAGCTGCACTGCCGAGGGCACACCAGTCAGAGGCTGCAGTCCATCTGAGGACAGTACCCACCCTGTTCCAGAAGCGCCCTTGCAATAGAGCCACTGTTCTCAGCCTCTCCGCCTATCAGCGTGGAGAGGCTGCTGGCCGCGCCCTTTTCCCGTTACCCTCTCTCAGAGCTCCATCCCAGGAGGGCTTTAGCACAAAGGAATGAGCCCTCTTTTTTTCATAGACATGGGGCTGTGACCTTCGGCAGATGGCTTTATGGCCTCTTCTGAAGCAGTCTTGGACCTACCCCTGACCAGCTACCTCAGCCTGCGCTGGTCTGCCAGCCCTGCTGTCTCCACCGCCTCCTGCCTGTTGGGCCCCTTGCCTTGCCTCCTGCCCATCCACCCAGAGGGGCTGTGTGTCTGAGGCTCTGCAGCATTCAGCCAAGCTTCATTGTGTGGCTCTTTATTCTCCAGCCCTTTTTGAGAGGCTCATTGTTTAGGCCTTCAAGAATCTTTGGATTAGAAATCTGAGGAATTTGAAGCCAGGAAGTGCTGCGAACAACATAATAAATGTGTGTGCCCTTAAAACAACATTAAGTGGCAGCACTAATGACTACAGCCAAGACTTCAAAGCGCAAATCCCAGGAGTGATCTCATTTGGAAAGAAATCAGGGTCCCTGAATTCTCTGGAAACTCAAAGACAGGAACTATGTGGCACTTCTCTAGCTGATGTTCCATGTGTCCTTGCGGTGGAGTGTTTGGTTTCGCTGTTAAGTGACTTTGCACTGGGGGAGACTTGAGACGAGGCTGGACGAGAGAACCACTCCAGGACACACTTGTTAAGTGGTAACCCGCACACCACCCAACGTCTGCTGGCTCAGCTGTAAAACCCTGGGTCAAGTTGTGGTGATAAAGTCGATTGCTTGCAAAGCAACCCTGTACCTCTAGGTCTTTGTTTTACTCAGGGCTGCTGTCAGCTGTGGGTTTGCCTTTGATGGGCCACAGCAGTGTTTTCACGTCTAACTAGTGTTCTAATGTTTGTGACAGACCGGAGTTAATTGGATCCCCGTGGTACTGCAGATGCTTTAGAAGCCTCCAGTGTCGGGGAGGTAACTCTGTGTGTGCGCGCGTGTATACGTGTGCCCTCATGCCTGAGCAAGCACCATGAGATAAGTGTCCCAACCCAGGTCTCAGGCTTGAGTTTGTTTTTGTTTTGTTTTGTTTGTTTGTCATTTTTAAAATCTTTATCGTTGTAAGTATTACATATGTTCCCCTTTTTTTCTCCCATTGACCCCTTATTGCCTGCCCCAGCCCCTCACCCCAGGCCTCCACCACCCTATTGTCTGTGTCCATGGGTTATGCATATATGCATACAAGTTCTTTGGTTGAACTCTTCCCACCCCCCACCCTACCTTCCCTCTGAGATTCCACAATCTATGCCATGCTTTTATGTCTGGATCTATTTTGTTCAATGGTTTATTTTGTTCATTAGATTCCACATATGAGTGAGATTATGTGATACTTGTCTTTCTCTGACCAGCTTATTTTGCTTAACATAATATGCTCCTGGTCCCTTCATGCAGTCTCAAAGGGTCAGAGAGCTTTCTTTTTCACTGCTGCATAATATTCCATGGTATAAATGTACCACAGCTTTTTTATCCATTCATCTACTGATGGGTTCTTGGGCTTCAGCCTTGAGTTATTAATACTTCTTTTTCCAAAGTCAGAAGTCTTGGCATCACCCCTAGATTCTTAGCCTATTTCCTCTCACACTCTCTTGTTGTGTGTGATGTTCTGGGACCAGTTGAAGCTGCCCAGCCAAACTCACCGTGATGGGTGGTGTCTAATCCATCACAGATCTGTTCTGAACTTCCCCTTTTCACTGAATGCTCTGTGCCAGCCAAGTCCCACTTACTGGCTTTCCTTTCGTGGGGTTGCAGCAGCAGCATGGGCCCCCATTCTCATCTTGGAAGTGCCAGCCTGGGTGGCCACAGGTACTTCCTGATGCCTAGTCGCCATGCTTTGAAACATGCAGTCCGACCACGTAGGCAGGGATCAGTATTTTATCACTTCTCCACAGGAGAAAGCGTTTACATTCCTACTCTGTAACCTGAGCTGACCTATTCCTAGTAACCTGAACAAACCTAACTCATGTACATATGGATGGAGCAAGGAGACCCAGAGAGGGCAGGTGTTTTTATAAGGGAATAGGCTAAGTACCTTAGGGCAAGGTGGTCTAGTGTGCTTTAGGATTTGGGACGCCTGGGAAATAGAGAAGCTAATCCACCTCTGGCCTTTCGCCTCAGACTCCATCCAAGCCAATGGACTGTGCTTACTCATTGAGCACTAGTATTGTTAGACTTCTCTTTATGAGGTCCTATCTGCCTCAAATACATTGGTGTACACGGAAGTCATCTCTAAGTGGTAAAACACTATACAAATATAAGGTATCATTAGGTCTCTTTAACTAAACATAAGCTCTTTGAAGTCCAGGGTTGCACAGGATGTTTCTTTGCACTCTCAAAGGTGGTCCCTAATCTCTTTGCCCTTTGGTTAAATAACCATTTGCAGCAAAGCTAGAGTTAGCCTCCTCTGTTACTCTCTCTCATAGCACTGTTTTTTCCTTCATGACACCTGTCACAATTTATAACTTTATGTTATCTGGAATTTATCTATTAGAATGTCTTTCCCATTCAGCTTTAAGTTCCATGAAAGTGGGGGCTCTGTCTGCTTTGTTCCTATCTACATTCCCAGTACCCAGATAATATTTTTGAGGTATAAAGGAGTGGTTCCCAAGAGGACATTACGGACAGAGAATTCTACCAGTTGGGGACATTCTTGGCCTTTACTTTCAGGTTCTGAATGTTCCTAAGGTACCTGGAACATTCTGCCTCTTCCCATTACCATTGAATTTGACTGCTGGTGACTTGATTCAGATAAATCTCAGAGCCACGAGAACACATTACTGGGATAGAGGTGGCAGCGGCCTTAGTTGACTTGTCCTTGTTCCATTTGTCCAGGGTGTTGTAGGAGGAGGAGGGCTGGGTGGCTGTGGGGCTTCAGATTCAGAGGGCGTAAGTGAACTTCTGACCAAGCATGTAGGACTAATGCCAGGGCTACCCCGGGTGTGGCCTCAGAGAAGGCATGCTCTTTGAGACCTTCCTGTCCATGGTGACAATTTGTGCCCTCCTCGTAGGGAGCTCAGAAAGACATACGGTCACCACATACCAGCAAGAATTCCATCAGAAGTGAGTTACCTTCAACTGACTTTCGGACCTACGTTTATGGATTTACCCTAATTCAGCTGTGGAATTGTAGCATCACCCTTCATCATTACCTTGAAATCACAATTTCACTCTGAATGACCAGGACTTGTAAGCAATTTCAGCACCATCTGCCACACATGCTCTGAAATAAGATCTATGTTAAGCTGCAAGTTCGTAATGGGTGATATTTGGATAACTCTGGTTAAATATAAAAATCATGGGGGATAAGTCAGTTCTGTGCCTGAAACAGCTACACTGGTCTTTGGCTCAGTAATGGTTCTTTCTCTCTCCTGTAGATCTCGGGCTTTCACAAGCTTTCTGTTATGTTTTTACCTTTCTTTCATGGCACTCCCTTACCCCTGCTTACACTTGTGTGTAAGTGGGCTAGTAACCTATACAAGTCTTTGTGTGGGGCTTTTAAGTATATTTCGCCCAACATTGGTTTTGCCCTAAGTATCTGATCCCCCCAGGCAGTGGCACTGGATTTTGACAATCCTTTTCTTTCTTATCATTATGAGATGGCCCTCATCCAGAATTATGCTCATGGCCATATCCAGAATTAGGACTATTGCTCAGAAGGCCAGGGGCTTGCCAACTGAGCCAGGCAGGAGAGGAATGACAACATGTTGTGCAGGCCAGGAGAGTAAAAAAAAAATCTTGGTACTGAATTATCTGTACCTCAGTATTGTGCAGAATTCCCAGCCACTCCAAAAGACTGTAGGAAGAATACCAAATTAGGAATTTCCAAAGCAAGATGAGAAGTTGGGAAAATTTGAGGAAGATATTAGGGCTAGGTGTAACCAATGTAAATTTTTTTTTAAAGAAAGGAAAATAACAGAAACAAAGTGAATAAACAAATGTTTAGATGGAATTGAGCAGGAGTAATGTGACAGGATGCAGGCAAACCTGTGGATGGGGGAGGAATTGGGTAGGAAGAAAGATCATGATCATGAAATATCTAAATTCAGAATCCCTGTGCAAGAATACCTTCTGTGTTTTAAAGAGTAATTATATGGCACTGTAGTTTAGTGGGATCAGTTGTTAGAATGGTTTCAAATTATTTGTCGTGATAATCTACAAATTTTCCCCAAAATTCAGGATTGGAACTTCATCCCTGCTGACTTGCCCACATCAGATATATTTTTATTTTGTTTTAAATAACGAAAGAATAAGTAAAGAAAGCAATCCTATATAATAAAATCCTAATATGCAAATCGACCAAATGGCAGAATGACTGGTCACTGTGACACACACTGATCACCAGGGGGCAGACACTCAATGCAGGAGGAGTGCCGTTCAGCCAGAAGCTGGGCTCATGCCTGGTGAGTGCAGCAGTGGTGGCCGGAGCCTCTTCCGCCTCTGCGGCAGTGCTAAGGACCCCTCGGGGGGATGTCCAACTGCCGGCTTAGGCCTGCTCCCCAAGGGGTCCCGGACTGCAAGAGGGCGCAGGCCAGGCTGAGGGATCTCCCGCCCCCAGTGCACGGATGTCATGCACCTGGCCTCTAGTCAGATATATTTTTGTTTTGTTTTAAATAGCGAAAGAATAAGTAAAGGAAGCAGTGGGAGAGAAACTAGCATGGAATGCCAGAAAGAACATGTGTGGCCACACACCTGCCTGTGTGTGTACACCTACTATTAATGTATATTTTATATGTCTGTCTATCTACTTTACATTTGCTATATATGGGTGTTCCTATTTTTTGGAGACAGATGAATGTTATATATTCTTCCACTAGAACCTTTATGCATCTGCTACATCTCTTTTGTCCATTATTAAAATCAGGGCTCTTTTGTTAAGTAAATAAACTGAATGAATTATCAGTGTTACTCTAGTTCTTTCTCCCTTCATCAATGTGATTTTTAAGCATTTTTATTAATACATTTGAATGGCTAAGAGTCCTTTTTTTGTTGTTGTTGTTAAATATGTTTTTCTTGATTTCAGAGACAGGAAGGAAGAGGGAGAGATAGAAACATCAATAATGAGAGAGAATCATTGATTGGCTGCCCCCTGTGTACACCCCCTCCCCCCCCACCTCCCGGGAAGTGAGCCTGAACCGGGGCATGTGCCCTTCCCGGGAATTGAACGATGACCTCCTGGTTCATGGGTTGACGCTCAACCACTGAGCCACACATGCTCTGAAATAAGAGATTTATTAATAAAATAAAATCTCTTATTTGTGCCCTTTTTTTAAAAGACAAATCTTTTATGTCACTGTCAGATGTATCCAAGTCATGATAAGTGCTTAAGCTAGTCTCTTACCTTCTCTGGGCTTCATTTTATCTTCGAGCTGTGAATAATTATTCCAGCTCCGCCCTGCACTGCAGGGATATTTGGAAGGTAAATGAGATCGTATTTCTGACAGCATTGCCTGATATTCAGAGACAACCTGCAGCATTATTATCCAGTCGTTATTGTTCTCTAACGAATTGCACCCCATGTAATGCAATACTTGTGGCACCCACAGCCGAGCTGGGCTTTCGTTGGCAGAATGATTTAAACTCAGTGGCTCATCTTGGGCTGTGCTCAGAGTTCACTGTGACATCCTGTGGGCAGGAATTTAGTGGATGTCTGAGACTGAAGTAAAGATGGTGGCATTGGCTTTCTAGGGGGAGGCTTTTGGTCGGGAGGTGGCTAAGTGATTACAGGAAGGCAGGTGCTGATTTACCTGTTTGCCAGTTGATTTTCTTTGGGGAGGCCCTGTTTCAATTTACTGCATTCCTTGGAGGTTTGACATATCAATTAGATGTTATCGACAGTAATCGAGGGGCAGTTGCTGTAAATGTGAAGTTTTTACTGGTAGGCCATGAAATGACACCCCAAGGGACTGTAACAGAGTGGTGTGATGGATATCGTGTTTCCTGCACTGGGGCAGAGGGGCTGATTAATAGGGGAGGATGACTCTATCTCCTGCACTAAAATGGTATTTATTCATTTGCTGTCAATCAAGCCTTCTGTTCTAATTGGCTGAAAGGTTAAGTCATCAATATCTGCTCATAAGCTAAGTTAAGGTAGGAAGAAAAGCAGCATTAAATCACAATCAGTAGCCTGTTTATTTACTGCATTGTTGCATCTGTGTGACCTTGGAGAGCCTTTCCCTACCCTCTGGTTACAGTAGCAGCGCTGAGCTGAGGACTCAGAGGCTTGGGTGGAGGTTGCTGGAAAGGAGATGTTGGCTGTGCCTGGTGGTGGTGTGGCTGGAATTTAAAAAAGACAATGCTCGGTGTGATGGTGCCTTCGTATAATATAATTAGACCACGGCAACTCTTCCTGCTGTGTTTTTAATGTACGGCTCTTGTATTGCTCGACACTTGTAAAAGGAAGAATTATTTTTGAAGAGACAAATACATTTCCCCACTAACAGTTTTATAAAGGTGTCAGTGGATAAGTATAGGCATCACTAAGTCACATTGTAAAGGCAGGCTTCTCGTTGTGATACATCTGCGTTACCAAGTCTCATTTCTGAAATGAATCACACAGTAAACCTTTAAGAGAGTTGAGTAAAAGATCCCTGTTGGCCAGTAAAAGTGTGTATCGTCCCACCCTGCGGAAAGGATAGCTTCAGATCCATCCCGGGGAGAACACTGGCGGGCTGTTCCCCTTTCCACAGGCAGTTTCAAGTGTAAGCTCCTTTGGGGTTAAGGAGCTTTCTCACTGCCACAGTAGCTTGTTCAAAGAAAGCCAGGAGGAAACTCCCATCAAAGGGTCTTTCCACTCAGCCCCCCTGCTAGAGCCCAGCTGGCTCCTCAGGGGCTGGCAAAGGTCAGCGTCCCAGAACCACATCTCTGAAGAAGGCGGGGCCACCCTGATGGCACGCTCACCCTCTGGGACACTTTCCTCACCTCGCACCCCACTCCAGCCGGGCTTCTTGCTCACCTGCTCCGGCAGCCACTGCCCCAGCCCAAAGGGATAAACACTAAGGAGTGGACAGCTTCTTCATTATCTTGGTGTTTAACAGATTCACTTCCGTGGTTGTTTATTTCAGTATTGTAAGCACAGACAGCCATGTCAGCTCTTGAATCTGACATACTGGAGTACCATGTTAAATACAGTGTTAACTACCATTGATATACCATATTAAAAATAAATTAGCCGAAGACGGTCTACTTGTCAGCTCTTTGGAGTGTCTCTGAGATGGCAGGGGTAGCTGAATACTTTCCTCGATGTTTGAAATTAGTGTATTTGTATATCTGTTTTAGGTTATGTTTGTGGAAAGGTCTAACAAAGCCATCAGTGACTTTTATGGCAAAAATGGCCACCATTATTTGCTTTCCTATCTTTGGTGGCTGCTGAGTTAATTTTACCATAGGAACACTCACCCTCTTAAGAGGACCTGGCCTTATCTTTCTTGGTGAGTGACAGAACTTTGGGGGTATGTTGTCCCACAGTCAGATCACACATGAGATGCGTAACAAGCTCCCAGATTGCATGGCAGAATGGGAGCAGTTTCAAAGCAGAGAATTTATCAGAAAGATGAAAGTCAAGAAGCTGGGTTCAGGTGCTAATTTGTGAGGAGAGCATGTCTGGTCCGCAGAAGAGGAAGTGATGGATCAGTGTCCTCGTCCTCCTTCTGCAGGAGCAGACAGCAGCGCTCGTGTGTGTTGCTTCTCACTCGACCTGCACAAAGAGCTAGTCAGTCATCATAGCTGTCAGTGTCACCAGACCCGTGCACGGCCTGGTGGGCACCGCAGAACTGTGCAGGAGAGGGGTCTATCCAGAAAGTCACACTTAACACAAGGATTATTTCTCCCATCGGGTAAAATGTCATTTGTAATTAGAAATTAAATTTCATATATAGAGAAATTAAATGTCATATAACTAGTCATTAAATTTTTGTGTCTGAGAAATATACAATCTGTTGATCGTTAGGGTTTGAGAATAAAGAAAATTAAGATGACGGTGTTTCCTTTGCAAAGTTGCCCAGTCATAGCTTCAGTTTGTTTGTCTTTGGGGGCTTCTGTCTGTGCCCCCACACTCAGCCTGAGGGAACCCAGGCAGCTGGCAGTGGACATTCCAGACCCATGAAGCTGGGATCTGAACATGGTCTTGCTTACTGTTGTGTGAGAAAATATCTCAGAAGGTCTTCACAGTTGGAGGGTAAAAGTTAGGATAAGCAGTCCTCAGGGAAGTCTGGCAGATCCAGGGAGCAGCAGGGACCCAACCTGGGAACCTGGGGGTCAGAAAGAGACTGTAGCCCCAGGGAGGCTGGAAGGGTTATGGCAGGACCTTAGGGTGTCAAGGGGATTGGAGAGAGCAGGGATCAGGCCAGATTCATCCCATAGCCTGGTTTTGTCTGACCTCTAAGCTTAGAATGGTTTTTGTGTTTTTAAAGTGTAAAAAATAAAGAAGAATATGTGATGGGGGGTGTATGGCCTAAAATATTTACTATCTGGCCCTTTACAGTAACATTTGCTGGCCGTGCGGGTAGGCATAGACTTGAATTAGAATAATTGCTGTAACCAGGGGTCTGACATGCTTGTTGAGTTGCCAGGAATGAGGTGAGAGCCAGTTCTGAGGACCCGCACACAAGAGCAGGATCCTCAGGTCCCTCCCCAGACCTACGGCATCAGAAGCTCTGGGTTCCGTCTCAGGGACCAACCCCCCACCCCACCCCACCCTCTACCCCTGTCTGTGTGTAGCACTCCCTACATCTATGCTGGTGAGCTCCAGTGAGAGCCCCTGGACCAGCGCATGAGAATGCACGTCAGAGCCCCAGTGCAGGCACACCTACTTCCCTCCTGTGTCGTGTTCTCTGAAGGCAGTTGCTGTCTTCACTGACTGCAGGTGTGAGTGACAGCTACAGGTCACTGTGGAGGGGTTCTGTTATGAGGACAATTGGGAATTCACTTCCAGGAAAATTCTTCAGATTCTGTCAGAGCTGCTGAGCAATACTGGGGGGCATAACAGTATAGGAATGGGGGGCATACACCTGCTACCATGCATGCAGAAAAACCATTCACCCAGGGACCCAGGCTTGGGAGTCCCAACGACTAAGATCCTCAGAGGAAGCCTGTGTTTCCCAAATGCTGCATTTCTGTAGCATGCACTCCACTGCGTCCGACTAGACTTGCTCACTACAGAAAGGGCTCCTCCTGGCCAAGGACTCTCAGAAGTGTTCAGAGCCTGCACCAGTCTTCTGGCCCCCAAAACCCAACAATGTGGCTCCCTTTCATGCTCTTTTGTCATATCCAGAAGTGACTCCAAAAGGAGTGTCATCTTTAGGTCTGAGCAGTGGCCCTTCTCAAGGCATGAAGGCAAAGCCTCCAAATGGCACTGAGGGGCCTTCTCCCTGGGGCAGTGTTGAGGCAAGACCATGTAATTCGGGGCAGTGGTATAAGGAGTGTTTTGGGTTGTTAATCTCTAGTTTAAAGGCTCCTCAGTACAGAATTTCAGATCTGGAGTTCTGCTGACTGGATGGGGGGAAAACAAACAGCTGAATGACAAAACAGCTGAAATTTCATCCACTTCTACATCTCAAACCCACAGCCCTTTGGGACTGCCCAGCAGGAAACTGGCATGATTTTTACGGGGCAGAGCCACCACAAAGCAGGGAGATGAGCAAATTATCCAGCAACTGTAGGAAAATCTACTTCATACTTTCACACACTTGGTTGAATTTTTCAAAAATATTGACTGAACAACTTGCTGGTTATGATTGCCAACAGCTCTGTTTGACAGTCTGACAGAAAGCCAATGGGCATTTGCAACATCACCAGCAGTAACAGGGCCTGCGTCAGCAGCTCTGAGGAACAAGTGCGCCTCTGGACCAGAAGAGTGGGTCCTGTCCGCCAGGGCTGTCCACTGGGCCTTGGTAAGCTGTTTGTCTAGCGAGCCCGGGGCAGGCGTGAAGCCTGTACATCTCCATCACTCTGAGGGTATTTTATGTTCCGATCTACAGGAACACAAATAATATTCTTTCTAAGCTGCTCCAAAATACCAGTGATAGAAAATATCATGGAAAAGGTGAATTGCCAGACAGTAAGCCCTCATGACCGAGAACTTATTCATAAAATGATGACAAATTTATTGCACACGTTCACTGCTGGCTTTCTGAGATTAATAGCTTATCTATCTGATTTTAAAGGCTGACAATGGAATCAGAAAGAGTTACTACCAATGGACACATACAACAGGGGGGGGGGGGGGGGGTGAGGGCATGTGCTGGGGATTGGGAGCAGCCGGGGAGAGGTCAATTGGGGAAAGGGAGACATATATAATACTTTCAACAATAAAGAATTTAAATTTAAAAAAAAAAGAAAGAAAGACTTACTGGTCAGGTTTCCCATCCATCCCCTTCGCCAAGCAACCTTCCTCCCCAAAACATAATACCGAGAAACAAGCAGATTTGGCTTCAGCAAGTCTCGCAGTCTTTTTTTTTTTTTTTTAATTCTTTTAAAAATAAATATATTTTTATTGATTTCAGAGAAGAAGGAAGAGGAGAGAGAGAGAAAAACATCAATGATGAGAGAGAATCATTGATCAGCTGCCTCCTGCAAGCCCCCCACTGGGATCGAGCCCACAACCTGGGCATGTGCCCTTGACCGGAATCGAACCTGGGACTTTTCAGTTCGCAGGCCGACACTCTATCCCCTGAGTCAGTCTTTATTGCAGGAGATTTCCATGTGCCAAGGATAACTGTTAACCTTGCTGAAAGCAGTTGGACTTCTTGACGTCAGCCTTCAACTCTGCAGATCCTCGGGCGGGGCCTGGGCTGTGAATAACTAGGGCATGTTGAGACACAGCCTGAAGGGAAGCCATAGTTTACTACTTTACTACTTCACAGCAAACAAGCCATTGTGTGGTGTCTTAGCCTTCGGGGCATGAACAAAGGTCAAAGCAGGTGTTAAGAAATACAAGGCATCAAATCTGCACACTCATGGCCTCCGTTCAGGAAATGCAGGCAGGGAATCTCTGAGGTTGCTGGCCTGGGGAGAACAGGATTTTTCAGAGTGAGGTGCCATCAGTGCAACTTCTTTCTCCCTGATTTTCTCCCTGTGGCTAATTCAAGTGATTGGATGACAGCCCTGGCCTGCCATGCCTCCAGCCTCTCTCCTTGCCCAGCCACGGCCTCCTACCCGTCTTGGCATCTGGTTATGTCATAAGTTATCTAAATCATTCAACTTAATTCATGTGCTTAACACATGCCCCGTTGTCAACTGACCTGTCCCATTGTGCACCAGGCTTTGTGAGTTCACAGGGAGCCCTTGCTGCCTCTGGCTGCCTACACTAGGACACCACGAGGCAGCCTGGCCCAAGGCTCGGAGATGGGCAGAGCAGGGTCACAGGTCAAGTTTCTTCTTGCCTGAGTCTAGGCCTGTGCACAGCGAGGACTGGATGTGGGGAAGTGGGAGTCAGAGGGTGACTTGGACCCAGCACGAGGGGAGCCAAGGACTTAAAACAGATCACAGTCTTCAGAGGTCTAAGCCAACAAATAGAGGACCCAGAAAGTCACCACACCAAGTTGAGGGATGGTGATTTTTTTTTTTATTATTATTAAGAAAGTGTTTGAAAGAGGAAGAAATGATTTTTTAAAAGTCAACTTTCTTTCTGTCAGAAAGGTCCCAGAAGAAAGATTGTTGCCCTCGCCGCACTTCCTTACATCAGCTTGCAGGCCATTCATGGTTTTGCTTTAATTGTGTTGAATGTGGCAGTTTATGCAAATTCTGGAAAAGGCCTTTATGGGGCTGCCAGAACACTTGTCACCTTTCTATTACAGAACTCACATTCAGAGGTTCGTGTGCACTGAATGGCTCCAGGCTAATCTCGAGGGCTCCTTGCTAAGAGCCAAACTTTTCATCATAGAGAAACATTCTTTTTGTACTCTGGATATTTTTAAAGCTCTCCCCAGTGCCCCCAATTTCTCATCCGTTCAGCTGCAAATATCAGCCCTTAATGGCTGCAGAGAGAGAGAGTCTATTTTTAAGTTTGTACTGAATCTATCCCGGTGTTGGGTGCTGAATGGCTTTGGCATGTCATCAGGTCTGGAATACCCGCGGGGGCTTAGTGTGATTTTTAGGTATGAAATTGGTCAGGTTTGATTCGGAGGCTGCCTGCCTGCCTGTCCTTCTGGAGGCCGCTGCTTGCTGGCTGGGCACTGTAGTGGCTCTGAGGTCGGGGCCAGGTGTTGTTCTGCACAGGCTTTTGGCATGAACTTCTATAAAAGCAGTCCTTTTTAAAACTTGAAATTCAGGGGGCATTTAGTCCTCATTGTGTTCTAAATGCATTCGGTATTTAAAACACTAGGAAATGAAATTGCCAGATTCTTAACATTTGGAAATTGGCTCCTGCCCATGCCCAGTCCTCATATTTCCAGTGTGCATTTCGGAGAGAGTGTGCTTCTGGGAGACATGGCATTGCCAAGGAGGAAGTGGCGCTCCCTCGGTGGCAGCAGCCTCTTCCGAGTTAGTGTGGCTCCTCGCTGGCTGAAAGGTGCCGCTCACATTCTTAAATCAATCATTCTGTTGGGCGTGGAGCTTGCTGGGGACAGGGAATCCTCAGGAACAGCAGCCCAGATCTGCCCTCTCCACCAGCCTCTAGAACTGTCTGCTGCCACAAAGTGGGCCAGGCTGCCGGCTCTTCCATTCATTCGGTAGTTCTTACCCTTCGGGCAGATTTCAGCAAAATTCCCAAGTGGAGAATTCCACTGAGGGACCAAAACATCCCTAATGAACGACAGGGATCAAATCAAGGTGTTTGGAGGGTGCAGGGCTATGGGGGAGGAGAGGTGAGTCTTCCTTCACCTGTTCAAGTCCCCTCACCCCCACCACAGGCCTGGCCTACAGTGCCCAGGCTGTACTTACACAGGAACGTCGCAGCCTGTGACACCGCAGCCAGGCAGGAATGGACTCGCCCAGCTGCCATCGGAGGGAGGTGAACAGCGAACCCTGAACCTGTGTCATGGATGGGGAGCCCTGGCTCTTAAAGAGAGCTCTCCTACTCTCCTCACCCGCAGGGAAGGCCGCACCCATTCTCCCCCAACATCACCCGGGACAGGCCTCCACAACCCTTCCTGATCACCACGTTAAGTGGTTTTGAATTTCTCTTCTGGGCCAAGAGTTACTACTCAGTTGCCAGAATCGGCAGGTTGCTAATTTCCCTCCTGCACATCAGCTAGTAGTGGGTCTGGTGACATCAGAAGGGTCAGTTGTGAACTCAACATAATGATAGCCATTGTTGGTCTAGACAACTGTTTGGCTCCTGAATTCTTTCTGAATGTTTATTTCCAGAGAGAGCCATGAATTTTGGCCTCCCAAACAAGTGGCAGCAAGAGTCCATTTATTTATGTATTTATTTAGCCTCGCCCAAGGATTTTTTTTTTTCATTGATCTTTAGATAGAGTGGAAAGGAAGGAGGAGAGAGAGAGAAACATCGATGTGAGAGAGACACATCAGTTGGTTGCCTCCCGCTCGCACCCCAACCAGGCTGAAGATCAGACCTGCAACCAAGGCATATGCCCTTGACCTGGAATCAAACCCAAGACCCTTTGGTTTTCAGGCCGACCACTGAGCCAAATCGGCCATGGTGAACTACACAGACCCCTGTAACCTCCTCTGCCTGTCCCTTAGCACTGCAGGGACTACTTGCTGGTATTTATTTTCAGAGGGTCAAAAGGGTACTTGGATCTAATGTGAATGGAGAACCATATGAGCAGTGAATTTTGTCTGAAAACACGAGTAACTGATCTTAAGTAAATAGATATTCCTTCAATATCAGACAAGGTTAAGCCAAAGTGAATATTTATACAAAATCCATATTCATTGGTGCCTTTGGGGATTCCAAGGAAATGGACAGAACCTGGATAATTTGGGAGTGAAGACCTCCTATCTCCATCCATACTCTATCTTGTGAATTTGTTCAAGTTCTTTCTTGCTCCAGATTTCTAAACTTTGGGCAAGTTTGCCTTTGATAGTAGCTATTTTGGAACCCATTTTTTACTCACTTTTTTGTTCAGAAATCTTCTTAGAGGTGGGAACTTGCAACATAAAATCTTTAACTAAAAACCTCTGCTGTGTTGGCCAGCTTCACCAGAGAAGCCAATGGACAGGCTCCTGAGGAAGGAACCTTTTTCCCTGAGTGGGGACGAGATAGGAGCTGAGGACCTCGGGTGGCCTGTGACCTCACTGGTGTTGGGAGGTGTGTAGGGACTCCTGACCCTAGAGCAGTGGGCTGAAGACACTCCCTCTGGGAAGAGTCCCAGGTCTCTCGGCCTGGCGGTCTCTCGGAGGAGGCTAACGACAGGCAAAGCTGAAGGTCACGAATGATAAGATCCATGTGTGACAGAAACCCTATTAGAAAGAACTCTTCAGAAGACTAACCAGACATTTATAACTGTTTCAACAGTTTGTTTGCGAGGGAACCGTTAAACCTGGTAAGAAATGCCAGACCGAGAGGGTGCATTATAGGTGCTAATTTGATTGACTAGGCCGCCCCTGTTTCTGCATCACGCAGAGCTCTGTCCAGGGGCTGAGAAGCGTGCGGGCGTGGGGCGCGCGCGCGCGCACCCAAACACACCAGCTCCCACCCCTGGTTGTGTACAAACATGAATACAGAGACAGGAAGAAACAGGAATTTCCTTTTTGTCTGCATGACACTCAAAACCACTGGTTTGTAGCACAGCTGCTGCTGCAAGAGAGAGAAGCACTTGGCCCAGAGTCTGTTTATGTGTTTGCACCGAGAAAGCAATCTTCGTTGCAAGGAGCTCTAAGTGAGACAGAGTCAGAGAATAAGAGAGAGATAATTATCTAAATTATGTTCGTGCTATTATTGAAGACGAATATAGTTAAAATGTAATTAAATATGACAGGCTAGCAGGATGTAAGCCAAGCTGTGGAATGCTAATCATCAATTACTGCACCCCCTTAGGGGTATTGAGGAGCGCTGGAGCTTGGGGATGGGGACTGAGCGAGATGTGGAGTATGAAAACAGCCCCCTCTTTTCATGACCCCCCCACACTCAAACACTCCCAGTGTCCCCAGGACACAGACCTTCCTGTAGCTGCTGCAGGGTTAGAAGCTCTCAGCTCCACTCCCAAGGAGCTGGCCAGGGTCAGGGCCTTTTCTTTGAGAGGAAACTCTCTAAAAAGGAAAATTATGCTATGAACAGGGAAGGCAAATACCCAAGACCGGCTCATGTGAGAGCAGTAAAGGCATGCATTCATTCGCCCGAGAGGCCCAGAAATCCCAGGTGCACTGTAATTGGGACAGAAAATGACACGTTCTGTTCCAGGAGGCTGCTCCCCACCCTCCATCAGTGCAGGAGGAAGGGCGTGCCCGTGGCTGTGCATTGAAGTCACCTGAGGAGCTCAGGCAGGGCCTGCCCCAGAGGCTCTGAGTTTTAATTAGTCTGAGGTGCGACCTGGACTTGGAATTTTAGAAGCTCCACCAGAGCAACTGAAGAGTAACAGCGCTTCCTCCTTTCAAGAGCCTCTTTGTCCTGGTCTTGAGGCTAAGAAGAGAACAGCGTAAGAAGATAGGTTTGTGGGGTTTTTAACTGAAACATAATTTGTGTATCAGTTCTGGTGCTGGATCCCCAAAGAATTTTGAGATGGTGGGAGTCCTGTATAAGAATTAGAAATTTAATTCATTCCATTTCACCACCATCTGAGCTCTGTCTAAGTCTGGAAAGGAAACCTGGCCACCTGCTTGGCCAGGTGGGTGATGCAAGCCAGCACAGCAGACCAGGGCGGGCCCAGGGGTGGTGGAGGCCACTAGGAGCTCGAGGCCTGGCCTGGCCTCTTCACCTCAGCTCCAAGAAGGCCCAAGGATGCCGGATCTTCTCGTTTTCAAGAGAAACCAAACATTTGTATTTGTATTTGTCCTCTCTCATTTTTTAAGTGGCAGCTAACTTCAATTTTAAAAATTACTCAGCACACCAGCAAAATATGTCTGTGAGCCTCCCATGTGTGACCTTTGCTCTCAGGAAGCATTTGGCTGATGAGCATGTGACTAAGTGATCATGATCCTGGTGGCTCCTAACGAGCTGTTTTTCTGCCACCTCGGGTCTGCAGTCAGGTTAGACAAACTTGGCCCCAGTGTACCTGAGCCTGGCACATGCAGAGCTCTCAATAAATGGATGTGGAATGGATGGACGGACAGGGTGAATAAGCGGGTTCGAATTCCCTGTGAATCAGGGCAGTGAGGCAGCTGTAACATATGCTGCATAGACACCCTCTCTCTGGAACAAAGGAGGGGGCCCCAGGACCGTCCAGGCTGGCTGGGAGCTACCAGGGGGAGGCCCCCAGGGCCCAGTCTGCAGGTGACAGCTGGAGAACCCCCACTTCACCCAGGGCTGGAAGACGTGCTCTCCTCACATGCCCAGTCCAGGGCGCATCTTCAGGAATGATGAAAGAGATGGCTGTGGCCCTTGGCCATCGCAAGGGCGAGGAAGACAGTGAGAACAGCTTGCTCAGAGGGTCGGGAGGCAGCTGTGGGTCAGCTCTCGAGGGCGAGACGCGCTCATAAAGGACTGTCAGCCGGCTTCACCCAGTCGAACTCTCGGGGCCTTGGACAAAGCAAGTCTCAGAGCCACAGGGCTCAGTTGATAGGGGACAGCCTGTAGAGTTTCCTCCCACTTCGGGAATCTTCCTACAAGGTTCCCGTTTGCCTTCCAGCCCTGCTCCCGAAGGGTGTGAACTCATCTGTTCCCCATGTAACCTATCTGTTCCTCCTCACACAGGCTTTGCTCCCTTTCTTCACTCTGCTGTTCTTTATTTAACTTTTGAATGTTTTCATTTTTATCAAAGTTACACATGTACATAGTTTTTAAAACCAAGTAGAACTTGTAACAAAGAGCAGCAGTCCCTTGCTTTACCCTTCCCACTGCAGGTTCCTCTCCCACAGGCAACTTCTTTCCTTTTTTCCTTAAAAAAAAAAAGTTAATATTTTGAAAATACTATATATTCCAAGAAAATACATTTAATATGGTTTAAAAGTTAAAAACTATAGGGACAGTGAAATGCCCTCCTCCAGAGAGGATGGTTTGTGCATAAACAACTGTGTCTTTTCCCTGTTTTTTTTTTATACCGTAGAGATCTCTAGATCTCTGCCCCCACCTGTGGCTGACTCTCCTCTCACTCTCTTTCCCGCCCCACTTCCATCCAGCGATCCAGCTGCTAGTCTTTCTTGTTTTCTTTCCTGCTAGTCTTTCCTAATAGGGAGAGAGTTGTACCAACATTTTCTTAGCCAGCCCGCAGGGATGGGCATTTAGGTCATTTCTATTCTCTTGTCCACACCGTGCCGCCAGGCTGTCCTATGCTGCTGTGTCCCGGCGGGGCCCGCATAGAGAGACCGTAAGCAGCGATGGAGGAGGGGTTGCGCTCCAGGCCTGTGGGCATTTCAAATGCTGCTGGTTGCGGGTGTCAGTTTGCACTTCTTCCCGGTGTGAGAGTGCCCCGGACTCTACTTGTCCAGCCCAGCATGCGGTCAGACTCCGATTTGGGGACAGACACGTTCATTTGTTTTAGACCTGTCTTTTGGTCTATACCTTCATGTTTCTAAACAACATGCTTATTCTGTTTCTTAATTCTGTTACCAAAATTATCTGTTGTCTTCCTAGTTTGGAAGTGGTTTTGGCCTCCTTGCCCTTCCCGCCGCCTCCTCTCCCCACCTCCCTCTCTAGTTACTGCTTTTCTGTATCATTTCTGGTCTCCACTAGCATGACTGTGTAACTGTTGTTCAGAGCTAAGCCATGTAACGTGTATGATCACCTTTCTTTTTTCATTTGTCTGTTTTTCCCGGAGTTAAAAATTACTTTGTATTTTACACATTTCATTAATTTTCTATGTACTTACCACTGACTCTTCCCCGTAACTTTTGTCAGAGGGATACAAATTCCCTCAACCTGCTCTAACGTCTCTGGTAAGTCAGTGTGGTTTTCCTCCTGAGAAGGTCCCCTGGCAGCCCCCACCTTCCCTCTCCCTCTGGTTGCCCCCACCCTCTGGGCATTCCCAGGCCCTGTTCCTGTTTCCTGGATTCCATGACTTTCTTTGTCTTCCTTTAACGTTTTGTTTGGTGGAGCTCATTTTCCATTAGTTTCTTGTGAATGCACTGGAAGTAAGTTTTTGAGATTGATGCCTAACTGAACGTTTCTTTGTTCTATCCTAATACTTGACGATAGTTTGGCTGGAAACAGTCCTCTGGCTGGGAACTAAGTTCTCCCTCAGCGTTTGGACTGAAGGGCTCCCTTATCCTCCAGCTCCCAGGTTGCTGTTCAAGCAGCTCATTGGTCTGGCCCCCACCTCTTCCTGTTGCCCTGCTGCCTTCCAGAGCTTTTAGATCGTCTAGTGTCTCAGGAACATGCGTGGACCGGTGATTCCTCATGGACTGTGGTGGCCTCTTTAACTTGGAGACTCATGTCCTCAGGTCTGGGAAGGTGCCTCTGCTACGTCGGCGATTTTGTAGCTCACTTCTCCACTCTTTCTCTGGAACAGCTAACTGGGTAGTAGACCTCTTAGTTTCATTCTCTCCTCTTATCCTTTTTTCTCTCTTCCTCTTATTCTTTTTCTTCCATTCTCTACTTCTGTCATTTTATTTGACATTCTGAAAAATTTCCTCAATATAAGTTTCTATTTTGTTGAATTATGTATTTCAACTCAGTTTAATTTATGAGAGCATTTCCTTCTTCTCCAAATATTCCTTTTCATATTATTTTATTCTATCTCAAACATGTAATAATACTTTCTTTTATCTTTCTAGAGGGATTATAGTTTTTTTTTCTCAAGTTTTATTCTGCTTGCTGAATTACATCTATATCCTCTGAGTTATTTTTCTTTTCTGTTTGCTTTTGGTCTCTATCTTTCATGTTAGAGTCTTTGATCCTTGGCTGGCTGTTTACTTGTAAAAGTTAGGCACTGAGAAAGCTGGCTGGGAGCATCTGCATGTAGCCGTCTGGTGGGCCTCACTGGAGGCCAGCAGAGGGGATTGGGTGTTTCCCTGGAGACCCTGCCACTCATTCAGACCCAGCACAGGAGCCCTCTCCAGTTTGGCGTGGCCTTTCCTCCTTTTGTGTTGATCTTAGCCATTTGTCCCTGTGCCAGAGGGAACTTCCTTAATACATTACCCAAAGCGAAGCTCCCCGCTCTGTCTACTCACGTGCTTGTTTCCTCCATGGCCCTCTTTAAGTCGGATAAAATTGTTTGCCCCTCTCTTCCACTACAATGGAAGCTTCTTGCGGGCAGAGTCTAAAACAAAGCCTGTTCCGTAGGAAGCACTTGATAAATATGTATAGGGAGATGCATGGAGGGACAGAGAGAATACTGTTTACCTCAAGATACTGTTTACCACATGCAGTATCTTGAGGTCTTTCCTCTTGAGCTGGTCAGTCTCCTGCCTGGGGGTTAGGCCTGGGTGCCCAGAGTCTCCTTCTGGGGTACTCACTTTCATGTGACCCCTTCCTCTTAGCCCCTGGAGAACCCCTATGCCCAATGCCCCAGTGTCCAGACCCTCTATGTTCAAGGACTCCAGAGTGAAATCCCTGTCTCCTGCCAAGATGGAAGGGGGCGCGTCCCCACTGTTTAGGGAGGAGGAGAGGAGAGTTGGGGGGATCCACCTGCTCCTTTACCTGCTTTCAGCTAGTGCTCTTGGTTCAGCCCCCACACACCCTCACCATCAGAGGCGGCTGGTGACTCAAGCACATGAGCCTTTTTAGGCTTCTGCAGGGTGAGTCCGCCTGCTTCCTACATGTCTTCTCTCTGAGGTGTTGACGCAGAGATGGTAACATCTCCTTAATCTTTCTCTGTTTTGTGTGTGTGTGCGCGCGCGCGTGCATGAAATAATACACATATTAGATATGAAACCTTTATTAAATTCCCGTCCTGTGTTTTTAGTGGAGGAAGCAAAGATTAACCCAGGGGATTAGTTTGCATGGAGGGACAGAGAGAAGGAAAGTAGATCAGTATCTTGAGGTCTCACTGCCATTCTGGCTCTGGCCAAGTGCTTTCTTGTCCCCGTCCCCCACTGCTCAGCAGGTGCCCTACAGAAAGTTCTGGCATTCACACTCTCTCTACAGCGTAGGCAGCAGAATCATGTGTTTGCAGAGCGGAAAGACCAGGCACCCTGGGCTTGAGACCCTCGGGTCCCGCGGAAGGCGGGCGGGGCATAGGGTGGAAAGCCCTTCTCCTCAGTCCTTCCTCCTGTGGCCCTCAGGGGCCTGCACCCAGCCCTGGCACACACCTGCACTGACAGATGGTGACAGTTCCCCCCCGCCCGTCCCCCCGGAGGATAGCCACACTATTCTCCCTGATTTTTATATTTGCACTTTCGTTAATTCCACCTCTGGCAAATTCTCACATAAATGCAGATGTGGTTTAATCCCTTTCTTCTTCCTCTTTCTTTTTATTTATTTAAAGAACTGTTTAAAATACAGAAGAGATTAAAAAGTAATATAACATTCTCTCACATACTTATCCCCAGAATTGACTAGTTAATATTTTTCATATATACTCATCTTTATTTTAATCAAAGAAATAAAATCTTCCAGTTAATGTTGAAGTCTCCTTTGTTCCCCCAAAGCAGTCCCATCCCTACCCTCTCCTCAGAGACAACCACTGCCATGGATTCAGCATATTTCCTTCCAGAATATTTAGAAAATGTTCTACAAGCACATATGTTTTAATGAGTAACTTCTGTGCAGTTTTGTGCGTGGTACTGCACGCTGGGTAGCATCCTCTAACTTGCATGTGGTAAGCCTGTGCTTTAGATCTTTCAGATCCCTCCACACAGGCGCCCCCGCAGAGCCTCCTGCCTCCTCCAGGTCTCCAATGGGTGAATATAAAGATTTAAAAGGAGCAGCCAGCAGTTACAATGCCTTTACCACATTCCAGGCACCCGGTTCCTCATTGAATTCTCACACCCCTAAATGGTTAGTGCCGTTACCCCATTTGTACACGGGAAACTGAGGCTTTAAGGGCTTTCGTTTGCCTAAGGTCAGCTTGTAATCCCTGGGGGTGTGATGTCCAGTCCTGGAGTCGGGACACCAGCACCTACGCGAGGTGTTAGTCATGTTCTGGGACTGGTGACGGTGAGCAGTCAGTGCCAGACTCTCGGTTGTTGGAAAGGTGCTCGCTCTGAGCACACGCTAGTAGCCATTGAACCGGCTTCTGTGGTCAGCTGCACCTGGTGGCTCTCGGACACTGACAGGTAACCCCTGCCTCACTGCCTGCCTCTGAAGTGGGACTCAGTTGGCTGCCCACCTGTGGAGCAGACTGTGGGAGCCACATGAGGTCGATCACGATCGAGAAGCACTCGGGAAACCTCACAGTGGTCTGCAGGGGAGAGGCTGTGGGAGGACAGGCTGTAGCCCCGCAACCTTATCAGCACCCACCCACCATCCTCCAGCCACATCCCCACAATTTTATACTCGTTCCAGTGTTTAATCCTCATTCCGCAAGCAGCAGCCCTAGAGAGATTGTTTTAAATCTCTTGTTTTTCTGGCTTGTTTAATTACTACTATGGCAACATCTTTTTTTATTAGCTTCATATATTTCAGCCTCATTGTGGGTTAAATTAAGTTTTATGGGTGGGCCTAGGAAGCCAATCAAGATTTATAGCTTTATTTCTCTGGAAAAAAATGCTTCTAAGCATCAAACAACTAATTACAAGGGAAGTTTGGGAACACCACCAGTGTGTGAGTTGGGACCACCGTACTGTTTGCATTGTTTTCTAATTAGTTCACAGAGGGATAGCTGATCTCCCCACAGAGATGATAAACTTCTTAAGGGCAGCCGCTACATCTTGTGTGGATGCCCCATAATACCAGCAAGTGCCAAGCTCACAAGTGTATTCAACAAACACTTATTCACTCCTCCAAAGCCCAGCTACCTCTCTGCCTCCAAGACCTGGGTGCTGATGGGGTGCGTGGGTTCCCCTAGGAACCTCTGCAGTAGTCATTAACTCATGCACTATCCCCCTTGGTGACTCGCAGATGAGGCCAGGGAGGCACTGTGTCCTGTCCAGGTTTGTTGGGCTGAGTCATAATTACAGTAGTAATAACCATGTCAGCTATTATTTTTAGCAACTCGTACACACCAGCACTGTTCTAGATCTCTTACATTTATTAGTTTATTTAATATTCACCAAAAATTTTTGATAGTTATTGTTATTTATTTTAGTTGCAGCAGTTTTTATTTATTTTTTTTAATTTAATAAATCTTTATTGTTCAGAATATTACAATTGTTTCTCCTTTTTCCCCCCCATTGCTCCCGTTCACCCGGTTCCCACCCCACCCTCTGCCCTTACCTCCCCCCCACTGTCCTCATCCATAGGTATACGATTTTTGTCCAATCTCTTCCCGTACCCCCCACACCCCTTTCCCCCTGAGAATTATCAATCCACTCCCATTCTATGCCCCTGATTCTATTATATTCACCAGTTTATTCTGTTCCTCCGATTTTTAATTCACTTGATTTTTAGATTCACTTGTTGATAGATATGTATTTGTTGTTCATAATTTTTATCTTTACTTTTTTCTTCTTCTTCCTCTTCTTCTTAAAGAATACCTTTCAGCATTTCATATAATATTGGTTTGGTGGTGATTAACTCCTTTAGCTTTTTCTTATCTGTGAAGCTCTTTATCTGACCTTCAATTCTGAATGATAGCTTTGCTGGGTAGAGTAATCTTGGTTGTAGGTTCTTGCTATTCATCACTTTGAATATTTCTTGCCACTCCCGTCTGGCCTGCATAGTTTCTGTTGAGAAATCAGCTGACAATCGCATGGGTGCTCCCTTGTAGGTAACTAACTGTTTTTCTCTTGCTGCTTTTAAGATTCTCTCTTTGTCTTTTGCTCTTGGCATTTTAATTATGATGTGTCTTGGTGTGGTCCTCTTTGGATTCCTTTTGTTTGGGGTTCTGTGTGCTTCCTGGACTTGTAAGTCTATTTCTTTCACCAGGTGGGGGAAGTTTTCTGTAATTATTTCTTCAAATAGGTTTTCAGTATCTTGCTCTCTCTCTTCTTCTGGCACCCCCATAATTCTGATGTTGGTTCACTTGAAGTTGTCCCAGAGGCTTCTTACACTATCTTCAAATTTTTGGATTCTTTTATCTTTTTGCTTTCCCGGTTGAGTGTTTTTTGCTTCTTTGTATTTCAAATCTTTGACTTGATTCTTGTGTTCCTCTAGTCTGCTGTTGGGTCTCTGTATAATATTTTTTATTTCAGTCAGTGTATGTTTAATTTCTAGTTGGTCCTTTTTCATATCTCATTAAATTTATTGATCTTTTCCATGAAATTCTTGAAAAACCTTATAACTGGTTTTGAACTCTATATCCAGTCTTTGTTTTCCTCCATTTCTTTCGTTTGTGATCTGTTTCTTTGTCTCCTCATTTTCGCTGCTTCCATGAGTTGGTAGGGTGGCTTTGTGTGTTAGGTGTCCTATATGGCCCAATGGGTCGGCCTCCCAGTTACCTGAGGTGGACACTCTTGGTGCACCCCTTTGTGGACTGTGTGTACAGCCTTGTTGTAGTTAAGTCTTGATTGTTGTTGGTGTCACTGGGAGGAATTGACCTCCAGGCCAATTGGCTGTGAGGACCCACTGTGTCTATAATGGAAGAACTGCTGTGCTAGAGACATGCTTATGGGGCATTACTTGTTTCAGTGGGGCTTTGGTGCTCACTGAGTTTGCCTCTTGAATGTGTCACTTACGGTCGTGAGTAGTTGAAATCTGGTGTTGTCTCACACTGACCACTAGATACATTAGCTTCTGGATCTCCAATGTGGTGCAGGTCAGCTACTGTCTGAGGCCACCCAGCAGGAGCTACAGCGAGAACTACAGTTTTCTCCTCTTTGCTTGGGGTTTGGAGGTTTTGGAGCTGTCTGACCAGAGCTGCAGTTTGTTAGGTTAAGCTGCGATAGAGCAGGCCATTTATATGCAAAAGCAGCTGCCTGGAGCTTGGGTGGGTTTGTAGATTGTGCGGGGCGGGGTCTCAGGGAGTCACTAGGCTAGGGCGTGGCAAACAGCGATGGCTGCCAGTCAGCCGTCTCTGCGTTTCCGCGTTTCCAAGTCCACGCGTCCCGCGCCCCAGCACAATAAACAATGATTGCTGGGCACACCTCTGCAAGAAAGTCACCCTCACTTTCCGACCCGATGGCAGACAGTCCAGCTTCTCCCTGTAGGAGTTTGGGTCCCCAGCGTCTCCCCAGAAACTGGAGTTCAGAGTAATAGGGAGCTTGTCTCCCTTCGGGTTGAAAAAAGCCGCGCAGCCAGTTGCCAACCCGATTCACACGCCTCTGTACCTCACCTGCTGCCAACCTGATTCACACGCCTCTGTACCTCAGCTTTTCAGCACTTGTGCACGTCTCAATGCTCTTTTCTCTTTCCTTCTAGTTGTAGAACTTCAACTCAGCCAGCTTTCCCGTGGTTCTGGGTGATAGACGTTTTGTCTTTTAGTTGTAGTTTTGAAATTGTTGTGCGAGGCAGCAGTTTAGGTGTTTACCTATGCCACCATCTTGGTTTCTCAGTTGCAGCAGTTTTTCTATAGTTATTGTTATTACTAGTGGCCCAGTGCACGAATTCATGAACATTGAAAGGAAATTAATTAGAAGAAATATTTTAATATCGCTATTCACCCTTTCTCTATAATAGAAGTGTCAACCAAATTCACAATTGACAATGACAGATCAAAACACATGCATGCGATTGGCACCAGCAAGAGCTTTATATGTATTGCGCATGTGCAAGTCAACTTAGCCTTTTATATATATAGAATAAACTTGCTTAATTAGACCTGCTTTCTCATGTAGCTACACTTTTTCCAGCCCAGTGAAGCACCCCAACTTCTCTTTCAGGTCATTGTCAGCAACACAGCAATAAATATCAATACGAAACAGATTATTATTGTAGATCATGCAGGGAGGACAAAGGGTAAAATAATTAACTACATCAGTGTTTGACTATATTCTGTGCAGTGAGAAAACCTGAAGTCATTTTCAAGGTGCACCATTTCTTACTTCTTTTCAGTCGGGTCAAGTTTCTAAGCTTTCTAAATCTCCATTTTTCGGCTAATGAAAAGAAAATAGGATTCCACCGAATCACCTATCTACCTACCTCAGGACTTCTATGAGGATCAAATGAGATGAGGCACAAGAAAATGCTTCACAGACATTTGGTTAAAGTGTAAAATGTTTCCACCTGGCTATAAAGCAAGCTGTGTTCCTGGGCTGAAGAAACTCCAAGGAGGCTAGTTGCTAGGGAGAGGAAGCTCCTGGGCATTGCTACGTGATGTCATTATCCAGATGAACATATTAGCCTTTAATATACAGTATATAGGTTAGATGAAGAGACTGAAGCCCACCGAGGTTGAGCAGTTTGCCCAAGGTCACAGCTGATGAGAGTAAGAAAGTGAAATTCAGACTCAGGTAGCCTGGCTCCAGAACCCATGCCATCAACCTTGGGGCCATCCTATCTCCAGTGCATGAAGGACCAGGATTAAGGCCTACAGTCTGTACTGACACCAGAGACTCTCCTCAATGGAAGTACCCTGCATCATAACACAGGCTTGCCTTTTTGCTCACTTCATGTCACATGATCAGTAGGAAAGCCTTAGGCAGTAGGTTAAGATAGGTACTTTTTAAAAATGATTACATATACTCTACCAAACTATAGTAAATGTCTCTTGAAATTCTTCTATCCCAAACTAAAAGTTTGATCAGCATTTTAGCAGACATTCTTATCGACACCTTTGAATTCATGTGTGTGCAGATATATACATTACAGTGTAATGTAATTGGGGCCTCATTCTGTAGCCAGGGGTGGGGGGGAGGGGGTTCTGTCTATCAGCATTGAACACATAAGGAGATTGCAACTCAAGAAGGGGATGGACTTGTCCAGTGGAGAGCCAGCGAGTGCAGGGGGTTTTGTGGTTTGGGGGTAAGTGCTCAAAGCAAAGTCCATGTGTATTTTTTGACACCCGTTACTCAGATTCAGCCCTGTCTCTGACCTGCATGAGTGCCGAGCCCTTGATGTTCCCCGTTTTCTGGGAGTTTTGCCTACTAGAAAAGAGATTCAGGGTGGCCCTGGCCAGGTAACTCACTTGGTTCAAGTGTCGTCCCGATATGCCAAGATTGCAGGTTCGTTTCTGGTCAGAGCACATACAAGAAACAACCAAATAAATGCATAAATAAGTGGAACGACCAATCGATGTCTCTCTCTCTCTCTCTCTCTCTCTCTCTCTCTCTCTCAAGAGAGAGAGAGAGAGAGAGAAGAGAGAGAGAGATAGATAGATAGATACAGGGTAATTGGCAAGTAGGAATATTTCTATAGCTCTCAACAAAAACAGCAGTTGAGCTTTTCAGTGGACTAGTACTGTGGCGTTTCCTGGCGCTGTGGATCTCGGCTGCGCAGCTCCCGTGGACGTTGCATATGATTGCAAATGTGGCTCAGCCGTGAGGACTGTTCCAATGCCACCTTCCCTTCCAGCAGCATTCAAGGCTGTTTGGAAGCAGTTGGGGGGAAATGGAATCTGAAACTTGGGGAGGGAGTGATGCTCATTACCTCATCCTAACCATCTTCCTTCCTACTGATACCTTGGTCTTAGGGTGTATCCAGTTTTGCTGAAAATGAAATCGTCTATTCAACCTCAGGCTGTGTTAGTGAAAATGAACTCTAATGTGATTAGATATTAATGTAATGGCATGGAGGATTGGTATTAAATTGAGGCCTTTGGATCTTATTACTCCACAAACGCTCCTTCCTGCTCAGGCTGCTGCCCTGCCAGCCCTGCCTCCCCAAGCAAAGCGAGGGCAGTGGTGTCAGGGGAGTAGGGCAGAGGAAGATGGTAAAAGCGGCAGCAGTGAGAGGAGGGCGACCCCAGCGCGGCCTTGTTCCTTCCCTGGGGCTCCAGTCTTCCTGGTGGAGGGAGGAGGGGCTGGGCCACAGGAGGCTGGTTCGGACCTGCCAGCACTCTCTGGACCATGAGCGTGTACTGGGGACCCTGAACCTACAAGGTTCGTGTCACCTTCACATCCAGAAGCACTTGAAGATTTTTTTTTTATAGGCCTGGGGCTGAAAAGCTAAGGACAAAATCTTTACCCCCTCTACTCCCACCCCTCTCCACCCCCGTCCTTTCTGTGAAGCTGACGTGAGCCTGGTAGTTGTCACTGGCTGTTGTCACTTATCCTAGGCCTGCTTCCCTCTCCTGGATGGTGGTCTGAGAAGCAGGCCCCGCAGTGGCCCTTGCTTCCCCAGACCTGCCAGAAGGACGCACGTCTGTCATGGGTTCCACGGCTTAGCTGGGAAGTGGCAGCTAGACCTGTGAGAGCCCAGGCCCAGGGTGGAAGCCCCACAGGGCCTGCCGGCCCCCAGGCCACAACCTGCCCAGTAGAATCTCCAAGAGCTGGGTGGGTCTGGGAGCAAAACAGTCCCCCGTAGAGAAAGGGCCAGGAGCGCCAACTCTGGGGATGGTCGACGGCATCACCTTCACGTATGACTGATAGCGTTTGTACAAGGAGAGTGATTTTTCTTGTGCTGTTTCCAGAAAACTGCTTTCGGAGGCACAGACTTTGCACACAGGATGATAACGACTTTTTAATGACCTTAAGGGGCCTGGTGTCCAGGCAGCAGTGAATCAGTCTCAGTGGGAGGCTCATAGCAGAGAGAAGATGGAACACCTGAAACCAGAGGGGAAAACAAACTGCAAATACATCCATTTTCTTTGGTAGTGCTACTTGGTAATTAGACAATTACAGGAACAGCTTCCCAGCAGCTGGCATTTCCACTGTGCAGTGGAGGAGGGATGGCAACAATGGTGAACTCCTCACATTTATCACAGAAAATATTATTGGCGTTTACAGTCGTGGGTGCCATGCGTTCCTCCCAGGCATTCTGATGAGCTGTGAGCGAAAACCACGAGGGGGCTCCTCCTCTCAGGGCTCAAGCCTGGCTCTGGGGGCTTTAAATGAGCTGGCTTACCCTGCTGATCCATGAGGAGCTGCCTCTGACATATCAGGGCTGCTTTGGGGCCCACCATCGCCCAGGCAGTCCTGAGAATAAACCTTTGGGGGTACATTTGGAAGCTGAAAGGGAGGGTGGGGGCCTGTGGGAAATTGCCTCTTCCTCCCCAGGTGCCATCACTTGCATGCGGGTCATTAGGAGAACCGGGGTTCACCCCTCAATGAGCAACCCCCACTTCTCTAACCATGGTGCTGGGACTTCACAGGGCACTTTGCCCCGCCCACAGGCCTGCCCTGATTCTCCTCTTCCCAGAGTCCCCAGGAAAGTCACGGCGCCACTCTGTGCGGCCATGCAGCCGGTGGCCCCTGAGCCAGGCCCGTCTCACAGAGGAGATGTGTTTCACGAACTCGCGCCGACCTGGGTCACGTATATTTGGCCACACTCTTGTGAGCTTGGTGTGCAGTTGGCACTCATTTGTGGAGAGCTTTATAAGAAGCCACGTCACCTTCACAGAAGGCTAGAGCACCTTCTCCAGTGAGACTGTAGGCTCTGATGGGACACGGGGTACCGCTGCCTCCCTTGGCCCCACGTTCCGTGCAGCCTGTCCCTGTCCCTGTCCCCCATCCCTCCTCCAGCACAGGTCTCCCGGGAACAGACAGGCCTCTCCCTCTCCGTGTGCTCGGTTAACTGTGCCGTCTAACCAGGCGGATGGTTGTGCTTCCTCCCTCAGGTCTTGGCAGTCGGTAACTTTTGAAAGACAGCCTGCCTCCTTCATCCGAATCGTTGGAACACACAACACAGCAAATGAGGTAAGGGTCTCCTTCTTGAAAGACGCTGTGATAGTTCCTGATGTACAGGTAATGCTACACCCGAGTTAAGTGGAACTGTTTGTTCTGCCCGCTAATGGCCCCTTGTCGACAGCTTGGTACAGCAGAAAGCCCTGCTCCGGCACAGTGGGGATATCGTTACCGTTTCTGAGTGTCTCTGCATCAGCTACTGAAAGCCAATCCTGTGGCTTTGCTTACTCCTCCAGCCCCTGCGGATCGCAGCCGCAGGGACCTTGAGAGGTCAGACGCCCTGTCCTCGGAGTCCTCTGCCTCCCAGAGGACATGTTCAGAGGCCCCGTGGCTCAGAGCGTGGAGGTGAAGGAACCCAGCCCCGCGGGGCAGCAGTGGCGCGGTCGCTGGATTCCTGTCTGCCTGCTGGGTCCTGAGCCGCCTTCCGGGCCTGCTCCTCCCTGGCCCAGGCCTGGCTCCAGGGACAGGCGCTCATTCCCATGGGCCATGCTGATTGTGGATGTTCCTTCACCTTTGGATTTAATGAAGAAAGAGTGGGCGGGTTCTTCCCCCATTTTGGTACCTGTGGTCAGGCAGTCGGGTGAGGTGCCTGGGCCTCCGGGATCACCGTGCTGCTTTGTCTGGAATGGAAATGACTCGGGGAAAGGGCGCTGGGTTCCTCTGGGTCAGGAAAGAGAAGGCAGTGCCTACAGGGACTGCAGTACTGGGTCACTTGGGGTGAGGGAGGCCAACAGTGACCCCAGAAGGATAGCGAGTGCCATCGGGGCTGAGCAGGCATGCCTGCGCTGTGTCCCCTCCACAGTATGGAGTCCCGTCGGGCGCACAGGAACCTCAGGGTTCACTCACACGGTGTCGGTGAGTGTCGGGATCTGCTTCCATTCTGAGTTTAAAATAACTAATAGTTAATCACTGACCTTTTCTGTTCTTCAGGTAGGTGTTGCAAAAGCACCAGGGTGAGGGTTGGTGTGTGGCAGGTGGACTGAGTCTGCCCATCCCCCACTTGCTTTTGCACAGACATGTGTTTAGCGTGGACCTCTGAAGGACCGCAGGTTAAAGACAGATTTATGAGGAGCAGTGAGGTTGAAACTTCAGAGGTAAAGGAAAGACACAAAGATAGTAACAGTTCTGCAATTTCACCTTAACACGATATTTCTCAGATCTGCACAGGACCAGCCTCCCGGGCAGGCAACCAAGGCACTTGCGTGGGGCTCCCCCCCCAGAAGGGGCCTGTGCTTGAGGTGGAGTGCTCTCCAGTACCGTCTTGAAATTCTTAGCAGTTTTACCTTTGAATTATTTTATAAGGGAAGCTCCATGGGGCAGGGAAACTCCCACCTGGGCCTTGGAGCCTCAGCTCACACTCAGGCTCCTCTCCGCCCCTTCTGCCTTCCCAGGAAGAGTTCCCTGACCCCTGGTGGCCCTTGTCCCTCCTCAGCCTGCCCACAGCCACTGCCATCCTTCACCCCCAGGAGCACTGGCACGTTTGCAGGGAGGGTGCGAGTCACGGGATCGGGCCCCTGGCTGGTGAGCATCTAGCCTAGAGTCCCTGTGCCAGGAGAGTGCCCTGTGACGGGTCAGGAGAGAGACTGGAGAAAAGCTTTCCCTGTCTTTTGAACAGAGGTCTCCAGATGTGCAGGGCCAGGCTGAGATCGAACATTGTGTTTGTCTCAGGTTCTCCAGAGCACATCCAGGTGTTTCTTGTTCACAAAAGCATTTTTAAAAGTGAAAATATTGTGCAGATTTATATTCATTTTGCCTTTTTATTTATTTAGAATAAAAACGATGCACACCCACAATATGTTTCTTGCAGAGAACTGGTAAATAGTTCTGGGCCTCAAACACCTTTTATCTCTTTATTTCAAAACAAACTTGAAAATTATAAAAGTAAGCCAATGGGTAATTTTTAAGCCATGAAATAGAGAATTCTAAACATCAGGTCATAAAAGCACTTTTTTGATCATGTAATGAAAGTCAATTTAAGGCTACATTTTAATACATACATGATCCCCATATTTTTTAAGTTTTGCGAATAAATCCCAATTTTTCTTACCACTTAAATTTATTAGCTAAAATGAAATATTGAGGTTCTGCGATTATGTATTACAACAAAAGGAATTCTTCAGTGGGAGAGGGCTGAGAAGCACTGGAGAGAGTCTGAGGGGGTCCCAACCCCTCACCTCAGCGACCAGATGAAGAATCCCTTCATCACACAGCTCTAAAGCTGGAGCGCGAGATCTCTCCCTGGAGTGTCCCACCGCCATCTATATGGAGCCAACCACTCTGGGCCAGCTGGTGTGAATGGGTCGGCTGGGAGGACACTGTGATCCGTCACATTTGGCCATGAGCAACTCACTCAGCTGCCTTTTGAGCCAGTTATTGATCAGGAAAAGAGCTTCAATGTAGTGTTGCCAATGGGGAAACATCTTAAATCATTAAATAAATAGTGACCGGATCATAGGCAAGATCCATAATGTGTCATTCTCAGAGTGTACAAGAGGCACACAAATGTTGAATTTCACTGGGCACAAGCACATAGCAAACCCTCAAAGAGGAGTGTTGTTTGCTACACGTAACTGGGTTCTGGGACAACATATGGAAGAAGCAGCCACCTGTCTTAGCACAGCAGGAATGTGTGTGAGTCAATGTGGCAAAGAGGCGTGAGGGGCAGGGGCTGTCGAAGGGAAGGGGTGACTCGGGCTGGTTGGCAGGACTCCTGGCAGACGACAGCCAGGAAAGGGGGCTGGGGCAGAATCAGGGGACCAGAATGCTGAGAGTGAGAGCCATGCCATCATGCCCCATGGGGTCAGGGCCCCCGTGTCATAGTGGAGGGCAGTGTCGAGGGGATGCAGGGTCCCTCAGTGTGTCACTTCTGTGTGCCAGCCGACATCAGTAGCCTCCGTTTTGTCAGAGCCAGAGCCCGTGTCCATGTAGACACCCAGTGTCTGCCAGTCTGAAGACTGTGCAGATTTCAGAAGCATGGATGGGCGTGGTTTTTCCCATGGAAAGGTCAGCTTGTCTGTGCGATAACAGAAAGAGAAATGTGGGGGTGTCACCTGCCACGTCTCTTGGGTAAGACTGTTTCTGCAGGTGCTGTCCCATCCAGAGAGGCAGGGTCCCAGCCGGGGATGGTGGGGAATGTGCAGCGTGGAGGCTCCTGTGAGTTAAAGAGCATTCAGTAGAGATGGGGCTGGGCTGTTCTGGCAAAAGGTGGACAAGTGGCCTGTACATGTCTAAGTGGCCACAGCGACCCGCAGCTGTGCGACGGTGGCATGGAATCTGCCCTGACCTCCAAACACCCGGCTGCTATTGGGATAGCAGAGCCTCCCGCGCTAAACCAGATAGGAATTTCATGCCCGATATCGCTGTGCGTCTGTCATGCTCCAGTCGGCCAGGCCTTCCTGCAGCAGGGCTCAGCTTCTGTCTGCTGCATGCTAATTTCCCTCACTTCTCTCCATGGGGCCCAGCCTGGGCAGTCTGCGGAGGTTCAGATTTCCTGATCACCTGTTTGGGCACGCTTCTGATTTCCTGCGGCATTTCATCCCTCTCCTCCGGGAAGTGTATGTCTGCTTCGGGCATCTGCCTCATCTTCCTTTGTGACCACCACAGCAGTGAATTCCTTTAATGTTTTAGCTACGTTTATGACTTCTGTCAGTAAGTCCCCAATGCTCACCTCTTAAAGACTGCACCACTGCCTCCAGTGACCTCCTGCCCGCCCCTGTGTGCTCTGTGCCAGCCTTGTCATTAAACCTAACTTCTTAGAACATTTTCTGTTCATTCCTGTGTGTGTGTGTGCGCACATGTGTGTGTCATGCACTGCTCCTCTCTCCCAGTGCTTGGCGTCCTTCTCACGTCTCGTGTGTTTCTTCTGCCCTTGGGTGCCTTTTTGCACATTCTCTGTGCCCACTCACAGGGCTTCCTTTGTCGTCCTCTCACACTTAGCACTAGATGGCAGACACATGTCAGTTTGTCTTCCAGCACATGCACCTTGTCCTGCTCTCCTTCAGTTGTTTTCATTCATGTGCTTCTTCCCAGCACCTGGGCCAAAATGGTCTTCCTTGGCTGTTTCCTCATTTGCTTTCTTGGAAGTCTCAGTCACCAACTCAGCAATTGTGTGGTCACCAGGCCCACTGCCTCGACTGCTGATCGACTGAGCTACTCAGGAGGCAGACATTCCTCCCATCCTCCCTTTTCCGGAGGAGGTTAGAAACTGGGCCTTGTCAACAACACCACTAATGTCATGGGATCCGAAGTTTCAGCTGCAGTGACTGTCCCGGAGCCAGCCACGCTGGTTCTGATACTGCGTCACTCACGGCCCCTTCCTTTCATCTCATGAATTCCCGTAGCAAAGTGAAAGCTCTTCTTAAAGGGAGCAGGCTGGCCCGATCAAGGACTGTCTGCACCTATGAAAATCAGTGTATCAAAAGAAATAGAAGTTATGCCTGTTTCTTTTCGTGGCCCTTATGAAAACCTGAGTTTAAGAGCAAGTTTTGGTGTGATTTTTTTTTCTAATAAATCTTTATTGTTCAGATTATTACAGTTGTTCCCCTATTCCTCCCCCCGCCATAGCTCCCCTCCACCCGGTTTCCACCCCACCCGCTGCCCTTACCCCCCACCCCCACTGTCCTCATCCATAGGTGTACGATTTTTGTCCAGTCTCTTCCCACACTCCCACACCCCTTTCCCTGGAGGATTGTCAGTCCACTCCCTTTCTATGCCCCTGATCCTTTTATATTCACCAGTTTATTCTGTTCATCAGACTTTTTATTGACTTGATTTTTAGATTCACTTGTTGATATGTATTTGTTGTCACTTTGTTGTTCATAGTTTTTGTCTTTACCTTTTTCTTCTTCCCCTTCTTAAAGAATACCCTTCAGCATTTCATATAATACTGGTTTGGCAGTGATGAATTCCTTTAGCTTTTTTTTTATCTGTGAAGCTCTTTATCTGACCTTCAATTCTAAATGATAACTTTTCTGGGTAGAGTAATCTTGGTTGTAGGTTCTTGCTATTCATCACTTTGAATGTTTCTTGCCACTCCCGTCTGGCCTGAATAGTTTCTATTGAGAAATCAGCTGACAGTTGCATGGGTGCTCCCTTGTAGGTAACTAACTGTTTTTCTCTTGCTGCTTTTAAGATTCTCTCTTTGTCTTTTGCCCTTGGCATTTTAACCCTTTGCACTCGCTTGCTTTTTTCTAGATTCCTTTATTCTAATGCTAACCTTGTTGAGTCACACTCGACATCAGAGTGCAAAAGGTTAATTATGATGTGTCTTGGTGTGGTCCTCTTTGGATTCCTTTTGTTTGGGGTTCTGTGCACTTCCTGGACTTGTAAGTCTATTTCTTTCACCAGGCAGGGGAAGTTTTCAGTCATTATTTCTTCAAATATGTTTTCAGTATCTTGCTCTCTCTCTTCTTCTGGCAACCCCATAATTCGGATGTTGGTCCGCTTGAAGTTGTCCCAGAGGCTCCTTACACTATCTTCATATTTTTGGATTCTTTTTGCTTTTTGCTTTTCTGGTTGGGTGTTTTTTGCTTCTTCATATTTCAAATCTTTGACTTGATTCTTGGGATCCTCTAGTCTCCTGTTGGATCTCTGTATATTATTCTTTATTTCAGTCAGTGTATGCTTAATTTCTAGTTGGTCCTTTTTCATATCCTCGAGGGTCTAACTAAATTTATCAGCATTTTCTAGAAGATTCTTGAGTAACCTTATAACCGTGGTTTTGAACTTTATATCCAGTAGTTTGCTTTCCTCCATTTCTTTCATTTGTGATCTGATTCTTTGTCTCCGCATTTTGGCTGCTTCCCTGTGTTGATAGCGTGGCTTTGTGTGCTAGGTGTCCTGTAGGGCCCAGTGGCTCAGCCTCCCCAGTTACCTGAGGTGGACACTCTTGGTGCACCCCTTTGTGGGCTTTGTGCACAGTCTTGTTGTAGTTAAGCCTTGATTGTTATTGGTATCACTGGGAGGAATTGACCTCCAGGCCAATTGGCTGTGAGGATCAGTTGTGTCTACGCTGGGAGAACTGTGCTGGAGACACCCTTATAGGGCAAGACTTGCTTCAGTGGGGCTTTGGTGCTCACTGAGTCTGCCCCCTGAGTGTGTCTCTTATGGATCTGAAGAGTTGTAGTCTGGATGGTCCCACTCTGACCACTGGGTACATTGGCTCTTGGATCTCCAAGGAGAGAGGCCACCCAGCAGGAGCTACAGAGAGATCTGCAGATTCCTTCTCTTTGTTTGGGGTTTGGAGGTGCCCAGTTGAGGCCCAGCTGTGAAGCAATGCAAGCTGTTGTTGAGCCTTTGTTCTTCTTTTGGAGGCTCTGGGGCTCTTTGACCCAGCTGCAGTATGTTAGGTTTCAGATTGCAAAGGGCCAGGCCATTCATATGCAAAAGCCTCTGCGCATAAATTGGGTGGGGCAGGGTCTCAGGGAATCACCAGGGTGGAGCAAACAGCAATGGCTGACCATCAGCCCTGCCTGGAAGAGGTCCTGTGTCTCTGTGTCCTGCGGCACCGTGCAGGAACAATGATTGCTGCAAACAACTCTGAGAGAAAGCCGCCCTCAAGTTCTGCCTGATGCCAGTCCAGTTTCTCCCTGTATGAGTCTGGTCCCCAGAGTCTCACCCAGAACTGGAGTTCAGAGCACTCGGGAGCTTGTGTCTCCCTCCCGATTGAAAAAGACAACAGTGTACTCAGTTGCCAGCCCTTTGTGTGCGCGCCTCCGTACCTCTGCACTTTACTTCCGCTCCTTCTCCAAGTCTCAGTGTACTTTTCTCTTTCCTTCTAGTTGTAGAATTTCCACTCAGCCAGCCTTCCCATGGTTCTGGATGATGTCCGTTTTGTCTTTTAGTTGTAGTTTTGAAGTGGTTGTGCGAGGCAGCAAGTTCAGGTGTTTATCTATGCCACCATCTTTTTTGGTGTGATTTTTTTATATTAGGCATTGAGCTCCTGGGCACAGCAGCCCCAAGGGTTAAAAGGGACTGTAGGAAACACTCACTCTGCAGTGTAGACAGTTCCTGCTCATGAGAACCCACATGAGAGCCTTTGCCAAGTCAATAACACAACTGAAGATGGTATTGACAGTCTCAGGCAGCTCTCAGGGTTCCATTTACTTATCGAATTTATGTGGCTGAGGAGAGAAGCGTGTCGTATTTATCTTTATATCCCCAGCACCTAGCATGGGCCTGGCGCGTGTGTACGTAGAGTACCTGCTGGCTGAATGAGTGAGTGAATCACTCGGTCTGTCCATCCATCTCTCCCTCTCCCACCAGTCAGCCAAATAAAGGAAAAGACTTAGTAATTCAACTTGTCGAGAGATTGTGGCATTCAAGGCTGAGTTTCTGTTGTCAGTGGAGTCTCTTAAACCAGAAACTTTTGTCTGTGGAAAAATATGTATGCCAAATACCTCAGCATCTCCTCACTTAGGATAATAATAAAAAACTATAATAATAATAAATTACAACTGTTACTTATGGAGCACTTACTATGTGCCAGGCCCTACTCCAAACCCTTTTATTTATTACACTCTGTAACCCTCAGATGTGAAATAGGAGCTACCCTCACTGCATTGTGAAAATGAGGAAACTCAGTCCCAGGTGCTGGCAAAGATGAGGTGTGATGGGCAGTTCTCACCAGTGCTGTGGGAGTGTAAATGGATAGAGTCACTTTGGAGAAGTTTTCTACCAAAGTTGAATATGTGCAGCCTACCCTATGGCTAAGCATGTTCACACCTTTGTGTAGTCTCTAAAGGCATAATAACTGATGACGCCGCAGAGTGAGCCGTCTGAGTCAGACCTTAGTGAGCAGGTGGTGCCTGTGGCGGGCTTGGGCAGCCAGGCACAGGAGAGAAGCAAGGCAGGGCCCTCCTGGGGGGTTGCAGGTTCACTGCCGGAGAGAAATCAACCCCGTGAAGAGGGCCTTAGTTCTAGGGACATTGCGACTAGCAGTCGGTGATCCAGACCAAAGTGGAGAGGCATGAGGTGAAGCAGGGCTGGTGTGGATGGATGTGCAGCAGATAGGGGGTGGAGGGGCGGGAGGAGGGGGCCTTACCTCACCTAAGAAAGGGGTCCAGTGAGCAGGCCCTTGGGAATTGGGTGGAGGTGAATGAGAGGGCGTGGGAGGGTGGCAGATCCCTCCACCCGGCTCATTGCTGCCCACTGGCCCGTGGCAGGAGGTCCCGCAGCAGGGGGCCCGGCAGGACAGAAAGTCTGCATGTGGCTGCCTGAGCTGCCCTCCGAGACCGCTCAGCAGAGCCTGGAGTGAGGCGCACAGTTTATTCACACGCTTCTGTCAGGCCCGTGAGTGGCTGTGGGCTCCCAGTGCTATCCTCGTTCCCATAGCAACATGTGGCTCTAGTGAAGAAAAAAATACAGAGAAAACGGACTCTGTTTAAAACAACCACCATTAGACCTCCGTCCTGGCCTGGTGATTGTGATTTCCCAGCCCGGAGCCCCCAGGTCCTACCACACCCTCTGCCTCCCCGGGACCCCCTGCAGCTTCCTCTAGAGGAGGTCCTGCGAGCCCTTAAGGTCACCCGGTCATGTGCTGCCTCCTAAGGCAGAATTCCTAGGGGTCAGCACCGGAACTGACACAAACATCCCAGCGGCAGACTCCAAAGATGCAGATCCCGCCCTCTGTGTGCTCCTGACCTGCAGAGAGAGCCAGTTCCAGCCCTCAAGCCCCTTCTGCCAGGACAGAGACCCCTGCCCTGCAGGTTGCACACAGCAGTGATGCGGAAGGGATGCTCACAAGTAAAACCTGCTCGGAAACAGGAGTCACTGAAACAAACCGGGATTGAAAGGCGCCTGGGTGCCCTGTGCTGTACACTGGAGGCAGAAGTGGCATTTGTAGGGGCCAGAGAGAGGGTGAGCACTGGAACCGCAGGGCCGAGTTCAGGTAGGCCAGCCTGCACCTGTGAGTTTGCATAACAGTCCTAGCAGGAGGCCTCACCTGCGCTTCTTGAGGGCAGAGACCATGCCATGGCCTCTCCGTGCCCCAGCACCCAGCAGCCCCTCCATAAATCAGACGGGCCAGAGCTTTGGTGTGGGTTCTGAGGGAAATCAGCTCTCAGGGCTCACTGGTGATGACCTGGATCTGAGGAACGAGGGAGAACAGAAGATCGCACCAAGGCTGCAATCCCCATGACCTTGGAGAACAGTGGGGCTGTGCTGGCTAGGAGGAAGTCTGAAAGCATTTATTCCAAGAAAATAAAAGGTGAGGGGTAAAGGTGAGCCATCCAAACCAAGACGTGGATGTAAGGACTGCACGTGCAGATAATGGTCAAGGTCAGGGGCCTGGAAGAGTCAGGCTAAGAAGAAAGGGTCTAGAAGTAAGCCTGAGAAACGGCCATATGAATGCGGCAGAGAGGTGGGGAATGAGCGGAGGGTGATAGAGAAGTGTGGAGACCTCGGCACTGGTGCCAGCCTCACCCCAACCTGCTGTGTGACCCCAGCAGGTCATTTCACCTCCCTGGTGCTCAGGACACTTGTCTCTGAAATAAGGAGAGTGAACAAGATCTTAAAGGTTCTTGCCCAGTGAGACCAAAAACGGCAGAAAAATACTTCACTTGTAGCATAATTATAAAAGGTCCTTCTGTAGGCATCTTTATACTTAAATGTCTATTATGGAAGATTTTACTGGGAAAAGAGGGAAATGACACAAGAACGAGCATATATCCTTGTTCCAACACTCTTAGTCCTGTGCCTCTGGTATTGGAGCAGCAGTAATTCTGCACCAAACAACTGGCTGGAAGAAGATGCCCAGAACCTGAGCCAGGAGCCACTGAGCAGTGAGAGGAATGGAGACATCGGCGTGGGAGGATAAGCCAACCCGTGTCCCAGTGCTGAGCCAGCAGGTAGGAGTTGGGCCTGAAATGGCCTAGCGGCCGGAGCTCTTCCAGACAAGCCGCGCCCGCCCCCGGGCTGAAGTGAAGAACTTCCCAGGACGGACGGCGGGCGGGCTACGCACCTGCCTTCCCAGGGCGGTGGGCCACAGCCAGGTTCTTGTGATGCCAGGCTCCGGGAAGGGGCCTCAGTAAGGCCACACCTGCCAGATGCTGCCTGAAGCTAGAACACTTCCCTTTTTTGTATTTTTGTTTTTCCAAAATGAAAAGATACCTCCTACACTTCAGGGCCTAATTAGCTGAGTGAGTGAACTGCTCTCCCTGGAACTCGAGCATGCAAACGTGAGAAAGGGAATCAGGAATCCCCGGGCAGCCCGAGGGAATAGTATTAGAAAGGCTCTTTTTCCAGGACCTTCCAAGCAGTGGAGTTCTAGTTATTTGTGGGTGCCCTGGCCTGTGTGCTATGAGAAAGTGACATTGGAGAGTTAGAAAACTGTTGCCACATATAAGCAGTGTCACTAAGAAACCATTAGGAATGAATGAATATTTGTGCAAAACTATTGGGTGTCCTGTCGCCCTGAGCATTCTGATGAGTGTGGCTCACAGTCTGGAAACGTCTCCCTGGGAAGCAGGCTCCTTACCTGGAAACAGTGGTTAGGGCTGCTCAGATCCATTTGTAACACTTTGGTTTTTAAAAAGGGATGTTTTGTCAGAAACACTTGGTCTTCATTTTTATTTATTTATTTAAAAATATATATTTTTATTGATTTCAGGGAGGAGGGGAGAGGGAGAGAGAAATAGAAACATAAATGATGAGAGAGAATCATTGATTGGCTGCCTCCTGCACGCCCCCTACTGGGCATCAAGTCCGCATCCCAGGCATGTGCCCTTATGGAATCGAACCTGGGACCCTTCAGTCCATAGGCCAGTGCTCTATCCACTGAGCCAAACCAGTCAGGGTTTGGTCTTCATTTCTTTTTTTTTAATTTATTGATTTTTTACAGAGAGGAAGGGAGAGGGATAGAGAGTTAGAAACATCGATGAGAGAGAAACATCGATCAGCTGCCTCCAGCACACCCCCTACCGGGGATGTGCCCGCAACCAAGGTACATGCCCTTGACCGGAATTGAACCTGGGACCCTTCAGTCCATAGGCCGACGCTCTATCCACTGAGCCAAACCAGTCAGGGTTTGGTCTTCATTTTTAAAGGAACAAAAATGAAACATCCTGCAGAGGGACCCTTCTCCCAAGAGGGGAGGAAGAAAGATGTTCACATCACCATCTTGGGATCACTTGGGTTCCTGCAGCTGAGTGGGTGCGCTGCTGCCACGGCACGTGTGGGGGAAACACAGGAAGCCCTCAGGTGGCCCCTCAGGAGCCCTGTCTTCGCCCCTGACTTGCGGGCAGGCATCATTAGCACTGGGTCTCTTTACAAAGATCTGCTGCCCGGTAAATGGAAGTTGAAAGCTTGGGTCAGAAATCCGATTTGTATTGGTTGCAATGAAAGCAGCCGGTGACAGTTACTCTGGAGAAACCAGAAAAGCAAGGTAGAGTCATTGGTCACCATTTATTAATTTCCCCAATTTCTGCTGCAGTTCACGGTGGACGCTTAAGCCAACTTGGGAAAATTAGCAGAGGCGTCTCTGCTTTTAAGAACCAGGAAGGTGTATGGAGCAAACAGTGCTCGGGGAGCCCCTGCAGTGAAAAGCACCGACAGCGGAGTCAGTCTGCTCAGAGAAGGGGCCACCACAGCTGTGGACCCGCTTCCCAGGATTCACGGAGGAAAGAACACCCCAGACCACCTCAGTCGTGTCCAAGTCATGGCTCCCGGAGAGGAGAGGCGAAGTGATACTAAACAGCAGCTGCGAGGAAGGACACCGTGGTGACGCGGCCTGTGCGATTCATGCCCGGGACTACATTCTAAATTAGCAGGCTCCTCCCGGGGGACAGCTCCAGAGGCCATTGAAGCTGGTTCAGCGAAGGTGCCCCTTTGTGAGCGGCGGCAATCAAACAGGCTAATGGGATACACGATTGCCGAAAGGAGGAGGGAAGATGATGCGGGGACTGCGGAATGGTTCTGCATAAATCAGCACTGCGGCTCTGCCCTGTACGCCTCATTCACTCTCGGACACAGCCTTTCCGAGGTGTAGTGCGGGGAAGGTTCAGAGGAAAGAAATTGAATCCCACAAGCTTCTGAGCGAAGAGAAAGTCAGGACTTGCCTGTTGTACCTACAGGGAGGCCCACAGGTGCGCGTGGGAGGGGAGCTAGCGGACCTGGGGGGACGGGCCACACATTTCCAGATGGCACCCCCCACCGGTAGTGAGGACTCCTCCAAGACATACTTCCTCCAGCTTCCGGTGAAAAGAGCAGAGGTCGCACCCCTCGCCACATGGCAACCGGCGAAGGAGCCCCTTCTCCTGGGCAGGCTGACTTCCCACCTCTGCTCCCAAGAACATTGTCAGGACCAGCCACAGGCCTCTCGGTGCCGCCTCCGGAGGGCAGGGGCCCAGCCTTGCGCAGGTGGTGGTGGTGAGGCACAAGCACCAGGGCGCTTACTCTGCACTGGCGCCCTGTTGGGTGCGAGGCTGGTGGGCGGGAGTAGCAGCTCGGATGACTGAGCCAGCACACTGTTCCACGGAGGGGTGAGCAGCGCCTCTCCAGTGACCAGGTGCCAGGGCCCAGACCTTTATCTGGAAGTTCCCCCTTTGTCCCTTCTATCAGGGAGCCACTCCCCTCCCTGTCTGCCTCCCAGTTCTTCAAGGCGTCTCCCTCTCTGACCTTCCCTAACCTCCCCTTCCAGGCAAAATTAATTTCTGGTCACCGATCACGTGCTGTTATAATTTTCTGTATGAGGCAGGCATCCTGGTACTGAGAGAGCACAGGCTTTGGAGCTGCTGGGCCTTGAGGTTGAATCCTCCACCCCCCACCCCCATGGGTGTGACCTCGGGCACCTTTGCCCCGCCCTCTCCCCTGTTGGGCTGGGCAGTGTGCACCCCAGTCAACGTTCCTGCTCAATAAGACGGTCAACGTTTCAAAAACAAAACCAGTGAAGGATCTCAGATGAGCACAGGTCCTGGGTGGTTGGCTGAGCTGGAGCCCCCTGGGGCCCCACTGCTCTCACCCCCAGAGGGTAGCACTGCGCCTGCCAGTCTCCTCCCAGAGAACCTGGAGTCCCGGCCCCTTTTCTTCCTGTCAGTCTCACTGGGCCTGTTACCAAGTTCTGTTATTCTTCATTTAAAAATGAGTCTTTTTCATTTGTCCTAAATGGTTAAATTCTGCCTCCGGGGATTTCAGGTGTTCTCCTAACAATAAAAGGCCTTTCCCAGTGAGAGGCAACAGGCATTTATTTGAGATCAAAGAATAGCTATTCAGGAAGCATCTTCAGGTGAAGCCCAAACAATGTCCCAATTAGGAGACAAAGGCCCCCGTATTTATGAGGAAGGGAAGGGGGACAATCAGTGGAAGGAAGGAGTTTCTGTTGGTGCCGAGAACATAACACAATGATGCTAATTCTAAACAGTTTAAAATCTTCAGCCCCATAGTCCCAGGGGGTAGTCACAGTATCTGCCTCCTCCTTATCCTTGCAAACAGTTCTTGGGCACAGCGTTGCCTTAGGCGCAGCACAGAGGTTATTTCGCCCGTTTTAACGCCCGAACGTCTGTGGCCCAGGACCTGCCAGGCAGTGCCTCCTGGATGGCAGCTCTGCTCCATTTCCAAGCGGCTCCATTGACATTATTAAGATTTTTTTACACGAGGTTTAAGTGTTTGTAGTCGTCCACTTTCTTTAGACACATTATTTGTCGCCATGTGCCTGCATTCCTTTTGTAGTATTCTAAAGGAGTTCTCTCCTGCCCTCGGTGCCCTTGCCCGGCCTCGCCTGTCCTCAGCCTGCTCACTCTGACGCCCACTACACTCTCCACCTCTCCACTGACTCCAGGCCTCACCCATCTTTCCATTTGTAAGCACCCTCTCACATCGAGTCTTCACCCCTCAGTTTTGTGACTGAATGAAGGTAACTTTCCTGCGTGTTGCCTTTGAACCTCAGAGCCTGCGTGCCCTCCGGAAGTGCCAGGGGACCGCACAAAAGTTAGCTGGGCCTTTAGTGACACTCTTGGGGCTCGGGGGTCTCTGACCAAAGTGGGGCTCCGAGCCGCCTGGGTCCTCCTGTCGGCCTCCCTCTCTGGTCACAGCGCCTCCCAGCGCCCAGGGAGCTCGGCGGCAGGTAGCGGTGGGACTTACAAGCGCCTCCAGTTTCCCCGACTTAGATGGAAGGTCTGCCTGAGCCCCGCGGTGTCGGGAGGAATGGTTATGATTTCTGGAGAAATATGCAGAGGAGAAAGCCAAAACAGACAGCGAGATTTGCCGTTGGTATAGTTAGGTGTGTTGGGGAAAGTGGCCAATTACATTATTATTTTAAAACAGGTTGGTTACAGGAGCTGAAGGCATGCCCTTAGCATCACTGGCTGGAGGAGTGGGTCTGAGGCGGGAACCAGGCAGCAGGAGTCAGGCGTGGACACGTACCAAGTGCTCTCGGCGGACGGTGTCTTCCAGGCTTTCTTCCAGCTCAGGGGTAGCAAGCCCCCTGCCCTCCAGACAGCCTCACTGATGGGGACCTTTTCTTAGGTGAGAGGCTCGTTCTGAAGAACCAGCCATTCAGAGCCCGGCCACACTGAGATCTTTTATAACTTTATTTTTCCATCCTGGATTTTTATTGATTTGTTTATTCTTGTGCAAGGCCCTGAGTGGGAGAAAGGACGGCATACGTGGTCCTTGAGTCAGAGGGGCACCCACACACCAGCAGACAGAGGCAGGAGGGCTGGGCCCTGGGGCAGGAGACCCCCTGAAGCCTGGAAGGCAGGGCTGTGCAGAGCTCACCAGGAAATCTGGAGGCCGAAGAGCTCACTAGGGCACAGGGGAGAAAGCCCATTCCACACAGGAGGGGAGCGCTTGAGGGAGGAAATGAGGACAGATGCAACTCCGCGCAGGGACGAGCATCAGCCTGGAGCTGAGAGGCACTGACAGGCGGAGTGTGGATTACACGAGCAGCCGGTTAAGAGCAAGATGGGGTAGGGTAGGGAGGCGGGTTCAGGAACGGGACAACGCAGAACAGTGCAGCCACCATGTTCAGAGAGACTGCGCATGCTTCCTGGGAAGAGGACGGGCCGTGTGCTCGCTTCCCGGGGAGAGGACGGGCCGTGTGCTCGCTTTCAGGCAGCTCAAGGGGCAGCAAGTGTCAGGTGGATGTGAAGAAGCAGAGCGGTGTTTGGAGGGATTGCCCTGGCCACTCAGCGAAAGCCTGTTGGGCGTGGCCCAGCCTGTCCCGTGCTTGGGAGGAGGAGTGTTCATAAAGCAAGAGAGACTGTCCATAACCCGGCAGAGATGGTCTTGTCCCTCCAAATGCTTAAAGAGGGTGAGGCCGATGGAGAAGACTAGATTAATGTTGTCACTTAGGAGAAGATTTTCAAGTTTACCCTGTGCCAGGCAGGTCGGAGCGCAGGGCTTACGCAGTTTTAAAGGCCCTCCCATCTGGCTGTTGACGGTTAGAACCTGCAGATGGGCCCAAAGAGGGAGTTTTGATATAGAAGGAAGAGAGAAAGGAAAGAAAGGAAGAACGAGAGACCGGCCGGCGTGAGCAGCTGCCACGTGGAGTCCGCAGGAAGTGCCATGGCGAGGACAGCAAAGGCCTGAGCTTCCAGGGGAGAATCAGCTCACTCGAAGAGAAAATGAGGAGAGCAGACCGGAGATGAATGCCTCACTTAGTCTCAGAATTAGAGTTTGAAATGTGAAATTTGAAACAGTGGTAGATAAATGAATTGAAGTGGAAATATGGAAAAATAGTGATGCAGGAAGGAAAGCACAGATTTCTATTTTAAATATAATTTCACAGTTGATATTACATTTGTCTTCTCTCTGAACTTGGTTCTACAGCAGACGGGTCTGTGTGTGTGTGTGTATGCACAGTGTGCACATGTGGCCCTGCTCAAGCTGTAGACGAAGCCCCTCGACCCCCCAGCTCTACCTCCTGAGCCCCCTACAGTCTCCTCTGCCTGGGCCTCCCTCAGGGAGAGTGGCGCGTGTCCAGCAGCCCTGCCTGCATCCTGCCCACACCCCGGGTACCGGTGCCTTATTCCCTTCGGATGGGCCCTATCCGGAAATGGACTTACCAATCGTGGGCAGATCCCAAGCACGTTGGCTCCTCTCTAGCCAGCAGGCCCCTGGGGAGGGAAGGGTGGACCCCTCCCCAAGGAAGCATGAGGTCAGCATTCTCTGTGCACACTGGGTGGCCAGGGGAGGGCCAGCAGTGTGTCCGCCCTGTGGGTCTCCTTTGCTGTCCCCACCGGCTTCAGGTAGCCACCAGCCCTTTGCAGGCGTAGCCGTGGAAACCAGTCACTGAGGATTGAGTCCTAGCATTCGCAGGTTCAAGGACAGCGTTACAACAGGTTACACCGTCTTATTTACCCAGGGCCTTTGGTCAGTGTGGGAGGAGCCTGGGGGCCAAGGGCAGGAAGCCTCAGAGTAAGGAGCGCTGGAGAGCCGGCCCTGCCGGAGTTTGTCCAGATGCTTTGGTTCCGGAGCTGTCTTCTGCCCCCTGGCCCCCCAGCCTCAGTTCCTGTCACATGTCTGGCTCAGCTCACCAGTGTCTATAAGACGCTCTCGGGCCCTCAGGACCCTCAGGAGCTGGAACTCACCTTCAATCCCATTCCAGTCGAGGCTGCGTCTGCTCCCTGCTGCCTGCCCTGACCTTCACCTCTGCCTCCGCTGGATCCTGCAGGCCCCTCCTCACCCCTGCTCACCCCTCGGCCTCCCCAGGGAGCTGTGCCAGCCCCCTCAGCCTGCAGGTCGGGACCTTCTTGGTGGATCCCACCATCTAGACCTCACCTCTAACAAGTAACAATGTGTGGCTGTTTCTCTCTAAAGCACGTGGCGGACTACAGCGCCTCCTCTTGGCCTCTGTGGCCTCGCGCGCGAAGCTCCCACCACTGGTGGAGGAAGCCGCAGAGGGCCAAGCTGACCTCCCTCCACAGTGTCTTCCCCAGTACCCTGCCTGGCACCACCGCACCAGCACATCCACTCCCACCGCACGATCTCCGTGTGGGACGATGCACAGGCTGGGCCTGTGGGCTTCATCGGGGGAGCAGGCCGTGGAGGGTCCCTGCTCCAAAGCCCTCACCGGCCGACAGCCCTTCTCCCCTCAGTTTGCTGCTCACATCTGCTCAGACCTCATTCCTCCCCACATCCCCGCACCTGGAACACTTTTACCCCCTCCCCCTGCCGCAGGCCCTGCCTCCTGAAAGGGCTGTGGGAAACATGGAGTCCTTTGAACATTTTACTTAAGGTTGATAAGTAAAATAGTTCTTAAGTTTAAATAGTTATTTTTGTTAATATGAGATAGAAAAAAATAAAGAAGGTGGAAGACAGGACTAATTATTAGGAATAAATGTTTGATGACATGATTTGCTAAAATGGATTTCAACCAACCCATTGAATAAGGCAAAGCAAATGTGAAAGTGATTGTGGGAAACGTACATCCAGGGCAGCTTGAAAATGTTTTCATAATTCAGAAAAAATCCAGTTATGTTTTTAAAAATTATACGAGTCATGGTCTTGGGCCATTTTAGAAAACAACTTGAGGATCTGGACATTGATCTCCGTAAAGCTCCCAGCATGCGTGTACTCCAGACTGTGCGCAGGGCGGCGCCCAGCGAGAGCTGGAGCCCGTGGAGAGAGGACTCTCTGTGTGCTGGGGGGTGCGGGTCCCAAAGGTCCACCTCGGACGGACCCCCTGCACACGCTCCAACTCACACCAGCGTGACCTCCTCCTTTGTACCAGGCATGTCACACTCACACTGCCCTTCCCCCAGCCATGCTGCTGTTCTCGGGGTCAGGGTCAGGGTCACAGCCCTTCCCCCAGCCATGCTGCTGCTCTCCGGGTCAGGGTCAGGGTCAGAGCTCTTCCCCCAGCCATGCTGCTGCTCTCGGGGTCAGGGTCAGGGTCACAGCCCTTCCCCCAGCCATGCTGCTGCTCTCTGGGTCCGGGTCAGGGTCACAGCCCTTCCCCCAGCCATGCTGCTGCTCTCGGGGTCAGGGTCAGGGTCAGAGCTCTTCCCCCAGCCATGCTGCTGCTCTCGGGGTCAGGGTCAGGGTCACAGCCCTTCCCCCAGCCATGCTGCTGCTCTCGGGGTCAGGGTCAGGGTCACAGCCCTTCCCCCAGCCATGCTGCTGCTCTCGGGGTCAGGGTCAGGGTCACAGCCCTTCCCCCAGCCATGCTGCTGCTCTCGGGGTCAGGGTCAGGGTCACAGCCCTTCCCCCAGCCATGCTGCTGCTCTCGGGGTCAGGGTCAGGCCCGGGCTCGCCCTCGCTGGCTGAGCGCTCTGCTGCGTGGAGCCCGGTCTGCACTGCAGCTGGCCCAGCATTGAGCAGAGCCCAGAACTGCTTCCATGGTGACGCGGTCCAGGTGGGGGGCTCCTCCGGGTGAGGCTTTGGGTGCAGGTTGGCCCAGGCATGGCAGGTGAAGTCCCCTCCCCAGCGTCTAATTAGGCACCCAGAGGAGGCTAGGGAGGGAGGGGCTGGTTTGCACCCTAGGAGATGAGCCTGGGTCCTCCTCTGGGGTGATACCCTGTGGCTTTTTGTAAGTAACTTTATTGAGATAGTTCACATACCATACAAGTCACCTATTGAAAGTGTACAACTCAGAGGTTTTTAGCATCTTCACCACCATTTCCATAGTCCATGTTGCCCCACAGACTTTTAACCCAACTGCCCAATGCAAGAATTAACAAATTAAAGAGAAGAGCTAACCAACATCGGAGACAAAAGTAACCAACATCAGAGGAGTCCAGTCCTGGTGCCGAACTTCATGGTTCATCTGCTTTTACCCTGACTGTGCCTCAGCCTTCCAGCTGCTGCTGGGCATCTGCACGGGCAGGCAGCAGGACCGGGTCCCGCCGGGTGGCAGCCCCAGGGGGACACTGACCGTCACTCACGGCGTATGCCTTCTCTCACCAGGTGTTCCACTGTGTCCACTTCGAGTGTCCGGAGCAGCAGAGCAGCCTGAAGGAAGAAAACAGCGAGGAGCCGGGGACGGGGGACACCAGCCCGGCCAGCCAGCCACTCGAGCCCCGCGCTCTGCAGGCCCCCAGCGGCAGCTCACTGCCCTCCAGCCCGGGCTCCCACTCTCGCTCATCCGGCCGGCAGCACCAGTAAAGGGGCTCTATGGGCAGGGACTCGGGGGCCTGTGCACAGGACCGTGTCCCCAGCAGGGCTTTGTCACTGCCCCACCCCTTCCTGCGGGGAGCAGACCTGGCTGCAGAGATGGACACGGAGCAGGTTTGCTCCCAAGGACAGGAAGGGGCCGCTTTATTCTCCTCAGTTCGTTCCGATCAGGCTGGTCTCCAGGGGAGAAAATGGTCTTCAGTCTTCATCAGTCCAGCGTTCACACCCTACCTCTCCAATCTAGCCAGGCCCGAGCCGGCGCGTGTGGGTGGGCAGGGCAGACAGGCCTCTCGGACCTGGGGCGGGCGCCCTTTGAGAAATGGGTTTCCTTCGTGTCTACTCATGAACACGTCACTCTGGCAACTGAATGGCTTTTTATTTCTTTTAGTTACTCCCTGTTTGCTGAATCATAGGTGTCCTGGTCTTTTTGAAATGCTCAAACAGCACTTGTTTTAACCCTTTTGACACTAATTGTCCTTCCTTAGTTTTGAATGGTTAAGCGTGGGGTGGAGCGAGAAGCACATGCGTCTCCCCAGGGCTGACAGGGACATTCCTCCAAGGAAGTTCATCAGAACACAGGCACTGAGCAGCCGTGGCACTGAGCAGCCGTGGCACCGAGCAGCCGTGGCACCGAGCAGCCTGGCACCGAGCAGCCGTGGCACTGAGCAGCCGTGGCACCGAGCAGCCGTGGCACCGAGCAGCCGTGACACCGAGCAGCCGTGGCACCGAGCAGCGGGCACTCACTCGGCTGCCAGGTCGCGGACCTGTCCTTCCGTGGTGAGTCCGCCTTGGGAGGTGGCAGGAGCACCCACTGTGCGCCTGCTGATGCCGTGCTCAGATGCCTGTGTGGAACCTGCACACCTCCCGTTGGGCTGGGCCTGTCTGCCAGTTGCCAGTGGGGCCGTGGGCAGGGCGGGCGGGCAGGAATGCAGGCCTGGGCCCGGCGCGGCCCTGGTCATCCTCCACCCTCCATCCTCCAGTTCCGAGACGCTTTCCTCCTCCTCGCTGCGCCGTGTCTCGCGGCTTGCTCGGCCCGCGCTGTTGTGTCTCAGTCGTCTCCATTTGGGTTCCCTTGTAACTCCATCGATTCTTGTCGCTGTTTCCTCTCTGCAGCTCTCCCTTGGCTGGCTGTCCGCTCCGTGAAGCTCCCCCACATGCAGAGTCCTGCGCACCCTGTGACGCTGGGGGGCGCACTCAGGGGTCCTTTCTCTGGCGTCTTAAAGACACGGTGGTTTGGTGTGCAAAGAGCAGGGCCAGCTCACTGCTTTCTCCTGTAGCCGACTCCCGAGTGACTGAGGGGACAGTGGGGTAGCATCGGGTGAAGGACTGTGGGAGCACGCCGGGGGGAGTGGGGCTCCCAGTCTCACTGCCCCTCATGTTCCGAGCTGCCCTCCTCCCCTGCGTGGGATGAGCACGGTGCTGCTGTCCACACCCAGCCCCAGGCCCCTGTGAGCGGCGGTTCCTGCCCACCCGCCAGCCACACACTCAGTGGGCAGCCGGAGGAGTCAGCAGGCGAGTGCAGAGGCTTTCAAAGGCTCACCTGTCCAAGGGCCTCTTGGTAAACTCTGAAGTCACCTGTCCAGAGAGGAAGCCCACAGCATGGACCCAAGGACATGGGGTGGGCCGGAAGGATCTGTCGGCCCCGCTGCCCACACAGCACACCTGCGGCCAGGCCAGGGCTGTGCCTGGCTGCTCAGCTTCCCCCCTGAAGGGGCACAGACTGTGTCAGAGCATTGGGCCCAGCGGTCCCTTCCTGCTGGGCTCCCCTCCTCCCTGCTCTCTCCTGGAGACCCCTTTGGAGTGTACACCTTCCACACCTCTGCCCTAGGTCTGTCTTGAGAGAATGGACTTTGTCTCCCCTCCCCCACCCCCCGCCTCTGGCACTTCAGTGGCTCCTATCAGATGAAGAGAAGGAAGGGGAAACTGAGGCAGCCTGATGACATGGTGGCAGGGAAGCAGCTGGCCTGGCCCACACCTGTCTGGAGGCCTCACGGGCATGGGCACTGCTCTGCGCCCAGAGGAGCTCAGCAAGCCCTGCGCAGCTGCCCCCTGGGACCAGGCAGGGGCTCTGCCCTCCCGACGGCCTCCTGACTGGGGAGAGGGGGCTGCAGGGGGCCGGAGACCCCACTGGAGGCCTTTCACAGCAGACACGCCAGACCGAGGCCTCACCTCCAGGGAGTGGGGTGAGCCCCAGACGACTGCCCGACTGCTGTTCTCTGGCGCCAGCTGGGCCCGCGGAGGTCTTCTCCCCTGCGGCCGCCTGGACCAAAACGGTCCCCAAACAGGAAGAGACTCAGGGAGCCTACTGGGTGCAGGTGCAAGCTGGGCGGCACTCAGAAGGGTTCCCAGACACCCGGTTTGAGGAAGGAACCTGGGCTGGGCCATGGCAGGGCAGGGCTGGTGTGGGACCCGGCTCCCTTGCCTCTGCGAGGACACGGCCTGGGTGGTGACCAGGCTGAGGCAAGGTCAGGTGAGGCTGGACCCTCAGGGGAGGTGGACAGGGGTGTTTGTGACCTCTGGCCCGTTACTGTGACCCTTGTCCATTACAAACTAAAACAACAGCTTTGTAACCACCTCCTACTCCCCCGCCCCCCGCCCCCCCATCAAGAAAGAGCACCATGGGAATGAAAGGCCCCTTTCACCAGGGCTGTGGGAGGGGAGCCTTCAGGGCACCTCTGACAGTTCCCAGGAGGCCCTGGGCGGCAGTGAGCACGCCGGGAGCCCGTGCCGGGTAGAGCAGCCTCCTGTGCCCAGCAGCCCTGCAGGTCTGTGGAGGAGAGAGGACGGGGACCCTGTGCCGGGGGCGGGGGGGCGGTTTACACCTCATCAAGGTGCTATTCAAGCTGCCGACTTGAAGCAGGTGCAGTGGTGTAACACAGCCATCTACACACACTTGTTTTCCGTATTCTCAGTGCTTTTTCTGTTCTGTTTCTGATATAGAACCATGAGCCCATGATGGATGTGGGACTCTTCTCAATCGCTCTTTAAATTGTCACTTTTAAAATCTTATTTAATGACAAATACATTAAAAGTGTTTTATTCCTAGAAGAGTTGGGAAAAGACATTATTTTCAGCAACAGTGGGATGTTTGTTAGACTTATTCCTTGGGGAAAAAAAAAAAGAGTTTTGAATTGTGCAAAAAATTGCCCAGTAGTTATGCTGTCGCTCCAATTGCTAAACTGCTGTGCAGACGGCTGCAGCCCAGTCAACTTCACCTTTATTTAATTTAGAAGATAACAAAATGGTAATCACTTATCCCTTCCAGAGACTCGGGGAAGAAAGGCGCCATGTGTGATAAAAAGCAGCGCGCCTTGGGCCGCAGCCACTTGCAATAGAGAGGGAGTGTCCCCATCCGCTGCAGGGAACAGTCTCCCTTTGGACAGAAGAGAAAGGTGTCAAAGGGGGAAAGGAAAATTATCTCCTTCCAGGAGTTTTTCCTCATTAGTGTTTGCTTTCCGGGGTTTCCCGCATACCCCTGCCTTTCCTGTGGGTGGCAGGTCCCTTGATGCTGCCGAGGTGGCTGGGGCTCAGCAGCTGCCCGTGGCCAGGCCCGTGGCCGCAGCCCTGAACGCTGCGAGCTTGCCCTGACCACCGCTCCAGCAGCAGCCTGTGCTCATTCGAGGCCCCAGGATTGAGATGCAGTGCCTGGGCTGTGCCACCTGGGTTTTGTGACTAATATTGTCAGAAGTCCTCACGGTGCTGGTGTGTGTGCAGGTTTCTGGGAAAGGGGAAGGGGCGGTTGGGACAGGATGCAGGCACCGTGAATGCTGCTTCCTCCTGGAGGTTGCCCTCACACCTGGTTACAGGGGAGGATCCAGAGCCCTGGAGGAGTGACAGAAGGAATGGGAAAGGTGGCGAGGGGGGCGGGGGGGGGGTGGCGTAGAGCAGCCTCCTGTGCCCACAGCCCTGCAGGTCTGTGGAGGAGAGAGGACGGGGTTCTCTGGTTTCCGTCAGCTTGGCTGGAGGGGCCGTGCACTTCTCTGGGGCCTGAGACCACCTCTGCCGACGGGCGCTGTGTGGGTGACTGTGATCCCCACCAAGCACCTCCTTTCAGGCAGGACTTTGTGCTGGGCTGATGTGGGCTGGGACCTGCCTCTTTGGGGGTGGGGTGGGGAGCAGGCACATGGGGGCCAGGTGAGCCCCCTGTACCCTTGTTAGAATAGAACTGGTTTTTTAAGACGACTCATTAAAAAATTAAGGTAATGCTCATGGAGTAATGCTCTAACCTGGCAGAAGGGGCAAGGGTGCCCTCCCCCTGGCCCGCTCTGAGTCCTCCTGCCCTGGGCCTGTCACTCACCTCCTCTGTGACCCACAGAGCCGGCTTCTCCCAGACCAGCCGGACTGAGGGGCCCCACCGCTTAGCTCCTTTTAAGAACTGACGTTCTCCCCAGAGGCCTCCCCTCAAGACTCAGTCACCCCCTGCCATTGGTGGTAAAAGGCTGTGCATTTGCCATTTGCACCCTATTTACAGCCCTGAGCCGGAGGTGAGGAGAAGGCCTGCACCTGTCTCCACGGCTGCCCCCTGCTGGCTGCGGCGGGCGGCGGGCGGCTGACGATCCGGGCTCCTCACCAGAGGGCGGCCCTGAAGGTGCCGGGCCGGCGCAGAGCAGACTTGCTGCCCTGGAAGGTGAGGGAGGTGGCGGCAGTCTGAGAGGCCTCTGGGTGGGCCCGGCCCTGGGAACCCTGGTGGCATTGACCGACAGTCCGTCCACCTGCCTCCAAATAGCCTCTTCCTGCCGCGTGAGCCCCAGGGTGGGCTCCTCAGCAGCGTCGGGGTGGACAGAACCAGCCTGTGTGAGGTCACCGTGCCTGGCCCTGGGGGTGTGGCCTCGGCGTCGGGCCCTGGGTGCGTGTGGAGGGGAGTGGAGGGGGGCAGGGGGCAGTCTGGTCCCATGGCAGCTTGTAGCTCTGGGTTCCGGGTTTACTGCTTGTCCTGCGCCTGACCGTTTGGGGGAGGGGGACAGCTGCACCCTCGCAGCAGGCCCCAAGCAATGGGGAGTTAGTTCCTGGCCCTGCTCACAGCCCCACCGTCAATGGCACAGGCACTGAGGTCTGAGGAGGTGATGGTGGGGGCAGAGCGCTGACCAGGGCCTGCCTCTCCCGGCCAAGGCCCCACGGGCACCCGGCTCTGGCCCTGGCCCTGGCCCTCCAGCGCCTGCAAAAGTCAGGGGAGAGGCCTGGACGGGTGTGGGAGTGACAGGAGCACCTCAGGGTGACGGGCCTTGGCCGTGAACGACTCTGGTCACACGGTGCAAGCCGAATTCCCAGAGAACGGGCCTCCCCTGCCTTTGGGGTCGGTGCGGGGCCTCAGGTGGTGGGGCCAGCGTGCGGGGCCGGGCGGCTCCTCTGGGCGCCCGGGAAGCTTCGTCAGCGCCCACAGACGCTCCGGGCAGGGGTGCCGCTTGGAACGGGATGGACTTGAGGGCAGGCTGCGCCCCTCACTTGGTGGAGCAGCCAAAGTGAGCAATTACGCAGCCCGTGTTCAGAACATCCCGAGGTGCCTGTAGTCGTGCGCCCCTCTGAGTGACGGCTCCCGGGGCCGTGACATTCGTGTCCTCCACAGCCGCCTGCAGCCCCGCCCGGGACCGGCCCATCCAGGCTTCCCTCGACCCTCCCTCCCCGGCACCATGGGTGCCTGGCCTCCCCCCGCCTTCTCTGCCGTGGACGTGGACAGGCGCCCGCCTCCGAGCCAGTGTTGTCGCCTCCGTCCCCTGCAGCCTGCTGACGCGGGCTGTGTCGCGTCCGGCCACCCTCGTGCTGGGCTTTCTCCTCAGAGCAGAGGCCTTAGAGCCCCCGGCTCCCCGCACCGGGGACCCCATCTCCCTCTCCGCCCCGAGATGCCTCTTCAGTGGCGTTTGGTGGAAGAAATGCCACCGCGAACGCACTGGGCCTCAGACCCCGCCTGGCTGGCCGCCCGCGGGCCGTTCCCTCCCGGGCCTTCCGTTCTGAGCCGACGCCCAGGGCTCGCGGCTGGTTAACCTGGAGGTTTGGGCCTCGCCGGGGAGCCCCTTTAGCAAGGCCCCTGGGAAACTTGATTTCGGCTCGTCACGTGCGCTTGCTTCTGAGCTCCGTGTTGACTGAAATGTCGAACAAGACAAAACAAAATCCAGGGAGCAGCGGGTTCACCATGCTGCCCCCTTGCTGCCCCCCCTCCGTCCCGGCCATCACTGGTCATTCAGCTCAGGGCGGAGCACCGCCGGCCCGGCCCTGCTCTGAGTGCTGGGGACGCAGCGCCATCAACGCCCACAGAACAGAGAGGCCCTGCCTCGAGGCCCTTGGTTCCGAGGGGTGACCGCACGCCCGTGGGCTCCGGGAGGTGAGGACTAGAAGCCGCTCGCAGGTCCGGGGGGGCCTGAGAAGCCTCCCAGAGCGACAGCTGGGCAAAGCCCGAGGGGAAAGACCAAGCTGGCGGGAGGGCCTGGCGGAGAGAACTGGCCCGGCTGATGGCAGCCGGTGGAAGGCGGGCCCGGCTGCGGCTGCGGCTGTGAGGAGAGTTCCCGCAGGGAGGGCGAGGGAGGAGGACGGGGCAGCTGAGGGCAGAAGGGGGAGAGCTGGGGGCCTCGTGGATGGGGCAGCAGCCTCGGCGGGAGGTGGGCTCCGAGGGTGGGAGGGGCCGGCCTGGGCGGGTCAGCTCCTGACAGGCTGGGCCTGTCACCGGGAAGGCCCTGCAGCCGGACCTGAGGGACCCGCTCACCAACACGAAACCCGGCCAGGCCGGAGGGACGACAGGCGTCCAGGAGGTCACGTTCCCACGGCCCCTGTGCCGGGGAAGCCACAGGCACGGCTCTGTCCCTCGGCTGGGCAGACGTCAGGGGAAACAGGACTTGACGGCATGGGACCAGGAGGCGGCAGGATGCCTGTGATTTCACGTCAGCGTTTCCCGAGCGGTGAGCAAGCGCGGCAGAGCAGGCGCCTTGTTTCCACGGTGGAGGTGACTCCAGACTCGCCTGGGGACCTGGTTAGGTGCCACGTGCGTGCGCCGGGCCTGCGGGGGGCAGTCGGGCTGCAGTCCGGTTCCCACAAAGCACCCAGCCTTCGGGGACGCTGCACTGGACCTGAGAGCAGCTGGAGCCTGGGCCGGGGCTGGGGGAAGACCTGGGTCACCTCCCTGGTGGTTATGGAGCCGGGAGGGATCACGCAGGGAAGAGACGGGGCCCAGGCTGAGCCCTGGTGCCTGGTGGAGCCCGGAGATGAGACCAAGAGGGCTGAGGGACGGGCACCTGGTGGTGACCGAGGAGGCGCTCAGTGCCAGAACGTTCGATTCTGGTGGCATCGCTTTTCTGGAACTGACCGCCTTTGGGACAGTCCCTGAGGCTGGCTGTGAGCTCGTGTGGGTGCCTGGGGTCCCCACTTGCCTCTCCAACGTTCACTCTCCCAACACGCTGCCCTTTCATGTTGCGGGGCTGGAGCGGCAGGACGCACTTGCCCAGGACGTGGAAGGATGAACTCTCCTGAAGTAGCTACGCCTCTGACTCTGCCCCTTCACCTGCCTGGACCACAAAGCTTCCGTATATTCTACTTGTTTCATCTATTTACATTTTAAAGATCTAAAGTCTTGGACTTTGAAGTCAAAGGTGGCAGGTGGCTAGTTTGGAGGGCAATGGGCAATATTAACTCCAACTTAACTTGTGCAAACGAGGCACAATGACATCCGTTGTTGCTTTCCCCTCCCTCAAAATCACAAGCAAGGACCAAAACGATACATAGCTTGAGAAATAAAAATGAGGAGGGGATGCCAGAAACTGAGGAAGTGATGGAAGACACGATGGCAGGCTGCATTTGGCCTTCACATACAGGACACAGTAACAGAGGACACGGGTCTCCACACAGGAACGATCATCCAGTGGCCTCGTCTCTGTAAGGTGGCGCCATGTGTCCCACGGGGAGGCCTGTGGGTCCTCCCGGCCCCGGGCCAGCTCCGCGGCTCTCAAATTATCTGTAGAGAAGCCACACGGCTCAGGAGACGCCTCTGAGCCTCCGTTTTCTCGTCTGGCAAATGGCGCTAACAGTTACTGCTTCATGGGACGGTGAGGATTAGATCAGGCGTATGTGAACGGCTCCGGGACAGCCTGGCACGAAGTAGGTGTGTGATCACTGCCAGCTATTCTGATGATCTGTTAACGCCATGCCGCTGGCCTGTTTCTGTCTTCGTTTTCCTTACTCCAGAAATAGTCCCGAAACCCCATTCATCGTCAGGTACGTTGACTGCCCCAAGCCCGGCTCCCCCACCGGCTGCTCTCCGCTGGCCGCGCCCCTCCCTCTGGAGCACCCTGAGCATCACCCGCGGGCCCCTCCCCAGGGAGGGGTCTCTTCTGGGTGGGCCAACCTTGAGCGGCAGGTGAACCCAATGGGGGTGCTGAGTTTAGGGAATTGGGGTAACAGACCCTGGCTGGTGTGCCTTTGGTGGGAATGGAAGGACCCTCTTGCTCGGCGATGCTCCCGGCGTCTGGCGAGCGTCACTGCCTCAATCGGGCCTCCTGGCTCTCGGGGCAGCCAAACTCTTCTTTAAATTGAGAGTCACACAACATAAACTCCCCCACTTTAAACGACCAGTTCGGTGGCGTTTAGTACCTTTACGACCGTGTGCAAACAGCATCCGGATCGTTTTCACCACCTGGAAAGCAAACCTCTCCCCTCCACCCCCGGTGGCGACCCATCTGCTTTCCGTCTGTGACTCTCCTGTCCTGGGCATTTCATTTAAATGGAGTCGCCTACCGTGTGGCCTCCTGTGCCCGGCTTCTTTCACTCGCCCCGCGCTGGCGAGGGGGCCACGTGGTCGCCTTCACTTCTTTCTGAGGCGGAACTGGGTGCGCATCCTGCGCCCGGTTGGCCCGTTCACCCTCGGTGGGCCCTGGGCTGATTCCCTTTGCCCACTGTGGATGGAGCACATCTGTGCACATGCGTGAGTGAGTCCCTGCTTTCATGTTCAGGGGTGTATACCCAGGAGTGGAATTGCTGGATGATGCGGTTAGTCTGTCATCTTTTGAGGGACCACCAAACCGCCTTCTGCAGTGGCCACACCGTTCAGGTCCCACCAACAGTGCCCGAGGGGTCCGTCTCCAAACACCACCACCTGTTGTTCCACTTCCTGTTCCACCGGTCATCACGGTCCTCGTGGGCGTGACCAGTCAGACCCTCACCTGTCTGCCCCGAGCCCCTGCGGCACAGGTGACACAGGCGCACACGTCGTCCCGTGTCTTCGGCTCCACCCGCAGCCAGGAAGCAGCCCTCTCCATGTGCATCTTAGAAGCAAGTCACCAAGGCCAGCCACATTCGGGGGGAGGGGCTCAGGGAATTCAAGGACATGTTTAAAGTCACGACAAACCCATGGCATTTCTCATCTGTCCTTAGACCAGTGCTACTCAGCCAATTTGTGCCTCAACATGGCGCTCACACCAGACACAGCACCCTGCTTCCTCCACCAAGACTGTCAGCCGACCTAAGCAGATGCGTAGCCACACAGGTGACCACACGCAGACCCACGCTCCTCGTGTCAGCCCAGGACACGGGGAGGACCTCGGACCCTGCTCCGCGGGGGCTGAATAAGCAATCACAACATGTAACATTTTTAAAAGCTGACAAATACCCAAACATTAAAAAGTCCAGAATATCATGAAATAAGCCAGTCAGTGAAAGAAAAATACCACATGGTCTCACTCATTTGTGGAATATAAAGAACATTATAAACTGGTGAACAAAAATAGATACAGAGGCAGAGAAGCATCAAACAGACCGTCAGACTACTGAGAGGGTTGGGGCGGGGGAGGTAAGAGATCAACCGAAGGACTTGTATGCATACATATAAGCATAACCAATGGACGCAAGACACTGAGCGGAGGGTGAGAGCATGTGCTGGGGGGTAGGGGAGGCCGGGGAAAGGTTAATGGGGAAAAAAAGGAGACATGTACTACTATTGGTAATACTTTAAACAATAAAGTAAAAATTTTTAAAAAGTCCAGAATATCAACACTACAATTCTTGTGATGGAGGCAGAGCTGAGTCCGATCTCTCCTCCAGCTAGGCTGATCACAATTTGTTTTGCATTGTTGATACTTTAGAGAAGTTTCTTTCATCTCACAACTCACTCTGGCACAGACGTGAATTCTTGAGAACTGTTGGGGAAACCGTGACCAAGGTCTTGCTGCATGAGCTGTAAGAGCCGAGGCACAGCGAGAATTCCTCATCCTGCCCTCTGCTGAACAAAGTGGCACGTCTGCATCGCAAGCACGCTCGGTTCCCGCAGGCCTGGACGAGGACCAGTCCTCTTCATGTTCACACGGACGGTGGACAGTTTCCCGCGGACTACCTCTGGCTCCATACCTTTCCCATCTCCACTCCCCCTCCACTCAGCTGTGCCTGGCCAGGCTCTGCAGGACGCGCTAGGCTGCAACAACCTTGGCCTTGCACCTTCAAGTCGCAAGTCCCGGCACAGCGGCTGGTCTTCCCAGAGGCCACCCTCGCCCAGGATGACCGCCAGTCACCCACTATACACGGACGGACTGCAACCACACCAACATATCCCACTGATTCTGAATTAACTATCTCCCCAACTCAACTCCCCTTGGCCAAATCCCCGAAATGCCCATGTGGCCTCAGTACCTTCCCACAGGAGTGGGAGTGTGGTGGTGGAAGCTGGAATTGAACGAGGAACCCGTTTCAACCAAAGCAGTTAAGTATCCCATTCCTGCAAACCTTACAAACCCTGGGACCTGCAGGGAGGGGCCTCAGCTAGCACTTCCTTTCACTGTGATGCCACCTGGCACCCAGGGAACCTGTCACTCCGTCTCCAACGTCACAGGGGCCTGCTGCCCCGCCGCCAGCTCCCAGGACGAAACAACAGAGAAACAGAACTTCCACAAGCACTGGCTCCCCCACTTCCCCTTCCCTTCCCGGGGCCCCATCTCAGCACCATCCCCTCCCCACTGCACCTCTTTACCCCTCTCCACTGGGTCATTCGACTGGCGACTGGCGTAACAACAGTAATTTCTCCTTTACCTGAAAATCAGCTCTCTCCCCACACCCACCCCACTGCTGCCCAATTTCTCCTAGAAAAGGAAGCCCCTGTAGCCAGGCTCCCGGTTCTCCTGCCCAGTGGCCAGTCCCCACAGTTGCCCACGCCCCACTTCTCCTTAAAACACCCCAGGACTCCGCTCTCTGGGTCGCCGACTCCCTTGCTGGCTCCCCGTCTCCCTGGGCCTTGCTCCCTCCCTCCCTAACGACCTTAAAGGCCGTCTCCGGCCAGGACCCCTTGCGGAGCTGAGGGCTGTGTGTGGCATCTGCTCAGCATTTCCACCTGCGTGTCCAGCCTGCACCCAGCTTAGTCTGCTCCCACCCAGCCCCAACCACGAGTCCCTTACAGTGACCATCTCCCCTTCCTGTTCGGGCCCAAACCCTGGGGTCGCCACGTCTCCTCTCAGCCACACCCACTGACTGCACTCCTGTCATCTCTCCCTTGCAGGTCAGCCCACCTCCCTGCCCCTTGAGCTCTGCCCCCCACCGGTCACCCGAGTTACCCAGTATCCTCGTCCCTGGGTAACTTCTCCGCAAAACCCATCAGACCACATCCCTCCACAGCTCAAACCCTGGATGGTCCCACCTCCCCACTGTGTCCCAGCACCTAGAGCAGCAGGTGTGGAGCCAGGCTCTGCCCAATGGGCTCCAAGGCCCCGTCATTCAGGCCTGTCCTTGTCACTGTCCTCCTTTTGGGTCCTGTCTCCCCTCCTATCCGGACCCCCAGCTCCTCTGCGGCTGGCGGGCTGGGCCTGTAGACTCCAAAGCCTCCGCCCCAAGGGGTTGGCACATTCTCACCTCTGACTGGCCTCCTGCTCCCAAAGCCTTCCAGAACCCTGCCCCCACCAAGTCCACACTCCCTCCAATAGCTCGGGCTCGGCCCACCCCAGGAGGGCAGAATGGGGGTGCCAACCAGCCTGCCTCCTAAGTCCATGAACCCAACTGGATGTTATATCACCATCACACGTGATCTCAAGTCCCAGTCTGGGGAGCACCTCATCGCCAGCAGCTTAATCACTGGCGTCTGTGAGACGCCCTTAGCTCCGGGCTGCCTGTCTCCCCATTCCCAGCCAAGCCCAGGTGCAAACTGAGGGTGACCTATCAGTTTTATTTTGTGGCTCTTTTTCAAAATCCTCACTTGAAGATATGTTTGATTTTCGAGAGGGAAAGAGAGAAACACTGACCAGCTAGCTGCCTCCCGTATGCACCCTTCAGGGACCGAACCTGCAAACTTTTGGTGCACGGGATGACGCTCCAACCACGCCACGCGGCCAGGGCTATTTGCAGGCCTCTGCTGAAGCCTGCCTGGGCTCTGGCCGCAGGTGAGCGGGGCCCCAGGGTGGGAGCTCTGGAGCCTGTGGTCACCCACCTGTTGCTCCTGGCTCACTGTCCACCTCCAACTCCCTCCAGGAATTGGTCAGAAACACCTGCTGTTTATAAACCCAGGGGACAGGATTTATGCCGTGGGGAAGGTGAGGTTCTAGGAACTGGCCCAGCATGCCCGGCAGGTGGTTTGAGTTTGGGTTGCTGTGACGATGCAGCACTGAGGCCCATGTGCACTGACCTCCAGGCTGCCCCAAGTTCTTCCTCAAAAACACAGAAGGTGCTCAAGGACCCGCACAGCTGGTCCCAAGAGGCACCAGTTAAGAAAAGGTCCGGAGGGAACAAGTCCTGTGCTGTGCGTCCGCCAAGCCCGCCCCTGCGTCTTCCAAAACGTCTGACCAGAAACCAGCACCTGACTTGGCATGGCGGGACCTGGATGTGCCCCTGGTTTGGGGGTGCTGGGGCCGGCTGGTTTCTGAAGACTGTGCCCAACACCCTGGGAGGCTGGTCCCTATCTTCTCTGACTTTTAACATCAACATCATGCATGTGTACAGTCATAGGGCAGTACACACACAGCTTACTTCATTCCCACCCACCACTCCAAAGAGAGTGAGTGGACCGTCAGCTTTTTCTGCTGCACTTCCATTTATTTTATTACTATTATTATTTATTTGTTGTCTAAAGCTTTACATGTCTCCTTTTTCCCCACTTGATCCACCCCCTCCCCCCAGGCATTCCTACCCCGGGCAAGCCCCCACCACCCCAATGTCTGTGTCCATTCGTTATGCTAATATGCAGGCATACAAGTCCTTTGGTTGCTCTCTAACCGCCCCCGATCCCCTGCCATTATTCTTGTTCATCAAATTATGTTGATCATTATATCCCACATATGAGTGAGATCATGTGATATTTATCTTTCTCTGACTGGCTTATTTCACTTAGCATAATGCTCTCCAGCTCCATCCATGCTGTTGCAAATGGTAAAAGTTCTTTCTTTTTTACAGCAGCGTAGTATTCCATTATGTAAATGTACCACAGTTTTTTAATACACTCATCTGCTGATGGGCACTTAGGCTGTTTCCAAATCTTAGCTATTGTAAATTGTGCTGCTATGAACATAGGGGTGCCCGGGATAGGAATGGCTTGGGCGGGGGAGGAGGGGTGTCAATAGGGGAAAAAGGAGACATATGTAAAACTTTAGACAATAAATAAATTTTTAAAAAAACATGAAGAATTCACATAATATTACTTCATTTATATGAAGTTCAAAAACACCATACACAAAAACAAACTCAAAATGGCTAAAGGACTTAAATATAAGACAGGAAACCATAAAAATCCTATAAGACTACATAGGCAACAAAATAGCATTCATATGTCATAGCAATATCTTTACTAACACAGCTCCTAGGGCAATGGAGACTAAGGAGAAAATAAGCAAATGGGACTACATCAAAATAAAAAGCTTCTCCACAGCAAAAGAAACCATCACCAAAACAAGAAAGCCCACTTCATGGGAGAATATATTTGCCAATGATATTTCAGATAAGGGTTTAATCTCCCAAAATTTAGAGAGAACTCATACAACTTAACAAAAGGAAGATAAAAAATCCAATAAAAAAATGGGCAAAGGACCTAAATAGACACTTTCGAAAGAGGACATACAGAAAGCCAAGAGACATATGAAAACATGTTCAAAGTCACTAAATCATCCGAGAGATGCAAATCAAAACAACAATGCGGTACCATCTCACACCTGTCAGAATGGCTATCAACAAATCAACACCATGCTGCAGTAAAAATGAAGGAATTCTTACCATTTGCAACAGCATGGATGGACCTGAAGAGCATTATGCTAAGTGAAATAAGCCAGTCAGAGAAAGATAAATATCACATGATCTCACTCATTTAAGGAATATAATGAACAACATAAAGTGATTAACAAAAACAGATCCAGAGACAGAGAAGCATCAATCAGACCATCAAACCTCAGAGGGAAGGTAGGGAGGGTAGGGGTAAGGGGGAGAGATCAACCAAAGGACTTGTATGCATTCATATAAGCCTAACCAATGGACGCAGACAACAGGGGGTGAGGGCATGAGTGGGGGCGTGGGAGGGCAATGGGGGGGATAAGGACACACATGTAATACCTTAATCAATAAAGAAATTTAAAAAAGTCAATCAACGACAAGTGCTGGCGAGGATGTGAAGAAAAAGGAACCCTCGTGCACTGCTGGTGGGAATGCAGACTGGTGCAGCCACTGTGGAAGACAGTATGGAGTTTCCTCAAAACGTTAAAAATGGAACTCCCATTTGACCCAATAATCCCATTTCTAAGACTATATCTCAAGAAACCAGAAACACCAATCAGAAAGGATACATGCACCCTATGTTCATAGCAGCACAATTCACCATAGCTAAGATCTGGAAACAGCCTAAGTGCCCATCAGCAGATGAGTGGATTAGAAAACGATGGTACATCTACACAATGGAATACTACGCTGCTGTAAAGAAGGAATTCTTACTATTTGCAACAGCATGGATGGAGCTGGAGAGCATCATGCTGCACCTACATTTCTAACCTCACACACATTGCTCTCTTGAATGTTAGACACGCAACTCCCCCCGGACGGGCCAATGGGAACTTGGCGCTCCCTGCAGACTCCCCGGTACTGACTGTTCCCAGAGCAGCCCCCGTCACTGTTTCCGTGTTTACATGACTTGTATTTGATATTATTCACAGCTAAGTCATGCAGGGTCTATGGTTCCTCTTATTTTTTGTTTTGCAATAAATGGTTTGTTTGTGTAATTTTCTATCTAAGACTCATACCCGAACCCCATGGTAGAAGGTAAATCAAATACAGACACTGACTCAGGGGAGCCCCTCCCAGCCCGTAGGGAGGTGAATGGGCTGTCGTGGGCCTGGGCCTCGCCGGGCAGTGCCTTCCCACCCCGTCTTTCCCCATCTTTCTCTGGTTATTCCCCTCTTCCGGAGCCCTCCCGGGGAAGCTCTGAGGATGGTGGCGAAGGAGGGAAACTCTGAGGCCCGCAGTCTTTCCTCAGGGGTTTCCGCTGCTCTGGCGCCTGTCTGGGCCCTCCCTTCTCAGAGCCTGAGGCCTCTCAGTTCCCAGAATGTGGCTGACCCCCACCTCGATGACTCGTCCCACTCCAACTGCCAGCGGGGCCTTCCTGTCCTCCTGCTGCCCGCTTGAACGCCCTCCTCTTCCCAAAGCCGGGAGGTGCTGCCTGGAGGCAAGGCCGCGGGCACAGTCCCACTAACCCTCGCCAGGCGCGCGTTCCCAGGCCCCCAGGCCCGGTGCTCTCTGCCCATCTGTTCACTCCGTGCACCTCGGATTTCCTCTGAGGATCCTTCATCATCGTCTTGACAACTGTGTGGCCAATATTTCTGCCTTAAAGGTGGTGGGGAGGGGTGCCACTCCGCCAAATGTTTTTAAACATCTTCACAAGTATTAAGTGTATCCTCTACACCAGTGATTTTCAACCGTGCGCCACCGAATTTTAAAACACGCAATACCTGACTACTGAGGGGCACTGACCTCTTTTCCTTTAGATTGCCGAATAAATGACAACAGCCAACACAGTAGCTGTCTGGTGTGAATAAATACCATTTTTGGGGTCATATCGGCAAAAAAAAAAAAAAAAATGTATTTTTGGTGTGCCACCGAACTTTAGCAGTTTATGTGGGCCGTGAGAGAAAGCAGGCTGAAATCGCTGCTCTACACCAGTGAGTTCACTCAGCAAACACACCATCCTGGTCCTCCCTCCAGGGAAACGCCGTTCTTCATCCTCTGGGTCCCGCCTTGGGTGCTGACCCGCTTCCCAGGAGCCATGCAAACCGGGGCCCAGAGCTGGTGCTCACTTCCTCCCATCTCCCCGGATGTGCAACCTCCTGCTGACAGCAAAGCGGGGCCCCTGGCCAGGCCCCAGGCTCCCCTGGCGGGACCACCCACAGACCATTCAGAGGGCTCGGGCCGCAGAGCTGTGGGAGGGGGGTCCTTTGACTAGTTTCCTAGTGGTTCCAGGGGAAGGTAGGAGAATGGGCGAAACAGAGAAATCCGAACTTTCGTACGACTGGTTTAATTTTTTCAGCAGGAAAAAAAGAATAAAGTTACAAGAGTTTTTTAATATTTTCACAATGTTAAAACTAAAACCGAGCTCTAGGCTGTGTGTGTAAGTAAATCTAGAACACAAAAGGGTTAAATAAGATTTCTCTTTTAAAGATACAAGAATTTAAGCTTTCCTTACATTTAACAAACTTCACAGAACAGATACTGCAGGGAACAAGGCCCCCCACCCCCCCGCTCTGCCACCAGGAAGTGAGGGCCGAGCCTGTGTGCTGGGCTCCCCATCGCTGCCTCCAAGCAGCAGCTGGTGGGGCCTGAGGAGGGTGGGGGGCTCGGGGGCCTCTGGGGGATCAGAGCGTGGTGGGGCCGAGGCGGGCCAGCTCACTGAGGATGGCCGGGGACTGGCCCGAGGGCCGTGGCTTGACAACAGTGGTAAACGTGGGCAGACCCGGCCCCTCTGCCCTGGGCTGCCCTAGAGCAAGACACCGGTCTGGGTCCTGAAGCAAGAGTTAAGGCTGGAGATTTTGCAGCGGATTCCACTCTGGTGGGGGTGGGGAGGAGGTTGGGAAGAGCATGATTTCCTATTTCCTATTTTGGATTCTGGACCAAAGAACATTTTCAGTTGTAGGAATTAATTTGCAGACAGAGTTGACCTGCTTGTGGTATAAAAGGGCAAGTTGCTGGGTTAAACTGTTCCAACAGCCTGCGGGTGGACAGATCCGAACTGCCGCTGCAGGAGCGTTCGGCTCTCACCGCCCGGATGACGGGCTCTGGGCCTCGCACACCTGCTCGGCTGATCCTGTCTGCCCCCTTCCCCCACCCGGCTGGTAATGATTCCTAACGTGAGCAAAGAGGCCCACCCCCCTTCCCCACCCGCCCGAGCTACTGCACTCCTGTCTGCCCATGTGAAGAGGCACAGGCTGAGCAAGGTGCCCCCCACCTGCTGAGCCAATGTCTCCTTCGGAGCCTGGCCACGGCCACGAGCCACAGTGTACACAACGCACCGCTGCCCCGCGGCACATGCTGCCTCCCTCACTAACCCTGCTTGTGGCAGGTGTGGACAGTTGTCGCTGGACTACAGGGCTGCAGACGGGGCGAGGCCATCCTCCCCTTGACCCTTGGCTCCTGCTGGAAGGGGCAGAATCTGGGCAGCAGCTCCCCAGGGGCTCCTGTGGGCTATGAAACGTCATTTAAAAAGCTCCCAACATAGAACTCTGGCTGCAGAGGCCGACGCGGACCCGGCCTCACTGCTGTGCTGCAGTCAGCGTATGTGATCAACTGCCAGACCCTGTACTTGGCAAGTGGCAAACCAGAGCCAGTGGGTCGGGACGGCCCCGCGGCCTCTCGTGGCCTGGGGTCCTGTGTAGAAAGGTGGTTCTCGAGGATGGACTAGACTTGAGTGGAGCTAATTTTCAAAGTGAGGTTACTGTTTGTCTTCTCATGTGGTGAGTTTTTTCATAACAAGTCAGGTAAAAAATTTTGTGAAGATTTTCATAAGAACCTGCTCCCCCACCCACAATGAGCTCTGGGAGAGCGAGGCCACCACCCAGCCGAGCCACGTGGCAAATCTCAGCAGCCTCCTGTGGCCAAGGCAGCGTGGCCCCCAGGCCTCCTGCTGCTGGGACTAAGGATGAGTGAGGAGGTGAAAGGCCGGACAGGAACCAGAGTTTTGGCAGAGCCGTGTGCGCTGTGGGGACTGGAACACCAGCTTCTACTCCTCTACGAACTCAGAGTCTCCGTCTGGAACCCTTTCCGCTTAAGGCTTTTTATAAGTTTGACTCCAGCAGTGACAGGTATGTGTTGTTTTAAATCCACTAGCCATGCTCAAAAAAAATATTCTTCATGTTTTAATTTTATACAATGGCTAGCAGGCACCTTAGTAACCAGCCAGAAATCAATTTCAACCACCATCAACCCCTAAACTACAGTACCAGGATGGCTGGCTAAAGAAAGGAAACGGACTGGCTGTGGTCTGACGCGTGCCCAGTAAAGGTGTCTGGCTGACTCTGTCCTAAATAAGGCTAACATCAGTGAACTAAGAACAGCGTCACGTGGCGGCCGTGCCGGCCTTCACGAGCACCCCTCCCCAATGCGCTGGCAGGAGCGCCCCACTTTCCGGTCCAGTTTCACCATTTTCATGATGGCTTCCTCTCGGCCTCGGCCCATGTGGTCAAACGTACAGTCATGCTGCTCGGGGAGGCGATGTAACATACAGAACACGTAACCTGCAGAAACGGGAGAAGCAGAGAAAACAGAGGGTTAGAGTGGCTGCCCAATGGCCAAGGCCCAGCTCTCACTCTGTCTGGAGGGCGGGAGGGCACCTCAGTGGGTGGACGGTCCCAGCAGAGGCTCCTGCTGCTGAAGAGTTTATTACAGAGCCCCCGCGCCTCCTCAGCTCAGTGTAAGGTCCTCAGAGGCCGACTGGGCATTTCGTGCTGCTCATGCCTGGATGGACCCTGGAGGCAGAACCCAAAGGCGGCGGCGGCGGCCACACCTCTCCCTGGGAGAGCAGAGGCTCTGAGCTCCTTCCCTCCGGCCACCGGGCAGGCGGGGAGCAGAGCCACCAGCTCAGCGCTGTCCCTGGAACATCCACCAGGACACCAGCATTTCTCGGAGGAAGACAGGGAGCAGACCAAGTGATTATGTTAAATTACATTCTACCTCCTGTACAGCTAGGGCTTGGGGGATCATGGGAGTGCTCAAACCATAAGCTGCACGTGAAGGGGGCTCTCAAAGGAAAATGGATTTCAAGTGCTGGAAAAGGTATTACATAGAAACAGAGGACAAAACGGAAATGCTGAGCTCCATCACCTCCCAGGAGCCTGATGCTTCTAAACTCCACTTGGCAGGTAGGAGGCTGAGGTCCCGCACTCAGGCTTGGTCCTCTCTCTGGAGCAGAGAGGTCCGAGGGAGACACTGGTGAAGCTGGTAGAAAAAGGGATGGGGGAGGGGCTGATGCAGTCCCTCTGATGGAAATAATGAGAGGAGGCTCAGAGGACAAAGGGAACATACCTGCATCAGAATGTGACCTGTTCCCTCCCCTTGTCTGATCAACTTCTAGGAATGCTGGTCGGTATGTGGATGTGCAAGGCGCACAGACACCTGATGTCTCCTGAGCCCTCGCTCTGGGTGAAGGGGTGGTGCTGGGAAGCCCCCGGCCAGTGATGGCTGGCTCCTCATCTATCAGTTGTACCTCGCCACACCTCAGGGTCCCATGGGCCTAGACCAGGTCCACAGGACCAGCCTGTGGGTGCATCTGAACCCACCCCTAAGCCCCCTCCCCCTGGCCTGGAGCAGGCACCCACAGCAGCCCTGCCACCCCAGGGCTCTCCTCACTCACTCTCCAATCAGTACCTCTGCTCGGACTTCTTTTCCCCGATGGCCAGGGCAGCCACCCCTTGCAAACTGGGAGCCGTTCCTCTCCACACCCTCAATTTCTGTTCTTTTCAGAGACAAGGGGTAGAGGCAGTGATTTCGGAAGAACAGAAGTTGGAGCAAAGACTGAGTGCCCAGAATGGATGAACATTTCGACAGCCTTAACTTTTAAACATAAACTTCGGAGAACAATCCTCACTGCCCTGAGCTCCTGCGGGCACGGGGCACAGAGCCCAGACATGCGCTGTGCGAGAAAGCGCACTCCTCGCTGCTCCCAGGGAGAGCACGGCCATGTGTTTCTCTCTAAATTGGGACTGGGTTTAAGGAAAAGAACAGAGATGACATTTTATCTCCTGAGAAGCTGAGCTCCCACTTGGTCCAAAGGCAAAGTGAAGATTCATGAGCTCACGTGTTCTATTTACTGATGAGTTCATTACTCGAAGCTATTGGACACCAGCTGCCTTTCTCCTAAGGATTTCCCAGCAGAAGCGTGGATGGCCCCCCACCTACCAAGCCCAGCCGCCTTTGTGCAGCGGAGCCCACCTGATGAGGGGAAGCTGCCAGGTCGGGCTTGGGGTGGGCACACCAGCAGTACAGTGGCAGCATTTTATTCCTAGCATCGACAATGAGGGGTGGGAGGGGAGGGCCCCCTGCCCCCCCCCTTCCCTTTCTTTAAGATATTGGGGTGATGCAGGAGAATGTCCCAGGGCTTGTCTCTCCTGACGAATGGTGCTCATTGAATACAAGTAGCAGGAAATGGATTGCCTGTGAATTCACGTGGACCTGGTTCAGGCTTACATCTCAAGGCAGAATGGAGCGGAGGGAAGACGCTCCAGTGTTGTCCTACCCACGCTTAGCTTGCCTTCCAACAGCTGGGGGGCAGCAACTTAGTGGATCTGAGAGCCCCAGGGGTGACAACCACAGCAACTTCCACATATTCTCGCTACCCACCCAAGGATTCTCCATCCAGCCCAACACCCCTCATTTCTCTGCCAAGTCCTGTGAACCTCTATTAAAACACACACGAGCACCTGGCATTTCATTTTTGGAAGGTGAAAACCACTGGCCAGCAGCTAAGTTTGGGAGTGTGCTGGTAAAAGGAAGGTCCGCAGCATTTAACTCACTGGGCAATTTTGGAAAGCTGACTTCCCAAGTGGCCGTGCCAAGGTTATTAGATGGCTTAGAGAAGCTCAGTTCCCGCTCCTGTCAGGATCACTCATCAGAAGGAGGGTGCAGGCTGGAACTTGTCCCAGATGCTGAACAGGTGTTATCCACGGACAGCAGCCCACTGACAACGTGCATTTCCGCGTCAGTAGTGGGATACAGGGAGGGTGGGGATGACTCGGGGAGTGGGATGGACTTTATCCTCGTTTCCTGGTACCCAAGGATCTGTTTCCAGAAACCAGTGCAAGTGTCATGGACTTTTGAGGACTCTCTGGTGGAATCTGGAGACTAAGCTGGGTATGGGGAGATGCGTTCAGGCTGCTGGGAAGATGCCTGCCCCTAACTTCAGTGATGAGCAGTGTGAGCACAGGGGACTGACGGCCTCCACCCTGGCCAGGCCGCCCTCCACACCAGAAGCCAGTGGGCCCTCTCCAGAGAAGGTCCAACAAGGTGTGTCCAGAGGCACAAAAACACAGGGGACCTGAACTGAGCAGCTGAGCTGTGGCCCAGGCTTTGGTGTTATCACGCAATTATTTTCCCCTAATTTTAAAAAGTTATATATCACCTGGCTGGCGTGGTCAACACTCAACCACTGAGCCAGGAGGTCACAGTTTAATTCCTGGTCAGGGGATGTGCAGGAGGCAGCTGATCAATAATTCTCTATCATCACTGATGTTTCTATCTCCCTCACCCTTCCTCTCTGAAATCAATGAAATTTTCATATGTCCACGTCAAATTCACTTACTTGTTCACACACACACAACCCACGTCTCTCTCTCCCATTGGGCCCGTAGTCCAGCTTCGTGCACTTTCCAGAACAAGTCAGCACACGTTTGCTAACAAAGCTGGGCTTTCGTTCCAATGCGTGCTCTGGAGGGACTAGGAGAAGAGGAGGATATAGAGGAAAACGTTTTTGAAGATATGACCTGCCTGCTAACTGGGGCCCCCCTCAGCCCTTTCCCTGCGTGCCACAGGGCCCATGCATGAGCCCATGGACTGGTCTGCGTGAAGCACTGGCCTGGGGGAGGCCGCAGGCAGAGCTCCTTCACGGCTGCCAGAGGTGCGCCCAGTAAATGCACCACACACTCAAGAACCTGAATGGGCATTTCTTTGCTCGCTGGCACTGGAAAGCAATTTGGGATGAGCCCTCGACTAAACAGGGAGCGGAGGGGAGTGGAGGGGAGGCAGCAACTCTGTGAGCAGGTCCCACGGCCCAGCGCTCCGGGCCCCTCTCCGCCTGCCATTACCTGGCTCCTGACTGGCCATCATGGCATGGGGAGAGGGACCGGAGGCCAGACCACAGCAGGTGATACCAAGCAGCGCCCTGGTGAGCTGGGCTGGAAGGCCTCCGGAAGGCCTCCGGCAGCTACACTCTCAGAATGAGAGAACCTTCTTTAACTACATAGGCAGCAACAGGGGAGGGAGAGAATGCCTGTGTAGACAGCCATCATGGCTGAACCACCGGGGCTCAGACCTGTAGCTGTGGGTGGCAAGAGATGAGGAGAGATCAGGAGCTTCCCTGACTGTCACCATCAGAGACAGATTATGGCGTGAGGCAAAATGCACCCTGAGACCTGTCTAACCCTCTGTCCCAAAAGGGTCCCGTGTGAAAGAGAAGCGCATACGCCCTGAACAGAGGCCTGGGGGTTCTCGTGGGAGGACAGGCATTTCAGCAGAGGGTGCTGATGGCAGAAGCAAGTGCTCGGGACACGCCCTCCTGATGCAGACCTGGGCTGTGACCACTGAGCCATATGCCACATAAACCTGAAGATGCCCAACGCGATGGCCCTGGAAACACATTTCCGCAGAAAGTGGAACCAGGCTTTCTCCCAAGATTCGAAGTTCTGACATGCAGGTTTCTAAACACGCTCATTTGATGGGAACCAAACGTCTGACCTGACCCTTCAGCTTTTCAAGTGAACACCTGAAAGTTACACAATTCATTCACCCCCTCAAACCTCACCTCTGCTGACCAGGGTATTCTAAGACGAAGCAATGACGATCAAGAACAACGTGTAAAACGCTGCCATTAGGTAGAGAGAGCATACACCCAACACCTTGCTCTAAGTGCTTTCACAGTTGCTACAGTATTTCTGTTTCACTTGTTTACAAAAACCAACAGCCATGGCTGCCAAGAGGAGCACCGAGACAGAGGCCTCCCCAGGGCCTGAGGAGAAAGGGTCTGTGTCCTTCACCGCTCAGTTCTGGCAGGCGGGCCTAAGGGCAGCTGAACCAGACGGCAGGCCTCATCTGCTGCTCCCGCACCCACAGGCTGGGGCAGTGCAGCCCTTACCTGGCTGAGGCCCTGGGCCCCCAGGCCAGCACTTCCTTCCAAACCCTAAGGATTAAAAAGGGGTTAGAACTTTTTCTATGGAATTTCCTAAGGGAGACAAAGAAAGTGCTCCCAGAATTCACATTCAAATTCTAAGCCCTTGTCATTTTTATTCGATCCCCGCCAGACTGAAATGTTGCTTTTCAGCTTTGTCTTGGAATGAAAAGCACAAGCAGAACCGGGCAGCTCTGGATACTTTTGGACTTTAATTACAGTTGTTTCCTTGAGCTTCCCCCTCCTCAACCCCCCAACTTGGAGGCTCCCACGTTAGTCAGGGCAGGGACCAGGCAGGCCTCAGCGCCAGGGCTCTGTGTTTTTACCTCACTTGCAAGAAATGTTTTACACTTTCTTGTTCATTTGAATTTCAGATTGTCAAAGGTTCAAGCAGAATCTAAAAATACCAACAAGCTTTGGGGACCGAGGCTCTGTAGAACCACCACTGGAGTGCAGCCTGAGCTGGCGGGGCACATGCTGTCTGTGCACAGACACGTGGGTCCCGGGGTGCCAGCTGCAGCCCGGCACCGAGGCCCTGGCAGGCGTGGCCAGTGAGGAGGAAAATCCGAGGCTGCTCCAACAGGTACGCATGTGCTCCAGCCCTTCAGAAACTTCCCAAGAGACCTAGGTAAGGACCCAAATCTCCACAGGTACCATTTGCTCTCTAAAGTGCCCATTTAAAAAATAAATGACAAAGACGCCTGACCCATGTGACTGAAATGACCAGGCAAGCTCGTTAGAAAAAAAGAATCCCATTTTCCAGCGAGTTCAGAGTTTCTTAAAGCTCAGGACAGCTCACTGACCTCACAGCTCATTTGTAAGTACTCATGGGGAACCGCAGGTGGCTACAGGAAAGCTTGCTGGAAAGCATTAGCCATTTATACTCCCACCAGCAGCAATCCCTGGATTACACCACATCCACTGACCCAATGCCCAAGGCAGAACTGTAACACGAAAATGTATTAAAAGATCTTAATGCATTTTACTTCATCAGGCCCAGGGTACAGGCAAAGCAGCTGCAGGTGTTGCGGGAATGGGCTGCGTCTACTCTGCATTCTTCTCCACTCCTGGCTTTGCAGGGCGGAGGGACAGCATCACACTCCAGCAAACAGCCTGGATCGCGGCTCCTGAGTTGGCTGACAGTGCCTGGCTGGGCTGGGGGAGGAGGCGGGCTACAGGACAGGTCAGCTGCCCAGGGTGCCAGAACCAAAGCCACAGTGAATTGTCCAGGTAAGCATCGGTACTTCTGCCTTTCACAGGAAAGGAGAAGAGCCACTCTACTTGACAATTTAATAAAAACCACTAAACCATACCGAAAACATCCTAAAACAGATGCCCTGCCCCCACGATCAATGAAAATACCAGTTAGATACAAGCTAAATGTTAGACCAGAGGCAGTGTGGTAGGAGGCACAGACACAGGAGCCCCGTGCAGCTGTGTGCGCTACGAGCTTCGAGAAGCTCCCGATACCTTTTCTGAAAGTATAAAAACTTCACCTCTAGGTGTCCTTTCCTGTTGTCTCCCAGACTGCCCCTTTTCTGCAGACTCTAATGACCTCGTCCCGCTCCTCTGTGGGGAATGTGTGCCCTGACCCAGGAATGTCCTCTTCCATCACCCAACCCCGCAGCCTCACTACCTGACATTCAGAGAACAAGTCTTCCCACCCTTCATTCCTGCCTCTAAGAGGACAAACTTATTTGTGCCACTGAGGGTGGGAGTGCGGGTGAGTGGGGTCTGGCGGGGGTGGGGGAGGAGGGGTGCCCGCACCACGAAGGACCCTGCACCATCACTCTGACTTGTGAGAACCCTCCTCTGAGCAAGCGCTTTAAGTCCTCAGTGCACAGGGAGAAGGAACTGGCTGCAGGCTCACATTATGCTAGGCTGTTTTATCTAGAGATGACACACATTTAAAAACTAAGAGAAAAGAGCTTAAGGCAGTTTTTGCTACTGGAATAATGACTTGGTCTTTCAAACATCATTTCATTTCAGTAGCTGAAAGCAGGCAGCATTAGTCTCTTGGTACCTGGGGCAGTTTTTACGATCTGGAAAACCCTCCAAGGTGCCTGCACTCCTGGCCTCCCACTATGCCCCAGGAGAATGGTGGAGTCCTGCCAGAGAACTTGTTTTTTGGGGGTGACTTTCTCCTCTCAGTAGGCTCCTGAATTGTTTGGCTTCCTCTTTCAGCATTTCCATATCCTTTGAAAGATTATCTTCTCTATGCTCAAACTCAATAATCATCCAAGAGATGCAAATCAAAAGAACAAAGAGGTACCATCTCACACCTGTCAGAATGGCTATCATCAACAAATCAACAAGTGCTGGTGAGGATGTTGAGAAAAAGGAACCCTCGTGCACTGCTGGTGGGGATGCAGACTGGTGCAGCCACTGTGGAGAACAGTAGGGAGTTTCCTCAAAAAATTAAAAATGGAATTGCCCTTGGACCCAATAATCCCATTTCTAAGAATATATCCCAAGAAATCAGAAGAACCCATCAGAAAGGATATATGCACCCCTATGTTCATAGCAGCACAATTTGCAATAGCTAAGATTTGGAAACAGCCTAAGTGCCCATCAGCAGATGAGTGGATTAAAAAACTGGTACATCTACACAATAGAATACTACGCTGCTGTAAAAAAAAGAAGGAACTCTTACCATTTGCCACAGCATGGATGGAGCTGGAGAGCATTATGCTAAGTGAAATAAGTCAGTCAAAGATAAATATCACATGATCTCACTCATTTGTAGAATATAATGAACATAAACTGATGAACAAAAATAGATCCAGAGACATAGAATCATCGAACAGATCACCAAACCTCAGAGGGAAGGCAGAGGAGGATAGGAGGTGGTGGGGTGGTGAGGGGTAAGAGACCAACCAAAGGACTTATATGCACGCATATAAGCATAACCAATGGACACAGACAGTAGGGGGGTGAGGGCATGTTCTAAGGGGTGGGAGCAGCCAGGGAGAGGTTAATGGGGGGAAAAGGAGACATATGTAATACTTTAAACAATAATTTAAATTAAAAAAAAAGATATTATCTTCTCAAACAGAAATGTCTCCTAGAAAACCAGCTCCAAAGATACAGTGGAGACAAGAGAAAGGGCCGTACCATTTTACCAAGAGCCACCGAGGGCACAGCCTGGGCCTGTGGCTTGGCTAGGGAAGTGTGGCCTTTTTGGTCATCCCTGAAAGCTAATTTGGCAAGAGCCAGTTCATCCAAGTCACAGAATATCCAAGTGGCAATGCCACTGGGGGCATCAGACTGTAGATGCCATGTGTCTCTCTCCAGAACAACACTTGGGAAAGAAATGAATACTCCCCACATTTTCTCCAAAGGCCTTTCAATCCACATGCTGGGTGGCAGGGGAACATAAAAACGACAGACAAAAGCTGGGAGAGACCTATGGCTTAGTCCCACCCCTACTGCTATGGCAAGTCCCTCCACAGGGGACCCTCAAGTCCTCTCTGGGTAATCCAGCGAGGCAGGCACTCGGGCTTTGAGCCTGGAGTCCCGTTCAGCAGCACAGCTTTAACCGCTGTGTGGTTGCGGGTAAGCTACTAACCTCTGAGAGCCTCAGTTGTGGTCCCTATAAAATGGGGCTATTCTGAGCATCAAAGCAGCCGGTGCACGTGAAGTCCCTGCACAAAGGGGGTTGGCTGTTACTGGGGTGGCTCTTCCAGCCATTGTCATCCTGTCCCTTACACAGTACAACCAACACACCTGGCTTCAAGGCTGGGAGGCACCTCCTCCCCTGCTCTCCCCCCCTTTAACTTCTCAGTCTCGACTGGTTCCCTTCTCCTTTGAGAAGCCACTACTGACAAGGAGAATGAACAAGGAAATCTTCCTCTGGACACGTGATACACAAGTTTCCACAAACCGCTCTGTACAGACTGTACATGCATGCTAAGTGACAAGCTCTGTAAAGATTTCTGTTGAAGATATGCAAATTTTAGAGAAACCTGATTTAAATATAGGAAGACTACACAAGGCAGCCTGAAGAGCGCTCAGTGGGTAGGGACACCATGAAAGGGACTCAAGAACTTTCCAAGGACAGCAGAGCGTGCTTCTCTGCTCTGGTGGGGGCTTCCCCACAGGCATGGCTGAGATTCTGCAAGCCGCTTTCATAAGCAGAGGCAGAGCGCGTGCATTCCCAAGTTCGGCCACGGCCTGGCGGGTGTTGAAGAGCCCTATGTCTGTTTCTCGGAGACCGTGGGGCTGGGAGCTGCAGGGAAAGGATGAGTGGGAGGAAGCAATGGGTTTGCAATGTGGACACTGCAAACCACCTATGTTTAACCCAGACTGTCCAGCACCACGTGCACTTGTCTGATGTGCTTCTTTTAAGAATGCAAAGGCCACATGCTTATTTTCACAATACCTCCAAAAGGTCATTCTGAGGACCCTGAGAGTGTAAGCAGGATTCTCTATTTTCACAAAATGTGAGCTGTAGGGTCACAAGTCCCACAACAGCTGTGGTCCACTATTGTGTGTGTGTGTGTGTGTGTGTGTGTGTGTGTGTGTGTGTGTGGGGAGCTGGGGGGGGGGGGGGAAGCGAAGCTGGCTTCTGGATTCCCCGTGCTTAAAGTTAGTTTATTTAAACACACCTCCCCTGAGGGAAAGAGGCTTATTCAGTGACAGAAGACTGTTTTAGCTGCAGACAGCTCAAATTTTAGGTCAGATTATGGACTATACGGTAGTTAAAACCTCTCACTGAATGGACAGACCACTCCAGGATTCTAGAGACTTCCTATCTGGGGAGTCGGTGGGGAGGGTGGGCTCAGATATGAAAACTTCAGTGGTTACTGTCTGGGTATAAAAACCCACCAGGAATGGAGCCTGAGCATTGCTAATCCAATGAGCCCTTTCAGTTCTCACTGACAGCACCTGGAACGGCTGACTACTCCCACGGGCCCTGTGACAGGCGTGCTGTCCTTGTTTTCCTTCTTCTCTGGTAGCTCATCTACTGCCCTTAAAACATTATAGAACGATCCAGTGCTGGACTCTCTTTTTGTCTCACCACATGCTCTCCCAAAGTTTAATGTCCTAACTATACATGCTAACAACCGAAATTTCTCTCTACCCAGACCTCTCTGGAGTTCCATGACTCTGTATCCAATTACCTACTTGGTATCTTGGATATCTGACTTAAGATGTCCAAAATGGGACACTTGCTACTACTTCTCCACAAACCTGCTTCTCCTTCAGTATCCCCCATTCTACGAGAACATGGCCACCATGCAATGCAGGCAATGGCTCGTGACACAAACCTGGAGTCATCACTGGCATCTTCTTCATTACATTCAATTACAAAGTCGTGTGGGATGCTATTTCCAAAAATCAAATCCATTCTCTTATTTCCTTTTTTTAAAATAAATCTTTATTGTTCAGATTATTACAATTGTTCCTCTGCCCCTCCCCCCCCATAGCTCCCCTCCACCCGGTTCCCACCCCACCCTCTGCCCTTACCCCCCACACTGTCCTCACCCATAGGTGTACGATTTTTGTCCAGTCTCTTCCCGCACCCCCCACACCTCTTTCCCCCTGAGAATTGTCAGTCCACTCCCTTTCTATGCCCCTGATTCTATTATATTCACCAGTTTATTCTGTTCATCAGATTTTTTATTCACTTGATTTTTAGATCCACTTGTAGATATGTATTTGTTGTTCATAATTTTTATCTTTACCTTTTTCTTCTTCTTCCTCTTCTTAAAGAATACCTTTCAGCATTTCATATAATACTGGTTTGGCGGTGATGAACTCCTTTAGCTTTTTCTTATCTGTGAAGCTCTTTATCTGACCTTCAATTCTAAATGATAGCTTTGCTGGGTAGAGTAATCTTGGTTGTAGGTACTTGCTACTCATCACTTTGAATATTTCTTGCCACTCCCGTCTGGCCTGCATAGTTTCTGTTGAGAAATCAGCTGACAATCGCATGGGTGCTTTCTTGTAGGTAACTAACTGTTTTTCTCTTGCTGCTTTTAAGATTCTCTCTTTGTCTTTTACTCTTGGCATTTTAATTATGATGTGTCTTGGTGTGGTCCTCTTTGGATTCCTTTTGTTTGGGGTTCTCTGTGCTTCCTGGACTTGTAAGTCTATTTCTTTCACCAGTTGGGGGAAGTTTCCTGTCATTATTTCTTCAAATAGGTTTTCAGTATTTTGCTGTCTCTCTTCTTCTGGCACCCCATAATTTGGATGTTGGTATGCTTGAAGTTGTCCCAGAGGCTCCTTACACTATCTTCATATTATTGGATTCTTTTTTCTTTTTGCTTTCCTGGTTGTTTTTTGCTTCTTTGTATTTCAAATCTTTGACTTGATTCTTGTGATCCTCTAGTCTGCTATATTATTTTTTATTTCAATCAGTGTATGCTTAATTTCTAGTTGTCCTTTTTCATATCCTCGAGGGTCTCACTAAATTTATCGGCCTTTTCTAGAAATTCTTGAAAAACCTTATAACCGTGGTTTTGAACTCTATATCCAGTCATTTCCTTTCCTCCATTTCTTTCATTTGTGACTTGTTTCTTTGTCTCCACATTTTGGCTGCTTCCCTGAGTTGATAGCGTGGCTTTGTGTGGTAGGTGTCCTATAGGGCCCAGTGGCTCAGCCTCCCTAATTACCTGAGGTGGACACACTTGGTGCACCCCTTTGTGGGCTGTGTGCACAGTAAGCCTTGATTGTTGTTGGTATCACTGGGAGGAATTGACCTGCAGTCCAACAGGCTGTGAGGATCAGCTATGTCTACAATGGGAGAACTTCTGTGCTGGAGATACCCTTATGGGGCAAGACTTGCTTCAGTGGGGCTTTGGTGCTCACTGAGTTTGCCCCTTGAGTGTGTCTCTTATGTATTTGAGGAGCTGTAATCTGGATGGTCTTACACTGACCCCTGGGTACACTGGCTCTTGGACTCCAAGGAGGTGCTAATTTAGCCTCTGCCTGAGGCCACCTAGCAGGAGCTACAGAGAGATCTACAGATTCCTCTTCTTTGTTTGGGTTTTGTAGGTGCCCAGATGAGGCCCAGCTGTGAAGCAATGCAAGCTGCTGTGGGGCCTTGGCTTTCTTTTGGATGTTCTGGGTCTCACTGGCTCAGCTGCAGTTTGTTAGGTAAGTTTAGATTTTAAAGGACCAGGCCATTCATATGCAAAAGCCTCTGCGCACAGCATGGAGTCTCAGTGCGGAGCAAACAGCAATGGCTTCCTGTCAGCCCTTCCCTAAGAGGCCCTGGGTCTCAGTGTCCCATGGTAATCGCTGCAAGCACCTCTGAGAGAAAGCCGCCCTCGAGTTCCGCCTGCTTCCACACAGTCCAGTTTCTCCCCGTATGAGTCTGGGTCCCCAGAGTCTTGCCCGGAACTGGAGTTCAGAGCATTCGGGAGCTTGTGTCTCCCTCCAGACTGAAAAAGCCAGCCACGTACTCAGTTGCCAGCCCTCTCTGCGCACGCACCTCTGTACCTCTGCACTTTACTTCCGCAGCTCCTCTGAGTCTCAGTGTGCTTTTCTCTTTCCTTCTAGTTGTAGAATTTCCACTCAGCCAGCCTTCCCGTGGTTCTGGATGATGTCCGTTTTGTCTTTTAGTTGTAGTTTTGAAGTTGTTTTGCGAGGCAGCAAGTTCAGGTGTTTACCTATGCCGCCATCTTGGTTTCTCCCATTCTCTTCTTTCCTCTCTAATATCACCATCTGGTCAAAGCCCCCCGTAATCTCTTGCCGAGGCTGCTGCACAAGCCTCCTATAGGTTGTTGCCCCAGTGAAATTCATCCTCTTCACAGCAGCAAAGTGATTCCGTCCACCCCTATTTGTGATTGGCGACTCATATTTAAACCCTTTAACTGTTTCCCGAGAATTAGGACATCACCATCTCAGTATCCTCGTTTCTGCTGCCTCTTTCGCTCCCCTTGTGCCATTCACTTTCTAGTAACTCTATGTTCTAGACACACTGACCAGCTAATTAGGGTCTTGCTTCTTCAGGCCTGTTTCAACGGCTCTTCCTCAAGAAGACCTTCCTAGACCATCAGAGTAGGCTAGGACCCCATTATATGCTTTTATGGTATCTTGGACTTTTCCTTCAGTCATTAGTCACAATTATAATCATAAGGTCATCTGTATAATTTTTTCATTTAACGTGTTTCCCTGACTAGACTTCATGAAAACAAGAACCATGCTTCTGTGATTTATCACACATCCCCTATGCCTAGAACAATGTGTGGCTCACTCAAAACACTTTGGTTGAGTGAATGAGTGAGAGGTTAATTACAATAGACTGTGTTCTCTGAAGCTCAGGGGACAAGTGAAAGCCAGTTAAGAGCTCAAGTGGCCAAATCCAATATCCTCATCCTGCCTCAGCAGCATGTGTCTACTGTTCCCTCTTTGCTGAAGCACTTCCCACTCTCGCCTTCAGCAATGATCACACTCCTCAATTTTCCTCCCACCTGGATGGGTGTGGCTCCTTGGAATTCTTGACTGGCTTCTCTTTTAAAACCACCATAGAATGTGGCCTTCGTGCATCTTCTCCTTTTATATTCCCTCCTTTAAGTGATCTCACCCAGACCCAGGGCTTCAAGTATAATCTAAATGTTGATGTCTCTTGAATTTGTTTCCATCCATAAATACTTCCCCTAAACTCCAAACTCCTATATCCAACTGCCTACATGACAAGCACCTCCAACTAGACTGACTACTAGGAATCTCGACATGCTCAGGACAGAACCCCCAATCCTGACTCCTGTATCGGCATCTTCTCATCGTCCCTGCCTCAGCGAGGCACACCACACCCACACAGTCCAGGCCACACCCAGGCCTTGTCCTCGGTTCCTCACTTTCCATAGCTCCTCACATCTTCTTTAGTAATCTTGTTGCTGTCCCTCTAAGTCAGTGGTTCTCAACCTTTCTAAAGCCACGACCCTTTAATACAGTTCCTCATGGTGTGGTGACCCCCAACCACAAAATTATTTTCGTTGCTACTTCATAACTATAATTTTGCTACTGTTATGAATCGTAATGTAAATATCTGTGTTTTCCGATGGTCTTAGGCTCTATCGCCTAAGATATTTACATTACGATTCATAATTCAGATATTTACATTACGATTCATAACAGTAGCAAAATTATAGTTATGAAGTAGCAACGAAAATAATTTTGTGGTTGGGGGTCACCACACCATGAGGAACTGTATTAAAGGGTCGTGGCTTTAGAAAGGTTGAGAACCACTGCTCTAAGTGATGTCCTGAATCTGCCCTGCTTCTCTCAAACATCCTGTGGCAGGATGAGTGCAGCATGCTGATGGAACGGGAAGAAAGGCAGCAGGCTGGACACGACACGACGAGGCCATGCCTCTCCCGGAGCCTACAATGCGTCTCCCTGTTTTTGCCTTTGCTGCCCTCCAAGGCTTCTCCCTCACAGCAGTTAGAGGGATTTCTTTCTTTTCTTCTTTGTTTTTTTAGGGTAATTGTCCTGAAATGTGCTTTTTAATATTTGATAATTAATTCCCCTTTTAGTAGGTAATACATGGGTATAATAGAACTCAATTTGTATAAAATAATATTCAGCAAAATAAGTTTCCCACCCCATTCTCTCAATTTCTCTCCTCAGAGGCAAAGCAACCACCACTACCAGTTCTTATGCATTCTTGAGAGTCTATGCATACACAAGCAGTTATGTTTCTCTCCCAAAGGGATATTTTAAAAATGTACATCAGATCTTGTCACTCCTTTGCTTCAAACCCTTCAATGCCTTCCCACAACTTTAGAATAAAATTTCTAATTCCTTGCAAAAGCCTAGTAGACCCAACAGGTCCCCCCACCTGCCTCTGCACTCTCCTCATGCTCTATGCTCCAACCCCAGAACCACCTTTCTGGTCCCAGATATGCCAGTTTGTTCCTCCACGGCCAACATTGTTCTCTCCATCTAGCACACGTTCCTCCCAGCTCTCGGATGGCTGGCTCTCCCAGCTTCTATGTCTCAGCTCAGCTTTCCCTTCCTTCCAGATGCTGGCCTCCCCTCTGGAAGCTGCCTCGTGCTCTCCTCATTCTCTGCCATTCTGTTACATCATGGCACTTACTCCCATCAGAGGACCTTATTTACCTGTTCCCTGCATACTGTTATTCCCTGCTATTCCTCTGGAACGCAATAAAGACCAGTAAGTAGACTAAATAAGTAAATAATTTGAGTAAATATTTGCCTCATTAAAAAGAGAAAAAATTAATTCTATCAATAAAAGAATGTTTAATGCTGGTAACAGCATCACCAACACCCTGCCCCAGTCCTGGAGAGAACTGCCACCACACTGTCTACTTCCAATTGCCTGGGTGAACAGGGCTACAGTGAGCGCAACCTAAAAGCTACTGTCTGGTCCTAGCTGGTTTGGCTCAGTGGTTAGAGTGTCAGCCCATGCACTGAAGGGTTGTGGGTTTGATTCCAGTCAAGGACACGTACCTTGGTTGCAGGCTCAATCCTTAGCTCCAGCCAGGGTGAGTAGAGGAGGCAACCAAACAATGTTTCTCTCTGTCTTGCCTCCCGACCCCCTAACCACCACTCTCTCTAAAAATCAATGGAAAAAATATCCTCTGGATTAATTTAAAAAAAAAAGCTATTGTCTGGTTGGGGAATATCCCATTTTCTTACTTTCCTAATTATGCTTTTCTACTGCCCATTATTCCCTATATGAGCCTATATTTGCTGAGGTTGCTCTGAGAGGCAACCAAAAAATGTCCACAATGTCATCAGATGCTCTCTTGGAATTAAAACTTTGTTGTAACTCGTGATCACCAATTCGGGAAGTACAGATAATGAAGAGCTGAACATAACCATACAGTCCCACTGACATTCATTTCCTACTCTACCCTATTTAGTCAGTTACCCCAGAGTCCCTGGAAAATTAATCCTGGGGTAACACTTCAGTTCAAGGAAAGAGCAATTTAATTGATGCAAGAGTATTAACACAATGCAGACAGCTCTGTAGCTCATGGGAATGGCACCGGGGAGGGCACATGCAGTGGCTGACCTTGGCCTGCACCTCCTGGGTGACCTCAGAGCCAGTGCACCTGGTGAACAGCATCAGACGTGCTGGATTACAACCCAACCACTTCCACAAGTGACACACTCAAGGGGTGGACTTAGTGGGCAACAAAGCCCCACTGAAGCGAGTTGTGTGGTTAGTTCCTGCACGGAAGCTCCTCTGCTCTTGTCGCAGCTGGTTACCACAGCTGATGGGCCTAGACATCAATGACATGCCGACTGCAATTGAGGCTCAACTACAACAGAAGGGTGCACACAGCCTACATAGAGGGCCTAGCTCAGGTGACTTGGGGAGGCTGTGCCACTGGGCTCTACAGCACACCTACTACATTAGGCCACTCTACCAAGACCAGTAGACATAGTAGTTCTACCTAATACATAAAAACAAACACAGGGAAGAAGCTAAAATGAGGAGACAAAGGATGCTCAAGGAACTTAGTGAGACCCTCAACAGTATGAAAAAGGACATGGAAACCATAAAGAAGAACCAGTTAGAAATGACGAATACACTAACGCAGTGGTCGGCAAACCACGGATCGCAAGCCACATGAGGCTCTTTGGCCCCTGGAGTGTGGCTCTTCCACAAAATACCATGTGCGGGCGCACACGTACAGTGTGACTGAAACTTCGTGGCCCATGCGCACAAGTCGGTTTTTGGCCTGGGAGAGTCTATTTTGAAGAAGTGGCGTTAGAACACTAAAGGGGCCAAAGAGCCGCATGTGGCTCGCGAGCTGTGGTTTGCCAACCACTGCACTAACGGAAATAAAAAATAAATTATAGAGAATCAACAGTAGAGTAGGTGTAGCAGAGAATCAAATCAGCAGTTTGGAAGATAAGGAAGCAGAATACACACAATCAGAACAGCAAAAAGATGAAAGAATCTAAAAAAATATTAGGATGTGTAAAGAGTCTCTGGGACAACTTCAAGCGTACCAACATTCACATCATTGGTGTGCCCAGAAGGAGGAGAGAGAGAGCAAATAACTGAAAACATATTTCAAAAAACAATGATAAAAAACTTCCCTAACCTGGTGAAGAAAATAGACAAGTAATTCCAGGAAGCACAGGGAATCCCAAACAAGATGAACCCAGAGGCACATACCAAGACATGTCATAATTAAAATGCAAAAGGTTAAACACAAAAAAGAGAAGTTTAAAAACAATAGAAAAGCAGTTAGTTACCTACAAGGGAGCTCCCATAAGACAGGTGATTTCTCAATAGAAACTTCGCTAAGTGATGAAAAGCAATGACCAACAACCAAGATCACTCTACCCAGCAAAGCCATCATTTAGAATCAAAGGTCATATAAAGAACTTCCCAAACAAGAAAAAACCAAAGGAGTTCAGCACCACCAATCCAGTATTATAAGAAACTAGAGGCTCGGTGCATGGATTCGTGTACCAGTGGGGTCCCTCGGCCTGGCCTGCGCCCTCTCGCAATCTTGGACCCCTTGGGGGATGTCACACTGCCAGTTTCAGCCCGATCTCTGCAGGCCAGGCCAAGGGACCCCACCAGTGCACGGATGCACGAGGCCTCTAGCATGCATATAAGGTCTTTGGTTAATCTCTTCCAGCCCTTCTCCCTCCCCTCTGAGATTCATCAGTCTGTTCCATGTTTCCATGCCTGTGAATTGAGCATCTGCCCCCTGGTGGTCAGTGCACGCCATAGCTTCCGATCAAATGGTTGAATGGTCAGCCGGTGGCTTAGACTTTTATATATATAGATGTTAAAAGGTCTTTGTTAAGAAGAAAAAAGGATAAAAATATGAATAAAATGGCAGTAAATACATATCTATCAACAATTACTTTAAATACAAACAGATTAAATGCTCCAATCAAAAGATGTATGATGGCCCTAGCCAGTTTGGCTCAGTGGATAGAGTGTTGGCCTGTGGACCGAAGGCTCACAGGTTCAATTCCTGTCAAGGTCATGTACCGTGGTTGCAGGTTTGATCCCAGCTCCAGTCGGGGAGCATGTGGGAGGCAACCAATCAATGTGTCTCTCTCACAGTCTCCCCCTCCCTTCACTCTCTCTAAAAACCAATGGAAAAAAATATCCTTGGATGAGGATAACAACAACAAAAAGACATATGGTGACTGAATGGATAACAAAACAAAGCCTTACATATGCTGTCTACAAGAGACTCACTTCAGATCAAAAGATACACAGAGAGTGAAAAGAAATAGAAACAACCACACGCAAAAATCGGAGCAGCAATACTCATATGAGACAAACTAGGTTTTAAAAAAAAGGCTTTAAGATAAAAAGAAGAACCCAGCAATTCTTCTTTTGGATATTTATCCAAAGAAACCCAAAACACTAAATCGAAAAGAAGTGTACATTATGTTTATTGCAGCATTACTTATAATAGCCATGATATGGAAACAACCTAAGTGTCCATCAATAGATGAATGGATAAAGATGTGGTACATATATACAAAGGAATGTGATTAAGCCATAAAAATCTTGTCATCTGCAACAATAAGGATGCACCTAGAGGATATTATGCTGAGTAAAATAAGTCAGACAGAGAAAGACAAATGCCAGATGATTTCACTTATATGTGGAATTTAAATAAATAAATAAATAAATAAACAAACAAACAAACAAATAAATAAATAAATGAACAAGCAGAACAGAAACAGACTCATAGTTACAGAGAACATTTTGATGGTTGCCAGATGGGGGGAGGTTAGGAGAGACAGGCAAAAAAGATGAAGGACTTTAGAAATAAAAAGTGGTAGTTATAGAACAGTCATGGGAATGTAAATAACAGCACAGAGAATATAGTCAATCTATATATATAAAAGGATAATATGCTGTCTGACTGTCTGACCGGTTGCTATGATGTGCACTGACCACCAGGGGGCAGACGCTCAATGCAGGAGCTGCCGTGATGCACAAGGGCCGGCACCACGGACCTGGTGCTGACAAACCAACACTCGGCTTCCTGGCCACCACCCGGGAGCCAAACCCACCCGGGAGACAACCCCACCAAATCACAGCCAATGCTGCCAAGACCCCAGGGCACAAAATGCGGCCTAGAGCCCAGCCCAGCCCAGCCCAGCCCAAAAATGGTCACTGTGGGCTCCGGATAATGTCATGTAGCAACGCCTGACTTCCTCTCCCTAGTGACTAGCCTCCTTGGAGTTTCTTCAGCCCAGGAACATGACTTGCTTGATAGCTAGGTGAAAACATTTTGCACTGTAACCAAATGTCTGTGAAGCATTTTCCCATGCCTCATCTCATTTGATCCTCATAGAAGTCCTGGAGTAGGTAAATAGGAGACTCGGTGGAATCCTATTTTCTTTTCATTACCCAGAAAATGGAGATTTAGAAAGTTTAGAAACTTGACCTGACTGAAAAGAAGAAATGGTGGACCTTGAAAATGACTTCAGGTTTTTTTACTGCACAGAATATAGTCAAACACTGCTGCAGTTAAATATTTTACCCTTTGTTCTCCCTGTGTGATCTACAATAATAATCTGCTTCATGTTGATATTTACTGCTGTGTTGCTGACAATTACCTGAAAGAGAAGTTGGGGTGCTTCACTAGGCTGGAAAAAGTGTAGCTACATGAGAAAGCAGGTCTAATTAAGTTTATTCTATACATATAAAAAGCTAAGTTGATTTGCGCATGTGCAATACATATAAAGCTCTTGCTAGCACCAATCACACGTGTGTGTTTCAATCTGTCATTGTTGATTGTGAATTTGGTTGGCACTTCTATTATAGAGAAAGGGCAAATAACGATATTAAAATATTTCTTCTAAAAATAAATTAGCCTGGCTAGTGTGGTGCAGTGGATGAGTGTTGACCTATGAGCCAGGAGTTCACAGTTCAATTCTGGGTCAGGGCACATGCCTGGTTGCGGGCTCGATCCCCAGAGTGGGACATGCAGGAGTCAGCTAATCAATGATTCTTTCTTATTGATGGGAGAGATGTTTCTGTCTCTCCCTCTCCCTTCCTCTCTGAAATCAATAAAAATATACTTAAAATTTTAATTAACTAGTTAATTTAAATTTTTTAAAGAGAGTATTAATACAAACCTTAAATTTGTAAATCTGGAACATTTTCCCCTTCCTGAGTCAATCTGTAACACTGTAGTGCCCAGCTCTAGAGAATACATGTCATCCTGTGTATTAATCACAAGGGTGCACAAACCCCATCGTGTTCTGACTCACAGCTTCCATCTCCCAGGGGCTACTGGGCTGACATGGCTCAAGAAGAAGAGCATGTGTGTGTGGAGCAGTGGCCTGAGGCTGCACAGGACGTGTCCTTATAACCCAGTGAGAAAAAGGCCTGCTCAGCTCCTCTAGAAACAATTGGGCCACTGCTAGACTAAGCCTCCTTAATCCATGGGAAATGGCTTCAATAGCCATTGCCTTCCACTCCCATGTTATGGCCTAACAACAACCCATCTCCTGTATCAAAGCAGTACCTTGATTGATACTTAACAGAAAAATTTGGAGGAGAGCATCTAGCACCTGTCTGGAACACTTCCCCAGCTCCCCTGCAGCCTGAGTACTCTTCAGGAGGACTCATCAGAATAAATGAAGCAGGCCCAACTGGCTGCTGCTGAAGACAGCCATCAGGTGGAATTCTACACAGACCTCTGGTGTCATTTGTCTCCCAGTTGTCCACCCAGGCTCTGCACATTTTAGCATGTACAACAGTTGGTGAGAACCCATGATCACGTATAAGGAGGTATAAGCAAAGAGGGGCACTCCTTGCCATCTCCTCTTTCCAACTATGTCCAGGCACTGTGTTGGGGCAGAGATTAAAATAGTACAGGTGGCTCTACCTCACAACTCCACAGGCAACAACAGAGAAAGAGAACACCCTTCAACTCTCCGGAGGGAATAGACAGTGGCATCCTCCTAAGATCACACCACCCTTGAATAAATGCCAGTGTGCTTCCCATACCTACCACACCCCCATTTCTGCCCTCCTCACATCTCCTTACATGTCTAGTCCTCTACTTAGTTTCCTTCCTTTTTCTCTCCCACAACCTCCCCGCCACCTTTGTTTCCCAAGGTGCCTCAGTAGCTATGGTTGCCATAACTCCTGACCTGACAGAGCAGGGTGCTTTCTGGACAGCAGATCCAGGGCAGGCCAAGTCTGGTGATGCTCCTAAGAAACCACACCAAGCAGCTTCTATGTGTGCACCTCTCATCCATCTGCAGAGCCCACAGGAGATGCTGCATTTCCTACTGAGTTCTGCCTCACCCTGATAGTGGGAATAATGTCTGTACAAATAAGGATATGTGGAAAGGGGAGTAATTCCTTACAGAAGCCAGCTGATCCAATTATTTTAGGCACTTCTCCAATGAATTACAGGGCTAACTCATGCACCCTTTTCAGGTTTTGGCCTCTTAACTTTGTTCCAATATTTCATGGTCAGCTTTGACTACCCAAATCTGCAGTGGGACAGCTCCTCTTCCCAATAGCTAAGAGAGACCATCTCTCAGCACTTTCCCCCACCTATCCAGTCCTTGTTTGAATCTTTCTGTCTCATGCCTTTGTGAGTCCTGTCCCAGAGGCATGACTTTCAGTCTCAAGAGTTGACTCTCACCCAGTGCCTAGTGACATCAGGCACTGTGTGAGAGTCAACAGCTCACAAACACTTGCTGTACCTGGGCTTCGGTTTGTGGGCAGATGTACTGAGCTCTGAGATGGACTTCTCTACATCTGCCTTCCAAAAGACAGCAGCACACCCCAATTCAATTCTCTTTTTTGCACAGAAGCACAATTATCAACCAACACTGGAGAGCTTGTGCTGCTATTTGTCACAGTTGTATTCAGGCTCATTGCCAGGAAGAAGATAGCAAAGCTAGAGGCCAGGCTTTTCTTAGAGTTTGCCTCTCCAGGGCCCAACAGTTGAGGAGTAAGGGCTGTCATGTGATCTTATCAGAACCTTGGTCTGCTTAGGTAAAAGCACTTTTCAGAAGCAGAAACAAACTTCATTGATACTGATGTCTTCAGAGGGAAGATGCTATAGAAATATCATCTAATAAATAAAGAATTCAGGCTCCAGTGTTAGGCTGTCAGTCCAGCAAAGGAAAGAAGCTATCAGGCTCAAGAATCAAAAGTATTTACTGGTCATCTGTGCACTATTTACAGACTCTAGTTCTGGGGCCAGGAGGAGGAGAAGGGAAAAAAGAAGTCACTAGCTCCTGCCTTTAAAGACAGCTGAAGATGAAGAGAGGAAAACAGCTGAAGGACATAAGCAGCAAAGCAAGAAATCAACTGCAAATAAAATCAATACAATCCAGCTATGTGTAATAAATTGGGGGCACTGAGGAGAGGTCAACAGCATAAGGTATCCAGGAGGAGATAAGTTTTCAAGGAAAATGAGGACATGAATTAGCACTCAGAAGCAAATGGAATGTCAGTAAGAATTAACTGTGGCTCATATTACCAGGTGCAGTGGGAGACAAAATGTGGCAACACTGGCCCTGTCCTGCAGAAGCACCTATCTAGATGGAGGGACAAGTGGCATATGGAACACAACAGAGCAATGCACTGGGATGATATTAATATCAGTTCTGGTGGGTCACACAGTAGGTCACAATGTTCAATAAAAAGCATCTCTGAAATGTGGGGTACTTAAGGCCTAGGCTAAGATCTATAAGGCTGAAAATGTAGATAACTTATGCTACAGTCACCTCCTCACTGTTGAGGGCACCCCACAGGACATAAAAAGTGGTGGGATTCTGGGAGTTGGACAGACCTGGGTTCAAATGCCGGGAACTCCCTTAATTACTTAACTTCAAAGCTTGAGTGTTCACCTCTGTAAAAATGGAATATCATTTGTCCAATGATACTTTTATAAGGATCAAATGATATAACACAGCTCAGGCATCCAGTATATAACAAGTGCTCAATAAAGCTGTTCTTTTTTCTTCACGCAGAAGATCACAATGGCGATGAGATAGGGTTCACTCATTTGTTCAAATGTTTACTAGCATCACTACATGCCAGGAACGCAAGTAGGAACTGGGAGCCACCCAAGAACATTATATGGTCCCTCCCCCTTTCAGGGAGGACAGACATGTAGACAGACAATTGCAATATGTTGTGAGAAGTATAGCAAGAGGCCAACCATGATCTCCGCAGAAGAGAAGACTTTTGAGCAGTCTCAGAAGGACATTAGCAAGGGAAGGGTTTTGGTAAAAATAAAAAAATAAAATAAAAAGACACCCAGATTTTGTGAGGGCCTCTGATGAGGAAAGCTGTGGAGACAAATACTGAGGCCAGTCCGGCATTTCTGTGCCCCACCTTGTCCTTGATGCCCCTACACCAGTTCTTTATCTCTGTGAATGACCTTGCCACAGCAGTAACTAGGGTGCTAGAAAGCCAAAGCCACTGCATTCAAGTATCAGAAGAGCAGAGTGAGGAGCAGTGAGGATGGGTTATTCAAGGAAACTCGTTTTAGTTCAATGGAAGAAGCAAGCACCTGGCCAGTCTAAGCTGCCTGGCAACAAGACATGCCACACTTCCTACAGGCCAGAGATATACACAGTGTCTGGATTAACAGCCAGGACACTACTGATGTGGTTTCTGCTACATCAGTTCAGGAGGCTGGATGGGCACCAGATAAGTCACTCAAGTGCTTAGATTTTACATCAGAGAGTGACAGGTTGCCAGGCATGAATGGAGATTAATGTGGTTTCTTTCACACAATAGGTCTATGACCTCCAAAGAGCCCATCTTATTCATGTGCCAGACAAACCATAGGTTTTATTTATACAAATACACCCATCCCAAAGTTAAGTATTTAAGTAAACCACACATATCAAATAATTTTAATTAGACCAAGCAAGCAATGCTACCCAATCTGATAGTATATACAAGGATGGGGCAAAAGTGGGTTTACAATTGTTCGTATAGAAAATAATACAATAATTAATAAATAATACAATAATAAACTGTGTTTTGCATGTTCATAACTGTAAACCTACTTTTCCCCTCCTCTGTATATCTTGTCTGATTTTTCTCCCCTCTACCAATAAAAATTCAAGGCAGATAAAAGTATGTAATCCTACCTAATAACAGAGTAATATGCAAATTGACCGCACCTTCGCTACACCCACAAGCCACGCCCACAAGCCACGCCCACCAGCAAACCGTTGCAGGGACGCTGGGGTGTGGCCCAGCCCAAGGCCTGGAAAGCCTCTGGCGGAGGCTTTCCAGGCCTTGGGCACCAGCGGGGAGCCTGCACGGAACGCAGGCAACCACTGGGGGTCGGCTCCTGCGATCCGTAGCAGGGACGCTGGGTGCAGCCGAGCCCAAGGCCGGGAAAGCCTCTGGCGGAGGCTTTCCAGGCCTTGGGCACCAGTGGGGAGCCTGCACGGATCGCAGGAAACCACTGGGGGTCGGCTCCTGTGATCCGTAGCAGGGAGGCTGGGGTGCAGCCAAGCCCAAGGCCGCCGCCCAGGGCCAAGCCCCGACCCTGAAAGAAGGCAGAAGGCAGTGGCCACAGCCAAGGCCTGGGTCCCTGGTGCCAGCAGAAAACTGGTGCAGGCAGCCAGGTGAATGAAGGTCTATTGCACGAATCTTCATGCAAACGGGCTGCTAGTCCTATATAATAAAAGGCCAGGGACCATAAGCGTAACGACCGAAACGACCGCTTGACCAGTCACCATGAGGTGTATTGACCACCTCTTGGTCCTCCCCCCACCTCTCCCACCCACCCACCCCTGCTGGCAGGTGAGTGGGGAACCATGGGGAAGCGGGTGGGTGGCAGCAGGGCGGGACTAGGGACTGGCAAGCAGGTGGAATGGCTGACCTCTTGGCCCCTCCCCCTGGCCTGCAGGCTCTGATGGATCAGCGATGGTGAACAGTGAACCAGGGTGGGTGGCAGGAGGACTGTGCTGGCTGTCAGGCCGTTGGGATCCCCAGCTCATTCCCGGCTGCTCAGGGGCTCAGGCCGGTGGGAAAGTGGGCACCGGTGACTTTACCTCCATGTGCATGTGCCAGGCTGGCCGCTGATGGAACGCACTGCCCACTCGGGGCCACTCACTCAGGCACCGCCACTGCCGCCGCCATTGCTGCCACTGCCGCTGCTGCTGGGGCTTGCGGCACCGACGGAAGCTACGGGGTGCGCCCACGACCTACCTGCCCCGGTGGCGGAGGCAGCGTTCAGCCTGGGGACTGGCGAATGGGCAGAAAATGGCCCTGATCACAGGCTAGGCCTAGGGACCCTACCCGCACGATTTCAAGCGCTGGGCCTCTAGTCTATATAATAAAAGCCTAAGCAACTGTTACGGTGGAACGACCAGAACAACGGGTCGCTATGATGTGCACTGACCACCAGGGGGCAGACGCTCAACACAGGCGCTGCCCCCTGGTGGTGAGTGCGCTCCCACAGAGGGAGCACTGCTCAGCCAGGAGTTGGGCTCATGGCTGGCGAGCCCCGCCTCTGTGGCAGTGCTAAGAAGCAATGAGCCGAGTGGTATGGAGCAGCAAGTAGGCGGGCGGTAAGGAGCGAGGGGTCCTGGACTGTGAAAGGGATCAGGCCAGGCTGAGGGACAACCCCCACGTGCACAAATTTTGTGCACCGGGCCTCTAGTCTATATATATAAAAGCCTAAGCAACCGTTCGACCCTTCGACCAGTAGCTATGACACACACTGACCACCAGGGGGCAGACGCTCAATGCACAGGCATAGAAACATGGAACAGACTGATGAATCTCAGAGGGAAGAGGGGAGAAGGGAAGAGATTAACCAAAGATCTTATATGTATACTACAGGCCCAGTGTATGGCTTTGTGCACTGATGGTGTCCTGTGGGGATCAGGCCAAAACTGGCAGTCTGACATCCCCCGAGGGCACAGGCCAGGCCAAGGGACCCCACTTGTGCACAAATCCATGCACCGGGCCTCTAGTAATAAATAATGCTAAGGTTCACTCTCTAGACCTTATTTCTCCAGCCAAATATTTAATTGGAAAACCCTCAGGTTGCACTTGTTCCTTGGCTTCAAAAATTTGCATGGAGACTGACCCAGACATTCTCCCGCTCACCTGCTTGGGCTTGCCTTCAAATACTACTGCAAAAGGACTATCCCCTAAAGATAACCAGCAGGCTCACGAGAACACCACACCCTGACTTCTAATTTTTTTTTGTATGTTATTAGTCAATACTTACTGGGTACCCACTACAGGTCACATACTCTAATGGGGAATGTGGGAAGCTGCAGAATGACATCTGGTTCTGGCCCCTGAGGATTTTAGAATCTAGCAGACCAGTGGAGGAAGGCATGTGTTAAACACGCAGAAGATATAAATCTATAAATGAAAGAGAATGGAGTCAGCTAGATCTGATATAAAACTTCTATGATGTGGATCACCTCATACTTGAAATTGCTAGTAATTCTATTTGGTCTTAAATACCGTTGCATTTCCTATGAAAAATGAGCTATTAAGTTTATAGGCAGTATATCAAACTTTGGGGTATATGAGAATTATCTGAGCAACTGCAATTTTACTTTCTAAAAAGGAAGTATTCCATCCCTCTCTACCCAGGGCCTGTGAAGTGCTGGTCTCAGGCCCCCACTTTTTAAGAGGCACTGCTCAAGAGGGAATCAAAATAAGAATCTCAGGAGCCAGAACCAGATGTCATTCTGCAGCTTCCCACATTCCCCATTAGAGTATGTGACCTGTAGTGGGTACCCAGTAAGTATTGACTAATAACATACAAAAAGGAAGACTGAGTGTGTCTAGTAGCAGATATTTGCACACAGTGTAGTGAACACAAATTATTTTAACTACACACATGAAAGAACCTGAAAAGGACATTTCTTTAGCAAAACTTTGTGAACTTATCAATTTGAAAAAAATTAAAAATCCTATTATTTTGACTAATACCATTTTTACAACTGGTCTAATTTGGTGACATTTGCCATGAAGGGTTCAAAGAGTCCTGAGTCCTGAGCAAGGTCTTGGAAACCTAAATAAAAGGAGGTTAAAAGAATTAGTTATACTAATTTGGAGGAAGGATCAAGAAATCTTCTGGGTACTTTAGAAGAGATAAGCTGGGTCCAGTGGAGATGACAGAATGGATGTCCAGGGAAGGACGGTAAGAATACATGATGCAAAGCTATAATTAGTGCGGGGTAGAGTATGCTGATGGGAGGAGTGGGAGTCATATTGGCCAGGAACTTTAAGCAGTCCTTAGATCAAAGGCTGCATGAAATACTGATATTTAGTACAAAGTTATGATCTGAGGCTAGTGGCAACCTTTGTGGTCTCAGTTTCCTCATTTATTAAAAGAAAGTGGGGTTCAACTAAATGATTGCTAAGGCTCTAATCTTGGTGATACTTATCTACCCACAAATTTTTATGATTTTGTCTTGTGATAAAAGCATTTATTTCAAACAAAGCATTTTAAAGCAATCTTCAGTGTGGTTTGCTTTCATTACCTAAAGTAAGACTAACCCTAGAAGAGCATCCTGGGTGTACGTTATGATAAAAATGAGTATTCTCAGGTCACCAGCCTTCCCCACTATAGTTAGACAGACTTGTTACATATGAGGACAAAGGCAGTGTGCTTCAACTGTAAACAGAAATGAATCCATGGGATGGCAAAACTCTTTACAACACAGCTTTGTGGACCTATTAGATCACATGGTAGCTCACCATGAGCTATAGCATCTGCTTTGGGGGAATACATTTGAACATTTCCAATGTTATCCTAAAATGTATTCAACAGCTACAAATATTAATATTTGTCAGGGTGAGGGGCAGAGGTGGGGGACAGCTATGAAAAACCTACAGCTAAATCATACACAGTGGTAAAAAACTGAATGCTTTCAAGGAAAAGGCAAGGAGGTACATGCTCAACACTTTTTTCTCCCTCAACACTTCTATTAAATATTACATTGGTGGTCCAATCCAGTACAATAATGAAAGAAAAAAAAATAAGCATACAAGATTGAAAAGGAGAAAATCCTAAGGAATCTAGAACCAATAAATGAATTTAGCAAGGTTACAGAATAAATGATCACATATAAGAATTGATTTATTTCAAAGTGGCAGCAAAGAATAATATAAAAAAATAAATTTACAAATTCTATTCACCTTAGCATGAAAAACTAAAATACTTAAGAATTTAACAAAAAATGTATGCTAAAAATAGAAAACATTGTTAAAAAATTTAAAAAGATGTAAATAAATGGAGAGACATATATTCATGGGTTAGGACAGTGATCGGCAAACTCATTAGTCAACGGAGCCAAATATCAACAGTACAACGATTGAAATTTCTTTTGAGAGCCAAATTTTTAAAACTTAAGCTTCTTCTAACTCCACTTCTTCAAAATAGACTCGCCCAGGCTGTGGTATTTTGTGGAAGAGCCACACTCAAGGGGCCAAAGAGACGCATGTGGCTCGCGAGCCGCAGTTTGCCAACCACGGGGTTAGGATATTGTTAAAATGGCAATTCTGTAAATCTTATAAATGGGCAAACTATTTAAAGTATGAATAGAGTCTTTACCAAAAATGATATATGAATATCCAAAGAGCATATGAAAAAGATGCTTAACATGACTGGTCATGAGAAAATGCAAATTAATATACCATAGTGACACAGTACCACATACCTATTAGAATAGCTAAACTTCAAAAGGAAGACAATATTAAATGCTGCAAATTATGGAGAAGTTAGACCCCTAATACACTGCTGTTAGGATTTTCTTAAAATGTTAAAAATACACTAACCATTCAACCTGGCAATTCCACTCTGTATCTACCCAGGAGAAATTAAAATGTAGTCTACACAAAGACTGTGCATGAATATTTACAACAGCTCTACTCATAATATCCCCAAACTGGCAACAACTCAAATGTATGTTAATTGGTAAATGATAAACAAATGTGGTATTATCCATACAATGAGATACTACTCGACATTAAAGAGGAATGAACTATTGGTCCATAACAACATGGATGAATCTCAAAAACAACATGCTGTGTAGACACACAAAACTATATATGTATTGTATGAATCCACAGATATTAAAATTCTAGAAAAGGCAAAATTATATTAACAGAAAGCACATCAGTGGTTGCCTGGGGCTGGGGTGGGAGAGTGTAGAGGCTGACTAAAATGGGGCAGAAGAGAAGCTTTTGGGGTGATAGACATATTCTAAAATTTGAACTTGGTGATGGTTTCACAACCTAAATTTACTAAAACTCACCTATACATAAAATAGGTGAATTTTATGATACATGAATTATATCTTTAAAAAAATCTGTTTAAAAAACCCACATACATCTTTCCAGGCAAAGAATTAACTGAAACTATTTACTCTTGGAACTAAAACAAAAATATCAATAATTAATTTCCTTTTGTAATAATCCATTTTCTCCCCTTAAAAAAGTATTCTAAGCAGGGTAACCTATCCAAATGGCCTTGAGAAGTTGTTATTGTGCTGTGATGGCTGCTAAAGTTGGACTATAGAAGTACTTGCAAATTTGCTATCCAGATGAAAAATATTTTATTTCATGGGACAGGGTCTCTTGGCTCACCTGCCAGTCAGGAGGATATGAGGAGGCTTTGGCAGTGTGCTCTGCACATACTGTGCTTTTAAAAGCTCGGTCTCTGGTGCTCCTATGCTGGGGAAGGGAGACGTTCATGTTTCTGAAATCTCTCTACAGCCTTGTGAAAGCACAGATGGTAGTTGGATCTCTGGGACAGGGCTGAACCAATGGGCTAAATACATGGAGTTCGTGTTCAATAAAAGGTTTGATTTGTTTTGCTTTAAAACTTCAACTTGCAATAATTTATGGAGGAGCAGCAGAGGGACTAATCTGGTTTTAGACTAGAGCTCTTACATATTAAAGATTAAGTGGGGAATACAGATAGCATATTCTTGTTTAGGTAAAAATATAGTGAGACTGAAAGAAAAGGGGTAGGAAAGGGAGAAAATTTCCTCAGAATTAGCCTCAAGATTTAATTACCCTAAGCTCTCATACATATAACTCCCATCAACGATATTCTTTTTACTTTTGGGAGGGAGGCTGGGCAGGACTCCTCCTCTTGAGCCAGAGGTAACCCAGCTGCTGTCTCAGAGACACTCTAGGCCAGTGGTTCTCAACCTTTCTAATGCCGCGACCCTTTAATACAGTTCCTCATGTTGTGGCGACCCCCAACCATAAAATTATTTTCGTTGCTACTTCATAACTGTAATTTTGCTACTGTTAATGAATCGTAATGTAAATATCTGTGTTTTCCGATGGTCTTAGGCGACCCTGCTAGCAGTTCTCAACCAGTTAATTCGACCGCTAGCAGGGTCGCCTAAGACCATCGGAAAACACAGATATTTTTGATAAAAAGCACTGTATTAGTATCAATTTACTAAAGTTGATAACTGTGCTATAGTTATATAAAATAATATTTCTATTCTTAGGAAACATTCATTGATGATTATAAAAGTAAAGGGCAAAACTTACTCTCAAATGGTCAGGAAAACACTTTTAATTTCCAAATAAAAAGTTAATGGCAACCACACACACAAAAAAAAACGCCCAAAACAGAGACACCTTAAAAAAAGAGGAAACAGGCCCCGGCTGGTGTGGTTCGATAGTTAGAGTGTTGGCCTGCCCACCAAAGGGTCATGGGTTCGATTCCTGGTCAAAAGCATGTGCCTGGGTTGCAGGTTCCATCCCTGGGCCCAGATGGGGCACATGTGGGAGGCAATCAATCAATGTGTTTCTCTCACATCTATGTTTTTCTCTCTTTCTCTCCCCCTCCCTCACTTCCATTCTCTATAAAAATCAATGGAAAAAATATCCTTGGGTGAGGATTAACAACAACAAAAAAAGAGGAAACAGAGGGAAAAAGTATGGAATACTACCAAACAAAAACAACAGACAGAAACACAAAGGAAAAGACCCAATGGAGACACAGAGCTCCCAAGAAAACAAAAGATAAAAAGGCTACAGGAAATCCTCATACATTAACAGTTATCCTAAATGTAAATGGACTGAGTTCACCAATAAAAAGGCACAGAGTAGTAGACTGGATCAAAAAACAAAACCTAACCAGCCCTGGCTGGGTTAATCAATTGGCTCAAAAATTTGCGAGTCCTATTCCCAGTCAGGGTACATACCTAAGGTTGCAGGTTCGATCTTCGGCAGAGGCATATGAGGGAGGCAACCAATTGAGGTTTCTCTTCCACATCAATACTGCTTTCTCATTCTCTCCTTTACTCTCTCTCTTTCTCTCTCTCTCTCTCTCTCTCTCTGAAAATCAATAAAAACATATCCTCAGGTGAGGATTAAACAAACCCCCAAAAAAACAAAACACAAAACCCACAACCATATGCTTCAAGAGACACATCTAAGCTGCAAAGAGAAAGACTCAAAGTGAAAAGATGAAAAATGATTCTCCAAGCAAAATGCATTCACAGAAAAGCAGGAATAGTCATACTTACATTTGACAAAACAGATTTTAAGGTAACAAACAACAAAGATGGATGTTTTATACTAATAAAGGGTAGTGACCACAGCAACCTCGGTTCAGATCTGAGTCACGGCACCAAGAAAGAAGAAGAAAAAATAATAATAAAGGGTACACTAACATCAAGAAGACATAACACTTCTCAATATACACTGAGTGGCCAGATTATTATGATCTCTGAACACATAATAATCTGGCCACTCAGTGTATATCCTATATAATAAAAGGCTAATATGCAAATTGTCCCCTCGACCAGGAGTTCGACCAGCAGGCAGGCTGGCCAACCACCCATATCATTCGTGCATGGGTGGGGGTCTGGCCAGCCTGGCCATCCTCATCAAATCGGGGCCACATCACCGCCACATGAATGCTGTGTTTTCTAAGCAGATCTTTCATGACACACACAGCATGGCTTTTTAATTGCTGTGCATTGCTTCCCAGAACCACAGAATTAATTTTTAACTACTAGCCCAATAGCTAATATGCAAATTGTCCCCTCGACCAGGAGTTCGACCAGCAGGCAGGCTGGCCAACCACCCATAGCATTCGTGCACCGGGCCAGATTATTATGCATTCAGAGATCATAATAATCTGGCCACTCAGTGTAAATGCACCCAATCAGGGAGCACCAAAATATATAAGGCAACTACAAATAAAACTAAAGGGAGAAAAAAAATTAAAGACAGTACCTGGAAACCTTTTCTGATTTGTTCAAAATAAAGCCCAGATATTCTATTTTTGAAAAGCTTCCCAGGATTGAGAATTGCCTAGATCAGCAGTTCTCAAAACCTTGGAACTTGTTAAACATTCACAGTACTGAACTAGCACCCCTGGGGGTGGGGCCCAGCAACTCTGTTTTACCACACCCTCCATGTGATTCTGATGCCCACTCAAATTTGAAGCCACTGACCCAGACTATGAGCTTCTATATTCTGTATATCCAGCTCCTATAGTCCCACAAAACCTAGCAAATTGCTTTGTGCATTGTCATACCTCAATAAATGCTTGCTCAATTTAATTTGACAGTGAATGATAAGGCAGAAATGAGCACTGGGGCACTTGGAGATGATTACTCTAAAGGCACCAGCTAAAGCATCACTCTGACTTTCTAAAGTATATAAAAAATTTATTTTAAAAGCAATAAAGAAAGTCAGATTACTCAGGTTAGTAAAAGCACTGTTGTCCCAAAAGGGATCTTATCAGCTTACAGTTTGTTAAGTCACTGTCCATTGAAAATATGCAATAACTTATGTAAGCTATTGGGCTAGTAGTTAAAAATTAATTCTGTGGTTCTGGGAAGCAATGCACAGCAATTAAAAAGCCATGCTGTGTGTGTCATGAAAGATCTGCTTAGAAAACACAGCATTCATGTGGCGGTGATGTGGCCCAGATTTGATGAGGATGGCCAGATTTCAGAAGAACACCTTCTAGGTAGCATCTGGAAAGATAAGATGCCTATAAAGAGAATGAGCTGATCAATTTACCTACTGAATAGAAAATGAAACAAATAAATCCATTTTTATGCAACTGTTTCCTATCTTGAGAAGTTAAACTGTTGAAGTTACTCTAGGATGGAGGATCTAGTCCCAGCCTCACCACATGCCTTTTCTAATTGGCATCCTGAAAGACTACAGAAAAGGGTGTTGCTTTGGTACTGTTGACTTAAAGGTTATCTAGTCACAGAAAGGCAGAGGAGGATTCATCTTCAAAATTCATCTATTTATTGAAAGCCCATGGAGTGCCTTGGCAATTAACAATTCCTACTACCTCTAGCTGTTCCCTATGTGAGAAGGCTCCAAACTCGTCTTACAAATTGCTCTTTTGAAGATCAAAGGGAAGCTGAATGTGTCTGTGTGTGCGCTCCATGAGACTGTAATTTAATGGAATTTTTAGAGAAGGCTTGCTGGCAGTGTTTGGATGACAGCCCTGGGGCAGAGGATTCAGGGGAGCTTGGCCACTCTTCCCTTTGGAGCGTCTTCCCTGTCTTTAATTGGCACCTCATTAGAAATTAATGAAAATGACATCCTCTGTTCTTCCTGCTCTAGGCATCGAATGCTACAAAAAGGCCCATCACAATTCATAACACATTCAATTTATATAGCAATGGCTCTTAAGCATTATTTATGAGATGTGAATTTCTTGTCAGCAGTTAATAACCTGTACAAAGTTGAAGGGGAATGGAAAAAAAGATTGTGAATATATATATATACACTAGAGGCCCAATGCACGAAATTCGTGCAAGGGGCTTGGCCTTCGCAGCCCTGGCTTTGCCTGGAAGGTCATCCAGAAGGACATCCAGAAGGTTGTTCGGCTGTCCAGTCTAATTAGCATATTACGCTTTTATTATTATAAACATTTTCTGCCGTGGAGAAGTGTGCTGTTTGAGTTCAAACTACGTTCCTGAGTCGTCACTTTCAGTAGTGAGTTACTGTCCCCCCTCCCCCCATAAAACCTTTCAGGGCAGTCAAATGTCTCTCTAACACTCCATGCATCCTCAAGGAAATAACCATACAACTCACCCTTTCCTGGAGAGATCCAAGCAGACAGGCAGGAGGAACACAAGAGCTATTTGTCAAAGACAGTCCCAGAGGTGTATGTTCCCATTGCTGTCCTTCATCTTTTGAAATGTGGCAGTTGACGCAGATATTTTTCTGGGCACAGAAGTGTAATGCTCTCAGTGGGCCAAATGGAATTCCTAGCTCTCTCTGGGAAGGCTACATCTGGAGGGACTGCAGAAAGCTCAAAACTTTCTTCCCCACCAGAAAAATCAAATCTCTCCATAAACAGGTCCTCAGAATTCGGCATAAGCCAAGGGACTACGTATTATATCCTTTAAAAAGAATGCACGTCTTTTGCCAAACCAATAGGCACTCAGAAATCAGCCTCCTATCCCAAGAGGTGAAGAGCACAGCAGAGTAATCCACGCTTACCAGAGACGATCAAGTTGGCTTCACTTAGAATAATGTGATGTATTTCTAGATTTTTTTTTTTTTCAGCAGTGCAGAAGACCTTAGGAAAATAGGTGGTTTGCATCCAAGCTGAAGGGTAACCTGGGAGACTTGGTTACAAGTCTCAGGGCTAAACTGGGAACTCTTACTGCTTGCCTGACAAGGAGAGGAGGTATTATGACAGAGGCAGGATGGAACACGCAAGGACCAACTGCTTGATACACTAAGGCAAATCCTTTTTAGTACCCAGGATTCAGTTACTTTCCAGAAGGAAAAATGAACATTAAGGTACAGGAAAATCTCATGATTCTAATTTAGGAACAACCAAAGGTCTGTGTTATAGAAGCAACAGGCAAAAATGGTCAGGTAGGTTTTGCAACACTGGTAATGAACTGAACTGCTGAAACCCACCAATAGTTCACATGAAGACCAAAGCAAAAAGGGCATGACAAAAAAATCGAACTCTGCAATATGGGCCCCAGAGTTTCCTTAGCTAACCATGGTATTCCCGCCTTACCTCATCAAGAATTTAAATTACCCGGGAGGGTTGATCCAGGAGCAGTCTATAAATAAAATTCTGGGCTCACCTAGGCCATGCCACATGCATGAACACAACTGAAGTGTGAAAGCTCTGCTGACAGCATCTGCCCCCACCTCTTACCCCAGCCCTCCTCTTTATACTTTCACACAAGCATTTAGGAGAAAACGAAATGCCAATCTAGAAATAAAAAGTTGTCCATTGACACCTAGACTCCCCATGTTGCTATTAAATGTCCCCATTTCTGCAGTTGAATATATGCTTCTGATCTTGTTATACCCCCTCCCCCCCCCGTCCCCCACTCCCACAAGTGTGCAACAGGCAGAAACAGGAGTTCCAAGTTAGTTTCCATGAGAAGCTGGTACTCCCTTGTTTCCTTCTCATTTCCAACAGGGCAGAAGATTGAGGGACAAGAGCAGCAACAGCTACATCTTTAGAAGATAAAGGATTTGGAGTGCCTGTAACTTTCTAGCTGCTGAGAGAACCATCTGGTCCTGGTTGCCGGCATCAGTACTTGTGAAATAGCTATGACTATCCCAGGGGTGAAAGGAAGCTTCTTAAGCTCATACCTAAGGACAACGATATAGAATTCTCAGAGGCTAGACCTAGGCCTCAAAGTTGGCCTGATGACAGCTCTGTCCCATACAACAGTTTGGTAATATTAAGCTTTAAAATCGAGAAATAGGAACAGGGACAGAAAGACTCTTAAGTCAGCCTAAATGCTGCAGCTATACAATTATGTGTGGTTGAAGGGAGAGGAATGATTGGTCTAAGTTTTGTTCTACTGTGGGTACGCATAAAGTTTTTAAAAATACATCTCTGTGCAGCAATTCTAAGAGTTGGTATTACACTGGATAGATAATATAGAAGAGGCTACTTTAAAGTTATTTTCAAGGGGTTAACTGACAAATTACGGTTCAAAGAAAATAATTTTCTAATCAAACTAATTTAAAAAGGATATGGGAGAAGAAATCTATTTATTACACACAGTAAAAGGCTCATTCAAAATTAATTTACTATCTGAATTTTATAGTACATATATCCCAGAATTTGGCTGGTTTGGTTAATTTCTAAATAAGTCATCAATGAGAAGGAACCAGAGTAATCAATGGGAAGACGTTAAAGCAGTAAGCAATGACAATGCAACTCTGAAGACATGTGACAAAATAGTGGGGGGTGTTTTTGCTTCTTTGTATGTGCTTAGAACTAAAAATCCTCTACTCCTGATTTCTCAAACTCTAAACTATTGCTTTCAGGGAGGTTTCCAGAAGAACAATGGAGTTCAGACTCTTAGAATAATTTCCAAAGCTATGCCAGGGACAAAGTCTCCGTCATGTCACTGGGGGAGATGCTTACCACAGCGGCACGATCCCAGTTCCTGCTGCACCAGCTCCAGTTTGGTTTGGCACTGGAAGCACCGACGTCGACTCTTCTGTTTAGATCGGCTGGTTTCCTCGGATCGTTCAGTGTTCTCCAGTAGTCGTGGCCGTTTCACTGGCGAAGCCTCATTCTCAGACTGTGAATCTGACCAAAACAACACATTTGGGGGTCAGGGTTAGTGCTTGGCCTGGCAAGCACAGCAATTAATGTGCTCCAGGCATTCTAATGCCCTTTTCCAGGAATTGGATCTGTGTAAGCAACAGCCAGCTCTGACTGGCCTGGTTTCTACTCCACAAAGTGTGACAAGCATGAACCTTCAGGGCTGACTTCTAATGAGCTAGATCTGAACCAGGAGAGGAGAGTGGGGGTGGCTCCACAAAAATCTGTTGTTTTTAATAATGGCTGTCTCTATGAGAACATTCAAACTGGTAATTCTTTAGAGAAGGGACTATGTCTAGTACTTCTTTATATTGCCATGTTTAGCATAACTCCATACTTAAAGCCAGTGTTTTGATGGGTGATCTATAATCTTTTCTAGCAAAAATACTCATGTTTCTACTCCTAAACAGACAAGAATCAGTTTCTAATATTGGAAATTATTTCAACTGTATTCAGAGTTAAGGAGTGTATCCCTGCTTGTTTATCAAAGAGCTGCCCCAGGGCCTCCATTGTGGAGTGTACAGAGGCAGCACTTGGTACCACAACACACCCTAGGGTTGGTGCCAAATTGGCATGTGGAGGGAGGCGTAATGTGACAACTTTTATTTCACACGACTTTAAAAAAGTAACTAAAATGCAATAAAGTTCATGTTATAGGCAGGCTGTTAATAACTCTTGCCTTCCAAAAAAGGGCAGCACTTGAGGGCTCTGTGCTCCTGGAAGTGCCCCCACTGCATACTGAGGATGCACCTCTTGCCAAGGTTCTGGAGTGGTTTGTGCTAAAGCACCTCTGGAAGGGAATCTCCTGGATGATCTTCCTTAAAACAGATCCAGATCCTACCACTTCTCACCCGTCCACCACCTCCAACACTGGTCCAATTCATCACCATCTCACCCAGCCTAGTAAAACAGCTGCTTAACTGGTCTCCCTGCTCACCTCCTTACAGTAGATTCTCCACACAACAGCCAAGTGATCCAGTTCAAAATCAAGTAAGAATTACTTCACTTCCTCGCCTGAAACCCTCTCATAGCTCCCCTTCTCAGAATAAAAGTTCAGATTGCCGTCCTCTCATCTCTCTCACCTCATCTCCTGCTGCTCTCTCCCTCTGCTCTATCCACACTGGCCTCCTCATTGTCTCTTACCTCAGAGCCTTTGCACTTTTTGCTCCCTTTGTCTGGAACACTCTTCACCCAGATCTATATGGGATCTAACCTCTTTTAAGTCACGTTTCCATTTTAAATTTCTTTTTAAATTACAGTTGACATACAACATTATGTTTCAGGTGTAGTGATTAGACATTTATATAACTTACAAAGTGAGCACCCTTTTCAATGAAGTCTTCTCTGATCACCCTATCTAGACCGCTCTTGTCCCCCCTTCCCTAGCATTTCCCTTTTATTCCTCCATAGCACTTTTAACATTATCTCCCAGGAGAATATAAACTCCTGGAGGGCAGGAAGTTTCACCTGATTTGTTCACTAACGTGCCCTCCATGCCTACAACTCAATATATATTTCTTGAATGACTGAATCTACTCCTAGGCAGTCCTGATTTTCTATTTAAAGTGGCTCTAGTGAGAAGCAGCAGACGGTTGGATGCATTTCAATGAAGGCTGTCTGCATCCCTTTCCCCAGCCTCCCTCTGTGTGAAGATGATGCCGCACTTCATCAGAGAGCACTCACTGGTCCCGATAGTGACGATGGTGACAGTTCGCTCACAGCCCCCAGCCCATGGCACTGTGCATTGACTTACGGAAGTGTAAGGCATGCACTATTCTTAGCAATTGTAAACTTCATTTTTCATCTCATTTAGTTCTTCCTGTCCTACATGACATTTTCCCCAAATACAAACCAACTAAACAAGGCCTTTGATGAAAACAATTGAAAGCAAGTTCAGCCTATTTCCAAGCTCTGCTGAGAGCAGCTGTCCAAACCCAGTCAGTGTGATGACTGAGGCAGGTACAGACACACCAGGCCCCCTCCCTTTCCCCTACAAGAGCAACAAGCAACAATCTAAATGTAAATCATTACAAAGCAGCCAGCCAAAAGGAATTCACCTTGCATGAGCCACACTGCTCTTCGGGGGTCCTTTTTCACAAACCAGCAATGGCACTATTTGTATTAATGACCCTATTTGGATACCCCCCATTTTTGGCAACAAAAAGAGAAAATTCTAGAGTAAAAGCTATAACAACAAAAAAATGGTATTTGTTCTGAGACAAGGTCCTAAATCTGGAACATCCTTATAAGAAATTACCCCTCAACCCTGGTGGGCGGGATGGAGAAGAGAAGGGCCCACCTAAGAAGGGGAGGCAGTTGAATCCTTGGCATTTATTAATATTGTTAAAATGTAAAAGGCCCTGACATGATGCCAGCACACCTCTAACTTAAAAGAGGCGTGCTCAGACCACAAGCCTGTCATTCACATTGCTATCTGATAAAACTGTGTGTCTAGAAATGCAGAGCTCACAAAGCCAATTTTCACATGAATCTGTCCCCAACTGTCAAATTCGCTGTCTACCTGCATAGCACCATCTCCATTTCTAAAGCAAACCTTTGCTACAAGAAGACAATTTTCTTTCAATGTGGCAATGCTATCCATAGATATTTTTTTAATAAGCCAGGGAATGATATATGAAGAACATATTTTAAAATGTATGATTCCTAAGAATGGGAGACAGAATTCATATTTACATAACCATAATCATTATTGATCATCACCAAACAACACACTTGATAGGGCCCCCCAAGCCTAATCTTTTTTCTTTTAATTTCCCACCTTATCTGGCCAATGAGCATTCAATAACAAAACTAAGGACTAAGTCTGCTTGATCTCATGCTGAAATATTCTTTTATCTACTTGACATTATAGATAAAGACTACTAGTTATTTGTTCTGGTAGGCAGGAGGCCTGGGACATTCCTGAAATAATGGGTCCTAAGGGAGGTTTCTGATGCTGCCAAGAGTGTCTGGAGTCAATGTCCCAGCAGCGCACAAGTCTCAGACCAAAGGCATGAGCATATAGAAAATCTGAGCCATGAGAAGAGTCCTCCCATGATCCTAAACCAAGACGCACACATTGTTTACCAGAATGTTATTTTTTAGAATCAAGGAGCTGTCCCTAGACATTAAGAGATCCATAACTTTTACGCTTGGAATATGTCCAATTAACCTTCTTCACTCAGTCCAGGGCCTATTAAATGGAAAGGAATCCTGTGCCCTCTAATGCCCTTACCACAAAGAGGGAGGGAGAATAAACTCCCTAAACGGTTTACCATCACTATCCTCCACTCGGTGCCATCAAGGGAGGTGACTGTGTTATGCATCACTTCTTGGTGAGGCAAACCATTCCTTGGCATTTTCTCACAAGTCAACCTGCTGTTTCAATTAGAAGTTAATGAAATAAAGAACAGTCTACAGGGTCATCATCATGTCTGCATAAGAAATTTACATCTCCTCTGCTAATTGTTTAATGAAACTTTGTGCCATGGGGTGAGTTGCCTAAATAAGAGAAACAGATGTCCAGGGCAAGGATTCTAATTACATAATAATGAACTAAATAATTCAACTATTCAATTATAAATTTTATGTCCATTTAAAAAAGATCCAAACATAGTCACACTAAAGGAATACTCATCTACAGTCCATATTTGAATAAATCCAACTTTGATTCTTTACTTTTTGATCACAAACATAATTTCTGTTACCCTGCAGCACTTTTAATTTCCTCAACAACGACAGAAAACATCTAACAGTCTACTTGCTTAATCTGAACTTGGGCAGTAAGGGTTAAATATGGAGAGAAAAGTGAACAGAAATAACTCTTACATGCAGCTTTAACTGTCAGAAAAAAACGAGTCCTTGCAAGGAGCATGCTCATTAGCAGCAGGCGGAGCTGTAGTGGCAAGCTAGAAACTGTCCCCACCCCAGGAATTATGAGTGATTTCTAATTAAGATCTTTCATTAAGGGCCAGCAAAGCACATTTTCCTCCAGTATGCTTTTTCTTGAGAAAGTAATCTAGTCTGTATATACCCACACAAGAGCTGCCACACTCCCATGCCAGATTCATAGTTCTTGGTACTTACCAGGCCCTTTCTTCCTCTGCCTAAATTTAACAGAATGAGAATAATATCATATCAAGTCTTCTAGACAAAGGAATGTCTGATCAAGAATTATAATGTGATTAATCTAGAAAGAAAAATCTTAGAAAAATATTTTACCCATGAACTCCCTAGATTTGAAGGTAGCTAGTGCTTAATTTGTGACAGAGAAACAAGCACAGTGATTTTATTTAAAACATTAATCTTCTGAAGAGAGCAATTTTCTAATTGTACTTTCCTACCAAATCGCTGAAAATAGTGTTAAGACTTAATTCAGAAACAGTTTATTTAACTGGAAAGCTTGACTGGAGACAACAAACAGAGCTATTTCTTTTAAAATTCTGTTTTGTCTCTGACAGAAATTCACATTTGTCCCTTACTGTCACTTTTCTTGTCTTTATTACTCATGTTCTCTCCCAGAAATTTCCAAATAAATTGTGTCAGGCCTGTCAGAGTTGAATCCCCATCTCTCTTAATCTCCCGTCATTGTGCAGCTGGCAGCCCGCACACCGGGGCTGCTAACTGACTGTGGCCTTCTGACACCTCAGGTGGGCTCTCAGCCCTTGGCACAGCCAATCCTCAGAGATTAGGAGAGTGGGAGAAGCACCATGGCAACAAAGAGAAGGGAGCCTTCTTCTATTCACTTCACCCACACCTTCCCTCACTTCTAAGAAAGAAAGATGAATCTGTTTAATCTCAGGATCTATGACAGCTTTTGAGGTACTCAATCAGTTTTTTTAGAACCTATCACAGTCTCCTGACAGATTGACATTTATGATCCCAACAGCCTGTGCAAACATCAGTAAGAGCAATAATTAATGAACCCACACACATCACTGCTGTCTTGCCTTTGTCCACTTAAAAGGAGCTTAAGCTGTAAAACCTCTGTCCATGAGAAGCACCACACTCTCACTGAAAAACGAAGAGCCTTTAAAAAAATCTGTCTTATAGGTACTTTTTCTCTGTGTTTCTCCTCATGCTTTGTTTTCAGAGTTTATGCAGGGATTAGATTCACCTTCTCGTGGCATTTTACTGTGTGTCATGAAAGACTTCAGGAGAGAAAACTCCCTCATTATCCATTAAAAACTCTCCCCTCCCCCCCCCCACTTTATTCAACTGGGATTTCCCTCTCTTTCTTATCTTTCTAATGGCCTTTAAACAATTTGGAATAACATACCTGTCAACAGCTATTACATGGACAGAGAGAGAAGTTCAAGTCTTTGGAAGAGGTTGGTTATTGAAGTTTGTGGAAAATGCCTTCATTTTCACTTGATATATGATATGGTGATGAACCTAGCATGAAATATACCTAGGATGCTATGTCTGAAATTAGCAATTTTCAATCTCCTGGCACATACAAACTAATTACTACAATTTTGCGGCACACTAAAAAAATATTTTTGACGATCTGACAAAAAAATAGATAAACTTTGATTCATTCACAGGATGGCTATTGTTGTTTTGGCTCTTATCATTTTTTAATTTGACAACCTAAGGGAAAAGAGGTCAGTGCCCCTGACTAAATAGCCAGGTATTGCATGTTTTAAAAATTCTTGTGGCACACCAGTGTGCCACGGCACACCGATTGAAAATTGCTTAGATTGTAACTATTTCAAAGGTCAGTTGTTCTCAAGCTGCCAGCAGTATTATCCTTAACATTAGTCTCTGTCTTCTCCTTCCATCTCCACCCCAAAACCCCAGGTTCTTTTCTCTAGCTCCCTCCTAGGCCAGAGATATCCAAGGGAGATATCCTAGGGAGGTCTCCTTCTCTGTCACAACCTCAAGGCTGAAAGCAGACCTCTGACTCTTCTTCCCTGCTGGGAACACAAGGTTGGTAGACCTGGGGTATACCTATCTCTACCTCTATCTCTATAGTAGAGCTGACTATCTTGGGAGTGCACCTGAACTTTTGGGGTCTCTGTCCTCCACAGTAAGCTCAAAAGACATAAGGCATCAGAAACCTTCCTGGGGGTAAGTACATCATGTACTCATCTGATTTTGGTCCTCATGATAGCAATGCAGAAGCTGCTTTTGTAGGGACATTTCTGGTTGGAAGAGAGTTTAAAGGATAGCAGCGCAATAATGAGCCATGACGGGTACCCTCCAGGAGATGAGCACCCACATATCCCAAAAGCATGTTTTAAAGACTGGGATCAGATTTGTCCTTCCTCTCAGTCCATCTTCCCCCTCTGATTCCTGCTGTAAAAGTAGCTGAAAGATGATTCTGGTGGCACATCTTGATGCCAGAAAAAAAGTGATTATGAAGTCATCAAAAGATCCAGTAGAAGCAGCTAATGTGCTGTGGGGAGAACAGCTCTCCATTAAATAAAACAATCTTTAAAATCATGGCACCAGAGCCCAACAGTTACAAAGGAAGTGTTTTTTCCCTCGACTTTTCTTTCTCTCTACTCTGCCTGCCTTTTTTGTTTTTCTTGCCTATTGTACTGGGTTGGCTTTCTAGTATGATATGAATAGGAGTGTTGAGAGGACATCTTTGCCTTGTTCCCAACCTCAGGAGGAAAGTACTCAGCCTTCATTCAACTCATTAAAACTTATTTTGGCTCTTATCATTTTTTAATTTGACAACCTAAGGGAAAAGAAGTCAGTGCCCCTGACTAAATAGCCAGGTTCAAATAATCTATATCTCTCTATATAAAAGCCTAAGAGACTGAACAACCGGTCACTATGATGCGCAATGACCACCAGGGGGCAGATGCTCAACATGGGAGCTGTTCCCTGGTGGTCAGTGTGCTCCCACAGCGGGAGAGCCGCTCAGCTGACCAACAGGCAAGCACAGCTGCAGAGCTGTCAGCCTCTCCCATCTCCGCGGCAGTGCTACGGAGCGGCAGCGGCAGGCGCAGTGTGGCCAGGATAAGTGGGAGCGGCGCAGTACCCAGCCTGCGGGATTGGGCTGAAACCAGCAGTCCGACATCCCCCGAGGGGTCCTAAATTGCAAGAGGGCGCAGGCCAGGCTGAGGGACCCCACTAGTGCACGAATCTATGCACTGGGCCTCTAGTAGTACAATAAATACCTGTGTACACTCCATTCAGGTTCAACAACTGTTAACACTGTCACATTACTTTATCTCTCCCCTCCCTATTTATACATTTTTCCCACTGAACCATCTAAAAATAAGTTGCAAACATCAAAATACTTCATACATACACATCTAAATATATGGGTCTTTCCTTACATAACCAAAATATTACACCTAATAAAATTAAGAATAATCCAATGTCATTCAGTCTGTATCCAAATTATCTCCATTGTTTTCAAAGGCATGTCCTACCAAGTTTCATGTGTTACATTTGAATCTTATGTCTAAGTCTCTCAATATAGAACAGTAAATGCCCCTCAAACTGTTCCTTACTTTTTTCTTTCCTTCACTCAAATGACATGGACTTTTTGAATAGTCCTGGTTAGTTTTCCTGTGGAATGTACCACACCCTGGATTCTTTTTCTTCCTACATCTACCTATTTACTTTAATAGCATCATTTAACTTATAAGGAAGGAGTTGTACATCTCTTCTGCTCCATACCCAAGACCAGAAATGAAAGCTTCCAGCAAGCACCTGAGAAACCTACATGGTAGGAGGGTTGGCACAAGTAGGGCAGGTGAAGAAGACCCAGTATTGTGTAATCAGCCAAGTTCCCATAGCACCTTGGCAGTGGGGGTGGGGTAGGGGGATGCTGTTTCTCTAATTGCCTTCACTGCACCCCCACCACATATTGGACATCAGAATAGCGTTTATCTGTGCCTTGACAAGGAATGGATGCTTAGGCATGCATGAGGAGATGAGCTAGCTATTGGTGGGTTAGCCCATGAATTCTTATAGGCTAATGGCATTATCTGTGACTGAAGTTGTCCCAAAAAGCCACAAATCATTCCTCCAATATCTCCTTTCCAATGGCTTCTTGGCCTTTTTCTGATTTCCCTCCCCCTCCTGACTTACTCTCCGGTGTTGCTAATTGTTGCTAGAAGACACCTCTTCATTGCTGAATCATTCAGCTCTAAAATTCTTCCTTATTTTAAACCAAAGGAAAAAATTTTCACCCGAATTAAAAAAAACAACACATAAAGCAAACACCCAGGAAGGTTCATTTGCAAAAATAATCACAATCTTATTAAGTACAATAATAGCCTCAGTTTATATAATCTAATTTATTTAGGCCTCTAGATTAGGACCACTCTATTCAGGAACATAACAAAAGTCAATATTTCATTGATTATTTCTCAAGTGCCTACTGTGTGCCAGACACTGGGTTTTGAACTCTCAAATCAGAACTGCGCATGGCTGTGATCTCTCCCCTCAAGGGGATCATAATCCAAAGGGAAACACATAGCCCTGCCAGCGTGGCTCAGTGATTGAATATCAACCTATGAATCTGGAGGTCATGGTTTGATTCCTGGTCAGTGCAAATACCCAGATTGTGGGCTCAATCCCCAGTGTGTGGTGTGCAGGGGGCAGCTGATCAATGATTCTCTTTCACCATTGATATTTCTCACTCGCTCTCTTTCCCTTCCTCTCTGAAATCAATAAAAATATATTTTAAAAAAAGGGAAAAGACATATCCTACCTAATAAAAGAGTAATATGCTAATTGACTGTACCTTCGCTACGCCCACAGCCAATCACGGGTGCTATGCAAATTAACCCAGCAAAGATGGCTGGGGGAGGGGGCAGCGCCCGCCGCAGCCATTGGGACCCAAGCCCCGATCCCGGACCGGGGCAGGCGGCATGGGTCAGTGCCCGCTGCCGCCAGCGGGTGCTGACCCAAGCCCTGATCACGGACCCAAGCCTCAATCATGCCCAAGGCCGGAAAAGCCTCCAGCAGAGGCTTTTCCGGCCTTGGGCATGAGCGGGGAGCCTGCGATGGATTGCAGGGAACTGGGGGTCCACTCCTGCGAGGGAGTCTGCTCCTGTGGTAGATTGCAGGGAGCTGGGGTCCCCTGACCAATGGGCGGTGTCTGTGATCACAGGGAGCTGGAGGTCCCCTGCCCAGGCCTAAAGCTTTGGTCAGAGGCTTTAGGCCTGGGCAGGGCACAGCCCGTGATTGGTGAGAACTATAGAGGAAACATCTTTTCTGACTGCACATTGGCTAAGCTTCCTGTATGTCACTGGTGATGTTCTTAGTAACTTGGGTAATAAGAATCCCAAAAGGTGATCTAGGGCTTTCTACCACACTCCTGGAGAAAAAAACGAAGGTCCACTGCTGGAGGGCTAAGAAATGTCATATCCTGCCCTAGCCGGTTTGACTCAGTGGATAGAGCCTCAGCCTGCCGACAGCAGGGTCTGGGTTGATTCTGATCAAGGGCATGTACCTAGGTTGCAGGCTCCTCCCTGGCCGGGGCCCAGATCAGGGCTCATGCAGGAGGCAACCAATCAAAGTGTTCCTCTCACTTTGATGTTTCTCTCTGTCTTTTCCTTTCTCTTTCACATTCTCTAAAAGTCAATGGAAACATATCCTTAGGCGAGGAAAGAAAAGAAAGAAAAGAAAAGAAAAGAAAAGAAAAGAAAAGAAAAGAAAAGAAAAGAAAAGAAAAGAAAAGAGAAAAGAAGAGTAAAGAAAAGTAAAGAAAAGAAAGAAATGCATATCCTATGAAAGACACATCTTGAAAATACCTAAAGAAAGTTGTCATTTTTTCTTGGTGAAGGGACTGGAGTCGTGTTGATGAAAACACCTTGGTGGCTGTGGTGACTGGCAGTGGCTGCAGTAGCGGGGTGATGGGGCTGGTGCCTTCCCCTGATCAGCCTGGTCACCTCCCACAAAGGGAGGCCAGACTGCGGCTTAGGCCCGCTTCCCATGGGGATCGGGCCTAAGCCATCAGTAGAACATCCCCTGAGGGCTCCCAGTATGTGAGAGGGGGCAGGTTGGGCTGAGGGACCCCTGACCCCCAGTGCACGAATTTTGTGCACCGGGCCCCTAGTCCTATATAATAAAAGGCTAATATGCAAATTGACCAAACAGTGGAATGACTGGTCGCTATGACGTGCACTGACCACCAGGGGGAAGACACTCACTGCAGGAGTTGCCCCCTGGTGGTCAGTGCGCTCCCACAGGGGGAGCACTGCTCAACCAGAAGCCGGGCTCACAGCTGGCGAACGCAGCGGTGGTGGCGGGCTCCCACCTCCGTGGCAGCACTAAGGATGTCTGACTGATGGCTGGAGCAGGCCTAAGCCGTCAGTTGGACATCCCCCAAGGGGCTCCTGGACTGCGAGAGGGCACAGGATGGGCTGCGGGACCCCCCTCCCCTCCTGGGTGTGAGAATTTTGTGCACTGAGCCTCTTGTACACAAATAAACTTACAGCATAGTAAGTAGCATATTAATATATGAACAGAAGGCTATGAGCACAAAATAAGGAAGTGATATATTCTGTTAGAGGAGTGGTGATTAGGAAGCAGAAGAGGAAAAGGTCAGAGAAGATACCCTCTTGAACTTAAGAACTTTATTGTACATATGAAGACAGGTGATGTTTAGCTCACATTTGTGACCCTTTTCTTTGAGGGCTGTTTTTGAGAATACTGTCTGTATAGAAGCTATTGCTCATTACCTTCTAACTTCTCTTTACCAAAAATCATATCAACTAATAGACCATTTCACAATCTGGAAAGGAAAGGCATTTGCAGAACACCAGTTTGAAGAGATTTTAGAGAAATATGCTGTTGTTCATCTTTCCTCATTCCTCTTTCTTAGACCCCAAATGGTTCAACTTTTTTCTGGGGGTTCACAAATATCTCACTAAAATGTCAATAGCTAGCTCACAGTTTTCCTTTCATCTTGTTTATTAACCTTAATATTGGTCTGTCTGTCTGCTCAGACATGTACATGGCTTTAACTGCCATTTTTTTCCTCTATCAGGAATTTCCCAAGCCCATTTTCTTTTTATATTAAACTATTTTGAGATAATTGTAGGTTCGCATATAGCTATAAGTACTGATACAGAGAAATCCTATGTACCCTTCACCCAGTTTTCCCCAATGGTTATATCTTGCAAAACTAGTACAATCTCACAACCAGGATATTGGTATTAATACAGTCAAGCTATAGAACATTTCCATCACCACAAGGATCCCTCATGTTGCCCTTTTACAGCCATGCCTACTTCCCTCTCTCCCTCCTTGCTTCCTGGCAACCCCTGGCAAACACTAATGTATCCATTTCTACAATTTTGTCATTTCAAGAATGTCATATATATGAACATACACATAGACACATAAATGGAATCATCCTATGTAACCTTTTGTCCAAACTCATTTTTAAGGCATTTAGTTACAGTAGGCAGATACGACAAAAGATTCCTAAGTTAAGATTCAGTAATAATAAGCACTAACACAAAGCACTTTTGGTAATAGCATTTTCTAAATGCTTTTACATTAGGTTAACTCATTTAGCTTTTATAACAAGGCTATGAGGTAGGTACTACTATTAGGTACGTTTTAAGATGAGGAAACTGAGGCAAAAGTTAAGTGAATTGCTGATCACATAGCTAGTAAATACTAGTAGAACTGGGATTTAAACCCAGGCAGCCTGGCCTAGCGTTCTCTTAAACACTATACTATCCTGTCTCCAACTATTGTTACTCAAGTTTCTACTTCTGCTCTTCCATGAGCATACTTTATCATGAAGATGAGTTTCTTATGTACAAAGATGCTGCTATCTCCGAGGTGAGGGTAGTAGAGCAGATCCTGGGCCAAGTCAGAGAACAAAAACAAGCCCCCCTCTCTGTTCCACTTAGAATCTTCTCCAAATATTTTGGTGCGATTTCTCTAAGATACATCTCTGTTGAATGGCTGAATAACTCTACTTGTCCTCTGCTCTTAGAATATGATTCTTGATAACTCTCTGGATTTCTGTGGATTATAGTCACAGTATTTATTTATATAAAATCAGATCTTTACCCCCCCCACGTTAATTTTTAAAATCTGCCCTCAAAAGTCTCCATAGTGATTATTTGTAGGATTAAAAAAAAATTTTTTTTTCCCAATAGGAAAAGGAAAGCCAGTTATTTTTCACTTGAAATTTTATTTCTTTTAATGGTTAGAAAAGGTAAAACACGCCTTCTCACCTTTACATAGGCCCCACAGGCAGAAGTCAAAGCTTTCTCTTCTCAACCACCCTAATAGCTTCCTATAGCTCATAAATCAGGTCTCTTTAAAAAGGCACAGATGACCCATAAACCACTCCTAGCTTCATCTGAAAAACTGCAGCTACTATTTCTATTTGATAAGTGTCATTCCTGCTGTACTATTTACTTAAAGGGTATCACCAGGAGCGAAATTCTACATAGGGGTGCCGATCAGCAGGCCTGTCAGACTAGCAATTGAGTAGTCATCCTTTGTAGCTGGTACTGGCCTGGCACCACTTCCTTGTTTTAGCTTCTCCTGCCTGTCCAACTACACTATATTACCTTTCTCATAGATTTTTCAGTTACTCAAAGTAACTGACAAATTATCCTCCACAGATAATCTTTCCTTTTTGTAACACACTTGGGTATTTTAGGGTTCAACTACATTATAATACATTGCTTTTTTAAAAATTACATTTATAGCATCAGTAGAGTACAGAATAAGGCAGCACAGTGAGACAGAGAAGCAAGATTAAGAAACCTAGGAGAAGGATATACTTCTCAAAGGCCACATGCCCAAATTCCCTAATTTGTTTTCTGACCACAAATCATGATCTATGATCATGAGGGTTCTAAGACGCTTATAGTGCTAAGACTGGTCTTGAACTTCTATTTTACTATCTTTGCCCATATTTCCAGAAAACTAAAATTAGCCATGATTTATTTTCATTTATCCAAAAAGAGGATAATTTGAGAGATCTATGAAGTATCTACATAGCCATATTTATCTACAGTATATATATAAAAGCCTAAATTGCAAATTGTCCCCACAGGAGTTCAACCGGGAGACCAGGAGTTCAATCGCTTGCTATGACATGCGCTGACCACCAGGGGGTGGTGCAGGACGAGGGAAGGCCCCGGCCAGCAGCCAGAAGGCTCTGATAGGCCCTAATCGCCAGCCAGGCCTAGGGACCCTACCTATGCACAAATTTTGTGCACCGGGTCTCTAGTTTTCATATAACTGTGTGTAAGACAAGCAATACTGTTTTCATTTAGTTTCTTAGAATGCTGATTTAGAAGTTGACTAAAAATATGGAGTAAGACTACTACTTACTCTGTAGTTACATGAAGCCTAGAGATTTTCCAATTATTCCTTATAAAATTACACAACTGTTTTAAGCAGCTGGGCAGTATGTACTAGTAGACATAGACTATAGCCACTTTTTCCTACTGTTGACTTATTATTTGAAGAAGCCTTGGAGGGAAGGAATAGGTCAAGAGTCTCCAAATAATGTTGTACCCTCCATATCTTGGTCTCCAAAGTACGCTTGACTTGTCCAGTTAACCTGATATAGCCTTGGGTTTTTGGCTAGGAAAACTGAAAATAGGTGTCTTTTATGAAAAAACATGCCTGAGATGATTTGGCCCAGTGGATAGTGTCAGTCTGCAGACTGAAGGGTCCTGGGTTCGATTCCAGTCAAGGACATGTACCTCAATTGCAGGCTCCACCCTTGGCTCTGGTAGGGGCGAGTGCAGGAGGCAACCAATCAATGTGTCTCTCTCATATCAATGTTTCTCTCTCTCTCTGTCTCTCCTTCTGCCTTCTACTCTCTCTAAAACTCAATGGAAAAATATCTTCGAGTGAGGATTAACAATAACAACAAAAAAAAGAAAAACACTAAGTATGGGGGTAGGGTAAGGGAAATGAGTAAACAAGATGAGACACTAATTCAAATTTTCTCTAGTATATATAGTCGGGCTGGGTGGCTAAGTTGGTTGAAGTGTTGTCCTGTACACCAAAAGAAAAAAGAAAAAGAAAAAAAAAATGGTTGCAGGATCCATTTCTGGTCAGGGTACATATCATTTCAGGTTCCCCATTCAGAGCATGAACAGGAGGCAACTGATCCATATTTCTCTCTCACATTGATGTTTCTGTTTCTTTCTCTCAAATCAATCCTATATAATAAAAGGCCAGCCTCCATAAGATTAATGACCAGAACGACCAGAGACCAGAACCACCACAGGCCCTCACCAGGCTGGCCCCACCCCCAAGCAAGCAGTTAGGGGCAATCAGGCAGGCAGGCAGAGTGGTTAGAGGCGATCAGGTAGGCAGACCAGTGGTTAGGGGTGATCAGGTAAGCAGGCCAGCAGTTAGGGGCGATCAGGTAGGCAGACGGCCCTTCGCCAGGCTGGCCCCGCCCCCAAGCAAGTAGTTAGGGGCAATCAGGCAGGCAGGCAGAGTGGTAGGGGTGATCAGGTAGGCAGACGGCCCCTCGCAGGACTGGCCCCATGCCTCAGCAAGCAGTTAGGGGTGATCAGGCAGGCACGCAGGTAGAGTGGTTAAGGGCGATCAGGTAGGCAGGCCAGCATTTAGGGGCAATCAGGTAGGCAGACAGCCCTTGGCAGGGCTGGCTCCACCCCCCAGCAAAGAAAGAGGGAGGCCCAGCCCAAAGGCGGAGACTCTGTGCCAGGTGTGTGGCTGGCCAGTGATCGCCCTGCAGAGGGAGGCCACCAGTGGCAGGGGAGGGGAGGGCAGCGCTGCACAGATGGCAAGCAGTGGCATCAGCGGGGGTAGGGCCAGCTGCCTGCAGCCGGGGGAAGGAAAGCCCTGATAGGCCCTGATCTCAGGCCAGGCCTAGGGACCCTACCCGAGGTGTCCCGGATTGTGAGAGGGTGCAGGCAGGGCTGAGGGGACGACCCCACCCCCCCGCCCCGAGCACACGAATTTTCGTGCACCAGGCCTCTAGTAATAAAAGAGCCCTGGCCAGTTTTGCTCAGTGGTTAGAGTGTCAGCCCAAGGACCAAAGGGTCTCGGGTTCAATTTCCAGTCAAGGACACATACCTTGGTTGTAGACTCAATCCCTGACCCAGTTGGGGTATGAGCGAAAGGCAACCAATTTATGTGTGTCTCTCACATCAATTTTTCTCTCCCCCCTACCTTTTCCCTCCACTCTCTAAAAGTCGATGGAAAAAAATATCCTCACCTCTTGGGTGAGGATTAAAACAAACAAACAAAACCACATATACTTGGGTGTGTATTAAACACACCATCAGCCCTAGGCATTTTGACTCAGTGGCTAGAGTGTTGGCCTGTGGACTGAAGGGTCCCAGGTTTGATTCTGGTCAAGGGCACATGCCTGGGTTGCAGGCTCAATCCCCAGTTGGGGGCATGCAGGAGGCAGGTGATCAGTGATTCTTTCTCATCATTGATGTTTCTATCTCTTTCTCCCTCTCCCTTCCTCTCTGAAGTCAATAAAAATATTTTAAAACAAACAAACAAAAAACACCACCAAAAACATACATATAGACAAAAAGTCTAATATTTGAATGCAAATCATCTCACCACTCTGAGTGTTTTTAATTTTTCATTTGTTTTGCCTGTCTGTCTTATAATACAAGCCTCTAGGGGCAAGGGCAGAACCGGCTATATTTAGTATTCCAATGGTGCCCAACAATAAAATAATAATAATAATGGTAATAAAAATAATTAGGAATATCTCTATCACAGGGAAGAAGTTCCTAATGATGGTACTCTTTCCATGAGAGACTGTCATCAGTTGGCTGTATTCCAGGTTTAATGTAAGGGGAAAATGTTTGAATGTTTTTATTTTGCTATTTTAAAAAAATCAGCTTGAATGCATACCTAAGTACTGTAGATGCTAAAATTAAATAGCTGATTTGTTTTTAAACTATTCTGGTTTCTAATTTAGCATAGCTTAATTCAGTTCTCTCTACTTATTAGATTTTTTTGCCATCCAAGGTCTAGTCTTTTGGCTCATTACTCCCAGACTAAATCCTTAAACTTATAAATACTTCTGTACCTCATTTTAACTCTTTCTGATGTGAGGGTAAATGAACCTAATATACCCTCACATCAGAAATATATGATGTGATGACAAAGGGTGCCTAAAGATAGCCCTGTCCCTACCCCTCCTCCGTTAGTATAGAGGTATCAGTAGGGTATCGTCAGTGCTGATGTAGATACTACCAAGTGTATAGTGGGTTAAAGAAAGCTGCCTTGATAAAATGGCTTATGAAGTAAAGAGAAATAACCCCATTTATATATTAAAAAAAAAAAAGCTTCTGGAAAATCAGAGGCAAGGAAGTCTGCATAAAATTATTATAAAAATTATTTTTAGTCCATATTTGAAACACAAAGAAGCAAGTGCCTAGCATTTTAACCTCAATTCCATTGACTTTGCTCAACACTCTTCACTGAAAGAATTACTATGGCTATTAAGATAATACCTTGATTTTAAGAATTACACGTTGAAGTTTTTAGTATAACAAAAGCAACTTACTGAAATGGTTAGGGATATGGATATAATACACATATGCATGAACGGGGGAGAAAAGAAAAAGCCAATCTTTGATGTGGTAAAATGTTAACATTTGGGGACTCCGGTGGTAGGTGGGTGTGTGCCTGAGAATTCTATGTAATCTTTCTGAAATTATGTTTTTATAAAAGCCAACAACTATATTCCAGAGTAACTATACTTAGAGATGGCTGGCTAAGTGCCTGCTGAATTCTTACTGAGAAATGTTGACACTACTTAGATCTGATAGGAAAGTGCATGACAAAATGGTTGTAGCAGGTAATCAACAGGAAGGCCAAAGCCCATGCTTCTCCAGGATTGTAGTGAAGTCAACACTTATCTGTAAGTACACTTCAATGACTAGCCAGACTTTTACATGTCACTCTCTTAGTCTGTCTTTCCTCCAATCCCAATAAGGACCCATTTGCAACAATTACTGCAACTGCTATTCTAGGAAGGATGACCATCAAGACCTTACGATGTGATTTTAATCTTCTAGAAATGGATTTATCAACAGGACACCAAAGAAAAAGTAGATCTAAATCCCTGTCAGTTCCAGGGACTAGCAGTTAATGCCAAAGCAGGAAAACAGACTCTGCTGCAGCTAAACCTCCCGTTCAAATTAGTGCTACCTAAGTTCCCTCCCTAAGCCCAAATTTCTTTTAAAAGCTATCTTGCATATTTGGACATATATTTCAAGATCTAATGTAATAACATCTCTGGAGTTGTTCAACATTCTCTAGAAAAAAAGCAGCAGCCTCCAGTGTATTTTTTCAAGTAAACATTGGTCCACATTCAAGGTAAAAATCTTAAAGACTGTGTACTGTATTCACTTTCTTTATCCTTTGCTAGAGTAACAGAAAGATTAACACAATCTGAGTTAAGGGCCCTATTTTCTTGCTTATATATGTATACATTTTTAATAAGTTTTGAAAGGGTGGATGGATATGGAAAATGCATAGCATGTAACTAATTCCCCTGTCCACTGAACTAATAGAGACGTGGTTTATTTAAAATTCCGAGTTGTGGTTCTGCTATTTGGGAATGGCTTTCCGAAACTCTGTGGGTGGATACTGGTAATGAAACAGAGAATTCAAAACGGCAGGGAGCATAAGGCCAAATAAGCTTTTATAGCAGTGTGTGTGTGTGCACTAAAAATAATTATACATATGGAGTGGGAGGCTGGTTAACCTAGCCCACAGAGGAACGTGGCTGTTAGGATAACTAATCACGATATGAAGTCCCCCATGACAAAAATACTTCCAAGGTTAAACTGTCTGATTTTTAATCATAAAGAAGTGAATTTATTGGCTAAGGTTCTATCATGTTGTTGGTTTGGACGCACCAGCCAGTTCTTTTATCAAGATTTTACCCACAAGAAAACTATCAACCCTCCGTGGCTCCTGAATTGTGATTTACCCAAAAAAGGAGTTCTCAATTATAAGAATAAAAGTGTAGAGAAGAGCTCAGGAAATAAGGTGTTTTTTGTTGTTGTTTTTTTTGTTTTTTTTTCAGAAGGCAAGCTTGTGAAATCTCTGTAAGAATTATTTTCCACCAATACATACAGTAAAATTTTACTTTTAAAACAAGGCCTAGAATTAAAACAAAACAAATAGAATAAAAATGAAGTTTGATCGCCTGGCCGGTGTGACTCAGTTGTTGAGCGTCTACCCATGAGGTCATGGTTCAATTCCTGGTCAGGGCACATGCCTGGATTGCAGGCTCCATCCCCAATAGGGGGTGTGCAATAGGCAGCCAATCAATGATTCTTTCACCATTGATGTTTCTATCCCTCTCTCCCTCTCCCTCTTTCTCTGAAATCAATAAAAACATTTCTTTTAAAGTTTAATCTTTGCAGTTCTGATGCCCAATTTTCGTAAAGGTTTTCTGGGCTTCCTATCATTCACAGCCCTCATATGTTCAAACAAGGGCTACTGACTGCTCTCCCCTCCTCCCTGACACTTCACTGACCTCCACTTCCTTTCCATGTCTGTACTTTCCAATTTGCTTGGCTTCCGGTCCTCATTACCAGTTTCTTATCTATATATATAATAGCCTAAGCAACACAAGGACCGAACTACTAGTTGCTATGATGCGCACTGACCACCAGGGGGCAGATGATCAATGCAGGAGCTGCCCCCTGATCGTCAGTGCGCTCCCACAGCAGGAGCACCACTCAGCAAGCTTACCGAGTGGTGGCAGGTGCAGTAGGGCCTGGATGAGTAGAGTGGCGTGGGCTCCTCCCTGGCCGCCTGCCGCTTAGCACACTACTACATCCCTTGGGGGATGTAGGACTGCTGGTTTTGGCCCAATCCCCGCAGGCCGAAACTGGTGGTCCAACATCCCCTGAGGGGTCCTGGATTGCGAGAGGGCCAGGCCAGGCTGAGGGACCCACCGGTACACAAATTTGTGCACTGGGTCTCTGGTTCCATATATTTTTCCAACCAGACTGAGTTGTGTGAGTTTTTTCACACTTTCCTCTACATTTCCTCAAGTTTTTCTTCACTCTCCTTTCAGTCAGATCACCTTGTACCTTCTGTCCACATCTACCTATTGAGGATTTATCAGACATCAAGTTAAGTGCTTTAAACACATTGTTTCATTTCTCACTATGATTGGGTCTATTATTTTACAAAAGAGAAAAATAAGGCTCATAGAGAAATTGAACAATTCTTCCAGTTATATGGTTGGTAAAATGGAGCACTGGAATGTGAGCCCACATAAACTGCCTCCGGAGCCCACAATCTCAACCACCAACTCTATACTTCTTTCTCTTCAGGATTAGAGACTTTAACTTGGGCACATTCTCATTTACTAGGTTTCCTAAGAACCACAACATTCTACCCTTCCCTTGTATCTCCCACCAATGGATAAATCTAAAAGCATAATCCTGACTTTGTCCCAGGTAACTTTTAGATCAAGAGGGCTAAACACATTTTCTTTTGACCCTTCCCCCTCCCTAGACCCAATTGAAATAAAATTTAAAAAACAACATGAACAATTAACCCACTATAATAAATTGTATGCATTTAACATAATAAAAAACAGATTTTAAACAAATATCTAGATGTTGTTAGCCATGTTGAAACTTGGTGACTGCAGAGGTGGCAGCCACTACATGCAAAGAGAAGCAGAATGAGAAGAAGGGCAGAAATCAGGGGCTCCACTGAATGTGCATCTGCAGAATAATTGTACTAGTCTACACCTCCCATCCTTGGTAGCAGCCCACATTTACTTGGTAAAAATCTGGATAGTTCTTCTCTAAACAAAGTGAATGACCCATCAAGGCAAAGCTGTTTTTATGGCTCCTCATAGTCAAGTCCTCATTCTGCATTTGAGAGCCTTGACAGCAGGATCTCAACTTTCTCACAATAAATTCTGTCAGTTAACACTGCCTTCCTACTCCATCACACACAGAGCCCACAGTAAAAATTCCCATGCAAGAAAGAGACATTGGAGAAACTCTCTATCCATTTAGGCATTTTTCCCCTTAGAAGTCAACAGAAAACCAAGCTTCACCAGGCAAATGAGAACAGAAGCATGAAGGATAAGACTAAGACAAATATGAAAACTGGCCTCAAGACAATCACAGATAACAACCAACAGAAGAGCACAAGTCTAATCACTAACATACTCAGAATATATTACTATGTTATTATTATTACTAGAGGCCCGGTGCATGAAATTTGTACACAGGGGTGTGTGTGTCCCTCAGCGCAGCCTGCACCCTCTCCAATCTGTGATCCCTCTCACAATCCAGGACTGCTGGCCTGGTCACCAGCCAACTGCTCGCCAGCCTACCTACCTGATTGCCCCTAATCACTTCTGCCTGCCAGCCTGATCACCCCCTAACCACTCCCCTGCCAGCCTGATCAATGCCTAACTGCTCCCCTCCTGGCCCGATTGCCCCTAACTGCCCTCCCCTGCTGGCCTGGTCACCCCTAACTGCCCTCCCTTGCCAGCCTGGTTGCTCCTAACTGCCCTCCCCTGCCGACCCGGTCCCCCACAACTGCCCTCCCCTGCCGACCTGTTCCCCCCCAACTGCCCTCCCATGCCGACCTGGTCCCCCCCAACTGCCCTCCCCTGCCGACCTGGTCCCCCCAACTGCCCTCCCCTGCCAGTCTGGTCCTCCCCAACTGCCCTCCCCTGCTGGCCTGGTCCCCCCCAACTGCCCTCCCCTGCAGGCCTGGTCCCCCCCAACTAACTTCCCCTGCAGGCCTGGTCACCCCTAACTGCCCTCCCCTGCTGGCCTGGTCCCCCCCAACTGCCCTCCCCTGCCAGTCTGGTCCTCCCCAACTGCCCTTCCCTGCTGGCCATCTTGTGGCGGCCATCTTTGACCACATGAGGGCGGCCATCTTTGACCACATGAGGGCAGCCATCTTTGACCACATGGGGGCAGCCATCTTGTGTGTTTGAGTGATGGTCAATTTGCATATTACCTCTTTATTATATTGGATTATTATTATTATTATAAATAAGAATAAGATGCTATGAAAAAGAAACTTTCAGGGAACAAGAGCAAGCTCAATGAAAGTATAATGGTTAAAAGAAGTGTTGGAAGATAAAGTAAACAAGAGGAGATGGAAATTATAAGAAAGAAGTTAAGAGAAAAATCACCAATCTAGCAGGCCCAAGATCTACATTATGAAACCCAATAGAGAAGAGAATGTTAAGTTGGGGGAATATCAAAGACAGTCTACAGCTGAAGGAGGACATTAGTCTTCAAATTTTAGGGGCCCAGCAAGCATCCAACATCTTGAATGGGGGCGGGAGGAAGATGACCACTGGATATGCCCCTACAAATTTTGTAACACCAAGGATAAAAACACAAAACTAAGAGTTTTAGCGGTGAAAAAAATCTGATATATTACTTAAAAAGAAGAAAATCAGTGGCACTGACTTCTCAGTAATAGCATGGAAGGGAAGGAACAATCATTTTCACCCAAGAATTCTATACTTAGTCAAACTTTCCATCATACTAGGAGTAGAAAAGACATTTTCAGAAATGCAAGAACCTCAACACTCCTCCTAGGAACTTGTTTGGGGGTTGTATTTCCAAAAATGAGGAATAAAACAATGGTGAAAGAAAATTCTGGGGTGACAGTATATATTTTTTTCCTTTTACAGTTATAACAGTAACCTACAGGATGAAAATATTACAACAGAAACTGTCAAGAGAGAAATGCTGGTCGGTTTTGTGGAGTGGACTGTCTCTAGACTATCACTTTCTTTTATAAACTCTTCTGTGTTATGATGTGCTACCACGTGTTACTTTTGAAAATGGAAACATAATAGAAAAAGAAAGAAACGAGTACCACTTGTTCTCTCTTTGCTCTTTCCAGAGAAAGTCTTACTTTGGCCCACTGTAAATTTAAACTAGTATTTAATGACAATTTGGATTAGCTATTACTTGGAAATCCTATTTTTCCTCCTTTAGTCCACAGTAATTCTCTCCTTATAACCTGTTCTCTGCTGCTACTTTACAGCTGATGGTATTATCTATTTATTCAGAAAATGATGACCTTCTAAGATGAACTCCTTGGTTCATCTTGTCCAGCTAACCATCTACTAGTACACATGAAAAGAGGAAATGTATTTATCTATATCTGTATGTCTTTCCATATAATCTTGGAAGGAAGTAATCTTTCTAGGTTTCTGCCTCTAAAGAATCTTGCTTTTATCTGTTCTATTTCTCCTAATATTTCTATTTCTTTCTCTTCCACGTATCTTTCTTTTGTATTTTAACAAAGGCAAAATATTTCCCTATCTTTACCACCTCCATACCTGACCTGGTTTGCCCCTCCAACCACCATTACTTATTGGTTTTTAATGGCTCACCTACTCTTTAAACTGAATGATTTCTATCTGCTACCTTTCTTTCCTTGTTATGAAGTGCCTCGTAATGGCCTCCCATCAAGCTTTTAATCCCACCACATTACATGAACTTCTTTCAGGGTTTCAGTGATCTTCTGCTAGCTACAGACAACAGCTCCCCTTAGTCTTCATGTTTCCTGGCCCCTCTTCTCATACATCTTTCATAATACTGTATAAAGCTTTGTCCTTTCTTTAGCTTCCTTAACTTACTGATCTGTTTCTCTTTCCCAGCCCCCTAAATGCAGTCCTTAGCCCATTGTTCTTCTGTATTCATTTCCCTCACCCACTTGCACACCTTTAATCTGCTTCTAGACTAATGAATTCTAAACTACGCTTACATTTTCTATAGGACAATCTAAAATAACCTAAAATTTAGGTTATCAGAAACTGAAAATAGTTTCAACCAGTTTTCCTTTGCAATCTTTTTCCTGCCATCAATCTCATCTTTCTTCTCTCAGTTCCCCATGTTTAGAACTTGATACTCTTTCTTTAGCCAACTCTAATCAGTCATCAAATCCTGTTATTATTTTAAAACATTTTTCTTACGTTCATCTCCTCTCCTCTATTCTACTGGCCACTACCCACAGAACACGCTGAGAATAAATGGGATAAGCAGGAATTGATTATCTGGCAAGTCAAATATTACTTAATGTGCAAAAGTGAAAATTTATCCACCTTTACCAGGTAGCAAACATTTATAGACTGAAGGACTCTCCTATAACATTAATTCTTAGTTTATCTGGTTTGTAATATTATCATATATCAGGCTTCTTTAAATATGAGCTACACGTATGCATAATTTGAGGTATCAAAGAACTACATGGAAAAACTACAATTTCTCAAACAGCAAGAAATCTCCTGATAGGTTAATTTTTAATTTGTTGTATAAAGAGGTGTATTCAGCCCTAACTGGTTTGGTTCAATGGCTGGAGCTTGGTCTGCGGACCAAAGGGTGCCGGGTTCAATTTCAATCAAGGGCACTTACCTTGGTTGCAGGATCCTCCCTGGCCCAGGCCCTGGTCAGAGCTCATGCAGAAGGCAACCAATTGATGTGTGTCTCTCACATCAATGTTTCTCTGTCTTTCTCTCTCTCCTCTCCTCTCCCTAAATATCAATGAAAAAATATCCTCAGGTGAGGATTAACAAAAAACAAATACCAAGAGTTGTATTCATTTAAAGGCACAAGTGACAAACAATTATACTACTGGAATGTTCATAAACTCCTGAATCAGACTGGTAAACCCTTTCAAAGCATTCCTCTGTGGCTCTGCTACAGAGTGCTCCTATCTCCAAGTCTAATTGCTGGGATCTAGTGAGGTTGAATGGTCAAAGTTGAAGAGAGCTGTATCTCAATTTTCCCAAATATAGTTGCTTCTCTGCTATATGCATTGCCAAGTCATATTTGCATTTTCTGTTCATTAAAAAACACAGTCCTACTTTTAGACTTTCCCTCCACGTTCCAGTATCCCTTTATCATTCCTATTGACTCTAAGGAACCAAAGAACTTCTAAGCATATATGCATAGCCCATGGACACAGAGGGCCTGGGTAGAGGGGGGTGAGGCAGATGGGTAGAGGGCAAAGGGGGGGAAATGGGGAACTTCTGTAATACTCTCAACAATAAAATAAATTAAAAATGAAAGAGGAAAAAAAAAAAAGGAAAAAAAAATAAATTAAAAAAAAATAAAATAGGAACTAAATTCTAAGCATTTCACCAGGAAGCTAATCCTTTAAAAGACAAAGACCACACTAGTATAATATTTGCTCATAATGATTAGTATAGTTTATCCTCCCTGTGTTCACTTTTAAAAATAAACATTAGTTACATTTCCTGCTCTCTATAGCTGAAATTAGTAGTATTTATGTTTCTGTACTTGTTCTGTTTATGGGATCAGCTCCCAGGAACAAAATGCATATTTACCACTTCTTTTGCATGTCACTAGAGAATCTATTGCAGGAATGTCACAGTGGTCTTTGAATCAAGTACTGGGCTGGCAGACTGACTATAGTGCCTCAGCTGATCCTATATTCCACATAAGCAACCACTTCTGAAGGTGTGACCTATACCCATGACAGCAGATGATACAATAAGAGAATGGCTTTAATCGGCATGATTATGAAATACTTCTGAAGACTCTTCATGAGGGGGTTGCCTTAGAAGGAGACACAGGTATGAGGAATAAATGCCAGCCCACCTGCTGGCAGGAGAGGCAATGGGAATGTCTCTTCAGATAGATGAGCAAGCAGGAAAACAGATAACATAACTTGTCTTGGAAGCAAGCAGCACGATGAGACAGTAAAAACGCATCAGCATACATCATCCTATCATGGCCTAGTGTCATTCCCAGCCTCTATTAGCCCTCGCTGCATCAGCCCAAGTCCCAGACACTTTATCCTGTTTATAATTGCTGATGAGCGGTAATAAGGCCTCCATGCCTCAGCTCCGTCCGTTCCACTTCAGCACCCACCTATTAGGTAATAACTTTTATTTACAGCCTTGCTTGATGTGCTGTTCTATTAGTACAGCTAGGAACTGAGTAGAGCACAAAAAAAAAAAAAAAAAAAAAAAAAAGTCTCCTTAATGGGCAGTATCATTGCGAGGCCCCGATGATTTATAATGCAGCATTATGGCTGTTCTATCTTGCTCCTTCTGGTAAGACTGCTTTGGGAAAGCTACATTTCTAACATGCTGCACTCTTAACAGGCACATACATGCTGTGGAGCAGCACCTGAAAAGAAACCCCCCATATATCCACCCCCCCCCCCGCCCCCAAATAATCCAAAAGTTTCAAAGGAGGAGAGGGGCATTAAACTCCCTTGATAACCTTTTTAAAACAATGTTGGCTCAGGCATTTTGCCCCAGTGGAGCAATAGAACAGCTAATTAATGGAAGTTCAGAACTTTTCTCCTTGGTAAGAGCGCAAGCTATGATAAAATAAATAACCACAAAGGCAAAAACCCTCAGTTGTAACTGCATTCAAGGATCCAAGCAAACTGAATTAGCACAAAGCAAGTGGACCATGAGCAGCTCAACACCACAGCCTACGCTTCTCATACACACATATACCCCAAATAGCAACAAGCCTCGTCACACTGCCTTTTCCTTTTCATACTGGAGTGCATTTTTATCCTTCAAGTACAAAAATCCCTGTTGGTAAGATTGGCATCCTGGCTTGATATTCATTAATATCAGCCTGTTCTCAGAAAGGAAGTCACTGCTTCTCTTGAGGAAAACCCAAACAAGGCCTGTGAAACAAGCCAATGACTTCAGGCTCAGCAAACTCTCACACATTACATGTCTAGCCAGCCTGTAACACAAACACAAGGACTGGACACAATGGGACCTAACTCTCATTCAGGGGTACAAATGAAAAGCAGTAAGCTCTCTTTAATCCTTTCTCAGATCTATACATTGTATGAGGTGCTTTTAAACTCACCTGCTATTATTTACATATTGAGATCAAATCACCTAATTATACAGTGCTTTTCTATCTCATTCTATTCTTTAATATAAGCAACAACTCAGGCAGATTAAAGTTGGAATAGGAAAAAAAAAAAAAAAAACACATGAAAAAGCATGTAGCAATTTATTTCCCCTCCCCAGTTTTCCACTCAATGGCCAAAAAGCATATACTGTCAGCAAATAAACGATGGCAAACCATGGTAACCTATGCCTTCCCCCCTCCCTTGGATGGTAAAACATAACATGCACCTTTTAGATTAGACATTTTTTTTGCAATCTTCCAAATAATTGGTATTCATTTTTGTCCCCTGCCTCAGGAATTAAATGAACTCCTTTAGGACCCAAAATGATGAATACACAAGGTAAAACATTTTTAAAATACTTTTTCCTTGCCATGACAGGTTACTCTTTTGATCTTTCTTCAATGGTTACATTTAATGCAAAAAAAAATAAAATAAAATAAAAGGTTTATATCTTCCCTAATCTCCTCCTGATGGAAAGTTGCATATTACATAAGTAGGTCAAATTTCTAACTTTCTGTCTCAAATGCTGATACTGCAGACCAGAGGGAAAAGCTGTACCTTAAGGACCAAAAAGAAATAATTAAAAAAACACACACCACTGAATTACATAGTTGAATCACACCCAAAGCTACCTTCCTTTAAGCTCTACAGAGTCCTTCTTAGAAGAGTCATTTACAAAGTGTAATATGGACCACTACAGTTTATAGTCAAGGACTCAACTCTCTAGAATTAAATACACTGGTTGAAATGTTTCCATGAATACTGACTTTACCAGGAGATAAAACACACAACTGTGGGTATTTCTAAGATTTACAGGGCCACTTCTGATTTAACACTGCCACCCTTTAGCTTCTGAATCAATTTAAAAGATCTTATAGAAACCTCACGGTAACATAACAACAATGAAACATTCCCCTTTAAGTGGCTCCTGAACACTGATGTGGAAAGTGTTTAGTACATCAATCTTCTCTTATCTCCCAGGTGAAAGGGGTTTTCTTCTCTTGTCTTTGTAAAAACAGACAATAACATCACAAGCAGGTTGCCTGAGAGAAATGAGCCAAAAAAAGGTTTTAGGGAAAAAAGGGAAACAATGAACAATACAAGGCTATCTAGTTCATGTCACTGTTCATCATGCTGAAAGGAAAAAAGGTGACCTAAAACGTTAATAAACATGTGCTTTTCAAGAGGAAAGAAAAGGAAAAGCAGGCAAAGGATAGATAGTTAAACTGAATTAACATGCTTCTTACAGAGTGAAAAGATGATACTTTGTGAGAAAACCTGCATTGGTTTCTAATTGGAGTTTCTAGTCCCATCTGCTTTCATATCAAACAATACTACAGCTCCCGTATGGCCCCACAAATGGCTATTTTATTTGCTATTCTACTAACTATAATCACATTTTTAACATACACAGAGCATTTTATAAGTACTGCGCGCTAACCGATTGCGCCACTGGAGCTCCTACACAGAGCATTTTAAAACTATCATTTTTCAGGTCGATCAGAGAGAATATTATTTGCTCAACATATTTGCTGGAAGAAGAGTAATAGTGAATATAGATATAGTGGAGCAAAAGCCTGGAAACAGTACCATCAAGTCTGCAAGCTTGTTTATGACTTTTTATTTTAACTTCAGAAATAAAGGGACTATAAAATGAAAACACAAAATCAAGCCATAGAGTGGTTAAAAAGGGGAAGGAACAATTTCCTTTTTTTCATATGCTAAAAAGTCTATGCTTTGATATAGTCAACCCAGGTCCTAGAGCTAAGAACTGCTTAATCCTCCATCTAGAAGGAGCAGAATCCTTGGGTTAGTCATGTTCAAGGATCCTGCTGGAGAGAGACTTTTTCTCTAAGAACATTTAAGACAAGACATGGTTCTATCTGTCCATTACAACTTAAATTTTAAATTTTACCAATAGCAAACTCCAATACATAAAATACAAAATAACTTCTTTTACTGTAACTCTGCAAATAAGTCTTATGAGAAAAAAAAAAAAGGTTACATAACATGTCTTTTAAAAAAAGGCAAAAAGACCTCCCACAAGGCACTTTAAACATAAAAAATATGACTTTCTGGCCCGACCAGCATGCTCAGTGATTGAGTTTCTATGAATCAGAAGGTTGTGGTTCAATCCCCAGTGTGAGGGGTGCAGGAGGCAGCCAATCAATAACTCTCTCATCATTGATATTTCTTTTTTAAAATTTTTATTATTATTGATGTTTCATCTCTTTCCCTCTTCCTTCCTCTCTGAAATCAATAAAAATATATTTTTAAAAATAAATAAAAAATATGACTTCCTGAAGATATTCACATAAATATCCAAACACCTTCCAAATAAAGTTATCTAAAAAGGATGACCACAGCTCTGATTACAACGTTTTGGCTTAAGGTATAACTTAATAGTTAGAAAAGATGAAGGAGAAAAGGTAGTTTGTTGCCAAGGAAAGGGAACTCTTTTCTTTCACAATATATTCATTCTTGGCAGGAATGTTGTGAGAATTAACAAGGGAACATGTGCAAAATACCCAAAGCCTTTGAAGAAAGGTAAGCTCTCTCTAGTTATCTGAAGGTGTGATATGCTTTAACTCTCACATTCTAACCAAAGCAACCTGGGATTTGCAGCACTTTTCAACTCTTTGCTGACAGTTCCCAGAGCTCTACAAAGCCACAAGCAGCTTCACTTAATTTTTCTCTGCTTTCAATAACAAAATAATCATGGTGCTGCTGTTTATTTTTTTCCTATCTAAAGATTACAGAGTTTAACTGTTAATAATGCTATGTAGCCAAAAGCCAGCATCTAAAGAAAAGAGTTTCTGACCTAGTTCACAAATACAAACTGATCTTTTACTTGCCACTACTACTTTTTGCAACCTGCTTCTTAGACTTCCAGTTACCACAGAGCAATTTCTTAAAAAGAGTTCCCTCTTGGGGAACTGGGTGAAAAAAGGTGAAGGGATTAGCCAAAGAACATATATGTATAACCTACAGACACAGACAATACTATGATGATGGCCAGAGGAAAGGGGGAACGGGGGCTGGGTGGAGGTGGACAGGGTGTGTGTGTGGGGGGACGGGGGGGGGGGGGAATGGGGATATGTATAGTGTCAATAGTAAAAATAAAGTATAAAAAAAAAAAAAAAAAGAGTTCCCCCTCTCACTTTGATGGTTGTAGACAAGCCACTCTACACTGTTTTCCACCTGTTTAAATTACAATATCCTCAGATCAACATTAGTCCCCTGAAACAGAGACGTTATTAATCAACCACTCAGGCTTGTAATTATGAGCCTAATGCTAATCTTTAGATCTATTTTTCAAAGTACTAAAAAGAAAATGACCTGTTCACTGAAAAGGTCACTAACCTTTTTTTTGCGTGTACTCTCTTTAAGATATTTGGCTATGTACCTTTTAATATGCATCCTATGTATTTGCTGGTTTTAGACTATATGTATGGACTGCTATATAATTATAAAATGAATCTGCAAAACAGAAAATTTAAAAGGCTGAGATAAAGAACTTTTACTATTTTCTCCCCATACCTCACAGATTATATATTACTAGAGGCCCAGTGCACGAAATTCGTGCACGGAGGGGGGTTCTCCCTCAGCCCAGCCTGTACCCTCTCCAATATGAGACCTCTCGAGGGATGTCCAACTGCCCGTTTAAACGGGCAGTCGGACATCCCTCTCACAATCCAGGACTGCTGGCTCCCAACTGCTTGCCTGCCTGCCTTCCTGATTGGCCCTAACCGCTTCTGCCTGCCAGCCTGATCACCCCCTAACCACTCCGCTGCCGGCCTGATTGATGCCTAACAGCTCCCCTGCCAGCCTGTTTGCCCCCAACTTCCCTCCTCTGCCGGCCTGGTCACTCCTAACTGCCCTCTCCTGGAGGGTTGATCACCTCCAACTGCCCTTTCTTGCAGGCCTGGTCCCTCTCAACTGCTCTCCCTTGCAGGGCTGATCCCTCACAACTGCCCTCCCTTGCAGGCCGGGTGCCTCCCAACTGCCCTCTCCTGCTGGCCATCTTGTGGTGGCCATCTTGTGTCCACATGGGGGCAGGATCTTTGACCACATGGGGGCAGCTATATTGTGTGTTGCAGTGATGATCAATCTGCATATTATTCTTTTACTAGAGGCCCGGTGCACGAAATTCGTGCACTGGGGGAGGGTGTCCCTCAGCCCAACCTGCACAGTCTCCAATCTGGGACCCCTCGGGGGATGTCTGACTGCCTCTTTAGGCCCGACAGGGATCGGGCCTAAAGAGGCAGTCAGACATCCCTTTCACAATCCAGGACTGCTGGCTCCCAACTGCTCGCCTGCCTGCCTGATTGCCCCTAACCACTTCTGCCTGCCAGCCTGATCACCCCCTAACCCAGTGATGGGCAACCTTTAGAGCTTAGTGTGTCAAACTTCGCCAAAAAACTGAGCATAACTCGGGTAGTGTGTCACTTTGAGGAAAAAACTAACTCTAAGACTCTAGTCGCAAATGTTTCATCCTCAGGAGCAGCAAATGTTTCATCCTCGACATGCTGCCGCATGTCATCAGAAATGGCTACGTGTGTCAGTGCTGACACGCATGTCATAGGTTCGCCATCACTGCCCTAACCACTCCCCTGCCAGCCTGATCGACGCCTAACTGCTCCCCTGCCAGCCAGATCATCTCCAACTGTTCTCCCCTGACAGCCCGGTCACCCCCAAATGCCCTCCCCTGCATATTCTCTCTTTATTAGATAGGGTTTTTTCTTTAACATAATGGACTGCTCTAACTGGTTTGGCTCAGTGGATGGAGTGTCGGCCTGCAGACTCAGGGTCCCGGGTTCGATTCTGGTCAAGGGCATGTACCTTGGTTGGGGGCACATACTGCAGGAGGCAGCTGATCGATGTTTCTCTCTCATAGATGTTTCTAGTCTCTATCCTTTTCCCTTCCTCTCTGTAAAAAATCAATAAAATTTATTTAAAAAAACATATTGGACAGTGTACCTGCTGTGGTCTTGACAAAACAGTAAAAATGTAAACCCAAACTAAAAGAATCATAAAATAAACTCCTTAAACAGGAATTTCATGAGACTTGGAAAGGTGATATCCTGTGGTTGTTTCTTCCTTTTTTTCTTCTCTTTCTTTTTCTTGATGTTTCATCTTTTGTCCTTTCTTACTTTTCTCCTTCTATTCCTTTTCTATCCTCTCTTTCTCTAAACTTTTCCTTTGGAAGAATCATCAGTACTTGACTCGCTCCCTGGGGGGCGCAGGTGCCTCCCAGCCAGACACCTAGGGCTGCCTCTGGGAGGGGTTGGCGGGGTGGGGTTGAGGGGTGCCTCTGGGAGGGGATGGCAGTGTGGGGGTCCTGGGCTGCCTCTGGGAGGGGATGGCAGTGTGGGGTCCTGGGCGCCTCCTATCCAGACACCCCGTGCTGCCTCTGGGAGGGGATGGCAGTGTGGGATCGTGGGTGCCTCCCATCCAGACACCCCGGGTTGCCTCCAGGAGGGGATGGCAGTGTGGGGTCCTGGGCGCCTCCTATCCAGACACCCCAGGCTGCCTCTGGGAGGCGTTGGTGGTGTGGGGTCTCGGACGCCTCCCAGCCAGACACCCCGGGCTGCCTCCAGGAGGGGATGGCAGTGTGGGGTCCTGGGCGCCTCCTATCCAGACACCCCGGGCTGCCTCTGGGAGGGGATGGAAGCGTGGGGTCCTGGGCGCCTCCTATCCAGACACCCCGTGCTGCCTCTGGGAGGCGTTGGCGGTGTGGGGTCAGGACGCCTCCCAGCCAGACACCCCGGGCTGCCTCCAGGAGGGGATGGCAGTGTGGGGTCCTGGGCGCCTCCTATCAGGACACCCCAGGCTGCCTATGGGAGGGGATGGCGGCGTGGGGTCCTGGGCGCCTCCCATCCGGACACCCCGGGCGGCCTCCCGGAGGGGTTGGCGGCATGGGGGCGCGGACGCCTCCCATCGGGACACCCGGGCGGCCTCCGGGCGGTGATGGCGGAGTGGGGCGTGGACGCCTCCCATCCGGACACCCCGGGCGGCCTCCCGGAGGGGTTGGCGGCGTGGGGGCGTGGACGCCTCCCATCGGGACACCCCGGGCGGCCTCCCGGAGGGGTTGGCGGCGTGGGGGCGCGGACGCCTCCCATCGGGACACCCGGGCGGCCTCCCGGAGGGGTTGGCGGCGTGGGGGCGCGGACGCCTCCCATCCGGACACCCCGGGCGGCCTCCCGGAGGGGTTGGCGGCATGGGGGCGCGGACGCCTCCCATCCGGACACCCCGGGCGGCCTCCGGGCGGCGATGGCGGAGTGGGGCGCGGACGCCTCCCATCCGGACACCCCGGGCGGCCTCCGGGCGGCGATGGCGGCGTGGGGGCGTGGACGCCTCCCATCCGGACACCCGGGCGGCCTCCGGGCGGCGATGGCGGCGTGGGGGCGCGGACGCCTCCCATCCGGACACCCGGGCGGCCTCCCGGAGGGGTTGGCGGCTTGGGGGCGCGGACGCCTCCCATCCGGACACCCCGGGCGGCCTCCCGGAGGGGTTGGCGGCTTGGGGGCGCGGACGCCTCCCATCCGGACACCCCGGGCGGCCTCCCGGAGGGGTTGGCGGCGTGGGGGCGTGGACGCCTCCCATCCGGACACCCCGGGCGGCCTCCCGGAGGGGATGGCGGTGTGGGGGCGCAGACGCCTCCCATCTGGACACCCGGGCGGCCTCCGGGCGGCGATGGCGGCGTGGGGGCGCGGACGCCTCCCATCCGGACACCCCGGGCGGCCTCCGGGCGGCGATGGCGGCGTGGGGGCGCGGACGCCTCCCATCCGGACACCCGGGCGGCCTCCGGGCGGCGATGGCGGCGTGGGGGCGCGGACGCCTCCCATCCGGACACCCCGGGCGGCCTCCCGGAGGGGTTGGCAGCGTGGGGGCGCAGACGCCTCCCATCCGGACACCCCGGGTGGCCTCCCGGAGGGGTTGGCGGCTTGGGGGCGCGGACGCCTCCCATCCGGACACCCCGGGCGGCCTCCCGGAGGGGTTGGCGGCTTGGGGGCGCGGACGCCTCCCATCCGGACACCCCGGGCGGCCTCCCGGAGGGGTTGGCGGCGTGGGGGCGCGGACGCCTCCCATCCGGACACCCCGGGCGGCCTCCGGGCGGTGATGGCGGAGTGGGGCGTGGACGCCTCCCATCCGGACACCCCGGGCGGCCTCCCGGAGGGGTTGGCGGCGTGGGGGCGCGGACGCCTCCCATCCGGACACCCCGGGCGGCCTCCCGGAGGGGTTGGCGGCGTGGGGGCGTGGACGCCTCCCATCCGGACACCCCGGGCGGCCTCCGGGAGGGATTGGCGGCGTGGGGGCGCGGACGCCTCCCATCCGGACACCCCGGGCGGCCTCCCGGAGGGGTTGGCGGCGTGGGGGCGCAGACGCCTCCCATCCGGACACCCCGGGCGGCCTCCGGGCGGCGATGGCAGCGTGGGGGCGCGGACGCCTCCCATCCGGACACCCGGGCGGCCTCCCGGAGGGGTTGGTGGCGTGGGGGCGCAGACGCCTCCCATCTGGACACCCCGGGGGCCTCCGGGCGGTGATGGCGGCATGGGGGCTCGGACGCCTCCCATCCGGACACCCCGGGCGGCCTCCGGGCGGCGATGGCGGCGTGGGGGCGCGGATGCCTCCCATCGGGACACCCGGGCGGCCTCCGGGCGGCGATGGCGGCGTGGGGGCGCGGACGCCTCCCATCCGGACACCCCGGGCGGCCTCCGGGCGGCGATGGCGGCGTGGGGGCGCGGACGCCTCCCATCCGGACACCCCGGGCAGCCTCCCGGAGGGGTTGGCGGCGTGGGGGCGCGGACGCCTCCCATCCGGACACCCCGGGCGGCCTCCGGGAGGGGTTGGCGGCGTGGGGGCGCGGACGCCTCCCATCCGGACACCCTGGGCGGCCTCCCGGAGGGGTTGGCGGCGTGGGGGCGCGGACGCCTCCCATCCGGACACCCCGGGCGGCCTCCCGGAGGGGTTGGCGGCGTGGGGGCGCAGACGCCTCCCAGCCGGACACCCCGAGCTGCCCGGCTCTCAGCAGCAGTCCTCCCTGGAACTGGGGAACTCCGGTGGGGATGAGCGTACTGGTCGCCGCCATCTTGTGGCTATGGGGGCCGCCATTTTTGTCGCGGAGGTACGGTTAATTTGCATACTACTCTATTATTAGATAGGATTAGATAGAATAGAGGCCTGGTACAGGGGTGGAGGCCAGCTGGTTTGCCCTGAAGGGCGTCCCAGATCAGGTGGGGTTTCCCTTGGGGTGTGGGGTGGCCTGAGTGAGGGGCCTGTGGTGGTTTGCAGGCCGGCCACGCCCCCTGGTAACCCAAGCGGAGGCCCTGGTATCTGGAATTTATTTTCCTTCTACAATTGAAACTTTGTAGCCTGGAGTGGAGCCAAGCCAAGCCTGGGGCTCCCTCCGAGGCCATTGTGTTGGGGTTATAATTGAAACTATGTTGCCTTAAGCAGGTGAGCCTGGCCAGGGTGTGTGGAAAGCTTTGCTTCCCCTGTTGCCGGCGGCAACCCTGGCCTGCTCTCTCAAGCTCCATTCTGCCGCCATTTGTTTGAATTTGTTTACCTTCTATAATTGAAACTTTGTAGCTTGAGTGGAGGCTTAGGCCTGGAAATGGCAGGCGGAAAGCTTGGCCTCCTCTGTTACCTAGGAAACCTTGCTCTCTGTGGATGTAGCCATCTTGGTTTGGGTTAATTTGCATACTCGCTCTGATTGGATGGTGGGCGTGGCTTGTGGGTGTGTCAGAGGTATGGTCAATTTGCATATTTGTCTATTATTAGATTAGACTAGAGGTCCAGTGCACGGATTCATGCACCAGTGGGGTCCCTCAGTGCAGCCTGTGGGGATCGGCCAAAACTGGCAGTCCAATGCCGCCTGTCACTCCTACCTGCCGCTCCTGCTCATCACAGCCCCGCTATGCCTGCTGCTGCCACTGCTAAGTAGGCTCGCTGCCCCTCCGCTACGGTAATTTTCTAATACCTAAAGCTAGGATCTGAAACCAGATCTGCTTTTAGAACTCACATTTCAATTGGGTGCGGCAGCCAGCAGTGAGCCCTGCATTTAGCGCTCCCACTGTGGGAGCGCACTGACCACCAGGGGGCAGCACCTGCGTTGAGCGTCTGTCCCCTGGTGGTCAGTGCGCGTCAGCCACCAGTCAAACCAGTCGACCAGTCACTTAGGCTTTTACATATATATAGATATGCCTTCTTTAGGGACTGTTGACCTAAAGAACCACTATATTTTAGCCTAAGTATCTTTTTCCTAACACACGTCATTACTATGCTGGAGGCTGCTTTAGGTCCAACCTTGTATTGAACCGATTGGTTTGGAGGGGGTCAGTAAGACCTAATTCACAGGGTCTCACTCCAAGGAAAAACTGATACTACTGTCAGGTAATTATTTACAGATCACCTATGCCTGAAGCCCTATGCTCTAGGAGCTCTTTGGGAGAGCCACTGTGACTGTGCCCCTTTATAGCAGAAGCACCACTGAGCATGCAAGAGGTATGAGCCCTCTCTTGAAGAACCTAGACATAAGGAATACAAGAACACTCCAGCAATGTAACACTATAATTGATGTTGACTCATAAGAAAAATGCTCAGAATCCCCATCATGGGCAGCCTGCTGATTCAAGGACAGACAGAAAGGTGGAGACAAAGACTGTCAACCTGCAGTTCTCAAAACAAATCATTCAATTTACCTCTGACAATCAGGAAACTCTGTCCTCTAGTGTCAGGGCCATAGTTTTTTGTTGTTGTTTAAATATATTTTTACTAGAGGCCTGGTGCACGAGATTCGTGCATTCAGGAGGTCCCTCAGCCTGGCCTGTGCCTTTTCACAGTCCGGGAGCCCTTGGGGAATGGCCTAAGGTGTCAGTCAGACATCCTTAGCGCTGCCGCAGAGGTGGGAGAGGCCCCCGCCACCACCTCTGTGCTCGCCAGCTGTGAGCCCCACTCAGAGCTTCTGGTTGAGCAGTGCTCCCCCTGTGGGAGCACACTGACCACCAGGGGGCAGCTCCTGTGTTGAGCTGGAGGTCAGTGCATGTCATAGTGACCGTTGATTCACTGTTTGGTCGATTTGCATATTAGCCTTTTATTATATAGGATTGATTTCAGAGAGAGCGAGAGAGATAGAAACATCAAAGATGAGAGAGAATCATTGGTTGGCTGCCTCCTGCACGCTCCACACTGGGGATCGAGCCCGCAACCAGGGCACACATCCTGCCTGGGAATCAAACTGTGACCTCCTGGTTCATAGGTCAATGCTCAACCAATGACCCATACAAGTCGGACGTCAGGGCCATAGTAAGGCTAGTTCAGGAAGTCTGAGGGGGGACAGAGAGGCTTCTTGAAAAGTGCACCAGGCTGAACTTGATAACCTTTAATGTGCAGGCTGAGCGATCTCAACTTTTCTTTGTATTTTTTAGAAGATGACCTGCACATTGCATTAATTTCCTTCCAAGTCAGAAATTCTCTATCTTTTTCTAGGTAAGAGCTATGTAGTCACCTAAAAGAAGGCCCGGAAATGTGTGACTGAGAGCTCAATCCCTGCTTATCATTTCTCTTTACGGAGACCTAAAAATATTACCATGAGTTCCTACTGTAATACTAAAATGCAACAAAAAATGTAATCAACATAAAATCAATTAATGAAACTAGGTATAGCAATGAATTCTGCACTTCTAGTCTTCTTTCTATCTAAATTACCTACTGATGTGTTATCCACAACATTTAATGGTTGGCCACTGTATACACATAATCTTTAATGATACAATTACACTGAAATAGCAATTACCTTTAGAGATCTATTATGTGAGCTTTATGCATATTATTTCTTAGACCAAACCTATGCGATAGATTTATCATCCAATTTTACAGATAAAGTACAAATTTTGAGATATTAACTTATTTACCTAAAATCACATTTTGTAATACATAAAGCTAGGATCTGAAACCAGATCTGCTTTTAGAACTCACATTTTAAACACTACTTCATTACATGCTGTATTTCCAATTATGTGTCTCCCATTCTCCCTATTTCATTCAATGATATGTTTTTCCACCATCTGGCTAGGAGCATAATTATAATACAACTAGAGGCTCGGTGCATGAAATTTGTGCACTGGGGAGATTGCAGTTGGACATCCCTCTCGCAATCCGGGACTGCTAGCTCCCAACCACTCACCTGCCTGCACCCCTAACCGCCTCTGCCTCAGCCCCACCACTGTAGCTTTGTCCAGAAGGACGTCCGGTCTATCCGGTCTAATTAGCATATTACCCTTTTATTAGTATAAATGTGATAAGCAGTAACATGATGTAGTGCAAAACAACACAGGCTTTAGTATCTGAAAGATCTGTGTTTAAGTTCTGTTTCTATTTCTTACTACAATATTACTCCAAGAAATGTACTTAATTTTCTGAGTATCTATTTTGCCATCTGTAAAAGAGGAATAACTCCCTTGCAGATTTGTTCTGAAGATTAAATGGTCATGTATATAAAGCATATAGAATGGTGCCTGGTAATACAGTTAGCATGCAATAGATGCTATTATTATTTTCAGATACACAAAATAGTATGGGAGAAGAAAACACATGTCTAGAATATGAAGGACACAAGTACATAATATTCAAAGAAGGATTCCTACTAGTTTCGGTGCCTAAGCTGAGCACACGAGTCTCTTTTTCTCTATCTCTCAGGATGACCCAATGTGCTTGAGGTTCACTCCGTGACTGCTACCTAAACACACTGGTAGTGTTAACAGGAAACCCTGCACTGAGGGCCAAGACTGGAAGGAAAGAAGAAAGACTAAAAGACACTGTGCGTGTAAATCGTTGGACCTGAAATCAAAGGACTCTGAATGTTTTCAAGCTTCTGGCTGGAGTGGGTAGGAAGCTGGCTCTGACTTCCCACTGGCTAATCAGGATGGTCTGTCTCACTCCAGGGCACAGTTCTCTTCCATCTCCATTGGAACTACCCAGTGGAGCTTGGGTACTAAAGACAGGAGGGATGAGAGCATGCCAAGACCTTCTTACACAGCTCTGCCTCAAAACTGGTCATGTGGAACGGAACAGAAGAGTAAAATTAAATTCCCAGAGTTCAATGCCTGGATGCTACTCAGGAACTGTGCAAGGTCAGGCCTGTTTTAGTTTAACATAAAAATTATGAGCATTTGAAAGGGCTGAGGTTTCAGAATGAGTTTGTACATAGAAATAGTTTGGGCTATTTTTGTTGAAAAGTTAAAAGGACTTTTTAAATTATGAAAAATACTTTGACTGTGACCTTTAGAAAAACAATATAATTATTTTGACTCTTCCAAATATAATCCTTGAGATATTTTAAATAACAGGCAGCGTTATTGGAAAAGGCAAATTTACTGTTTAAAATAAATTGAGCTATAGGCTAAGGGAGCAATGGCCATTATGACTGCTTTTTAGAGAGCTACAAGATTCATGACTTCATATTTAATAAAAATGTCATAGATGCACAAAGATTTTTGGGAGACTTTATGTATGTGGAAAGAATAATTTCAGCATACCCCATGCACTGAAGATGAGAGAGAAAGTAATTTTCCAAAACTATTAGGATATTCTAATAGTCAAGTTAAAACACTGATTATCTGTACTACAACTTCTTTCACCTTCCAGTCTCCATTGTTTAAATAATTTTTGTAGTAAGTCCAAGACAAATTAGCCACATGCTAGAAAATGGGCAATATATGTTTCATGTTATAATATTCTTCAGACATTAGGAAACTGCCTATCTTCTTGGTTCTAGCTGACAGTTTAACTCAGTCAATTTGACCTCCAAGAGCACCACTTTGACCTCTGCTCACACTCCACTCCCAATATTAAGCACAAACTATATCACTTCAAAATTGATGGAAGAAATTAGAGAGCATCCTGGCAAGGACACCACATTAAAACCAGTAGCTAATTTCTGTGAATAATTCAGATAAGAATGAAGCCAGATAAGAATGATGTATGGCCCTAGCTGGTTTGGCACAGTGGATAGAGTGTCAGCCTATGGACCAAAGGGTCCTGGGTCAGATTCCGGTCAAAGGGCACGTACCTTGGTTGCAGGCTCCTCTCTGGCTCAGGCCCCGCAACCAATCAATGTGTTTCTCTCACATCAATGTTTCTCTCTGTCTTTCCCTCTCTCTTCCACTCTCTAAAAATCAATGGAAAAATATCCTCGGGTGAGGATTTTAAAAAAAACAACAAGAATGATATACGTACCTGTACCACAGGATCTTTTGGTTGGTGTGATTAACGAGACATGAGCTGTATCTGTGCATGGCCCACCTAGAAACAGAAAGGCAGGCACATCAGTCAGGACATACCGGCTACATGCCCACAGCTGCTATCTTGGATAAAGAGAAACCTAAAAAGGCAGGGATTGATCTGCAAATATGCATAATAGGAAAGATGGAAAAGGTGGTGATAATGGTAGATGAACTTAGTTCGGCAATTTAGATCTATATTTTTTTCTACATTAGAACATGCTTTTTGTAAAAACTTATTGAATATCACATAATGTTAAAAAGTTAAAGGATAAAATTTTAACTAGAATTCCAATCCAGCGAGAAGAAATTACCCACAAGTTTGGGGAGATGAGTTTTTCTACAAAGCAACAAGCAGGAGTACACCCTCGTAGGCTGATCTCAGTTGTTATCCTACCTTTGAATTCATTGCAAAACTAGCCTTATTTGGGGGGAGGGGGGAAGGGGGCTGCCTAAGGAACAACAAACTGCTTGTCAAAAGAAATAAAGATCATTTTAATATATAAAGAGAGCATTGGAACCAAGAAAGAAATGTCTAGTTTAATTATAAGAATATGATATAAAGAGGGCATTCATGGAATCTTTGAGGGTCCAGAAATCTGATGAATAGGCATAATTCAAGAGTAAGCAAAAGATTTAGTCAGTCAGTGGGTGAAGGATTGAAAAGCAATAATTTCAAGACCATCAACAAATTCTTAAGTTGGTTCAGAATCAGGACTACCAACAAGTTAAATTGATACTGATATATACCTCAACACTCCCTACCAACCATGTCCTAACTTCTGAAATTAGAAGTTAATAAATAAACATAAAGACCACTGGTTCTTGATATGCCCTGGAAAGGGCCGTGGTGATGATCATAAAGAAATAGAAGACACAGGCAAATGTTACACATATTTTCTGAAAAGGGTCCCAGGTGACTATGACTAGTGAAGGTAAACATGGTTAATTGACAGAGTTGTATATCACCCAGAAGAAGATTTCATATCACTGAAGTTACTAATCGAAACAAAAGAAAGATGAAAAAGCTCTGAGACCCATTCTTAGAGTTTATGCCATGAAGATCCATGGGATTTAGGGACCTGGAAATCATGCCTAAGAGTTCATTGTTAGTCCACTCTTTCCTACACCAAGGACGTAACAGCAGTTTGGCAAACCTTAGTGGGTATAAGAAGACACAGAGGGGAAATGGAAAAGGGGAGGAAAAACTAAGTAAGTGTATTATTAATGTCAAAGAGCACTTAGCAAATACCTACTATGTGCCATCATGGGTAAGTCTCATGCTCAGGGAACTTACAATCTTATTAGGAGGACAAAATTTGTGTAAATAATTGAGGACAATACATGATAGCAATAAAGAGCTGGATCAAAAATGATCAAGTGTCAAAGAATATGGAACCAGTAAAGAATGCTAAATGTAATCAGAAAGAAGGATATTCATCATTGGCCAGCATCACTTGGAAATACTTTTGAAGAATTTCAAAATGAGGCAAGAATAAAATGAAAGTTAGACCAAAAAAGCAGGGCATTTTCCTACAAATGTCACTTCCCTAGAGAAAGCTTAACACACTAAAATTAAATAGGTTCAAATAGGCAACTGTGACATGAAAATAAGTAACATGGAAAATAAGCTGGATGGCTGAGTTGGTTGGAGCATCATCCCATACACCAAATGGTTGCAGGTTCGATTCCTGTTCAGGACACATACCTGAATTGAGGGTTTGATCCCCAGTTGGGCGTGTACGGGAGGCAACCCATCAATATTTCTCTCTCGCATCAATGTTTCTCTCTCTCCCTTCCTTCTTCTCTCCCCTTCCCCTTTCCCTCTCTCTCTCTAAAAATTGATAAACATATCCATTGGTGAGAATAAAAAACAAACAAAAAACAGTGCAAGCTGCTTGATTGAATCAGGAGACTAATGTACATTTATTATGTTTGTATATTTTCAGAAAACAACTCCAAGACCAGGTGGATTCCTGCAACAGTGAGGAATTGACAGGCCTGCTCCAACCATGAAGACAAGAGGAGAAACAGTCCAGAGATGAAAGGTGCTGATGACGCCTTGCCATGCTAGCAGTCAGCAGCTGTGCGTCGCTGCAGGTTGCCTAGGAACAAACCAGAGAGGGTCGGACCTGCATTGCCACCATGTGCCCACCATCCAGATATCATTGCTGACATGTACACATAAGGAATTGTTTGACAATGAAACGGGGACTCAGAACTGTTGGACATTGAAATTGGGACTCAAACATTTTTTATTATTATATGTTTATTTCTAGTCTGCAGAGGCAAGATTTTTTAAAGGAAAGAAATGGGGGGGAAAATAGATACAGAGGCAAAGAAGCATTGAACACACTGCCAAACTACAGCGGGAAGGCAGGGGAGGTTGGGGGGTGGGGGGCTGTACGAGATCAACTGAAGGACTTGTATGCATGCATATAAGCATAACCAATGGATACAAGACACTGGGGGGCGGGGGGGAGGGCAGGTGAGGGCATGTACTGGGGGGTAGAGGAGGCCGGGGGGATGTCAAGGGGGGAAAAAAAGGAGACATATGTACCACTATTTGTAATACTTCAAACAATAAAAAATAAAATTTAAAAAACACACACTGTTTACTGAAGTTCCTACAATAAAAAAAAAAAAATCTTTAAAAATATTTTTTATTGATTTTTAGAAGCGGGGGGGGAGAGAGAGAAACTTCAATGTAAAAGCATAACATCAATTGGCTGCCTCCTATACACCCCCTATCAGCAAACAAGCCTGCATCCTGGGCATGTGCCCTGACCAGGAATCCAATTGGCAACCAACTAAGCTACACTGGCCAGGGCTATTCAAATCTTTTTTAAAAATTGAGGTACAACAATAACAAAATAAAATACTAAAATGAAATGTACAAATATTAAATGTACACCCTGAAGAGTTTAAATATCCTAATATATAAAAATCCAGGGTCCGTAATGACAGAAGGCTCGACCGACCGGAAGTCAGTCCTGCAGTCAGTGCTGGGTTGCCACGGCAACCCAGCACTGACTGCCGAGGGGGCTGCGGATCAGGCCCGGAGAGAGGCCTGAACAGAGAAGCAGGGTCTGATCCGTAGCCTCTGTGGCAGCTGTTGATCAGCCCTTGCCTCTCTCTTTCTCTCAGGGCTTGGCCAGCAGCCGCACCTCTCTTTCTCTCCGGGCCTCCAAGGGGACTGCTGATCAGACCCACCTCTCTGATCAGGCCTGGAGATAGGCCCGGAGACACTGACTGGCATAGAAACCGCCCAATCAGAACCAAATCTGGGTGAAGTACGAGGAGCCAATGGTTGCCTAGGAGGTGGAGCTTTTGACACTGACTGGCATAGAAACTGACCAATCAGAAACTAATCTGGGTGAACTGAGAAGGCAGAACCTAAGGTGGGGGGCTGAGGAGGGGTTTTAAGGGCAACAGCTGTTTGGTGTAAGATGTAAAAAAGTGGTTCCATTTTTTAATGACCGGTTTGTAGCATAGTGCATATGGCTATCAGTCCAGATATAGGGATTATGCATTTTTGTCTGTCAAGAGCATCTTCTCCTGCTGAAGAAGGCTCCACACCCCCCATTTAAGCAATCCTATCCTATATAATCTATCTATACTAATAAAAGGGTAATATGCTAATTAGACTGGGTAGACCGGCCATCTTCCGGACGTCTGACTTCCTTCCAGACAAAGCCATGGTGGTGGGGGCCAATGCAGAGAGGGCAGTTGGGGGTGAGATCAGGCCGGCATGGGAGAGCCATTGGGGGCGAGATCAGGCTGGCAGGGGAGGGCAGTTAGGGGTGATCAGGCAGGCAGAGGCAGTTAGGGGCAATCAGGCCAGCAGGGGAGAGCAGTTGGGGGTGAGATCAGGCCGGCAGGGGAGGGCTGTTGGGGCGAGATCAGGCCGGCAGGGGAGGGCAGTTGGGGGTGAGATCAGGCTGGCAGGGGAGGGCCACTGGGGGTGAGATCAGGCCGGCAGGGGAGAGCAGTTGGGGGCGAGATCAGGCCGGCAGGGGAGGGCAGTTGGGGGCAACCAGGCCAGCCAGGTCAGGGCAGTTGGGGGCGAGATCAGGCCGGCAGGGGAGGGAAATTGGGAGCAAGATCAGGTCGGCAGGGGAGGGAAATTGGGAGCAAGATCAGGTCGGCAGGGAAGGGAAGTTAGGGGTGATCAGGCAGCAGGGGCAGTTGGGGGCAAGATCAGGCTGGCAGGAAAGAGCAGTTAGGGGCGATCAGGCAGGCAGGCAGAGAGGTTAGGGGCAACCAGGCAGGCAGGCAGAGGGGTTAAGGGCAATCAGGCAGGCAGGCAGAGGCAGTTAGGGGTGATCAGGAAGGCAGGCAGGTGAGCAGTTAGGAGTGAGTGGTCCCGGATTGCGAGAGAGATTTCCGACTGCCGGTTTAGGCCCAATCACAGGGATCGAGCCTAAACCAGCAGTCAGACATCCCCCAAGGGGCTCCCGATTGGAGAGGGTGCAGGCTGGGCTGAGGGAACGCCCCCCCTCCCCGCCCCCCATGCACGAATTTCATGCACTGGGCCACACAGTTGTGTGTGTGTGTGTGTGTGTGTGTGTGTGTGTGTGTGTGTGTGTGTAATGACTATCACATAAAAATATTAGAACATTTTTGGAATCCAGAAAGTTCATGGGAGCATTTTTAAAGTACAGATTTCCCAGACTTTGACTCTGGACATTTTGATGCAATACATTGGAGTGGGCAAAGAAAGAGATTAGTGTGCATTTTTAAACCAGCTGAGCACAATGTAAATAATAACAACCCAATTAGTTCCAGTCTCTGATAACAATTTCTTTAATTCTCAGCTCAATATCTGGCCAAAATCACTGAGTTCCTACAACCCAGAGCACAAGAGTCAGTAACAACTTAACCACCAGAATACTTTTTTAAAAGAACATAAAATATTTTATCCAGTAAAATTATGAGAAGGGAGAAATTGGTCAAATCAAAATCCGCAAAGAAATTTGGCTGGGACTCATGAATTAACACTCCCATGTTTACAAATGCAAACTTTACCTCATCTGTAGGGTGACAGTTATCCTTTCTAAAACTCCTAATGAATGAATTCCTAATGCAGGTTTGGCAAGTGTGCAAAAAACTTTAAGGCTACCTAGCATACATATCTCCACATGCATCACCATGAAACTGTTCTCCAGAGAGCTTATTAAACTAACAACCCAATCCAATATATTCACTATATTACAGTAAGTACAAATAGAAACAGAACTGAGCCAAAACAAATTGACAGCAAGAGTAACTAGCAGTGATAATAAATCCCAGCTTTGATAATTGCACAATATTATAAACAGAGAGTTTGGAATTCAGTTTGGTCTGACAGACTATAACCTATGAAACTCTTTAAAAATCCAGAATAGATGCATATGAACACTGTACATACAGACTACAATAACTATGGTGTCATACAAAATTAGTGTACTCTCGAATAAAATAAGTAGCCACAGGAGATATGATGTATACTCCTACACAATTAGTTTCAAACCAACTCTGTTAAAATGAATGTAGGAAATTACGGGTTACTCAAGAGGAACCTTTTCAGGTTTCTGACTACAATAAAAATATTAACATGAGTCACATGTGGCTATAGCAAACAAAATAATTTTGAAAGTTGATGGCAAAGGTCAAAGTCAGGGCATCTGCTCCATCAAGAAATGCTGTTTCCTTTTTTTACTGAGTTAATGTCTGAGAGAAGGGCTGGCATATGGTCCCACAAATCATTGTAAACTCTATTTTTGGATCTTCTTCCTCTCCTTCCCAAGCAGTAGGATGAACCGAGCTAATAACTTAAGAGCAAGGTGTGAAAAGTGTCCTGATGACTGGGTTCTATTGGTGAGGTGTGTGTGTGTGTGTGTGTGTGTGTGTGTGTGTTGGGATCAGGTTGGGAAAATAAATGTATTCCTAAGCACAGAACGATTCCTATCATTACCTTCTAGTCTATATTAGTGGCAACTGAGTTTTGAATAAGTTTTAGATTTTTAAATGTTTAAAAAAAAAAAAAAGCTTCTTCCTTAATCTGACAGGCTCTCTCGGGCCAGGTAACAAGATTAACCAACATGAACTCACTTTCAACCAATCACCATGACTGCTTTTTACTTTCTTTTGCTAAAACAAATTAATTATCAGAATTTTTTCAAGTTTCTTCATTATCTGAAGATATTCAGTATATCATTTTGCATTTGATATTACAGTCAGAGGACTTTTTCCTAAATTTCAACAATTTAGAGTCTGTGGTAGCTGTGGTTTGTGACCATAAGTCTGAATACCCTACTTTGTCTTCTAGGGATGTTTCTATTCTTGTATTAAAGGCGTGATATATAATGCAGCACTATGGGTTGCATTTGCAATTCCACATGAGAACCATGAAATGAAATTCTTCAGCTTTATTCCCAACAACTAGAAATCTTAATAGCATTTGCAACAGGGTAGTGGATTTTCTTGGGGAAATAGTACTGATTTCAGGCCTGTAAAGCTGAAGTCTACATATTAAATTCACTGTAACTTACAAAACCAGGACTGAATAAAGGTATCACATTAACCATCAACACTGACATTTCAAGCTTAAGTAGCAGAATTCTTAAATTTTCTTTTTAAACTGTAGAGTTACTGAGCATGCCAAAAAAACTCTGAGCTAGTACCCATAAACTGGTTGAAGACTATGATTCAAGAAAAGTAGAGAACACAGGTTTGGAGGACAGCTGCATTTAGGCTGGCAATCATTTTAGGCCCTCAAAATTTAAGGCTAAATAAATACAGAAAAATAGTATTTCTCCTTAACCTTGGAAATAGAGATCAGCAATCTACCCAGAAAGCTCTTGTTAAAACAGCTGTGATGACTCTTCATTTCATTTTCAGTTCTTGGTTCTATTGCCCTCATTGGCTGCAGTTACACCATGTGCTAAAACACATCAATTAGGACAAATGGACTGTCAAGGAGTCAGTCAACTAAAAATTACAAGAAGCTCAATAATCAAACAAATATTCTATCAGATCCTTCATGCTAACTGCAAAGCATTAATATACAAAATAGCCATTCCTTTTGCAGATTTATAACACTTTAATATTCTTGCTTAATTAACATGACATTTACATAACAGCATCTAATTAATTTCCAACTAAAGGCACTGTGAGCTAATTAGAAATGCATCATCCTCTTTTAACCAGCTTGTCAATTCCACTCTATCTTAATCTGCACATTGTTTACCTTTGCGGCATCCAAGTTTTCCAGGCTCATAGTTCCAAAGGTGATTTAGGACAACAGATTCAGGAGCTAAAATTATCCCCCCTCTCTAGAGATTTATATCATATTGAGATTATTTATATCATAATGAGGCCTTTCAAAAAACAAACATCCATGCAATGGAGACAGTGAAATAAACTCTACAGTGCTTCCTGATGTGACCATATTAAGAATGTAAAACTACCTTTGAATAATCTTCAGAGTCCATATTTCTTCAGCAGTAAAATATTCCTTCTTTTAAAAGCCTTTAATGTACTAGTACACATGAAAACTTAAAATAGTAAATGGTAATAAATGAGTATCAGGTACAGACCAGAATGCACAGAAAATAAGTCATCTCTTCAGAAAAGAAAACCTATCCTCCAACCTTACCCTAAACCTGCAATTCATGAATTATTTTAATCAGAAAGGACACACCTAATCTGTCTACAGAATTGAGTTTGAAAAGCACCATTGATTAAAAACAAGGATACATAAAGATATAATGAGTGGAAATCCAAGTTTACAGAAAATCTTCGGCACAGATAATAGCCCTCCCACTTCTCCAAATGAAACTCCCAAATTAAACCATTTACGAAGATTATTGCACAATCTAAGTGTTAATCTCTCAGTTAGAAGTTCTACCCCTCACTTGTCTCACAAGCATGTAGATCTACTTAAAGGATTCATGAGGAAGAGATTTTCAAAACGAATCGAAGTTGATATTTGTAGCAATCTATTTTGCTTATAAAGGGCTTCTCAACAAAATTTCATTACCATCCCACTCCTAGTCCCCTATATATTACAGTGCTGGGCAGTTTTGCAGATATTAGTGTGTGTGTGTGTGTGTGCGTGTGTGTGCGCGTGCGCGCACACGCATGTGCCTGCTCACACACATGGCCGCTTATTAGTCTACTAGAGGCCCAGTGCACGCACAGGGTCTCTAAGACTGGCAGGTGATCAGGACAGATTGGGGCCTTCCTTCCCCTGGCTGCTGGCTGCTGGCTGCTGGCTGGGACCTTCCTTTGTTCCACTCCGCCCCCTGGTGGTCAGCGCACGTTAGAGCGGGCAGTCAAATTCCCGTTGGGTCCAACTCCCAAGGGGACAATTTGCATATTAGCCTTTTATTATATAGGAAGGATTGCTCAATAGAAACAAAATTAAAAATTCTTCCATACTACCTTCCTCAAGGAAAAACATTGCAAACAAAATGAAATCAGGAATGCTTTCTATTTGCCTGTACTGACGAACTCTTTTATAGCAGAGTGGACATCCCTATTAGTGATGTGTTTTGGAAAAAATGCCCTCTTCTGAACAAGCAATGACTTTAATGGAATGAGCCTCAGGGCAGGGACAAAGTTTTAATTATTTTGGTAATCTAGCATATTAAGTGTTCAAAATATATTTTTCAATAAGGAATATAGGTCGATAATATTGTAATAACTACATATGTTGTCAGATAGATACTAGGCTTATTGGGGTGATAACTTTGTAAAGTATATAAAGGTATAATCACTGTGTTGTACACCTAAAACTAATATAATACTGTATATCAACTGTAATTGAAAAATAAATTTAAAAATAAGATAAAATAAAAATTGAAAACTGGAAATTTGCTAAAAAAGTAGATTTCAGGTACTTTTATCACAAAAAATGGTAACTAAGATATGTTAATGATCTTAAATGTAATAATCACTATATATCAAATCAGCCTGTTGTATAACTTAATGTACAATTTTTATAAAAACAAAACAAAAATATTTTCTTTCACTATTGAATGAAAATGGTCCAGGCCAAAAGCAATGACTGAACATACATAGCTATTCAGAAGGGAACTGGAACTCATAATAAACATAGTTAATTTTCACCATAGTTACATGTTGATCTAGCACAGCAATCCTGAAACATTTTGGTCTTGGAATCTTTTTACACTTAAAAATTATTAAGGACACTATAGATCTTTTGTTTATATGGGCTAAAACTATTGATGTTTACCTGATCTAAAATTAAAACTGAAAAAAAATTAAAATATATCCTCATTTAAAATTCACAGAAATAATTACATGTCAACATGTTTTATGAAAAACAACTTTAAAATCTTTTAAAACTATGAGAGTGGCCTGGCTTAAAGACACCTGGATTTTTACATCTGCATGAATACATTCAATCTGTTTCAAGGTATTTATACAAAGCATATAAAGAAAAAATACCCTTACACAGATATGTAACTGAAAAAGGAAGGACCTTGTGGACCCCATGAAGGGCCTTGGGGCCCTCCACAGGTCCTTGAACCACACTTTGAGAACCAGTTATATAGAACAAAACAGTGAACCTAAAGGTAAATATAATTTCCAATTTCTCCATAATTTCCTCACATGCCAACTGGTTTATTCTAGTCCTGCAGAAACCAACTGATGTACCAGTATAAATAACAGTAAAAAGTTTTCCCATTTTCAACAAAATGATAATATTTAAGTAAATAAATACAAGGGACACTGGAATATACTCTACAGTCATTATTTCAACCCAGCATATTTTATTTCTGCTACTTGTGGAAAGAATAAAAACATGTTTCATGGAACTCAAAGAATTCTGAGCAAGCAGTTAAATTTGTTTGATTTTAGTTTTTTAGACACAGTCTCTCACCTAGAACCATTATGACCAAACAGAGCTTCCCATATATTAAAATACTGACTGCTAAACACCCACCACCAATACTCCAAATTGTGATGTGATGAAGTACAACAGCAATTAACACTGAAATTCAAAGCAACCATCTTGGGGATCAAAACTAAGAACCCTTTTTGAGAGGTTAAAACATCACCTGGATAATAAAGTTAGTTCTATTTTTAGACACTTTTGTCTCTCTCTGTGACAAAGCATATTTAATATGGATATGAAATCAGGAGCTGTCGCTTCTTCAATTTAGACTTCAGTTCTGACTTTACAGGCTTAACTATGGCCCAACTTAGATTTCTATATCTGCATTTTGCCATCAACATGAGCATGAATTTCATCACATCAATGGAGAAACCACTCAGCATCAGGAGAGCTTTTATTGCTTTTACATAGTTCAACTACCAAGAGTGTTTTTATAAACCTTGGCCTGCATCATCAACTGAAAGCCTACAATGCCTTCTTCAGAAAGGGAAGTGATGTTCTTCAGAGAAAATGGAGAAAGATAACTATTTAGGCCAGAGGTATTGCCCCATGAACATTTAAAAACAATTTTGATGTGGCTCAGTGGATGAGCGTTGACCCATGAACCAAGAGGTCACTGGTTCGTTTCCCAGATCGGGCACATGCCCAGATTGTGGGCTCGATCCCCAGTAGGGGGCATGCAGGAGGCAGCCACAATGATTCTCATCTATGTTTCTGTCTATCCCTCTCCCTTCCTCTCTCTCTAACATCAATAAAAACATTTTTTTAAATAAAAATAATTTTGAACACAGGTGTTCTTCTTCCTTGCCCCTTTGCTGAGCCTCTCCTAGAGGAAGCTGCATCACAGTTGGCAATGTTTTCAGTGACACTGAATGGAAGGTACCTTAGTCTAACCCTTTTAAAAAATATATAGTTTTATTGATTTCAGAGAGAGAGAGGGAGGGAGAGATAGGAACATCAATGATGAAAGAGAATCACTGATCGGCTGCCTCCTGCATGCTCTACGCTGGGGATTGAGCCCACAACCCGGGCATGTGCCCTGAATGGGAATTGAACCATGACCTCCTGGTTTATAGGTTGATGCTCAACTACTGAGCCACGCTGGCCAGACTACTCTAATCTTTTTGTTTCATAAAGAACACTAGCAGGTCTTACTAAAAGGACCTCTTTTTGCAAGTAATAGTTGAAAATGTCACAATTTGAATTATGTAGAGAAGTGTTTATATCAATATTTTGGAATTTTAAAAATTCTTTAACAAAGTAGAATCTTATTGGGTGTTTTTAAGTTCTAAAGCATCCTTTTGACAGATCAAAAATTAAAATGGTTATTAAGTAACAGCACATGAATACAAAATGTAAAGTTATATGTAGTCATTTTTTTGGCATTGGCAGCTCTGAATTTTTGGAGAGAAATTCACAAACACAATTCAATATATTCATGTAAAGTTGACATAACTACCTCTAACATACCCAAATTAATGCCCCTATAATAATATAATATTTTTTTAGCCAAACACTTCTGTCATAATAAAGGTTATGTTTAGTTTAAAATCAGCAGTGTCACCCATTACCTGAGTCTACATATAACAAAAACAATATGACAATTGCAAAGGGCTAAAATTGTGTGAAGTGTGGTTGTTCACTGTGACCTTTACTTTCACAGCAAAGTATAGAACAGTTCATTTAATAAGAAAAAATTTTTAAAATTTTGCATTTGCAAAAAGGGGGCAGTGATGATATTGCTTTAAAACCTAGTCTGAATATCAATAACTGTAAAATCTCATAGGTGCCTAAGCAAATCTTTATAGAAAACTAACCTTTCAGATTTGTAGGTTTCTAAAGGGACCCTTAAAATGAGTGTTTAAAGTTCGCAAAGGGGAATTGTGAAGGGGGAAATTCAAGTGAGAAAAAAACTTATTTCCCAACAGGTAGATGGCTGTTTGCACAGTTAAAAAGTCTCCTATTATTTTAAAAGCTCTGTTCAAAGTGATGAAATGTCACCACAACAAAGTAACCAAATATCTAAAGACTAGAGGCCCGGTGAATGAAATTCGTGCATGGGGGGTGGAGGGGGGGGGTGCCCCTCAGCCTGGCCTGCACCCTCTCCAATCTGGGACTCCTCTGGGGATGTCTGACTGCCAGTTTAGGCCCGATTCCTGGCAGTTAGACATCCCTCTCACAATCCAGGACTGCTGGCTCCTAACTGGTCGCCTGCCTGCCTGCCTGCCTGATCACCCCCTAACCACTCACCTGCTGGCCTGATCGCCAACTGTCCTCCCCTGCCGGTCCGATTGCCCCCAACTGCCCTCCCCTGCTGGCCCGATTGCCCCCAACTGCCCTCCCCTGCTGGCCTGATGGCCCCCAACTGCCCTCCCCTGCCAGCCTGATTGCCCCCAACTGCCCTCTTCTGCCAGCCTGGTTGCCCCCAACTGCCCTCCCCTGCAGACCTGGTCGCCCCCAACTGCCCTCCCCTGCTGGCCTAATCTCACTCCCAACTGCCCTCCCCTGCAGGCTTGGTCCTCTCCAACTGCCCTCCCTGGCAGGCCTGGTAGCCCCCAACTGCCCTCCCCTGCAGTCATGGTTACCCCCAACTGCCCTCCCCTGCCAGCCTGGTCGCCCCCAACTGCCCTCCCCTGCAGACCTGGTCGCCCCCAACTGCCCTTTCCTGCAGTCATGGTTACCCCCAACTGCCCTCCCCTGCTGGCCATCTTGTGGTGGCCATCTTGGGACGGCGTTGCACGACGCAACCTAGGCTTTTATTATATAGGATGGTACAGAAATTGCCTTTTTGAGTTGTTTCACCTTGAAGTTGTGAAATGGCACAGAAAATAATAAAAAAATATTAAGCAGCTTTTCAAAGTCAGGTTCAGGCAATGAGAAGCCTCTCTTTAATGTATCAAAACACAGGTGAGTAGGCTTCCAAAATTAAAAAAAATAAACTTATCTAGATATTTAAATCAGTGAGTATTTACTAAGTATTGCCTTGCCAAACACTATGCTGGGTGCCATGGGGCATAGCAAAGTAGCATAAAAGAAAATCTTTGTTAATTGCCCTGGTCAGTGTTGCCAAGTGGTTAGAGTATTGCCCTGTGCCCCACAGGGTTGCAGGTTCGAGTCCCAGTCAAGGGCACATACCTTGGTTGCAGGATTGATCCCCTGCCCTGGTCAGGGCAGTGCAGGAGGCAACCAATGGATGTGTCTCTTCACATGGATGTTTCTCTCTCTCTCATGGATGTCTCTCTCTCTCTCTCTCTCTCTCTCTCTCTCTCTCCCTCCCTCTCCTCCCTCCCTCTTCCCCTCTTCCTTCCTCCCTTCCACTCACTCTAAAAATCATTGGAAAAATATACTCGGGTGAGGATTAATAAAAAAAAAAAAAAACACCACAAAAATCTTTGCTGATTTTGGGTTTCGTCTGTAAACTGGTACAGAGAGATGACATTCTCATGTCAAAGAGGTAACCAAGACAGTATGTGATTAGATGTTTCAGGTAAGAAATATAGGAATTCCTTGGAGGAAGGAATCAATACAGATAAAATGGTTTTGAAGTGGGCTTCCAAGAACATGAATAAAAATGGTAATATGAGTACCATGGTGTCAGCTGGGACACGGGTCTGGTTTGGTTCAGAGTTCAGCATCAGTGCTGGGAATAGGCAGGTCAGATACAACAAGGGACCAGATTATGGGGGAAGATTAAGAATCTGGATGACCAGATAGGTGGTGATGAATCAATAGGAGAAATCCCTTTTTGGTTTAATACAATATCAATGAGAGATTCATCTGATAGAACAAGATTAGAAGCAAGAACAGTATAAAGATTAGGGCTGTAATCCTATAAAAACATGGTGGGAATGACAAAACTTCCCAGACCTTTAATATTTCTCCATTGAGCTTAACTAGAGGATCATAAACAAATTCATAATTAGGAAATATGAACAATAACAGAATAAGATTTAATTTGTGTAGATAATAAATATATACTCTAAAATTAATAGAAGAAATTTAAAAAATAAGAATACTATGTGTAATTTTATTCTAATAAATTTAGAAATCTAGATAAAAGGGATGGTTTTATAATATTAATTGCTAATATTATCTTTAAATGAAACAAAAATATGAATAGTCCAATATCAGATATCGGGTCAATCAGTTTTTTGAATAAGTTCTTCAAGCTTTCAAAGAATAAATATACTGCATAATGTCAAAACATCAAATATAAGGCTATGTTAAAGCACAGGAAAAATTAAAAGCTTTCCACATGCACATCACATATAAACACACTCATATATAAAATTAACTCACTTACTAAAAAGGTGTAAAATTAGTATTTTGAATTCAGTGAAAAAAGTTTCCCATTATTTTAAAAGCACTGTTAACTCACGAGGGAGAAACCAAGATGGCGGCATAGGTAAACACCTAAACTGCTGCCTCTCACAACAATTTCAAAACTACAACTAAAAGACAAAACGGACATCATCCAGAACCACCAGAAGGCTGGCTGAGTGGAAATTCTACAACTAGAAGGAAAGAGAAAAGCACACTGAGACACAGAGGAGCTGCAGGAGGCAAAGGTACTGAGACGCGTGCAAGGAGAGGACTGGCAACTGAGTGCGCGACTGGCTTTCTCAAGCGGGAGGGAGACAAAAGCTCCCGACTGCGCTGAACTCCAGTTCTGGGCGAGACTCTGGGGACCCAGACGCATACGGGGTGAAACTGGACTGTCAGGAAAGAGAAAAGCACACTGAGACTCAGAGGAACTGCAGAAGGCAGAAGTACCAAGGCGCGAGCACAGAGAGGGCGGGCAACTGAATACACAGCTGGTTTCTCAAGCGGGAGGGAGACAAAAGCTCCCAACTGCACTGAACTCCAGTTCCGGGCGAGACTCTGGGGACTCAGACTCATTCGGGGAGAAACTGGACTGTCTGACAGCAGGCAGAACTCAAGGGCGGCTTTAGAGGTGCTTACAGCGATTACCATGGGACACTGAGACACAGGGGCCTATTACGGCAGGGCTGACAGGAAACCAATGCTGTCTGCTCTGCCCTGAGACTCCGCCCCATCCAAGCTGAGCACAGAGGCTTTTGCAAGTCTTCTCCCATAAGGGTGTCTCCAGCACAGAAGTTCTCCCAGCATAGACACAACTGATCCTCACAGCCAATTGGACTGGAGGTCAATTCCTCCCAGTGATACCAACAACAATCAAGGCTTAACTACAACAAGACTGTGCACACAGCCCACAAAGGGGTGCACCAAGAGTGCCCACCTCAGGTAACTGGGGAGGCTGAGCCACTGGGCCCTATAGGACACCTACCACACAAAGCCACTCTATCAACTCAGGGAAGCAGCCAAAATGCGGAGACAAAGAATCAGATCACAAATGAAAGAAATGGAGGAAAGCAAACAACTGGATATAGAGTTCAAAACCACGGTTATAAGGTTTTTCAAGAATTTTCTAGAAAAGGCCGATAAATTTAATGAGACCCTCGAGGATATGAAAAAGGACCAACTAGAAATTAAGCATACACTGACTGAAATAAAAAATATTATACAGAGACTTAACAGCAGACTAGAGCACCGCAAAAATCAAGTCAAAGATTTGAAATACAAAGAAGCAAAAAAACACTCAACCGGAAAAGCAAAAAGAAAAAAGAACCCAAAAATATGAAGATAGTGTAAGGAGCCTCTGGGACAACTTCAAACGTACCAACATCAGAATTATGGGGGTGCCAGAAGAAGAGAGAGAGCAAGATACTGAAAACCTATTTGAAGAAATAATGACAGAAAACTTACCCCACCTGGTGAAAGAAATAGACTTATAAGTCCAGGAAGCGCAGAGAACCCCAAAAAAGAGGAATCCAAAGAGGATCACACCAAGACACATCATAATTAAAATGCCAAGAGCAAAAGACAAAGAGAGAATCTTAAAAGCAGCAAGAGAAAAGCAGTTAGTAACCTACAAGGGAGCACCCATACGACTGTCAGCTGATTTCTCAACAGAAACTATGCAGGCCAGACGGGAGTGGCCAGAAATATTCAAAGTGATGAATAGCAAGAACCTACAGCCAAGATTACTCTACCCAGCAAAGCTACCATTCAGAATTGAAGGGAAGATAAAAAGAGCTTCACAGATAAGAAAAAGCTAAAGGAGTTCATCACCACCAAACCAGTATTATATGAAATGCTGAAAGTATTCTTTAAGAAGAGGAAGAAGAAGAAAAAGGTAAAGATAAAAATTATGAACAACAATATATATCTATCAACAAGTGAATCTAAAAATCAAGTGAATAAAAAATTCTGACGAACAGAATAAACTGGTGAATAAAATAGAATCAGGGGCATAGAAAGGGAGTGGACTGACAATTCTCAGGGGGAAAGGGTTGGGGGTGTGTGGGAAGAGACTGGACAAAAATCGTACACCTATGGATGAGGACGGGGTGGGGGTGGGGGGTTAAGGGCAGAGGGTGGGGTGGGAACCGGGTGGAGGGGAGCTATGGGGGAAAAAAGAGGAACAACTGTAATAATCTGAACCATAAAGATTTATTAAAATAAAATAAAATAAAAGCTCTGTTAAAAGTGAGTATAATGCAAGACAAGTAGGGTTTATTCAAGGAGTGCAAAGATGTCTTAACACTGGAGGTCTATTAAGTTAGGAGATTACACATTAAAGGAGAAATCCATATGACCTTCTCAATAGATCCTGAAAAAGCATTTTATAAAATTCAACACTCCTCTCAAATTAAAAATATATATATATTAGCAACTTGTAAACAGAAGAGTTTCCTTAATCTGATGCATAATACCTATAAGAAACCTACTGCAAATACTGCAAACACTATATTTGTAAAATCCTACTAGAAGTAGTCTCATCAAAGTCAGGAATGAGAAAAAGAAAAAATATAAAGCTGTAAAGAAGAAATTCTAGCAAAAAATGTATAAGGTTTGTATTAAGAAAATAATAAATCTTTACTCAGAAATATATAAATTTTGAATGAAGACAAATGACATAAGGATATGAGAAGACTCAAGAGTGTGTTAAAATGCCCATATTTATTCCTAATTAAATTTATACATTCAATGTAATCCCAATCACAACCACACTGTAATTTTAATAGACCTCTACAAGATGACTAAAAAATTTATCCAGAAGATAAAATACAAAAGAATAACCAACAAAATTTAAAAAACATAAACTACGGAGGAGTAGCTCCATCAGCTAAAAATACCTCATATCATATACAAAATAAATTTGAGTTGGATTCAAGAACTAAATAAATTAAAAGCTAAACTATAAAAGTATTAAAATATACAGAGAAAATATTTTTATAACCCCTATGGAGAAAACCTAAGAAACACACAAACCTAGAAAATAAAAGACCAACAGACTTGAATTTTAAAGTTTGTATACTTTCTAATGGAATCCAAAGTACCCAAATAAAAAATAAAAGCCAAGTGACGTACCAGAAGAAAATATGTATAAGATATATAACAAAGATTTATTATCCAGAATATGAGTTCCCACAAATCAGTAAGAAAAAGATGCTAATAAATAAGCAAAGAACTGAATGACCAAACAGCCGGTCGACTGGTTCCTATGAAGTGCACTGACTACCAGGGGGCAGGCGCTCAACAGAGGAGCTGTCCCCTGGTGGTCAGTGCGCTCCCACAGCCAATCTCCCACAGCCAGCCAACCTCCCACGGTCACTCCCCCTGGCCAGCTGCCACCCCCCTCCCCATTGGCCCTGATTGGGGGGGGGGGGGGCACGGGACCGGCCAGCCAACCTCCCATGGCCCCTCCCCTCAGCTGGCAAACCTCCCATGGCCCCTTCCCCCCCCCCAAGCTGGCCTCCCCCAATCGGCCCAATCACCAGCCAGGCTGAAGGAACCCACCTGTGCACGAATCTGTGCACCGGACCTCTAGTAAATAAATAATAAACATATGAAAGAATGCTCAATTTCACTATCAAGAGATGTCAGGGGAATGCAAGTTAAAATGAACTATTCTTTCACAGTTGTGAAAAAAATAAAAAATAAAGGAACACTTAATACTGGTAAAAATATGGGAAACAATCTCAAACACTATTCTCAGGAGTATAAAGTGGTAGTAATGTAATTTTGGAAATTTGACCATGTATATCAAATTTAAAATATATATATTCTCTGACTTGTTAGTTCCTCTTCCATTAGTCATTTACAAAGTTTTTACTTCACATGGTTAATAGTAGTGAAATATTAGAAAACAGTTCAAGAAAAAATAGTAATTATATGGAACTAGAGGCCCGATGTACAAATTCGTGCAAGGGGTTCGGCTCTCACAGCCGCGGCAGCTTGCCTCGGCCCTCGCAGCCCAGGCTTCGATTGGAAGGTCATGCGGAAGGATGTCCAAAAGGTCATTCGGCAGTCCGGTCTAATAGCATATTGCACTTTTATTATTATAGATTATTACAGATGCTCTAGAGCAGTTTTTAAAAAATTAGACAGATTTCTTTGTTCTGACCTGGAAAATATCTCTAGAATATATTAAATTAAAAAGCAGGTTAAAAAACAATATATATAGATAGTATATTCTAATTTGTATAAAAATAAAGAAAACCTTAAATGTATGTCAACATGTATATAAATGCATAGCAAAAAATATATAATCCAAATGAATAAATAATGGTTATCTCTGGAAAGAGTGGGAATTTGCTGGAGGTAGGGTGGATAAATTAAAGGAGTATTTTCACCTTTTATTCTACACTAGAGGCCCAGTGCACAAAATTTGTGCACTCGGGTGGGCGGTGTGTGTGGGGGGTCCCTCAGCCTGGCCTGTGCCCTCTCACAGTCTGGGAGATCTTGGGGGACATCCTTAGCAGTGCCACGGAGGCGGGAGAGGCTCCCACCACCACTGCTGCACTCACCAGCCATGAGCTCGGCTTCTAGCTGAGCGGCGCTCCCCCTGTGGGAGTGCACTGACCACCAGGGGGCAGCTCCTGCATTGAGCGTCTGCCCCCTAGTAGTCAGTGCATGTCATTGTGACCGGTTGTTCCGCTGTTCGGTTGATTTACATATTAGCCTCTTATTATAGAGGGTAAACCTGCATGTCATTAACTTTACTTGTATTCTTAAAAATAAGGTTTAAACTTTATCGGGGGAGGGACAGAAAATGAATAATTTAAAAAATCATGGTATTGTTTTTATTTGGCCTTTATTTCAACAATAAGTTAAAGGTCAGATGACACTAAGTGCTTAAATAGTTCAAGCCCAGCTAACATTATGGAATAGAAATAATTTCCATAAGATAACACTGCTAAACTGCTCAAGTCCTCCTGCATTTTGATAGGGATTGATTTAATGATCCCATACGTTGATTCTTGGTGAATTACAGCCGTTCAATTCAATATAGCAATAACTGTACATTATCATACTGTACCGCCAAGTATCAATCTTTTTAGAACATAGCCCTAATAAAAGCAGCATGCTTTACAGAATCAGCTTCAGGATAGATAAATAAATGCACTGGGGGGAAAAACCTTTAAATTAAAATCAAAAGAGACATTTTTCATTATGGGAAAGAATCTTCCACTTTGAGACTATTATAAAACAGAAAAGCTCCATCTGCTGTATAATTATCTCTGATAAACAGCCTGATGCTTTGAGCTTCATTAGAGAAAAGGGAAGAGAAAGACACATACAGAGAGATCTGTAAATAAATCCCCCCACAATATTTCACATAAAACCAGCCCAGCAGGAAGTCATAAAATATTTTAATAAGTAATATTTTCTAAATGTTGTACTAGAATAAGCCAGCCTGTCTTGGCCAATATTTGGTCTTCTGAAGTAGGAATACTTCAAAAAAGGAAAAACTAGTTTCATTTATGAATTATTAGAAATTAAACTGGTAAAAACAAAAAGTTCAGTCACTTGGTGGCAGTGATATTAATTTTCTAAGGGACAGATAAGAGCTTGTCAGACAGAAATGAAGACTAGTAGCCAATGAAGCCTAATGCATGTTCAAAGACCCAAGGGCAGTCTAGCAAAGCAATCTGTTAAAATGCACCCCATTTCATTTTACTTTTTAAATGCCTAGGGCAGCTAGAGAGTATCCCCAGGAACCAGTTTCCAAGGAAATAAAAGAAATCTCTTTGTTCAACTAAATTAATTTAACCACAGATAAAGAATGCTCTGAAATCTCTATTTGGGGAATCACTGTCATATTAAAGAAAAATCCATCCACACTTGGAAATTAAGCTTCAGTCATTAAAAATCTTTACTAACATTTGCATAGTACGGTTCTCACTTTTTCTGTATATTTTCTTTTGCTACAACAAAAGCATCTTCTGGGTAGATGCAGTATAAAAGGATAGGGAAAAATTCGAGCATTATGGAGGAAAAGGCCCAGAGCTGAGTTCTAGCCCTGACATGTGACTCAAGACAGGTCACAATACAAACCTTTTTCTCATCTGTAGAATCTATAAAATAGAAAGGAGATTATTTGCCTTGCCAATGTTGCACACTGTCAAGATGATCCCAGGAAAATGTTTGTCAAAGTGTTTCGTAAAACAGAGGATGGCAAACTTCTTCTGTAAAGGACCACTGGGTCTCTGTAGCAACTACCCAATTCTGCTGTTGTACAGCAGACACAGCCATAGAAAATACATAAATGAACATCGCGGTGTTCCAATAAAATTTATGAACACTGAAATTTCAATTTCATGTTATTTTTCATGTCACAAAATACTTTTGATATTTTTCAATCATTTAAAAATCATTCTTAGCTTTAGGGCATACAAAAAATAGGTGCTGTTCTGGATTTGGCCCTTGGGCTGTAGTTTGCCAACTCCTCTTGTAAAGGATAGTTTTATATATGTGTTGGTTGCTGTTTATTTCTTACTAGAGGCCTGGTGCATGAATTTCGTGCACGGGCAGGGTCCCTAGGCCTGGCCTGCGATCAGGGCCGATCAACTTCCCCTCCTACCCGCCTCCTCCTTCCCTCACCACCCGTGCGCCAGTGCCCCGCCACCTCTGCTGGTTGCCCGGCATGTTCCACTGTTGGTCAATGCATGGCATAGCAAGCGATCAAACTCCTGGTCTTCCAGTTGAATTCCAGAGGGGACACTTTGCATATCCGCCTTTTATATATATAGATGTGCCTCTACAGAACTTAGGACAGTGTTCTGTATAAGGTGGGCCTTCTCTAACTGCTAGATCAGAATATTTTAAAACTATTTCTTGCCATTCCTCTTCCCTAGTAAGCAGTTCTTTTCCTCTCCTGCTTAGAAAGAAACAGACCATTTGACTCTCCTCCAACACCTCAATTTCCATCCAATATGTAGTGGGACTGGGGGTTGGGGTAAGGCTCCCAAACAGGTCATAAGTAGAAATACCTAGGCCCGTGGTCGGCAAACTGCGGCTCGCGAGCCACATGCGGCTCTTTGGCCCCTTGAGTGTGGCTCTTCCACAAAATACCATGGCCTGGGCGAGTCTATTTTGAAGAAGTGGCGTTAGAAGAAGTTTAAAAAATTTGGCTCTCAAAAGAAATTTCAATCGTTGTACTGTTGATATTTGGCTCTGTTGACTAATGAATTTGACGACCACTGACCTAGGCCTTCAAGAGCATGACAACAGGAAAGCTCATTTATAGGAGAGATAAAGAAAGGGGCATTTTTTTCATTTTTAAGTCCAATCTGGTAAGACTCTGACTTCAGGTAACCAGTACTCAGCCCATCATTCAAAAATAACAACAAAACAACAATCTGTTCCAGTGTTCTATCTACAACATGACATTATCTCGAAGAGTTGATTCAATAAACATAGGAGGTTAAAAAAAAATCATCACACTTTATCTCCTCTATGAAAAACCTAGAAATTGGGACTATAGTAAATAGGTAGTAGCAAAAGTAGAAAGAAATGTAAAGTGTCTGTACAACATCCCTTCCCTCTGTTGTTTTCATTTGCACGCAACATCCTTTATAGTATAAGTCCCTATAGAGACAGACAGACAGCTATGATGTGGTGCCAGAGAGCAGGGCTGCTCTGTAATCTTGGGCAAGATACTGAATCATCCTGTGCCTCCATTTCCATGTCTGTGAAACAGATATGGTGACAGTACTTACCTTACAAGGTAATTATAAAGTATACTAGAGGCCCAGTGCATGAAATTCGTGCGGGGGGGGGGGGGAGGGGTGTCCCTCAGCCAAGCCTGCACCCTCTCCAATCAGGGACCCCTTGAGGGATGTCCGACCGCCCATTTAGGGCAGTTGGGGGAGACCAGGCCAGCAGGGGATGGCAGTTTGGGTGGTCGGACATCCCTCTCACAATCCAGGACTGCTGGCTCACATCCCATTCACAATCCAGGACTGCTAGCTCCCAACCGCTCGCCTGCCTCTGCCCGAATGCCCCTAACCATTTCTGCCTGCCAGCCTGATCACCCCCTAACCATTCCACTGCCAGCCTGATCGACACCTAACTGCTCCCCGGCTGGCCCGATTGCCCCTAACCGCCCTCCCCTGCTGGCCTGGTCATCCCTAACTGCCCTTCCCTGCCAGTCTGGTCACCCCTAACTGTCCTCCCCTGCAGGCCTGGTCGCCCCCAACTGCCCTCCCCTGCTGGCCCGGTCACCCCTAACTGTCCTCCCCTGCTGGCCTGGTCACCCCTAACTGTCCTCCCCTGCAGGCCTGGTCCCCCCAAACTGCCCTCCCCTGCTGGCCTCGTCTCCCCCAACTGCCCTCCTCTGATGGCCTGGTCACCCCTAACTGCCCTCCCTGCTTGCCTGATCGCCCACAACTGCCCTCCCCTGCAGGCCTGGTACCCCCCAACAGTCCACCCCTGCAGTCCTGGTCCCCCCTAACTGCCCTCCCCTGCAGGCCTGGTCTCCCCCAACTGCCCTCTTCTGCCAGCCTGATCACCCCCAACTGCCCACAACAGCCCTCCCCTTGCCAGCCATCTTGTGGCGGCCATCTTGTATCCACATGGGGGGAGCCATCTTTGACCACATGGGGGAGGCCATTTTATTAGATAGGATTAATACAGATAAAGTATTTGAAACAGTCGTTGAAGAGTACTCTAGTGCTAGCTATTACCATTATTACAGCAATTAAATGTTGTGACAATTTTTGGTCACTATTTGCATTTTTTTTTTACATTGTTTTTTTGAAAATGTTTCTAATGGCTAACATTCCATAAACTCTTCTGCAGACACACAAGATGGGAGAGGAAGAAATGTGTGCGTGTGTTCAGACAAAAAAATATCATTTGGATAACTGTTTTATTTTGACTTTCAGTCAGGTGTTTTAACTCTTTTGGATAAAAGTCTGTATTTTACACACTCTTGTCAATAGTTCTTATTCTAGCTGCATCTTTTCAAACAGCATTAATGTACCGACTCTTACAACCTTTTTGTTCACATATTCATTTAACAGTGAGAAGTAGAAAGCATATGTAAGCAATACTCATTCTCTTGATTATTAGGAATAAAACCTTTCAAAAAGCCCCAAAGACAAAGTACTTCCAGTTCAACACGGAGTAACAATCCTATATAATAAAGATGTAATATGCAAATGGTCGTTACACTGTGAAGCATTAACAACCGACTGCGTAATGACCAGATCACGGATCAACAGGAGGGTAGGGCAGCAAGCTACAAGCGGGCGGCGGAGAACTACAGGAGGGGGCAGGGCAGCAAGCTATGGGGGGGGTGGGGAAGCTACAGGAGGGCGAGGCAGTGGGCGGAGAGCTACTGGAGGGCGGCAGCAAGCTACTGGCAAGCTACTGTCCCACGGATTTGTGCACAGGGCTACTAGTTGATCTATAACTGCTGTACAGTTTACAAATCATGTAGTACTTGTATTGGAAATCCCAAACCCATTTCTCTGTAACTCCCAAACCCTCTACTTCTCCATAACTCTTTAGGAGAGAAAGCTAAGAAATTCTGGTTCCTGAGGATACAAAAAGATCAACATAAGTAATCCCATACTGCTTCTTCCTACATCTTTCTTCTCCTAGATAGATCATAGCTAAAGAAAGTTGCAAGGTATCAATGGATCAGGCTGTCTAATCTCTCCTGAGTCTTCACTACTACTTGGCAATCACTTTGACTTAAAATGTATCCACCCTGACAGTACTGACAGCTTTAACAAACCTTCCTTACTTTCTTTTTTTAAAATATTATTTTATTGTTTAAAGTATTACACATAGTAGTACATATATCTTCTTTTTAAACCTTCCTTACTTTCCCCATCCCTATATCCCCCACCTACAATCCAGACACACATCTCTTCATTCTAGCAGTTTTCAACCTCGGTGAGGTACAAAAGCCACCTGAGAAAGCTTCTGCAAATGACAAACCACTGCTCCTGCTGCTGCCTCCCTCTTACCGCAAAATTCTTATGTACCTGTTTGGAAGAACAAGCCAGAAACTCAGGGAGAGGCTTATGTATTTGAAAAGGTGACTTTCTTGTGGGTAGAGACCTAATCTTACTCATTTCTGTACCTAGCATTTAACCAAGGGGGCTCTCAGCAAATGAATACACAAACCAATGAAATCATTTATTAAAGTGACCAATCTCGTGATGTCTCCAAATGTCTCTTGTCAGTTTACAGTCTGCAGCATTTTCACAATAGTGACATAATATGTTATAGTGGGTGAAAGCACAGACTCTGAAGACAAATTAGTGGGTTGGAATGTGAACTACACTGCAAAGCAGGAGCTCTGTAACTTTGGACTGAAGTTACTGAACCTCTCTGTGCTCCAACTTTCTCATCTGTAAAATAGGAATAAGAGTACTTACCACATAGGGTATTGTGAAAATAAAATGTTAGTACATGTAAAGAGCTTAGAATGGAGCAAACACTATATAAATGTGAGCTAACATTTTCCTCTGAAGCCCAATGCCTGAATTTGAGTCCTATTTCTGATATGTACTAAGTGTTCATGATCACAGGCAAATTACTTGATCTCACTGTGCCTGTTTCCCTATCTATAGAATGGGAATAATGATAGTATCTATTTCACCGATTGTCATGAGAAATAAAAGAGAAAATATGCAACACATGTAGCGCAATGTCTTGTACATAAAGCGCTCAATAAATGGTAGCTATTATCATCTCAGTCTCACATGCATTTTGGCTGCTGAAGTTGGTTTCTTGTGGCCTGACTCTGGTGTGTGGGGGGGTCCAATCATATAAGTTCCATCAGATGAGATCCTGACCAGCTCCAACCCTTTCCACAGACAAGGAGTTCTTAATCTAATGTCCATAGTGAGCTTTAAAATTCTTTTATTCATAATCGGGTATAAAAGAATGGTGTATACTTTTCTGAGACAAAGGGCCATAGCTTTCATTAGCTCCTCAATAAATACATGACCCCAAATAGATTTTTAAAAACAAAACAAAACCTATTGCCAATAACATTACCACTACTATTTTCATCTTTTTTTCTTCTCTTAAAACAATTTCTACAACTTCCCCTAAGTCTCTAAATCAAAGTCACAGTATTTAAAAAAGTCTCTGCAATGTGATTCTAGTATAAGCCTTCTCATTTACAATATTGCCAGATTATTTCTCCGAAAGAACTATAATATTACTTTCTCTGTTCAAAAACCTAAGTATTGTCCAATATCCAATATCTTAGCTGAATATTCAAACCTTTATAACTTGGCCATAGTCTACCTTTCCAGCTTTGTCCCAAAAGGAGTCACTTGCCATTGTAGAACACCACGTGGCTTTCCTCCATATCTCACTCTACTCTGTCTAGAATGTCTTCAACACCACTTTCTCCAGTAAACCAATACTCTTCTTTAACAGTTACTGTCTTTAATAACAAAGCTATTTCATTCCCCCTGCTAAATAGTAAATTCTTTGAGGACAGGGACTATGGCCTTCTTTACTTTTATATTCTCAATTTTACCTAGTATCATGGTTTATAAATTTAGATAAATATTAGTTCTCTGGTAATCTTTTCAAAGTTAGTAGACAGAACTTTTCAAGAATTTCTAGGTATTCATAAAATTTGAAATACCAAATTTCAATCTGTTAACTAAAGCTTTTATAAAAGGCAAAAACTGCTATGTCATAACATTCCTATAATTTTCAACACACTGTAAGTTATAGTTGTGCCTGAAGGAGATGGTTATAACATTATAAAGATTAAGTGGACAGCCCTAGCTGGTTTGGCTCAGTAGATAGAGCACTGGCCTGTGAACTGAAGGGTCCCGGTTCAATTCCGGTCAAGGGCACATGCCCATTTTGCGGGCTTGATCCCCAGTAAGGGGTGTGCAGGAGGCAGCCAATCAATGATTATCTCTCATCATTAATGTTTCTGTCTCTCTTTCCCTCTCTCTTCCTCTCTGAAATCAATAATAAATATATTTAAAAAAATAAAATCAATAAAGATTAAGTAGACAATGGATTTCCAAATTATATATATGATAATGGTATTCTATCACTAAGGACTTACAGAAGAGTAACAGAAACCACCTCCTCCCGTCAAATACCTATGTTCTATGAACCCCACAATGTTATTATCTCGGTCAATTGCCTAGAAACATTCAAGGCCCAGTTAGTGACAGAAGTAAGTTTTCAACCAAGGTTCCTAAATCAGGGGCAGGTTCCCTAGACTGGTGGTTCTCAACACTTGCTGCAGTTTAGAATCCTCTGCAGAGTTAAAAAGAACAGATTCCTGGCTCTCCATCCAGACCAATTAAATCAGACTTAAGAAATGCTGCTGAAGATTAAAATTTGTTTTAAAAATTCCCCCACTGAAGGATGCCCAGGACCAAACCAGAGACGGTCAGACCTGCATCACTACCATTTGTCCACCACCCAGAACTGAAATATCATTGTTGACATGTACACATAAGGAAATGTTCGACATTGAAATTGGGACTCAAAAGAACTGTTGGCCCAGAAAGAAACTCACTATAGACTGATTCATTTGCCTCCCAGCAAATAACCATTATGGCTTGTCTCATTTTCGGTTCTTATAAGTGTATTTCTTGTATCACATGATCTCACACATTTAAGGGAAATAATGAACAACATAAGCTGAAGAACAAAAACAGACCTGGCGACAGGGAAGCATCGACCAGACTGTCAAACCTCAGAGGGAAGGCAGGGGAGGGTGGGGGAAAGGGAGAGAGATCAACCAAAGGACTTGTATGCATACATATAAGCCTAACCAGTGGTCATGGACAACGGGGGGTGGGGGCATACGTGGGGAGGGGTTCGGGATGGGAATAGGGAGATGAGGACAATTATGTGATACCATAATCAATAAAGAAATTAAAAAACAAAATTCCCAGTGGATACTAATTTTCACCCAGGGCTGAGAACCACTGGCCTAGACTGGTTGAAAATCTTGTATATCTTAACAACTATCATAAAAGGCAATCTTTTAAGATCAACTTAAGCTATACAGAATGGATGAAACTTACCCTCTAATTTACTGACTTGGGTCTATATGCCAACAATTAATCTTGAATTTACAAAGCTGCTATCTTTTTTTCTGGGATGAGGCATTATCAAGAAACTCATGATAATATTCTTGGGCTGATTTCTCTACAATTTTACAAGATCTGAGCACTTACACTCCTCTTTACTTGGTGAAGTTACATTCAGTTCTGTCGGAAGCGGCTGCTGGCTGGGACTAAGAGTTGGCGTGGTTATAGAGGTATTGTTGTTGTCACTTGTGGTCTCTTCGGAAAACAAATCTGATTGGCTGTTACTTGTACTTGGAGCGGAATCATCGTCTGGTTGTTTCTTTTGAAAATCTGAAGAGAAAAAGAAAACCAATTTAATGAAGGCATTCATAATCTCCTTGGGTATCAGGAAAAAAAAGAAAGTTAGCAGAAGGATGAAATGTAATAGCAGCAATAATAAAGACTAATTTGGGTGATTAAAAAAATGGAGGTGACTTGGCCGGTATGGCTCACGTAAACTGGTTGGAGTGTCATCTCGTACACCAAGTGGTGGTGGATTTGATTCCTGGTCAGGGCACTTACTGGGTTTGCAGGTTTGATCCCCAGTGGGGGTGGTGCATGTGAAAGACAATCTATGTTTCTCTCTTTCTCTCCCCCCCCTTTTCTGTCACCGCCCCCCCCTTCCTCTCTCTAAAGTCTAATTAAAAAATGGAAGTAAAATACTGGTCAAAAGCATAGAAAATTGGTAGAGGATAACTAGAATGAAAGCTTTCCAAGGTCCTCATTGTTTAGAAGAATGATAGAATGCTGATTTTAATGTAAGACTTTGCAAAGCAAAATGCATGTTAAAATTTTAGGGATGATCAATAGAACAAAAAAGAAATACAGAAAAGTTGCTCAAATAAACAGAAGACAGGTAAAAAGAGAAAAAAACTGCAGAAAACAAAGCAGGGTAAATAGAAAACACATAATAAAATAGTAGAAATAAGTACAGACATACTAGTAATGGTAATAAATGTAGACAAACTAAACTTAGCAGTTAAAAGAAAGTGGGTTCAGACTGGATAAACCAAGTCTTGTTCTTCATATATTACAAGAGACATACTAAAAACATAAATATGAGGATATAGAAAATTTAAGTCTATAAAAATATGCCCACAAATACACAATTACTAGTAAAAAGCCAGTAATAGCTCAAGTATTGTCAGAAAACAGACTTTAAGGCAAAGAGCATTATTAGAGATAAAGAGGATCAGCATATAACAGTAACAAAATTTTTTTTTTACCAGGAAAATAAAACAATTCTGAACCTGTATGTACCTAATAACAAAGCCTCAAAAGCAAAAATGATGGTATTTACAGAAAACAGACAAATTTACTAACATAATAGGGAAAATTTTAATATATTTGTCTCAGACAAAATAACTAGTAAAATTCATTAAGATTAATAAGCATATACAGAGTAGGGATAAAGTAGGTTTACAGTTGTTTATATGAAAAATATAATAATTAATAAATAATAATACAAGAATCAACTGTTTTGCATACAACTGTAAACCTACTTTTGCCTGTATAGGCTAATATACCCTACAATTAGATAATGAATTCTTTTAAAAAACACATGAAGAATATTTATAAGAACTAAATAAAACTTGGCTAAACTATAATCACACACATTAGGCCATAAAGCAAAAGTCTCAACAGATGCCAAAGAGTTAGTATGATACAGACATGATTAGCTAGCTGATCAGAGAACAATTAAGTTAAAAATTCGTAACAAAATTCTATATGGAAAAATTTAAAAATATACTTTAAGCTCATGGTTTAAATCAGAAATTAGAAAATACTTATAATAAAATAATGAAATTACTACTTATCAATATCCAGTAACGATAAAGATGCCCATACATTACCTGTACCACAGTCATTTCATTCCTAAATATATCCCTGAGAGAAACTCCACACACACAAACATCTTAATTATATATTGTCTATAACAGTAAAAAGTCAGATATAGTAACCTGAAGGTTTATATATTGCAATGCAATCAAATAATGGAATAATGTACATAGTGAGAAAAAGTAACTATTGCCAAATACACCAACATGAATCTCGAAATCCTAACATTGACCAAAAAATGCAAGGCACTAAATAACATAGTAAGATTGTACTTACATACATCTTAAAAAATACATAAAACTCAATATATTGTTTAGGAATGTGTATGTTTAACCCACTAAAAAATATTAACACAATTCAGGATAGGGGCTACCTCTTAGGTTGAGGAAGGGAGATGCGAAGATGAGAGGTTAAGAAAATACTCAAAATTATAGGAATTCCACTGACAGAGAATGGATTAAAATGGTATATTCAAGCACATAATGGAATGTTCTATGGCAGTTAAAATAAGTGAATAAAGCTACAAATGTAAGAGAAAAATCTAAAAAACAATTCAGAAAGAAAAGCAAGCCACAGAAGGATATATATAGTACTAGAGTAGAGGCCCCGATGCACGAAAATTTGTGCAAGAATGGGCCTTTCTTCCCCTCACTGCAGGCACCGCCTTCGCTCCGGCTGGAGCCGCCTTTCTGCCTTCGCTTGCTCTGGACTGGAGCTGCCTTTCCCCCTTCCCACACTGCCCAGAGGCCCAGAGCAGCTGGGGTGGTGAGGAACGCCTGCATCCCGCTCCCCCCCACCCCCACCCCCGCTCAGCGCCTGTGTATGCAAATTAGCTTACCATCTTTGTTAAGTTAATTTGCATACTCACTCCTGATTGGCTGGTGGGTATCACTAGGGTACAGTCAATTTGCATCTTTCTCTTTTATTAGTGTAGATAATAATATTTATATAATAAATTTAAATATGTAAAATACCATATTTATGAATACATAATTATAATACAAAAACATGCATGGAAATGACACACCAAATTCAAGATAGTGGTTACTGGGGGAGGAAAAAGAAGAGGAGTTTTCAAATCTATCTGTCCTTTTTTTCTTTCTTAAAGCTGATGATAGGCTAAAATTATTAAGTATGTTATGTATATGTTTCATTTTAAAAATCCACCTGGGGGTGGGTGTGAGGTGGAGGGGGTCAATGGGAAACAAGGGGACATCTGTAATATTTTCAATAATAAAGATAAATTTTAAAAAATCTAATGCTAGACTATGAAGTGCAGATTATATTTTACTATGTCAATTCAGAGAAGGATAGAAGATCCTGGCAACTCCACATTGCTTTATCATGAACTACAGAGAAGCTGCTACTATGCTATATAACCCTATCAAAACTACTGTTTGAGATATTCTGAGTAACGGAATTGCTAGTTTATGTTACCATGAGTCCAGGCACTAAATGAAATGTTCTAGGTATATAATCCATTTACTTTAATCCTAGAGACAAGGCTAACAAGGGAGGTATAATTAACACCACTTTACTGATGAAGAAATTGAGGCTCAGAAAATGTAGGTCATGTGTTCCAAGTTATCAGTTAGAAAATAGTAGGATCAGGATTTAAATGCAGCTCCATCTGACACCAAAACCCATTGTCTTCAATCACAGGATGTAGGAATGGTGAACATTAGACTGGCCAGGAAAAGGCCTCCACATCAAGACACTACCCAGTTATAGCAGCAAAGATGAGTGCAATGGAAGAATCACTACCCTGATGTGCCAGTCACTGTTCTAAAGTCTTTACTGCTTCTTTTCTATGTATTTATTTCTCTTAGCCATTCTTATTCTTCAAGTGTTTTGACATTTTTAAATGGCTTATTATCTCATTGTTATTTGTACAACACCTTTGGAGGAAAAGACACTATATAAATGGAGTAAAAATACTGCAATAATGATGCTTCTTTTTTATGTCATGTCATCTCATTAGTTCTGCTATGCCAATAATCATTGTGTCCCTCCTATAACTACCTCTCTACCATTTAACTGGAAATGGTATAAGGCCCTAAAAGAACTGAAACTAAATAATCATTGTATCATCTAGCACAATCTCCAGTCCTCTTTGAGGTTAAATGATGTTTTTGTTTAAAGACACTGTTACCAGGTCCCACCCACATAATCTCCAGTCCAGTCCATGCTTGCCATGCTCCTCGATGTTCAGGTACTTTTCTTTTGTAAATCTGCAGTTGACACAATATACCTTCTATTTTTTTGTTGTTATGGTTGCTACCCACTGATTTTTAGAGAGTGGGAGGGAGGAAAGAGAGAGAGTGAGAGTGAGAGTGAGAGAGTGAGAGAGTGAGAGAGAGAGAGAGAGCGAGAGCGAGAGTGAGAGTGAGAGAGAGAGAGAGAGAGAGCGAGAGAGAGAGCGAGAGAGAGAATGTGAGAAAGACACATCGATTGGCTGCCTCCTGCACATGCCCCAACTGGGGCTGGGGATCAAACCTGCAACCTGGGTATGTGCCCCTGACTGGGAATGGAACCCAGGACCCTTTGGTGCATGGGCTGATGCACTAACCACTGAGCACACTTACGAGGGCACACTGTACATACTTCTAACCCATCCTCCTGCTTTTCTGCACCCCCACAGGGTGATGGTGTGAAAAAAATCATCAAGCAAAAAGTCTTCAATACAAACCAAACTGGCTGCACACAAGGGAACTCATAAACTCTACACATTCTCTACTTCAATTCAATAAAGAACCTAAGAATCACAAATTTTTATAACGAGAACTTTAAATATCCAGCTCAATCCTTTCCCTACATAGAGAGAAAAAGAAAGTAAGACCCAAGAAAGTTAATGCCAACTCACCAGAAATTCACAGAGTTAATCCTCAGAGTTTTCTAACTCGTATAAAAATTAGCAGCCTGTACAATAGAAGAGCTTTAGAGTTTTTAATCTGGATTCAAATCCTGACTACTAATTTCTGGGCATATGGCTAAAAGCATATTGTTTAATCTTTTGGGGTCTTGTCTGTAAAATGAAGGAAGAGAGAGTTGTTAATTCTACCTCTCAGAATAATATCGACTAAGATAATGTGCTTATATAATGTATCTAGCATATGAGTACTAAACAAATATCATCCTATCTGATAAAAGAGTAATATGCAGATTGACCATCATTCCAACACACAAGATGGCTGCCCCATGTGGTCAAAGATGGCTGCCCCCATGTGGACACAAGATGGCCAGCAGGGGAGGGCAGATGGGAGGGACCAGGCCTGCAAGGGAGGGCAGTTGGGGACAATCAAGCCTGCAGGGGAGGGCAGTTAGGGGTAACCAGGCTAGAAGAGGAGGGAAGTTGGGGGCAACCGGACCTGCAGGGAAGGGCAGTTGGGGGGGGACCAAGGCCTGCAGGGGATAGCAGTTGGGGGGGACCAGGCCTGCAGGAGAGGGCACTTAGGGGTGATCAGGCCTGCAGGGGAGGTCAGTTAGGAGTGACCAGGTCTGCAGGGGGAGGGCAGTTAGGGGTGACCAGGCCTGCAGGGGAGGGCAGTTAGGGGAAATCAGGCTGGCAGGGAAGCAATTAGGCATCAATCAGACTGGCAGGGGAGTGGTTAGGGGGTGATCAGGCTGGCAGGCAGAAGCAGTTAGGAGCAATCAGGAAGGCAGGCAGGCGAGCAGTTGGGAGTCAGCAGTCCTGGATTGTGAGAGGGATGTCCGAGTGCCCGTTTAGGCCCGATCCAGTAGGATCGGGCCTAAACGGGCAGTCGGGCAGTCGGACATCCCTCAAGGTGTCCCAGATTGGAGAGGGTGCAGGCTGGGCTGAGGGACACACACTCCCATACACAAATTTCATGCACCAGGCCTCTAGCTAAAAATAAAAGGTATTTTCCTAGTTTAAAGAAAGAGTATGGAGTTCTCTCTTCCATTTAGCCCTGATGTTGTTGTTGTTGTTTTTAATTTTTTTAAGACTTTATTGATTTCAGAGAGGAAGGGAAAAGGATAGAAACATCAATGATGAGAGAGAATCATTGACTGGCTGCCTCTTGCACGCCCCCCCACTGGGGATCGAGCCCGCAACCCAGGCATATGCCCTTGGCCAGAATCGAACCTGGGACCCTTCAGTCCGCAGGTTGACGCTTTATCCACTGAGCCAAGCTGGCTAGGACTAGCCCTGATGTTTACATTGTAGTTCTTACTCTCTTATTCCTTTTCTTTCTGAATCAGTCAGCATCCAACTTCTGACATAAACAAAGTTCCCAGAAGTCTAGAATGGCAGATTTATATCACATGTAAAAAAAGAAGGAAAGAAAGAAAAAGAAACAACATGACAAGCAAACAGACTGCCTCTCATCACTCTACTCAGGAAAGCAGTGGGGGAAAGGTCCGGAAGTGTTGCTTCATTTGACCCAGACACAGTGAAGGCTTGTTCAATTGGTTTTTGTATAAGTGGGAAAACTAGAAATCTCCACACTTACCCATCTCTGAGAAAAAAATTAGGAATAATTATCTATTTTTGTAAATTGGTAAGAGTTAATGGTATATCCAAAGCTGTAAACTTGTTCTTGAATAATAAAGCTTTTCCTAGTTAAACTGCTATGTGTGAAACCTGAGTAAAAACCTTTGAACTTTAATGGGATTGCAGTTCAAAAGAAGCCCATATCTCAGGAGCTTACCTTATTATCAATTAAGGGAAAAATAATTTCTTAAGAAAGGTACTTTTGAAACCTTAAGTATCCAGAAATGGGATGTTTTCACAAGACAGAGAAACTGATCTAATGGTGCCAACTGAACCAAAATGGCCAGTGAAGTCACTGGAATTATTTTTCTCCATTTTTAGAATTATTTTTCTCATAGGTCAATCTTCTTACTACAAAGTGTACCTCAAAAGAGTAGGAGCACTGAAAAAACACCTCACCCTGCTCTGCTGACAAGCCCATTCACCTGGCCAGTCTCACTGGGACTGTACTTTACCTAGTCATTACTCAAAACTCACCTCTCATTTGGATATGCCCCAACTGTTTACCTCTCAAACATACTACACAGATTTAGCAAGATGCTTATTAGCTCACCTGCCAAAATTCCCACTCCACTTCCAGATTATAACAATAACCATGTTTTTTGTTTTTTTAATGATTTCTTCAAAGGAAAAAAACACAAAAGTGATTTGGAAAAGACTTCACTGAACTTCCTTTCTTTGAAAATAAATGGTCTTTTTTTAAAAAAATCCTCTTCAGTATGCTAGTTTTTGTTCTGAGCAATCAATACCTTACATGAGTATTTTTTTTTTTGTCACATACAGAATGGTGTGATCACTAATAGGCACATAGTATGTCCATTTATAACAAACTAATTCACTATTGTTTTCTTTTTATTATATAATTTTCCACTATTACAAACAATCTTTTATCAAAAAAAAGCTGGGGTAGCAATTAGGTTATACTGCTAGAAGTAGATCACCTAGATAAGGGAGGATGCACATATTTAGAGCATTTGGTACATATTGTCAATTTCTCTTGACACAAACCCTGTGATTTCCCACAGCCCAACACTTACTATGGTATATAAGATTCATCTAATTTGTCAGTTTCCCACATTAGACAGGCCCAGGGGAAAAAAAGACTGCTCAATAAATGTTATCAGAATTTAAGGGCAAAATATTTTTCTGTGGAAAACCTATCACTGGATTACATTAAAGTTATTTATCAATTGTTATTTTAAACCTTTCAAAAACTATTCTGTATGCCTTTAAGGACCCTCCTACCATCATCTGGACTAGTATATCTAAAAGATGAAGTGCTCAGTACCTGTGAATTTGTTTTCATAATCATAAGTAGAGATAAGAAATTCAACTGCATTTGTTCTAACTCATTCATTAAGTCTATTTGGCCACTAATACGGCTTCTATATCATTATTATAGGCACTAAAGTTGGGTATAAAGAAAATCAAATTGGAGGTGGAATAGGAGCTACGAGTTAAGTTCCTACAATGAGTACAATGAGCAAGGCACTCTGCCAGAGGTCTTATATTCATTTTCTCATTTAATTCTCAAAATAAGCTGGGCAGTAGATGTCATCCCCACATTTCAGCAGAGGACAGCGGAGCATGGCAAGTTTGGAGAAACCTGCCTCATCCTAATAAGTGTTGGAGCTAGGGTTTGAGACCTAGGTTTATGTGATTATAATGTCCACACTCTCCCCACTGTGGCATGCAGCACTGAAGCAACCACAGCCCAGCTTGCCAAAATACAATAGCTGAAAGTTTACAGGGGTTACTTTTCTACTTACCACACTCCCAGTTTCCAAATCTCACCCAAATTTATTTCACAGATTATAATTCATGTTGTCACTGGAAGCACTAATTTGGTGTTTGACACCATAAAATGCTGCATGTTTCAAGTACCCAATTAAAGTAAAATGGAAATGTCACAAATAAAAATTCAATTCTGATATCTGCAGAGTTTGGGTCTTGCAAGGCACTGTATTAAGGCTTCTTTTAACAGAATAGGCTTCTTTCTCCTCTTGTTCATCCCTTCTCCCAATTATGTCCATAACAGGTTACAGACTAATTCATAAGTACATTTCTAGATTTTTAAAATTACGCATTCCCACCCCAATCACAAACCCTGGATATCTTATTTTTAAAAACTACAAAGCCATTAGCAGTAGCCAGCCAATTCATAAACCAGAGTTTCAGCCATCTAATTAAAATTTTAATAAAAATTCTAGTAGTTGGATGTTAACCTGAGCTAATAGCCTCAGCAAAAACAAACTGGTTTAAATAAGAATTAGCAAGAACCAAAGGAATGATTACTATTAAAACTAAAATGCAATGGCCTTAGATGCTAGTTTATGGGGGAAACTGTTTCTACTCAATGTGACTGGGTTCATTTAAATGTTCTTTTATAACCAATCTTCCGGCTTCTTTAAAAAAACAAACAAGACTACTGTTCTTACGAGAGTCATGCCAGGGTATGTGGACCTGTAGCCCCGTCCTGGCATGTCCAATCTAATGCCCCTGCACAACTGGCCCCACCACCTTAACATGGTGCAACTGGCCCTGCCACTGTGACCCAAAGCTCCCAGACAGACAGACCTGCCATTCAGACTCTTTGGACCTTACTTGGTGGCCCTGGCAGATCGGCCCTGCCAACTTGTGACTGGCCTCGTAACCGTGACCTGACACCCCCAGATGCAGAGACCTGCCTCCATAACCAGGCACACCTGACCCAGCGCCACCAGAAGATCGGACTTACCGCTGCAAATCAGCTCGCCTCACCTGTGCCCCAGACTATCATGCAAATAGAAATGGGAAAAAAAAAAAAAAGCTGGGGTAGCAATACTCTTATCTGACAAACTAGGCTTCAAAATGAAAGCCATAACAAGAGACAATGAAGGCCACTTCATAATACTAAAAAGATCAATATAACAAGAGGATATACCATATTTTCTGGCGTATAAGATGACTTTTTAACCCAGGAAAATCTTCTATACGCCCAGCTGTCTTATACGCTGAAAAATACGGTAACCCTGGTAAACATATATGCACCCAATATAGGAGCAACCAAACATATAAAAAAGACTTCTGGAGGACTTAAAGGGAGAGATCAACAGCAATACAATCATAGTAGGGGACTTTAACACCCTACTGACATCATTTGACAGATCTTCTAGACAAAAAATCAACAAGGGAACAGCGAGCAGCCCTAAACAACACACTAGATTAAATGCACTTAATTGACATTTACAGAACATTTCACCCCAAAGCTGCCAAATGTACATTCTTCTCAAGTGCACATGGGACATTCTCAAAGACAGACATGAACTAAGTATCTACAAATTCAAGAGGATTGAAATCAAATCAAGCATCTTCTTGGATCACAATCATATGAAACTAGAAACCAACTACAATAAAAACACCCCAAATAGTTCAAACACATGGAGGAAGGCTAAGGAATATATTATTAAACAATGAATGGGTTGCCAATGAAATCAAGGAAGAGATTAAAAAAAAACTTCCTGAAAACAAATGAAAATGAACATACAACAACCCAAAATCTCTGGGACACAGCAAAAGCAGCCCTGAGAAGGAAGTTCAAAGCACTAAAGGCCTACCTCAAGAAACAAGAAAAATTTCTAATAAATGATCTAACCCCACAACTTAAAGAATTAGAAAGAGAACAACAAGAAAAGCTCAGAGAAAATGGAAGGAAATAAAAAAAGATCAGAGCAGAAATAAATGACTGACTGACTACAAAGACAATACAAAAAAATCAATGAAACCAAGAGTTGGTTCTTTGAAAAGATAAACAATATTGATAAACCTTTAGTCTTTTTGTTTCAGACTCATCAAGAAACAAAAAGAGGAGACCCAAATAAATAAAAGCAGAAATGAAAGAGGTGAACAAATGACACCACAGAAATACAAAGGATTGTTAGAAAATACTGTATTTCTACAACTACATATATGCCTACAAGCTGTACAACCTGGACAAAATGGACAAATTCCTAGAGAAATATAATCTTCCAAAACTGAATCAGGAAGAATTAAAAAAAACCTGAATCAGCTAATAACAACTGATGAAACTGAACCAGTAATAATAATAATAAAAAAAAACTTCTAGCCAACAACCAACCAACCAAACAAACAAAAAAACCTTTACCCTTCCAGATTCTCCCCTATGTTCTCACGATGATTCCACCTCTTTGAAAATCAGACTGTCACCCTGGCCGGTGTACTCAGTTAGTTGGGTGTCATCCTGTGCACCAAGAGGTTGCTGGTTCCATTCTAGTCAGGGCACATGCCTGGGTTGTGGGCTCAATCCCCAGTAGGGAGCACGCAGGAGGTACCCACTTGCCCGCTCGATATTTCTCTCTCACATCAATGTGTTTCTCTATCTCTATCTCCCTCCCTCCTTCCCTAACCCCTCCCCCCCCCAATCTCACTTTCTCTCTTTCGAAAAAGCAATAAAAATATGTATTTTTAAGATCTGGTTAACCATGGGGGACAAAAATCAGGCTGTCTTCACTGATCTCAGAATACACTGTTTTGATACTGATCAATACTTTCAGACAAGTTTAAAATATACATATTTCACATACCGCATGTACATTCATATACACACACAAACATATCCTATTAGTGATAAATGACTCCTGTTCTACTGTATGTTCCCTATCTATGCCCATAAATCTCTCAGGGGATGGCATCAAAATTCTCCATCAGAGTCTGAAGTCAGAAGTCTGTGAATCCTCTCAAGACTCCCTCCCTTAATTCTACATCTCGAAAGTCACTAAGTGTAATCATTTACAATTCCTAAATATTTCTTGAATTCACTCACTTCTCCAATACACTCTAGCCTAAGTCAACATCATATTGAAGATTCATTCAAAAGCATACTAATTTACTTATTTGCATACTGTCATCTCATGGCCCACTCTAATAAATTCTCCACAAAGCAATCAGAGTGATATAAAAAAAATTCTGATAAAGAAATTTTCTTCTATAAACCTTAGAATGACCTCCTTTATAATCAGATTCAAAATCCTAAACATGGCTTGGAAATTAGAAGTCTCCCCAAGAACAGGCTTCTGGCTATCTCTTCTGTCTCACCTTAAACCACTGCTCTTCCTCTCCCTCCTTCTGCTTCAGTCATTTTGGGGTTCTTCTGCTTTTTCAAATATCCATGTTCTTTCTCAACCTGGAATATTGTCACTGTGGCATGTGGGAAACTATTTTCTTTATCCTGCTATTCACTTTGGTAATTCTTACTCATCTTTGAACCGGTTTCCTCAGTGAGGCTCTTAATATCATCCATAGAAGGCACTTACTAAATATTTGTTGAAGGAATGAGTGAATATCTTATTCCCTGTATACCCTAGCCCCTAATAATATGCTGTCATATAACACACAGTATAGATTTGTTTAATTTAACTTAATACTGGTGAGCATATTAAGTTTAGAAGTATTAGTTCTCTGAGACATCAATAGATGTCTTTAAGTTGCTATAACATTTATTTTTAGGAAGCAAGAATGCTTCTACATACAATAGATTAAGCAGCCCTGTCAATAAGCCGATGTTTGGAGTTTACAAACTATTCCTGCACAAAACTTTCTTCCTTATTACTTACCATGGGTAACTGATCTGAAAAACCTAAAAAGTCTAAGATCTCTCAAGTCCTGTTTGCTTAGATTCAAACCACAAAGCTGCAAACTTTTTTTTGAGAATAGGAATAACGTTATATTAGTTCCCAAAAGCAGGTCTTCAAATGCTTCTCGCAAAATATCAAGAACAGAATGAATATATAAAGCTGATAAAGCTTACAAATAAAACTCTTATCAGTAATTAAGCATCCTATATAATAAAAGGCCAGCCACCATAAGCATAACGACCAGAATGACCAGAGACCAGAAACACCACGGTCCCTCACCGGGCTGGCCCCGCCCCCACGCAAGCAGTTAGGGGCAATCAGGCAGGCAGAATGGTTAGGGATGATCAGGTAGGCAGGCAAGTGGTTAAGGGTGATCAGGCAGGAAGAGTGGTTAGAGGTGATCAGGTAGGCAGACCAGCAGTTAGTGGTGATCAGGTAGGCAGGCCAGCAGTTAGGGGTGATCAGGTAGGCAGGCCAGTGGTTACGGGTGATCAGGCAGGCAGGCAGAGTGGTTAGGGGCGATCAGGCAGGCAGGCAGAGTGGTTAGGGGCGATCAGGTAGGCAGATGGCCCTTTGCAGGGCTGGCCCCACCCCCCAGCAAAGAAAGAGGGAGGCCCAGGCCACCAGCAGAGACTCTGTGGCAGGTGTGCAGCCAGCCAGCGATCGCCCAGCAGAGGGAGGCCCAGGCCAGCCAGACCCTCACATGCCACGCCTGTCGCCTGCATAGGGAAGCCACCGGTGGCAGGGGTGGGGAGGGCAGTGCTGCACAAATGGCAAGCAGTGGCAGCAGCAGGAGTGGGGCCAGCTGCCTGCAGCCGGGGAAAGGAAAGCCCTGATAGTCCCTGATCTCAGGCCAGGTCTAGGGACCCTACCTGAGGGGTCCCAGATTGTGAGAGGGTGCAGGCAGGGCTGAGGGGACCCACTTGCCCGCTCGATATTTCTCTCTCACATCAATGTGTTTCTCTATCTCTCTCTCCCTCCCTCCCTAACCGCCCCCCCCCCCGCCAATCTCACTTTCTCTCTTTCGAAAAAGCAATAAAAATATGTATTTTTAAGATCTGGTTAAATTTTCATGCACTGGGCCTCTGGTATTTTATAATCAGGTTTATAATGAAATTATATAGTCTCTAGATTCTTTGCACCTATAGTGCCTACTGCTCAGAAGATTGAACTAGTAAAAAAGTTCTTTGGAGGAAGGTTTGTTTCTTATATAGGATTTATTGTGCAGACTATACAGTTTTCCCAGTAATAGTGTCCCATATTCATTTACATAAATTAACATTTAACATCACAGCCAATATATAAAAAGCCATTAGTAATACAATAATTGCACGAGACACATTTACCTCATTCCAGTCTAACCACAAAATGTGTCAAGTTTTTATAAAAACTGAAACACAAAGGGTTTTCTGAATATTGTGTCACTGAATTCAGTTTTAATAAAATGAACATTTGAAATTATGAGTGTGTTATACATACACATTCTACACATACAGCTCAACCATCAAAATTACCAATAGGGCTTGGCATATTGCAGAAATACTAGGCAACACTGACAAAATCAAATAAGCAAATCTGAACCTAAAAACAAAACAAAAACCTCTGACCTATATGTTTACAGATGATCCTTGGTACCATTTAAAGCAGCAGTTGCCAACCGGTGATCCACGGACCACTGATGGTCCTTGAGGTCTGAAAGGTTGGTGACCGCTGATTTAAAGACCTCCCCTCAAGCCATTAGTCCTTGCTGCCATTCATGAACCATTCCAATGGCATGGCTGTGGCATGAATGTTAATTATGAAAGGCTGGGCTTGGAAGAATTTTATCCGTTCAGAACTAAGGTTTTAAATGCCCTAAAAAGACTTCAGTGACAACAGAACAGAGAATTTGAAAAAAAATTGGGAATTAGAAAACAAGTCAGGGTATCCCCCCCCCTTTGTAAATCGTTAATTGTTTTTATAATTGTATCCACAGTTTTAATATCACCAGCCCGTCATTTTACAGTGAAGAAATAACAGGAGCAGAAACAAAACAAATACACCTCCTACTGGCACCTCCCTTTTTGGGAAGTGGGAGGGGAGTAGTGTTTGTGCCCCTGAAACCCTTGCAACTTGGTCCTCTTTTGTCCTTGCTTCCCTCCATCTATGAGGGTTACTCGTGCCTATAATAAGCTATTCACATCCCCCTCTTACTTCATTTCCACTCACTTCTCAGCCTCATCGTCTCATATCAGGGTCTCATACACCAATCTTCAGTCCTCCTGCATTTAAGTGTTATTGCCAAGTTGACCATTTCTTTCTTTCTTTTTTCCAGTTGAATTTCCAGGAAATTCAATTATGGGTGGTTGGATATGAGGGCGATCTGGCTGCGACATCTGTCACCCCATTGATCGACAGGGTTGATTCGGCTGATCTGGCTGGCTAGGCGGGTGTCCCCCTCCTCCCTCACCGATCCATGTGCGACCCTCCCGAAGCTGCGCGCTCGGTCGAAGAGGATGACCTTCCCCCCAGAGGAGAGGACCGGTCTTTGGTCAAGGGTATACGAGTAGCTGCGCTCCCCTGCTAGAACCTCCAAACAAGCTCTCAATTCTGGGTGGTGGTTGAGATATACTTTCCTTTAAGATAAAACTTGCAAACTGTTCAGCACAAATAAATACTTTCCAAACAATGCAATAAAGTATATTTTAAGACCGTTAACCTCTTTCCCTAAGAGTAACAGACCACACACTGGTTTAAACTGTTAAGAGAAAATTTTTAAAGAATGAAGTAATGGGTGCCCTGGCCAGGTAGCTGTTGGTTAGAGTGTGGTACTAATATGCCAAGGTTGTGAGTTTGAGCTCTGATCAGGGCACATACAAGAATCAACCAACAAATAAGTGGAACAATAAACTAATATCTCTCTCTCGCCCCCCACACCTCCTCTCTCTCTCATCAGTAAGATAAAATAAAGGATGAAATAATGGGTTCACTAACATTTATTATGCTTATCCTATCTAATAATAGACAAATATGCAAATTGACCATACATCTGACACGCCCACAAGCCACGCCCACCAGCCGATCAGAGCGAGCATGCAAATTAGCCCAAACCAAGATGGCTACAGCCACAGAGAGCAAGGTTTCCTAGGTAACAGAGGAAGCCAAGCTTTCCGCCTGCCCTTGCCAGGCCTAAGCCTCCACTCAAGCTACAAAGTTTCAATTATAGAAGGTAAACAAATTCAAACAAATGGCAGCACAATGGAGCTTGAGAGAGCAGGCCAGAGTTGCCGCCGGCAACAGGGGAAACAAAGCTTTCCGCACACCCTGGCCAGGCCCACCCGCTTAAGGCAACAAAGTTTCAATTATAACCCCAACACAAATGGCTGCCTGCCTCGGAGGGAGCCCCAGGCTTGGCTCTGCTCCAGGCTACAAAGTTTCAATTGTAGAAAGAAAATAAATCCCAGATACCAGGGCCTCGCTTGGGTTGCCAGGGGGCGTGGCCGGCCTGCAAACCACCACAGGCCCCTCGCTCAGGCTGCCCCACACCCCAAGGGAACCCCCACCTGATCCAGGATGTCCTTCAGGGCAAACCAGCTGGCCCCCACCCCTGTACCAGGCCTCTATCCTATCTAATAAAAGAGTAACCTGCAGATTGATCATCACTGCAACACACAATATAGCTGCCCCCATGTGGTCAAAGATCCTGCCCCCATGTGGACACAAGATGGCCAGCAGAAGAGGGCAGTTGGGAGGCACCCAGCCTGCAAGGGAGGGCAGTTGAGAAGGACCAGACCTGCAAGGGAGGGCAGTTGGAGGTGATCAACCCTGCAGGAGAGGGCAGTTAGGGGTGACCAGGTCGGCAGAGGAGGGAAGTTGGGGGCAAACAGGCTGGCAGGGGAGCAGTTAAGCATCAACCAGGCTGAGTGGTTAGGGGGTGATCAGGCTGGCAGGCAGAAGTGGTTAGGGGCAATCAGGAAGGCAGGCAGGCAAGCAGTTGGGAGCCAGCAGTCCTGGATTGTGAGAGGGATGTCCAACTGCCCGTTTAGGCCCGATCCCACCGGGACATCCCTCGAGGGGTCCCATATTGGAGAGGGTACAGGCTGGGCTGAGGGACAACCCCCCTCCATGCACGAATTTCGTGCACCGGGCCTCTAGTTAAAATATATCAGAGAAGACCATGATTTTCACAAGTCCAAAGATGAGGGCTACAAGACTAATTTGTATCCAATGAATCCAAGATAGCAAAATAATATATGACATATGATTCACAATCCCCAAAAGGTATCTGTATAATAGTAGAAAGAAAAGTGTTCTTTCTGAAGAACACTATGGATAACTATTTTTTAAAGCTACAGCTTAATATAAGGGAAAACTTGTTCTTCACATAAAGACAAAATCAACCAACGACCAAAGGAATTTCTCCACTCGTGAGAAAAGCTCACATATACTAGTAGTTATCTGCATACCCTTTGCATAATATCATGCTTAGGAGTGTAAAATCAGACCGAGTTCAAATCCTAGCTCAACCTCTTACTCATGTGACTTTGGGTAAGTTACTTAACTTCCCTTCATTTTCTCCTTCTCTAAAATATGAATAATCATATTTCATAAGGTTATTGTGTGAATTATGTTAGATAATACATGTTCAAGTTTAAGAAGACTGCCTGGCAATATTAACTATAATTTTTATAATTCCCCTTCTGCCTCCTTGCACACAATTTAAAAATTTGCACCCTAGCCAGTTTGGCTCAGTGGATAGAGCATTGGTCTGTAGACTGAAGGGTCCCAGGTTTGATTCCAGTCAAGAGCACATGCTCGGGTTGTGGGATCCATCACCAGTAGAGACGTGCAATTCTCTATCATCATTGATGTTGCTATCTCTCCCTCTTCCTCTCTGAAATCAATAAAAATATATTTTTTTAATTTGCTAGCTTGAGACTATGACAATGAAAAATAATTTCTCTGGTGTCAATAAATGACCAAATGGGAATTGCAACTAATTTTGTTTCATTAACAATCTATATTAATAAAAGAGTAATGTGCTAATTAGGCCAGATAGACCGGACATCTTCCGGACGTCCTTCCGAACAAAGCCACAGTGGCGGGGGCCAAGGCAGAGGCGGTTAGAGGCGATCAGGCAGGCAGGCAGAGCAGTTAGGGGCAATCAGGCCAGCAAGGGAGAGCAGTTAGGGGTGATCAGGCCAGCAGGGGAGCAGTAAGGGGCATCAGGCAGGCAGGCAGAGGCGGTTAGGGGCAATCAGGCAGGCAGGCAGAGGTGGTTAGGGGTGATCAGGCAGGCAGGCAAAGGTGGTTAGGGGCGATCAGGCAGGCAGGTAGGTAGGTGAGTGGTTAGGAGTCAGCAGTCCTGGATTGTGAGAGGGATGTTTGACTGCCAGGGATTGGGCCTAAATTGGCAGTCGGACATCCCCCGAGGGGTCCCAGATTGGAGAAGGTGCAGGCCAGGCTGAGGGACCCACCCTCGTGCACAAATTTCGTGCACCAGGTCTCTAGTGTTCAATAATAAGCCAATCCTGTGGTTACAAACTCAAAAGTTTTCAGGGAATAGGTAGATATAAATGTACAAGGTCAGCTGGCCTAAAACATAGAGAGTTGTGGTTACTGTGGTTAATTGGCAAGTGTGAGCTTCACTTGGAGGTATATGATTTCAAACTTAACTAAAACTTCCAAATACAACAGATTTGTGCCTGGCAAGCCAATAGCTTAAGATTCCTGATTTAAATATAGACAAAGTATTTACAACATAAAAATTTTGTACACTGCATTTTTAATTTCACATACTGGTAAAGAAACGATTAATCAGATTAATGTCAAATAGATATAAAGAGCAAATCAGAAAGTATAGTAGTAGATAAGAAATGAACATAAAAAACCCTTATCTACATCTAGCATCAATGTAGGGTTCTTACATTGGTCAGCTTAGGCAATTTATGCTGCAATAACAAATGACCCTAAAATTTAGAGACTTTACAACTATCGTTTGTTATTTTTGCTCACATCTTCATTTCAGTAATCCAGAATTAAAGATGAAAAAGATATGAAATTACACCATATTTTCTTGTAGAAGTTTCTGTTCATAGTAGCATAAAAACTTTTCGTTCACATTTTATTTGTTAAGAGATGTCACACAGCTGAGCCTAATGATGAGGACAGAAAAATATAATATCCCAATGGAATGGGAAGCAAATATGTGGGAACAATAATATTAACTAGGGTTAATAACTTGTGTGCACAGAAAATTTTGCATACAGGAAACCTCATTCTATTTCACTTCACTTTATTGTGTTTTGCAGAGACTGCATTTTTCACAAGTTGAAGGTGTCAGCCCTGCATCTAGCAAGTCTATTGGTGCCATTTTTTCCAACAGCATTTGTTCACTTTGTGTCTGTCACATTTTGGTTAATTCTTACACTATTTCAAACCTTTCATTATTGTTAAGGTGATTGGTGATCTTTGATGTTACTATTGTTAGTTATTTTGGGGTGTCCTTAGAAGATAGTGAAGTTAATTGATCAATTTTATTGGACTACTCCAATGACCAAACCATTCCTTCATCTCTCCCTCTCTCCTTAGGCCTCCCTACTCTCTAAGGCAGCAGTCGCCAACTGGTGGTCCGTGAACCACTAGTGGTCCGCGAGGTCCGAAAGGTTGGCAACTGCTGCTCTAAGGCACAGCAATAATAAAATTAGGCCAATTAATAACCTTACAATGGCTACAGAGAAATTGTGTGTGAAAGAGTTAATAAATGAGGCAAACATCACTGTAGTCTTATTTAAGAAATTGCCACAGCCACCTCAACCTTTAGCAATTTTGTTTGATTTTTGTTAATCCTCATTCAAGGATATTTTTTCCATCTATTTATAGAGAGGGAGGGGGGGAGGGGGGAGAGAGAAACTAATGTGAGAGAGATACATCGATTGGTTGCCTCCCACACATGCCCCGACTGGGGGCAGGAATCAAACCTGCAACCCAAGTACATCCCCTTAACCAGGAATCGAACCCACGACCCTTCAGTGCATGGGCTGACACGCTTAACCACTGAGAACGCCAGCCAGGGAAATGGTTAGCAATTCTAGCAATAAAGTATTTAATTAGGATATGTACATTGTGTTTTAAGACATAATGCACACTTAGTAGACTTCAATCCTATATAATAAAGAGGTAATATGCAAATTAACCCTCACCCTCACAAGATGGCTGCCTACAACCAGGCCGGCAGGGGAGTTAGTGAGGGATGACCAAATCACTGAACAAGCAGGCTGCGTGGGGCAACCAGGCTGGCAGGGGGGTTAGTGAGGGACAACCAAACGACTGAACAGCAGGCTGCGTGGGGTGACCAGACCGGCAGAGGGGGGGACAGTTGGAGGCAACCAGGCTGGCAGGGAGGGCAGTTGGGGGCGATTAGGCTGGCATGGGGGGCAGTGAGGGGCAACTAGGCTGGCGGGGGAGCAGTTGGGGGCGACCATGCCAGCAGGGGGGCAACTTAGGGGCAATCAGGCTGGCATGCAAAGGCAGTGAGGGGCGATCAGGCAGGCAGGCAGGCGAGCAATTAGGAGCCAGCAGTCCAGGATTGTGAGAGGGATGTCTGACTGCCAATTTAGGCCTGATCCCCAGGATCGGGCCTAAACTGGCCGTCGGACATCCCCCGAGGGGTCCTGGATTGGAGAGGGTGCAGGCTGGGCTGAGGGGACCCCTCATGCACAAATTTTGTGCACTGGGCCTCTAGTATAGTACAAACACAACTTTTCTATGCATTGGGGGGGAAAAACGCATGTGACTCACATTATTGAAGTATTTGCTTTACTGCAATGCTCTGGAATAAAACCCACAATATCTCTGAGGTATACCTGTATAATTCTGGGTTAACATTATGAAACTATATGCAATATTGTGTATGCATTCAGGCCCATTTTCTCCCTCAGAAAACAGAACTTAGATAAGTAATCAGACAGGGTTTAAAAGAAGCCAGGTCTCTAACATATGGCCATTACTAGTGATTATATAATACAGCTGACCCTTGAATAACAGGTTTCTACTACACAGATCCTCTTATACATCAATTTTTTTCAATAAATACTATAAATGTATGTTTTCTTATGATTTTCTTAACATTTTCTTTCTCTAGCTTACTTTATCATAAGAATACAGTATATAATACATTCAAGATACAAAATATATCTGAATTGACTTTATGTTATCAGTAAGGCTTCCAAGGCAACAGTACTTGGGAAGTCAAAAGTTATATGTAGATTTTCAACTGCTTAGGACAGCTATTTTCAACCGATGTGCTATGGCAGGCACACTGGTGTGCCCCAAGAATTGTTAAAACATGCAATACCTGACTATTTAGTCAGGGGCACTGTCCTCTTTTCCCTTAAAATTGTCAAATAAAAAAATAACAGCCAACAAAACAATAGCCATCTGGTGTGAATGAATCCAAAGTATACCTATTTTTTGTCACATCAGCAAAATGTATATTTTTTGGTGTATGGCAGAATTTTAGTAATTAGTTTATGTGTGTCATGAGTTGAAAATCATAGGCAAAGGGGATTGGCACCTCAACCCCCATAGTGTTCAACGGTCAACTGTACTATATCAGAACAATAGTCCTAACTGTGATTTTCTCAGCTGCTGATTAGTAGACTGTGTGGGCTGGGGAAATAATCTAAACTTTCTACCAGGCTACATTAAATTCTATTAATACCTGATGAAAATCTGAGTATATGAACTACAATAAAACTGTATTAGGCTGAAACTGGTTTATTGAAAATAAAGTCTTATCTGAAAAAAAAAACTATGATTTTTAGGCAATTACCCTGTTCTTTATAAACTACAAAATAGCCTGACCCTAATTCAAAATTTTGTGTTTTAAATTAACAAGGCCATGCTATGTTTATTTTATTTCTCTTAATGACTACAACTCAGGCTCACTCCTGATTTGCAAATGGACAAAGGCCACTAAGTCAATACATTGAAGAATTAACAGTTCCGTATCAAATGAAAAAAAAAAAATTAGAAAGTTCTTAGAAACCAACTGCCTTAAACAATTCAGTATGATTTTGTCTAAAATTAATTTAAGATAGGTAAAATATGTAAACCTAACACCCATTTAAAATTATACCAGGTGTACCGGTTAATAATGCAAAATTTGTAATCAAAGAAAACACGCTAATTTCAAGAGAAACATCAAAAGTGCTTTATTCAAAGTAATGCCCATGGCTAGCTACACATTTCCCCATCTTGCAGGTAATTTGTGAATACCATCCCAATAGAACTTTTCTTGTTTTGAGGCAAACAATTCAGAGACCCAATTTTCCACTTCTTCGAATGTTTTGAAGTGCTGCTCAGAAAGTGCGTGTGCCATCGATCGTGCTAATCTGAAGGAGCAAGGTCTGGTGATACAGAGGGTGGGTTAATACTTCCCAGACAAGATCTTTTAACATGTCTTTAACTGGTATTGAAGTGTGTGATGATGCGTCATCATAAAGCAAAATTACTTTGCCGTGTCTTCTAGAACATTCTGGTCATTTCATGATCAGAGCTTGGTTCAAGTTGATTATTTGTTGTCGGTAGCGATCAGTTAATATGGTTTCACCTGGTTTTGGAAGCTCCTAATACCCCACACCTTCCTGATCCCACCAAACGCAGAGAATTGTCTTCTTTCCGAAGCGATTTGGCCTTGCAGTCGATGTTGATGGTTGACCTGGATCAACCCGTGATTTTGTGCATTTGCGATTCTCAAAATAAATCCACTTTTCATCGCCTGTCACAATTCAATGCAAAAAAGACTTTCTTTCGTGCCGTTGAAGCAATATTTTACTGATGACTTTTCAGTTTTCCCTTTGTCTTTCGTTCAGTTGATGTGGCACCCATTTTCCTTCCTTAAAAATCTTTCCCATTGCTTGTAAACGATTGGAAATTGTTTGCTGAGCAACGTTTAATCTTTCTGCAAGTTGTTTTTGACTTTGACAGGCATCTTCATCCAGTAATGCTTGTAATTGTTGGTCTTCAAACTGGACGTTTTTTGTCTTTCATATCGAAATCATCACTTTTAAAGCGTTTAAAACAGCATTCACAAGTATCTTGAGATGGAGCATGTTCACCATAAGCTTCCTGAAGTATACGATAACTTTTTCTTCAAAATAAAGTAATGAATTAAAACTCCCCACAAATGCTCTTTTTCGGCACGAAATCTGACATTTTGAAGCATAAAAATATCTTTGATGTTAACACCTTCAGCAAATTTGACATATGAAGTTTTGAAGCTTACTCTCAATACAACAAAAGAGCATACATATCAAATCACATATATATTAACAGATGTGTAACTCCATCTATTGAAAAAAGATCCGCATTATTAACTGGTACACCTGGTATTTTTCATTTGGGAATACACTTTTTATGTCACTTGCAATGTGGGTAATTGTGTTTTGAATAAGATGAGAAAGTGGAGGAAGTTACCCATTTTAAAATTGTATTTTATAGTATGTAATATATGCAAATTCATCCTTAATCTGTATTAGTACCAAACAAATTAAGTGATGCTGTTCTAGACACATGCTATGTTTATTTTATTTCTCTTAATGACTACAACTCAGGCTCACTCCTGATTTGCAAATGGACAAAGGCCACTAAGTCAATACATTGAAGTATTAACAGTTCCCTATCAAATGAAAAAAAAAAATTAGAAAGTTCTTAGAAACCAACTGCCTTAAACAATTCAGTATAATTGTCTCTTACTCTTATTCTAGGTAGCCCAACAATAGGACTTGCAAATCAAACCCTTTATAACCTCTAATTTAGGCAATTAACTGGCTTTAGATTTTGCATTAGTCTGAGATTGTGCTTACCATTAATTCTAACAAATGAGAAAAAGGAAAATGAGATATATTTCAATTATCACCCCTCGTACTCACCTTTCATAGATAATGCTCTTGGCTTCTAATGAGGGATGGTATAAAAAACAACCATGTGAAACATATTTTGAAGGACTGTTATTGAGAGTATTGTTCACTACTCTTCTCTCTCCACTTTAGAGCTCATAGGATATTGAACTTTAAATATCTGCATTTCCATTTTTGCTATATGACTCCTACAAAGCACAGATTTCAATCTGTACTCTGTCTTTAAAAATTATACAAAGGTTGGGTCGGTGTGGCTCAGTGGTTGACTGTTGACCTATGAACCAGAAGGTCACAGTTAGATTCCCAATCAGGGCACATGCCCAGGTTGTGGGTTCGATCCCCATAGGGGGCATGCAGGAGACAGCCAATCAATGATTCTCACCATTGATATTTCTCTCTCTTTCCCTCTCCCCTTCCTCTCTGAAATCAATTAAAAAAAAAAGTATATATATTTTAAAAGAATTATACAAAGAAGGTGAAGGGATTAGCTAAAGAACATATACGTAGAGCCCATGGACACAGACCATTGTGTGGTGAAGGCCAAGGGAGGGGGAGGCGGGTCCTGGGTGGAGGTTAGCTAAGGGGGCTGGGGGAGATGTGGGACATCTGCAATAGTATCGATAAAAAATGTAAAATAAAAAAAGTTGTTGTAAAAATAATTAATTAGAATTAAGGTAAAAATATTTATAATCTCATTTTTATGTGGGGATTTCATAAACATTTGTAAATAACATATTTATGCCTATAACTATGTTTAAGTGAGTTACTAATCAACCAAAAAGAAGAAAAATTGCTAGAAAATATATTAGGAATAAAATTCTACATGAAATGCATTAGAATTTCTGTATGAGATCAGAGTTAATGAATATGGTTTTTTGTTTTTTTTTCGTTTTACCTTTCAGGGATGCATGCTAAAGAAATATCAACTAAATAGAATCAAACAGGCATTAAGGCAAGACACATCAAGATCTGAAAATGTGAGAAGCTGCAAAGTAATGGTCAAACAAAAATGAACAGACAATGCTTAGGAAGCAAGGGCCAACAATGTCAAAGCAGGACAATTTCCCTTGCAGTTCACACTTTTAATTATTTCAGCACAAATCATACAAACCTAAAAGATCTGTTCTGAAAAGAAAGAGTAATTACTTTTGTAACTTCAAGTGTACTTTATCAAGAGCAAAAACATCTCCCCAACACAACCAGTCGCAAAGCTCCCATTTCATGAAAGTGGTTTGCCATTTCACTTGGTTCTACATGTGAGTAACACTGTAGTGCAAACTCAAGGGAAAAGGCTAGCATGTCAAGGAATGCTGAAGCACAATGCCAACTTCTGTTTTAATAGTGTGTTTATCAATTTGATTGCTGTCAAATTCCATTCATCTTTATCCTAAAAAACTAAAACTGAGAGTGCCAAGGAAAATTACATTCTCTTCAGCCAAGTTCTTGCCTGGAATTAGTGAAAACCCAGAATGTGGGTACATTAGAAAATCTGCCACCATACCACTTTTAGGGAATTATTTGTAAGGGTTTCAAAGAAACTAAACTATCACTTAAATGCTGAACGTATATGCTCAGCCATACATCATCTTGGTTGCTGAGAAACCATGAAGCATGGCCTGAATAAACAAAATTAAGAGCAGCAGATGGAAGAAACCCTTTGTTAAAAAGAGGTTCAGAGAAAGATGCCATGGCTATAATTATATATTTTTAAAATGAGACTGCAACGTAAACAAACATAATGGAAGGTTTAGGATGTCACATGTGAAGATATCTTCTCAAGCAAAAGCACTTTAATTCTTTCTGCTCTTGAGTTACATACTTCATCTCAGTTGTAGTTCACCAAGGAAAAGGACAACTTTAATGCATGTACAAAATTTCCATAACCCCATGCATCAAAGTGTCAAAAAACCACCAAGAAAGAAAAGCTGACCTATATTTATGAACTCCAAAGGTCAATGTGAAATCAACTTTACATTATGCTCAGGAGGTGTAAAAATTTAAATTTCCACTCAATTCTGACTATTTAATAGCATGAATCAGAAAAAAGGCAACCCATCAACAACCCTGTACACTTAACAGGAAATTTCAAACCTGATTATGTTTAAAAATAACAAGAGAAGACCTACAAAGAATGCAGTGCCTCTAATCACATATAGAAAATATTTACTTAGATTGATTCTATGGGATATCCATCACAATTTACATTTGGTTATATCTAAGCAAAAAGTGATCTTTAATAATTAAATAAATTTACATTTTAATTGTTAATCTGAATTTAAGTAATCAACTCCCTCTGAAATAAAACATAATGAAAAAGAATAAACTGCAAAAGCTTAAAGAAAAAATTTCTTAAGCAAGAATAGAATATCCTATTCTATTACTTTTTAAGAGGAAGGGAATAAATGATTTTTAAAAAATATTTTTATTGATTTCAGAGAGGAAGGGAGAGGGAGAGAGAGAGATAGAAACAATGATGAGAGAGAATCATTGATCGGCTGCCTCCTGCACACCCCCTACTGGGGGCCGAACCTGCAACCCGGGCATGTGTCCTTGATCAGAATTGAACCTGGGACCTTTCAGTCTGCAGGCTGATGCTCTATCCACTGAAACAAACCTGGTAGGGCCAGTAAAATAATTTTTAATGTTTCCAATAGTTACAGTTCCTATAGCTGTTAGGAAAATTACTTTAGAAAACTGTAAGAAATATCATATAATGTCCAAAAATTCTTGGGCATAGTCTGTCTTAGAGGCTTTTATGGCTCATTTGTTTGTGAGCTACAAATCCTGAGAGACTTACACAAATTGCAAATGGTGCTCATTTTCCTGGCTGTGTAGAGATTGAATGAAAAAAAGGAAAGGACTCACCACCCAAAAAGGGTGATGGCTCTCCTGCATGTTCTAAAGGAACCTTGATGCCTCTTTGTATCCTATATAATAAAGAGGTAATAAACAAATTGACCATCACTCCAACACACAAGATGGCCAACCCCATGTGGACACAAGATGGCCACCACAAGATGGCCAGCAGGGGAGGGCAGCTGGGGGCGATCAGGCCTACAGGGGAGGGCACTTAGGGGTGACCGGGATGGCAGAGAAGGGCCGTTGGGGGCAACCAGGCCTGCAGGGGAGGACAATTGGGGGGGACCCAGGCCTGCAGGGAGGGCAGTTGGGGGTGACCAGGCCTGCAGGGGAGGGCAGTTAGGTGTGACCAGGCCATCAGGGGAGGGCAGTTAGGGGTGACCAGGCTGGCAGGGGAGGACAGTTAGGGGCGACCAGGCCTGCAGGAGTGGGCAGTTAGGGGTGACCGGGCCAGCAGGGGAGGTCAGTTGGGGGTGACCAGGCTGGCAGGGGAGGACAGTTAGTGGCGACCAGGCCGGCAGCGGAGGGCAGTTAGGCATGACCAGGTCGGCAGGGGAGGGCAGTTAGGGGCAATCGGGCCGGCAGGGGAGCAGTTAGGCGTTGATCAGGCTTGCAGGGGAGTGGTTAAGGGGTGATCAGGCTGGCAGGCAAAAGTGGTTAGGGGCAATTAGGCAGGCAGGCAGGCGAGCGGTTGGAAGCCAGCAGTCCTGGATTGTGAGAGGGATCCCAGATTGGAGAGGATCCAGGCTGGGCTGAGGGACACACACTCCCCCAAGTATGAATTTCATGCACCAGGCCTCTAGTTTAATAATAATGCTTAAGAACCAACGTGGCGGCGTAGGTAAATACCAGTACTCACCGCCTCCAACAACCACATCAAAATTACAAGTAAAATACAGAACAACCATCATTCAGAACCTCCTGAAAGCTGGCTGATTGGGAGCCGTACAACTAGAGAAGTAAAGAAGAATGCACACGGAGACTAGTAGGAGGGGCGGAGGCACAGAAAGGGCTGATCCAACACCCACGCATGGCGTATTTTTAATCAGAGGGATATCTTGAGGAGCAAGGGTCCCAATCCTACACCAGACACCCAGCCCAGAGTTCCATAGCTGGGAAGAGAAGCCCCTGATTTTGGCCTGTAAAAACCAGCGGGGATTATGGCTGAGTGGCTCAGAGGCTGCTGGAGACCCAAGCAGTTCCGCTTAAAGAGCCGGCACACAAACTTACACAGTCCCACTCCCTTTGAGCTCCAGGGCTGGAGCAGTGGCTTAGGGGGATCCAGGGACATATGTGGAGGAACTGGATTGTCTGACATAAGAACAAGAACTCAGGGGTGGCTTTTTCCCAGACATGGGTGTTCAGAGGGTTCACTGTTCCTATGCTGAGACCTCCCCCATCACTGAGCTGACTGGCAGCCATATCTGAGTTTCCATAAGCCTGGCCCACAGTTTTCCACACCCTGGTAATTCCCTAAGATCCCGCTACATCCAATCTGTATCCCCACCCAAGCTGTTTGCAGTGGCTTTTCTAAATGAAGGGCCTGTCCTGGCTCAGGCTTCAGACTTCCCTAAAAATCTCTCAAACAATTAGCAGCTGGCGTCAGCAAGACCTGGCACTAGCAGCAGCCTGCCTTGCTTCACAGCTTGGCCTTGCCTAGGCACTTCCAAGCCCAGCACAAGTAGTAGCCATCTGCAGATTGCTCTGTTGCTCCTGCTGGGTGGCTCCAGGCAGTGGCTGACTTTGCACCTCCCTGGAGGCCCCAGAGCCAGTGCACCCGATGAAAGCTTCAGACCATACGAGATTACAACTCTACATGTCCACAAGCGACACACCCAAAGGACAGACTCAGTGAGCACCAAAGCCCCACTTAAGCAAGTCCTGCTCCACAGGAATGTCTCCTGCACAGTAGCTCTTCTACTGTAGCCACAGCTGGTCCTCACAACCAACTGGCCTGGAGGTCAACTCTTCCCAGTGATGCCAACAGCAATCAAGGCTCCACTACAACAAGACTGCGCATATAGCCCACACAGGGGCGCACCTAGAGAGCGCCTTGCTCAGGTGACTGGGGAGACTGAGCCACAGGGCCCTTCATGACCTCTACTAGGCCACTCTACCAATTCCAGGAGACACAGCAGCTCTACCTAATATATAGAAACAAACACAGGGAAGCAGCCAAATTGTGGAGACAAAGAAACATGTTATAAATGAAGGAGCAGAAGAAATATCCAGAAAAAAAAAACCTAAATGAAATGGAAGCAAACAAACTACTAGATACAGAGTTCAAAACAATAGTTATATAAGAATGCTCAAGGATCTTAATGAGAGCTTCAAGGGACTTAGTGAGACTTCCAAGGATCTTAGTGAGAATTTCAAAGACATGAAAAAGGACCAGTCAGAAATTAAGCATACACTAACTGAAATAAATAATTTACAGAGATCAACAGTAGAGGATTCTGAGAATCAAATCAACAATTTGGAATATGAGGAAGCAAAAAACACCCAATCAGAAGAGCAAAAAGAAAAAAGAATCCAAAAATATGAAGACAGTATAAGGAGTCTCTGGGACAACTTCAAGGGTACCAACATTCCCATCATTTCAGAAGGAGGAGAGAGAGAGAGCAAGATATTGAAAACCTATTTGAAGAAATAATGACGGAAAACTTCCCTTATCTGGAAAAAGAAACAGAATTACAAATCCAGAAGCGCAAAGAGGAACCCCAAGAGCTCCAAGCCTAGACATACCATAATTAAATTGCCAAGGGTTAAAGACAAAGAGAGAATCTTAAAAGCAGCAAGAGAAAAGCAGTTAGTTACCTACAAGGGAGCGCCTATACAACTGTCAGCTGATTTCTCAACAGAATCTTTGCAGGCGAGAAGGGAGTGGCAAGATATATTCAAAATGATGAATAACAAGGACCTACAACCTAGATTACTCTACCCAGCAAAGCTATCATTTAGAAATGAAGATCAGATAAAGAGCTTCACAGATAAGAAAAAGCTAAAGGAGTTCATCACCACCAAACCAGTATTACATGAAGTGCTGAAGGGAGGAGAGGGAGGGGGAAGGGGAGGGGGAGGGGGGGAGATTAAAAATACATGAATAAAATGGCAATGAATACCTATCTATTGACAATTGAATCTAAAAATCAAAATAAATGAACAAGGATCTACTGAACAAAATAAATTGATAAATAAAATAGAACCAGGGGCACGGAAACATGAAATAGACTGATGAATCTCGAGGGGGGGGGTGAGGGGGGGGAGAGAAGAGATTAACCAAAGAACTTATATGCATATATGCATTGCCTATGAACACAGACAATAGGGTGGTGGAGGCCTGGGGTGGGGAAGGAACCGGGTAGAGGGGCGGAATTGCAGGGGGAGGTGGGGAGAACATCTGTAATACTCTCAACAACAAAGATTTAATTGAAAAAAATAATGTTGTCTCTGCATAACCTGATTTCCACTTAACATTCCTTGTCATTTCTTAGAATACGATGAATAGTGAAATTTCTAAGAAAAAGGAACTATTTCTTATTCTCCTATATTCAAACTAATTCTAGGGCTAGAGAAGTTATATGTAGGGTCCAATCTGACTTTTTAAGGTACATGAAAGACACATTAAACAGTACCAAGCATACAGTAAAGTCAATAAACAGGAACTTCTATCTTCTTCCTTATCCTGCAAACCACCTCCCAAACACAGAAGTCATGAGGGCCTTCATACTTCATTTCTAATGACATTTATCACCATTCTACTTCAGTTAACCCAGTGATGGCGAACCTATGACACGCGTGTCAGCACTGACACGCGTAGTCATTTCTGATGACACGCAGCCGCTGAGGCGGCCGCATGCTGAAGATGAAACATTTGCTGCTCCTGAGGATGAAACATTTGCGAAATAATGTTTTTTCCTCAAAGTGACACACTACCCAAGTTATGCTCAGTTTTTTGGGGAAGTTTGACACACCAAGCTCAAAAGGTTGCCCATCACTAAGTTAACCATTCCCAAGGCAATAACCTGACCTTCAGGACCCCAAACAACCCACTTCAGAACATCTTAAACTCACTACCACATACTCTGACCACAATCTACTTCCCTTCCACATCTGTACTCCTTTCGTTTATTACCACTATTCTTTTCTGTGTGTGTATAAGATTTTCAATACTTTTTTAAATGATCATATAGTAAAATCTACAGTTCTATTAATTTGGACACATACATAGATCACTGTAACCACTGTGACAATCAGGATATAGAACTATTTCATAAGCCCAGAAAACTCCTTCTGTTATCCCTTTGTAGTTATTCACACACATCGAACCCCAACCTCTGTTCCATCACCACAGTTTTATCAAGAAAGTCACATAAATGGAATCATATGGTATGTAATTTTTTTAGACAGTTTTTTTTTTTTCATTCAACATGATGCCTTTGAAATTCATCTAAACTGTTGCAAAGATCAATAGTTTCTATTTTTGTTGCTAAGTGGTATTCCTCTGCATGTATGTACCACAGTTTAAAGGACATTTGACTTCTCCACTGGGACAACTATGAATAAAGCTGCTATAAACATTTGTGTACAAGTTTTTGTGTGAAGAACATTGGTATCTCTACTTGGTTTAAATTTGCACTTCTCTAGTGACATCAAACATCTTTTTTTGTGTGCTTATTTGTCATCCATGTATCTTTTTTGGTGATGTGTCTGTTCAAGTCTTTTGACCATTTTTTAATTGAATTGCTTTCTCACTGTTGAGTTTAGAGACTTCTTTATCAATTCTGGATTCAAGTGTCCTTTATTGGCAATACAATTATTTACAAAATCCCCGGTGCATGGATTCGTGCACATTTAAAGGAAATTAATTAGAAGGTGGCCGTGGGGCTGGACTGGGCAGGATGGGCTGGACACGCCCTGGAGCCAACCTCCTGCAGTCCCTCCCAGGCTGGTTGCACCTGGGATGGCGCCACGGCTCAAAGGTCGTCTACAGAGTGAACGGTAGTCCCTCCAGCAGGTGGGGTCCCTCGGCCTGGCCTGAGTGGATCGGGCCGAAACTAGCTCTTCGACATCCCCGAGGGGTGCCAGATTGCGAGAGGGTGGTTCTTGGGTAATGCACCCCGGAATTGGGCTCTTTCCTCTCTGGTTTCAGGGTGCATCACCAGAGAACTACAGCTGCCAAGTCACCACAGCTCAGCAGCTCCTGCATTGGAGTGTCTGCCCCCTAGTGGCCATTGAGCGTCATAGCTACCAGTTGGACAGTTGGATGGCCACTTAGCCTTTTATATACATAGATATTCCTCCCAGTCTGTAGCTTGTCTTTTCAATCTCTTAATAGGAGACTGTCTCTCACAGAGAAGACATTTTTACTTTTTTAAAAAAATATGTATTTTTATTGATTTCAGAGAGAAAGGGAGGGAGAGAGAGAGAAACATCAATGATGATAGAAAATCATTGATTGGCTGCCTCCTGCACACCCCCTACTGGTGGTTAAGCCCACAACCTGGGTATGTGCCCTTGACCTGAATCGAACCTGGGACCTTTCAGTCCACAGCCGACGCTCTATCCATTGAGCCAAACCATCTAGGGCCATTTTTACTTTTGATAAACTCCAGTTTATCAAATTTTTTCTTTTGTGCATTGTGCTTTTGGTCAAAGTACTCTCTGCCCAATCCCAGGTCACAGAGATTTTTTCTGTTTCTTCTTAAAGGTATACAGATTTATCCTTTTCATTTACATCTATGATCTACTTAATTAATTTTTGTATAATTTATGAAGCTTAGATCGAGGTTCTTTCTTTCTTTTTTTTGCACATGGATGTGCAATTGTTCCAAAACCATCTGTTGAAATTACTGCCTTATTAGATACCAAATTCTCCTTAGGATTGTACCTTCTTTAGAAATGAAGGTGTTACAGAGATTCTCTCTTGGGTTCCACCTTTCTGTCTAAGAATCACCCTTGTTCCTGTCCTTTGTTTCTTTCTAGGTCTTTCTGAAATTTGGGTTTGTTTTGAATGCTATATAATGGAGCACTCATTATTTGTAAGTTGATTGAGTACAAAGTATTTCATTATAAAGTGGCCATTTATCACAAGGAGACATGTGGGCTGTAAAAAACATTAACTGTACATCCTGAACTAGAATGCAACTTTACCGGAATAATGCAGCTTCCGTAAAGTGTGGGATAAAATGAAAGTCAGGAAGTATTCCTACAATTCTTGCTTTTCTTCCCCAGTTCCTCTTAAGTGATCATTACCTTCTTTCCAGTCTTAAGTCCTTACCCAAGCAGTAAATTCCTATTACCCATTATTTGGACTATTGTCACCAATCCCAAACTCCCTTGCAATCTTGTCGTCTGTTCCACAGGCCCTGCAAACAAACAAACCCCCAACCCTGGATCAGTCCCAAAATCTGCTCCTAATCTAAACCACCAAATTCTGTTGGAAAGATTTATATAACGGGATGCATTAGGGCCACTTCAAGCCAACTAGCCCCCCTTCAACTTTCCCTATGTGCTGGTTCTTACCATTAGCATACAAATACACTAAAATCTATTCCCATTATACATGCTGAAAAACAAACTAAAAACTCTTTTGTCTCTCCTTTCTCTTTCAAGGTTCTCAAGATGACCTTAGGATGATTTTTTTCTGATGCACCACTGAAAGCACAACTCATGCCCTGTTGGTGCAGCTCGGTGGTTGAGCATCGACCTATGAACCAGGATTCCCAGTCAGGGCACATGCCCAGGTTACAGGCTTGATCCCCAGTGGGGGCTTTTGCAGGAGGCAGCAATAGATGATTCTCTCTTATCATTGATGCTTCTATCTCTCTTTCTCTCCCTCTCCCTTCCTCTCTGAAATAAAAATATATTTTTTAAAAAAGCACGACCCATGAAAAAATGGTGGATAAATTGGGTATCGTTAAAATTAAAAAACGAAAAGACAAGCACAGACTGGGAAAAATATTTCCAAACAACCTACCTGATAAAGTTATCCAAAATTCACAAAGAACTCTTCAAGAAATTAACAGTAAGAACAAAAAGCAATCCAATTGCTTTTTAACAGACATCTCTGTTAAAGAAGATGTACAGATGGCAAATAAGCATGTGAAAAGATGTTTCCTATCATATACACCAGGGAAATGCAAATTAAAACAAGATATCATTACACAGCTATTAAAATGGTCCAAATCCAGAACATTAAAAACAACAAATGCTGGTGAGGATGTAGAGCAAAAGGAATTCTCATTCATTGCTTGTGGAATCCAAAATGGCACAGCCACTTGGAAGACAGTTTGGTGATTTCTTACAAAACTAAACATACTCGTACCATGTAATCCAAGCAATCATGCTCCTTGGTATTTACTTGACGAAGTTGAAAACTTATGCCCACACACAAAAAAAAACTTGCACACAAATGTATAAACTTAATAGAAGCATTATTCAAAATTGCCAAAACATGAAAGCAACCAAAATGTCCTTCAGTAGATAAGTGGATAAAATGCAGTACATCCAAACAATGGAATATTGAGTTCTAAAAAGAAAAGCTTATCAAGGCATGAAAAAACACAGAGAAACCTTAATACATATTACCGTACTTTCACAACTGGACATATAAGATTTTCCTGGGTTAAAATGTTGTTTTATACGCCGGAAAATACGGTATATTGGACTATATTGATAGGATTAGATATAATGGATTAGATATATTGGACTACCGTATTTTCCGGCGTATAAGACGACTGGGCGTATAAGATTTTCCTGGGTTAAAACGTCGTCTTATATGCCGGAAAATACGGTAGTAAGTGAAAAAAGCCAATCTGAAAAGGCTACATACTGCATGACTCCAACTATGTAACATTATGAAAAAGGCAAAACTATGGACACAGTAAAAAGATCCATGGTTGCCAGGGACAGGAGGATGAATAGGTGGAGAACAGAGGATTTTTTAGGGCCATGAAACTACTTTGTATGATACTATTAACAGTAGCTATGTATCATATACACTTTTCTAAACCTACATAATATATAATACTAAAAGTTATCCCTAAAGACTTTGAGTGATAATGACATATATGTAGGCCCATCAATTATAATAAATGTACCATTCTGGTGAGGGATGTTGATAATGGAACAGGCAGTGCATGTGTAGTGTGCGTGCGTGTGTGTGTGTGTGTGTGTGTGGGGGGGGGGGGTGATATGGGAAATCTCTGTACCTTCCTCTCAATTGTGCTGCAGTACCTAAAACTGCTCTAAAAAATAAAGTCTATTAAAAAGAAAGATTCTTAAATATATATTCTTATTTGATTTAGCATAAGAGTTGCACAAAGTAATAACATCAGAGGAAGTAAACTCTATGTGCGGAGGATTAACAACTCAAAACAACCACCATCTGTAAGCTGAACAATTAATTGATTACTGAGGGTCAGATACTGTGGCCAGTTGCTTTACCTTCTTTTGTGGAAGAAGGGGCTTTTGAGGAAGTAGAGATAAGGAAACTGAGATTAAGTAACTTGTATTAAGTCATATAACTAATAAGGGATAGAAGTAAACAGAACATATTCCTCAGAAAGCAAATATGGATTGAAAGCAATAATAATATTGGGAAGTGATTTCCTTAAAGCATTCAAACATTAGCCAGAAGTAAAATTCCTCAATGAGAAAAATTGGTTTGGTAACACTGGTAAAGAGGAAAAATTGGTTTGGTAACACTGGTAAAGAGGAAAAATTGGTTTGGTAACACTGGTAACACTGGTAAACCTTCTATCTGTCAGTACCATGCTTAACTTGCAAGCTTGATTAACTTGCAACTTTGATTTTGTCAGTCTAGCAATAAATATGAAGTCCTACTATTGTAGTTATTTTCCTTGAGGAGTCAAAGATTCGTAACTGTAACCTGCCTTATTACTTTAGTCTTAACACTATGATATAGTTTGAAAATTAAACTCAAGTTCAACACAGTTCATTACTACATAATACTTTCATAAAATTTATCTTTATTGTTGAAAGTATTAAAGTTGTCCTCCTTTTTTCACCACTGACTCCCTCCATCCCACACCCAATTCTTTTTAGAAAGTAAAACAGTTGTATCTATCAAAGTGAATGTTTTAACTATAACATAAATACCAGAAATAAATGACAATGCTTGTAGGTTATTCAATTCTCCTTTTTTTTTTTTTAATCTAAGACAACTTTTTTAAATGTCTACTACAGTGGTTTTGAGAACATTCTTTAGAACTGATAATTTCTTATATACTTGACATCCATATTTGGGAAGAAGACCCATTATCATCGGCTTCTGACACAGAATCTTTTTTATTTTTTCTTCTGGTTTTATTAATATCAATTTTGAAATCACATTGGAAAAATTATCTTGTTTATTTTTAATTACTTAGGTCAAAAATCTTTTAAAAAACAGCATCTTTTTTTACAAGACAACTCCACAGACACCAGATGTGCTCCCTCTGCTGGCTTTGCAGTTTTCCTTTTTATTTATGTCTTTTTTTTTCCTCCTCCCTTTGCACAGTTTCAGGGGCCTCTCTCCTGACTCCAACCTCTCACCCCGCTCTCCAGCTTCCAGGTCTGACCTCCAAGGTCAACTGGTCCTGAAACCGACCCCTCCAAGGTCTGTGTTCACATGGAACACTGTTTAAAACCCAAAGAGCCCAGGCGGCATCACTCAGTGGTTGAGCATCCACTTATGAACCAGGAGGTCATGGTTCGATTCCCGGTTAGGGCACATGCCCAGGTTGTGGGCTTGATCCCCAGTGTGAAGCATACAGGAGGCAGCTGATCAATAGTTCTCTCTCATCATTGATGTTTCTCTCTCTCTCTGTCTCTCTGTCTTTCTCTCTCCCTCCCTCTGTCTCTCTGTGTGTCTCTCTCTCTCTCTCTCTCTCTCTCTCTCTCTCTCCCTTCCTCTCTGAAATCAATAAAAATATAATTTTTTTAAAAATCACAATAGGAGAAATTCAGAGAAGGCAGTGGCTTCATGCACAGACATAGCCAATGTTCCACATGGGCCAATAACTCCCAAATGGATCTTTTATCAAATTATGGTCCAAACATGGCAAGTGGACCAGGGCACCCAGGAGGGGTCCTTGGAAGAGGTGAGAGTAGCAAGAAAGATCCCCAAATACATCCCCACCCCTCACACCTTTGCTTAAAGGGGCTCCAAGAGCTTAACAATGGCAGAAAAATCTGGTCACAGCTTTTTGTTGTTGTTAATTCTCACACAAGATATTTTTCCCCATTGATTTTTAGAGAGAGTGAAAGGGAAGGAAGGAGGAGAGAGAGGGAGAAGGAGGGAGAAAGGGAGAGAGGAAGGGGGAGAGGGAGAGGGAGAGAGAGAGAGAGAGAGAGAGAGAGAGAGAGAGAGAGAGAGAGAGAGAGAGATCCAGTTTTTTTCCTTTTAGATGTTGCTTATACTTGGAGGTGGAATACAAAATATTGTTCCTTTTTCTTCTACTAGAGAAGGGCCAACACATTAAAATGTATTGGGTGGCCTTTCATCAAAGCAGATTTAGTAAGGGTCTATAACACCAATCTCAATGGACTTCCCCTTTCTTTTGATAGATTATTTTCTTGTATTTTAAACATCTCCATTTTCACATATGGGCTGGGGTGGGAGTGGAGAAAATAAAAGCTTCATACAAAGAGAAAGGGGAGGGACTAAATAAAACATTTTTAAAATGCAGTTTAGCACATCTGAGTTCATACAAAACCTTCAAATCTATTTTAACAAGCTGAGGAAACCACTATTCAGTGAAAAGGCCAACTCTGTATTAATGCTTTAATACAAAGCACAATATTTTAAAAAATCAATGCACAATATTCTTTCATTAGAAGTTATATATTTTTTAATCCTATAATTTTAAGTCATTTGCAAAATAAAATTTATTTTGAAACAGTATCTAGAAGTAGGGTATTTTTAAAAAGCTTTAACTCAGTTTGCTTAAATATCTAAAAGCTATTAATTTTAATTGTTTTGCTAAGTGCCATTAGATTAATGTCATGAGAGCTGTTACAGAGATGTCCTGTGATTGACTGACTGAGCTATCCATAAAAGGTTTCTAGGGAGAACATGAAAATCTACCTGTTTCTTGACTATCAGTAAAATACAAAATGAAAGGACTTTCAACTCAAGGCACAGTTGCTAATTGTATAATGAGTACAGTATATAACTATAGAAAACTAACTCTGATTGGCATGTAAAACGAAGTATAAATAGAGAAATGTGAGTAAATGGAAGGGTAAATACTCCTTCCAGAGTGAGCTGAATTACTGCTTTATACTACTGCCTGTCACAGGCATGCTGATCTAATTGCCTGGTTAAAGCAAACTTGCATACCATTCCTGTGAACCCCCCTACAAAGGCCAAACTTGGTCTCACAATGAGGTGAGAAGGGGCTTGTTGCAGTAAGTACAAGTTCCATTAACTAGATCAAACAAGCAACTGGTTCAATGGCATCCACTCCAACTAGAAAAGCATTTCAACCTGATTTTCACAGAGAAAGGCAAAATTTCAATCTTAAAAAACAAACAAAAAAACACAACACCAATAAAGACTAGCAGAATTGGACTGATATTTGCTATCCTGAATTCTGTCCCTTTCTCATTATAGAGTCTATAAAAGTTTAGTTTCTATAAATAGAAACTACTAGTAAAGCCAAGCTAAGTCCTTCCCTATCTTCTCATATTAGATCTAAATAAATTATTTCAAACTTAGATCTCAGGAATCTACTCTTGGATATAAGGTATTACTTGCAGCCAGTTTGGCTAAAGTGTTTAAATTTTTCAGCTACCAGGCTTCCATATCTTTTCAATAAGCTTATTAGCTTTCTACCAAAGGATATGTTTTTGCCAACAAAGTAACTCTACAACCTAACAGCCTTTGTATTAGAATTTTGGGCAGATAACCAAGACTTACAGTCTTATACAGAGTAGCAACATGAGCTCTGCACAGTATATTCAGTCACAAAACCAATTCCGATTTTTACTTCCTAGATCCTGGATTTGAATAGATAACAAATTCAGAACACATCTTTTAAATTAATCAAATGCTGATTATAAGCAAAGATGTTTGCTAGGTTCTAGATAAGGTAAGACATGTCTCTGACTTTGGAGGTACTTTTGAGCTGAAGTAAGTCAGGAATACCTTTGGGCTTTGCTTGGTCTCCATTCTCCTCCATTCTTCTCTCAGTTGCCCTTAATTCTAGCTTTTAAAAGAGATGCAGACCAAAGAACTTATATGAATACTAGAGGCCTGGTGCACGAAATTCGTGCACTGGGGGTGGAGGGGTTCCCCTCAGCCTGGCCTGCGCCCTCTCACAGTCCGGGATCCCTCGCTCCTTACCACCCACCTGCTCGCTGCTTCTTACCACTCAGCTCCCTTAGCACTGAGAGGCTCCCGCCACCACCACTGTGCTCGCCAGCCGTGAGCCCGGCTTCTGGCTGAGCAAGTGCTCCCCCTGTGGGAGCGCACTGACCACCAGGGGGCAGTTCCTGCATTGAGCGTCTGCCCCCTGGTGGTCAGCGTGCATCATAGCGACCGGTCGTTCTGGTTGTTCGGCCGTAATGGTCGCTTAGGCTTTTATTATATAGATATGCATAACCCACGGACACAGACAATAGTGTGGTGAAGGCTTGGGACGGGGAGAGGGGGCAAGCCAGAAGGGGCCAATCAGGGAAAAGAGGTACATCTGTAATACTTCCAACAATAAAGATAATTTAAAAAAAAATAAATGAGTGTTTCAATCAATGAAAAACAAAAAATAAAAGAGATGCAGATATTCATCAAACACCTTTTGAAAACAAAGCAAACATCTGCCTTCCCCAGTAGTTTCTTAGTACATTTTAACCTTTTGCACTCGGATGTCGAGTGTGATTCGACACGGTTAGCATCGGTAGCAGCTCTTTTTATACTCTTTGAATGTATCAATAATTTGAAATATAAAAAAATCCAAATGACATTCCATTTGGTTTTTTAGCTGAATAATATTCCTCTGTATGTAATTCTTCATCCACTGATGGACACAAGTTGTTCTCACATCTTGACTGTTATAAATAATTAGAGGCCCGGTGCATGGATTCATACTAGCCCTCACACCAGTGCTGGGGAGGGACCAGAGGAGGGCTCCAGGGTGTGTCAGGCTCATCTCGCCCAGTCCTGATTGGCTGGACCCCAGCAGCAAGCTAACCTACCGAATGGTCAAATGGTCAAACGAACGTTCGGACACAGCATATTAGGCTTTTATTATATAGGATACTGCAATGAACATGCAGGTCCACATACCTTATATGTAAAATATATTTTAAGTAAATATTATAAAATACATTATTTTAAATTATTTTAAAAATTAAGGATGAATAAAAACCTCAGATACATACAAACACAAAAAAGGTGAAAGAATTTCTTGTCAGCAGACCTATATAACAAGAAATATTAAAGCAAGAAAAAGTTGATACCAGATAGAAATGTAGATCTACACATAGATATAAAGAACATTAAATATAGAATAACTTAAGGTAAATATAAACTTAATGTCTTCCTTATTTGTATTTGTTCTAATATGTGACTGCTTAAAACAAAAATAACAGCAATGTATTATGTGATTATAGTACATGTAAAAGATATGACAAAAATTCACCCTCTGACTAGAAATGTTTAAGAATTGCTGTTGCTCTATATCCTCAGCAACACTTCATACTTTGTACTTCCCTGGTCAATAAACATTTGAAAAAATACTTAAAACTCCTTTTACATGTACTATAATCACATAATACACATTACTGTTATTTTTGTTTTAAGCAGACACATATTAGAGCAAATACAAATAAGGAAGACATTAAGTTTATATTTTGTAAAGTGCCATTTTTTGCCTATTTACTTATAGAATTTTTTGGGGGGGTATCTTTTAAAAAAATTAATATTTAGGTATTCTTTGTGAATTTTAGATATGAGTTTTTTAAGTCATGGCCTGAGATTACAACCAAGTATAACCTGTAAGTGTTATTTCACTGGTATTAAATCCAAATGAATACTTTAATTGTAAGGTAAGAAACCACATTTAAGTGTTTTGTCACCCTGGCCACTGTGGCTCAGTTGGTTGAGCTTTGTCCCATGCAACTAGAAGTCGCAGATACAATTCCTGATCAGCACACATGCCTGGGTTGTGGGCTCAATCCCCAGTATGGGGTGTGCAGGAGGCAGTTGATCGAGTCTATCATATCTTTCTCTTCCCCTCTTTCTCTCTCCCTCTCTCCAGAAATCAGTAAAAACATATTTTAACCCTTTGCACTCGCTTGCTTTTTTCTCGATTCCTTTATTCTACTCGGGATTTAATTTTTTAAATACCCCAGATTTTACAAAGCGCGGCAGTAGAATAAAAAACTGGAGTTTCTTTTCATACAAACTTATTTATTTGGATTTTTTTATATTTCAAATTATTGATACATTCAAAGAGTATAAAAACAGCTGCTACCAATGCTAACCGTGTCGAGTCACACTCGACATCCGAGTGCAAAAGGTTAAAAAATAGTGTTTTTGTTTGCTGATATTTAGTAACAATGAAACTAATAAAGTAGATGTAAAGGCAAGAGGTAAAATCAGAATTGCTATCCTTCCTGAGATCCAGAGGCTGAAAATGCGTGCTATCAGTACAGGATGATTGTCAGCCTGGGCAACCTTAGAATAGACCAGCAGTCAGAAGAGGGTCATGCACTTGCAATAGTTTGTGGATATATCTTGATGGAAACAAAAAATAAATAAAAGTTTAAAAAACTATATTGTTTTAAAGAATATGAGTGAAAAAAACCTCACAGATCCCTAATTGCTTCTGCTATAATAAACCCTAATTTTCTCAAGGTAAGAGTTCAGATAAAACTGAATTAGCTAGCAAGACCCAAAACTGAAGATTTGGGTCCTACTGACTTCCCAGTTACCCCATGGACTATTAAGTAAGGCTCAATCAAGATGGTCAAGAGAAAGAAGTATGTCTGTGATGAAAGTCAAGGGCAATCTCATTGAAAATACATCTAAGCAGAGGTCACTGTAATTCCTTACAAGCAGAAAATACAGCTTGATTTAGACTGGGCTATTATGCTCCATGCTTTCTTCATAAAGGAAACAGCCAAGTCACCTAGTTACACTATATAATGCAATGCTATCTGAAATATATGAAATCTATCCATGATAAACCCGATGCCAGGCCAAGATCCCACAATTAGGTAAAAAGCTGCAACTTGGAATGTATTCACTGGCACATTAACTTCAACTTTATTTTGTTGCCATATTGTTAAGGAGAGGTCAGTAAGTGGATTATTTACTACTAGAGGCCCAGTGCACAAATTAGTGCAGGGGTGGGGTCCCTTGACCTGGCCAGCGATTGGGGCCAATTGGGGCCGTCTCACCCAGTCCCGATAAGGGGCCGGCCCGCCGGAAAGGGACCACGGGAGGTTGGCTGGTTAGCCAGGGAGGGACCGTAGGAGGTCTCACCCAGTCCTGATTGGCCGGACCCCAGCAGCAAGCTAACCTACCGGTCTGAGCATCTGCCCCTGGTGGTCAATGTGTGTCATAGCAACTGGTCGAGTGGTTGACCGAACAGTCGACCAATTGGTCGGACACTTAGCATATTACCCTTTTATTATATAAGATCATAGTACCTTTGGTTAGACAAGCTTTAGTTGCAATGGGAGGGAGTTCATTTGAAAAAAGACATTTGACTTGACAATAAATACAAGCCTAGAATACAGACCATTGTACATTCAAACTCTAGTATATTACAGCTATCAGAGATGACTTTAAAAAATATAAAGGAAGAGAGAGAATTATTTTTTAAAGTTGTAATACAATACAAAAAATTTGGTTCAATGTTTACCTAAAACCTTAATATACCACACAGACATTTAAGTCCTACAAACCCTACCAAAATTTGTAACTGAAGCTAGAGACCTTTGTTTGTAAACATAAGCCGTATGATTATGTGCTTGGTAGGAGGCACAAACTACAAAACAGAAAGAGAAAGGAAGACAGAGCCTTGTTCTTAGGTTAGATAGTATTTCTGGGATATTGGCTACAGAGATGATTGCACAACTCTATGAAATAAGGACCTAAAGATAAATTTCAAACATTCTGGCAGCAAAATGTGATCTACACAGAGTGACAAATTGGGAAGAACAAACAATGCCCTGGGGAATGTTGGTTAATAACCTTTAAGCCTGCAAAGCAGTGTCTTCTCAGTCTCTGCAACAAGAGGCCTGAAAGAATTACAGAGAAAACAAAAGCAAGCCTCCACAGCAGGGGCAGTTCAGATGATCAGCAGTGTTCCTCCTACCTCAGACTGTGGCTGAGGGCTCCCTGAGATGTTTTGCTGAGTCAGTCTTCCACTCATCTTACCATAACTCCCTAAGATATCCAGATTGGTTTCAAAGCCTCTGCTGAGAGCAACAGCCTTTTGTAAAAATATTAATATTTTATACCTACCCAGCCAGCCAGCTAGCCATGAAAAAACAGGTTTTCTTCAAAATTTTGCTTTGATTCCTTGTTACTCTCTCTGAGCTACTAAAAGCTAGATACATACACACTGCTGGGTTTTTCAAGCCTTAGTACATTCATTAATATTTTATTAAATTAATTCCAAGGCAACTAAACAATATATTCTATTAAAAATGCTCTATAAACAACAGGTACCTTTAGAAGGGCAAGCTGTTGCCTAAAATATACTTACCAAAAAAAAAAAAAAAAAGTTAACCTTGCGGGGAAAAGCTCTGTATCCTATCCAAAGCTCCTTGTTGTTGTTTTTTTTTGTTTTTTTGTTGTTTTTGTTTGTGTGTTTTTTTTTGAGAAGGACCTTAAAGATTCCATGAAAATTCAGCATGGGTTTTTGAATGAGGACTGAATGAGAACCAATTACTTATAAACAATGAAGCATTTGAAAGGCTTGGTGGATTTATATTTACAAGAAAAATTTAAAAAGCAGAAGGTAGAGGAACATAGAAGAAAATTACTGTAATCTACTCTATTAACTATCCTTTATTTTGAGGGGCTAACAGATGTTCGTATCCACATAACAACACCATGGTGCTTGTGCTCATCGTTCATTATCCATCACTACAGAGTGCATGTCCTTAGAACCCCGTAGACTTCTGAAGGTTTCTCTTCTGGGGCTGTGGAAAATATTTATAAAATGAAATAGGAATTTATTTAGTTCCAAAAGAAAAAAAGGTCAGTAAATTTGGTCCTTATTTAGGAAACAATCCATTTAAAGACTTGAACATGGATTTCATTTATAAAAGAAAAATAACTAGCTAATATCTATGGAAGAATTAAAACTAAATTTGCTTCCCAAATAGAGAGATGTTTAGGTTTATACTACACACACACACACACACACACACACACTCCATGTAACTAGGTTATTTTGTTAAAATACAAAGAGCCATAATATCTACCACACAAGGTAGGGGGGAGATGTCCAGTGTCAGATTTTAAAAGCCTTTTAAGCTCATCTAAAGAGATCCTAAAATAATATAAATAATAAATGCTTACAAAGTTCATAATGTGATGCAGAACTAAAAGGCTGTCTTATATTCTTACCTGTGGGTAACAATGTGTGTAAACAAAGCCCCTGATTATAGTGCTAAAATAGGATGTAAAGGAAATTGTTCTAGGACTTGAAACTGGAGAAGTATTGCCTCTCCTTAATAATGTCTACTCCTGAAAATATGTGACTTGTGAATTCCTAGAGGTAAAAACTTTTTTTAATGCTGCTATGTTTACAGCAACTTAATTAACATCCCTGAGTTTGAAAGTGGAACTTATTTCTAAAGCAACAGAATGTAATGTGAGTCCAAAATTAAAATATATTAAATTCTCCTGAGCTGGTTTGGCTCAATGGAAGGAGGGTCAGCCTGGGGACTGAAGCATCCCAGGTTCGATTCCAGTCAAGGGCACATGCCCAAGTTGCAGGCTCAATCCCCAGTAGGGAGAGTGCAGGAGGCAGCCGATTGATGATTCTCTCTCATCATTGATATTTCTATCTCTCTCTCTCTCTCCCTCTCCCTTCCTCTCTGAAATCAATCAATCAATATATATACACTAGAGGCCCAGTGCACAAAATTTGTGCACTGGGGGAGCGGGGGGCGTCCCCTCATCCCAGCCTGCGCCCTCATGCAGTCCGGGACCCCTCGCTCCTTACCACCTGCCTGCTCGCTGCTCCTTAGCACTGCTGTGGAGGCGGGAGAGGGCCTGGCTTCTGTCTGAGTGGCACTCCCCCTGTGGGAGCACACTGACCACCAGTGGGCAGCTCCTGCATTGAACGTCTGTCCCCTGGTGGTCAGTGCACATCGTAGCAACTGGTCGGAGAGACGGACACTTAGCCTTTTATATATATAGAAGATATACAGATATATATATTAAACTTGCCATTGATAATATGAGAAGAGCATCCTCTCTGATGATTGTGTGACCAAATACCAGATATATGAAAAGATTCAACCAAAGGAGAAATAATGAATAATTTTTAATTTTTAATGAAGTGAAATTCACTTAACATACAATTAAGCATTTTAAAGTGAAGTGAGTTCAGTGGCATTTAGTACATTTATAATGTGCAACCACCACCTTTATTAAGTTCCAAACTATTTTCATCATCCTAAAAGGAAACTCCATCCTGTAAGCAGCGATTGCCCCCCCATTCCTTATCCCTGCTGCTCCTAGAAATCACCAGTTTAATCTGAGTCCTGTCTTTATGGATTTACCTATTCTGTATATTTCATATAAATGAACTCTTGTGTTTCTAGTTTCTTTCACTTCACATAAATATTTTTGAGGTTCATAAAAATTGTAGTATGCATCCATATTTCACTTCTTCCTATGGCTGAATAATATTCTGCTTATGGAGATACCACAATTGATTTATCCAATGATAAGACATACGGACAATTTCCACCTTTGGGCTATTTGTGAATAGGTGCTGCTATGAACATGAATGTACATGTATTTGTTTGAGTACCTGTTTCAATTCTTTGAGGTGTATATACCTAGTAATAGAATTGCTGAGTTAATAATAGATCTTTGAAGAAAGGAATACGAAATACAGTGATTTCTACAATCAGCCAGTATCATTAACCTGATTTTTTTATCTAATAATAGAGTTCAAAGACTAATAGAACGTATTAGAGACCAAGTGAGTAAGCAAGTAGAAATGCTATTTAAATTATTTGAAATCTTTTAAAAACTTTTTCTGTGTATGTATGAAACTATTCTTGCACTGGATATCTCCCTCTTGCCAAAAATGAAATGTTTCCTTCTTGTCTATGCCAAAAAGTTGTTTCACAGGAATCTTAGAGGCAGCACATTCTAAATTCTTCCTTAGAATTCACTTCCAAGTCTTCTTTTAATATATAAAATCTTCCTCATTATTATTAAAGTATCTTAAAAATTGTTGGCAATACCTCAGTCAGACCAACCAATGTTGAAGAGAAAGGGAAATGTCTACCTGAAATACATCTCACACATAACATGGACAGCTCCTTCTCAAGATAGATTTTCTAAATAAAAACAATCAGAATGATTACATCTTTCTCCATTCAGAACATTTGGCTAACCTCTTAAAGCCCGTTCTAGCCCTAAATACTTATTGAAAGGTATTACCAACCGCCCTTTCCCCTAGTAAATTACAAAATGAGAAATTCAAAGGATAGAACATTCTTGTAGCAAATGACATTTTACTTATTTGCAAACAATATACAAATTCTTTGACTTTAAAGTAAACCCCCATTTACCTGCTCCCCAAGTTTACAAGGGAGAAAAAAATAGCAAACAAAAGAGACATTGAGTTAGTTAGTGGTAGAACTATACTACAATTCTGATTTCCTATTCTAGTCTAAGGCTGCTGTTTCCATTAGATTGTATTGTGCACTATAAGATCAAAAGAATAACCCTCAAGTCAAATATTCTACAGGAGTAAAAATTATACATTTCACCTACCTGCTCTTAGGTAAATTCTGACCAAATGGAAGAGGGACAGAAAAGGACACTGGCTTTGGGCTCAGACAAATCTAGGTTTGAATTTCAGCCTTAATATTAAAGGAGATATATGAGCTGACCAAGTCACATTAGAATTCTCTGGGCCTATGTCCTCGCCTTTGATGGGAAAAAGGAGGGAGGGGATGTTGTAAGGATTAAATGAGAGAATATTAGAAACTTAATATAGTGCCTTAAACAGAACAGTGCCTTAAACTCACTCTTAACAAATGGTAATTTATTATTAAAAGAGCTGTAAAACAAAGAGCCGGTTTATTTCTGTTGCAGAGATCAGGTAGAAATAACTGCATTTATAAACAGCATCTCCAGGAAGATTCAGAAACAGCCCAAACAATGTGGCATTGCAGTGACACTAAAATCGTGATCAGACTTATGTTGGTGAAATAAAGGGCATTTTCTATTCTTTTCTATTCTTTTTAAAAACCTTCCTGCCAACTTTGACCAAAAGGAAAACATATTAGATACTGATTTTTAAAAAGCAGGTGTGGTTTACAGCAGAGCTCCTCAAACTTTAATGTGCATTCACATAACTTGAGGGTCTTGCAGATCCTGATTAAGTATTTGGTAGGTCTGGGGCAGGGCCTGAAATTCTGCATTTTTAACAAGCTTCCAGGTGATGAGGATGCTACTAGCCTGGAGATCATACTTTGAATAGCAAAGGTTTACAGGATACTACATTCAAACAATCACCACCTAACTTTGGTCCTGATACCAGGTACTTGATTTCCAAGTCACAGGATTACAATGGTGTTGATACCATTATAAGTTTGCTATGATATATATAGATCTATGTTTAAGTACTGATGTACTCGTCTATACCAGTCTTTTTCTGCCAGGGCACACACTGCTTCAAAATGGTGCATGTGTCACTCTCTCTGCCTCACACTTAAAGGGCTCAGAAAACAGGCACTTACAGCTGAATGAGGAAGCAGAGGCAATCTTGGGCAGCCCTTCTGAATCAGGAAATCTAAATTTGTAACAGCAGCCCAACTCAATTTTACCTGATACGATGCATGCAGTAGGGTTAAGAGGAACAGCATTACCTCTACCACCAATTTTTCACCCATTCACCTTTAGACATCTGCCTCAAGAAGAAAGATCAAGGTACCACAACTTACTCAGAGAAAAGGGAAAAAGAAAACTACATCACCAACAGGAAGACAGAAGTGAGAACTTTTAAAGTTACATAAGGTGGGTTTTTCCAAACCCCTCCTCATTCCAGGTTCCACCCCACTTTTTCCAGTGAGCGAAATATCCTAGTCTTTGGGGGTGTAACTGAAATTTAAAGCTTCCTTGGTTTTATAAAAGAAGAAAGAGCTAGAGAACCACTAATTCTGATAAAGAAGATAAGCATATAGCTATGAAAAGCATGGTCTGTCCTTCCTTCTTGCCACCTCTCTCACCTCCACCTTTTTAAAAAGGGCACAAAAGCAGACTTAATGCTCACTGGCTTTCACAGACAAATCATTAATCATCTCCACATTACTTATCACCACAGCTAGGATAATGTTTGCTCTAATCTAACAGATTCTCATTTCAGAACCAATTGTAAAGCTCAGCAGGGTGCTATATACAACTTTAATGAGAGCTTCTTACCCGAGACTTCTCCAATATGTATGTACTTGTTCAGAATTGCTGAATTTAACTGGTGGAGGTTGCTGAATGAAGGGAAAGGTTGACCAAGAAACAGAATTTTGAAACTGAAACTCACTTCCTCCTATATCTTTTCTATTCCTATAACACTAGTAAGTTAGACCCAACTGATGACAGGATTTATGTTTACCTTCTATGATACGTAAACCAGTTACATGTAACTCCACCCTTTTACATTGCATCCTGCAGCCCCCTACAATTAATGCGGAGCAAGGGAGCAGCTCTGTAACACTGTTGACAGCTGTTTAATGGGGAGAAGTGGAAAGTAGTGGACAGACGTATCCTGGCAGTGTGCTTAATAGATACACAAACACCAAAGCCATCAGATTGAAGTGATTCTGTCAGAAAATTAACTTAGAGATACAAAACTCATTTGGTGAGACGACCCACGGCAATCTGGACAACAGCAGACTGTGTAATGGGGAACACAGCAAAATAAGATGTGTTTCTAAACTCCTCTTTAAGAAAAGCATTAAAATTTTTTTTCACATGCCACTGTGTAGCTAGCTTTCTTGCTTTAGTATATAAGCCTGAAGTTTCTACTATTTAATTATAAATGATAGAATGAACAGACTATGTCCAAAATTTTTTTCTTTATATCAAAGTATCACTAAAACATAGTGTGTTTTATGAGATAATCTGGAACATGTTTTTATCATTAACTGATGCTACCCTTTTAATGTTTCCCCATAAGATCGCGTCATTCAAGTCAGGAAAAGAAAAAAACTAGCATATGTTGAATTATAAATTGTGACATCTGCTATAAGAATATAACTAATATATACATTATCTTCCAATATTCATAGCCTGGAGGTAGGTACAAATATTCTTATCCTAATATATAAAAAGCCAGGGGCCATCACAACCGAAACAACCAGACAGACAACCAAACAGCAGGCTGCATGGGGGCAACAAGGCTGGCAGGGGGGTTAGTGAGGGACAACCAAACGAATGAACAGCAGGCTGCTTGAGGCGACCAGGCCTGCAGGGGAGTTAGTGAGGGATGACCAAACGAATGAACAGCAGGCTGCATGGGTGACCAGGCCAGCACGGGGGGCAGTTGGGGGCAACCAGGCCGGTGGGTGGGGGCAACCAGGCCGGCGGGTGGGGACAGTTGGGGGAAACCAGGCCGGCGGGGGGGGGCAGTTGGGGGCAACCAGGCAGACAGGGGGGGGCAGTTGGGGGCAACCAGGCTGGCGGGGGGGGGGGGGGGGGGGGGCAGTGAGGGGCAACCAGGCCAGCAAGGGGGCAGTTGGGGACAAACAGGCCGGCAAGGGGGGAAGTAAGGGGTGACCAGGTCGGCAGTGGGGGCAGTTGGGGGCGATCAGGCAGGCAGGCAGGTGAGCAGTTAGGAGCCAGCAGTCCTGGATTGTGAGAGGGATGTCCGACTGCCGGTTTAGGCCCGATCCCGGGAATCGGGCCTAAACCGGCAGTCGGACATCCCCCGAAGGGTCCCGGATTGGAGAGGGTACAGGCTGGACTGAGGGGACCCACCCCCTGTGCATGGAATTCGTGCACTGGGCCTCTAGTTTAAGTATATAATACAGTATTATTAGCTATAGTAACCAGGTTGTACATTAAATCCCCAGAACTTGTTTACCTTTTGATTAGTATTTTCCCATTTCCCTCCATCTCCCACTCCCTGGTAACTATCACTCTGTTTGTCTGAGTTTGTCTTTTTTGGCTTACACATATAAGTGATATCATACACTACTTGTCTTTCTAGGACTTATTTCACTTAGCAACGTGTAATATTACAGTTATTTTATTTCAAAATGAAAATAACTAAAATGCTTTCTTATTTATTCATATGAAGACATTAGAGGAATATATAATGTCAGTGGAATAAAGAATATGGATGACAGGCTTCTTAAGAACCACCTTATAGACTATTATACTATGTTTTAATTATTTAGAAGACAAGTGACGTTATCTAACCCATCTTATTTTTTTTTTAATATATGTTTATTGATTTCAGGGAGGAAGAGAGAGGGAGAGAAAGATAGAAACATCAATGATGAGAGAGAGAATCATTGATTGGCTGCCTCCTGCATGCCCCTACTGGAGATTGAGCCCGCAGCCCAAGCATGTGCCCTTGACCAAAATCGAACCTGGGACCCTTCAGTCTGTAGGCCAACGCTCTATCCACTGAGCCAAACCGGCTAGGGCTAACCCATCATATTTTGAAAGTCATATATAAACATGCTAAATTCATATTCTATTGAGATAACTGGCTTTTCACCCTCAATGGCTGCCAAAGTTGGAGGAACAAGGGGAGGCAGGGCAATATAAATAATTATAATTAGTTTCCTAAGGACCTAGGAAAACATATTTTTGAGAGTAAAGAGATGGAGACTTGAAGGGTAGGGGACAAAGCCCAAAACCAGAGATCCAAGAATGCTGACAAGGATGCTATTTGCTGTCATTTGTGAAAATATACTCAGCACCTACCGTATTTTCCGGCGTATAAGACGACTTTTTAACCCAGGAAAATCTTCTATACGCCCAGTCGTCTTATATGCCGGAAAATACGGTATGTCCATAAAGAAATAGCACAGATAGAAAACAACGAACAGGCCCGTTGGCTAGGAAAGTAAAAGATGAAAGAAGTTCCTGGTAGGATAGACAGAAATGTACATGTAGAAATGTATGGTTTTGTGTATGTGTGTGTTTTTATGAGAAGGGCAGTATCTCTCTTCAGTGAGACACAAACCCACCTCAACTTCTCAAGTATCAAATACAGAAATTCTGAAATGTGTACTCACTTTTAGAGCATCGTTTACTTTACAGTTTAGTATTCACAAAATGAAAAGACAGGCTCACAAAACCAAAAGACAGGCTCTGCTAAAGTGCCTTCAGAAAAAATATGAATAGGGGTTTAGTGGAACTAAGATCAAGCTTTCAGACTTTATTTTAAAAACACTGAGCCACCCTCAGGAATGCATGGCTCACTGGGCACACTAATAACTAGCTTCAACTACCAGTTGAAGTCACTGTGGAATGCAAAGCCAGTGCTTCAAACTGAATGCCAACCAGTCCTGCTCAGCTCTCCCCACAGTGGTTCCTTCTCCTGTGCTTTATCCTATAACTTCTTGCCTCTCTGGTGAATTGTGAGTTACTTTTTGGTCTGGAATTTCTAGAAGTGATCAGTCCATTGGGAGAAGCTGGATGAGGAATTTGATTCTGTACTCAAAAAGCCAACTGCCTTTGGTTTTGGGTACCTACCACACACCCACAACTCTAAAATGACTTATCCGTTTCACTAGTGGTCTTTTAAAATGAAATATTCTCGCCCTAACTGGTTTTGGCTCAGTGGATAGAGCACCAGCCTATGGACTGAAGGGTCCTGGGTTCGATTCCAGTCAAGGGCATATGCCCAGGTTGTGAGCTTGATCCTCAGTGTAGGGCATTCAGGAGGAAGCCAATCAATGATTCTCTATCACCATTGATATTTCTTTCTCTCTCTCCCCCTCCCTTCCTCTCTGAAATCAATAAAAATATATTTTTAAAAATGAAATATTCTATGATATCAATATATTCCCACCACGTCTCAATTTGATGAATTTGACTAGATGGCAAGCAATGACAGCTTAGGAAAGTTTAAGACAGTTAAAAAAGAAAAAAGGAAATGAAAAGCTCTACCTCCTTTTCTACATACAGTAAGGAAGGAGCCCCAGACTAGATGTCTTAGTCTGGCTTATAAAATACAACTAGTGGCCGGGTGCACAGATTTGTGCACATTGAAAGGAAATTAATTAGAAGACTTAATTACAGCTTGGCAGTAAAACAGGTTCAGGGACGACAGTGCCCCAGCAACAACATAACCCACGGCCGAAGGTGGAATCGCGTGGCCTATGAGGAATCAGGCTCCCTACTCTCTGGTTCCAGGGTGCATCACCCAAGAACCACCACTGCCAAGTCACCGCAGCTCGGCAACTCCTGTGTTGAGCGTCTGCTCCCTGGTGGCCAGTGCATGTCATATGTACTGGCTGGTCAGATGGTTGGACAGTCGGACGGTCACACGGTCACTTAGCCTTTTACACACACACACACACACACATATTATAGAGAAAGGGCAAAGAGCAATATTAAAATACTTCCTCTAATTAATTCCTCTAATATATATATATATATATACACACACACACACACACACACACACACACACACACACACACATATTATAGAGAAAGGGCAAAGAGCAATATTAAAATACTTCCTCTAATTAATTCCTCTAATATATATATATATATATATATATACACACACACACACACACACACACACATACACACACACACTAGTGGCCCAGTGCACGAAATGTGTGCACATTAAAAGGGAATTAATTAGAGGAAATATTTTAATATTACTATTTGCCCTTTCTCTATAATAGAAGTGTCAGAGATGAAAGAACTCTAATGTGGACTCTAGGTTTTGGCATGGATTTTATATTTTAGAAACTTTTTAACTATACCAGTCATACAAACAAGCAATAATGTGTGTTTAACACAATGTCCCCACATTACTATTACTCTCTACTGAACAATGGCTCTTTGAAACTAGAATTACTTAATCTGGTGGTTAAAGGCTAAGTGTAACAATTACATATTGAGTGCTTGCCACCTGTCATACTTTTTTTTAAATCTCACAACTGACCCCAGGAGGTAACTTCCATTGCTACTTCACAAATGAGCATACTAAAGCCCAAAGTCGCAGAACTATGAAGATAAACTGGGATTCTAAATCCATCTATATGTGATTCCAAAACCTAAATTCTGAAACACTGCCTTTAATCTCAGGATTGTATATGCAAGAGGTGCTGCCTCAAGCCAGATGCACTCTGCTCCAGTGATTTTAAAAATTAAACACACACACAAAAAAACTAAATATTTTACCAATTAGAGATCTGAGTTAACAACTCTCTTTTTTATAGGACTTGGAGCTATAATGTTTTAAAAACCTTTACAGGAGTTATAACACTAATACAAGGAACTCTCATATATGTTTACAGATTCATCATATTTTTACATTTTGGCCAATTTACTTTATCATTCATTTTCCTCTCTCTGAGTATTTTTTGAGCCATTTGAAATTAAAATGAACAAATATCCTTTTTAATAGCAAAAATCTACATGTTAATTTAAGCCTGTTAATTATTTATAGGTCTTAAGCCATCAAAACCACTACACATGGCTTGGGAAAGGTATTTTGCCATAAAAAAAAAAAAAAAACACAAGGTTTTCAATGGCAGGAGTTTATAGCTTTAGCATCTATGCGTTATAGATTAAATAGTGCAGTGGTTCATAAACTTTGCTTTACATTGAAATTATGTGGGAATCTTTAAAAAAACACGGATGCCTGGCTCCCATCCCAAATACTTTGATTTAATTAGTATGAGCTACGGCTAGGCATTGGGGTTTTTAAAACTACCCAGAGTTTTAAAATATGCACCAAAGTTGTTAAGCCAGTCTTAGGGACTAGGCACCAACACATCATTTGAAATACTGGTTCTAGCAAAATATGTTACAGTTCCTAGCAACTGAAAATAAACAACAACAACAAAAATACAACGAAAATAAACAAGGAAAATACAATCAAATTGTAAGGCAGAATCTCTCAAGATATGGTTTTAGGCAAATACTTACTGTGTGATTTCTATGTGCTGTTCTGGGGGTATAGGATATTAAAAAGGCATAGCAAAGCCAGTAAACAGGCAACACATAACTGCAGGAGAAGGCAATAAGTTCTATACTTAAAATATTTTACAACTAATAGAAACACAGACTATATTTACTTTGAAGGGTTCACAGGAATGGCTAATGGTCCAGAAAGAAAGTGACATTTCAGGTAGCCATTAACCTTTTGCACTCGGATGTCGAGTGTGACTCGACACGGTTAGCATTAGAATAAAGGAACGAGAAAAAAGCAAGCGAGTGCAAAGGGTTAAAGGACAAGGTCAACTTCACTGGGCAAGACTGAAGTAGAGAGAAAGTACATTCTGAGAAATGGCATCAGCAAGAACTCTGTGCCACAGAAATCTTCTACCTAATAAAAGAGTAACATGCTAATTGACCGTACCTTCGCAACGACCACCAGCCAATCAGGAGTGAGTATGCAAATTAGCCCAACAAAGATGGTGGGTTAATTTGCATACACAGGCACCAAGTGGCCGGGGACGGGGCAGGACGCTTGTGCCATGGCGACGACGCAGGCGTTCCACACCACCCCAGCCGCTCTGGGCCTCTGGGCAGCGTGGGAAGGCAGAAAGGCGGCTCTGGGCCGGAGCAGAAAGGTGGCTCTGGTCAGAGCAAAGGCAGTGCTGGCAGCCAGGGGAAGGAAGGCCCATTCTGCATGAATCTTCATGCATTGGGCTTCTAGTGTTAGATAATGCTCTAACTCCAAACAGGGTTGAGTGAAATATAGGCCATAGCACATAGATAAAGCATGTATGCAGGAATCAATGTAACTCAAATCTGTATTTTAAGGATTAGATGTATTTAATAGTTCCTGGCACATAGGTAAGGGAAGCTTTCTTGCTTCTGGGTCTCCCTCTTTATTTCTCTGGCTTAAAACAAACAAAACAAAAAGCTAAATGAATAAAATTCAGAGAATACAGAGAAGTATAATTATGAAAATAAAGTCATCCTTAGCCATACTACACAGATAGCTAAGTTGATATTTTAAGGATCTCCTTTACTAAAGTTGCTCATCAGTCCAGATATTTTACATTGTAGTACAAAAATAGAAATTATATAGAAACAACAAACCCCTCAGCCATTATCTTTCCAGATGTTCACTAAAAGAGGATTAAAGTTGCAATATGACCATAGCAGCCACTAGAGGGTGACCAAGTCTGATATATCCATCACCTCCCCTACTTTCTTGTCAAAGGCTCTTAATTGACATTTAAGTTAAAATTTCTGGACCCTAGTACTTTATTACATAAAGATTAAAAATTAGTTTCAAACAGAAAGAAGGAATTCCCTCAGGGCAATGAAGTGTTAATAGTTAAGATACCAAATTTGGCTGCTCGTGTATTTTACCAAATGTCTCCCTCTACTTCTTGGTAAAAATATGCAATTTCTTCAATAGGGATAGGATATCAGCATTCCACTACTGCCTGCTCACACTACCCCTTTAATGTACTGAAGCATATTAGAACAAAAATCTCAATCCTGAACACATCTACGGAATTTGCCTCAAAGTACTATCATATCCCAACTATTGAATATCAAGACTTGAGTATATCTTCTCTTTTATAGATTAAGCTTTCATATTGTAGTTTCATCAAAAAAATTAAATGACATAAAATATAGCTATGAATCCATTAATTAACTGATAAGGTTAAAAACATTTTGAAAATTTACATAAGGTTTTATTTCCCCAGAATCCAAATTGATAAGATACAATCACAAAGAATTATACTAGTGATACAATCATTTACAATGTTTGATCATACTTTCAGTATAACAGATTTCTAGACAACAAAGAAAACCAATTAATATAAAATAATTGTGCTGCTAATTGTGGAGAATCCAATTATGTTCTGAGAACATAGGTTTACAAACCAAAATGGTAAAATAATCTGAAAACAAATAACTCACAAAACTTGATCCTATTTGGTGCTTTTAACACAATGCCACAAAGCACAGATCTGCATGCATTAAAAACAAACATTAAGGGAGTGCAAATTAAAACCATAATGGGAAATCACCACACACTAACTGGAATGGCTAATATTTGAAAAGATTAACAATACCAAGTGTTGACAGGGATGTGGAGCAACTGGAATTCTCATTCATTATTGGTGGGAATGCAATGCAAAATGGTATAGTCACTTGGAAAAACAGTTTGGCCGTTTTCTAAACAGTTAAACATATATTTGCCATACTTTATCATATAAATACAGAAATGTCTCTCTTTACAAACAACTACATAACAAGAAAATAGGCAAGTACTTTGGAACATACATACTTCCAAAACTGAATCAGGAAGAATACCTGAATAGATCAATAACAACTTATGAAATCAAAGCAATAACCAAAAAAATTCCCAGCAAACAAAAGATCTGGATTGGATGTATTCACAGGTGAGTTTTACCAAACAATCAAAGACGAACACCTAACCTCCTAAAACTATTCCAAAAAATTCAAGAGAAGGAAAGACTTCAAAGCTCTTTTTATGAGAGAAACATTATCCTAATACTTAAAACAGATCGACATACAAGAAAGAAAGAAAAGTATAGGCCAATACCCATGATGAATATAGATGCCAAAATCCTCAACAAACTATACTAGCAAATCAGATCCAGCAATACATTGAAAAAAAGCATACATGATCAAGTGGGATTTATTCCGGGGATGCAAGGTTGATTTGCAAACCAGGAGATGTGATACATCACATAAACAGATTGAAATATAAATATCAACTGATGCAGAAAAAGCATTCAATAAATAACAGCACCCATTTACGATAAAAACTCTCAGCAAAGTGGGAACAGAGGGATCATACCTAACATAATAAAGGCCATATATGAAAAATCTATAGCCAACATCATACTTAATGGTCAAAAACTAAAAGTGTTTCCTTTAAGATCAAAAACAAGACAGGGATGTCTGCTTTCACCACTCTTATTCAACATAGTACTGGAAGTTCTAGGCAGAGTGATGAGACAAGAAGAAGAAGTAAAAAGAATACACATATTTTGAGAATGCAGCATTGAGAGATTCCAGTGTGGTGAGACCATGTGAAACACATACATGGCTGAACCCAGTCAATGCCTCTATATAAACTTTTAACATTCTGGTGGGCAGTACAGAGATCTACTGTCTTGTAGAGGGATCATACCTCAACATAATAAAAGCCATATATGACAAATCTACAGCCCACATCATAGTCAATAGGCAAAACTAAAGCCATTTCCCCTAAGAACAGGAACAAGACAGGGTTGTCCACTTTCTCCACTTTCATTAAACATAGTACTGGAAGTCCTAGCCATTGCTATCAGACAAGAAGAAAAAATAAAAGGCATCTAAATTAGAAAGAAGGAAGTAAAATTGTCATTATTCACAGATGACATGGTATTGTACATAGAAAACTCTAAAGATTCCACCAAAAAACTACTAAATTTAATAAATAATTTCAGCAATGCAGTGGAATACAAAATTAACACCCAGAAATCATTGGCATTTTTATATACTAACTAGAGGCCCAGTGCATGACATTCGTGCACTGGTGGGGTGGTCCTTCAGCCTGGCCTGCACTCTCTCATAGTCTGGGACCCCTCAGGGGATATCCGCCTGCAGGCTTAGGCCTGCTCCCCCAGGCGGACATCCCCTGACGGGCCTTGGTGCTGCAGCAGAGGCGGGAGAGGCTCCCACCACCGCTGCTGTGCTCGCCAGCTGTGAGCCCGGCTGATGGATGTCTTCCACCTGGTGGTCAGTGCACATCATAGTGACCAGTCTTTCCACTGTTCGGTCAATTTGCATATTAGGGCTTTATTATATAGGACAATGAACTTTCAAAAAGTTCAATTAAAAAAATCCCATTTACCACTGCAACAAAATTAAGATACTTAGGAATAAACTTAACCAAGAAGGTAAAAGACCTATACTCGGAAAACTACAGAGCGTTGAAAAAAGACATAGAAGAAGATATAAAAAAGTGGAAGAATATACCGTGTTCATGGATTGGTAGAATCAACATCATTAAAATGTCCATACTGCCCTAACCGGTTTGGCTCAGTGGATAGAGCTTCGGCCTGCAGACTCAAGGGTCCCAGGTTCGATACGGGTCAAGGGCATGTACCTTGGTTGCGTGCACATCCCCAGTAGGCGGTGTGCAGGAGGCAGCTGATCGATGTTTCTCTCTCATCGATGTTTCTAACTCTCTTTCCCTCTCCCTTCCTCTCTGTAAAAAAATCAATAAAATATATATTTTTTAAAAAGAGCTAGTTGAGCTGCTGGTAACCTTTCACAGGGCTTTGCAGTCTAGTTCATGAGTTTAAAATAATAATAATAATAATAATAATAATAATAATAATAATAAGTCCATACTACCCAAAGCAATCTTTAGATTTAATGCAATCCCTATTAAAACACCAAAGGCATATTTCACAAATCTAGAATAAACACTCTAAACATTTATATGGAACCAAAAGAACCCGAATAGCCACAGCAATCTTCAGAAAGAAGAACAAATTTGGGGGGATCACAATACTGGATATCAAACTATACTACTACAAAGCCACTGTAATCAAAACAGCCTGGTACGGGTACAAGAAGAGAATATAGACCAATGGAACAGAACAGAGAGCCCAGAAATCAATCCACACTTTTATGGTAAATTAATATTCAACAAACTCAAATGGATAAAACACTTCAATGTAAATCATGAAACAATAAAACTTATAGAAGAAAACATAGGCAGTAAAATCTCAGACATATCTTGCAGCAATTTTTGCCAATATGTCTTTGAGGGGAAGGGAAACTCAAGAAAAGATAAACGAATGCATCAAGCTAAAAAGTTTCTGCACAGCAAAATAAAAACAAAACAAAAAAATCAAAATGAAAAGAGAACACACTGTATAAGAGAACATATTTGCCAATGATACATCTGATAAGGGGTTAACTTCCAAAATATATAAAGAACTTATACAACTCAAGACAAGGAAGACACAATACAACTTTAAAAAATGGGCAAAGGACCTGAAAAGACACTTCTCCAAAGAGGAAGAAGAAATGAAAAAATGCTCAAGAGGTCGCTAATCATCAGAGATACAGATTAAAACCACAAAGAGGTATCACCTGTCAGAATGACTACTATTAATAGATCAGCCCTGGTCGGTATGGCTCAGGTGGTTGAGTGTCTTCCCATGCACCAAATGGTGACTGGTTCGATTCCAGGTCTGGGCACATACCTAGGTTGGGGGTTCGGTCCCTGGTAGAGGTGCTTATGGGAGGCAAATGACTGATGTTTCTCTTACATCAGCTCTCTCTCTTTCTCCCTCTCCCTCTTCCTCCCTTTGCTTTCTTCTCTCTCTAAAATCAATAAAGACATATTTTAAAAATCAACAAGTGCTAGTGAGGATGGTGGATAAAAGGGAACTCTAGTGCACTGCTGGTGGGAATGCAGACTGGTGCAGCCACTGTGCAAAACTGTATGGAGTTTCCTCAAAAAATTAAAAATGGAGCTGCCATTTGACACAGTGATCCCACTTCTGGTAATATAACTTAAGAATGTTGAAACACCAATCAGAAAGAAAATATGCACCCCTGTGTTCATAGCAGTATTATTTCCAATAGCCAAGAACTGGAAACAGCCCAAGTGCCCATCAGCAGAAGAATGGATTAAAAAAAACCGGTACATTTACACAATGGAATACTATAGCGCCAAAAAAAAAAATGAAGGGGCTCTTACCCTTTGCGACAGCATGGATGGATCTATGGAATATTATGCTAAGCAAAATAAGACAGTCAGAGAAAGACAAATACCATATGAATCTCACTAATATGTGGAATCTAAAGAATAAACTGACGAACAAAATGGAATCAGAGAAATGAATACATGGAACAGATGGGTGGGAGCCAGAGGGGAGGGGATTGGAAGGAATTAGCTAAAGAACATACATACATATCCCATGGATGCAGACAATGATGTGGTGAAGGCCAAAAGAGGGGGATGTGGGGATAGTTGAGGTGGGCAAAGGGGGAGAAATGGAGAAAGTCTGCAATAATGTCAACATTAACATCCTATATAATAAAAGCCCAGAGACCATAACGGTGTAACGACCAGAATGACCGCTCGACCAGTCGCTATGAAGTGCACTGACCACCTCTTGGTCCCTCCCCCCAGCCCACAGGCTCCCATCGCTGGATGGCGAATGGGGAACCAGGTTAGGTGTGGTGGGGCAGGACTGGGGACCGGTGAGCGGGCAGAAGGCAGATCTCTTGGTCCCTCCTCCCAGCCTGCAGGCTCCTATTGATCGCACGGCGAACAGGGAACCCAGGTGGGTGGTGGTGGCGAGGCAGGACTGGGGACTGGTGAGCAGGTGGAAGATGGCCCTGATCGCAGGCTAGGCCTAGTCTACATATATTATTCCTTCGGGAATGCTGTGTCATAAATTAAAATTGAAAGTAGGTGCAATCATCATGCTGCTGAGAAATCTTAATAGAAAATGGGGTCTTTGTCATGGTACTAGATTTATTATCAAAAGATTGCAATCTAACATAATCGAAGCTAAAATATTAAAACGGATCTGCGGATGGAGAGGTTGTTCTGATTCCAAGAATTGATTTGTCGCCCTCTGACACTGGCCTCCCATTTAAATTAATTCAAAGACAGTTTCCCGTGATGCCAGCATTTGCGATGACTATTAATAAATCACAGGACAAACTCTAGACAGAGTAGGAATATTCCTACAACCTGAACCATTTTCAGACATGGTCAGTTTTATGTTGCTTTCTCTCAAGTTCGAAGAGCACGTGACATTAAAGTTAAAGTTGTAAATACTTCATCACAAGGGAAATTTGTCAAGCACTCTAAAAGTGTTTTTACTCTTAATGTGGTATACAGGGAGATATTAGAATAAGTTTAATCAATTTATCAGTCATTTTTATCAATGTTGTTTTTACATCATATTTTTGTTGTTTTTATATCATGTCTTTGTTGTTATTATCATGTTGTTTATTTTATTAATTGTTTATTTTATTAATCAATTTATATATTATTTTCATACACATTTTACTAATTTTCTTTCATCTCTGACACTTCTATTATAGAGGAAGGGTGAATAGCAATATTAAAATATTTCTTCTAATTGATTTCCTTTCAATGTTCATGAATCCATGCACCAGGCCACTAGTTTTTCATAATAAAAGAAATGCCTCTCTTGTGTATTTATGCAAGAAAAATGAAAGCATGTGTCAACACAATGACCTATAACCAAATGTTCACAGTAGCTTAACTCTAGTCCAAAACTGATAGCAACCCAAATGTCTATCAACTCAACAAACTAGTAAATCCATACAATGGACAACAATAAAAATGAATAAACTACTGACATATGCAACAACAGAAATCAGTCTCAAAGATATTATATTAAGTGAAAGAAACCAGACACAAGACTAAATATTGCATAAATTTTTAATAAAAGCAAAATGGTGGTAACAAAAAATAGATCAGTGATTGTCAGTCACTGGAGAGGAAGGAAGAGGACTACAAAAAGTTATAAGGAAAACTTTTGGGATGATGAAAATGCTATATATCATGATTGTGGTGCTGATTACACAAATACATATGTCAAAACTCATCAAAGTATAGTCTTTTTTTAAAAAATATATTTTATTGATTCTCCACAGAGAGGAAGGGAGAGGGATAGAGAGTTAGAAACATCAATCAGCTGCCTCCTGCACACCCCGCACTGGGGATGTGCCCACAACCAAGGTACATGCCCTTGACCAGAATTGAACCTAGGACCTTTCAGTCCTCAGGCCGACGCTCTATCCACTGAGCCAAACCGGTTTCGGCCAAAGTATAGTCTTAAAATAAATGTTATTTTAAATAAATTATGAGTAAAAAAAAAAGCTAATTTAGTATTTCATTAAAACCTATAAAATAAACTGATTCTAACAGTTAATAACAGGCCAGGAGTTAATAAGTCAATAAGAAAAAGACTATAAAGAGATGCTCAAAATGAAGGCATTCTTATCCTATATGATAATCCTATATAATAAAAGCCTAATATGCTAAGCGTCCGGTCGTCTGTTCAACCAATCAAAGTGTAATACACTAATGATATGCTAAGGCCGCTCAACCGCTCACTATGACATGCACTGACCACCAGGGGGCAGACGTTCCAACTGGTAGGTTAGCTTGCTGCTGGGGTCCAGCCAATCAGGACTGAGCCAGATGAGCCAGACATACCTTGGAGCCCTCCCGCAGTCCTTCCTCAGCACTGATAGTGCACCGGTGGGGTCCCTCGGCCTGGCCTGCACCCTCTTGCAATCCAGGACCCCTTGGGGGATGTCAGAGAGCTGGTTTTGGCCTGATCCCACAGGCCAGGCCGAGGAAGCACACCAGGCCGAATTTGTGTACCAGGCCTCTAGTAGGGAAATAATTTTTCTCCTTTGTATCTTTTAAAGGACCCATAATGAATGTTTATAGGTTCCCACATGTAAAGATCTAAATATGTACCAAGACATGGATATGTACAGGTGGTAATGATTTTACTATTAACAACATGGATAAGCATCAACTCTCTGTTCTTACTACAGTAAGTCTGGAACATGTCTCCTTATTACTATTCTCACATCATTTCACTGTGGCCCACCATGGAACTCTCATAAACAAGCCCAGCTTTCCCCAAAACTGCATCCTAAACCTTAATAAAATAGGAATAAGGTAATCCATTCATCCCATCTCTAGGACACAAAATGGGAACACCAAAATGACCTGTTTCCTATACCTTTATCTCAATGTCTAAAATCTCTACCACTAGAGTCACTCTTATGGTATGAGTTATCAAGTAATGTTAGAGAGGTCCATAACTATTGAACAAAATATGTAGTTAAAGGTCCACATTAAGTATGATCAAGTCTATACAATTTATAGGTACAGAATTTCTTTCTGGGGAGATGAAAATGTTATAAAATTAGACTAAGATGACTGCATAACTCTGGTAAATAAATTAAAAACTACTATACTGTAAATTTTAAGTGGGTAAATTTGATGGAATGTGTTATATCTCAATAAAGCTATTTTTTTAATTAACATAGTTTATTATGTTTGTTTAGACCTCCACACTGGAAACAGAAAAGTTTTTATGCAGCATGAAGGCATTGGTTAACAACTGAGAAAAGGACAGGTGTCAGAGGGAGCCTCAATGAGGCTGGAAGAGGAATGTGGAGGGGCGGAAAGAAGAGAGCATATATACATTGGCTCAAGGTTGGGAGAGAAAGCCCAGGAAGGAATGCTGAAAGGATGCTTAAAGGCACTCCAAGTCTGGTTCTGAACATCTATCCTTAGTATAAATTTGTTGCTTTTCTGCAAACTATAATTAACACCAATGTTTTTCTTCACCCTTCTCCAATTTCATGATTCAAATTTTATTTTTTTTCAACCACTTACTAGTGTTTTAGCTCATTTACTTCTTTATCTATGAAGCTGCCCTGAACTATATAAAATTAAATAATCACAGATCAAGAAACCTTAAGTAACACATTGCCTACTTTCCTATTTTTATAGGAGATGCACAGAAAAAGTAACATGCCCAAGGTTGTCAGCTAAAAATGGAGTAAAGATTAGAACAGACTTCTAATCCAATGCTGATTTTACGTATCAGCATACACCATCTTTCTTAGAAGTTCACCAAGGGTGTAATTATTTCTTAAAATCAAGTAACCAGTCCAGTCAACGTGGCTCTCTGAAATCAATAAGTACATATTTTTTTTAAAATCAAGTAATCATATATATATGTATAGAGTTCTTTATGCATATAGAAAGTGATTTTTCAATCTACCCCCCCCAAGAACTATAAAATAGCCAATGTGATAATAGATACACTCAATATTCCAGTGTTGTCTCACAATTCAATTGGTAAAGGAAGGCTTTGCTATCAAGTTGCAGATTTTAACAGAGTGAAGCAGTAAATTATAAGTTCATATTCTTTTCAGGCTTCTTAAACAATTACAAACTATTAGATATGTAAAGCATAGCCCTATGGCAGTGATGGCGAACCTATGACACGCGTGTCAGCACTGACACACGTAGCCATTTCTGATGACACGCGGCCGCTGAGGCGGCCGCATGCCGAGGATGAAACATTTGCTGCTCCTGATGATGAAACATTTGCGACTAGAGTCTTGGAGTTAGAGTCTAACTATTAGACACTCTGTGCCGGAGGTCTGTAGGCCAAAACACTATTAGACACTCTGTGCCGGAGGTCTGTAGGCCAAAACAACAGAAGTCCGGCACAGAGTGTCTAGTTCTGGGACTTCCGGTTAAGCCGGGATCTTTGCCCTCACTTCTGCAGGCAGAGCAGGGAGCAGCGGAACGCAGCGGGGGACTCATCTCTGGGGGCCCTGCCATTACCAGTAACCAAATAACAGTTAACCACAGCAACCATTATCTACTGTTCTGGGGTGTCATGGATTTCTAATCCATCATTACTGAGATAAGTGAGGGGGAGGCTGGGAGAGGCGAGGGTTTGTGGTGTGCTATGGGTGCCGTTTCCCGCCATTAGAAATAGCGGCAGCCATTTTACTTCACATAAGGAACACCATCTTGCTCCATAGTGCAGACTCCATTTCACCACTATTACTGTTGTGCATCCTTATTAACCCCTATTTCTGCTTATTAACACTGCACTTTCCTAAAAGACAGTTATATGCACCATTTTGTGGTTAGTTAGGCTAGTTAACCCCTAATAGCCTGCAGGCCTAACAAGCTATCTATAATTCTATCTTCTGTCACTGCCCCCCTGATGGAGAACCCAAAAAATAAAAAACTAAGGTTAAGTAAAGGAAGTGGTAGTAGCAGTGGCCGACCCTTTCAAGAGACATGGACCGAGATGTATGGCTTTATAGAAAAAAATGGCAGATCATTTTGCGTTCTTTGTACTGAAACGGTAGTAAGAAGAACGTGGAATATAAATAGACATTTTGAAACTAATCATTCCCAGCTCTTGGAAAAAAGTGAGGATGAAAGGAAGGAATACATTTCAAGGCAGCTACACCTTTATAAGAGCCAATCTAATTCCATCCTTAAATTTATGAAAGGCTCTACAAATTTAACATCTGCCAGTTTGAGCATTGCTCACTCTATAGCTCAGCATGGAAAAGCGCTCAGGGAGGGAGAATTTATTAAAGAAACTCTCCTAAGATGTGCACCAGTTCTACTTCACAATATGCAGAATAAAGATGCAATTATTAAGAGAATATCCGAGTAACCACTCAGTAGAAATATCTTAAAAGACCGAATAATGAGACTGAACACAAACGTACAACATCAATTAAAGAGAGACATAAGGAAGTGTAAATATTTTTTGATCTCTCTTGATGAAACTACTGACGTCACATCACATGCTCAGTTGGGCATTATTGGTCGATATTCTGATGGTCTCACAATGAAAGAAGAGTTGATAAAGTTAGTATCAGTGTCAACAAGTAAATCAGGAAGGGAAATATGTAAGGTTGTTATACAAACATTTCGTGACCTAAGCATTGATATCTCTAAAGTTGTGTCAGTGACGACAGATGGGGCACCAAATATGGTGGGGAAAAAAGTCAGATTTGTCAAATTGTTTACAGAAGCTATTGGACATCCAGTTGTGCCTTTTCATTGTATTATCCATCAGGAAGCTTTATGTGCCAACGCAGGATTCACCGACTTAAATGACTTACTGTCAGTTGTTACAAAAATAGCTAATTTAATAGCTGCTCGCCCCCTTCACAAGCGAGAATTTTCGGGACTTTTACTGGAAGTTGATTCCACCTACAGTAGACTGCTGATGTACAATAATGTAAGATGGCTGAGCCGAGGCAAAGTTCTTGAGCACTTTGTGAAGTGCTTTGAAGAAATTAAGGTATTTCTTGACAATAAGGATCTGGGAAACTTTCCTCAGCTTAATGATGATAAGTGGGTCAACACCCTGATGTTTTTTACAGATCTCTCTGTTCATATTAATGAACTGAACTTAAAGTTACAAGGTTTTGGCAAAAGTACTGACGTTATGTTTGGATACATAAAAGCTTTTGAAAGTAAAGTTAAAATTTTCAAGCGTGATGTAGAAACTAAAACTTATAAGTATTTTCCTCGAGTAACAAAGTATTTTGAGAAGGCCAGTGCAGCTGTACAAAATGAAATGGAACTCTTGCATATGAAGTACCAGCATGTTTTAGACTCATTACTTGACCAGTTTAGTGATAGATTTAGTCAATTTAGAAGTCTAGAACAGACCATGAAAATAATTAAGTATCCTGATGTAGTAGTCTACAGTAGTTTGGAATTAAATGGTTTCCAATGGATGCAAATTGATGATTTGGAGATGCAACTTGCAGAATTTCAAGACAGTATCTGGGCTCAGGTGTTTCTCGACTTGAGGTCAAAGCTTGAGAATCTGGAAAGGTGCTGCTTGGAGAATCAAGAAGAGTGCCACTATGAACAGGAAATTTGGAGTGCCTGGAACCGACTACCAGACACTTTTAGCACCCTGAAAAATATAGCAATGGCTTTACTCACAATTTTTCCCTCTACATACTTTTGTGAGGCCTTATTCTCAGCATTAAATAATACAAAACCAACAAGAGAAACAGATTGACAGATGAAGTTAGTAGCGCTTGCTTGGGCCTGAAGTGTACAAAATACCAACCTCCAATTGAAGATTTAGCCAAAGAAATTCAGCAACAAAAAAGTCACTAATAGGCAGGTTAGTTAAAGAATTCCCCCTCCCCCTCACTTATCTTAGTTCACGGCACCCCACACAAGCTAAATAATATCAAGACCAACAAAAGAAACCGACTGACAGATGAACAAAGAAGTCACTAAGCCGCTAAGTTAAATATTTAGTTTTTGGTTTATTAAATACAATTATATATAACAATTACACATTTATGTTATTTAAACTATAAATATTGCGAAATAATGTTTTTTCCTCAAAGTGACACACTACCCGAGTTATGCTCAGTTTTTGGCGAAGTTTGACACACCAAGCTCAAAAGGTTGCCCATCACTGCCCTATGGGGACATCTATCTTCAAATGCGACCTTGCAATTAAGCATTCACCAGCTATCTTTAATATTCTGCATACAAAGTATATAGAGAAAAAGCTAAATTAACAAAATAAAACAGAAAAGTTAGAGCTTTCTACAATCTGTCATTACTACATTCCCACTGAAGCTCTAACAAAGGCATGAAAAGATTAACAGCTACAGAGAAAAAGTAAAGGCATACCACTGAACCTGGATTAACCTAATGAAAATGATACTATGATATACCAATTTTCAAAATTCAGTTATAGTCCTGTACTGAGGCTTTGGGTTCCAGGGCAGCCTGTACCATTATGGCTAGTCACCTGGCAGAAATGAAACAAAGTAACACTTTTTCTCCATACCATTCACCCCTAAATATTCTCATTTCATCAGTAAGACCAAAACAAATTATATGAACTTTAAATTTCAGAGAAGGTAATATAAATGAAACCTATTGTTACTCTAGAGACTGATTACACAGTTTGTAACTTAAAAGGCAGTGATAACTATCAGTCATAACATCTGCTTTCTTAAAAGATGTCCAGATTAAAGCAAAGAGAGGTCTCTCTGTTGGTGTGTGAATACAGTTGGGAGGAGACCAAATTTGCCCAGGAATTTCTTAGGAAACCTCCTTCAAAAGTAGCTAAACCAAATCTACTTCAAAAACAAAATTGGAATGGTGGCTACCTATTATACATTATGGCAGGGTCCTATAAGATTTCAAAATACAGTTCTGGCAGGCTCTTGCGAGATTTGAAAGATGGCTTTGTCTCTCCTGGTATAACCATTTTCAGATGGGTATTTACACAGAAGATTGCAAGGTGGAAGATAAACAACTGGCTCTTTTCTAACCTGATATCCAGCAGTGTTCTAGAAGTTACTTGCTGCTGAGGGAGAAAAAGAAGAACTCCACCACCAAAAGTGTAGGTAGGATGTTAGTGGAAAGTGTGGCCAAAAGCATTTATCCTTTGTCAAAATGCTAGCTAAACCTTGTATTTTCTCCCCTTTTACACAAAAGTGCTGGCATCACAAATCACACACTCTTAGTGAAGTTTATAAAAACTTTCCTTCAAATTTAAATTTTACTTAACTATTTGATTAGTAACATATTCACAGGGCTCAAAATTCAAAAGGTACAAAAAGGTACACAATGAAAATGACCTTCTGCTCAGATCCTCCAATCTTTCAATTCTTCCACAGAAGGTAATTCAGGTACAGTACTTGCTGAATACTGACAACCCGAAATAAAAGAAACAATTCTAGTACAGGAGTAAGAGAGCCAGTTTTGAACTATATTCTTGCAGGTAAGCATCCTTAAAGGAATTCTTAATTACAGGGGACTAAAAGTTCTGAAACATGTATATGAACATAAAAGAAGATCACATATTTAACTATCCATTACTAGAAATTTCATTTTGATATCTTAACTCCCTTCAGCAGATCTAAACCTTTGCCCTTCAACTGACCTTTAAAAGCGGCCAGTAGCTCAATTGGTTAGAGCATCATCACCATACACCAAGGTTGTGAGTTCTATCCCTGGTCAAAGCACATACAAGAATCAACCAATGGCCCTAACCGGTTTGGCTCAGTGGGTAGAGCGTCGGCCTGTGGACTCAAGGGTCCCAGGTTCAATTCTGGTCAAGGGCATGTACCTTGGTTGCAGGCACATCCCCAGTTGGGGGGTGTGCAGGAGGCAGCTGATTGATGTTTCTCTCTCATCAATGTTTCTAACTCTTTCTCCCTCTCCCTTCCTCTCTGTAAAAAATCAATAATATATATTTTTTAAAAAAAGAATTAACCAATGAATGCATAAATAAGTGGCACAACAACAAATCGATGTCTCTCCCTCCACCCCTTTTTTAATTTGAATTTTTAAAAATGAGCAATAGTCTTTGTGTAAGTGCTATACAAAGTGCTCAAGAAGCTTAGTACTGTCTTCAAGAAGCGTAAATTTACACTAGCAGTGAAACTATATGTAGAGAAAAGAGAGAATAAAGTGTGTGTGGGAGTTGCGGGGGGAGATGGGGAGAAGGACAATCAGGGAAGGAGGGAGGATTTCCCCTTGCTAGACATATCCAAACAGAGCAGAGTACTCAAGTTCAAAATGTTTACTGTAAACAGAGCCCTGAAACTGGCTTGCCTGGAGAAGGGGTGAGGAGTGGGACAGACCAAACAACTTCAAACATTATAAAATTTCATTGCTTGTTACTCTGTAGTCCAAAAACTGATACAAATTTCTTCCTGCTTCAAAAAAATGTTCCTCTATTTTACCTAGGTTTTCCTAAATATAAAACTAATCCTGAAAGATAAAACTTAAAAACAGTTTTCCAATTCCTTTAGAAAAACCAATTTATATCAAACTGATAAGCTAATTATAAGTTACTAGTGGCCCGATGCACAAACGAAGATTTGTGCAAGAATGGGCCTTCGCTCTGGCCGGAGCAACCATTCCACTCCGGCCCAGAGCCACCTTTCTGCCTTCCCTCGCTGCCCAGAGGCCCGGAGCGGCTGGGGTGGTGCGAAATGTCTGCATCGTGGTGACGATGCAAGCATCCTGCCCTGTCCCTGGCCCCTGGGCGCCTGTGTATGCAAATTAACCTGCCATCTTGTTGGGTTAATTTGCATACTCACGCCTGATTGGCTGGTGGGCGTCACGATGGTACGTTCAATTAGCATGTTAGTCTTTTATTAGGTAGATAATTAATGCTGGTCTTACGGTCTCTCTGTGCTACATTTTTAGGCTAGTCTTGGTATTTTTAACAACCTATCTTCTCTAATAATCCTCATTAGTTAATTAGATAAGGCTCTTGGAAAGTACCTACATGAAACCCATGCTTTCAGAAAGGTTCTGTAAATCACAGTATCCAAGTTTGCTATGCATGTGAATCATCTGGAGATCTGGTTAAAATGCAGGTTTTGATTCAGCAGATACAGGGTGGAGCCTGAGATCCTGCATTTCCAGCAGCTCCCATGTATTGCTAACATAGCTAGTCCCTGGATTATACTGGGAATAACAAGGCCCTAAATCAAGCATATCAAACTCACGGCCTCTGGGCCACATGCAGCCCATAAGGAATATTTTTGCAGCCCAGCCAACATAACGGTATGTAAGAAACATTTTAATAAAAATTTCATGACTTAATTTTTATAATATCCTGTTATACATAATTATTAAAAACAAACTACAACATTCACTAATGGCTGATTACTATAATCGTGTTGCATTCATTTCCCTTCCATGCTTTACGCACAGGTGCACCATTTCTCTCCACTAATACTAGCAGCGAATATTTTAGCAGCCGATGGCCACATCATTAGTCTTGGACTGACTTGTTTGGTGTGCGCAACAGGAAATATTTCACTTTCGGAGAACAAGAAAAATAGGTTTATTTGTGTTACACTTATTAATTTGTGCAGTTATTCAGTGTCTGCTAAGTTAATGTTCAAGAAAAAATATTAATTTTTATTAAAATGTTCTATTATTTTGTTAACAATTGATCATTTATTTCAGCCCTTTGTATTCAGCATGTCTCTATCAAAATAAACTTACGCTTCTATGAAAAGTGAAGCTTTTGTTTTTGTGTGGCCCACATAAACTTAAACCTTGTTTACTTGGCCCATGTTAGCCTTTGAGTTTGACATGCTTGCCCCAAATTGTTCTTCAAGATTTTAACGTATCTCTTCCACAGTCTCAAAAGAATTATTATTTGTGAATTCAGTAATTCAATATGACAATGTACACCACCCACCTTGTGAGCACCTACTGAAATTGATTTGGGTTGCTTTCTCAGTTGTGTTCAAGTTTTCTATAAGCCTCTCTAGTTGTTGAACCTAAAATTTATTTAAAATATCATTCTGCAGCAGTGCTTACCATTGTACAAGAATTAACTCTGAGCTGCAATAGGCTAATATCATAATATTTTATTTTAAACTGTCACAGTATTGTTCAAGTTAATTATATCACTTGATTGGTAACTCCTAAATCCTAGGCCATAAACTGGACGATAATATTTTTCACAGTTAAATGAGAAGAGTAAGGATGTCAGTTTTTCATAAAGGAAAATATATTCTACATTGTTACATGTTGTTTGTTATAATTTATTTGTAACTCTACCTTGGTGACTTTCTCTTTAAATGTCCAACTGAATAAAAATTGGCAATCCTCTGTAGGTCACTTTCCCTTCTCTCCTTACAATATTTTGTTTTTTTGTTAATCCTCACCTGATGATATTTTCTCATTGTTTTTTAGGGAGGTGGAAGAGAGAGGGAAAGACCGAGAGAAACATCGACATAAAAGAAACACATCAACTGGTTGCCTCCCGCAGGAGCCCCTACCAGGGCCTGGATCAAGGAGGAGCTTGCAAGCAAGATACATGCCCGTGACCGGAATCCAACTGGGCACCCTTCCGTCCAAAGGCCAATTCTCTATCCACTGAGCCAAACCGGCTACGGATCCTTTTAATTTCTTCAAACAACTTAATGTGATCTAAAATCTAAGGACCACCAAATTCAAATAATTTTTCCATACCTCTTTCCCTTCTCTGGGAACAGGGTGTTAGACTCTCAATAAAGATGTGTGAGTGTGAGTGTGTGTGTGTGTGTGTGTGTGTGTGTGTGTGTGTGTGTGTGTGTATTTGTGTAAATGCAAGAGCAACTGGAATCCCAGCCACGTTTTTAAATCTTCCCCTCCAATCCCCAGGTTAGGATATTATTTACTAATGGAACTTTGCTGACTACCTCACATGAGTCTGGATTTGGGGGGAGAGCAGTGTTAAGATATTTAGGCACACTAGGTAAGGCAATTCCTCAGGTCCCTGGAACTCTGACAGCCTATTATTTCAGGGAATCTACACCTCTTGTTCCTCCCTCCTCTCTGAACAATCCAGAGCTGACAAAACCATCAGTCAAAAAAATATCATCCTCTGCTCTGTAGACTGAGTACATGTCAGGTTATGCATAAGTTTTATTTTCTGCCAAGAGAAGTATGTGGGTGAGTTTTGTACCCAAAAAGAAGGTATGTATTAGCTGGGTGTTAGGTTATTTTGCATTAACAACACTGAATGAGGACAAAGCACTCAAAACATCAGAGTTCCTAAAGAAAGCCTAATTAGTATTTAATTTAAAAGGACAGCCTCTTAATTAGGCAAATTTCACATGTCCTGTATAAAATAAATAAAATAAGAAGATAAAATAAAATAAAAACAATTAGAGCCCTGGCTGGGTGACTTAGTTTGCTAGAGGATTGTCCCATACACCAAAGGTTGTGGGTTCAATTCCTAGTCAGAGCATATACCTAGGTTTCGGTTCAATCCTTGGTTAGGGCATGTACAGGAGGCAACTAATTGATGTTTCTCTCTCACATGGATGGATGTTTCTTTTCTCTGTCTCTATCTCTCCCTCCCTTTTCCTTCCCTCCCTCTACCTCTCTCTTTAAAATCAATAAAAAAAAACAAAAAAACAAAAACCATCAACCATATCCTCAGGTGATGATTAAAGAAAAACCAACCAGAATTGATGAGTGTGAAATAAAATTAGTGTGAAACTTTTCACTATACCACATTCTATTGCATTAAATGTAGACACACACAAGAACTGGTCAATTTAACTTACATCTTCTGTTATTAAACATTAGCTGAGGTCCAGTAAACTCACTTTCTCCCCCAACTCTTTCACCCACAAAAGACTATATATATAAACTATATACTATGTGTCATAATGGGAAGATGATGACCTTTCTCTGAAGCATAATGCAAGTTGAAGCTCTTACTACATAAAACCAAAGCAAAAGTAACCCATATTACATCCATCATGCAGGGGACAGTTGCTGAAGCTAGCTGGCTCTGCCTTCATTTGAATCCATTTAGTACACAATGGGAAGACTCTTCTGGTTCAATGATAGGTGATTACCTAATTAATAACTTTTTAAGGGGATTACAAAGAACCACAATTCTGGGCTTAATAAATCTGCCAAATGTCCATGCATGTGTTCATGTCCCCTGAATTATACCTTCAGTTTAGTATAGATTGGTAATAGTCAAGTAGTCTACTGTACCTCATACATAGCGAAAAACTGTAAAACCACAATATTGTGAATTCTATCCTGCTCTAGAAACCTGATCAAGTTAAGACTTTTCAGCCATAATAACCTCTTCTTGGCAAGTCACACATTATTAACTATGCAGATTATAATAAATGTATAATAATTAAAAAGATTTTTTTCAAATCCATCATATCCATCATTATAAAAAAAGTGACTGTATGATCTAATGTGTTCATATTCTTGCATAACATTGTATAAATTGAAAGTTATTTGTTATAACTGGCAAAGGAAAAAAAACTACTCTGATTTCAATGGTGTTCTGAGAAAGAGCTCTGTCACCACTGTTTTCTACTTCTTACAATAAATAATTCCATGACATATGCTGAAAATATACATGATCATTTATTTAGAATAAAGTAAAAAAGTATACAGTTCTTCCTAGAGTCTATAAATAACCCTAAAGTGGCCTTAAACTTCCACCTAATTTTTAATCTAAAGGGAAAGAACAGAATCAATATGGCGTGTAGAAAAAGAGTAACTGGCCCTAGCTGGTTTGGTTCGGTGGATAGAGTGAACTGAAAAGTCCCGGGTTCGATTCCGGTCAAGGGCACACACCTGGGTTGTGGGCTCGATCCCCAGTGGAGGACTTGCAGGAGGCAGCTGACTCATGATTCTCTCTCATCATGGATGTTTCTATCTCTCTCCCCTCTTCCTTCCTCTCTGAAATCAAGAAAAATATATTTAAAAAAAAGAGTAACTGTACTGTACAGGGACATGAGTCATGGACCTGGATCTGCAATTTGCTATCCAGGAGACAAATTTCAGTTTCATTAATTCTAACATAAAATACACTGAGTGGCCAGATTATTATGATCTCTGAATGCATAATTATCTGGCCACTCAAAATATATATATTAGGGGCCCAGTGCATGAATTCGTGCATGGGTGGGGTCCGGCCAGCCTGGCCAAGAGGAGGGGACATGGGCGGTTGGCCAGCCTGACTGCTGGTCGAACGCCTGGTCGAGGGGACAATTTACATATTAGCCCTTTATTATATAGGATATACACTGAGTGGCCAGGTTATTATGCGTTCAGAGATCATAATAATCTGGCCACTCAGTGTAAATACTTTTAAAATACTGGATTCCCTCCCACCCACCCACCCACCCTCGTTCCCAATCAATGGGCTTGTGACAGTACCATGGGTATGAATTCTTAAATTCACTTGATTGGTAACTCCTAAAATATTTTCAAAATACTTTTAATATACATCATATCACTTTATTCTCACAAGAATTCTACAATACGAACAGAACAGGTAGTAATATTATCATTCTACAAAAAAAAGTAAACTGTCTTTCAGAGTGCTTAAATGATTTGCCCAAAAACCCAAAACAGAGAAGGATGGAGACTTGTAAATTTTGTTTAAGAGATCCTTCTATTACACTACATGATTCTGATCTAGAAAAGTTGGGTGCTATTAAAAGTATATTTTTGGCAATCAACTGTTAGTTCTTATTGAAAATGTAATAATATATATCTATACTCATTTTATATACTGACACTATAAAGAAATTAAGGTTTGATTGCAAGGAATTATCCTTAGAAACCATCTGTCAGTGTCTGCCATCTCTTGGTAAAGATATTAAACCCCATCTTTAAGACTTCAGCACTCTTTTTTAAAAAATGCTTAGACAGATCTATCCAGTGAGAGTCTATATACAGAATATGTCCACAACAGAGCCCAAAATAAAACTATCTTATGTGAAGCTCCTGGGGTTTGAAATGGCACTAAAGAAATTTATCAAAGATTCTCTGCAAATCTGCTGGGCAGACTCTCATTTTCTATCTTCCTCATATAAAAACTTCAAAGCCACTGCTCTTTCAGAAGCTGATTATCTCGTTGAAGACTGTCCATATCCTTTTGTTACCGGTTGAGCATTTCACTATCCACATATATTTCTCTAATTTGTGATGCCAAGAAAATCACCAACTTTCATAGCTAGAAGGGATCATAATAATTTTCTAGTTCAAGATCTATATTTTAAAGACTTTGGTAAGCTGTGGCTGATTATTAACTGAGTCCCCCAAAAGAACTGCCATGCTCTTTCCTCAATCTGGTATATCTTTACCACTACAGCTAAACATTTCATGGAAGAGATGAGAGTTTTATTAACTTTAAGTGGTTAAATATAAAAGCTGAAAATTATCTCTAGATCTCTTTTTCCCCCAACCTATTCCTATTCTACAACAGCATCATGTTTCAGGCTAAAAAGTCAAATTTGAAGGTTTAAATTTATGTGCTGCACATTCAAATATTCAAAACTTAGAATTATAGTTTCAAAAGTACAAATGAAAAATGTTACACTTTGTATTGTTCACTTCCATCTGAATGAACCTATTCTTTATAAAAACAAAGTTTTTTGCATTTACAGTAATAGTACGTTGCCTTTATCAAGATACTGCTGTCATAAAGCAATCCCAACAAACGGAAAAAAGGGGCAACAGAGAGGAGAAGGGAAAGGGGAAAGGAAAGGAATACATCAGAGGATTATATTTTCACTGGTGAAAACATATATCCATCTAGTAAGATAATAAGTATGATAAATAGCTCAACTGTTCCTTATCTGGCAAATGGAGACCAAAGATCTTGGTCATAAAAGAAGGGCACTTTTTACTGAATACCTGTCTATTACCTGCTAGCCACTGGGTCAGATATTCCAGCATCTCATCTTCAAGGCTATTAAAACCAAATTAATTAATCAAATATAACCAAGCTACTTCCTTTTAATCATCGAGCAATTTGATCTTTGAGTCAGTCTTGTTTTCATTTTAATATGCCAATGACTTCAACGGAAAAAGAAATGTTAGAAGCTCAGTACAATCTTAGCTTTAACTAAAATCTAAACTGAAGATTCAAAGCTAATAGGTCTTGAGCCCTAAAATTTCAGTAAGTTTGGGAACTATTCTTATCTACATTTCAAATAATGAGAAAAAGAAAACAAACAATAACCAGAGAATCAAGCATAAAGATAGCACATAATTGTTAAACTCTGTATTCACTTGTATCAATATTTAGACTAAAACAAAAGGGTTGAGAAGAACTGAGGCCAACAGCCAAAGCTCTTTTCTTTTGTGTGCAAGTAGTTTTTATTCCCACGGACAAAGAAGTTACCTTTACTGACCTTCTCAACAGAGCTTGTTGGGAGCTATGGAAATGTACAAATCCATGTTTATTCATGCTCTCAAAAAATCTAAAACTAGGTAACTCAGACATCTCACTACACCAATTACATTGTACAAATTTAAGGTATTTATCTATGGCTATGGGAAAAAAATCAATGGCTAAAAAAGAACAAGTGCTAATATCAAGCCTGTAATTTTATAGCATAAAAAGTAATGCTATACTGTCTAAAATTGGGAGCTCTGAACCTCTGGCCAAAAGCCCGCTAAAAGATAAGATTCCAATATAGTTTATGTTGCTCTGCTTTGTGGAAAGATCCCAGGAACATAAAATAAACTGAGCAGGAAAGAACTCCAGGAAGAAGATCATTTATAACAGAACACATACTATCTTATAAGATACATTCACATTAGCCCTTTAGTTCTCAGACCTAACTATAGTTTCAGGGTCACACTGTATCTTCCAGAAGGTTGGACACTAGTAGAAAGGGACTCGTGAAGAGGGGAACAGTGAACCAGTTTCAGAAATAACTGAATTTTGTTTCTAGGAGATGAAAGATATTATTCAATTTGGAAGTTGGTGCTATCTAGAATGAATATAGATGAGTCATAATTATTTACAGTTTATTTTGGAAATTAAAAATTCTCTCTTTCAAAAGGATACATAGGTGTTCTTGCATTTCTAAATTACCCTGCATCTTCAACATGTTCTTCTTTGAGTGTAATTAGAGCTTTATCCAGTGCATCAGAGAAGATTCAGTGTCTACAATTTTTTCATTATGAAAACATCTACTAATATATATGTATTTCAAAAAGTAGGAGGTAAGCACATATTACAAAGTCAGAATCTGTGGACTTTTCATTTGTTCATAAAACATTTTTGGAAGGCATGAGAACACCAGTTTCTATTTCTCAATTTCAGAATTAGATGAAAAAGTTTATAATTAATTAACAGAACCTGCTTGGGGCTTAGAAGTGATAAATATGAGAACCAAGCCAGTTCTTATATTGGAACCTCTAGGATTGTCACAGGAAGCTTTTTGATTTATCTGAATTTGCTTTTATTAAAAAAATTTTTTTTACTTCATCAGGAGATAGTACAAGCAATTCTAGCTGTGTGCCACTAAGAAGTATTTTTCTTTTAAAAAAAAAGTTTTAATTTTAGTTTTAGATTTACAGAAAGGGTACTAAGATGGTATAGGGTGTTCCTATATAACCATACCTCTATCAACAATATCTTACTTATGCTAGTATGGTATCTATACTAATAAAAGGGTAATATGCAAATTGGCCAGGACACCCTCACAGTAACAACTGAACAGCAGGCTGCCTGGGGTGACAAGGACAGCAGGGGGGTTAGTGAGGGATGACCAAACGACTGAACAGCAGGCTGTGTGGGACGACCAGGACAGAAGGGGGGTTAGTGAGGATCAAATGACTGAACAGTAGTAGGCTGTGTGGGGCAACCAGGACGGAAGGGGGGTTAGTGAGGATCAAATGACTGAACAGCAGGCTGCGTGGGGCGACCAGGCTGGCAGGGGGTTTAGTGAGGGATGACCAAATGACTCAACAGCAGGCTGTGTGGGGTGACCAGGCTGGCAGGGGGGGCAGTGATGGGCAACCAGGCCAGCAAGGGGGGCAGTTGGAGGTGACCAGGCCAGCAGAGGAGGGTAGTGAGGGGCAACCAGGCTGGCAGGGGAGGCAGTTGGCAGTGACCAGGCCAGTAGGGAGGGCAGTTGGGGGTGACCAGGCCGGTGGGGGGGGGCAGGAGGGGCAACCAGGCCGGCAGGGAGGGAGGGCAGTTGGGGGTGACCAGGCCGGTGGGGGGGGGGGGCAGTTGGGGGTGACCAGGCGGTGGGGGGGGGGGGGGGGCAGTTGGGGGAAATCAGGCTGGCAGGCAGAGGCAGTTAGGGGCAATCAGGTGAGCAGTTAGGAGTCAGCAGTCCCAGATTGTGAGAGGGATATCCCAGATTGGAGAGGGTGCAGGCTAGGCTAAGGGATTCCCCCCTTCCCCCAGCATGAATTTCATGCACCAGGCCTCTAGTATTTATTATAATTAATTAACCAATATTGATACCCTAAGCCCACACTTTATTCATATTTCCTTAGTTTTTTAATAATTCCTTTTTCTGTTCCAGAAACCCACCTAGGGAACCACATTACATTTTGTCATCATGTCTCCTTGATTCCTCTTAATTCTGACAGTTTCTCAGACTTTCCTTGTTTCCCATGACCTTGACAGTTAAAAGAGTACTGCTCAGGAATTTTTTTAGAACATCCATGAATTTGGGTTTGTCTGATGTTTTACTCATAGTTAGACTGGGTTAATGGGTTTGGAGAATGAAGACCATTGAGTAAAGTTCCATTCTTATCACGTCATATCAAGGGTACATGCTATCAACATGATAATCACTGTTGATGTTGACTTGATCACCTGGGCTGAGGGAGTGCTTGTCAGGTATCTACATTTTAAAGGCACTCTTCTACCAACTTTCTATACTACTCTTTGGAAGGAAGCCACTGTTCAGAGACTACACTTAAGGGGTGGAGACTTAGGCTTCCTCTCCCTGAGGGAGGAATATCTACATAAACAACTTGGAATTCTTCTGCACAGCAAATTTTCCTGTAGTCCCACTTTTACTTATTTAATCAATGACTAATTATATCAGTACTAGAGAGGCCCGGTGCACGAATTCGTGCACCAGTGGGGTCTGTTGGCCTGGCCTCCGAGATCTGGTCGAAACCAGCTCTCTGACATCCCCTGAGGGGTCCTGGATTGCAAGAGGGCACAGACCAGGCCAAGGGACCCCGCCAGTGCACGATCAGGCCAGGGAGGGACGTGGGAGGTTGGCCAGCTGGGGAGGGACCATGGGAGGGCTGGCTCCAGGGCATATCCGGACCATCTTGCTCAGTCCCGATCGGCTGGACCCCAGCAGCAAGCTAACCTACTTGTCGGAGCATCTGCCCCCTGGTGGTCAGTGCATGTCATAGCGACTGGTCGACTGCTCAACTGTCTGCCCCCTGGTGTTCAGTGCATGTCATAGTGAGCAGTTGAGTGGCCTTAGCATATCATTAGCATATTACACTTTGATTGATTGAATGGCCGACCGGACACTTAGCATATTAGGCTTTTATTATATAGGATGAACTCCTGAGTGCTTTGTAGTTTGGGTTATAATTCATTACTGCTTATTTTGTTGCTCAAATTGTTCCAGCTTTAGCTATTGGAGGGCTCTTTTTACTTGGCTCATATGTCCCTTTTGTATACTCCCATCAATATGATCCATGTTCATCTTGTTTATTTCCTACCCCAGTCCTAAAACAGGCTGTTTCTCCAAGAGCCCTGATTCCTTGTATTGGAGAATGCTCAATGCTCTTGGGATGTCATTGCTTGCAGGCTCTCTCAGCTGCCAGAGTAAGGAAACATTTGTGTGTGTACCAATCTATGTGTACATATACCTATAAATATCAAGCCAAACAAGAGCTCTTACTGATGTCTCCAACTATAATCCATTACCACATAGATCATTCTAATCTCTATCCTTTGCTTATCTGTAAACTCCCACATGGATAGTGAAAAGAAACCTGACTTCAACCAGCCACCATCCAGAACTGTTAATCCATACAGCCCCATTTACCCCACCCCCCTTCTTGGGAAACAACTTCATCACCTAGAGTATAGTACTTATGTCCAGGTCTTTTGCTTTTAGTCTTACAGACTACTTGTTTCCAAAGTTACTTAGGTCAGCACCTTTTCCTCCTACTCTCCCTTCAGTGAGGTTGTTTTATACACTTGTAATACAGTAAGTCTGTTTTGTCACATTATGCCTTCCATCTGAAATCTCACAACCTCCTAAATGATTTTTTAATAGCATACATTAAGGTTCACTCTTTGTGCTGTAAAGTTCTATGTGTTTTTGACAAATCATAGTGTCATGTACCTACCATTCTAATACCATGCAGAATAGTTTCACTGGCCTAAAACTTTTCCCCATACTTCACCTATTCAAACCTCTCTCTCTCTCCTTCCAAACCCCTGGCAACCACTGATCTCCATATCACCACTTTAGTTTCCATTTTCCAGAACATCTTATAACTGAAACTAGAGGCCCAGTGCATGAATTCATGCACAGGTGGGGTCCAGCTGGCACCCCCCAATGGGGGTCCAATAGGGGCTGGGCCAGTGGGGGGAGGGGCTGCGGGAAGTTGGCTGGTGGAGCTGGGGTTGGGGGGTCTATCGGAGGCAGGGCCGGCAGGGGGGAGGGGTTGCAAGAGGTTGGGGGGGGGGGGGACAATCGGGGCCCAGATCTGGCTCGTTGGCCACCGCAGTGCGCATAACAGCGACCGGTCATTCCGGCGTTCCAGTCGCTTGGCTTTTATATATATAGATAATATGGAATATAGCCTTTGCAGACCAGCTTCTTTCAATTAGCAATATGTATTTAAGATTTAGCCATGTTTTCTTGGGACTTGGTAGCTCACAATTCTTTTATAGTATTCCATTGAATGGAGGTACCAGTTTGCTTATTTATTCACCTACTGAAAGACATCTTGGATGTCTCTAGGTCGTGAAGGTCAAAATAAGGCTACTACAAAAACATTTTGTACAGATTTTTGTGTGGTTTTAAGCTTTTAAAGGAGGTTTCAATATAGCAGTTAACATCATCTCTTCTTCCTAAGTAGTCTTTTAATTCTGTTAGCTATCACTGAAGCCACCCAAATCTCTTCCTACCTATTTTGCACATCTGCCCAAGCAGCCTCAAGTTATCTTATACAATTTTCACTGCTAGACACTCTTCAAAGCTCACCCATGAATTTAACTCAACTAAATAAGCATTTACAAAGGGCCTACTATGTGACAGACACTGTACTAGGACTCGAATGATGAATGAAACAGTAATCTCAGCCCTCAATGAAAGAAGTAAAGCACTTCGCTTGGAGCACAAAGTACAATGTACCCAAGCTTGCCCCAGCAGCTCTCTTTCCCTGAAGTGGCTGTCTTAACCTTAAGTAGGAACTAAAGAGCTTGGGGCTCTTTAGGGGTATTAACTGCCTGTATATTTTTATTTATTTGAGTCTCTCCTCTCCTCCTGCCACTATGTGTCTGAGCTGGCCATATTCCTAACTGTCTTGCAGGTATGACATAGACCCAGTGCCATCATAGTCAATAGGCATTCCTGAATCTTATTCTATCAATGCAATGCCATTCTTCCATTCCTATTTCTTACAGGGCTTAGAATCATATACCAGTTATAGTCTTGAAAATATGAAAACGAAAAGACCATGATGCCCCAGCTACAGGATGATAAAACTGAAATGCTAGAGTACTTATAGTTTAATATTGCCTGTATCTCTGCAATTCCTACTTTTCCCAATATAATAAGAAATAGAATAAATAACTCAAACTCTATTGTTTGTATGCAAAATGACTGGATGAATAAATGCAAAATGGCTTTATAAGGAATAGGACACATTTTATTCAGCAAATTTATTTCTCACTATCTAATAAACATAATAAAGGTGTTACTAGACACAATCTAACATGAGGTCCAACAGTACTAGTATACGTGATCCACTCCTGGGAATTTATTCTATAGAAATAATTTAAAAGAAGAAAAGTATTCTGTGCAGAAAAATGTTCATTACTACATTACATATAATAATGAAAAACTAAAAACAAGAACACAATCCACAATGCTGCAGCTGCCCCCGCCACTTCATTGTGTCTGTTAGGGCCCCACACGGTTTTCCTGGGGAGAGTTTAGAGAACTCCTGGTTTGGGAGCCAGCGAGCGCTGGCGCGCAGATCCCCAGAAATCATCATGAGGAGTTCGTTATGTGGAGCACTGGCTTGATAGCTGAGGAAGAAGGTGGACCTCAGTTGTGAGGGATTAGTTTAGGAAGTTGGATTTTTCTAAAGTAGAACCATGTTTAACGTTTTGTTGGCCTCGTCCTCGTTTAAACTTGGCGTTATGCAGTGTGGGAGAGCAAGCTGTAAGGTGTTTTGATAAAATGTTTATTGGAGGTTTGAGCTGGGATACAAGCAAGAAAGATCTGACTGAATATCTGTCTCGATTTGGGGAAGTTGTAGGCTGCACAATTAAAACAGATCCAGTCACTGGACGATCAAGAGGATTTGGATTTGTGCTTTTCAAAGATGCTGCTAGTGTTGACAAGGTTTTGGAACTGAAGGAACACAAACTGGATGGCAAATTGATAGATCCCAAAAGGGCCAAAGCTTTAAAAGGGAAGGAACCCCCGAAAAAGGTTTTTGTGGGTGGCTTGAGCCCAGATACTTCTGAAGAACAGATTAAAGAATATTTTGGAGCCTTTGGAGAGATTGAAAATATTGAACTTCCCATGGATACAAAAACAAATGAAAGAAGAGGTTTTTGTTTTATCACATATACAGATGAGGAGCCAGTAAAGAAATTGTTAGAAAGCAGATATCATCAAATTGGTTCTGGGAAGTGTGAAATCAAAGTTGCCCAACCCAAAGAGGTATATAGGCAGCAACAGCAACAACAAAAGGGAGGAAGAGGTGCTGCAGCTGGTGGAAGAGGTGGTACTAGGGGTCGAGGCCAAGGTCAGGGCCAAAACTGGAACCAAGGATTTAATAACTATTATGATCAAGGATATGGAAATTACAATAGTGCCTATGGTGGTGATCAAAACTATAGTGGCTATGGCGGCTATGATTATACTGGGTATAACTATGGGAACTATGGATATGGACAGGGATATCCATAGTTCCCATAGAGCACTTACGGCAAGGCGTCTTGAGGGGGAGGCAATCACCAAAACAATTATCAGCCATACTAAAGGAGGACTTTGGAGAAAACAGGAGGAGATTGCTAAAGTAACCCATCTGGCAGGACGACATTGAAGATTGATTGGTCTTCTCTTGCTCTAAGATGATTATTTTGTAAAAGACTTTATAGTGTATAAGACACAATCGTGTCCAACTGTACATAGCCGCCAATTAGTTTTCTTTGGTTTTTACTTTGTCTTTTGCTATCTGTGTTATGATTCAATGTGGATTTGTGTTTATCCCTCTCTCTTACTCTCTGTAAAAAAATCAATAAAATATATTAAAAAAAAAAAAAAGAACACAATCCACAAGTAGGAAAATGGATGAACAACCATGGGTAAATTAGGTCAACAGCATAATATATTACAATTCAAAATAATTTGAAAAAAATTATATGTGAAATGCCTGATACACTGAAGAGAAACAGTAGAATATAAGATCACAATATATATTTACACATTACAAAAATAGGTATATATAGAGACTGAAAGGAAACATATAGAAAATTATTTAGTTAATGAAATCAACCACATTTTTCCTTAAGAGTTTTCTTTTATAATACAAGTTTGAAAGAAAAAAAAGTGCATTTCAAAAATATATATTTTTATTGATTTCAGAGAGGAAGGGAGAGGGAGGGAGAGAGAAATATCAATGAAGACAAAGAATCATTGATCAGCTGCCTCCTGCACACCCCTTACTGGGGGATCGAGCCCACAACCCAGGCGTGTACCAAGAATTAAACCGTGACCTACCTACTGGTTCATAGGTCGATGCTCAACCACTGAGCCACAGGGACCAGGCAAAAGTTTATTTCTTTACTTTAGATTGATTTTTGCAGGTCCTTCCAAATCATATTGAAGAGAAAAAAAAACAACAAAAAACCCCCACATAAAACCTGGTGAGGGGGGTGAAGATAATTGAGCCCAAGAAATAAAAGCAGCTAAAATAGCCTACTCCCTGATCTGGATCCAAGCTCTGCCAGCTATTAGTTCTGTAATGTGAGATACTGACTAGTCTTTAAGAGTCCCCCTAGAAAACGTATTCATAATGTTTGTGATAATAAAAAAATAAGTGTATAATAAGTGCATGATAAATGATAAGTAGTTATTCCACTCATATATATGTGTGTTGATCAGGTAACAGTGTTGGAAAAAAATACTGTGAAGACTATCAATACCTTTTTTTAATATATTTTTATTGATTTCAGAGAGGAAGGGAGAGGGAGAGAGAGATAGAAACATCTATGATGAGAGAGAATCATTGACTGACTGCCTCCTGCACACCCCCTACTTGGGATTGAGCCTGCAACTCAGGCATGTGCCCTTGACCAGAATCGAACCTGGGACCCTTCAGTCTGAAGGCTGACGCTCTATCCACTGAGCCAAACCAGCTAGGGCTATCAATATAATCTTAAATCAGCACATATTTTGTGTTGATTATTTGTCTAGTTTTGGCAAGACTACAACTTATGAAAATCTGCTCTTAAAATGTTTTCTGTAAGAAAAGAGTGCCATTGTTTAATTTTTTTACTTAATTTGTTGGTATCCTGTAAAAAAAAAAAATTACCTACTGACTTTTTGATATTTCAAACACGTTTTTTCTCATTTTACTTATTAGTTTTACCTTTTGTACTCATTAAAAGGCTTTAAAAAAATAATATTTCATTCAAGGAAGAGGCTCTGCTTTACTCACCTTTGAATTGCCCCAGCATCAGGCACAGTACGTATACAAAACATATAGTTAACAATGAATATTCATCCATTGAATTCTTTAAGTATTTTTCATCTCACTACAGAATTAAATTATTTAACAATCTGGCTACAGAAGAGTTACTTAGCACAGCACATTCCTAATAGAATTTTCCAAAAAGGAATTTCTATTTTATTCAAGAACCTTTCATTAACAGAAACCAGGGAACAATGTGCACAAGAAACCAACAGAATGGCATTACCTAGAATTCACTGCATTGATACATACCTGGGGTTGCTAAAGGCAACTGGGCTTGAGAATTTTAGGCTTAAAGACAGTAAATTCCCCTAAATACTTGCCCCTACAATTGCAAATGAGACTGACACAGAAATTTCCCTCATCTTAAGAAAGTTGAGAGAAATAAATTTATACTAAGTAAATCATCTAAAAAAGGAAAAAAATCTGATTAATAGGATCTACCAGTAGTCAATAGCTGCCTTTCTTCCCTTGATACAGCACAGTGCATAAACAGAACTAATACCTTCACACAGGTGTCTCCAGCAGTATGTCACCTTCCTGTTTCTCTCTCTCCTTTTATTCTCTCATTAATTCACTGTCACATTCAAAGGAGCTCTTCAACAGCTACACCACAGCCAGCAACAAAGGCAGGCAGAGCCACTGGATCAGCTAGACAACATTCTAGAACACATTCTAGAATACGATCATTAGGATCAACCCCCTCTCTGAGATAGGAAATGTCAGGGCTGGTCGCTACTTCGGAACTGGTCCAGGGAACATGTCTGAAGTCTATCCTTTAAAGATGAATGCTAACAAGGCACAGAAAAGCACCTGCAAAAATCTGGCCTGTACTCTTGGTAAATCTTCATTGTTTCAAATTACTCTAGCGAGCCACTAAGTGTAATAAACTGCTTAATCCAGACTGATTTGTAACTAAGCAGCTGTGCTTTATTGATGGAAATTTGAAGGTAAGAGTTACAAATAACATATTTAATATTATAAAGGAATCTACATTGTATTTGATAAATACAGACACCCTAAAGAAGTAGTACTGTACACTCTGCCAAGCACACAATGTCAAAACAGTGAAAAATGTTAAGATACCAGCTCATAATTAGTCATTCTACTGCTAGGGAAGTGATTGCAGGCAATTTCTGTGGGAAAAGTAATGTCTGAGCTTGGAACAAGCAGTCCCTCTCTAAGAAAGAAGTGGACACTTAAGAACTGCTTCAGCCTGCTCATAAATATTCCCATCTACTCAGAGACAGACAGCAGCTGGTCTACATAATCTAACTGATTCTGAGCAGAAGCATTGTAAGAAAAATAAAATAAAATAAAATAAAAGAATGAGTGTTTTTCCATTTCCCTGGTCCAATATGAGAAGACACTTTAGGATTTTTCCTCCAGTGACTTTAAGCTCTTTGCACTCCAACTCTGGGACCAAAACATTATAATCCTATATAATAAAAGGCTAATATGCAAATTGTCCATTTAACCAGGAGTTCGACCAGGGGGTGGGGCCAGCCGGCCAGCCAACAGCTCACCGCCCCTCCCCTCGGCCACCCCTACCCGTGCACGAATTCGTGCACCAGGTATAATTATCTTTTTTTTTTCCCTAACAGAAGCCAACAGACACACACACATGCACAAACACATGTGTACATACACACACAATAAATTTCTTTAAACCATAAACACACAATTCTAATTCTAGTACGTAAATTCAAAAAAGCAAAAAGTTAAAAACGAAATTCTCTCACTGGTTTTATGACATAATCTGTTTAAGCAGTAGAACAATAATGATTTATTCTTTACTGGTAACATTCATTCTTTAAAGGAGGATATCTGTAACTTTGCAAAACAAATGAAAATATCAAAATCAGGTTCAAAAGAGTTTAGAATTACATACCAAATAAACAAAAAACAAAACACTATATGCTGTGCTCTGTAATAAACCAGTCACTACTTTGTGATAATTTCAATTTAGTTAAATTGAAAACAAGCTATTGAATATTCCAGAAAAAATTTTTTACTTCCAAATTAAATTACTGAACTTTTAAAGCAAATTGATAAATCTGTACCAACACTATTATTTGTAACAATCAACAGCTCATGTTTCCAATAAAGACGTAGAAATAGTCTCATTAAAAATAAATTCATTTTAAAGGTTAACAGAAATGAGCCAAGACTGTATTTGGAGCTTCATGTTTCATTATGCTTAGGGTCACATAAGGAGACCAAAAAGAAGTGTCTTACGCTAATACATCCAGGTTTTCTAGACTGAAGAGATACTTTTTTGCCTATATAAAATTTAATCCAAAAGTGTGTTTACATCCCACAGATTATTTAGTAATTACAGATGGAAAAAAACATACGAAAAGCAATATGGTGGTCACTAACTTAAGCAAATAATCAAAATTAGCTACTAGTACCAAGCATAGCACACCCTGACTCTGTGAAACCCCTGATGCTATGCAGCAAGAAGTACACATCAGCTACAAAGTATTCTGGCAAAAAAAACGCTCACGCTAAATTTAATCATGAGTTAACTAATTAGATAAATCTGGAAGGTTGGACACTGCATAAAAATAGATTTTGACCAAGGCTTAGAGTCTTCAAAAAAGTCAAGAAAAACAAAAAAAACAAACAAAAAAGGCAGAAAAACCATTGTAGGTTAAAATAAAATAAACATACTCAAAATGTTTGAACCATGATTAAATCCTGGATTAAAAACAAAATTAAAAAAAAAAAAACTTTTAAAAAAACATTCTGGGAACAATTAGGAAAATCTGAATAAGGAACTGTGTATTAAATGTTATAAAATTGTTTATATTTTTTTTTTTAGGTGGAAATGGTATTGTGGGAACATAAAAAAAAATCCTTATTCTTAGAAAGGGCATGCTGACTAATTTGGGGTTGGAGTGTCAGGATGTTTGCAACCTGCAGCAGAAGGCAGCAAAGAATTAGAGGGGAAAAGCAAATATTACAAAATACTAATAACTGGTCAGTCTAAGTGAAGGGTATACACATATTATGTTCTAGTCTTCTAATTTTTCGGTAGGTTTGAACATTTTTAAACAATAAAGTTGGGGAAGAGGAAGAATGAGTGTGCAAACTTGAATGTTTTTATCCACTTGAGGTACTGTCCTTTGCTTACAGCCCCACCCCAAAAAAGCCCCACCCAAATCATCATTACATTTCTCTTAGCAGCAAAAGATGATAAATACTAATGCCTGATGGGTAGCACAAACATTAAACTCTTTCTTTTTCTAATCACAGGAAATGCTGCCTAGAAAAACAAATTCAGAAGAGAGCCCTTCAAGGGTGAGTGAATTTAAAAGCCTAGTCTAAGGAACAACACAGTTCCCAAACCTTATTACATAAGTTAAAAGAAAAGCCCCAACCAACTTAAAAGAAAGCCAGTCAGCAAGAGTAGTAAAATATTTTCAAAAAATGCAAATCATATTGCCTATTTATAAATTTAAATGTTTTTGTCAAACATGATTTATCACCAGAGGCAAAAACAATGTTAACATTTCATTTATTTATCTTCAAATGGGTTAACCCTTTGCACTCGCTTGCTTTTTCCTTGATTCCTTTATTCTACTTGGAATTTAATTTTTTAAATACCCCAGATTTTACAAAGTGCGGCAGTAGAATAAAAAACTGGTTTCTTTTCATACAAACTTATTTATTTGGATTTTTTATATTTCAAATTATTGATACATTCAAAGAGTATAAAAAGAGCTGCTAGCGATGCTAACCGTGTCGAGTCACACTCGACATCCGAGTGCAAAAGGTTAAGTGTGAAAGAATGCTGAATGTATATAAAAAGTTTAATGACCACAAATCTTTTTTCTATTAGGATTTCATTAGGTTGCTTACAATATGTTAAAGCTAAAAGATTGAGACAACCTTTGAAAAATATGAAACTCTAAAGAGGATCTGTAGAGATTTAAAAACTGTGCCAGGCATATAGTGGATACTCAAATATTTGCTAAATGAATACTTACAGAATACAAGTACACTACATGCCTTTAAAATATGCTACTGCTTAACAAAATAGGAGCATGTGAAAAAATTTTCCCTAATTAAGATCACAACATTGCAATAATCAGATATACTAGTACACTGCAAAATCCTAGCAAAAACCTTGCAAGGTACAGAAAGTGTTTGAAGAAGTATATTTACTCTATCAAAAACTAACCACAAGTCCTAAGGGGATCCTCTTTCACAAAAGAAACCCTCCACATACATAGAAGGGAAATGCCTTTCTCATGAATCAAGAAGCTAAGTTCTAGAAAACAATGATGACACATGCTTTTAAGAATCAGGGCTATTCCTTAACACCTCTAGAGGTTTCTAGAGCCACTTTTCCAGTGAAAAATATTCAAACCTGCAGAATTTATAAGAGACCTTTCACAGAACATTGGGTTCTAATGTGGCACAATATCCTGGGTGGAAATTGATTCTGAGGAAAACAACAAATTCTTGTTCCTAACTGATCTCTTAAAAGACAAAAAAGGCCTATATCCCGCTCAAGGACTCCTGCCATGCCCATAGTCATTCTTTTTGCATCAAAGGAAACAAGCTTTACTTCCATGTCTATAATTAATTAAATCAAGAATCAGCACCTGAAGCAAGGCTAGACATAATGGAAGTGGCCAAAAAGGCAGGGTGAAGAGTACTGGCTAGACTGATACCATCTAAATGGTTATTATTGGCCACATGTGGCTATGAATCTTCTATTACTATTGACTCTATTTCTTTGTCTTTTACTCTGCACCAGCTAATAGTGGTGTCTTTGCTGTTTCTGGAACACATCTTAAATACTCTCTAGCCTCGGGGCCTTTGCACTTGTCACCTTTGCCTGGACAATCTTTCTCCCAGATACCACATGGCTTGGTCTTTACCTATTAACTGACCTCCCCTACATAAAGAAGCCTGCAGATTTATACACCCCTTCCCTAGCATCCCCTTATCCCCTTTTTATTCCATAACACTCATCACCTTCTGATATATTACATATTTATATATTTATCTCTCCTTCTGCAAGAATATAAGAAAAATGAAGGTAGACTGCCAGTTTCATTTTCTGCTATATCCCTAGTGGTAGGAGAGTGACTAGTATACATTAGGTATTCAGTTAAATATTTGTGGAATGAATAAAAAACTAGACACTTAAAAGGTAGGCAAGGTTCACATTGCTCTTATTTCTGGAGCCTAAAAGTCTCTGTCCTACAGCATATTCAGTAAATATTGGAGAAAGGGAGAAGAGGGAAGAGCTACCAATCTAAGTAACAACCACATCCTTAAGTGAGCAAGAAGAACAGAGGAGCTGTTAGAAGAAATAACAAATCAAATATTTATTTTATCTCACAGTGCGGGCTACCTTCAAAGGACAGATGGAGTTAAGAAAAGCATTTAGGAAGTAGTATATTTGAAGTTTGCAAAACAAAACAAAATACCAGTAAGCTTATAGTTAGAAACTGTACTTAGAGAATGTGAACAGCTTGAATTACATGGAGGAAAATAATGCAGAAAGTTAGGAATGGGGAAAAATAAACAAATTTCTTAACAGTAACATTTCTGGCTAGGAGTGGGGGAATGGAAAAGAGTTTGCAACAGATGTAGCAAGATATCACAGCAAGAACAAAGTCTGGCAGGAATAGAAAGTATAAAGGTCAAATTGGAGATACATATTGAGACCACATATTTACACAGCTTACTGGGAAAGCAGCATTAAAGTTCATACCCAGTGATACAGAAAGAATCTTCTGTGCTTCTATGGTTATCAGGAAAAAAAAAAAAAATCACACAGCCCAAAGGGGTAATAATGCAGCTGTGTGAGGGCAAAGATAACATTACTATAGAACTTTGCTTCGTTTTTTCAACCTACTGGCAAAATTAATGTTGTACTTTTAATGCAGCATTAAAAATGTTTACCAAAAAAATCTAACATATAATGTTTTCTCCCAACTCCAGTAACTTTTAACAATCAGCAATTTTCAAAACATGCTCTCTAAGGGCAAGAATATGCAAGTAAGTAAAACAGTTCTAGACTTGCCTTGAAACACAGAACTTTTCTCAGGAAATACTAAATCCATTAAAATACATTATTTTAAAGGTATGTTTTATTGTGAAGGCATGTCCAACAGTAATACAAGTATCCCCCACTTTTTGATCATGGTGAATAAAACAAAGCATGTGTATGCCTGGTACATTGAACTTGCCTGCACCCACCATTCGTACTAATCTTAAAAGCTGTGGAAGTTACCTTTGGTTCTGCTAGTAGCAAAGTAATCTCTTCTAGTGGGCATCCAGTAATGGATAAAATAGACAAGTCTATTGCTTGAGTATCGGATTGATGGGTATACGAAAGTGTGGTGTTACATTATTTTATACTTACAGGGAAATCAGTCTTTTTAATAAGTGAAATATACATCACATACACTATACATATATTACCACTACTTTACACAGGCTGTGTATTTACCATACCATTCCTGCTTTTACTATATTTAATGTTATTTTAGGCTTTGTGTATTATCTGGCATGATTTGGTAGGTTATTTTTTGCATCTGGGAATATTCCAAATTTTTTCCATAAAAATTAATTGTAATAGTTTCTTTGCTTTGACACCATTATGACTTACGAAGTTTCACAGGAATGCTCTACTTTTAGATAGCAGAGTAAACTTGTGGTACTCCCTTTAAAAGAGAAAGCAGTTGAGAACTAAGCAAATCATAACCTAGAGGCATTAGATACACACCAGTTTCCAATGAGGAGTCATAATGCCAACTAACCTCTCTGTCTCTTGCTTCTCTCCTCTCCTTTTAATCTTGATTCAACAAAGGGCAAGCAAATGGTCTCAGAAGTTCTTTATCAAGACAACAGTGTTCACAGGGATTAACAGTGTTTATACAGCAGTGTTTAGAATTTACAAAAATCCAGCAGGTAACTTTGAACTACTCTTTGAAAGCAGACAATTACTACTTGGAGAATACTACTTATGATTTTTTTAGATTTTTACAGATTTAGGTTTACAGTCCCAATACTACACATGAGTAATAGCTATTCTCATTTTTCTCAGAAGAATACATTAGAGGACCATATTTTAAATATCTATAAAGAAAATTATGTTTTTTCTACTAACTTTCCATTTGAGTGTAAACATTTTGGTAATAAAATTACCGATTAAGTGAACATAAGATATTTCCCTGGAAAACTTTGAGAGCAAATTCAAAACTTTAAACCATTTTCTTTAAATCTAGAAACTAATGCCTCTGAACATCATCACCTATAACCTCTGACTCCTCTTATTACAGGAATGGGATTTCTCATGCTTTGAATCTCTAATGCTGGGCACACACTTAAACCCCCCTCCTTTGTTCTGAATCTCTCCTAGAACTGGAATTAAATTTCAAACTATGTCAGTGGGTACCATAATCTGACTCAAAATAAAACCCCACTCCAATCTAAACATTCTTGAATACTGGGTCTGAGATAAATCACTGACCTACATTCAGAAGTAAGTTTTAAAATTGGTAAATCGTAGGCTATCTGAATGAGATCATATGATAATTATCTTTGTACTTCCCAATGCCTAGAACATTTAGCAAACAACCTAAAAAATTTTTTTCATGGACATAGTTATGAAAAAAAAACTTAGGCTTCTTAATAACATGTTGAGTATGGAACAAAGTTAGCTTGTCCTATATAATAAAAGGGCTAATATGCAAATAGACCGAACGGTGGAACGACCGGTCGCTATGATGCGCACTGACCACCAGGGGGCAGATGCTCAACTCAGGAGCTGCCCTCTGGTTGTCAGTGCGCTCCCACAGAGGGAGCACCACTCAGCCAGAAGCTGGCAAGCACAGCGGCAGTAGCGGGAGCCTCTCCCGCCTCCACAGCAGCCCTAAGGATGTACAACTGACAACTCCCCTGTGAGAAACGGGCCTAAGCTGTCAATCGAACATCCCCCAAGGGCTCCCAGACTGCGAGAGGGTGCAGGCCGGGCTGAGGGACGCCCCCCCTCCCCCCGAGTGCACAAATTTTGTGCACCGGGCCTATAGTAACCATATAATAGAGGAACAAACAACAAGGAAAAGATTCCCCTTTCTGGCTAAGTATGGATTGTTAAATAATATAACATTCTTGTTTTCTTCAGCAATTCATTTATTACACTAATGATTAAATTTTCTTGGATGGAAAAAGTAACCGATTTGTTAGAAAAAAAACTAGATCAACATTTTTACTAATTAAAAACCTTATTTTTATCCACAAAACTGAGAATAAGAAACTTAAAACTGGAGGCTAGCAACTATATATCATTTAAGGATATTGATGGAGTTATTTCTTCACTTCCCAAGGATGATATTTCTTATGTGCAGGTGGTACTGGTAGCACCTTACTAAGCATAATTTTGTGTGATTACCACATTAAACCACTGCCACCACTCCCAAATCTGTTTACAATCTCCCTTAGGCAATAGAATCTCATCACAGCTAGGTCACTTAAGGGCATGGGTTACAAACTACAATGTCTATAGAAACTGGGTAGGTATCATAAGTGGGTTAGGCAAAACAAGGAGTGGTGAATCTGTGGCCAACACAAGAATGCCTGCCAGTCTAAAGGGGCAATGCCTAGTCAACTGTAGCCATCTGGAGCCACAAAAAGTATTTTTTTACTCTTTTTATGAAAAAAAAAAATTAATTTTTTGAATTAAAGTTTACAGTCAATATTACTTTGTATTAGTTTCAGGTGTACAGAATAGTGTGGTTAGACAATCATATACTTTATAAAGTGCTCCTCCCCTACACAACAGGAACCACACGTAGTTATTACAACATTATTGACTATATTCCCTATGCTGTGTTTTTTTTTAATGTTTTTATTGATTTTAGAGAGAGAAGGGAAGGGAGATGGGGAGAGAAGAACACTGATGAGAGAAGCATCAATTGGCTGACTCCTGCATGCCCCCTACTGGGGATCAAGCCCACAATCCAGGCATGTTCCCCGACCGGGAATCAAACCTGTGACCTCTAGGTGCATGGGATGACATTCAACTAACTGAGCTACACCACCGGCCAGGGCTCCTATGCTGTACTTTACATCCCCATGACTATTTTGTAACTACCAATCTACACTTCTCATTCCCTTCACCCCCAACACCCCTCCCCTATGCCAACCATTAGTCTGTTCTCTATACCTATGAGTCTGTTTGTTTTGTTTGTTCTTTAAATTTCACACATAAAATCGTATGGTATTAGCCATTCTCTTACTAAGTTATTCCACTTAGCATAATACCCTCTAGGTCCATCCATGCTGTCCCAAATGGTAAGATTTTTTTTTAACTGAAATAAGAAAGTTTATTACAGGGGCTGAAAGAAGTACCTTGCATGTTTTAAAAGACTACAGATTTCACTCTTTTCTTTGGCCATTTATTATTCATATTTTTCATCTTTTTTGTTGCTGTTAATCCTCACTAGAGAGAGTGGAAGGGAAGGGAGGGAGAAGGGAAGAGAGAGACACATCCATTGGCTGCCTCTCACATGTGCCCTGACCAGGGCAGGGATCAAACCTGCAATCCAGGTATATGCCCTTGCCTGGGAAATGAACCCACTGACACACTAACCACTGAACCACACCAGCCAGGGCTTTTTTCCTTCTTCTTAAAGAAAGCTTTAACATTTCATATTTTACTGGTTTAGTGGTGATGAAGTCCTTTAGCTTTTTCTTGTCCAGAAAATACTTTATCTGTCCTTTGATTTTAAATGATAGCTTTGCTGGGTAGGGTAATCTTTGTTGTAGGTCCTTGCTTTTCATCACTTTGAATGTTTCTTGCCAATCCCACTGGCCTGCAAAGTTTCTGCTGGGAAATCAACTGACAGTCTTATGGGAGCTCCCTTGTTGGTAACTAATTGCTTTTTTCTTGCTGCTTTTGAGATTCTCTCTTTGTATGATGTGTCTTAATGTGGACCTCTTTGGGTTCATCTTGTTTGAGACTCTCTGGGATTCCTGGACTTATGTCTATTTTCTTCACTGGGTTAGGAAAGTTTTCCATCATTTTTTCAAGTAGGTTTTCAATTTCTTGCTCTCTCTCTCTTCTCCTTCCAGTACCCCAATGATGTGAATGTTGGTTCTTGAAGTTGTCCAAGAGGCTCCTTATATTATCCTCAGTTTTTGGAGTCTTTTTTCTTTTTGCTGATCTGATTGGGTGATTTCTGCTTCCTTGTATTCCAAATCGCTGATTTGATTTTCTACTTCGTCTAATCTACTGTTGATTGCCTGTACTTTATTCTTCATTTCAGTTAGTGTTATTCCTCATTTCTGACTGGTTCTTTTTTTTTTTTATAGTTTCCATGTCCTTTTACATGCTGTGAGGTTCTAAGTGTCTTGAGCATCCTTATAACCACTGTTTTGAAATCTGTAACTGGTAATTTGCTTGCCTCCATTTCATTTAGTTCTTTTTCTGGGGATTTCTCCAGTTTTTTCATTTGAACCTGTTCTTTGTCTCTGCATTTTAGCTGCTACCCTCTGTTCATTTCTGTGTATTAGGTAGTGATGCCCCATCTCCCAATATTGGTAGAGTGGCCTTATGTAGAGGTGTCCTGTAAGGCCCAGTGGTGCAGCCCCTCCTCCCCAGTCACCTGAGCTGGGCACTATAGGTACACAACCCCCCCTAACCCCTGTGTAGGCTATGTGCAATGTCACGTTGTAATTGAGCCTTTATTGCTGTTGGCATGTCACTGGGAGGAACTGCCCATCCCCCCCAAGCTGACTGGCTGTGAGGACTGGGTGTAACCACAGTGGAGGAGCTACTGTGCAGGATTTGCTTCAGTGGGGCTTTGATGCCCACCAAGTCTATCCCTTGAGTATGTCACTCACGGAGGTGGTAGGGTGTGGTCTGAAGCTGTCCACTGGGTGCTCTGGCTCTGGGGCCTCACAGAAGGTGCAAGATCAGCCAATGCCTATGCCCTGCCTGGGGGCTACCTGGCACAACCTAGAGAGCAATCTGCAGATGGCTGCTACTTGTGCTGGGCTTAGAGGTGCCCAGGAGAGGCCAAACTGTGAATCAAGGCCAGCTGCTCCTAGTGCTGAGCCTGGGGTGACTTAGCATGAGGTATGGGCATGCATGAATCAAGGTCTGTCATTTGTATGGAAAATCCACTGAAATGGCTTGGGCAGGCCTGCCAGTTACGTGGGCAGGATCTCAGGGAAATCACCAATGTTAGTCAGATTGATGGAGATTCAGATATGACACCTGCCTATGGACTCTGTAGGGGGAGGGCTCAGCAAACGAGCAATGCCCTCTGTCAGCACTTCTGTCTGGAAGCACAATGCCCCTCAAGTCTTTGCCTTGAAATCAAACAATTCAGTTCTTCCTCTGGCATCCTTGGCAACTTTCAAGCTCCTAACCTAGAACTGGAGCTCAGAGTGAGTGAGTCAGAGTAAGTCCATGTGCAGGCCCTTTAAGAGGAACTGCCTGGGATTCCAGAGCTCTCCATCTCACTCAGCAATACTCCCTGCTGGTTTCTACAGTCAGAATTTATGGGAACTTGTCTTCCCAGCACTGGAACCCTAGGCCGGGGGTTCTTATATGGGGCTGGGACCCCTTGTTCCTGGAGGGGACCTCTGTAGCTGAGATATCTTTCTTGATTTTTAACCACTACATATGAGTGTGGGACCAGCCCATTCTGCATCTCCACTCCTCCGACCACTCTCGATGTGGCTTCTTCTATACTAGTATATCCTTAGTTTTAGAACTTCTGTTTGGCTAGATTTCAGGTAGTTATGAATGATGGTCATTCGGTAATTTAGTTGTAATTTTGATGAGGCTGTGGGAGGTTACAAATAATGCCTTACCTACACCACCATCTTGACCAGTACTCTATCACACAGAAATTAAAAGAGAAAAGAAAACTACTACATTTTTAAAGAGAAGCCAAACACTCAAAATGTTTGTGAAATCATCCCCTACTTTTAAAATACTGCAGGCCAAATCAAAAACATGTCAATGTGTACTTTTTTGTTTCCTGTTAAAATCAAAATGCCCCTGGAAGAGTTGGTTAGAAATTCAGTCTACATATATCAGCACAATGCCTTTAGCACAGTAGGGACTCAATAAAGACTTGTTAGATGAACAGATAGATCTGAGATTACAAGATAATTCAGGTGTTAAGAGAGACTAGAAGAATATAAAGCAAATTTCACATAGCTTCACAATTTCAGAGATCTGCCTCTCCTGTCCTGTTGAATCAATCTCCTATATCTTAATTATTTTTTATCTGTTCCCTGTCCCCTCCTCTCCCCCCCCCCCCCCCACACACACTAACAACTTAAGTGGTAACACCAACCTAAACTTAACTGATGATTTTACTTTGAAAGTTAACCCTTTGCACTCGCTTGCTTTTTTCTCGATTCCTTTATTCTAATGCTGTGTCGAGTCACACTCGACATCCGAGTGCAAAAGGTTAAAGTATTAGAATAAATTCTAAGATTGGGAGAGAGGTCGCAGGATTATGTTCATGTATTTTCCAACTACCACTTCCCTATTGCTGGCTCTACTTAATTTTTAATATATAACTGTCTGTTAAAACTGAGTTGGTGTCCTGACAAATTTTTATTTTACAAAAGGATTCCCTTGAGTATCACATTTCTCCAGTGCTTCACCTACACCTGGTGCTCAATAAATACTTGTTGCCTGGCATACAGATCTTTATTTACTAAAATAAAAGAAGCTGGGGGAAATAAAACTAAAGTTTTATTCAATTGAACAATTCCAAATGAAACATCTCAGGATTATATCCAACTATGCTTTTAAAAATACTACAATAATAAGGAAAAGGGAAAATTATGGAATTGCCTACATTGAAGGATGATGCAACAGTGAAATAAACCATATCCTTCAGTTTTCTCATTACATTGTTGTGGGAACCCTACCCAGAGTATGTTGGATGTTCAAGGCCAATCTCACTCAGCATGGGAATCCTAATCAGGATATTCAAGGCCAAGTTGCCATAGGCAGGTATAAGGACACTGCAGTTTCACTGTATACACTACGCAGCTGTGCCTAAAAAACTGATGTCACTATTTCAGCAAAAAAAACCTCTTTTATCTAAGTTAGTATAAACTATGTTACTGACCAGCCAGTGTGAAGCTGCATTGTAGGGAAGGTGTATAAAAGACCAGCCAGTGCCTGCTACATTAGCAAGGACTTCCTTGTATTTACTACTGTGTCTGCTTGCTACTTAGTAGGAATGGCTACTTGGACTACAATAAAGACTCTCTTATACGCCTACACTTATGTCTTCTTCCCATACCCAGGAGGTCCAGCCCCTGGCAGGGGGATGCATACCCAACAGTTAGCATAGTGAGCAGGATGAAGGAGTGAGTAGTCCCACAATTGCTGCAGCAAGCAGGGTCAAGGAGAAAACTTACTACAACAATTGTCCAAAATATTGGCATCATGTTTAAGGGAGGAATTAAAGAAGACTGGAAACACCATCTCTGTAGCCTGCTTTTAGCTTTCAATGAATATAGTTGAGAATTCAGAGCTTTTCATTTTCTGCCTCTAATAGCAAACAGAAGAAAATTAATAGAGGAAGATGATTCATAATTAGATAATCAGATGAATGCAGAGAGACAGAAAGCAGCACTCTATAGTCTTATATTTTTAGAGATAAAAAGAAAATATTGTATTTTCATCAGGTGGTCATTTATCAGGAAGGGTACTGTCACACAGTATTTTCCAATAAGAATATAGATCACCACATTCCACTAAATGTACATGTGACAGTATTCGTTCATCTTTTATGATGTTTGCATGCCAAAATCTAATTGATACAAAGAGGTTTGCTACACTTAAATTCTAATTAAAATTCCTAAAGGTTTGTCACTATCTTTTACTCTTACTTCTGTATATTATTCATAAAAATGACAATAAAATCTGAATATCCACTGTATCCATGTGATAAATGGTGATTATTTTTCCAACCTACCAGAGATTCAACATCAATTTTCCTCACCCTACCCCCAACTCTCACCTTCTTGAAGGTTGTTATTCTATTTATATAATTTAAAGTAACAAAAATGTATATAATTTTTATAACTAATGTTGGTTTTCTACAAAAAAAAGTTTTAATTATTCATGTTATATTTTATATAGTTACACATTATAACTACATTTCAGCTTGTTTCTTTCATTCAAAAATATAAATACTTTAGTTAAGATTTACATCTTAGCTTAAATAATTAGAGTAGAATCCCTCTCACAGTAACAATTAGCATTGCAGATTATCTATCTAACCATTAACAAAAATCACCAAAATACCCTGAGACCTCATTACAGAGGTCACAGATATGAGACTTATAACTACTCCCATATGGTTTAAAATTATGTGGGGTTTTTTTTAAAAAAGTAGACCTGATCAATTAGCACAGCGGGTTAGAGCACCGTCCCAGTATGCCAACAGTGCAAACTCACTCTGCCCAATCACGGCACATATAAGAAGCAACCAATAAATGCATAAATAAGTGGAACAACGAATAAATCAATCCCCCCCTCCTCTCTCTAAAATCAATCAATAAATAAAAAATGTGAAAGAAAGCATTCACAGAAAAACATCATTTAGTCTTAGTTTTGGAACAAAATTATTCCTGAGTACTGATTATGACACTACCCTGATTTATAAATGTTGACCTCACCATGTGATTTTTATTTTCTTTTTAATTTAATAAATCTTTATTGTTCAGATTATTACAATTGTTCCTTTTTTTCCCCCCATAGCTCCCCTCCACCCGGTTCCCACCCCACCCTCTGCCCTTACCCACCCCCCCCCCCACTGTCCTCATCCATTAGGTGTACGATTTTTATCCAGTCTCTTCCCGCACCCCCACACCCCTTTCCCCCCCCGAGAATTGTCAGTCCCCTCCCTTTCTATGGCCCTGATTCTATTATATTCACCAGTTTATTCTGTTCATCAAATTTTTTTATTCATTTGATTTTTAGATTCACTTGTTGATAGATATGTATTTGTTGTTCATAATTTTTATCTTTACCTTTTTCTTCTTCTTCCTCTTCTTAAAGAATACTTTCAGCATTTCATATAATATTGGTTTGGTGGTGATGAACTCCTTTAGCTTTTTCTTATCTGTGAAGCTCTTTATCTGCCCTTCAATTCTGAATGATAGCTTTGCTGGGTAGAGTAATCAAAGGGGTGCACCAAGAGTGTCCACCCCAGTTACCTGAGGTGGACACTCTTGGTGCACCCCTTTGTGGGCTGTGTGCACAGTCTTGTTGTAGTTAAGCCTTGATGTTGGTATCACTGGGAGGAATTGACCTCCAGGCCAATTGGCTGTGAGGATCAGCTGTGTCTACGCTGAGAGAACTTCTTGCTATTCATCACTTTGAATATTTCTGGCCACTCCCGTCTGGCCTGCATAGTTTCTGTTGAGAAATCAGCTGACAGTCGTATGGGTGCTCCCTTGTAGGTAACTAACTGTTTTTCTCTTGCTGCTTTTAAGATTCTCTTTGTCTTTTGCTCTTGGCATTTTAATTATGATGTGTCTTGGTGTGGTCCTCTTTGGATTCCTTTTGTTTGGGGTTCTCTGTGCTTCCTGGACTTGTAAGTCTATTTCTTTCACCAGGTGGGGGAAGTTTTCTGTCATTATTTCTTCAAATAGGTTTTCAGTATCTTGCTCTCTCTCGTCTTCGGGCACCCCCATAATTCGGATGTTGGTATGCTTGAAGATGTCCCAGAGGCTCCTTACACTATCTTCATATTTTTGGATTCTTTTTTCTTTTTGCTTTTCCGGTTGAGTGTTTTTTGCTTCTTTGTATTTCAAATCTTTGACTTGATTCTTGCGATCCTCTAGTCTGCTGTTAGATCTCTGTATAATATTTTTTATTTCAATCAGTGTATGCTTAATTTCTAGTTGGTTCTTTTTCATATCCTCCAGCGTCTCACTAAATTTATTGGCCTTTTCTAGAAAATTCTTGACAAACCTTATAACGGTGGTTTTGAACTCTATATCCAGTTGTTTGCTTTCCTCCATTTCTTTCATTTGTGATCTGATTCTTTGTCTCCGCATTTTGGCTGCTTCCCTGAGTTGATAGAATGGCTTTGTGTGCTAGGTGTCCTATAAGGCCCAGTGGCTCAACCTCCCCAGTTACCTGAGGTGGACACTCTTGGTGCACCCCTTTGTGGGCTGTGTGTACAGTCTTGTTGTAATTAAGCCTTGATTGTTGTTGGTATCACTAGGAGGAATTGACTGCCAGGCCAATTGGCTGTGAGGATCAGCTGTGTCTATGCTGAGAGAACTTCTGTGCTGGAGACACCCTTATAAGACAGGACTTGCAAAAGCCTCTGTGCTCAGCTTGAATGGGGCGGAGTCTCAGGGCGGAGCAGACAGCATTGGTTTCCCATCAGCCCTGCCTTAATAGGCCCCTGTGTCTCAGTGTCCCATGGTAATCGCTGCAAGCACCTCTGAGAGAAAGCCACCCTCGAGTTCCGCCCACTGCCAGACAGTCCAGTTTCTCCCCGAAAGAGTCTGGGTCACCAGAGTCTCACCAGAAACTGGAGTTCAGTGCAGTCGGGAGCTTTTGTCTCCCTCCTGCTTGCGAAAGCCAGCCGCGCACTCAGTTGCCCACCCTCTCTGCGCCCACGCCTCTGTACCTCTGCCTTCCGCAGTTCCTCTGAGTCTCAGTGTGCTTTTCTCTTTCCTGACAGTCCAGTTTCACCCCGTATGAGTCTGGGTCCCCAGAGTCTCGCCCAGAACTGGAGTTCAGCGCAGTTGGGAACTTTTGTCTCCCTCCCGCTTGAGAAAGCCAGCCGCGCACTCAGTTGCCAGTCCTCTCCACGCACATCTCAGTACCTCTGCCTCCTGCAGCTCCTCTGAGTCTCAGTGTGCTTTTCTCTTTCCTTCTAGTTGTAGAATTTCCACTCAGCCAGCCTTCCTGTGGTTCTGGATGATGTCCGTTTTGTGTTTTAGTTGCAGTTTTGAAATTGTTGTGCAAGGCAGCAGGTTTCTCCCACCATGTGATTTTTAAATGGCCCTAAATTCTTGGATTAGAAGAAACATTTTATTCCCGTGAACATAACATAATATGATCCTAAATCAGCCCAAATTCTTTTGCCTATATTTATAATACATCAGCATTTCTTTCACCCTTTATGCTAGAAGCACTAGATAGGTGTGGTTCTCCCAATCTCAGGACCCCACTTTTCTGAATTTTCTGTCTGGAAAATCTTATGTACTTTAATCTACCCACTCCTCTTGCTATATTCTCCTTGTGCCCTTAGAAGTACTGTATGTTCTAACTGTGCTTTTTTGTGTGCACAAAATCAAGTAGAAAGCAGAGAAATAAATTCATGTTAAAAATTTTCCAGGAGGATTCTACTTCGCCAAGCAAGGTACTGCTTACCCTATAATTAATTTTAATATTGTAGCAGGAAAGACTTTTTTCCTTTATGTTTTAATCTGGGGACAAGAAAAAAATCTAGTAATAGAACGTCAACATTAATTTGAGGGGACATGAAAAATGACTTAATAACACTGCAGCAGGATTAATATTGTACAATAGATCATAGAGCCATAAAACTCTTGACAAATTCATTTTTGTATCACTGTATATTGTTGCTAATAGGGCAGGGCATATCTGAGAGGCTGTTAATACCTTACTGTACAAATGCCAATCCAATTGCACTGCAAGGGTATATTGTATTTTTCAGGAGATGGGAGAAAAGAGAAATTTCCTCACCCATCTGCAGCTTGCATTTAAATGCATGGAGAAGAATAAGGGCAGAGTGATTTCAAGCAGGAAGTTAATGTTTGCTTGAAATCAAGTGGTCCAATTCAGAAAATGAGTTGATAGTTACCAGGAAATGTGCTTCCACTTCAAGACCGTCTAGCCAAGGAACTGAGAGTGGAAAACATATCAGCAAATGACATTAAGACAAATTTTACCCCAAACAGGTATCCATACAAGGTGTCAAGCCAAAAGACCAAATAGGGGAATCTTAATTTGACACAAAAGCTACCAAATCCTTAAACAAAAAAAAAAAAAAGCTATCAGATCTTTACACTACAAATAACTACTTCGAGCTAAGATAAGACTAATAGGAACTGAATTTATCCTCCTACCTGAAAAAATAACAAAATTTAAAAAAACAGAAAAAAAATATATGAGAACAGTTTTCAATACTATGAACATCTGGCAAAAAAAAAAAAGGACAGTGAATCCTGAGACATGGGACATAAATGAGACAAGCCGTATATGGCTGTCTCAGCTTACTGCCTTGAAGAGAGTTTCCAAGCCATGGAATAGGAAAGGGAAAGTGAGGTGAAACCCTTCAGTAGGCACTGGCTTCTGGGCATGCAACCTGTGCAACTGCAGCTCAGAAGGGGCCTGTGTTTGATTTAATGCTCTGAAGTTGCCATCTTGAAATTCTAAATAATTTTTACAAAGGGTCACACTTTCATTTTACATGAGCCCTGCAAATTTTATAGCTGGTCCTGCCTGGCAGGTGCCCTGAACTGAGTCTCGTAAGTCCAACTCAGCTAGAGTTCATAGAGAATAAGCACATGCATATTTAAATAACTATTCAAGACCAGGGAAAGAATCATCCAAAAGGATTAGGGGGAATAGTATCTGTCATGCACAGAAGGCTGGGAATAATGCCTATTCCCAAAGGTCAGATCCAGAAAACTCATAATTCAGGGGCAATGGGTATAATACTCATGAAGATCTTGCCTCATAACTGGAGAATCATTAACCCTAGACTGACAACTCCAGATCCATATATAAAAAAATCATAAAAGCACAACTCCAAAAGACTGAATTACTTCCAAGTAAGTTAACTGCATCCTAGAACAAAGCTCAAGAAAATCTGTAGGAAGACAAAAATATCCAGTATGCACCAAGGTAAAACTCACAATATTTTGGCATCCAAACAAAAATTACCAGGTACAGAAAGAAGTGGAAAACACAATCCATAGTAAGAATAAAAATCAATTATTCACAAATGCTATAGGTCTGAATGTTTGTCTCCCACCCCAAATTCATATGCTGAAATCATCCAAAGGTGACGGATGGTATTAGAGGAAGGACCTTTGGAAGGGTTAAGTCATGAAGGTGGAGCCTTCATAATTTGTATTAGTGCTTAGCCCTTCCATCATGTGAGGAAACATACAATGAGAAGTCTACGATCTGGAAAAGAGACCTTACTCAACCATACGTGCATCCTGATCTTGGACTTCCAGCCTCCAGAACTGTGAGAAATAAATTTCTGTTGTTTATAAGCCATCCAGTCTGTGGTATTTCGTTACATAGCAACCAGAAAGGACTAAGCTAGCAACCAACCCAGAACTAACACAGATGTTAGGTTTAGCAGATAAGGACATTATAAGAACAACATGGCCGAATTTATAACATTGAACATCTCAATAGAAAATATCTTAAATCAATAAACCCAGCTGTATCCATTAATAGTATCCTTCCTTTGCTTTTCTTCCACCTTAAGAAACTAGAACCTGAAGAACAAATTAAACTCAGTCTGCAGAAAGAAGAAAACGATAAAAATCACAGTGAAAACTTTTTTTAAATGGAAAACAAGAGAGATAAGAAATGAAACCAAAAGTTGGTTGGTTCTTTGAGACAATCAATAAAACTGATCAAAACAAACAAAAACAACAAATGTCTAGCCAGACTGATTGGGAAAAAAGAGAGAGAGCAAGAGAAGATACCAACTACCTGTATAAGAAAGGAGAAGTGTCGTCACTACAGTGACGTCACTATAATTTTAGAGATATTAAAAAACACACACACAGAATACTACTCTAGACTATAAATATGACAAGTAACATAAAATGAACAAAATCACTTACAAGACAAGCCACTGAAGCTCACCAAAAAGTTAATCTGACTAGCCCTTTATCTTTATTAAAAGTAGTCACCCTCCCACAAAGAAAACTCCAGACATAGATGGCTACATTGATGAACTCTACCAAACATTTAAGGAAGAAATAATACACTAAAACAATTCTTACAGACAACTGAAGTGGAGAGGATACAGCTTAATCTCATTCCATGAGGTCAGAATTTACTGTGATAATAAAACCAGACAAAACATTGTAAGATAAGAAAACTACAGACTAATACTCATGATAAATATTGATGTAAAAATCCTTAATACAATTTTATCAAATTGAATCCACATTATCTATTAAAAGGATAATGCATCATGAAGCGGGGCTTATCTAAAAAATGCAGTACTAGTTCAGCATTTGAAAACCAATTAGTATAATCAATTCACTAGATTAACAAACGAAGAGAAAAGCCATATGATCATCTCAACAGACACAGAAAAAGCATTTTATAAAATCCAACATTCTTTTTTTTTTCTTTGCTAATCCTCACCCAAGGATATTTTTCCATTGATTTTTAGAGAGTGAAGGGAGGAAAGAAGAGAGAGAAGAGGGGAAGGGGTAGGGGAGCGGAGGAGAGGGGAGGGAAGTGGGGGAGGAGGGTTTCACAGATATATACATATGTCAAACATACCTCAATAACATTTTTTTAAAAATGTACAATAAACATACTTCAAATATAAGGCACATCAGCTAATTCAGATCACTATCTGTCTCCATTAATAGTATCCTTTCTCCTTTGTTTTTCAACATTTACAACACTACCAGTAAAAGCACTTCTCAAATTAGAATAATGTCCATCAAATTCTCCCTCAAGTTCCTGCATTACAACTAAAAGTGTTTTTATACTTAATGAAATGTTTTAGTGAACCTTTCCACCAAACTGATCTTCCTATAGCCTATTTATCTCAGTTGTGGATTAAACTGAGCTATGCACAGAGGAAGGTTGCTTTGAAAAGGCCAAATTAGCCTCTACTTTATGAAAAGGCCAAATTAGCCTCTACTTTACACTGCTTGTTAAGAACCACTTTTCTAATTCAGAGAATGAACTTGAGTGAAACAATTAATTCTCTTCATTACTTATAGTAACTTCACAAAAACAGATTTCTTGCTACTATAGTACAAGCAAGGAAACTGAGGCAGCTTAGAATGAAGCAGATGGAAATGTGAGGAGATAGCTCACCACCAGTTCATGGCTAACTGGCTAGTTTCTTGGGACAATTATATTGCCTTATTTCATCCAATACGCAATCAAAAATTATTTTTTTGTACAAAGAAACTATTTCCCCATTAACATAGTTTTCTTTCTAACTGACCAATTAATGGCTTGGATAACTTAAGGTTGATGAGAAACTTTAGAGATACTAGTTAGAGTAACCTGTTAAGACTACCTTAAAAAGCAAGAATACTTTCATAACATGAAACATTACTCCCAGATTTACCTACATATGAATTTTATAAAGGAAAGAATGCTTGTAGGCAAAAATTTTTCAAAGAAAGTAAGTAATGAAGATAAAGGTGACAGGTACAGGAAGTAGCCAAAAAAAGATTTGTTGTGAAAAGGCAAAAGATGATATTTCCACTTCCAAGTCCAATAGTTTTGAAATACTAGGCAATGAAACTCTCAGGTCACTAAAACTGTCTCTCTGAGCTAGAGAACTAGTCTAACCTGTAACACAATATGCTGACTACTGTATGCTCATCTAAGACTTAGTAAATGCTTTACTAAATAGATGAGAAAGAACATTTCAAAACCTCCCTAATGTAAAAAATGGCAGTAGTAGAAGATGGCCTTTATTTATTTTATAGAAAAATCAAGAGTAACTCTAGGCAGTGTTTAGGTCTTCAGCTTCAAGAAAATCCTAATTGGATCACTATCTTTCAGAACCTCTAGCTTAGGTACTCAATGTAATGATTCAAAACTGTGCTGTCTAGTACAAAGTACATCAGCATAGAACTGTGCTGTCACATCACATGTGGCTATTTAGATTAAAATAAATTGGAAAATTCAGTTCCTCAGTCACACAAGCCACATTTCAAGTGCTCAATAACCACAAGTGGCTGGTAGCCACCATACTGGACAGCACAGACAACAGAACATTTCCACCAACACAGAAATTTTTATTGGCCAGCGTTGCTCCAAATGACCAGTTTAGAGTAAGATAATGTCTCTTTTAGATATTTTCATAAATGATGTTTCATTTTGATAAAAATGATATTTTCACTGAAAAAATACAATTTTATGAGTCCATGCTTTTGGAAGTCCATCCATGGAATAAAATTAGCTTTAGACACCATCAACCTAGAAAGCAGCACAGAATTTTCTTTTTAATCCTATAAAGTTTCCTTTACCTTCGTTGTATTTAACTACCTGAAAAGTGCCATCGGTTGTTCTGCACTCAAAAGTTGTTCTGCCCCCCTTTGGGACATTTGAAGGCTGAAGAGAAGAAAATCATAACAACTTTACCAAATCAACAACTCAGAAACTGAGAAAAAAAGTTAAACAATTAAAAGCATGGATATAGTAATACAAGATCTAATGACTTTTACAAATGAATTCAGGGACTTGAAAGGCCAACAAAACTCCGTAGTGCAAAGGTTTTTCAAAATAAACTATCACTTCATTAATGGATAGAAATGATGGTAAACTGCATGAATAATTCAGGTCCATTTTCATTTAAGTGGTATCTTCATTGAAGCCACATATTATTGACTTCACAGTATCTGTCTTCCAGTTGACTACTAACAAAACTAATTCCAGTTTGCAGGCAATAGTGGAAATGAATGTTATTTATCACTCACCTACCTCTTTCACTTAAGTTCCTTGTCAAGGTAAAACCTCTCCCAATGTCATATATAATTTAATAAGCCAAAAACCTTACAAAGGGAAGGGAGAGCATAAAGTATACCATCTGGTCCCAACTATCAATAAACTATAAGATAATTCCATTCAAATAAAATAACAGCTATTGTGACCCTAAGAATTATCCTTTGATGTTTCAAATTATACTTTGATAAGCTCTAACTCTTTACAGATCTTCAAAATGAACATCCTCACAATTACACATATCTGCAAGGGTCTAAAAAGGCTAGGCAGCCATATCTGTTATTCTAAAAACATACCGTATTTTCCGGTGTATAAGATGACTTTTTAACCCAGGAAAATCTTCTATACACCCAGTCATCTTATACGCCGGAAAATACGATATTTAATGTGCATCAGACATCTAAGGAGGTATTTTAATCAACAGAAGAATCATCAATTATTTCTGAAGCCCCTACAGAAGAAAATATAGACTTAGAATGTCTGACAGAATAAAAAGACTGGTTTGATGAACTGAGGCTCTAAGAGTGGGGTTTATGTGATGAATCATTTTGTGTGGGTCCTCTTTGTACAGCTGGAAGAGCAGCTGATGCCTAAGTCACTATAAGGAAAAAAAAAAAAAGTACTGCATGGAGGTATAACAGTGGTTCTTACCAAGCTTAGTAAATTGCTAACAGGTTAAAAAATGAGGGTGGTTGTTTAACCTAGAGGGAGCAAAAGAATACTCAATGCACACAACTAACTTTGATCTTCCATTTTTTCCTTTCCTCCTATGTATCCAAAAATCATTTGGGGAAACCACTATTGAATAAGAACAAGTAATATCAGCTAAAGAAATCTGATACAAATGCAATATGAAACCATGATTTCTACTATTAAGCCAGGGGGGGAAATAATGCAAATATGAAAAGCAAACATTGTTGATTCAGAAAAATCCTTAAGTAAATCTTAAAAAGTGTGAAGTTGCTGACTAGAATGAATCAAAAGTAGATTTAGTCCTTTTATTAGAACGTTGCAACATGAGGAAATGTACCCAAAAATTTCATCAGGCCATCACAACAATAAATTTAGAATATGTTCATCATGTTACTCAGGAGGCAGTCGAGTCAGCAAGTATCAAAAGCAAAAGAAAATTAATCTCAATTAGTGAGACACCTGGTCAACCAAGGACTCATTCCCTCATGCAGATACAAAGAATAGCATCTTTTTTATTTACAAGTGCTTGAGTGTATACACACATAGGGCTGTGAATTGATTACAACAATTAATGGCTAGGACACTGATGGCTTAGGAAAAAGTCACATAACTAGATTTCAGCAATAACCAGGCTTACAAAAGTATTCTGCTTTATGGAAAGTATTTGATAGTGAGAAGTGTCTAAAAATTATACTCATATGAAAGCTAAGAAATATTCCTGATGCAGACTGGATGGCATCATTCAGATCTCTGTTAAAAAAAAAACAATGTTAATGAAATCACAAACCACATCACCAATCAAATTTTTCAATGTGAATCATCACAGAAAAACTGAGAAGAAATGAATGAGAGCTCTAAACTAAGTCATATTTAGTCTTTTTTAAAATATATTTTTATTGATTTCAGAGAGAAAGGGAGAGGGAGAGAGAGATAGAAACATCAATGATGAGAGAGAATCACTGATCAGTTGCCCCCTGCATGCCTCCTACTGGGAATCGAGCCCGAAACCCAGGCATGTGCCCTTGACCGGAATCAAACCCCGGGACCCTTTAGTCCGAAGGCTGATGCTCTATCCACTGAGCAAAACTGGCCAGGGCTATTTAGTCTTTTTTTAATCACTTGGAGCTTCCATGCCAACTACCCTGATATTTGAGTCAAATCTTTGACCTTGTCCTCAGTATTGGGGTACTAGGTAATTCTTGCCACAGAACCAAATTTTGTCATTACCCAGTCATTAGAATGGGCTCCCCTACCCTCTTGGTACAACAAAAGAAACTGGCTGGAACTTTAGCATGCAAAAATTTTTTTCCTTTAAATTTTACTTAATTCCAAACTTTGAAAAACTGCAAGAATAGTACAAAGAACTGCCATATACTCAGATCCATCAACTGCTCACATTTTCTGGCATGGAAAATCTGACATTTCTGATCTCTGATCTCTATGGTTTTTTTCCTTCTGAAAATGATTTTATATTCTAACAAGTCCTCTAATTTCTCCCACTTCAATGATACTAAATCAAGTGAATAACCAGAAGGAGATTTGGTTGTTTCCTAAGGATAAACACTGAGCAAGGTTCCCATCAAAGGAATAGATATTCAGGGAGTAAGTAACTCCCAAATTACTAAATTCAAGTAGGGGAGGGACGGGAAAAAATTAGGAATCAATCAGTATAAATTTCAGTTACTACTTGACCAATTTCCTTCCATATCTTAAATTTTTCTGAATAATTCATTACACTGACCACTATTGTATATTTGATTAAACAATATACCTTTCCCTTGCTTAAAAAATAACCAAAATTCCAAATAGCATATAGTTTATATAATTGCATTAAATTATATCTTTAAGAATTTTAGAGGATGGATTTCATGATATCCTCAAATTACTGGATACAGTCTGGGGTGTTTCAAAAACCTTTAAAATAAGTTTTCTTATCAGTTGGTTTAATGAGAGAAACAAACGAGAAAGTGTGATCCTCTGAATCAGCGTGCTCTAGAACAGTCACCTTACTCACTTCTTGTTCCCATTCTCACTGTTAAGAGATTTAAAACCTCCCTCTCAGTACCTGCTAGCCATTCTTCCTGCTTCTTTTCCCTGTGGAACAGCACAGACCAAATACTGGTATAATTAACTTTCACCTCACCCCTATATTAACAGCCAGCTTCATGCGTCCTACTTATCCTCTGTCACACTGTTCCTTCAGCCTTCCAAGGAGGAGTCTCTGCATCTAGTTTGCCCCAAAACAAGTCTCTACCCCGATCTGCTTGCTGAATGCATAATATCTTGCTAATGGTTAGCCCTAGCAATTAGTCCCTTCTGAGAAGATTCTATTTTTCTATCCGTTCTAAGCCCTCTTGCCCACCCAGGAACCTACTTCATTCTACATCCTCTGAATAACAATAAAACCTGCTCAGTAAAACTCGTTTTTCTTTTCAATCCTTAATGAGACTTCTAGTACAACCTATTAAGCCCCAATTTCTTGTCAAAGGAATAATTCCAGTTCTGTAATAATTTGCAGAATACAAATTATTGACCCAGAGTGACCCTAGAAAATGGTATTTTTCAGCTCTAATGTTCAATTCCTCCCACTTAGATTATTTTTAGTTGGTGCTCTCCTACAAGTAGGACCATCATTTCAGAAAACTCAATGTTGCATTTTTTTATATAGTAGCAAAATAAGACTGAGATAGTGTAATGTGGTCATTATGAAAATTCATTCGAGAACCCAAGCTGAAGTATCCTCCATTGGGAGAGGTATCATACAATGGTATTCTCACACTGGGAGAGGGCAAGTGGGAGAGTGTCTAGAATGGGGAGTCAGAGCCCAAGAAGGAAAGCAGGACATCCATGCAGAGGAGGCGGGAGTGACAGAGATGGAAGATTGGTAATAGGGAAGGGGACTGATCACTTAGTAAATGTATTAAGAACTGAAGCTAGTTTCTCAGTGTAAGAGAGCAGCATTAAAATAAGAAAGAAAGAAATCTAGAATCCTGTGGTAATTAGATTGGAATTAATATGAATTTGTGATTTTTCAAAATACTTAAAGATATAAATAAATATAGAGGTAAATTGGTGTGCATCACGGAGAGAGTCTGGGAACAACAACACCCAACAGCAATAAATAGACTAATCACTCAGATCTTGGCTTCTGAAAACTATTTTCCACTAAAAAGAACCAAGGTTCCTGGAAAAAATGACTGATTCAGGTTTGGGGCAGGAAAGTACAAGATGAGCATGGAACTTCACCTTGTGCCAGAAAGCAAGAAAATGCTCAAAAATATTTTATCAAGGGACATGTCCAAAAAAAAAAAAAAATCAGCCTGAAAGGGCTCTCACCAGGCAAATCTGGGACAATTTGGACATCAAAATACATAATGGTAGTAACAGAATAAACCCATTAAATAAAACGGAAAACTATAAATTCATACAAACACAAATTTAATGAGAAAATAAATACTGTCAGGAGATGGAATATTTACACAGTTGTAAACACTTTCCCACAAAATATTTATTAATTACAAAGCTAAGAGAGTAACTTTTCAGTAATGAAGTCCAGCAGACCACGAACACCTCAATAAAGCAGTCAAAGGAGTCATCATTTGTAATGGGTCAAACTGATATTGTATGACATGTGACAGGGTACAATAAACATCATTATGTGCTATTCCTCTAACAGTGCATAACTTGAATCATGAGGAAATAACAGAAAACCAAATCAAGACACATTCTACAAAATAACTGGCTGTTAACTCCAAAAGTGCCAGGATGTTCACAAAAGTCAAGAAAAGACTGAGGAACTATTTCAGAAGAGAATAGAGACATTATGGGAATATATGCTATCAAAGACATCATTGTGACAATTACCAAACTTGAATGTGGCATGAAGATTAGATAATAGTAACATATCAATGTTAATTTCTTTATTTTGATCACTGTACTTGAGTCACGTGTGAAAATGCTACTGTTTTTAGAAAACAAACACTAAAATATTTGGAAGTGATGGGGCATTGGGTTGAAAACTTATTCTCAAATGGTTCCAGAAAAAGTAACGTATTTGTGATTTTTTTAATGGTGAAAAAGAAAACCCACTTAAGATTCTAGCAATCTTACTTTCAAAATCATATACTTAAAACTATAAGGCTTTAGACAAGATGCTTAATCTTTCTGAACCTTATTTGCTTGTTTAACAATGGGGATCAATCTATATGTGGTGAGAATTAAGAGATATGTTCATAAAACATATTAGCACAATGCCTGACAGTATGTGCTTACTGACAATATACCTTCTCTGAAGATAAAATCTGATAATGCTTGGTTTCCCCTTAAATACTGGGAAGAGAATACCAACCCTGGCTGCTTTCTAGCATTTTGCAGACTTTTGGTTGTTAACCAGTTTCTATTTGTAAAACTTGCTGCTTGCAATTCTGTACCACAAATAAATGGTCTGTCCCTGCCTTTGCATAGAAAGAAAACACAAATGCCAAGCTTCTTCTGTCTATGGTTCCCCAATTGTCCACAAGCATGCAGTCTGGTTTAAGGTTGGGCTTTAGGGGATCCTTAAGTTATTATTCTGACCACACTATCAGTGACTGCTTCACCTCAGCCCACAGGGCAATAGTCAGCATCCTCCTCTCATCCACTTAACAGAGCTGATTTGTCCAAGAGAAAGCATGCTTATCTGGACTTCAGGGAGAAGTGATTTCTAATTTCTCAACTGCAGAGCAACTAGAGGAGAATTGCAAAGCTCAAAGGAAATGAACAACTCCATTACCTGGAAAGGGTGGAATAACAATCATGTAAGGAAGATATTCAGAGGCTTCAGATGTCCCTCATACTGTGCAGGTCAATAAATGAATCTGAACTGCTAACTACTAAATGTTTAAGAATGGTTCTGTTTTGTTTCCCAATACAGTTCAGTGCACATATAGCCTGCCATCCATAGGTTGTCTATACACACTAAGACAAAGCTACTCAAAGTATGGTCCACGGACCAGTGCCACTCTGAAAAGTATTAATAGAGATATCAAGGGTAAAAAGTTAGACAGTTTTATATTAACTTGACAGAATAACTATCTGTTGAATAAAAACTGGACTTACATTTTATACCTGTATTGTAAGTGATTTTTTAAATCTAGTAATTCATTTTTATTGTATGTTACAAAAATATTGGATTATGACAGTCTGGAATGAAATAGAACTGATCTTTTATCACAGATAGTTTAAAAGCAATAAACAAAGATTTTCATATCCTAAGTTTGTAAACAACAAACATTTATTGAGCACTTACTGCATGCCATGTATGTTTGCTTTATACAAAATATTTTACTAATTCTCACAGCAAGGAAAGTCCTACCTCTATACTCTTTTTTCCAGATGAGAAAACTAAGGCACAGAATACAACTTGGTACAACCTGCCAGAGTAAAGAATATGTGTGACTTCTGAACTTCAGTCCTTAACTACTGACCCACAGAGTTTTGAAAACAACACAAATTAGAGGGGGAAATTGTTAACTTACTTAGAAATAATAAAAAAATAGAATTATTTAATGCATGGTGGACCAACTGGCATTTGTTAAACATGGGTATTTTGGTCCAGACTCTGCTGTGTATGAGAGAGAGTAATCCACTTGACCTGACTCAAGTAAAGGTAGATTGGGTAGTCACAATAATACATATACATATCTCAGGGATCCAATAGCGGGAATTAGGTCATTGTCAGAAACCAAAGCTGGCTGGCTGTCTCTCTCAGGGGCTATGCAGTCACTGATATTATGCATATCTCTGCTTTCTTCTCTCTGACCGGGGCTTCCTCTGCTTCAACCTGCACACCCAAGAATACCTGTCCATCGCCAGTTTAAATTTCCCTTTGCCTCTCTTATAAGTTCACATTTCACTGATGAGCCATACAGGTCAGAGGTTAAGAGCTGGCTACCTCATGACTCAGGCACCCCTTCTTGTCCAATAGCTTCGCATGGTGGTCAAGTGACACAGAACCTGAGTGAATCCATCTATAATAGCTAAGGGCCAGGGTAGGCCTATCTATACTAATAAAAGGGTAATGTGCAACAGAACAATGTTAAGTTCTCAGCCCAGAGGGGAAAAGAGCAAAAAGCCAAAATAAATAAATAAATAAATAAATAAAAAGGAAGGAAGGAAGGACTTGGGAGAAAAGGCTTTCACATTCAGAAGCAGCTAGAAGCCTTCCTAGGAGAAGTGTTCGGTATTGTTGGTGAAGCAGGAGGGAAACTTAAGAACTAGAAACCAGCCATAACCTTAATTTAAAAAATTGGTGGAGGGGGCTTTCAAGACTGATAATTGTCACTTAACATGGAAACGGGTAAAAATTTTGATAAGAATAATTTCTGTAGCTAGAATAAACAAATAAGTGAATATGGCAGCCTTTTCTACACTTCTAAATAAAGGGAAGGTATGTACATGGAAAGGTAGCAGCTATACAAGGTTCTAAGATGGTTATTTGAATATCAACTGTGTGTACATGCTAAGAGGAAGCAACTCATGAAAAGTAAGCAGTTTCGCACAAGGGAGGAAGTTGCTAAGCTCAGACATTGTCCCTGATGGCACTGCCCATCACCTTCTGTCCAGAGAGTGAAAGGCATATATGAATATGAACTGGCAACAGAGACCTGAAAGCAACATCTGTCATACTAACCATTTGGTATTCAAGGACTTAACACTTGGGGTTTCAAGGTTCACTACATATAATAAATTAGTTTGCTAAGAATGAATTTGAATTGTGTTGCAGGACAGCTGAGTAGGCATGAGTTACTTGGCGGAACAGTGAGCCAAACAAGATCAGCTCATTATGATTTTATAGTTTTTATTTAACACAGGATCTTAATTCTCACAACCATTGTGAGAGGTATGGTATTGTCATCCACATTTTACAGTGAAGAAAACTAAGTAAAAGATATGCTACCCTGGTATCCTGAAGGTTTCAGAACACATCTCCCACAAATTACAAGAGTCTACTATATGCCATTCAATGTTTATACCTGATCTCTCCAATTAGACGTTAAGATCTTTGAGAGTAGGAACTATAGGTACACTTTGCCCTACATTGCTTAATGTAAAGCAATAAACATAGTAAATATTCAAGGAAATTATCTTTTAAACCAATGTAATTTATTTACGTACTTCTTTCAAGTTTCAGAGGCCCAGTTATAAGTATTATTCTTAGAAGGAAACTTTTTTTAAGATTAGTTATTCTGTATATTTATTTTTTAATTTTACTTTATTGTTTAAAGTATTACAAATAGTAGTACACATGTCTCCTGTTTTTCCCATTGACCTTTCCCCGGCTTCTCCTATCCCCTAGCACATGCCCTCACCACCCCCCTACAGTGTCTTCAGTGTCTTGCATCCACTGGTTATGCTTATATGCATGCATACAAATCCTTCGTTTGACCTCTTACCTCCACCCCCCCAAACCCTCCACACCCTTTCCACTGTAGTTTGACAGTCTGTTAAATGCTTCTTTGCCTCTGTATCTATTTTTGTTCATCAGTTTATAAAGTTCTTTATATTCCAAAAATGAGTGAGATCATGTGGTATTTTTCTTTCACTTGACTGGGTTATTTCACTTAGCATAATGCTCTCTAGGTCCATCCATGCTGTTGCAAATGGTAAGAATTCCTTCTTGTTTACAGAAGCGTGGTATTCCATTTTGTAGATGTACCACAGTTTTCTAATACACTCATCTGCTGATGGGTAATTTGGCTGTTTCCAAATCTTAGCTATTGTAAATTGTGCTGTTATGAACATAGGGTGCATATATCCTTTCTGATTGGTGTTTCTATTTTCTTGAGATATATTCCTAGAAGTGGGATTACTGGGTCAAATTGGAGTTCCATTTTTAATTTTTTTGAGGAAACGCCATACTGTTTCCCACAGTGGCTGCACCAGTCTGCATTCTCATGAGCAGTGAAGGAGGGTTCCTTTATCTCTGCATCCTCGCCAGCACTTGTCGTTTGTTGATATGTTGATAGTCATTCTGACAGGTGTGAGATGGTACCTCATTGTTGTTTTGTTTTGCATCTATCACATGATTAGTGACTTTGAGAATGTTTTCATGTCTCTTGGCTTTCTTTATGTCCACTTTCGAAAAGTGTCTATTTAGGTCCTTAGCCCATTTTTCTACTGGATTGTTTATCTTCCTTTTGTTAAGATGTATGAGTTCCCTGTAAATTTTGGAGATTAAACCCTCATTTGAAATATAATTGGCAAATATGTTCTCCCATGCAGTGGGCTTTCTTGTTTTGTTGATGGTTTCTTTTGCAGTGCAGCAGCTTTTTATTTTGATGTAGTCCCATTTGTTCTTTTCTCCTTAGTTTCCATTGCCCTAGGAGCTGTATTGATAAAGATATTGCTATGACAAATGTCTGCTATTTTGGTGCCTATGGCTTCTTCTAAGATTTTTATGGTTTCCCATCTTACGATTAAGTCCTTTATCCATTTTGAGTTTATTTTTGTGTATGGTGTAAGTTGGTGGTCTAGTTTCATTTTTCTGCAAGTATCTGTCCAATTTTCCCAACACAATTTATTGAAGAGACTGTCTTGACTCCACTGTATGCTCTTGCCTCCTTTGTCAAATATTAATTGAGTATACTGGCTTGTGTTGATTTCTGGGTTCTCTGTTCTGTTCCACTGATCTAAATGTCTGTTCTTGTGCCAGTACCAGGCTGTTTTGTAGTATAGCTTGATATCTGGTATTGTGATCCCTCCAACATTGTTCTTCTTTCTCAAGATTGCTGCAAGCTATTCGGGGTCTTTTTTAATTCCAGATGAATTTTTGGAGTTTGTTCTAGGTCTTTGAAGTATGCCGGTGGTATTTTAATGAGGACTGCATTGAATTTATAGATTGCTTTGGGTAGTATGGACACTTTAACCCTTTGCACTCGCTTGCTTTTTTCTCGATTCCTTTATTCTACTCAGGATTTAATTTTTTAAATACTCCAGATTTTACAAAGCACAGCAGTAGAATAAAAAACTGGAGTTTCTTCTCATACAAACTTATTTATTTGGATTTTTTTATATTTCAAATTATTGATACATTCAAAGAGAATAAAAAGAGCTGCTACTGATGCTAACCGTATCGAGTCACACTCAACATCTGAGTGCAAAAGGTTAATGATGTTGATTCTACCAATCCATGAACATGGTATATTCTTCCATTTGTTCATATCTTCTATCTCTTTTTTCAGCGTCCTAAAATTTTCTGAGTACAGGTCCTTTATATTTATTCTTAGGTATCTTAATTTTTTTGTTGCAATGGTAAATGGGATTGTTTTTTGTTTTTGTTTTTTTGTTTGTTTTTCTTTCTGTGAGTTCATTATTGGTGTATAGAAAAGCCACAGACTTCTGGGTGTTAATTTTGTATCCTGTTACATTGCTGAATTCATTTATTAAGTCTGGTAGTTTTTTGATGGAGTCTTTGGGGTTTTCTATGTACAATATCATGTCATCTGCGAATAAGGGCAGTTTTACTTCTTCTTTTCCAATTTGGATGCCTTTTATTTCTTCTTCTTGTCTGATAGCAATGGCGAGTACTTCCAGTACTATGTTGAACAGGAGTGGCAAGAGTGGGCACCCCTGTCTTGTTCCTGTTCTTAGGGGAAATGGTTTGTATTTGCCCATTGAGTATGATGTTGGCTGTGGGTTTGTCATATATGGCTTTTATTAAGTTGAGGTATGACCCTTCTATTCCCACCTTGCTGAGAGTTTTTATCAAGAAAGGGTGTTGGATTTTGTCAAATGCTTTTTCTGCATCAATGGATATGATTATATGGTTTTTATGTCTGTTTGTTTTTGTGGGATATCACGTTTATTGATTTGTGGATATTGTACCATCCTTGCATCCCTGGAATAAATCCCACGTGGTCATGGTGTATGATCTTTCTAATGTAATGCTAGATTCAATTTGTGAGAATTTTGGCGCCTATGTTCATGAGGGATATTGGCCTGTAATTCTCTTTCTTTGTATTGTCTTTATCTGGTTTTGGGATTAGGATAATGCTGGCTTCGTAGAAAGAGCTTGGAAGTGTTCCTTCCTCTTGAATTTTTTGGAATAGTCTGAGGAAGATAGGTTTTATTTCTTCTTTGAATGTTTGATAAAATTCTGCTGTGAAGCCGTCTGGTCCAGGGCTTTTGTTTGCTGGAAGTTTTTTGATTACTGCTTCAATTTCTTCCATAGATATCAGCTTATTCAGATTTTTTTATTCCTCCTGGTTAAGTTTTGGAAAGTCGTATTTTTCTAGGAATATGTCCATTTCTTCTAGGTTTGACCAGTTTGTTGGAAAAATTGCTCATAGTATTTTTTTTACAATTCTTCGTATTTCTGTGGGGTCTGTTATTTTGCCTCTTTTGTTTCTGATTTTGTTTATTTGGGTCCTCTCTCTTTGCTTCTTGGTGAGCCTTGGCTAGAGGTTCATCAATCTTGTTTATCCTTTCAAAGAACCAGCTCTTGGTTTCGTTGATCTTTTGTACTGTTTTTTTGTTTGTTTGTGTTTTTTGGTCTCTATGTCATTTATTTCCGCTCTGACCTTTATTATTTCCTTCCTTCTGCTCACTTTGGGCTTTTCTTGTTGCACTCTAATTCTTCAAGTTGCAGATTTAGACAGTTTATGCCAGTTTTTCTTGTTTTTGTTTTTGTTTTTGTTTTTGTTTTTGAGGTAGGCCTGTAATGCTATGAACTTCCCTCTCAGGACTGCTTTCACTGTGTCCCAAAGATTTTGGATTGTGGTGTTTTCATTGTCATTTGTTTTCGGCATGTTTTTTATTTCTTCTTTGAACTCTTTGGTAACCCACTAATTGTTTAATAGTATTCTGTTCAGCCTCCAAGTGTTTGAATTTTTGTGGTTGTTTTTATTGTAGCTGATTTCTAATTTCATGCCATTGTGATCTGAGACGATGCTTCATATGATTTCAATCTTCTTAAATTTGAAGAGACTTTGCCTGTGTCCCACCCGTATGTGGTCTATCTTTGAAAATGTCCCATGTCCGCTTGAGAAGAATGTATATTCTGTAGTTTTGGGGGTGGAATGTTCTAAAGATGTTGATTTAGTCCCTCTGATCTAGTGAGTCATTAGGATTGCTGTTTCTTTGCTAATCTAATTTTTTGTCTAGAGGATTTATCCAGTGATGTTAATGGGGTCTTAAAGTCTCCTACTAAGATTGTATTGCTCTCACTATCTCCCCAGATATTCTCCATAAGTTTTTTTATGTATTTGGATACTCCTGCAATGGGTGCATATATATTTACCAGAGTTATATCCTCTGGATGTATTGATCCCTTTAGTATTATGAAGTGGCCTTCCTTGTTTCTTGTTATGGTCTTCACTTGGAGGTCTATTTTGTCAGATATAAGTATTGCTACCTCAGTTTTTTCATTTCCATTTGCCTGATATTTTTCCATCCCTTTACTTTCAGTCTGTGTGAGTCCCTTGTTCTAAGGTGGGTCTCCTGTATACAGCATATATATGGCTCATGTTTTCTTATCCATTCAGTCACTCGATGTCCTTTGATTGGATTATTTAATCCATTTATGTTTAATGTTATTGATAGGTAGTTGTTTGTAGCCATTTCTGTGCTTTATGCCTGTATTCCTTCCTCTCTTTCTATTTCTTCTTTTTGCAGCATTCCCTTTAGCATATCTTGCATTGCTGGCCTGGTAGTTATAAACTCCCTTAACAACTTTTTGTCTGTGAAGCTCCTGATTTCCCCTTCAATTTTGATTGATAGTCTTGCTGGATAGAGTATTCTTGGATTCAGTCCTCTGCTTTGCATCACTTTGTATACTTCATTCCATTCCCTTCTAGCTTGGTGTGTTTCTATTGAGAAATCATTTTATAATCTGATGGGGAATGCTTTGTAGTTAACTCTCTCTCTCTTGCAGACTTTAAGATTCTCTTTGTTGTTAACATTTGCCATTGTAATTATGACGTGCCTTGGTGTTGGTCTTTTGGGATTCATCTTGCTTGGGACTCTCTGTACTTGTGAAACTTTTTCTTCCCCATATCAGGCAAGTTTTCTGTCATTATTTCTTCAAATAGGTTCTCTAATCCTTGCTGCTCTTCTTGTCCTTCTGGCAACCCTATTATACATATATTACTTCATTTTCTGTTGTCCCAAAGCTCCTTAGGCTCTCCTCCTGCTTTTTAATTTTTTTCTCCAGTTGGTGTTACATTAGGCTTTTTCTTGACCTTATCTTCTAACTAACTAATTCGGTCCTCCGCTTCTTCTAATCTACTGTTGAAACCTTCCATAGCGTTTTTGATTGTAGCTATATCACTTTTGATTTCTTCCTGGTTTTTGTATAGGTTAATTTTCTCATCCATCTGGCTTATGAATTGTATGACTATTACTCTGAATTCTTTTTCTATCATATTGCATGCCTCGGTTCCACTTATTTCCTTTCTTGGCGATTCCTCTTTTTCTTTCCTCTGGGGATTGTTTCGTTGTCTCTCCATTCTCTTACCAGGAGGTCCAAACACCGAGTTGCGGGGGCCTAAGCCATGTGCAGTGGGAGCGTCGTGCCACCCAAGTGTCACTGAAAAGCTCTGACACCGAGACATGTGGCTGCCGTGGGTCGGTGGGAGCCATGCACAACGAAAATCAGAATCACCAGCGCTCAGTGCGGCCTTGTGCATGCACCTAGAATCAGGGACCCCGCATGCGCCACGCTAAAAAAATGTCCCCGTGGGCGTGAGCCCAAAATTAGAGTCCCCTAGCACGCGCCAGGAGTCAGAGACCCCATGTGCACACACCGAGAATCTAGTATCAGAATCTCTGTTGCTTGGTGTGGCCTCACACCAAGAATCAGGGTCCCTGTGTGCGCGTGCATCAAGAATTAGAGTCACAGGCGCACTGAGACTCAGAGTGTTGCACTGAGACTCAGGGATCCCATGCGCGCAGAGAGTCAAGTCACTGGTGCTCAGTGCTGCCTCTCGCGCAGACAATCAGGGTCCCCGGTCTGCTTGGGGAGCTGGGTTGCACAGCCGCCCTGTGTTGGTGGGAGGCCCACTCCTGCGCCATGGGAAACAGACTCAGAAGGAAACATTTTAAGTTTAAATTAAAAGCCTGAAGAACTTGCTTCTATTTGGTCTCAATTTAATTCTGAGACTGGAAGATAAAAGTTATGCCAATTTAATGGAAAGGTGTTGAAAGTACAGATATAACCAGGAAGCAGCTCCAGAAAATGGTCATTTACATCAAGCAAGAAGCATAAGGACAAGGTTTTTAGTAAGGTTCAATAGTGTTCACATCAAATTGTTTTAGATTCAACTATTAATATTTATATATTTGACAATTTATATAAACTCATTACCATTTCTAGCCATAATGTGTCTCTGTATTATTCAAACAACATCCTTTGAATGATGAAACAACACACATAAAATACCACCGCAGCCAACAGGAAATACCTGGTTATGCTAACTGCTTTAAACTATAGGCTTATTTTAAAGGTAAAAATCTATTTTTAACATTTTTGACATAACAATAGAGGACAAAATTCTCAGATTTGAAGCCATCAATAGGATTCCAATACTAACATTTCTATCTTGATGAAGTCAGGCTAAAATGCACTTGCAGGAAACCATCACTACTATGGAAAAACTGATAGCACTGAAACATTTCCTAATGTTACACGTTAATTTTACAGAGCTAGACTGTAGCTTGATTTATGGACCACTGTACTGTGTTAGGCCATGTTGCATCATGTCATTAAAACTGCAGCCAAAAAACAAAGCCCTGTACTTAAGAGAATTCTGAAAGTAAAATGGGTTGCCAAGAATGCCATATTCCAGTAGTCACTATTCCAGTTCTACTCACCATGGATTTAGCTCTTTAGTTCTTCACCAAGTTCTTAACTGAAGCCTACAAATGGGTACTAACCCTGAAGATGACACTTAACTCTGCAGATACAATTGAAGGGGCCAAATCTTCTAAAAGCTTAAGAAATACACGAAGCAAACTTAGAAGATATATTTTACCATAATTCACAACTACAGTAAACCCTCGATTTAATGGACTTTGGATTTAACAGACAAAATTTCCAGTCCATGTGTCATGTGAAAACTAATATCCTATTAATTTTAAAATGCTTTTAACCAATATTTGCTTACAATTAGATTAACAAATTTTAGCAAATACACCATATTTTAGAAAAACACCAGTAATTTCGCTGACATAAATAAATAATAGTAATTTCGCTGACATAAATAAATAATACATATCTACAACTATAGTCTATGTAAATTCAAGTGTTATCACTCATAAACTATGTTTGGCAAATGATTAGCATGTGATCACACCATATCAGGAGCAGTAATTGGTTCTGTTGTCACATGGCGTGACTTTCTATAGCAGTTTTAAGGCTTGTTGGCCATTCCCACATGCACTAAGCCACGCCCCAGTCGTGTGCATTTGTTTACTCGTGGCGATGGGTAAATGTACACATTTACTAGACCTATTCAGTATAAATTTTAAATTACTGTAATACACAAAAAACTTTTGTTTAAAATTAAACATTTCATACATACTTAATTTTAATTACATAAACATGTCTACATAAGCAAAAGTAGGTAATTTGCCAAATTTTTAACATTCGCATTTGGAAAACCTATTTTATTATATAACAGACTTTTGGTTTTAATGGACACCCACTCACCAGAATTAGTCTGTTATATCAAGATTCTACTGTACTTTTCTATGGGAATTTATCTTTATAAAAATACAAGGTGGGCAAAAGTAGGCTTATAGTTGTGAGTATGCAAAACACAGTTTATTCTTATCGTATTGTTTATTAATTATTGCATTCTTTTCCATATGAATAATTGTAAACCTACTTTTACTCAACCCAGTATAAGCAATGTAAACATAAGGTACATTTGCCCATCTGGAGGCCTCTTAAAAAGCCTAAGTGTGGAAGAAGAGCTGATATATATTCATCCCAAACTTTACTTTCAGAATCATGTCTAGTTCACGTAAGTCTAATTCAATTTTCTTCTAATAGAAATAAAACCAAGTGCTCAGTATCCTGGATCAAACATTTAGCTTCCAGGATTAGAGTGATGATAGTGGTATAAGATTATAAAAATAATCTCATTTACATGTAATGGTTAAGAGCAGACCTAAAGCAATTTTTCAAAAATCTTATTTTTATACTGAAAACTTTAACCCTAGTTGGTTTGGCTCAGTGGACAGAGTGTCGGCCTGTGGACTGAAGGGTCCCAGGTTTGATTCCAGTCAAGGGCAGATGCCCAAGTTGCAGGCTCAATCTCCAGTAGGGGGTGTGCAGGGGGCAGTCAATCAATTATTCTCTCTCATCATTGATGTTTCTATCTCTCTCTCTCTCTCTCTCTTTCCCTCTCCCTTCCTCTCTGAAATCAATAAAAATATAGTTAAAAAAAAGAATAAAGTCAACCATCAAAACAATATATGTCCATAATCATAAATTCTTTCTCCCAGCAAAAACAATCAAAATTTAATTTTACTTTCTATCATAATTATCTGGTCTAATCTCCACATCTGATTTGTGTACAAGATTTTTGGACTAAATATAGTGAAGCAAACTATAGACTATAAACATCCTGTATGTTACATACATAGCATATCTTAGTTTTCCCCAAAGGATTATCAATAAATTGCTCCACTAAAAATATTTACCAGACTCGTGCTGCCTTTCCTTGTAATTTCAGTCTAGGTTTGTAATGCAGCTAACATATGAAAGCAAAAACAAGTTTCCTAGAATACATCACATTTCCTTGACAACTTAAAGTAGAGCCACATTCCTTAGGTAGAAAGTAGCTGACAACTCTATTTCTATTACATTTTTCTTTTTTCAGCTTTAAATTGACAAATGAAAATAGTACATATTTAAAGTGTACAACATGATGATTTGACATATACAATGTGAAAGGATTATACAATCAAGATAATTAACACATCACCTTACAGGTTACCTCTGTGTGTGTTGTGGGAACTACTTAAAATCTACTCTTAGCAAATTTCAAGTACATAATATAGTATTATTAACTACAGACACAATGCTATACTTAGATCCCCAGAACGTATTTATTTTATAACTGGAAGTTTGTACCTTTTGACCAATATCTCCCATTTCCCCCCCACAGCCTGGCAACAACCATTCTATTCTCTGCTGCTGTGAGTTTGACTTTTTTATATTCTACATATAAGTGTAGATTCTACATGTACAGAATTTGTCTTTCTCTGTTTTGCTCATTTCACTTAGCGTAATGTCCTCCAGGTTCATCCGTACTGTCACAAATGGCAGGTTTCCTTCCTTTTTATGACTAATATTCCATTGTGTGTGTGCATGCACATGTATCACATTTTTCTTTATCTGTTCACCCAAAAGACAAACACTTGGGTTGTTTCCACATCTTAACAATTGTGAATACTACTACAATGAACATGGGAATGCAGGTATCTCTTCAAGATTTTTCCTTTGGATATATGCCCAGTAGAAACTGCTGAATAAAATGGTAGTTCTATTTTCAATTTTTTGAGGAAACTCTTTACTATTTTTCATCATGGCTGTATAAATTTATATTCCTACCAAGAGTGTACAAGAATTCCCTTTTCTTCACATTGTTAGCAATACTTACCTCTTGTTTTTTCACAATAGACATCCTAATTTGGTGATATCTTATTGTGGTTTTGAACTGCACTGACCTGACTTCATGTACCTGTTGGCCATTTGTATTATCTTCTTTGGAGAACTGTCTATTAAGGTCCATTGCCCAATTTTAAATCAGGTTGTATGTTTTGTTTTGTTTTGCTACTGAGTTGTACAAGTTCCTTATACATTTTGGATGTTATACCCTATATCAGATATAGTCTATAGATTGCCTTTTCATTTTTCCCCAACAGCATTTAATGAAGAGATTATCCTGTTCTCCATTGTTCATTGTTGGCACCCTTGTCAAAGATTAGTTGGCTGTATATGTATGAGTTTATTTTGGGGCACTGTATTCTGTTCCATTGGTCTGTGTGTCTGGTACCATATTGTTTTGATTACTATAACTTCATAATATACTTTGAAATCAGGATGTGTAACGTCTCCAACTTTGTTCTTCTTTCTTGTGACTGCTTTGGCTACCTGTGGTCTTTGTGGTTCCATACAAATTTTAGGATTTCTTTTTCATTTCTGTGAAACATGCATTAGAATTTTCATAGAAATTGTACTGAATCTGTAGACCATTTTAGAAAACATTTTAACAATATTAATTCTTCCAATCAATGAAAACAGGGTATCTTTCCATTTATTTGTGTCTTGAATTTCTTTCATGAATGTCCTATAGTTTTGACTTATTCACATATTTTAAACCATGTAACAATACAACTACACCAGCTTCTAGTTTCAAAATAGTAGAGCCAAATCTTCTATTGAATAAAAAAAAATCTAGACCACTTTAGCATTGCTTATCAATGTTTTATTAACCTGTATCTAATAAGAAAAAACTTACATGCATATAGGTTTATAGTTTACTAAGTGCCTTAAAATTTTATTTGATCCTTTAAGACCTCTATAAGATAGGTTATCACCATCCTCACCAAGCAAAAGAGCAAAATGACATGAAGAGAAATTTAAATCATTTGCCCAAGGTCACACAAGAAACAAAAGGAGAGTTGGAACTCAATAAAAAGAATTGTGATGCCATGTCCAGTGCATCAAACCAAGAATACAAGACATAGTGAAATGGTCCTACTAGAATTGGCAAGTGATATAAAAATAATTTGTTATTCTAGAAAAAATGTAATTTGTGTTTTTCCTGAAAAGGGGAAAACTTGCTTAATATATGACAGAAATACTATTAGACTGAACCTCCCCAAACACAGTCAACAGTTCTGACCCCTCCAGAGTTGAAAGGTAGCAAAGAAAAACTGGCCAGAAAAGGAAGTCAGGAAAGCTACAGGGTGTTTCAGTTTTCTGAAATGAGTATATCCTGTATAATAAAAGGCTAATATGCAAATCGACCAAACGGCAGAATGACCAGTTGCTATGATGCACACTGAACACCAGGGGGCAAATGCTCAACAAAGGAGCTGCCCTCTGGTGGTCAGTGTGCTCCCACAGGGGGAGCACCACTCAGCCAGAAGACGGCCTCACAGCTGGTGAGTGCAGCAGCGGTGGCGGGAGCCTCTCCCACCTACGCAGCAGCACTAAGGATGTCCAACTGATAGCTTAGGCCCACTCCCTGCAGGCCTAAGCCATCAGCTGGACATCCTCAAGGGCTCCGGACTGAGAGAGGGCACAGGCCAGGCTGAGGGACTCCCCCTGCCCCCAAGTGCATGATTTTCGTGCACCGGGCATCTAGTTTTTTTCATAATGTCCCTAAAAACTCAGTGAGAGTTGTGCTGATTGCCACAGGCTTATTTTAGGGTCTTTCAGGAAAGGAAATTCCACAACCATTAGTCCACTACCAACAATATTCACAATCAGCAAGACCTGTCCACATCCACAATTACTTCCTCCCTACTCTTTCCTTCTTATAATCTGGCTTCTACATCTATCATTCTTAATGAGACTACCCTAAAACAAAATTCTTAACTTGGATACAGGTATCTCAATTAAATTTATGAACTCACTAAAAAAAGTATGCAAAACTATGAACATACATTCCTTTTTTTGAGAGAAGAATCCACAGCTTTCATCAAATTTTCAAGGTTGGTGACCCCAAAAGGATAATATTATTCATTAAATCTGATATTCATTGCTCAGTTACTCATTTTCTTCTCTCAACCTCACTTGATACCAATTATTATCCAAATCTGTAATCCTAAAATACCTCCTTTCCAGGATTGATATCACTGATATCATTTATTAACTGGTGATCACTACCTCTGTGACCCCTGTCATTTCTTCCTCTCCCCAAAACATGAGTTAGAAAGCATTCCATTGTGCTTTCTATACTCACTTCCCTCAGTCAGTGGTTCGCAAAATGTGGTCCAGAGAAGCAGCAGCAACAGCACCACCTAGGAATTTGTTAGAGATGCAAACCGCTCCAGCCTCACCCCACATACCCACAAAATAAACTCTGGGGGGTGGGGCTCTGCAATGTGTCTTAAAGGCCCTCCTGACACATGATCAAGTTTGAAAACTATAGCCCTGCAAACAATAAGTTCCAACTCTATCTTAATATGGCAACTTTTCGAAATTAATTTTAGACCTTGCACACATTCCCAAATTCTGAGTTGCCAGTAGAACACATGTAGTTCCTGTATTACCTAAAATTGAGTCCAAAACTAAACACACACACACACACACACACACACACACACACACACACAGAGAGAGAGAGAGAGAGAGAGAGAGAGAGAGAGAGAGAGAGAGAGAGAGAAAGAGAGAGAGAGAGAGAACACAGAATTTTCTTATACTACACACTGCTGAAAACCTTACAGTCACATTGTTTCTTCCTTTTTTCCACATATGAATCTGAACAAGAACTCATGGATCATTTTATCCCAATGTAATTTAGACTTACCCCTTGCTCTCTATTCTCATAACACCACCCTGTTGCAAAAGTCTAACTGGTAACATCTCCAGAGCTAAGTTGCAGAGACAGGAAATGAACCCACTGGCTATTTGACCCTGGAGTTCAAGCTCTAATTCATTAACTATACTGTTTACAAGACACGCAAAGAACTGGTACCATTCAACTTCCTACTTAAGATCCTAAGTGTCTTATAATAATTACTAGATTACAGCTGAACTTATTACTTTGGTACTCAGAGCCAAAAACACTTATTTCCTGATATACCCACCAGTCTCTTCCTCTAATCCAACACTGAGCTTTTCTACTCTGGGGACCTCCATTCTCCTGAAAAGCCCCAAAACAACGCATTTCTGCTTAGTATAGCAGGAATGAATGGCACACATATCAATAAAGCAAAGGCCAATGTAAACTCACAGAACAGCAGAAAATCCCCCAAAACAACCAATCAATTCATTTAAGATGAGCTCACAGATCTAAGCAATAAATCCTTTAGCCTTTCCTACTAATTTTATAAAGATTATCTAGATAACTTACACTTCTAGCTAAGATGAAGAAAGACAGACTGAATTTACCAGCTCACCTGAAACAACCAAAAATAAATAAATAAATAGGAAAAATATATGAAATACTTTTCAAGACATTAGATATCAGACACAAAAGACAGTGATCTCCTTAGAGAAAGGAAACTAATATGGTGGACAGATCCAGGCTAAGCCAGCAAACTCCCAGAATTGAAGCTTCAGAGCTCAGAATACATAGAGACCAAGGCATCTAAAGTTTACAACATGGAATACTGGAAGAGAGAACACAGGAGACTATAGAGTAGGCATCCTCAAACTACGGCCCGCGGGCCACATGCGGGTGTTTTTGCCGTTTTGTTTTTTTACTTCAAAATAAGATATGTGCAGTGTGCATAGGAATTTGTTCATAGTTTTTTTTAAACTATAGTCCGGCCCTCCAACGGTCTGAGGGACAGTGAACTGTCCCCCTGTTTAAAAAGTTTGAGGACCCCTGCTGTAGAGGGTCCCTTTTGAGTATTTAGCTCAGTACTGACCAAGAGTATTGTGTGAGAAAAGAACACTAGACTAAGAACCACCCTAAATGGTTAGAGGGTATCATGCCTGGTACTCACACAGACCAGAAAACTCTTTTTCCCACTAGAATTGAAAACCTCTTAATTCACAAAACACAGAATTGAGTAAACAAAAGAGCCCTGCCTCAATTGTGTGGAATAATTAGTACTAGATAAAAAACTTATCCAGGGCTCCCTAACAAATCTTAAAATCAAGACCACAAAAGAACAAACTGTTTCCAAGTAAGTAATGGCATCCAAGAATAAAGCATAAGAAGATATATATTAACATAAAAATATCCAACACCCAACAAGGATAGAATACTTATGTTCCTAAGTTCCTGATTAAAATCATGAACTAATGGAACAAGTAAAGAAGCAGGAAAAATATAACTCAAAGTGAGGAGAAAGTCAATAAAAACAGAATAAAGAACTGACAGATACTAGAATTGGTAGATAAGGACTTTAAAACATAAATAACTATATTTTCTATGTTCAAAAAGTTAAGACAGGAGACATGGAAGATATAAAAGACCCAAATTGAACTTCTACAGATGAAAACTGTAATGTCAGAGATAAAAACTACACTGGATGGGATTAGCAGGATAGGAGTAATTATAAAAAAACCTAGAGGCCCAGTGCATGAAATTCGTGCACAGGTAAGGTCCCTAGGTGTGGCCGGGAATCAGGGCTGGCTGGGGCCTTCCTTCATTCCGTGCCACCCCCTGGTGGTCAGCACATGTCACAGCAAGCGATCAAACTCCTGGTCTCCCAGTCGAACTCCCTAGGGGAAACTTTGCATATTAGCCTTTTATATATATAGAAGATTGGTGAACCTGAAAAATGTAACAATAGAAACTGTCCAAAATAAAACAGAAACAAGAGAGAGAAAAAGTATCATTTAGCTGTGGGATAACTTCAAGTGACTTACTATATATATAACTGGAATTCCCAAAAGGGTGACTGGTGTGAAAAAAGATTTGAATAAATAATGGCCAAAAGGTTTTCCTATTTAATGAAACAGGTCCAAGAATGTCAATGAGCCCCAAACGCCTAACAAATGTACAAAATCATACCAAGACATATCATAATCAAATTACTCAAAACCAGCTATAAAGAGAAATATCCTAAAAACAGCCAGAGAGAAAAATGTGTGATATATGGAAGAACTAAAATAAGGACAATAGATTCCTCATCACAAACAATGCAAGAAAGAAGACAGTGGAGTAACATCTTTAAGAAAGACAAAGAGATAGAGATAGAGATAGAGATAGAGATAGAGATAGAGATAGAGATAGAGATAGAGAGAGAGAGAGAGAGAGAGAAAGAGAGAGAGAGAGAGATAGAGATAGAACAACCTAAAATCCTATACTCAGTGAAAGTATCTTCAAAACAAAGGCTAAATGAAGACTTTTCTAAGTTACTAAAATGGAAAGAATCACCAGCAGCCTCTCACCATAAAAAATGTTAAAGGATATCCTTCAGACAGAATGAAAATAATACCTAATAAAAATATGGACCTAGTCCCAGCTGGTTTGGCTCAGTGGATAGAGCATCAGCCTGCGAACTGAAGGGTCCTGGGTTTGATTCCAGTCAAGGGCACATGTGCAGGTTACAGGCTTGATCCCAGTAAGGAGCATGCAGGAGGCAGCCAATCGGTGATTCTCTCTCATCACTGATGTTTCTAACTCTCTCCCCCTCTCCCTTCCTCTCTGAAATCAATAAAAACATATTAAAATCCTACCTTATAATAGAGAAACATGCAAATTGACCGCACCTCCGCTATGCCCATGATTGGACCTGTGAGAGGCTGGGGGCGGGACTCCGGGTGGCCTATCCGGCCGTTGAGAAGACCAAGATGGCGGCGCCCGATCCTCTTAGTTCCGGGGGTCCCGGGGGCTAAGGCCACCCTGGGGGGGCGTGGCCGGGCCCAGCCAGCCGCTCCCAGGGGTCCCAGGGGCAATCGCCACCCTGGGGGGCGTGGCAGGACTCGCCCAGCCGCTCCCAGGGTCCCTGGGAACATTGCAGGCATGTGGTTGCTGAGACCCAGACCAGGCCTCTGGCCACAGATTCATAGCTTTGCAGAGACCTAGGGCAGGGATCTGCCTCATCTGCAGAGAGACAGAGGTTCTGCAGTGCCCCCAAGACGTGGGTGGGCCCAGCCAGGGATCAAGGGGCATGGAAGGACTCCTGGCAGAGGGGCAAGGACCCTCACCCCTGAGGCGGGGGTTGAGGGGTGGAGCCACCTCAGTGAAGGGGTGCTGCACTGCAGGGTACTGGACTGACTGACATGATTCAGAGAAGCTCCCAGTGCTAATGGGCCTCGCTCAGGCGGCCTTCACACTTCAGAGGCAGTGACTACTGCTCCTGCCTTGACCCAAAAGCAAGCTCGCTACACCCTGCCCCATAGCAGAGCATGCCTAGGCAGTGAGTGGGAAGCCTTCCACCTGCTTTGGAGAAGGGGGGGCAGTAAAGAATGGGGGGAGAGGAAAGAATGCGGAGCATCCGCAATGAAGAGGTGCTTGAGAAAGAGGCTGGGAAGCCTGACTGGAAGGTTTGTTCTGTTTGCTGGGCCGCTGCCCCTTAGGTAGTGCAAAGAGCATGGCTCTGAGGGCTTCCTGTGTGCTGAGTCAAGTTCCACAGCCAACTGGAATTGGCCTCAGTTTCCTGGTCTGTAAAATAGATGAAGCGTGTCCCAGTGCCTTCACTGAGCTTTGATGGCCAATTGAGATACTATATAAAGAAAATGAGGGAAGAAGTGAGAAGGAAAAGGAAGGACAAAAAACACAAAAGAAAGACTGAAAGGAACCTGTAAACCCATTGTCACTTAAATAGGGAATATAGTCAATAGTGTTGTAATGATGGTATGATGCCAGGTGGGTACTAGAAATATCGAGGAACACTTTGTAAAGTATATGATTGTCTAACCACTATTCTGTAACTAATATAAAACCTGAAACCAATACAAAATAATGTTGAATGTAAAGAAATGAAAGTTGGAGTGAAATTTTTATAAATTTCAAAGTTTAAATAAAAGCTGTAAAGGAAGGAAGGGGAGAATAAAAAGTGTTTTTCATTTTGCCACTTCATTAAAAAGACAGTTGTCTTTATGTGGTGCTTTTATACTTTTCTATGTCATTATCTCATTTTAATTTCCGGGCAACTTAAAGACAAGATAAGTATTCCCTCCACTATTCAAAGAAAGGAAATCTTGGTGTCTGATCCTAATGATTCAATCGTCAAGCCCTTATTGTAAAGCAGGGTTAGTAAAATTTTCTGTGCAGGGTCATATCTATACTAATAAAAGCCTTGGGGGTGATCAGGCGAGCAGGGGAGGGTATTTGGGAGCAATCAGGCCCGCAGAGGAGCAGTTAGGGGTCAATCAGGCCAGCAAGGAAGCAGTTAGGGGGCAATCAGGCAGGTAGGTGAGCAGTTAGGACCCAGCGGTCCCGGATTGTGAGAGGGATGTCCAACTGCAGGTTTAGGCCCAATCCCGAGGGGTCCCATATTAGAGAGAGGGTGCAAGCTGGGCTGAGGGCCACCCTCCCCAGTGCACGAATTTCGTGCACCAGGCCTCTAGTATATATATATGGACCTATATAAAGGTCCATGTCAAAAGCATTAAAACAGTTATTATACAGTAAATATGTAAGATTTTAAAATTTTTTGACTACTGGCACAAAAATAAGTAACAAAGTAGTAAATGTTTAATAAAATATGCAAAAGTAAGATGTCTGACAACAGTATAAAGATGGAAAGAAATGAAAGCATGCTATTATAAGACTTTTATACTATATATGAAGCAACATAATGTCACTTGAACCGACTGTGAGAAGTTAAAAATGTATGATACACACTAAAAGAGTAAGCACTAATAAAACAAAAATAAGTCAATGAAGGAGATATAATGGAATCATAAAAAATGTTCAATTAATACAAAAGAAAGCAGGAAAAGAGAATAACAGGATAAGTATGAAACAAATATCAATATGTTATTTGATCGATTAAATATAAGATTTAAACCTAATCATAACAATAATCACACTAAATATAAATTGTATAAATACCCCAATTAAAAGGTAAAACTGTTGGAGTTGATAAAAAAAAAAAGACCTAATTATATGATCCCTATAAGAAATGCATTTTAAATATAAAAACACAAATAGGTTAAAAAAAAAAAAAAGGGAAGAAACCATACCATGCAAACACTAACCTAATATAAGCTGGAGTGGATAAATTAATAACAAAGTAGATTTCAGAACAAATACTACTACCTAGGATAAAGACAGTCATTTCATAATAATAAAAGTATCAACTCACATCCTATCTAATAATTGACAAATATGCAAATTGACCATACCTCCAACACACCCACAAGCCACGCCCACCATCCAATCAGAGCGAGTATGCATATTAACCCAAACCAAGATGGCTACAGCCACAGAGAGCAAGGTTTCCTAGGTAACAGAGGAAGCCAAGCTTTCCGCCTGCCCTTGCCAGGCCTAAGCCTCCACTCAAGCTACAAAGTTTCAATTATAGAAGGTAAACAAATGGCGGCAGAATGGAGATTGAGAGAGCAGGCCAGGGTTGCCGCCGGCAACAGGGGAAGCAAAGCTTTCCACAAACCCTGGCTGGGCCCACCCGCTTAAGGCAACAAAGTTTCAATTATAACCCCAACACAAATGGCTGCCGGCCTCAGAGGGAGCCCCAGGCTTGGCTCCGCTCCAGGCTACAAAGTTTCAATTGTAGAAGGAAAATAAATCCCAGACACCAGGGCCTCCGCTTAGGTTTCCAGGGGGCGTAGCCGGCCTAAAACCACCACAGGCCCCTCGCTCAGGCCACCCCACACCCCAAGGGAACCCCCACCTGATCCAGGACGCCCTTCAGGGCAAACCAGCTGGCCCCCACCCCTGTACCAGGCCTCTATCCTATCTAATAAAAGAGTAATATGCAGATTGATCATCACTGCAACACACAATATAGCTGCCCCCATGTGGTCAAAGATCCTGCCCCCATGTGGACACAAGATGGCCACCACAAGATGGCCAGCAGGAGAGGGCAGTTGGGAGGCACCCGGCCTGCAAGGGAGGGCAGTTGAGAGGGACCAAGCCTGCAAGGGAGGGCAGTTGGAGGTGATCAATCCTGCAGGAGAGGGCAGTTAGGGGTGACCAGGCCGGCAGAGGAGGGAAGTTGGGGGCAAACAGGCTGGCAGCAGAGTGGTTAGGGGGTGATCAGTTTGGCAGGCAGAAGTGGTTAGGGGCAATCGGGAAGGCAGGCAGGCAAGCAGTTGGGAGCCAGCAGTCGGACATCCCTTGAGGGGTCCCATATTGGAGAGGGTACAGGCTGGGCTGAGGGACAACCCCCCTCTGTGCACGAATTTCGTGCACCAGGCCTCTAGTAGAACACATAAAAATCCTAAAAATTTTTGTACTTAGTAACAGAGCTTCAAAACACATGAAGCAAAATATGATGGGACTGTAAGGAACAAAAAGAAAAATCCACCTTGATAGTCAGATATTTCAATATCCCTCTCAACAGAACAAGTATGCAATATATAATCAGCAAAGATAGTACATAGAACAACATTTTCAACCAACTTGACCTATATGACATTTATACCACAATAGTAGAATGCACGTTCTTTTCAAAATGCACACAAAATATTTACCAAGATAGATAGTATTTCAGGATATAAAAATAACTCTCAATAAGTATAAGGGAACTAAAATCATATAACATATTTTTGAATACAATATAATTAAAATAGAAATAACAAATATCTCTGGAAAATACTTTGTGGAAAGAAAAAGAAAATGAAAGGAAATACCATAGTATACTAAAATGTCCTCGTCCTAACCGGTTTGGCTCCGTGGATAGAGCGTCGGCCTGCGGACTGAAAGGTCCCGGGTTCGATTCTGGTCAAGGGCATGTACCTTGGTTGCAGGCACATCCCCAGTGGGAGGCGTGAAGGAGGCAGCTGATCCATGTTTCTCTCCCATCGATGTTTCTAATTCTCTATCCCTCTCCCTTCCTCTCTGTAAAAAATAAATAAAAAATATATATTTTTAAAAAAATGATCTCTCTCTCTCAAAAAAAATAAAATGTCCTGTAGGTCATAATAATTAAATACCCATAATAACGTAAGTAATGAGGAATTATTTAACCAAAAATTGCACTATAATTATATTTGGGAGGAGAAGATAAAACAGGGTGGTATAAGAAAGCAAACCATTTTTATTAATAAAAAGTAAAAAATGACTAATAGTGATAAACCAAAGCACAGCAATGTGTGTACATTAATGGTAAATATGGAGAGTATAAATTTAGAACAAACAGCAGAAAGAATTGAAAGTGGCTGCTTCTGAGGAAAATGGAGGAAATAGGGAGGTGTGGGGCATTTTATTACATAGAGGCCCGGTGCACGAAATTCATGCGCTTGGGGGGGGGGGGAGGTTTGTCCCTCAGCCCAGCCTGTGCTGTCTCACAGCCTGGGAGCCCTCGGGGGATGTCCAACTGCTGGCTTAGGCCCACGGGGAGCCATCCTTAGCGCTGCCACGGAGGTGGAAGAGGCTCCCACCATTGCCGCTACCCTCACCAGCCATGAGCCTGGCTTGTGGCTGAGGAGCACTCCCACTGTGGGAGTACACTGACCACCAGGGGGCAGCTCCTGCGTTGAGCGTCTGTCCTCTGGTGGTCTGTGCGCATCATAGCAACTCGGCGTTCTGCTGTTTGGTCGATTTGCATACTATCCTTTTATTATATAGGACTAGAGGCCCGGTGCACGAAATTCGTGCACGGAGGGGGGTTGTCCCTCAGCCCAGCCTGTACCCTCTCCAATCTGGGACCCCTCGAGAAATGTCCCACTGCCCGTTTAGGCCTGATCCCACCAGGATCAGGCCTAAACAGGCAGTCAGACATCCCTCTCACAATCCAGGACTGCTGGCTCCCAAGTGCTTGCCTGCCTGCCTTCCTGATTGCCCCTAACCACTTCTGCCTGCCAGCCTGATCACCCCCTAACCACACCCCTGCCAGCCTGTTTGCCCCTAACTTCCCTCCTCTGCCGGCCTGGTCACCCCTAACTGCCCTCTCCTGCAGGGTTGATCACCTCCAACTGCCCTCCCTTGCAAGCCTGGTCCTTCTCAACTGCCCTCCCTTGCAGGCCGGGGGCCACCTAACTGCCCTCTCCTGCTGGCCATCTTGTGGTGGCCATATTGTGTCCACATGGGGGCAGGATCTTTGACTACATGGGGCAGCTATATTGTGTGTTGCAGTGATGAACAATCTGCATATTACTCTTTTATTAGATAGGATAGAGGCCTGGTACAGGGGTGGGGGCCAGCTGGATAGCACTGAAGGGCATCCTGGATCAGGTGAAGATTCCCTTGGGGTGTGGGGCGGCATGAGCGAGGGGCCTGTGGTGGTTTGCAGGCAGGTCACGCCCCCTGGCAACGCAAGCAGAGGCCCTGGTATCTGGAATTTATTTTCCTTCTACAATTGAAACTTTGTAGCCTGGAACGGAGCGTAGCCAAGCCTGGGGCTCCCTCTGAGGCCGGTAGCCATTTGTGTTGGGGTTATAATGGAAACTTTGTTGCCTTAAGCGGGAGGGCCCGGCCAGGTTGTGCAGAAAGCTTTGCTTCCCCTGTTGCCGGTGGCAACCCTGGCCTGCTCTCTCAAGCTCCATTCTGCCGCCATTTGTTTGAATTTGTTTACCTTCTATAATTGAAACTTTGTAGCTTGAGTGGAGGCTCAGGCCTGGCAAGGGCAGGCAGAAAGCTTGGCTTTCTCTGTTACCTAGGAAACCTTGCTCTCTGTGGCTGTAGCCATCTTGGTCTGGGTTAATTTGCATACTCGCTCTGATTGGATGGTGGGCGTGGCTTGTGGGTGTGGCTTGTGGTTGTGTTGGAGGTATGGTCAATTTGCATATTTGTCTATTATTGGATAGGATTATTCTGACTATGTGCTTGCAGTACTTTGACAAAATAAATACCTTTAAAAGAGATTATTATCTACATCATCTCATTTGATTCCTAGAGAGAAAAGTATAATTACCTCCATTTGACAAATTAGCTCATATTCCAGATTACGTAGCTTGTCCAAAGTCAGAGCCACTACACTGTCTTTGATAATTATATACACAACACAAAGAGGAAAATCTACTTTCAGTTCTAATTTTTATTTGTTTCTGTAAATATTTTTAGTTTTTTTGCCTCTACTGAAAATAGATTGGTTGCACAGAAAGTATATTCACACTTAACCTCCTGTTTTAGTATATGTGCTACTGAAACAAACACTTAACCTCCCTGTTAATAAGAGAAATCTAAACGAAGACTAATTCTTGGCAAATGCAGAGAACAAAATTGTACTCAAAATCCAAGATTAAACATTTATTTTAATCATTATTTTAATTGTGATAGAATACATATAACATCAAATTTACCATCTCAACCATTTTTTAATTAAGTGAGTTAAGTGGCCTTATGTACATTGACACCATTATGCAACTATCACCACCTTCCATCTCCACAACTTCCCATTTCCCCCAATCTCCAACCCCTGGCAACCACCATTCCCTGTCTCTCTGAATTTCACCTCTTAGGTACCCCATATAAGTGGAAAGATAGTTAATTGTCCTTTTGTGACCAGCTTATTTCACTTAGCATAATGTCTTTAAGATTCACCCAGGTTATTGCAAAACTTTTTAAAACTAGTTTCCAAAACAGTAAAAAACGATTCCTTGATAATACTGTGAGAAATTAAAGCACAGTGAACTTAAGAGATAATAATTTAATTGAACTCAATTAATTTCAGTTAAGAAAAAATGTTTCCCTCTCCCCTAACCAAGTTCAGGCCACAACAGAATAAAGGGAATAAGCCCCAACTGTGAACTATTGAGACAGGGTATCTTGATACTTTATAATATACTAGTACACAAAGGAAGGGAAAAGCCCTAATTTGTTTTTGAAAAATTGAAACAATTACTTTTACTCCAAGGCCAATGCTCTTTTGTGTTATGCAATAAAAGTTTATGAGGAAGAGCTTCTATCAGTGCAAACTTTGTCTTTGTTTTCTATTACAAGGGTGGGGCCACAGTAAAGACAATGTGAGGTGTTCACAAAATACTGAGTCATAGGTAAATATCTTATAAATCAAGAAGCCAAATAGCCTCTATTCAGTCACACAAAGCTGAGATAGTAAATACATGAAATCTGACCTTTACAAGATACTTTGAAAAGGTTTCCTTGGTTGCAGTTAAAAAAATAAATAAAAGACAAGCTTCTTGTGTGCCATTACACTCCCTTCCATTCTCTTACTCTGAATTTCTGCCCTAAATACTGTGCATTTATTTACATCTAAAACTCACAAAGAGGTTCAAAAGACAACCTTTCAATGAAGCCACTACAGACAAAATACACCAGCCCTTTGAAATATCAAAAACATCATTCTGTCACTGGTTCTCTGAATTTTGATTTATGGTGCAACTAGAAGCACCCACAGAATTTTAACAAGGACTCAACATAGAAGGGTTGAGTGCCACAAGCGTCCAGGTGTCTGACAAGCACTTAAGCAAGAGCTGTGTTTTTCATACTCAGAATATTAACACAAAAAAAAAGAAAAAGTCTGCTTAAAACAAAATCAAATACTTTATATGACAACTATATAAAAAAGTATTTTAGGCAAAACATTAATTTTTGTTTTATAAAGATTAAGCCATTTATTTAGCACGCACAAAAATAAGTGACTACCACTAAAATAATACTGCCGATAATGTACCAATGCATCTGCTTCACTTGCTATTTTTCTAGATAATTGCAGTTTCCTCTAACCCCTCAAAGACAAAATATTAATATCCAGCACTGCCATTACCCATGTTTTTAAATTGCTACACAAGCTGTTGGTGACACCATCTCTATGTGACACCCATTATAGGCCAAAACACAAAACATTGATCATCTTAAAAGAAAAGGAATGTACTGCTTTTGACTTTCTTTTCAATAAAGACAAATTCTGGTTGAAGGAAACATAAAAAAAGTATTTTCTTGCCCAGATGGTGTGACTTGGCAGTTGAGCATTGACACAGGAACCAAGAGATCGCAGGTTCGATTCTCAGTCAAGGCACATGCCCAGGTTTGCAGGCATGATCCTCAGTAGAGGGTGTGCAGGAGGTGGTGATCAATGACACTCTGTCATCAATGTTTCTATCTCTCTATCCCTCTCCCTCTCTCTCTCTCTCTAAAAAATAACAAAAACATTTTTTTAAATACTTTCCCTTTTTTAGGCTCCCCCTGCAGAGTCATTTAAAAACTTTGAAGGCAAGAACATACAATGGAGTAAAGAAAGTCTACTCTATTCAATAAATGGTGCTGGAAAAACTGGACAGCTACGTGCAAAAAAATTCAACCAGACTACCAATTTACACCATACACAAGAATAAACTCAAAATGGATAAAAGACTTAAATGTAAATCATAAAACCATAAAAATCCTAGAAGAAGACATAGACAGTAAAATCTCAGACATCTCTTGCAAAACTATGTTTGCCAATATATCTTATAGGGCAATGGGAACAAAGGAAAAAATAAACAAATGGAACAAAATCAAACTAAAAAGCTTCTGCAAGGCAAAAGAAACCATCAACAAAATGAAAAGAGAACCCATTGTATGGGAAAATGTATTTGCCAATGATACATTTGATAAGGGGTTAATTTCCAAAATATATAAAGAACTTATACAACCCAATACCAGGAAGACAAACAGTCCAATTAAAAAATGGGCAAAGGACCTGAATAGACACTTCTTCAAAGAAGACATACAGAATGGCCAAGAGACATATTTTTAAAAAATGCTCAGCATCACTCATTATCAGAGAGATGCAAATTAAAACCACAATTTCATACCACTTCACACCTGCCAAAATGGCTATCATCTATAAATCAAAAAACAACAACTGCTGGCAAGGATGTGGAGAAAAGGAAACCCTGTGCACTGTTGGCAGGAATGCAGACCAGTACAGCTACTGTGGAAAACAGTATGGAGTTTTCTCAAAAAATTAAAAACGGAACTGCCTTTTGACCCAGCAATCCCACTTTTGGGAGTATATCCTAAGAATTTTGAAACACTAACCAGAAAGAATATATGCAGACCTATGTTCATAGCACCATTGTTCACAATAGCCAAGATCTGGAAACAGCCCAAATGCCCATCATTGAATGACTGGATAAGAAAGCTGTGATAGCCAGCCAGTGTGGCTCAGTGGTTGAGTGTCAGCCCATACACCAAGAAGTCACCAGTTTGATTCCTAGAAAGGGTGCTCACCCGTGTTGGAGGGGCATGCAGGAGGCAGCCAATCGATGTTGATGGTTCTCCCTCCCTTCTTCTCTAAAATCAATAAAAATATACTGAAGAAAAAAAAAAAGAAAGCTGCGGTACACTTACAAAATGGAATACTATACAACTATAAAAAAGAAGGATCTCTTACCCACTGAGGTAACATGGAGGGACCTGGAGAGTATTATGCTAAGCTAAATAAGTCAGTCAGAGAAAGACAAGTATCACATGATCTTATATTCATATATACATAACCCAGGGACATAGACAATAGTGTAGTGAGGGCTGCGGACAGGGGAGGTGAGTTAGAGGTGGAGAGGGGCCATTGGGGGGTAAGGGGGATATATACACTGAGTGCCCAGATTATTATGTTCTCTGAACGCATAATAATCTGGCAACTCTGTGTGTGTGTGTGTGTGTGTGTGTGTGTGTGTGTGTGTGTGTGTGTGTGTGTAAGTGTGTATGTGTGTGTGTGTGTATCCTATCTAATAAAAGAGTAATATGCAAATTAACCATCACTCTGCTACACCCACAAGCCATGCTCACCAGCCACTCAGGAGCGAGTATGCAAATTAACCCAATGAAGATGGCTGCAGCCACAGAGCGAGCAGGAGGCTTGGGTTTCCCCAGCAATGGAGGAAGCCAAGCTTTCCGCACACCCTGGCAGGCCCAAGCCTCCACTCAAGGCTACAAAGTTTCAATTATAGAAGATAAATAAATCCCAACAAAAATGGCGGCAGCCACGGATCTGGAGAGGGCAGGAGGCTTGAGTTGCTCCTGCGATGGAGGAAGCCAAGCTCCCACATCCCTGGCCTGACTTGGCCTCCACTCAAGGCTACAAAGTTTCAATTATAGAAGATAAATAAATCCCAACAAAAATGGCAGCAGCCACGGAGCTGGAGAGAGCAGGAGGCTTGAGTTGCCCCCGGCAATGGAGGAAGCTAAGCTCCCACCTCCCTGGCCTGACTTGGCCTCCACTCAAGGCTACAAAGTTTCAATTATAGAAGATAAATAAATCCCAACAAAAATGGCTGCAGCCATGGAGCAAGCAGGAGGCTTGGCTCCGCTCAAGGCTAAAAAGTTTCAATTATAGAAAATAAATAAATCCCAGATACCAGGGCCTCCGTTTGGGGTGCTGGGGAGCGTGGCCGGCCTGCAAACCAACACAGGCCCCTCGCCCAGGCTGCCCCACGCCCCAAGGGAACCCCCACCCTGATCCGGAACACACTTCAGGGCAAACCAGCTGGCCCCCACCCATGTAGCAGGCCTCTATCCTATCTAATAAAAGAGTAATGTGCAAATTGACCATCACTCTAACACACAAGATGGCTGCCCCCACGTGGTCAAAGATGGCTGCCCCCATGTGGACACAATATGACCGCCACAAGATGGCCAGCAGGGGAGGGCAGTTGGAAGCGATCATGCCTGCAGGGGACGGCAGTTAGGGGTGACCAGGCCGGCAGAGGAGGGAAGTTGGGGGTGACCAGGCCTGCAGGGAAGGGCAGTTGGGGGGGACCCAGGCCTGCCGGGAAGAGCAGTTAGGGGGGAACAAGCCTGCAGGGGAGGGCAGTTGGGATCAGGCCAGCAGGGGAGGGCAGTTAGGGGTGACCAGTCCTGCAGGGGAGGGCAGTTAGGGGTGACCAGGCCTGCAGGGGAGCAGTTAGGCATCAATCAGGCTGGCAGCAGAGTGGTTAGGGGGTGATCAGGCTGGCAGGCAGAAGCGGTTAGGGGCAATCAGGAGGGCAGGCAGGCGAGCAGTTGGGAGCCAGCAGTCCTGGATTGTGAGAGGGATGTCCAACTGCCTGGGTCCCCCCCAATTGTCCTTCCCTACCAGGATCGGGCCTAAACGGGCAGTTGGACATCCCTCGAGGGGTCCCAGATTGGAGAGGGTACAGGCTGGGCTGAGGGACACCCCCCCATGCACGAATTTTGTGCACCGGGCCTCTAGTGTGTGTGTATATATGTATGTGTGTGTGTGTGTGTGTGTGTGTGTGTGTGTGTGTGTGTGTGTGTATGTATGTATATATAAATATAAATATAAATATAAATATAAATATAATTATAAATATAAATATAAATATATACACATACACACACACACACACACACACACACACACATACATGAGACCCGGTGCATGAATTTGTGCATAGGTGGGGTCTGGCCAGCCTGGCCAGGGGGAGGGGACATGGACGGTTGGCCGGCCGGCCTGCCTGCTGGTCGAGGGGACAATTTGCATATTAGCCTTTTATTATATAGGATATACACTGAGTGGCCAGATTATTATGCATTCAGAAATCATAATAATCTGGCCACTCAGTGTATAACAGCCCCTCCTCCAGCTGGCCTGTCCCGATTGGGGGGAGAGGGGGCGATTGTGGGCAGGGCCAGCTGAGGGAGGGGCTGTTGGCGGTTGGCTGGCTGGCCCCACCCCCTTGTCGAACTCCCGATCGAGGGGACAATTTGCATATTAGCCTTTTATTATATAGGACTAGAAGCCCGATCGATGCACAAAGATTCGTGCACGAATGGGCCTTCCTTTCTGTGGCTGTCGGCACCGCCTTCGCTCTGGCTGGAGCCTCCTTTCCACCTTCCCATGCTGCCCAGAGGCCTGGAGTGGCTGGGGTGGTGCGGAACGCCTGCATCGTCGCTATGGCAACAACACAAGCATCCCGCTCCACCCCGGCCCTCAGCGCCTGAGCATGCAAATTAACCCGCCATGTTTGTTGGGTTAATTTGCATACTCACTCCTGATTGGCTGGTGGGCGTTGCAAAGGTACAGTCAATTATCATGTTACTCTTTTATTAGGTAGATACTTTCAACAATAAAGATAAAATTTTAAAAATTAATACAATAAATAAATAATCCTATATAATAAAAGACTAATATGCAAATTGTTCCCTCGGGAGTTTAATTGAGTGGGAGTTCGACCGCTCACTATGACGTGCAGTGACCACCAAGGGGCAGCGCGGAATGAAAGAAGGACCCGGCCAGCAGCCGGCAGCCTAATCAGCTCTGATCACCGGCCAGGCCTAGGGACCCACCTGTGCACATATTTCGTGCACTGGGCCACTAGTAATACAATTAAAAAAAAAAAAAAAAGCTGTGTACATTTACACAATGGAATAACATATGGCTGTAAAAACGAAGGAACTCTTATCTTTTGCAACAGTATGGATGGACCTGGAGATTATAATGCTGAGCAAAATGAGCCAGGCAGAGAAAGACAAATATCACATGATCTCAGTAATATGTGTAACCTAATGAACAAAATTAACTGTCAAACAAAATAGAACCATAGACATGGAAGCATGGAACAGACTGATAGGGGTTAGAGGGGAGGTGCGTGGGATAGATAGTATGAAAGAAGGTGAAGAGAATAGTCAAAAAACATATACACATAGCCTATACACACAGACAACAATGTAGTATGGGGCAGGGGAGGGGAGGGTCTGGGTGGATGGGACAAAGGGAGGGGGGAATGGGGACATCTGTAAAAATGTCAAAAATAAAAATAAAACATAATTTTAAAAATAAACTTAAAAATAAAACAATAAAATTTTAAAATAGAATTTTGAGAGGAGAATTTTGTGTGGTTTGTGTATGTTATAAAGGACACCATAAAAAAGGTCCATTCAGAGAGAGACATGAAACTTCATATTGGCTTGGAAACAAAAAGGCTTAAACAAACACTTTTGTCAAGTTCAGGGAGATTTCTTTTCAGGCACTAATGATGTAGAAAACATATTTAGGATATTTCCATGATTCTTTAATTGGAATAAAATCTCATATGTAATTCAAGCCTCATTATTTTTTAAATTTTAAGGTAAAAAATTATAATCAATATATTTTAAATTGTTAACTGTACCAACTTTACTGAATAATGAATAAACTTAATTTTGCAAAATGATCAGCAAATAGTGAACAGAAAACATGCATAAAATGCCTTAGAAGTACCCACAAATAAAAGTGTTTTTGCCACTTAGTTACAGATTTCTTTTTAGTTCCATTTTCAAGATTATTAACATAACAGAAGGAAACTGAGATTGAAAGATATATATAAAAGATGGAAAAACAAAAACAAGCCACTTTACCCCCATCACCTATTTACTTTAAAACTCATTAATTCAGTAGGCATTTGGACAGGAAATGTGTTTTGGACAGGAAAAGCAGCAGTGCTTTGAACAGGAAAGACTTTAGTATTCCTTCCAATCAAATAGTCTAAGATCACCATTTCCTAATATTACATGATTAATGTGATTCAATACTTCTAGACTTCCTAAAAACATGTTACAAAACATGGCATAGAAGAAATGAACAATCTAGCTTTCAGTTGCCATTAGAAGTCTAGGACCTATGTTAAAAGAATTTTTGAGAGAGACTCTTTCTGACATTACTTTGTGTTTCAAGCATAGAGATTAACAGCTACTCAATCTTATACCATATGAATCAAAGAAAACACCATTATCACTTTATGCAAAGCAAGCTAATTCAGTGATTTCTGAAGATGTTTAATATTTCAAAGTGATCTGTCCTGGCCTGTTAGTTCAGGTACAGGTTAGAACCATGCTAAGGAGAAAGTAGCAGCAGATATAAGCTGTACTTATTTTTACTCAGAAATTTTTTCAAACTTAAAATACTATCAATATGAGCATTAATCTTCAAAAATGGATTATGAGCCCTAGCTGGTTTTGCTCAGTAGATAAAGAGTCAGCCTACGGACTGAAGGGTCCCAGGTTTGATTCCCATCAAGGGCACATGCCTGGGCTGCGGACTTGATCCAGTAGGGGACGTGCAGGAGGTAGCCAATAGATGATTCTCTCTCATCATTGATGTTTCTATCTCTCTTTCCCTCTCCCTTCCTCACTGAAATCAATCAAGATATATTTTAGGGGGAAAAATGGATTATGGAGCATTTTAATAAGGTTGTCATAATGACCGTCTCTTCAAAGCATCAGTAGGGCTTATAAGCCTTTCATAGGACAGTGTTAGAAATGTATATATTGAGTTTAATTTTCTCCAATTAAACTAGCTTCCTCTAGTACAGAGCTCATTTTTCCAGAAACAATTTTTTTCAACAAAGCGTATGTACATACTTTTTAAGTAAAGTGTTCCATATGAATGTATTCCTTTTGTTCTCTCTTGCTTGTATAGGTTTAGTAAATGTTAAAATGTTGTCTAACTTTAAGTCCAATGAAAAACAGAAAAAAACACAAGCAACTTCATGTTTTCCTTGTGCCAATGTTGAATTTCTTAAGTTTCTTTGGTATATTAGCTAAAAACAGAACTCTATTATTTTTAGTGCAGATACAAATACAATACCAGAGCCAACTTAGGAGGGAGTCTCCTTTGGAGTAGAGCTGTAAACTTTCAGCCCATAAATATCTACTTAAAGACATCTGTCCTTCAAGTGTTTAATGAAAGTGCTGCTAAAATTAGAGTCTTAAGTCATTGATGACGCAAAATTCTATTATCATCTGAAAATAACAGCCACACACTATAAACCTTATATTTTGCCTCATAATTTTCATGTATCTTTTGGGGGTTCTCTATTAATTTGAAAACTTGGCTTGATCTATGAGAAAATAAAGAGGCTACCAGCTATGGTGTTACATACCCTCACTTTTCTATGCATGAATCGTTCAAAATTCATAAACTGCCAGCAGCTATTGGTTAAATATTCAGGAAGTTAAGAGAATTTTGCTAACACGTTTTAATTGTGAAATAAAAAAAAAAGTAGGCTTGAAAGGACAAATTTTTAATTTAGTCCATGAGGAAATTTACAAACCCGTATTTTATGGAGGTAAATCTTTACCCTTCTTTCCCCAAAAATACTACTGATCTTTAGTAATGGCTCTTCCTTGTGAGTCAAAGAGTTAAAACCATCTCTTCTACTCCCAAATGAGTGTCAGTCCCACTCAGAGGTGCCATGTTTTATTTAAAACATACTCTTTCTCAGTAACCGCTTTGTTCTAATTGGCAAGGCAAAGCCGGGTCCCTGAAGCACATAGCTCATTACATTCAGTTTGGATTACAAAAACACACGATGAAACAAACTGCATCTTAACGGCACAGGAGTATGGGAGTAGGAGGTGGAATTAGATTGTAATATGGAATAAAACCCACAGGGAGACTGGGGAACAAATCACTAGTGTCTCTATAAACTATACAAGGTTTCCAAATGAGCAAATACACAAGGCAGAGGACAGGCTTTTCCATAACTCAACCAGAGGCTCCCTGGTGGTCTAGCAGTTAGGATTCGGTGCTCTCCCATAACTCAACCAAATTGCTAAGTATGGATACAACAAAACGAGAATTTTTTTCAACATCATTATGCACTCATGTATGAGAGAATGGAAATACCAACAAGCAGGTTTAACAAATGAAACCTGCAGGTTGCACTGTCTAAATATGAACTTCATCTTTGCCTTCATACCGACAATGTGCAAACAGCCCTACAATTAAATCACACCTCCAGGTTTTTTTTAAGACCTTCTGCAAAGCTAAGCACTGGAGACTAAATTAGAAATGGTGCTTCACTATGCAGTGCAGAGAGCAAGGTTAATGAGCTAAAAGTTATACGAACATAAACAAGAAAGATGTTAAGAAATGAATAGAGCACCACCAAAATAGAAAACGCATTAGACAAAAACACTCCCCACAACACACATGCGAACCTTTCCCAAATTAGCTACGCTGTGAAGCTTCCAGCACTATTTCTCTGATTTTCCCTGGAGACCTAAAGACAAACTGAAACTGAATTAAAGAGCATATACAAGTAAAATGTACAGCCCTAACCTACGCACAAATGCAAAACAATGCTACTGCGACATCCTCACAGGGTTTTTACAGAACATTTCCATCTAAACCTACTACCTTCTCTTCTAACAATATCGAATGGTAGGAGATTTGTAGTCTAAACCATGGGTCGTCAACCAGTGGTCCGTGAGGTCCGAAAGGTTGGCGACCTCTGGTCTAAACACCTAATACCAAATCTCAGTTTTTTCCTTTTAATTTTATTTAATCTTTGGAACATTATTTAATAAATCCGAGCCACAGTTTCCTCATCTGGAATACAGAGATACAAAATCACCAAAGTTGTGGGGATCAAATGAGATAAATATTATGCAAAATGGATTTCAATTATAAAAGGGCTGTCCTAGCTGATCTGGGTTAGTGGACTGAGCATCAGCCTGTGGACTGAAGGGTCCTGGGCTCGATTCCAGTCAAGGGCACATGCCCAGGTTGCAGGCTTGATCCCTAGTAGGGGGCATGCAGGAAGCAGACGATCAATGATTCTCTCTCATCATTAATATTTCTATTTCTCTCTCTCCCTTCCTCTCTGAAATCAATAAAAATGTATTTTTAAAAATAAATTATAAAAGGACTGCAGAAATCTTAGTTATTGTTGCAATTATTTCATCTCAGAATTTTATCACCTTTTTAAAAGCATGGATATTTGTCCTTGGCCCTTCTTCCATCTTATTTCACAAACATTAATTCTTATTCCACTTCTCTTTTAAGTATCCTTTTTATGGAATTCCTCTTTTATGATTATACCCTTGTTATTTTTCTCCCAACCAGAAGTGTTAAGGTATTTTTTTCTTCTCTATATGCAATATTTACTCTAAAAGTAAGTTAAGAAATTAAAAAAAAAAAATCTTTGGTAATAGGATTGTTAACATACAGCTAGCTCTAGTTTACACACAAAAAACCAGCTGAGCAGTGAGACATTTTTAATTGACAGAAAATTTTGTACATTAAAGATCACATTTTAGTTATACATTAATGGTCTGAAAATAAAGCCCTATCCTTTTACCAGCCATTTCTACTATGGACAAATAATTAAGTGCAAGGGTTGTTATAACCAGGAAGTTTCAACAAAAAGCAACCTCACTGTAACCCTCTCATTCAAGCACAAAGAAAATAGCCAGATCAAGAATTATGCTAAATATCTGTAGCATGGTGCAGTCAAGAGAGTGTCTTATACAGACAAAAGGGCCAACCACATCTAACCCAAGCAGGTCTCAGAACTAGGGGTCTCCAAACTTCTTTGGTAGAGGTATAACATTACTATAAAATTTGAGCACAGACCTCTTACATGTCTGTTGTTTTTTTAAAATAATTATATACTCCTGCAGTGTACTGAATGGTGTGACCCATCCTCAAACCCTCCCCCCGCCCACAACCTCCCCAAAAGTCCACCCGGAACCTATGGATGTAATCTTATTTGGAAAAAGCACCTTTGCACATGTAACTAAGGATTTCCAGTTAAGATCATCCTACATAAGGGTGGGCCCTAAATCCAGTGACACCTGTCCTTAGAAAAGACAGAGTAAAAAAGAAACACAAGTGAGAAGGGCATGTGAAGAAAAAGCAGAGACCTGAGTAATGTCCAGAAGCCAAGGAATGCCAAGGAAAGGAATTGAATAGATCCTCTCTCAGAATCTACAAGAAACCAACCCTGCTTGCTGACCTCTTGATTTCAGACTTCTGGCCTCCAGAACTGTGAGAGAATAAATTTCTGTTGTTTAAGTCACCAAATCTGTGGTAATTTGTTATAGCAACTCTAGGAAACCAATAGCAATTAGGTTGTGTACATTATAAAAATTAATATGTAAAGGATAATAAAAATAGATGTAAGTAGAAATTCTACAATTTTCTCTCAGTGCCTCAATGAACAATCCCGTGCACCAGTCCACAGACCACAACTTTAGACAAACATGTGAACAGAAATAAAGCCAAATGACAAAGTATCTTAAAAGACCCAGTAACTATTAAATTTCTCCCTTTTCGCCTAAAGTACTGACACATGGTCACACTTTTTCTACTTAACGACTAAAAGGCGTTGTCTTTCTGTTAATTACAAAACAGAGCATTTTGTTTCCCATTAGAAGTACAATTGTTCTTGACATAATTTCCATAATATCTTCACACTGCTTCATTTACCTTGACTAGCATAACAATTAGCTACACAATTTATGAATGCTTATTAGTAAGACAGCAAACTGCTATAGACTAAGAGGTCCGAAAGGGCGGCCAGAGTTCAGCTTTGCTAATCAATTAAGGACCTACTGCCCTTGTCTTGCTTTCATTTGAAAACAACGAAGCTACGCCACAAAAAATAGGATTTCTAATATAGAAACAGTCTTAATATAATCCAATGTGTTAATTTTTAAAAAATAGAGAAACATGAGGTTGCAACTGTGATATAAAAACAATAATTGAAAAGAACTTACATGTTCATTAACAGGGGAGTAGATAAATTGGGGCAGAGTATAATGAGGGTGACTAATAATTCATCAACCACACTGAGGAGTACCAAAGGATGTTGTTATATATATTCACTGGTACAAAAAGCCATAAACTGAGAATGCTCCAGGACATTAATAGAATTATTTTAACAGTTAAAATGAACTAAAGCAACATGTGTCATCATGATTGGTTTCTAAAAGCATTATTAAAAAAGAATGCAAGTTGTAGAATGACTAGTATAACATATTACTTATACATTTTTAAAACAGAATCATACATTATTTACATAAATACCCATTCATAATAAAAGTATAAATACAAGGGTAAGAATGGTGATTGCCAGTCACAGTTCGATTCCCGGTCAGGCAATATGCCCGGGGTTACGGGCTCGATTCCCAGTGTGGTGTGTGCAGGAGGCAGCCAATCAATGATTCTCTCTCATCATCTCTCATCTCTCTCTCTCTCTCTCCCTCTCCCTTCCTCTCTGAAATCAATTTTTTTTAAAAATAGTAGTCTGTGAAGTGGAAAAAGGATAACTGAGATAAAAGAAAACTATGAAATTTTAGTTTCCTTTTAAAATGTTACAAAGGGGGAGAAGACCAAAATATTAGTATTTGTTAATTCTGGGTTGGCTTGTGGATGTTTACTACATTACTTTCTATAATATCCTGGCTTTTCATACACCCATAGCAGACAGATACCCTCCAATAGACAACACAATGATTGAGAGAATTTGATGAGCTGAACTCTTTTCAACAAATATATAACCAACTAGAGGCCCGTTGCACGAAATTCGTGCACGGAGAGGGGGGTTGTCCCTCAGCCCAGCCTGTACCCTCTCCAATCTGGGACCCCTCGAGGGATGTCTGACTGCCCATTTAAGCCCGATCTCGGTGGGATCGGGCCTAAATGGGCAGTCGGACATCCCTCTCACAATCCAGGCCTGCTGGCTCCCAACTGCTCGCCTGCCTGCCTTCCTGATTGCCCCTAACCGCTTCTGCCTGCCAGCCTGATCACCCCCTAACCACTCCGCTGCCAGCCTGACTGATGCCTAACTGCTCCCCTGCCAGCCTGTTTGCCTCCAACTTCCCTCCTCTGCCGGCCTGGTCACCCCCAACTGACCTCCACTGCAGGGTTGATCGCCTCCAACTTCCCTCCCTTGAAGGCCTGGGTCCCTCTCAACTGCCCTCCCTTGCAGGCCTGGTGCCTCCCAACTGCCCTCCCCTGCTGGCCATCTTGTGGTGGCCATCTTGTGTCCACATGGGGGCAGGATCTTTGACCACATGGGGGCATCCATATTGTGTGTTGGAGTGATGGTCAATCTGCATACTACTCTTTTATTTGATAGGATAGAGGCCTGGTACAGGGGTGGGGGCCAGCTGGTTTGCCCTGAAGAGTGTCCCGGATCAGGATGGGGGTTCCCTTGGGGCGTGAGGCGGCCTGAGCAAGGGGCCTGTGGTGGTTTGCAGGCCGGCCACGCCCCCTGGCGACCCAAGAGGAGGCCCTTGTATCTGGAATTTATTTACCTTCTACAATTGAAACTTTGTAGCCTGGAGCGGAGCCAAGCCTCCTGCTTGCTCCATGGCCGGCAGCCATTTCTGTTGGGGTTAATTCACCTTCTATAATTGAAACTTTGTAGCCTTAAGCGGAGGCCTGGGCCTGGCCAGGGTGTGCGGAAAGTTTTGCTTTCTCCGTTGCCGGGGGCAACCCTGGCCTGCTCTCTCCAGCTCCGGGGCTGCCGCCATTTCTGTTAAGATTTGTTTACCTTCTATAATTGAAACTTTGTAGCTTGAGTGGAGGCTTAGGCCTAGCAAGGGCAGGCGGAAAGCTTGGCTTCCTCTGTTGCCTGGAAAACCTTGCTCTCTGTGGCTGTAGCCATCTTGGTTGGGTTTATTTTTATACTCGCCCTGATTGGCTGCTGGGCGTGGCTGGTGGGTGTGGCTTAGGCGTAGCAAAGGTGTGGTCAATTTGCATATTACCCTTTTATTAGGTAGGATATGTGTTATACATAAGAAATCTTTCTTGGACTTTCAGCTTTAAAAAAAATCCAAGTCAACAGAAATACAAAGACAGATATACCCTATTTCATCCCCACCCGAGGGTATTTTTCCATTGATTTTTAGAGAGTGGAAGAGAGAGGGAAAGACAGAGAAATATCGATGTGAGAGAAATACATTGATTGGTTACTTCCTGCACGCATCCCGACCAGGGCCCAGGCTGGGGAGGAGCCTGCAACCAAGGGACATGCCTTTGACCAGAATCGAACCCAGGACCCTTTGGTCCGCAACTGATGTTCCATCCACTGAGCCAAACCGGTTAGGGCAGACAAACATGCCCTATTTCAAATGCTTCATTTTAGAAAAATGGCGGCAGAGTAGCAGGATGCTACACAGACATGCTTCCAGGAACAAGCTGGAATTACAACTGAAATGTGGAAAGGCTTCCTGAATAATCAACGGAAAACTCACAGGAAAGAACCCTGATACCCAAGGACCAAAGGCAGAGACCGCACAGAGACTGGTAGGAGGGATGGAGGCGCAAAAGGGCTAGCCAGGCACCCACAGATGGCAACTGAAGTCCTGGAGAGAAATCTCAGCTGTGAGGGGGTGCCACTGAGAACTCTGGGATCTAATCCCAAAGCTGGACTCCCCAGCAGAAAGCACCAAATCTGAGGACAGTACCCACATAACATCTAGCTGTGAAAAGCAGTGGGGTGCTGTCTGCCAGGGAGTGGCAGCTGAAAGTTTGGGCACCCTCTTGAAGGGCCAACACACAAAAATTCCCATCTTGTGCTCTGGCAGAGGGAGGGTGAAGTAGACTGGAGCTGTGAGAGCAGAAGCTAGGAGTCGGGACTCGGGGGATAGAGCTCAGAAGGCAGCACCCCAAGTTTCCTGGGCTGAGCCATTCCCTCAAGCCGAAGAGGAAATCTTTCCCACATAGACATCTGCCTTGCCTGGGGGAAAGACAGTAGACACACCCTATTGGAAAACACCTTGCCCTGAGGCCACTTGGGAGATTAAAAGTAACAATTAGCCTCCAGGCAGAAGCAACTTCCCCACCCTGTTGAAAAAAACTCTCACCACACCTGAGGATGATTGCCTGCTGGGCAAGTCAAGTCAGAATCCTATTAGTCTATAGACAGAGGCTGTCTCTGCAGGCTTTGAATCTTTGCCTGATCCAATTAGTCAGAAACAGCCTTTAACCGTTTGCACTCGATTGCTTTTTTCTCGATTCCTTTATTCTAATGCTAACCGTGTCAAGTCACACTCGACATCCGAGTGCAAAAGGTTAATACTGTCTTGCACTAGAGATTGGGATATGTAGAGGATCTACCTAATACATAGTCACAAACCCAGAAAGACAACCAAAATGAGGAAACAAAGAAACAACCCCCAAATGAAAGAACTAGAGAATTCTCCAGAAGAGATAAATGAAGCAGAGATAATAAATTTATCTGAAACAGAGTTCAGAGTAATGATTTTAAAAATGCTCAACAGTATGAAAAAAGATATAGTAACTATGAAAAAAGAATAGTCTGAGATAAAGAATGATATAACATAAATAAAGAACACATTGGAAGGAATACACAGCAGATTAGGAGAAGCTGAGGATTGAATCGGTGAATTAGAAGACAGAGTTAAAGATATCACTCAATTAGAGAACCAAAAAGAAAAAAAAACAATTAAAAAACAGGAGGACAGCTTAAGGGAGCTGCAGGACAAGGTGAAACATAACAATGTTAGAATAGCAGGTGTGCCAGAAGAGGCAGAAAGGGAGAAAGGAATAGAAAAGGTGTTTGAAGAAATAATGGTAGAAAACTTCCCTAACCTGGTAAAAGAAAAGTCACACAAGTTCAGGAGGCACAGAGAACCCCAAACAAGAAGAACCCAAAAAGACCCACGCCCAGACACATCATAATTAAAATGCCAAACATTAAAGACAAAGAGAGAATCTTAAAGGGAGCAAGAGGAAAACAAAAAACAAAACAAAACAAAACAAAAAAACCTGTTACCTACAAAGGAGTTCCCATAAGGCTGACACCTGATTTCTCAGTGTCAGAAACTCTACAGGTCAGAAGGGAATGGCATGAAGTACTCAAGGTAATGGAAAGCAAGGATCTGAGACCAAGATTACTATATCCAGCGAGGCTATCATTCAAAATAGACGGTCAAATAAAGAGCTTCTTAGACAAAAAAGGGCTAAAGGAGTTCATCACCACCAAGCCAGCATTACAAGAAATGCTAAAGAAATTGCTGTAAGGGATTGCTGAGAAGAAGAAACAGAGAGAGAAACCTAGTCATAGAGAATTAAAATAGCTATAAATAAGTACTTCTCAATAATAACCCTAAATGTAAATGGATTAAATGCTCCAATCAAAAGGTGTAGGGTAGCTGAATGGATACAAAAACATGACCCAACTATATGCTATCTACAAGAGACCCACCTCAAAACAAAAGACACACACAGGATGAAAGTGAAGGGATGGAAAAACAATTTCCATGCAAATGGAAAAGAAGAAAAAAAAAAGCTGGAGTAGCAATATTCATATACACAAAATAGACTTTAAAATGAAGGCCATCACAAGAGACAACAAAGGTCATGACATAATACTAAAGGGATCAATTCAACAAGAGGATATAATCCTGGTAAACACTTATGCATCCAATATAGGTGCAGCTAAATATATATATATAAAAAAAAAAACTTCTAGAGGACTTTAACGGAGAGATTGACAACAAACAGTACAGTCATAGTAGGGGACTTTAACACCCCTCTGACTTCCCTGGACAGATCTTCTAGACAAAAACTTAACAAGGAAACAGACTCTAAAGGACACACTGGGTGGATTTAACAGACATTTATAGAACATTTCACCCCAACACAGCAGAATATACATTCTTCTCAAGTGCACATGGGTCATTCACAAAAGTATGGAGTTTCCTCAAAAAATTAAAAATGGAACTCCCATTTGGCCCAATAATCCCACTTCTAGGAATATATCCCAAGAAATCAGAAACACCAATCAGAAAGGATATATGCACCCCTATGTTCATAGCAGCACAATTTACAATAGCTAAGATTTGGAAACAGCCTAAGCACCCATCAGCAGATGAGTGGATTAGAAAACTGTGGTATATCTACACAATGGAATACTATGCTGCTGTTAACAAGAAGCAACTCTTACTTTTTGCAACAGCATGGATGGACCTGGAGAGCATCATGCTAAGTGAAATAAGCCAGTCGGAAAAAGATAAATATCACATGATCTCACTCATTTGTGGAATATAATGTACAACATAAACTGATGAAGAAAAAAAGAGCCAGAGGAAAAAAATATACACTGGAATATAATAGAAGTAATCGTGTTATTTGCAGGTTTTTAATATTTCCTACAACTTTTGTGATATCATACTATGTTAGTACAGTTTTGGTAATATTATTATACTTAAAATCCTTTTATTCTTAAAATATTAATGTTTATTGCATGTAATATTATTATATGTAAGATCATTTTTCTTGAATAATTGTTGTTTATTGCATGTAACATCAATTTAAAATAATTTTTCTTGAGAAAAAAAAATACTTCATCTTAAAAATAGAAGCTGCCTTTCTTCTGGGAAAAGGTGATTTGAAAAATCAAGGTATGAGAAGCACACTGATTCCACTATCCTGCCCAAACCTCACCATGCTATAAAATAACTAATTGGAGTGGGTATTTTAATACTATTTCCCTGATGGGTACACCACAATGTCTAAAAGGAAACAACCTTAAAAATTTCAGATTCACTCTGTTCTTCTTACTGCAGATCCTCAAAATTTAGCTGTAACTTACACAATTTTTCCCTTTCAAAGGTTACGAGAATTAAGCCACTCTATTCTTAATTTCTAACAGGGAATAAAAGCAGAAAAGAGATTAGAGTATAACTCCAAGCAGTAAGAGCAGCAGGTTAGTGCAAAAATGTTTTAATTTACCTGCTATGATATAAGAATTTGCAACCCTGTTATGGGAATAACCACAAAACATTTTGTCTTATTGCTACTTTCATTTTTACTATAAAGTTAAACTCTCATCAATGAGGAAGCATCTCTTCATACCTGTAATTGTAGATATGAAGAGTAAGAAAAGCAGAATACATTTGTTTAACATGGCAGAGATACCGCTAATAGTTAGATAAAAACCAAACTTACCAGTATTTTTCCTTTTAAAGACCTAAAGTATTTGACAAATTCTAAACGTTTAACAGATACAAACTGCCAGCTTTCCCAGCCCTCTCAACTCCTTCCCACTTACCGCCTAGTTTAGACATAAATGCAAAGGTCTAAAGCTTATACTATGATTATTTCGGCGCTCAAATGGCATAATGAATAGAAGATAAAAATTGACAAAGATTCTCCCCTTTACCAAACTCTAGCTAGGATCCTCTTGAGCCTTTTCTCAACTAGGCCTCAACCTTGGCCTATAAAAACTATAGACTTTTAACACAAATGATTTCATCTACTCCTCTCCCCCAACAGTAAAAGATTTAGACAAACACTAATAATTTCTAACAGCTCAAGGCCCCATCCCTAGGTTGACCATAGCCCCTCGTTAAGTGCCTGCCTAGGGTTGTCAAAAGAATTTAAGGTTTGTTATAACCAACATCTGACTACAGCCCCCAGAGCACCCTATCTTAGAGCACTTACTAAAAAGAATTTACAATTGTGAATTATCCTTGACCCTTTGAGATGTGTATGTATCTCCTACAATTCTGAAGTTTTTGCTCAAGGACATGAAAGCCATTCCTTTAAAAGGTGGTCATCAGGAAGGAGAGGGTCTCAGTCCCTCAATCTCTTTAGGATAGAATCCTAACTTCCATGGTTGTCAGCTAAGAGGCACCGCCCCACCTTATCATTTACACTGATCAACCCTTTGTAATTTGTCATTTCCCTGACTCTACTGAGCCAAAATAGCAAACCCTGTCTAGTCCCTAACCTTTTAAAATGCCCAGTCCCTCTGCACAAATCCAAGTTGAGTTCAGTTCACATAGGACCTTCTATTATAGCAGTAAATTACTGATTAAGAGCTATCCTTACCACTTTAACTAGTGTCCAGCTTTGTTTATCTTTGACAAAATAAAGTAATAAAGAAGGAATGTTAAGTTAAACATATCTCAATTAAAAGATTAAAAGAAAAAACATATCTCAAGTAGTAAAGACTTAGTTGCTTTATATAAGATCATTTAGATATAAAGTTCTTTTTCAAAAAAAAAAGGAAACATGAAGGCTTCAACTCCATGAAGGAATCATAAATTCAAGGAGTCAACCAATCAACATTTGGGGCTTGAAAGAACACCTGGTAAACATCAAACCCCAACCCTTCATGTTACAAATGATGAATCTAATGCCCAAAGAGATTAAGTGACTTACCCAAGGTGATTTAAATGAAGGACTGGATTAAAAAAGGTTAATTCAGTGTGATTGTCTTCCTGACTCCAACATGAAATATTCTTTCTCTTGCATTCTCATTGGTAAAAGTAATATTCACCATTAATCATTCAAGATCAAACATGAACATATATTACCCTTAGTACAATATGAGTTTTTACAATTCCACTATACACCACAACTGTACATTGAGGACAGTTTGTTTGATGCAAGTACACATAAGATTTCATTTCATTTGGGAAGGCTATTTCAATAGTCCTAGGAAAATATATAAAGCACCTTGTTGAAGAGAAATTGCTTTCACACACAAGCAAAGAAACAAATCCCCATGCGTAAACCCAAAGGAGAGCCAAATGATGTAGATAGTCTTAAGAACAACCAAAAGAAGAAAAATAAAAGTAAATAAAAAATCCTTTTCTGCACTTACCAGCAAAGCATTTGGAACAGAGGTTCATAGTCTTGCTGGACCTAGGGCAAAAAAGAAAAAGGAAAAAAAAAGAAAGAAGAGCTAAAAATTCAGTATCACTGGCCAGGCAACTACACTAATAAATTAATAATAAGTCCCCAACCAGCCACACCACCCCCACAACAAAACACAATACTTCTTATTTGTGAGTTATCCAATGCACTATTTTTTGTGATTAGCAGCTATTTCTCCCACATAATTATCACATTCCTGCTGTTCACACTGGAACATATATCACAAAGTTATCACTACAATGAAAACTTTATCTGTAAAGGGGTAAAACTTCCTCATTGTATACACATTCATTTATCTCTGCAGCATTACTTGAACTTTTATCTTGTCTTCTTTCCCCTCATTCCATTCCTATTTCAAGATCCTGTCACATTATGACCTTGCTGTTTAAAATTCTTCCTTCAGATGTTCCCAATAAAATTATTTTTCATGTCCTTTCCTCGTTAATAATAGCTACTAGTCACGGAAAAATAACTTGGGTGGGCACTTGACATGCATTATCTTAATTTTCCTAACATCCCTGAGATGGGAATTATATTGCTTTGCTTCTAAATGTATTTTTTTTTAATCACATTAACATTTGTACAACCAGGAAACATCATACAATTGGCTGTAAGGAATGACTAATTTAATGAGAAAATGTTCCCACCACCTCCTACAAGGGGTCTTAAATTCAGAGGTCTTAGGAAATCAAGGCCATACAGTCGCATGTCCATGTGAAAGGTGAGCAGCTTGCCCAAGGTCACAGAGTTGTAGAAGTGCAGAGGAAGTATGTGACCTCGGTACTGAGCCAACTCCAAAGGCCATCCTGCAATCCTCTGTAAACAACATAGCACAGTATGTGGCATCACACAGCAGCCCAGGCACAACACAGTGGGCAAGCAATAATAATTTGTCTCTAAGTTATTCTCATTGCTATCTCCCTTCCTGATTCTTAAGTACTAGACTCATTCCTACAGCTTTCTGCCAAAAGACTCCTGGAATACTCTGTTGAATAATCTGACCTATTTACAGCCTCATTCCTCAGCAACTCCCTTCCCCATATTTTAGTCTTTGCCCAGACCCACTCCTCCACGTGGAATAAACCAACTTTCTTCTGCCTCCTTAGTAAACTTTATAATTAATGAAAGCCTTCCTCAGGAAGTATTCCCTGATGACTATGATTGTATGCCAATGTAATGGAACCAATGGTTAGTAACTATCATAAGGTGACAAAATCGGGGGTGGGTAAATCTTGGGGCAAGAAGGGATGGTCATTATTTCTTCTTCCCAAAGAAGATGCTACGTTAACAGGTGGATCTTTCTTTAAGACTCTACTTAATATAAAGACAACAAAGTAAGGAAATTTAAGCATCAATAACTGCATACAAATGAAAAAATGGAAGATGTATTAATAGTGGAATCTAACAGTTTTTATATGCCTACTATGTGGTAAGCATGATACCAGATGCCTTCAACCCCATTTCACCAAACTAGAAAACAGAGGCTCCGAGAGGGTATATAACTTGCCAAAGGTTACAAAACACGTTAGTGGATGAACCTCATCTGCTGAACTCTAAAGCCTGTGTTGTTTTCACCACATCATGCCTCCAATGCCTCCAATACAGAGGAGAGGGGTAATCTGGGAGAATGATCCCACAACTAAAGATTTAATTTATGGTAATTAGGTCAGCTCTCTTCATATGGTAAAAGCGCAATGCCTCCCCTCCAAAAACATATACCAGCAGGAGGGCAGACATTGTGCTAGTTCCATCTCATAGAAGATCTGGATAAAGGAATCCCTTTGTTACTAGAATTCCCCCCAGAGAAGCAGGCCTCTTCCAGAAGTGGTTGCCATCTCTCATCCATGCAGTGCCATTAGAGCCAGAGGTAACTTATTTCTCACCTCTGCTGCTCCCCAGTGTCCAGGAGAAATCATGAAAAATCTAAAGAAAACAACTGAGGGCAGCTCAGCACCAATTGTACTAGTTTTAACATCTGTGTAAGCTGGTAAGAAAAACTGGCAAATAGCATTTTTTCTCTGCATCCCTTTATCTCTTTTCAGATACTTTATGTATTTAAAACACCCACTATACCAATATATTACCTAAATGACATACATTCTACTTTCTACTTAGGAATTTTTCAGCAATATGGTTATCAGATTACAAATGAAACTACACAGCTACTGATATTATTAATCAAAACAGATTTTGGCTATAGAAATAATGGCCACTGATAATGCCAACTTGGATCCTGTAGGTCAACACCAATGAACTAAAAAAAAAAAAAAAAACAGGCAGAGGCTTCTGAAAATTCTGCTCCTTTCTCATGTTCAACATGTAAAACTTGAAGCTAGCCATAGGCATACAACTACAGACTATCCATGAAAAAACAGTGTGATCAACGTGCAGTCTTGGGACAGACAACAGAGTCTCTATGTGGCAGCAACCATGAAAGGTGAATAGGATTTTCTTATGTCCCCACTGCTGAAAAGAAATTGCTCTTACTGAGGTCTCCAATGGCTACCATGTTTCTAAAACCAAGGTTTAGTTTAGTAGGTTGAATATTGACCACACAAAGACGTCAAATCCTAATCCCTGGAATTTACCTTATTTGGGAAAAAAGGTCTTTGCAGGTTAATTAAGGATTTTGAGTTTACCCTGTATTATCCAGGTGGGTCCTCAATGACATTACTAGTGTTTTTGTGACAGGGAATGGGGAGTTTGGAGAGACACACAGAAGAGGCACTCAGTGAAGATGGAGGTACAGACTGGAGAAATATGGTCACAAACCCAGAAATGCTGAGGTTGGTGAAGAATGGATTCTTCCCTAACACTCCCCCACCCCTAGAGGGAAGTCAGTCCTGCCAGATTTTGGACTTGTAGCCTCCATAACTTTAAGAGAATAAATTTCTGTTGCTTAAGCCATCAAATTTGTGGTAATTTGTTACGGCACCTTCACCAGCATTCAACCAGATTCTTCTTTGAAACTCTACTTCTGCCTTCTTGTCACTCAGATCCTGGATCAAATATGCCTCTACCCTCTAGTTTTCCTCCCACCTAACTGCTCCCCATTAGCCACCTTTGCTGACTCCTCCTCCACCGTCAAGACTTTATCTGGAGGTCTAAGGACTAAGTCCTCATTATCTCTACTTGCTTAGTGATCCCATGACTTTAAATAACATTATATATTAAAGATTCACAAACGTTCACCCTCATCACCTTGCTCCAAACTTATATATATCTAACTGCCTATTCAATACCTCAAATTCAACATTTCAAACTAGAACTCTCAATACCCCCAAAATGTGCATGACTCATTTTGTCCACCTTTGTAAATGGCAATACCCTCTTCCCTGTCACTCAAGTAAAATCCTAGAAACCAACTTTAATTCCCATCCTTACAGCAGTCTCAGTCATACACAATACTCAACAAGATCCATTAGTTCTCTTTCCAAACAGACCTCAATATCTACTTCTCTTCTTTGCCAATGCCTCTACTCTGGCCACCATTAACTTTCATTAGACCTGTGCAATGACTTTTTACTGATCTCCGCATTACCATTTTTGACCTTGCACAATGATTTTACACACAGCAGTCAGAGTAATCTTTTAAAAACAAGTTAAGATCATGCTATTTTCTTACTTAATGCCATTCAACAGTTTCCTATTGCATTTAGTATAAAACTCAAACTTCTTACCAAAGTCTTGAAGTCTCCTGATGATCTGACTCAATTTCCCCTCTTCATTTCTTATCATTTGCTCCTCTCAATACCACATTCCAACCACACTGGCCTTTTTTTCAGTTCTAAAATGTGTTGTAGAGTTCTTGCCAATGTTGTTCCCTCTATCCTGAAATCAATGTGACTGGCTCTATCTTGTCACTCAGGTCCTGATTCAAACCTCTTCAGTAGGCTTTACCCCACCCAATTTAAATCAGTCCCTCTTCTTGTTTTCTTTGCATCATTCTTGCGTATCTCACCACTGACCTGTCTGCTTGGTGAATATCTTTCACCACTAGAAGTTAAGTGTCATTATATCTTTCATCACTAGAAGTTAAATGTCATAAGCACAAAGACCCTCTTGGCCACTTGATTCTTAATAGGTACCCAAAAAAATATTTGTTAAATGAAAAAATGAATCCTCTCTTTAAGGCATGAACCATGAAAAATCTAAGTAGATTTGGAAAATGTATTTTGTAAAGGTCATTCAAACACCACCAAGAAAACAGAGCATGCCCTAACCAGTCTGGCTCAATGGATAGAGCGTCGACCTACGGACTGAAGGGTCCCAGGTTCGATTCTGGTCAAGAGCATGTACCTCGGTTTCGGGCACATCCCCAGTAGGGGGTGTGCAGGAGGCAGTTGATCGATGTTTCTCTCTCATCAATGTTTCTAACATTCTATCCCTCTCCCTTCCTCTCTGTAAAAAAAAAAATCAATAAAATATATTTAAAGAAAAAAAAAAAACAGAGCATCCACAATTCCTATAGCTGCCAGCCTGTCATCTCTCAGGAGCTCTGTCACGCTGTATTAGCTACAACTGGTAGATAATGCCACCCTGTGTACCTGGCCATGATTTGTCATTCAGGAGATAACAGGTGGCAGGCACTTTTAGAAGTTTCTTTCCAATTAAATAAAGTTGGGGAAAAAACACCTTAAATTTTTTTCTTCTTTCAATAAATGTTTAATAGTTTCTGGGTTTAAATACATGCCCCTTTCATATAATATAAAAAAAGAATAGAAGCATTTAAGCAAAAACTAAAGATCATTAATAATCCTACCCAGAAATAAGAACTGTTAAATTCTGAAAGAATTCTTCCCTTACGTATAGATATACAAATTAAAAAATTTATTATATTTAACAGTATTGGTAAAATTGTGTGTGGGATGTTCACAGGTGTGCATTTTATTATACTTTAACAGACACATTTTTCATATATATGACATATTTAACAGAAATGTATAAAATTTTCACTTTATATTTACACTTATTATTTCTCATGTCATTAAACAGTCTTCAAAAACATGTTGCTCCATAATAGTTTATTATATAGGGTGGAGGCAAAAGTAGGTTTACAGTTGTTAGTATGGAAATTAAGAATAAACTCTGTTTCGTATCAACTGTAAACCTACTTGTGCCCCACTCTGTATACAAATATTATAATTTATTTAGTCACACTCTTACTGTTGGATGTTTAATTTTTTCCACAGATTTTTTGTATTATAAAAATTGCTTACTAAGCATCTGTGGATATAAATATTTGGTCATAAATATTTTAATACTAGAGGCCCAGTGCATGATTGAATCATGCACGTGTAGGGTCCCCTACACGCTTTCGCTTTCGATCGCGGGGGAGCTGGGTGCCTGTCTGCTGGTGCACCAGGCCTTTCGGCTCGGCGGAGGCTTCTGAAAGGCCTGATGCCAGAGCAGACAGGCACCCAGTTCCCCTGCTTTTGATGGTCTGCGGCAGGACGTGAGCTCGCTGCCCCAGAGGCCCCTTCTGTTCCGCAGCACAGCCATGGCGCAGACGCTGAGCTCGCGCTGCCAGCATCCCGCTGGCCCAATCGGCTACCCCGGCCACCCCGAGTCCCGCCCCCTGCGCCTCCCGCTGGCCCAATCGTGGGCGTAGCAGAGTGATGGTAATTTACATATTATCATTTTATTAGGTAGGAAGTTTCTGCCCAGCCAGTGTGGCTCAGTGGTTGAGCATCACTAGTTGGATTCCAGGTCAGGGCACATGCCCAGGTTGCAGGTTCAATTCCTAGTAGGGGGTGTGGAATAGGCAGCAGATCCATGTTTCTCTCTCATCGATGTTTTTGTCTCTCTATTCCTCCCTTTCCCTTCCTCTCTCTCTAAAACCATTAAAAACATTTTTTTTAAAAAAACTCATTCTGAGGAGAATTACTAGATGAAAAAGTATGATTCTGGTAAGTATTGCCTAATTACGTCCCAGATAAATTTTACCAATTTATACTCTCATCAAAAGCATCACAAAGTCCTTTTCCAATACACTCTCACCAACATGGGTATTATTACTTTCAAATTTTTGCTTGATGGGATAAATGGTTATCTTGCTTTAATTATATTTTCTTCTGAAATAAATAAAAAAAATCTCGTGTTGAAGGATATTACTTTTTTAATATATTTTTATTGATATCAGATAGGAAGGGAGAGGGAGAGATAGAAACATTATTGATGAGAAAGACTCATTGATCAGCTGCCACCTGCATGTGTCCTGACCAGGAATCGAACCATGACTTCCTGGTTCATAGGTCAACGCTCAACCACTGAGCCAGCTGGTGGGGCAAAATATATTAATTTTTAAATAAAGAATAAATTAATCTTCCAGCTAATTCATCTTGGAAATTGAAATAACACTCCTAATTTCTGAAAATTCTAGAAACATTTTATTTATTTGTAATACTTTTCTGACATCCATATACCACTATCTCTCACCACCCAGGGAAACACATGTATGCCAGTTCCCCCCCCCCCCCCGATATTTTAATATAAATGTGGAAATAAAAAACAATGTCACAATATCAATGTTTCTCAACAACACTTTTTTTTAATCCAAGACAGAGGAAGAAACTGAGGCATACAAAATAATAAACAGCCAAAAGGACAAACAAAAGTACCAGTGCCTGACTCTATCAAGCCCTTCCAGTCTTACATTCCCCAAATTTCTCCAGGTTAGGCATGAAACATAAAACTAAAAAAAAAGTCTATGGCCACAAAGGGATTTCCTTTTTTTAATATATATATATATTTATTATATATTATATATATATATTTCTTTATTGATTTCAGAGAGGAAGGGAGAGGAAGGAAGAGATAGAAACATCTATGATGAGAATCATCGATCAGCTGCCTTCTGCATGGTCCCTACTGGGGATCAAGCCCGCAACCCGGGCATGTGCCCTTGGCCAGAATCGAACCCAGGACTCTTCAGTCCGCAGGCCGACGCTCTATCCACTGAGCCAAACCGGCCAGGGCGGGATTTCCTTCTTAATGAAGAAAATCAATCAGTAAAAACTAACTAGTCACATTTCCTAATTCAATCATTTTTAATAATTCATAGAGAGGAAAGGCTAGTGAAGAAAGAGAAGGAAAAGAAAGGGGGGAAAAAGAAAGAAAAAACACACAACTCCTCTATAAAAAACATTCCAGTTGCCTTAAGAGGTAAGACTAGATGATTAAAGACTAGTAACAATTTGTGTGTCACGTCATACACTTAGAGCCAGAAAGTCTAACTTCCTACAACAGCTAGGAAGCAGCAAACAGCTCTACTAAATCAGTCTTTCCTCACCCCAAGCAACAAGAAAAGGGCCAGTTCAAACAGATGACATCCTAGCTGGCAATGACAAAGGAGGCTTTCAACAGTGCATCCAGCCTGTCTGAGTTGTTACACATCACTCTAAATCATTCATATGATGTCTGCAGTTTTCTTTTTAAGGGAATATTACCAAAGAAAAAGATGGAGTTGTTAGTAACCGAGATTAGTTTCTACAATGTAACAATATTGATCATGCTACTTTAAAAACTAATTTCGATGTAACATTCTAAATGCCAACTGGGGTACTGTAATGAGCAGTGTCTTAATATTTTATACACAAATTCAAAGACAGTAAGGACATAATATATACTTCTTGTTTTATGAGTTTTAAATCCTTGCACTTGCTCCGGTTGGTGGGACTCAGTGATAGAGCGCTGGCTCATGCACTGAAGGGTTTTAGGTTTGATTCCTGGTCAAGGGTACGTACCTGGGTTGCAGGTTCGATCCCTGGCCCAGGTCAGGGAGTATGCAGGAGGCCACCAATCAATATGTCTTCTCTCACATCGATGTTTCTCTCCTTTTCTCTGTCCCTCTCTCTCTCCCTTCCAGCCTCTCTTAAAAAAAAAAAAATCAATGGGAAAAATATCCTCGGGTGAAGATTAACAAAACAAAACAAAAAAATCCCTGCACTAAAAAGGTATATAGATATAAAACAAAAGTTACCATCTGTGGCCCGTAAACATTACCTTAAAAAAAAAAAAAAAAAAGGCTTAATCCAGCACTAACCATTAAAATAAGATGAGGCATGGCCATTGATAGACTAGTAAAAAGAATAAAAATTAAAGCAGGAGGAAAAAAATACAAGTCAACTAAATAAAAGTATCAAATAATTTTCCCACACAAGAGAAACTTGATGCCACTATCAATTCTAACACACAATGTATATACAGTGGCTGCAGCTGTCTGACCATATATGCCCCAAAATTATTCTTCAAAAACAAGTTATTGCCAAAACCGGTTTGGCTCAGTGGATAGAGCGTCGGCCTGCGGACTGAAAGGTCCCAGGTTCGATTCCGGTCAAGGGCATGTACCTTGGTTGTGGGCACATCCCCAGTAGGGGGTGTGCAGGAGGCAGCTGATCGATGCTTCTCTCTCATCGATGTTTCTAGCTTTCTATCCCTCTCCCTTCCTCTCTGTAAAAAATCAATAAAATATATATTTTTTAAAAAGAAGTTATTACTTTACAATTAAATCATTACTTTGCAGGTAAGCACCAATAATTTTATACTAAATACCAAGGGAGAGAGGCAGGGAGGGAGAAAAGGAGGGAAGAAAAGAGAAAGAGGGAAGAGGAGAGAGGAGGGGAAAGAGAAGGGAAGAAGCAGTGATAACGAGGGAGAGAATGGGGGGAAGGAAAGACAGAAAGCCGGCCTTCCCAAAAATCAGAAAGTAAAAAAATTCAGGTGTGCAGTAATGCCCAGGGGAATGACAAAAGTGGGGGATTTCAAAAGAGGAAGACCTTGTCTGTGAAATCAAACTCCCAGGTGCGTCTATCCAATCATAATCTGTGAAAGGGGAGAGACAGTGAAGTTCTTATCACTGGCAAAAAAACTGAAGTCTGTAAGGATGTCAGACAACACTAGTGTTGGATGCTTTATCAAGGTTTTTACACTAAAGTTTTTAAAGTGAGTAAAATACAGTTTTAAATGCACATTTCAGACATTTCTGAAGTGTGATCTCATGATTACAATAGTAGCTGCCATTGCAAAAGGCCTTTATTTAAAGACTAGAGGCCCGGTGCACGAAATTCGTGCATGGGGGGGACCTCAGCCCAGCCTGCACCCTCTCCAATCTGGGACCCCTTGAGAAATGTCTGACCACCCATTTAGGCCCGATACCAAGGGGATCGGCCTAAACGGGCAGTTGGACATCCCTATCACAATCAGGACTGCTGGCTCCCAACTGCTTGCTTGCCTGCCTTCCTGATTGCCCCTAACCACTTCTGCCTGCCAGCCTAATCACCCCCTAACCACTCCCATGCCAGCCTGATCGATGCCTAACTGCTCCCCAGCCAGCCCAATTGCCCCTAACTGCCCTCCCCTGCAGGCCTGGGTCCCCCGCAACTGCCCTCCCTTGCTGGCCTGATCTCCTCCAACTGCCCTCCTCTGCTGGCCTGGTCATCCCCAACTGCCCTCCCCTGCAGGCCTGGTCCCCCGCAACTGCCCTCCCCTGCAGGCCTGGTCCCCCCCCCCAACTCCTCTCCTCTGCAGGCCTGCCCACCCAACTGCCCTCCCCTGCAGTCCTAGTCCCCCAACTGCCCTCCCCTGCAAGCCTGGGTCCCCCACAACTGCCTTCTCTTGCTGGCCTGGTCTCCCCCAACTGCCCACAACTGCCCTCCCCTGCAGGCCAACTTGTGGCGGCCATCCTGTGTCCACATGGGGGCAGCCATCTTTGACCACATGGGGGCGGCCATCTTGTGTCTTTGAGTGATAGTCAATTTGCATATTACTCTTTTATTAGCTAGGATCATTTAGAAAGCAATGCAATAAAAGCCTTGGAATGTTAGGAACATCACAAATTAACATTAAAATGATGGTAATTCCCCTAATGTTACATGAATAGATTCTATGGCTCTAATAAAATTTCCAGTGAGTGCAACATTCACAGATTTTTAAAGTACTCTATCTCAAACAACTTATAAGGAAATATATAATTAAATAACTGTAAATATGAAGATGTGGAGAGTTCGAATAAATGTTTCATGTGCAATTAGTATTTTAATTAGACATTTAACTATTTCATCTATACACCTAAAAGTTTCTCTATTCAAGTGGACCAAAAGATTTCTTTTTTCTTATTGAGAAAAGGGAGGATTGCCTTATATCTGGATCTCTTCATTTGCAAATATATATGATATTTTAAGAAATTCAAATTCTATATTGCTGTAAAACTAATGCTCAAGAAAATTCACTTTTTTAGTAGAAAAAAATGGCAGGAAAAAAAAAGACTAAGTTACCTGAAGAAACTATATACAAGTTGACTATTAAATTTATCACTGAACCTATTTCCACCCACTTTACAAAAAGTGTTTTAGAATTCTACATCAATGGAGGACACTTTCTGGAGTGAATAAAATGTTCTATGTCTGGGTGCTGATTACAGAGATGTATATATTCATTATGCATTTTATTAAATTATAGTTCCATAAAGAATATAAATTTTTATAATTCCATACTACACCAGGCACTACTGCTGGTAGTGCCTTCATGCTGCTATGAAAACAATACACAAAAAACTTTCCAACCATTTGTTATGGGAGCAAATATTTGAGAATAAAACTGAGAAAAAAATTTGCCCTGAATAGTGGTTAGAGTTCCAGCCTTCACACCAAAGGGTCGCAGGTTCAATTCCTGGTCAAGGGCACATACCTGGGTTGCAGCTTCCATGCAAGGCCCTGGTCTGGGCACATGCAGGAAGCAACCAATCCATGTGTTTCTGTTTCTCCCAGCCCCCCCACACGACCACAATCTCTTCCACTCTAAAAAATCAATGGAAAAATATGCTCAGGTGAGGATTTAAAAAAATTATTTTCAGAGAGATAACAATAATGCCCTATCTTTCTTCTGGCTAACCATGCTGCTTCCACAAATGGGTGAGGGATGAGGGGATACTACATTTATGGAGGTTTTTTTCTGAATAATGGTCAACATAATTAAATAGCTATGAAATTTCTATAATGGTTAATGATTATACTATTTTCCATAATCTTTGCAGCCATCATTACATAAAAATACTATTGAAGAATTATATAAACATTTGTCCTACCTAAGTGGCAAATACTTCTGCTTCATCCTGGTGAAGTGCACATTTATCCATTCTTATTATGAAGAAAATTTAGGTTTGCAAGCAAAGGCATTCATTTATCCATATTTATGGAAAATTAAATCAAATGCAGGGTAATTTTAACGGAAGACGAAAAGTAAATTTAAAGCATTATTTTTAGATCTTTCTTTGTCAGAAGATGAGACATAAACCTTGGAAATGGTTAAGAGTTACAAGGGTTTAAACTACAAGATTAAACAGGCTAGCAAGGGTAAAATAGCTCTATAGCTGAAAAAGAAAAGCACAGGGTACTTCCAGCAGCTAGAAAATACCCAAGTAAAAAGACATCTGCAAAATGCAACATTTATTCATGTCGTTCAGGTAAGATGCAACAGAACATTTACAAATAATGAAGAGGAGAAGACAAAATCTAGCAAACAGATAAACACAAGAAAAATTCAAATGCTCAGGCAATGTCACTGACATAACAAATGTCTTTTATACTTCAACTAGAGGCCCAGTGCACAAAATGGGTAGGGTCCCTAGGCCTGGCCGGCCGCCACCGGTCACTTCCCTCTGCAAGGCAACCAACAGGACGATCAGGGGGCCCCCGGTGGCACTTGCCTTGGCCAGCCTGGCGCCCCCGCCGCCAGTCGCCTACCTCTGTGGGGCGACCAGCAGGGCGATTGGAGGGCCCGCGCTCACACCCGCCTTTGCTGGCCTGGGGCCTGAGGGCTGGGGACAGCTCCTGCATTGAGCGTCTGCCCCCTGGTGGTCAGTATGCATCATAACGACCAGTCATTCCACCATTCGGTCAATTTGCATATTAGGCTTTTATTATATAGGATAGCACCTTTCACTTGTTTGAATTCTAGATGTTTTATATATTTAATAACTACCTACTAGGATATTCTCAAGGGGAGAGGTAAAAGGATCAGGATCACACCTGCTTTGAATCTAGATGAAAAATGGTTGAAAGATGTTAGCAGAAGAGAAACTGCTCTCCTTATTTCCAGTCCAATGCTCATTGAAAAGGAAATAAGTTCAAAAGTTCAAAATTTCCATTTCCTGACTATTTTATCATTCACAAAATACAAGGTTGACTAAAGTCTGCAAAAGAAAATTCTCCACATAATCAACCTGAGTAGTTATAAATCCCCAGCAGAAAAAGACAAAAGAGTAAGAAGGAAACTCAAGAGTACTTTTTTTGTCTCCGTTTCACTAAGACTTAAAGTATCCCTGTTCTATAATCACCAGATTCCATTGCTTCTCTTTGTATCATATCTCATTGCCTCCCAATTCTCAAAATAATGAATTTCTAATGTCTTACTTTATAACCTTCCTACTGCTGTAATGCCTTTATAATCTTGTCATTAGTGTAACAACACAGGTTGTTCTACAGGGGTAGTGACCTGGGAGGAAAGGGCCTGGCTTGAATGTGTGACCACATGTTAGGGTTTTCTCACCCAATAAAATAAAATAAGTTACTTAGATCAATGACCTCTGACAGTCTATGAATCTAGGATCACGCAAAAATATAGTAATATATAATCTAATAAGAGAACTACTAAACTTTCCTTCGTTATTTCTAAGCTAGATATCTACTAAGAACTTCTCATGGGGACTATTTCCTAATTTTTTTCAGTTTTCTCACTCTGGTACATTTTTTCTGAGATCTTCATTAAAGCTTACACTGTGATGGTCTAATATAAATGGTGAAGAAATGGCCCTGTGATTTCTTTAAGTGCCATTCCAGTTACATGACTTCCTATGGATGGTTTTAAATGCAAAGGCACTGCTAACTCTTATTTAACTTAACTGGTTTTCTTATCACTTTGTGATTCGATGCACTACCATTGGTATAAACTCAATCCTATTCTCATACTGAATTTCCACAGCTATTTATTTTCCTTAAGAAAATTATCTTGCCTTGATTCTGCTAAATGCCACCATGTATGTATATTCACCAACTTTTCTAACCTACCAGATATTCTCAATTTTAATTCAGGTGTCTATTGAGCCCCTAGTCCACCAAACTTGATGCCATTCACAAACACAATGAGCACATTCTGTGCCACCATGTAAGAATCTGGTGAAAATATTAAAAAGCTCAGGACCCATATGACGAAATTCAACTTGTAGTAGATGACCATCTTGTCCTCCCCAAGAGCTTGATAATCATGGGCCCATCTACCTTCTTGGCCATATAACTTGGCACCTCTCACAAACATATGCCACCTAAGCCATCACAACAAAAACAAGATGAAAGGCTGTGATCAGTCACCCCACTGCCATACAGTAGCACCCATTTTTCCTGAGAGGTACAAGCCCTTTCCAGCAGCAAAAGCTTGCCGAAAGGCAAATGTCCCGCCCTGCATCTCAATGCCTGCTGAAGACAGCAGCAGAGGCCAAGCCTATGGTTTGAACAGTCTCAGGGGATGTCAGTGACTGGCTTTGAGGTGTGGCCATCCCCCCCATACACACACTGTCCTGGGAACCTGACTAGGGCTTCCTCCTCACAGAACTGATAGAAACTCCCTCCTTCCAGCAGACCCCACGAGACTGCATAGGAGAGGCTCAGCCCTGGTAAGATCCGGTAAATATTCCGGGACAGACTCAAATGACTGGCTTTGGGATGAGGAAAACACACTCGCGATCTTCCCTAAAATCTGAACAGCACCTTCCCCCCACAGAAGATCCAGAGGTCTCATGCTCCCAATTCTGCCAAAAGCCCTTTCCGAGGAAGCCTTTTCACTTACTAAGTCTAACAGCTGGCTGACAGGCAGAGATGGGCGAGTGAACAGAAGCAAAGCCCAAGGAGCCTTGGATGTTTGCTGACCCATCCCAGGACCCTGTGCTGCTAACAAGTTGGTCCTAGAACACAGCTTGGACCCTCTGGTGCGCAGCCAAACCCTGTGAAGGCAGCCACAAATTGTGGATCGCTGGAAGCTTCAAAGAGGTTGTTGACAGCCAAATATGGACAGCTTCTGACAGTAGCTAGCACCAAAGTATCTCCTGATAGACCCAGAAAGAGCAGACAAAGCAATCAGCCTCAGTCAACACAAGAGCAGAACCCACAGGGAGCTTCCAGGAGGCATTAAACTCTGCCCAAACACTACTTCCACTTTTCTTCTTTTAATGCATTTTTTCTTTATTGCTTTATTATTTTTGTCTATTTTTGCTTTCATATATCTTATTTTTCTCTTTTCTTATTCTTTTTTCTTTTCTTGTTCTTTCTCCTTTTTCTTCTTTTTTGTCTTTTTTCCTTTTCAGAATTTTCCTTCCTCTATTCTTTTGTACATTTTTCCTGTTTCTGTATTTTATCCTTACTTTTTTCTTTTCTAAGCCTGAAACAGCAACCAGAGAGGATATATGTTATGTCTATGTTCATAGTAGCATTACCTGTATTTACAATAGGTAAGAGCTGGAAACAGCCCAAGTGCCCTTCACATGAGTAGATAAAAAAGCTGTGATACATTTAAACAACGGAATACTATGAGGCTATAAAAAAAGGAAGAGCTCTTATCCTTAGTGACAGCATGGATGGACCTGGAATTTATTATACTATTTGAATAAGTAAAATAAGCCAGTTAGAGCAAGACAAATATCACATGATCACACTTATATGTAGAATCTGATAAACAAAATAAACTGACAAACAAAGCAGGTCCAGAGGCATGGATGTATAAAACAGAATGACACATCTCATAGGGGAGGGGGGTAGAGGGAATGGGAAAAGATTAACTGAAGAACAGATATGCATATATGTATAACCCATGGACACAGAAAATAGTGCAGGCAATCCTGGGGTGGGGTGGGGTGGGGTAGGGTGTGGGCAGGGTAGAGTGGGGCAAATAGAGGGTAATTGGTGAACCATCTGTAATACTATCAAGTATCATAATAATTTCAACGTGTCATCCTATATGATAAAAGGCTAATATGCAAATCGATTGAAAGGCGGAATGACGGTAGCTATGACGTGCACTAACCACCAGGGGGCAGACGCTCAATGCAGGTGCTGCCCCCTGGTGGTCAGCATGGGAGCACCACTCAGCCAGAAGCCCTGAGCAGGGCTCACGGCTGGCAAGCGCAGCCGAGGTGGCGGGAGTCTCTCCCACCTCTGCGGCAGCGCTAAGGATATCTGACTGATGGCTTAGGCCCACTCCCCCCGAGGGCTCCCGGACTGCGAGAGGGCGCAAGCTGGGCTGAGGGAATCCCCTGCCCCAAGTGCACAAATTTCATGCACTGGGCCTCTAGTTGTACAAATAACTTACTAAATACAAAAAGCCATACCTTTAAAATGTAGCAGTCAACACTTTTATCAAATTTAGCTACACAAGTAAGGAGACAACCTGACATTATGTTCATCCTAATGCAATGTACATTTATGTTTAAAATAAAGTATCTAAAGTGTTTTTATTATTACATACTTAGTCACTGGTGTATACAAAAGTACACAACCTCACCTATTAATAAGTATCCTTACCAAAAATGGTTAACTTAAATCATGAGAAAGCAATGAGACAAATCTAAAATGTAGAACTGGCTTATATTCTTCTAAGCCTCACAGACATAAAAACAAAAAGTTGTTCTAGAACTTTTAATCTTGTAGATTAAAAGACACTAAGAGAAATAACAACCAAATGCAATCTATAAATTATTTTTATAACGTGGATTTTTTTTAAAAAGGATGGGGGGTAAAAAAAGCTCTACAAGTTATTTTTGAAACAACTAGGGAAAGTTTAATATGCATATAAAATAGCAAACATAAAATTTGTTAAATTTTTTTAGTCTGATAATGATATTATGGTTATATACAAGAGTATATATCCTTGTTCTTAGGAGATTCATGCTGAAATACCTAAAAGATAAAACTATTACCCTAACCAGTTTGTCTCAGTGGATGGAACGTCAGCCTGCGAACTGAAGGGTCCTGGGTTTGATTCCCGTCAAGGGCACGTACCTGAGTTGCAGGCTCCTCCCCGGCCCAGGCCCTGGTAAGGTGGCAACCAATCGATGTGTTTCTCTCACATCGATATTTCTCTTTCTCTCCCACCCTCTCCAAAAATCAATGGAAAAAATATTATCGGGTGAAGATTTAAAAAAATAAAACTTTCCTGATATCTGTAAATGGTTCTGAAAAAGGTATATTTATAAAGAGATGTAAAGCAGGGGTATCAAATGTTAATAACCAGTGAGTCTAGCGAACAGTGCATGGACATTCATTATACTACCTATTCTCAGCCTGTCAATGGTGAAATTTTTCAAAATAAAAAGTTGAGGGAGGATGTCCACACAAAGATTTGTACAATATGCATTCTTCATAATACCCAAAAGCTAGAAACAATCCTAATGCTCATCAACAAATATATAAATAAAATGTTGTATTACCAATAGAATGGGCTTACTATTCAGCAATGAAAAGAAATACATTACGGATACACGCCACAACATGGATGAACCTCAAAAACATTCATTTCAATGAAAAAAACTAGTCTTCTTTCTATATCTTGATTCCATTTATGTGAAATATCAAGGAAGGCAAATCCACAGAAACAGAAAGCAGGGAAGTGTTGCCTTGAGGTGGGCACAGAAATTTACAACCAATACTCCTGAAGAAACTTTTCAGGGTGATGAAAATGTTCTAAAACTAGATTATGATAACAGTGATACACTATAAATGTACCAAAAATCTCAAACTGTACAATTACAATGGGTGAATTTTATAATATGTAAATTATACCTCAATAAAGTTGGGAAAGGAACAGTCTATGTTCTGAAAAAAAAATCAATATAAAAGAATGATAATTTGGAAAGAAATAAACTTGGTTATCTGGTAGTGTAGCTTGGAAGCAGGAGTAAGACATCAGGTTAAGCTATGTAGTACAGGGAGTTACATTTCTACAAAAAATAGATAAAAAGAAAACATTCAATAAAATGTTACTTAAAAAGTAAAGAACTATAAGCCTTTTCTGTTATAGTCTCATCCTATATAATAATAGGCTAAATGCAAATTGTCCCCTCGACCGGGGGTTCCACCGGAGTTCGACCAGGGGGCAGTTCCAGCCAGTCAAACGCCCACTGCACCTCCCCCTGGCCAGCCCCAACCCAATTGGCTTCCCCTACCCCAATCAGGGGCAGGACTGGCCGACCAACCTCCTGCATCCCCTCCCCAAAGCTAGCCTGGCCTAATCAGCCCCGATCGGGGCGGGCCAGCCGGCCCCCCACCCATGCATGAATTCGTGCACCGGGCCTCTAGTATTTTAATATTCCCAAACAAGGCCTCCCAAGGATAATACATAAATTAATTTTGTGATCAAAACACTGCCTTCAACAACAAGATGACAATCCAACTGAAAGTGGGCAAAGGATTTTAATAGACATTTGTCTCAAGAAGATATACAAATAGCCAATAAGTACACTGAACATTGAAAAGATGCCTAATGTCATCACTTGTCAGCAACATGCAAATCAAAATCATAATAAGCTACACTTCACACTTAATAGGATGGCTACATTTTTTTTTTTAAGTGTTGGCCGCGATGTGGAGAAACTGTAACCCTCATAAATTGCTTGGTGGGATGTAAGATGGTGCGGCAGCCATGAAAAAGTTTAACTGTTGCCCAATAATTTAAATATAGAATTACCATATGAACCAGAAATTGTACTCATAGGTATTTACCCAAAACAACTGAAAACAAGTTTTCAAACAAAAACTTGTTTCATGCATGTTTGTGACAGCACTATTCACAATCTCCAAAGATGGAAAGAACTCAAATGTTCATCATTTGATAAATGGATAAACAAATTATGGCGTATATCCATATAATGGACTATTATGCAGCCATTAAAAGAAATGAAGTAGTAATATGTGCTAGAATACAGATGAACCATATAAACATACAAAATGAAAGAAGCCAGATACAAAAAGCCACACAAGTTGTGTGATTCCATTCATACAAAGTATACAAAATAGCCCAAATCCTCAGAGAGGGAAAATAGATTAGTGGCTGCCAGGGGTGAGAGAGGAAGGAATAGGGAGGGACTGACTACTTAGCATTAAGGTTTCCTTTTGGGGTGATGAAAGTGTTCTGGAACTAGATGGTGGTAGTTGATGGTTGCACAACATTGTGAATGTACTAAATGTCACTGAGATGTATACTTCAAAATGGTTAAAATGGTGAATTTTGTTATATATATTTTACCATATATCTTCTAAAAAAAAACTCTGTGGTTATACAGTGTATTTAAATTGAATTTAATTATTATAATTTTTCTACTTCTTTGGCTTTTATGTATATCATAAATTATAATAGATATGCCATAAAACCTAACATGTAATAAGTATTTACTATATTAAGACACATGCTAGACATTTTTTTTGTATTTTAATCCTAAAAAGCTGTAAGTTAGTAGGAAGGTAAGTAGGTATTATTATCCCCCTTTTATGTATAAGAAACCAAGGCCCAGGCAACAACTAATGAGAGGTAGAGCTGGAGTCAAACCCTAACACTTACAAGATTAACTCAACAGAATAAACTAAATGATTTCTAAGACACCATCCAGTAATACAACTCTATGAATATGCCACAGGAAAAAAAAAACAAACAGAAAATAATATCCTTCCCCAAACTGTCCTAATAGTGGCTTTCTGGTGAAATATATAGACAGAAAGTCAACACTAGTCCTAAAAGAACTTCAGTATGATATATGCTAGCATTTCCTTGCACTAGGATAAGATCAAGACATTAATTATTGTGCTGGTTATTGTTTCCAGAGAACCAAAAGGTCCAAGGTAATTGTCACCACTCATTTCAAGTAAATCACGAAGAGGGGGTGGAGGCACTGGCAAAGAAAGAAATATCTTAAAAATATAGATTCCCAGTCTCCACTCCAGACCTAGTAAATTGAAATCTCCAGGCTAATGTCCAAGCATCCTCATGTTTTCTTAAAAGCCCAGGTAGGCAACCACATTTGGGAATTGCCTGAGTCAAGTGAGAGAAAAAAAAACACAACAACCACAAAACTTCTTTTAGTCAAACAGAACAGAACAGGTAAGCCTGGACCTATTAAAAATGATATTACAGTACAGGAATATCAGACTGAATTATAATCTTGGTATGATGTCAGATCTATTTACTTAGATTTCATAAGACATGATTCTACCCAAAATACACTTGAATCTTTGCTTTAATTTATGATACTCGGTATGTCAAATTGTACCTATAATGCTTTTATGAAATCTTTTATTAATGAATTCTAACTGTGCATGTATATTTATTATGTATATTATGAATGTACAAGAGGCCCGATGCACGAAATTCGTGCAAGGGGCTCGGCCCTTGCAGCCCCGGCCAGCCCTCACAGGCCTGGCTTTGACCGGAAGGTCATCCGGACGGTCGTCCTGCTCTTTGGTCTAATTAGCATATTAGCCCCTTATTATATAGGATGTGTGTGTGAGACACACATTATATTAGTAATCTTATCTAATATTTAGCTTGCCTGACAATGTAGCCTCAAATAGTTTTTAAATAAACAAACACAAATAAATCCAATAAATATTTACTGGCACCCACTGTGCCAGGCACTGTGCTGGGTGCTGTAAATATAGCCAAGAACAAGACACAGTCTCACATCATTTATTATTAACTGGGATATATCAGTCATTAAGCAGACTGCTGTGGAAAAACCCACCCCTTTTCTTCATTTCCTTATTTTACTTTTAGATGTGAACATTCTGCTTTATTCCTCCCTGGGGCATTATAGGATTCTCACTTTGTCATATCAACTCCTTTAAATTCCAATTTTCATTTTACATGGGGAAAATGTACATCCAAGCAGCCTCTATTACTACTTCAAAGCAACTGGAAAAATCCCAGATCCACATTTCCATTGAGCTGAGAATTTCCTATATGCCTAATAATGATACTTTATGACCTAGAAGTTCCAATGAATTGGTAGTAAGAAAACACTGATTTGCTTCAGTGGCACTGTAATTGGAATGGTGATTAAATGTATCATGTTAAATTTACTCTGGGCCTTTTCCAGTGTGGCAAATATAAAATGAGCTATCAGCATCAGCAGAGCCTAAATCACACTTTCCTTCTAAAATGATACTTCTCCTACTTGTCAAAGGTGATTGTTTGAGCTTATCCATTAATAATTAAGTGGCATAACATGGCCAACATATACACCCACATAGGCTTCTACAGGATGTACATGGACCAACATGGTTTATTGTATTTAGCAACTTGGGACAACCTTATGTATGTCAGAGCAGTGCATTTGCACCACTATAGTTAATGGTCTGTCAGCATTTCCATTATAAAGCAATTTTCAAAGGTTTATTGCTCTGCTGAAGAATTTGCTCTGAGCTGAAATTTGGCATTCCAGAAAAGCGAAAACTGTAGCCCATAAATGTTTATTCCCTTTCAAGTAGGCAAAGTAGTTTGTTTGTGTGGGTGTGTTTTTTAAAGTTAATCTGACTCTTTATTTTAGAATTTCCTCCTGTAGCCCTTTGTAAATATTCTCAGAACATAAGCCTCACACCTCACAAAGGGACGACTGTTTGGTAACAGCAGCTAGCAATCTGCAAGGTACAGAGCACAGGTTCCAGCTTATTTATGGAAAACAATTTTTTTTAAAGAAAGCATATTTTTTATTAAATCAATAGTAATTTTAAAACTTTTTCATCAGTTCTACCTAGTTAAATTATTCATCATACTAGAGTACACTGCCATTGATATTAAAATCAATGGATGACTTTTAAATTCTCAATTGTTAAACCTCCTTTTATCCTTCCCACTCAAGAACCATAGACTAGCCCTGGCCGGCTTGGCTCAGTCGATAGAGCGTCAGCCTGTGGACTGAGGGGTCCCAGGTTCGATTCCGGTCAAGGGCACATGCCTGGGTTGCAGGTTTGATCCCCAGTAGGGGGCGTGCAAAAGGCAGCCGATCAATGATTCTCTCTCATCATTGATGATTCTATCTCTCCTTCTCCCTTCCTCTCTGAAGTCAACAAAGAAATATATATATTTTTTAAATAGGGGACTCTTCCCCCTCCCCATGTGGGAGTCAGTCCAGGGACTCTTTTCCCCCTCCCTACTTGGGAGTCCATTCTGTGGGACTCTTCCCTCTCCCTACGTGGGAGTCTGAACTTGTTCTTCAATAAATCACCAACTTTGCTATACGAAAAAAATAAAAATAAAAATAAATAACCATAGACTACTACTAATCTAGTGTGAATTTTAATCCTAAAATCCTACTCTCAATTCCCACTTACCCTGCTAGATAAAGGGAATAAGTGCTGTAGGTAATAGCTAGGTAGCAAGAAAGGTTATATACTAGATAAGAGAAGCTTTAAAGGCAATTTAGAAAATTCAGAAAATAATGATTGGGCCCTGAATGCCAAAGTTCACAGAAAACACTGTAGTAATCTAGAAGATTGGTACATTAGTGATAAACTAACAATTTTATTTAATCTCTGGGAAATGTTCTGTTAGTCTGAAAACGTCAAACAAAGATGAAATCAACTATCCCAGTATTTGGTTTCTTCTTATTGAATCTATCTTGACAGCTTAAATATTTACACTTTAAATTACAAGTTTTGCAATTCTACAACTAAATATAATTCTGACACAATTCTACCCAATAAATAACAGAAGAATGGTTTTCTATGCTTAAAGATTCTTAATATGTACAAAGTCCCTCTACAGCTTTGTGGAGACTGGTGATCAAATCATCTTTTTAAAAATAAAAACTTTTTAGAGAAGTATAAAGATTCATCCTAAATTACTACTGATACAGCTTAATATACTTTGCCAAATTTCTATTACTCTGAAATAACTAGCTATAATCTCTGATATTATATTTTAAAATATCTATAAAACTACTTCCAGATGAGTAGAAACACAAAATAAGATTTTTAAAATGTTAGGTAAATGAGATCCAATTCATGATTATAACCATGGGAGATATGGCCATTCATGTACCAAATAAGGACTAGAAGGCTCTAAAAAACATTAAAATTATAGAAAAAAATCTGTTTTATAATTTTATTGATGTTATATTCTTTTTATAACATATTCTTACTCTTATTCCAAATTAACACCATCTTTACCTCTGGCAAGCACTGACCAGCCCTGCCAAATTTACAACTATGAAAGGTAAAGTAAAAAAAAATTAGATTTACCAGGGATAAAATAAGAGAATACTCAAGATTAACCCTATATAGCACCAATGTAATAAGTTAATTGGTTTGATGCATAGAATCAAATATCAAGGTAAGAAATTGTTACAATTTTGTTAAATGACCAAGGTAGATAGTCCCTCCAGTAGTTAATGCAAGAACCTGTTGAGTCCCTTTGGCTTTTGTAAAAGAAACCTCAAGTCAGCCTGCAATGGCAGTTCAAATGCAGTAATGGAGAGGTAGCAACCCAGCATATGGTGCTGACCATCACACCCTCTACCTCAATGCTGTTAATTGAAGCCTCTCTAAAAGGCTTAAATGAAGCCCTCTGGAAGGTAGTTATAGATGGTTTTATGACCATGTTAGAAAGATAAACATATCCTTGTTCATGAATTAAAATAATACCAAAGGGTTTTTACCAGATTTGACAATAGTTTTTCATCTCCGTTAACCCATTTGCCACTCAAAACTCCCTTACTTTATCAGGAAGTCTTTTTCCTAATATGGTATTAGAAGAAAAATAAAAGGCTCTGGCCATGGCAAAAAGACCAGAATGATCTGAGGAAAGCAGGCTAGCTCTCTGCCCCCCATGCCACTTCTAACAATTAAATATGTTCTTTTAAATGTATCATGATAGAAAATTAAAAAGACATTAATAGAGTATTAGTGAAAATATATCTCATTCCTATCCCTCTCTGTTAGACCTAGTTCCCCCTATTAAAATGAATCATTATTGCCACTTTCTTGTTGATCCTTCCCTAAGGCACATCCTATTTAAAAATACATCCCCTTGACTCAACCTGCATGGTTCAGTGGTTGAGTATCGACCTATGAACCAGAAGGTAACGGTTCGATTCCCCATCAGGGCCCAGGTTGCAGGATCAATCCCCAGTAGAGAGCATTAAATAGGCAGCCAATCAATGATTCTCTATCATCACTGATGTTTCTACCTCTCCCTCTCCCCTTCCTCTCTGAAATCAATAAAAAATATTTTTAAAATATTTAAGAAAAATACAACTCCTTAGCCTTCAAATCTTAGCACACCCTAGCCTGCCTGCACACTTTTTCTCTCTAGCACTGATCTACAATGTGTTTATCATTATACTAGAGGCCCGGTGCATGAAATTCGTGCATAGGGGGAGGGAGTGTCCCTCAGACCAGCCTGCACCTTCTCCAATCTGGGACCCCTCAAGGGATGCCCGACTGCCCTCTCACAAACCAGGACTGCTGGCTCCCAACTGCTCGCCTGCCTGCCTGCCTGCCTGCCTGCCTGATTGCCCCTAACTGCTCCTGCCTGCCAGCCTGATCACCCCATAACCACTCCCCTGCCAGCCTGATCGACACCTAACTGCTCCCCTGCCAGCCTGATTGCCCCTAACTGCCCTCCCCTGCTGGCCTGATCACCCCCAATGGCCCTCCCCTGCAGGCCTGGTCCCCCCCGCCCCAACTGTCCTCCCCTGCAGGCCTGGTCCCACCCAACTGCCCTTCCCCCCTGCTGGCCTGGTCCTCCCCACAACTGACCTCCCCTGCAGGCCTGGTACCCCCCAACTGCCCTCCCCTGAAGGCCTGATTGCCCCCAACTGCCCTCCCTTGCAGGACTAGTCCCTCCCAACTGCCCTCCCCTGCAGGCCTGGTCCCTCCAAACTGACCTCTCCTGCAGGCCTGGTCCCTCCCAACTGCCCTCCCCTGCAGGCCTGGTTTCCCCAAACTGCCCTCCCCTGCAGGCCTGGTCCCCCCCCCCCAACTGCCCTCCCTTGCAGATCTGATCTCTCCCAACTACCCTCCCCTGCAGGCCTGGTCCCCCCCTCCAACAAATGCCCTCCCCTGCAGGCCTGGTCCCTCCCAACTGCCCTCCCCTGCAAGCCTGGTCCCCCCCAACTACCCTCCCCTGCAGGCCTAGTCCCCACCAACTGCCCTCCCTTGCAGGCCTGGTCCCTCCCAACTGCCCTCCCCTGCTGGCCTGATCGCCCACAACTGCCCTCCCCTGCCGGCCATCTTGTGGTGGCTATCTTGTGTCCACATGGGGCAGCCATCTTTGACCACATGGGGGTGGCCATCTTGTGTGTTGGTGACAGTCAATTTGCATATTACCCTTTTATTAGATAGGATAGTTAGTATTTTCTATTATATATTTGATTACCTTACTCTTGTTCCACCCCCTCCAGCAACAAGAATAAAAGTCCATGAAGAACTCTGTTCCCTACTATATTCCTAGAGCATGGAACACTGCATGGAAGTTAATGAACCCTTAACAAGTATTTGTTGAATGAGTTAACAACCTTCATGACAAACACTAGTAACAAGCAATTTATCTATTCTTTACAAAATATTAAGTTAAAAAAAAAAACTACAGAAATAGTGCACTACACTTAGGAGGTCAAATCAGTTTGAGTAACTAAAATTGCTAATCCTCTCTAATAAAATGGTAATATGCAAATTAACCATCACTCCACTACATAAGTCATGCTCACCAGCCAAGCCACGCCCACCAGCCAATCAGGGCTAGTATGCAAATTAACCCTATCCAAGATGGCTACAGCCGCAGAGAGCAAGGTTTCCCAGGTAACAGAGCAAACCAAGCTTTCCATAGCAGTTGCAGGCCTAAGCCTCCACTCAAGCTACAAAGTTTCAATTATAGAAGGTAAACAAATTCAAACAAATGGCGGCAGAATGGAGTTTGAGAAAGCAGGCCAGGGTTGCAAGCTTTCCGAACACCCTGGCCGGGCTCACCTGCTTAAGGCTACAAGGTTTCAATTGTAGAAGGTGAATTAACTGCCACAGAAATGGCTGCCGCCCCGGAGGGAGCAGCAGGTTTGGCTCCACTCCAGGCTACAAAGTTTCAATTGTAGAAGGAAAATAAATTCCAGATACCAGGGCCTCCGCTTAGGTTGCCAGGGTGCGTGGCCAGCCTGCAAACCACCACAGGCCCCTCGCTCAGGATGCCCCATGCCCCAAGGGAACCCCACCCTGATCCGGGACGCCCTTCAGGGCAAACCAGCTGGCACCCACCCCTGTACCAGGCCTCTATCCTATCTAATAAAAGAGTAATATACAGATTGATCACCACTGCAACACACAATATAGCTGCCCCCATGTGGTCAAAGATCCTGCCCCCATGTGGACACAAGATGGCCACCACAAGATGGCCAGCAGGAGAGGGCAGTTGGGAGGCACCAGGCCTGCAAGGGAGGGCAGTTGTGAGGGACCAGGCCTGCAAGGGAGGGCAGTTGAGAGGGACCAGGCTTGCAAGGGAGGGCAGTTGGAGGTGATCAACCCTGCAGGAGAGGGCAGTTAGGGGTGACCAGGCTGGCAGAGGAGGGAAGTTGGGGGCAAACAGGCTGGCAGGGGAGCAGTTAAGCATCAACCAGGCTGGCAGCGGAGTGGTTAGGGGTTGATCAGGCTGGCAGGCAGAAGCAGTTAGGGGCAATCAGGAAGGCAGGCAGGCAAGCAGTTGGGAACCAGCAATACTGGATTGTGAGAGGGATGTCCGACCAGGATCGGGCCTAAACGGGCAGTCGGACATCCCTCCAGGAGTCCCAGATTGGAGAGGGTACAGGCTGGGCTGAGGGACAACCCCTCGCCATGCACGAATTTCGTGCACCGGGCTTCTAGTCTTATATAATAAAACCCTAATATGCAAATCGACCGAGCAGCAGCACAGGGAGCACCACTTAGCCAGAAGCCAGGCTCACAGTAGCAGTAGCAGGAGCCTCTCCCGCCTCTGCTGCAGCCTGGCGGTAAGAAGCGCTGGAGGTGGGCAGTAAGGAGCGAGGAGTCCCAGAGTGCGAAAGCCCAGGACTGGGAGAGCGATGTCTGACTGCCGGCAGGCAAGACATCCCCCGAGGGGTCCCGGACTGCGAGACCCCCCGCACGAATGTCATGCACCAGCCCTCTAGTGCTTAATATTGCCCATTGTGAGATTATAAATTTCACATTCACTTTCTACATAAAAGGAAGTCTACTTAAACACTACTTGGAAGATTATTTTCCCTGAGATTTTCTTGAAGATGAGATGTCTTCTACAAGTCCACCTAAGGGAGTAAAATTTTAAATAGTAATTTGCAATCTCGGATCATTGTAAAGGTAGTTCGCTATGCCCCCCCCCCCCAAGAACAAAATATAAATACATTATAAATAAAATCATTAAGAATAAGTATGGGAAGAAATCTTCACACATTCAGAAAGACAAGTATTACAAGGCTTTCTCCAACACTATTTCAAAGAGTTAAGTAACTAAATAAATAAAAGTTAAAACAAGATTAGCAAAAAAATCTGAATGTCCATTAAAAGAGACTAATTAAATAAAGTATGCTATATCTATTGAGTACAATTTGAAGCTAGCCAAAAGAATGATATAATTCTATACATGCTGATATGGAACAATCTGTAAGACATATCACAGGAAGCTGAACAGTATGTATAGTTCATAACCAAATGTGTATTGTTTAAATATATAACTGTTAAGCACAGTATACCCACAACCAAAAAATCCTGGTAGTTTGCCACAGGGTAAAGTAACTGTGAACTGGAATAAAAAGATTCACTTTTCGCTGTACATCATTTGGAACTGATTGATTTTTCACTATGTAAATAGTTTCTTCAAAATATAGAGGGAACAATTACAAAATAAAATTGTAAAGAAATTTTACTTAAAATATGCAAAGATAATGAGCATCTCTCATGTCTATTAGGCATAAGGATTAAAATTAAATCAATCTTATTTAAGTGGTGCTTACTTCAAGTATTAATGTACATATACATATATAACTTAAATCCAAATATACTTCTAAATTAAATAAATACTTTTGGATAATGAAAGTATTCATGCCACCTTAGAAAAAACAATCACAACACACACACACACACACACACACACACACACACACACACACACCTCAATGACATACAACTGATCAGAATAGCTAAACTTAAAAGAATGACCAAAGCAAGCTAACACACAATGGTGAAATATCGTACACTTTTTCCAATGTCAGGAAAAAGGCAAGGATGTACACTGTCACATCTACTTGACATTATACTAGAGATCCTAGCCAGTACAATTAAGCAAGAAAAAACAAAATAAGATCATAAAGATTAGAAATGAAGTAAACCTATCATGCATACATGACATAAACGGATACATAGAAACATGCAAAGGAATCTAGAAATATCAACATAAGCATGTGAATTTGAAGCTGACTATAAAGTCAATATACAAAATTTTATTTCTATATTTGAAGCAATAACAAAAAGTAAATAATGAAATTTAAAACAATAGTATTTACCATAGCACCAAAAAAATAAATCTAAAAGGTATACAGGGCAGCTACACTGAAAATTATAAAACACTACTGAGACACAAATGGAGGTATACACACTATGCTCTTGTTGGAAGTCTCTTGTTGGTCAATGGCAAAATGACAGTTCTCCCAAAACTGATCTACAGATTCTACAGAATTTCAGTAAAAACCCCACCAACTTCTTTAGTGTATCAAATGTCAGGCTGATTGTAAAATGTATATAGAATTGCAAAGAATTACAGAATAGCTAAACCAATATTAAAGGACAACAAAGCTGAAGGGCCTACACTACCAAATATCAAGGTTTATCAGAAAGTTACAGTAATAACGACACTGTGGTATTAGTGCAGAGAGAGAGAAGCAATGGAACAGAATTAAGAACCCAGAAAGAGACCCACACATATTTAGTCACCTGATTTAAGACAAAAAGACAGCACGGCAAATCAATGGGGGATAATCATCTTTTCAATAAATAGTGTTGGGTCAACTTGATAGCCATATGGAAAAAAATGAGCTTTGTCCTTCACCACAAATGTATATACCCAAATGTGAAATGTAAAACAATAAAACTAGAAGAGTAAAAGAGTGTCTTTATAACACTAGAATATATTTCTTAAACACAAAGAGCACTGATCACATAAAACACTGATAACCCCTACACTTCATTAAAATTAAGAATGTCTGTTCATCAAAAGATAATACTAAGGGAATGAAAAAGTGAGCCACAGATTGGGAGAAGACAGCTGCAATACATATATATGGCGTATGTGTGTAACATAAATAAAAGAACTGCTATAAACCAATAAGAGGACTGACATCCCAATTTAAATTTAAAAAAACACTTAAGCACTTGAAATATATGGATATCTATGTGGTCAATATGCAAATGGAAACAACATCATTAAACAGAAAGTGCAAATTAAAATCACAATATAATACTAATATACCCACAACGAAATGGCTAAAATTAAAGACTGAAAATATCCAATTGTTGGCAAAGGTGTGGAACACTGCAATTCTACTACACTGCTGCTGGAAGAGTAAACTGGTATAGCCACCATGGGAAAAGCTAAACATGCATAACCTGTGACTCACCAATTCCCTCTTAAGAGAAATGAGACTGTATTTCTAACAAGAGCTATGTAAAGCCATGTTCACAGCAGCATATTTCCTAATAAAAATTGGAAATAACCCAATGTTCACAAACAGAAGAAAAATATGTAAACTTTTATACTCACACAAATACAATGAGTACTACCACCACAAGCAACAATGAAGATGCCATTTTACTGAGAAAAAGAAACCAGACATAAAGAAGAATTTATAGTTGTAGTAATATGATGTTTCAAACAGGTAAAACTAAATCTGTAGTGATAGAAATCAAAACAGTGGTTGACTAGGAGGGGGCAAAGAGGAAACTACAAGCGTGTTAAAAATGTTCTTTATTTTGATCTAGTTGATTATTTCAATGGTATACATAGATATAAAAATGGATGTGGAAATTCATCAAACTGTAAATTTAACATCATACATTCTTACTACATGTATGTCATACCTAAATTTTTTTATTAAATAGGTTTTTATAGATTTCAAAGAGAGGAAGGGAGAGGAGAGGGAGATAGAAACATCAATGATGAGAGAGAATCATTGATGGGCTGCCTCCTGCATGTCCCCCACTGGGGACCAAGCCCACAACCGGGCATGTGTCCTGCGGATCAGGAATCCAATGTGACCTTCTGGTTCATAGGTCAACACTCAACCACTGAGCCACAAGGGCAGGGCTTAAAAGGCTATGTCATGAACATGATGGCAACAAATCTGAAATGTAGATGAATTTCTAGGAAGAAAAAACTTATCAAAACATAGAACAGAAAAATCCAATCAATTCTATAATATAGAACATAAATCCATAATTTAAAGTTCAACCAATAAAGAAAACTTCAGGTTCAGATGGCTTTACTGGCATTCTAAACAAAGTTAATAATAAGTCAGTCATAAACACATAGAAGAGAATGGGAAGAGGAGAAACACTTGTCAGCTCCTTTGACAAGATTAGCATAACTTTAATGCCAAAACTCAACAAGTGCCTTACAAGTAAAAAACAAAATTACAGACCAGCCACATTCATGAACATGCCAAGAACGCAAATAAAACTGAGGAAATGAAAGTGAACAATAAAAAAATACTATAGCACAGAAGTAGGTTTAATATACCATATTAACAAAATAAAGAAAAAAAAGTATTAGCATTCCAACAGATGGAGAAGAAGAACTGGATAAAAATTAACATGCATCCATGATTTTTAAAAGGTTATTTGAAAAGAGAGAGGAACTTCCTTAACCAGAAAAAGGGTACTGCAAAAAAAAAAAAAAAAAGTAGACATTAAGCCAACAGGGTACATCAAATTTAATGGTGACAAGCTGAAAGCTTTGTTTCAGAACATAAATAAAACAAGTACAGATGTTATCATGACATTTATACATCTACTCAATGTATACAAAGCAGCCCAGTCAATGCAGTAAAAAGAGATGAAAAAGGTACGAGAATTTAAAAGGTAGAAATTAAATTAATTCAAAATAAATGACTATGTAAGTAGAAAATCCAAAGTCCTATAAATTAGAATTAACAGAGTTGAACAAGATTGCTTGATATAAAGTCAATATACAAAACCTCACTGTTATTTCTACAAAACAGCTTCAAATGTCTTTGGTGATTTTAAAGCATATTAGTTAAGGCACTAGTATAAGGCATTATGTAAGGTAATTACTTCGTATGATAATGATGTTAATGTTACGTTTAGAGAAAAAAAAAACTGTCCTGCACTGGTCAGGGAGCTCAGTTGGTTAGAGCATCCTCCCAATTAGCTGAGGTTGCGGGTTCGATCCCAGATCAGGGCACATACAAGAATCAACTAGTCAATGGATAAACACGTGGAACAACAAATAGATGTTTCTCTCTCTCTCTCTCTCTCTCTCTCTCTCTCAAATCAATCAATCAAGTAAAAATTTTAAAAATATGGCCTTAAACACTTAATCAAATTATTTAAAAAACTGTCCTGAGTTTTTAAAATACATTCTAAATTAGTTTTAGATGAAATAATATAATGGCTGGGATTTGTTGAAAATTAGTAGAAGGGTATAAATTCAACAAATTGAACATAAGCTGATAACTGCTGGAGCTACATGAGTACAAGAGTGATTTATAATACTATTCTAATTTTTATTTGCATTTTCCATAATAAAAAGTGAAAAAATAAAAAAATTAAGCAGGACACAGACTAGTTAAGATTATTTACAAAAAAACATATCTTTATAAAGAACTATTATCCAAAATACGCAAAGAACTCAACATCATATGTCTATTAAGGAAATGCATATTAAAATGACAATGATATCTATAAGAATGGCTAAAAATCAAAACACTTAACACCAAATATTGGCAGGGATGTGGAGCAACAAAAATAATCATTCATTGCCCTAGCTGGTTTGGCTCAGTGGGTAGAGTGCTGACTGAAGGGTCCTGGGTTTGATTCCAGTCAAGGGCACATGCAAAATTTAGCAGAAGGCAGATGGCCATGTACTCCCTGCCTCAACATATATATATATATCTCACAACTTCTCCATTACTGACATCTTGCATCAGAGTGGCATATTTGTTACAATCAATGAACCTACATTGACATGTCATTCTCATTCTCATTCATATATAGTTTGTGTTAGGTTCACTCTTTTTTTTAAAAAATAAATATTTATTATTGAAAGCATTATATATGTCCCTCTCCCCCCCCACACACACTGCCCTCCCCGACCTCACTCCCCCCTAGGGTTCACTCTTGATGTGAACCTAAAACTGATATAAGAATACAGTTGATTTAAAATATAAAATAACACTAGAGGCCCGGTGCATGGATTTGTGCACGGTTGGGGTCCCTAGGCCTGGCCAGCTAGCAGGGCTGATCAGGGCTGTCTCGCCCAATCCCGATTGGGGCCGGGCCAATCGGGGCCTGCCAACTGGGGGAAGGATCAGGAGGAGGGACTGTGGAAGGTTGGCCGGCCGGGGGGAGGGACCACAGGAGGTTGGCTGGCCAAGGGGAGGGACCAGGGGAGGTTGGCCGGCCATGGGAGGTTGGCTGTGGGAGCACACTGACCACCAGAGGGCAGCTCCCGCATTGAGCGTCTGCCCCCTGCTTGTCAGTGCGTGTCACAGCAACTGGTCGACTGGTCATTCCTGTCACAACGGTCGCTTAGGCCTTTATATAAATAGATAACAAATTAAAATACACATACACACATCCCATTTACAAAGCATCCAAAAAATACCAATCAATTAAAATCTATGAAATATTTGTAAGACCTCTATTCTGAAAACTATAAATCTAATTGATAAAAATTCAAGAAAACCTAAATAAATGGAGATACCATGTTCGTGGCTGAAAGACTCAATAAAGCAGACAGTTCTGCCCATGCTGGTTTAGCTCAGTGAACAGAGCATTGGCCTGAGGACTGAAGGGTCCCGGGTTTGATTCCGGCTGGGTTGTGGGCTTGATCCCCAGTAGGGGGCGTGCAGGAGGCAGCCGATCAATGATTCTCTCTCATCATTGATGTTTCTCTCTCTCCCTCTTCCTCTCTGAAATCCATAAAAATATATTTTAAAGGCTTAAAATGTGAAATGTTCAAACTCCAGAAACTAAATGCATTCTTAAAAAAAGCTCAAGAATATTTATAAGAACATAAAAATATCCATCAACCAACAAGCTAAAATCCGCAATTTCTGGTATATAATAAAAACTGCAAGCATGCACAGAAATAAGAAAATATAACCCAGTAAGACAAGAAAAAAATCAAAACCAATCTAGGGGGTAAAATGATCCAGATTTGATGCAGACATTAAGGCAATTATAATAATTAAATTCTTTATTATTAAAAGTTAAGTAGAGACTTGTAAGATATAAAAAAGGATCAAACTGAACTCATACAGATGTTAAATACATTGTCTGGGATGAAAAATACACTGGATAGAATTAACAGCAGAGCAAACATTGCAGAAAAAAAGATAAATGAACTTGAATACCTAACGATAGTAAATATTATAGATAGCAGACACTCAATGAAAGACAAGAAAAACTGAAGAAAGAAAAAAAAAGTTACGAGTGAGCTCTGGCCAGGATGCACATCATCCTGATATGCCAAGGTTGCAGGCTTGATCTCGGGTCAGGGCACATTCAAGAAGCAACTAATGAACACATAAGTGGAACAGCAAATCAACAAATCAATGTGTTTCTCTCTCTCTCTCTCTCTCTCTCTCTCTCTCTCTCTCTCGCTCAATCAATTTTTAAAAAAGGTATGAGTGAAAAAATTTCAAAAGGCTTAATATATGTGTAACTGTAGTCACTGAGAGGGTAAGAGAAAGACAAAATATATTTGAAGAAAGATAGCAGAAACATTTAAAAATTTCATTACAACTAAAAGCCCACTGATGCAAAAAACTCAAAAAATATGAAGAAAACTACACCAATATATATCATAATAAAATTACTTAAAATTAGTGATAAACACAAAAGCAACCAGGAAAGAAGATAAGTATGACAACAGATTTCTCACTGGAAATAATGCAAGTTATGACAGTACAATAATATCTTTAGAGCACTGAAAGTAAACACTGTCAATCTAGAATTCTATACTCAATAAAAATATATTTCAAAAATTAAGGAGAAATCGACCTTTCCAGACATATAAAAGCTAAAGGAAACCTGCACCACACATACACAAAAAAAAAGTTAGTAAGTATTTCAAGGAGTATAACAATGGCATCAAATAGAAATACAGACCTAAACAAAGAAATCAAGTGCATGGAAACAATTCATAGTTTTTTAACAGATTTTTAAAGCAAAAATAACAAAAATGTAGCATGGATTTTACAACAAATGGAGAAATAAAAGTACAAGATCATAACATAAAGATCAAGAAATAGCCCTGGAGTGGTGGTTAGAGTGTCAACCCATGCACCAAAGGGTCACGGGTTCGACTTCTAGTCAAGGGCACGTAGCTGGCTTCACTACCCGCCCCCGGCTGGGGCACATACGAAAGGCAACTAACTAGTTAATGTGCCTTTCTCACATTGATGTTTCTCTCTCTCTTTCTCTCCATTCCTCCCTCCTTCCCTCCCTTCCCCTCTCCCCTCTCTCCCTCCTTCCCTCCTACTCTCTCTTAAAAGCAATGGAAAAATATCCTCTGGTGAGGATTAGCAAAAAAGAAAGAAAAAAGAAAGAAAAACCAGAAGGTTCTTCTACCATATATGAGTTGCATATCACTTTAAGGCAGGCTGTCTTAGACAAAAAAAAAAAAGTAACCATTAAAATAACACAATAAAAAGCTATACTTAGATGCCTTTTATAGGGTTGAGGAACTTTCTATTCCTTATTGAGTATTTTATCATTTTTATCATGAAAAGATTTTATCAAATTTTTTTTCCAAGCATATTGAAATGATGATGTGATTTTTTTGTATTTTACTCTATTGATACGATGTTACATTAATTTCAGATGTTAAATCAATAATACACCCCAGATAACCCCACATGGTTGTGGTGTATAATTCTTTTTATATGTTACTAGTATTTAGTTGAGGATTTTTATATCCATATTCAAAAGAGATCTTAGTATGTTGTTTTCTTGTGATATCTTTATCTGGTTTTGGTATCTGGGTAATATCAGCTTCATAAAAATGAACTGGAAAGTGCTTCCTCTATTCTTTTTTAAGACTCTAAAAAATTGGCATTAATTTTTAATTATTCTTTTTTAATATATTTTATTGATTTTTTAAGTATATATTTTTTTTTCTTATTTTTTTTTTCTTACAGAGAGGAAGGGAGAGGGATAGTTAGAAACATCGATGAGAGAGAAACATCAATCAGCTGCCTCCTACACACCTCCTACAGGGGATGTGCCTGCAACCAAGGTACATGCCCTTGACCGGAATCAAACCTGGGACCTTTCAGTCCACAGGCCGACGCTCTATCCACTGAGCCAAACCAGTTAGGGCTCTTTAATTAGGTAAATGTTTGTCAATTTTGTTGATATTTTCAAATAACTAGCTTTTGGTGTCATTAATTTCCTCTATTTTTTTTTCTATTATCTCTGTCATAATTTCTGCTCTAAACCTTGTTATTTTCTTCATTCTGTTTGCTTTAGGTTTAGTTTGCTCTTTTTCCACTGTCTCTTACTCCTTTCTTAGTATAGGCCTTTACAGCTATAAATTTCCCTGTAAGTACTAGATAAGCTGCATTCCATACATTTTGTTATGTTGTATCTTCATTTTCATTCATCTCAAAGCATTCTCTGATTTACCTTTTGATTTCTTTTTGACCCACTGGTTATTTATGAATGTGCTGTTTAATTTCCACATGTTGATAAGTTTTCCAAATTCCATGGGGTAGAACATAAGTTGTATTATTTCTACTTCCTTTATAATTAATTTTTCAATTACAGTTTACATTCACCATTATTCTATACTAGAGGCCCAGTGCACAAATTCGTGTACCAGTGGGGTCCCTCAGCCTGGCCTGTGGGATTGGGCCTAAAATGGCTCTCCGACATCCCCCGAGGGGACCCAGATTGCGAGAGGGTGCAGGCCAGGCCAAAGGACCCCACCAGTGCACGATCGGGGCTGGGGAGGGACACAGGAGGTTGGCCAGCCGGGAAGGGACCACAGGAGGGCTCCAGGGCATGTCCGGCCCATCTCGCTCAGTTCTGACTGGTCGGACCCCAGCAGCAAACTAACCTACCAATAGGAGAGTCTGACCCCAGTAGTCAGTGCACGTCATAGCGACTGGTCGACTGCCCTCTGGTGGTCAGTGCACGTCACAGCGAGCGGTTGAGTGACCTTAGCATATCATTAGCCTATTACACTTTGATTGGTTGAACCAACAACCGGATGACCAGACACTTAGCATATTGGGCTTTTATTATATAGGATTAGTTTCATATATACAGTAGCTCTATTCTTTTAAATGTACTGGGGTTTGTTTGGTCACCTAGCATTATGTTATATCCTGGAAATGTCCCATGTGCACTTGAGAAAAATGTATATTCTGTTGTTAGGTGAAATATCTATAGATGTCTGTTAGCTCCAGTTGGTTTATAGTGTTGTTTAAGTCTTCTATTTCCTTGTTTATACCCTGTCTAGTTGTTCTATACATTATTGTAGTGAGGTTTGAAGTCTTCAACTATTATTTTGAAATGTCTATTTCTCCCTTTCTTTGTATCAGTTTTGCTTTTGTATTTTTATGCTCTCTTATATGGAAATATGGAAGTAACAGAAATTACCATCAAATATTGAATGGATAAACAAAATATAGTATGTCTACACAATGAAATATTTAGAAAAGGAAGCAGGCATATATGGATGAACTTTGTGAACAGTATACTAAGTAAAAGAAACCAGACCACATAAGATTCCATTTCTATAAAATGTCCAGAAGAGGGAAATCTATAGAAACAGAAAGATTAGTGGTTGATGAGGGCTGGGGGGAATGGAGGAGGTTGGTTGGTAGGGAGGTGACAGCTAAAACATACATGGATTTTATTTGTGGTGATGAAAATATTTGCTTGGTTGCCAAAGCCCTTTGATTATTTTCTAGAGTCCTAACGAAGTTAGTTCTGACAGTTTCTGCTTTTCAATGTTTCTTTGGAAGGCTGAGTGTTTAGAGCTGCTTGCTCTGCCATTTGGCTGAAGCCATTCCTGGGCTTACTTTTAAGATATTGATATTAAGCTGGGAGCAATTACCAAGATAGTTGAAAATATTTCAAAATAAAAAATGAATGTAAAATAACTTCTGCTACATATTGATCTTCAAATTCACAGATTATCAAGAACTTTAGAATATCAGACTGTGTTTATTTCAAAATGAAGTAAACTAATAAAACAAAGTTGCTTTTGGAATTAGCAAAAATTAAACTAATCTGATAATGTTAGTTTAGCTGTACTTCTAATGCTTTGGGTACCTTTTATAATTGTGTAATTACTCCACAAAACTTCCTATTAATGAAAATAATACATGTCAACTACGTTTGTGAACTCTTTTAGAATATTCATAGTGTAATTCATTCCACACAATCCAAAGAGATAGAATGACAGAGCAGGTAAGGCAACTGTGCCTTCTTCATACCACTAAGGTAGTCAATAACAGAGTCAGGAGAGCCAAGGGCTCCTTGCTCTCAGGCTAATGGTCTTCCATTAAACCTGCATTCCTTCTCTATGGAGACACAAAAGTCTAAAAATCTTGCATCAGAAATCACTCATCTAATTATATCAAATTTAATAACAGTAAGCACTATTAGGAACTCCAAGTGAGATGTTTATTTTAAAACTAAAAAGCAAACATACATATTCATTAGATAACTGTTAAATTAGGAAAGAATTTATAAATGTGCATGTATAAATTTCTCATTCAAAATTATTTATTACAAACTTATGCAAGCAAAGCAATGCCTGTATGTCTTGTCAGCAGGGATATAAATATAGAAGGAGCGACAATGATTCTTGCTATTATGAGCAGCTACACATAGAAGCTATATGTGTGTTTTTTTAATTCCTGTTTTTCTCCCATCTAAAACTAAGATTGAGTGCTAAATGCAAGCAGTAACATAACAAATGAGGCCTAGTTGTTCAAATGAAGTATTATAAGAGATGTCCTCTAAAGATGATGGATGGAACATGACTTAACATGCCAAATCATTTCACTTTTCAAACATAGCTGCAAAAGTAATCAGAAAAAAATCAATGTTTAAAACATATACTTTGCAGCTTCTAAAACTGAAACATCCATTTGAATAAAATAAAAATATACATTACAAATAAAGGTTATATCAACAAACAAGAATACATTTTCTTTTTTTTTCCAAGTCTGACTGGTTATTGAATTATGGTTCAAATGAAATACACAGTAGGCAATTACCGTACTTTTAATTTATTTACTTTTTAATTTTATTGATTGATTTGAGAGAAAAATGGGGGGAAAGGTAGAGGGAGAGAAAGAGAGAAACTGACTTGTTGTTCTACTTATTCATGTATTCACTGGTTGCTTCTGGTACGTGCACTGACCAGAGATTGAACCCGCAACCTTGGCATGTAGGTACAACACTCTAACCCACTAATCTACGCGGCCAGGGCTGCAACTATTATAAAACAGCAATGCCCAATGGGAAATACTAGATTCAGCAAGGGTGGCCCACGGTCCAATATCAAAGACAGTGGGTCTCAAAGGCATTTATTATTTTCCTCTCACCTTCCTATATCTTCCTTAAATATAACACAAAAAATGTTACTAAATTCAGTGCTTCTCAAACAGAGCCAACTATTTGTCTGTCCTCTTCACTCAGAAAATCCCCATTTTCTTCTGGTGATCCCAGGCATAGCACCAGGGTGGAAATCAAGATTGGTCTAAGCCAGTATGGCAACCATTGTTCCTTTCTGCCAACTGATGTAGCTATGGCTATGAGACTCAGTTTTGGCCAATGAAATGTAAAGGGAAGTTTCTGGAGGTGGCAGAAAAGTTACTAAGCAAAGTTTTATTCCCTGATAAAAAAACAAGTAAGAAAACATCTCTCGCCTTCCCTCCCTCCCTTCTTCACATGTCTTCATATGAAGGGGGATACTGGGAGGTGCTTTAGCCATTTTATGACCACAATGGAAAGGACAAGCAAATTGTAGAGCTGTTGAACCAACCCTGGAAACACCGACTCCAGAGTTCTCATTAAGTGAAATAATAAATGTCTGTGTGGTTAAGCCTGTGCTAATCAAAGGGTGGTTGGTCCATGGACTGCTACCAGCCTGCAAAGTGTGTATTACCAGTCCACAATGAGATAATTAAAGAAATTAAGAACAAGCATTCAGAAACTTCATAGCAATTTTATATTCTCACATTTTAGTTGTATTTTATAACATATAAGACTGCAATGAATTAAAATTAAACTAAAACTGGTTCTTTACTACATAGTAGAAAAGCATTTATTTAAGCCACTTTTACACTGGATATTAAACCACATGCAGCCAAAATATCTAGGGGTTCAGCAAGGTCAATGAGAAAGTAGTCTATATAATTCCTCTTACGTCCTCATCCATTTTAAGAGTAACCTTTCTGCAAATAACAAAACATACCAAATGAAATTAAGCAAAATTGAAACAAATATAATCTGGAGAATAGCATTTCAGTCTCTCATCTAATCATAAATTTCCCAGGATCCCAGAGCACTGTGGAAAAGGGAAAGGAAAGTCATGTAAGAAAATCCAATGCATATACAATTCAAATAACATGAAAAAATTAAGCTCTAAAAGAATAAAAAATAATTGAATTGTTATGCATTCCTACGGATGTCATAATTATGCAACTACATTTCAGATGTTAATTCTCTAGAATATATTATTACCTGACTTCATTAAACTAGTTCAGAACTCAGCTGAGCTGATCTATACAGTATCAGATTCTGAACTGTGTAACATTCAAACACTCTGGTCTGGCTTTAAAAAAATATAAGCAACGAACAATGAAAACCTATTTTTTAACCCATCTATTAAAATTTTTTCTACTCACAATCTGCAAAATGTTTAATCATATTCTGATATAGAAAGCTAAAACACACATATAAAAAATGTATCACTGCAGACTGATAAAGTATTTACCAGGAAGATGTAACACAATTAAGAAAAGACTTTAACTTATGGTTCCAACTTATAGTTCTTTTCTATTTTGTAAATTAGGAAAACACAAAAGAAAAATCTGTGAATGCCTTCTGAGAACAGTCAAAAACAATAGATGAGAATATACAAATAGAATCTCAACACAATGAAAAATCCAATTGCACTGGAAATAACATGACTTTACAAATGTGTTTGCCAAGGCCATTCACTTTTCAAAAAGCTATATATTAATTTATCAAAGAATAATTCACATCTTTAATCAACAGCTAAAAGAACGTGTACCCAAGTTATGGGTGTAGTTAATGAACATCTTAACAGCCTACTTAGATTAACTTTCATTGATTGAACACCTAATTACTAAACAAGGCAACCACATGTTGAGGAGGGGGAGGGGGGCAAAAACGCATATATGGAATATTTATGGAAGTTGCATGAGGCACCAAATACAGTCCTCCAATTTAAATAGAAAAAAAAAACTAAAATATGATTTTATATTCAAATTGCCTTGGACTTGAAATATGCCAGACAAATTCTTCCATCAGGGAATACAATTCAACGTGTGTGGGTTATTTTCTTTTTATATCATAAGTTCATTTCCAACTACCAGAAGTTCCAACTTCGTCATGACTTTTCTCATAATATACATTAAGGTTACTTAACTTGTTTAAAAAATAGATATTTCTTTTAGTAATCCTGACATAAGGCAAATGCTTTAGTTGGTTCAAAGCATATTTAGCCCTCCATATCTGTGGATTCCACATCTGCGAATTCAACCAACCATGGATCAAAAATATTTTGGGGTGGGGGAGAATGTTTCGTGGCTGCTGACACGTACTATGTAGTTAGGCCATAATAGTTGTGTCTGTAGTAAACATGTATAGACTTTTTTTTTCTTGTCATTATTCCCTAAGCAATACAGCATAAAAACTATCTACATCGCATTTACATTGTATTAGGTATTATAAGTAATATAGAGATGATGTGCATTGATGTATATGCAAATACTACACCCTTTTATAAAAAGGACTTGAGCATCTGCAGATTTTGTTATCCGAGGGAGTCCTGAAACCAATCCTCAAGGACACCAAGGGACAATGATACTAATGATTTTTATTTAAAGGAGAAAGTCATGTCCTGGCCAGTGTGGTCAATGGTCAGAGCATCATCCTGCTTTCAGGTCTGATCCCCACCTCCAGTTGGGGCTCGTGCGGGAGACAACCAATTGGTGTGTCATCGTTGTTTCTCTCTCTCTCTCCCTCCTCACACCCTTTCATTCTCTCTAAAATCAATGGAAAAAATATCCTCGTTCCTCAGGTGAGGATTAAAAATAGAAGAGTCATGAGGATTACATATTTAATACAAATTTTTACACATGCCAAGAACAATAAATGCATTTCTTTTAAACTGAAGAGTAGCTCTGATGTACTTTTACAAGAGAATTACTTCCATTACTCTGCAATTTCACTGCTTTCAAATACAAAAACAAAATTTACACCTAGAATGACATTTTAAATAAAAGTAAAAGGGGCTTGTTTCACCACATCATCACACTTTCAACTTCATTAAAACACTCTATGCTTTATAACTTTCATTGATTGAATAATAAATTGCCATATTAAGGAATCGCAGCAAGATTCATAACCAATAACTTCTTGATTATAGCATCCACAACATGAAATTCTTACTTGTAGCATATACATGGACATTCATATGTATATGCATTAAGCCATCTTTTAATTTTTTATAGTAATAGCTTTACTGAACAAAAGTGTGCTGAAGAGATCCATGTGGATTTGGAATCAAGGGTCCTTTCCACGCTATGACAATGGAAGATCTCCTCCAATTAGAAATCATTAGTCCTGCCCAAACAATCTGTACTTTTTTAGGATTCAATCTTTCAAACCAACTAGGATTCTGTTTTAACAGATCAAGTCTAAACATCTAATTGTCCACACAAAGAAGTAAGGCCCAGAGATGCTTAAGTGAACTAATATCACATTACTCCTCAATTAAAACCTAGCATTGGTTTCCCAGTTTGGTTGTAGTACTACTCAAGGCTGAATTTCAGCATATTCTTTGGACTGAAAACATTTTTCAACATCCAGACAACTGAATACTGTTCAGTGCTAAAATGAAATGATCAAGCCATGAAAAGACATGGAATAACCTTCGATATATATTATTAAGTGAATGAAGCCAATCTGAAAAGGCTACATACTGTATGATTCCAACTATATGTACATTCTGGAAAAGGCAAAATTATGGAGGCAGCAACAACAAAAACTCAGTGGTTGCCAGGGGTCAGGGTCAAGGGGAGAGGTGAATAGGCAAAGAGCACAGTGAAAATACTCTGGCCCTAGCCAGTTTGGCCCAGTGGATAGAGCATCATCCTGTGGACTGAAGGGTCCTGGGTTCAATTCGGTCAAGGGCACATGCCCGGGTTGCGGGCTAGATCCCCAGTATGGGGTGTGCAGGAGACCGATGATTCTCTCTCATCATTGATGTTTCTAACTCTCCCTCTCCCTTCCTCTCTGAAATCAATAAAAATATATTAAAAAGAAAATACTCTGTATGACATTATAATGATGGATAGATGTTATTTTTGTCCAAACCCATAGAATGCACACCAAGAGTGAACCCTAAGGTAAATATGGACTTCGGTTGATTATGATGTGTCAATGTAGGCTCATCAATTGTAATAAATGTACCACTCTACTGAATGATGTTGGTAATAGGAGAGGTTATGGATGTGTTGGGGAAGGGGGTATATGGGAAATCTCTGTACCTTCCGCTCCATTTTTCAATGAACCTAAAACAGCTCTTTAAAAAAATTGATTTCAATAAAATAAAAAACAAAACATTTGCTCAGTTGCTTCTGCTCAGAATTATACAGACTTTTTTCCTTTTTTCTGTAAACAAACAAGTAAACCATAAGCCCAGTTAAACCGTATGTTTTTTTTAAGTATACTCTCAGGGAACAAGCTATCTATCTGAACATTGAGGCCATTACTCCGAAACAATATTAGAATTCTTCTTCAAACTTATCTTCAGATCTACATTTTATAAACCATAAGAAGGAATTACTGTATGTGAAAGCCAACTATAAACTAGGTGCCGAGACTCTTTACTTCTCCTTCATACCAATCCTATAAGGTAGGTGTATGTTCTTGGTTTTAAGAGATGAGGAAATTAATCAAATCAGGCAAATCCTATGACTGCAAAGTTCCTGCCAATAGCACTGGCTCCTTTCACTGTTCTACAGTCACCTCAATTAAGAGACCTTCAGCATTCTTCAATAAGATCATCAACCCTTTTTTTCCAATCTTATCTCTAAAAAACATGTCAGTCATTCCCTTCCCCCCTCCAAAGACCTATCCAAGTTCCAAGAAATGATTGGTCATGATGAAGAGCAGTCAGAGAAATGTTCTTCAGTCTCTGAAGACTGAAATAGGAAAAAGACCCCCAAGACATGTTGAGCAATGATGTCACTGTTGGAGTAATTAATGAAGCTCAAAGCAAAATTTCCGGAAAACAACCATGTGTATGTTTATTGTAGATAGCCTGTTAAAAACATATAAATGCTTTTGTCTCAGAAATGAAATTTGAAGGTAGAGGAGAAAATAAAGATGCAGTCAAAATTCCTTCCCCAAAATTCACATGTGGATTTGGAAACTACTATCTGGCAATAGCTGGAGCGACTAGAACTGTGATAAATGTTCTCCATGTTACAACAGCTTGAAAAAACCCACTGGTAATTTCTTTTCTTCATTCACACCTCTCAGAAAAGTATTCAGAGTGACATCACTGCATACTTGATTGACTCGACAATCTAATCTGCTTGCTGATTCATCTTGTTCTCCACTTAATATTTACAGTGGCAAATAAATGGCAGAGAGAAACCAAGATGGCGGCATTGGTCAAACACCTAACCTACAGCCTAGCACAACAATTTCAAAAATACAACTAAAAGTCAAAACAGACATCATCCAGAACCACAGGAAAGCTGGCGGACTGAAATGCCCACAACTAGAAGTAAAGAGAAAACCACAAGGAAAATCAGAGGAGCCGTAAAAGCCTGAGGTATGGAGACACGGGCGGAGACACGAGCACGCAAACATGCGGGGAGGACGGAGCCAGAGAGGAAGGGGCGGCTGACGGCCTGGCCGGCATTCTCTAGCAGGAAGGAGGTAAAAGCTCCAGATTGCACTGAACCCCAGCTCCGACTGCACTGAAACCCAGTTCCGGGCGAAACCCTGGGAAGCCAGGCTCATGCTAGGGGAATCTGGGCTGTGGGGCGGAAACACAGAGGAGCTGCGAAAGGCAGAGCTCCGGGGGAACGCACTTGAATGCACGCAGAGGATGGTCTGTTGACTGTGCTGCTGAATTGCCCTGGCGGGAAGGAGACAAAAGCTCCGGACCGTGTTGAACCCCAGTTCCAACTGCACTGAACCCCAGTTCCGGGCAAGACCCTGGGAAGCCAGGCTCATACTGGGGGAATCTGGGCTGTAAGGCGGAAATGCAGAGAAGCGGCGAAAGGCAGAGCACCAGAGGCGCGCACAGGAATGCGCGCAGAGGATGGTCTGTTGACTGTGCCTCTGAATTGCCCTGGTGGGAAGGAGACAAAAGCGCCAGACTGCGCTGAGCCCCCGTTCCGACTACACTGAAACCCAGTTCCAGGGGAGAATCTGGGAATCCAGATTCATTGGGGGAGAGACTAGACTGTTTGGCAGCAGGCGAAACTCCAGGGAGCTTTTCTCTCAGAGGTGTTTGCAGGGAGTACAGAGGGACACTGAGACACAGGAACCTCATAGGGCGGGGCTGACGGGAAGCCACGGCTGTAGGCTCCACCCTGAAACTCTGCCCCATCCAAGCTGAGCACAGAGGCTTTTACAATTTTGCAAGTCTAGTTGAATAAGGCTGTCTCCCGGCATAGACACAGCTGATCCTCACAGCCAATTGGACTGGAGGTCAAATCCTCCCAGTGTACCAACAGCAATCAAGGCTTAACAACACCAAGACCTTGCACTCAGCCCACAAAGGGGGGTATCAAGAGCGACCACCTAGGGAGATTGGGGAAGCTGAGCGATAGGGAGGCAGCCAAAAGGTGAAGACACCAAAGCAGGTCACGAATAGAAGGGATGAAGGAAAGTAAACTAATGGACGACACAGTGTTCAGAACCACATTTATAAGGTTACTTAAGAATCTTCTGGAGAACCAAGATGGCGGCATAGGGCAGACGCCTGATTGTTGCCTACCACAACAATTTTGAAACTACAACTGGAAAACAGAGCAGACACCATCCAGAACAATGGCCGGAGGAATTGCTGAGAAGGAATTGACCGATGGGGGTTGGGATCGGGAAGATGAGGCCCCGCTGGGTCCCGGATCCAGGTGCGCTCACCCGGCGACTGGTCGCCGCTGCAGACCCAAGTGCTGCCGCAGCGACGTCAGACCAGCCCACCGCCGCGCACCGGGCGCACTGGAGCTTCGCCAAGCCCGCCGCCCAGCGAGTTCCACGGCAGCCGCACCGGAGCTTTGAGAAAATGGCCGAAGGAATTGCTGAGAGGGAATTGACCAACAGGAATTGGTATCAAGAAGATGAAGCCCCGCTGGGTCCCGAGTCCGGGTGAGGCCACGCCCCTGGATCCAGGAGGCCACGCGCCCCTGGGTCCGGGTGTAGCTGGATCCTGGGTCCGGGTGAGGCTGGGTCCCGGGTCTGGGTGAGGCCGTGCGCCCCTGGGTCCAGGAGAGGCCACGCGCCCCTAGGTCCGGGTGAAGTTGGATCCCGGGTCCAGGTGAGGTCGTGCGCCCCTGGATCCGGGTGAGGCTAGGTCCCGGGTCCGGGTGAGGCCACGCCCCTGGGTCCGGGCGAGGCCACGCGCCCCTGGGTCCAGGTGTAGCTGGATCCCGGGTCCGGGTGAGGCCGTGCGCCCCTGGGTCCGGGAGAGGACACGTGCCCTGGGGTCCGGGTGAGGCCGTGCGCCCCTGGATCCAGGTGAGGCTGGGTCCCGGGTCCAGGCAAGGCCGCGCGCCCCTGCGTCCGGGTGAAGCTGGATCCCGGGTCCGGGTGAGGCCGTGCGCCCCTGGGTCCGGGAGAGGACACGTGCCCTGGGGTCCGGGTGAGGCCGTGCGCCCCTGGATCCGGGTGAGGCTGGGTGTCGTGTCCGGGTGAGTAATGTTTGGGGACGGGGGAGAAGACAGAAAAAAAATTCTAAAGTCCCACAATGAACAAATATAAAGAGAGACAGAGGATTTCTGTCTGATAAGAAATACCGAAAGATCTGGTCAACTACTCCCTGTTCTTCATCTTTATATGTAGCCCACCCAAGGAACTGGGCTAATCTAGTCCTGAACTTCTTCTCTAATGTCAAAAAAGAGGGTAAAGACAAACTCTGCCATGCTACACAAATGGTGGGGGTGTTTTGGGGATGTGGGGATGGAGGGGGGTAGAGCAGTGAGATTGATGTCTCTGGATTATACAGGAATTATACTCATCTCTGTTTTCCTTCTCCAAAGAGAAGTGGAGCACCTGGGACTAACCCCTAGAATGGAAAACATACCTTCCAATGCAATCCTCTCAAGGATTAGAGCAGGGGTCCTCAAACTTTTTAAAGAGGGGGCCAGTTCACTGTCCCTCAGACCGTTGGAGGGCCAGACTATAGTTTAAAAAAAACTATGAACAAATTCCTATGCACACTGCACATATCTTATTTTGAAGAAAAAAAAACAAAACGGCAAAAACACCCGCATGTGGCCCTCGGGCCGTAGTTTGAGGACGCCTGGATTAGAGGAACCTGGGGCCTGAAGGCCCTAACATTAAAAAATACCCCATCCGTAGGCAAAGGGATTTGAACACTGCCCTCCAAAAACAGAATCTGAAGAGTTTAAGGTTGAGTGCTTAATCTGGCCACTTCATACTGATAAAAGGGGAAGTAAGAAGCCAGTGCTAGAACAAACAGCTTTAACATTTTTACCTAATTCAGCTTTGGTCCTTTCTATTTCAAAGGTGGTTGGATTGCCTTAGTGTCAGACACAAAAAGTAATACTTTTATTAATGACTTCTAGAGGCCCAGTGCACGAAATTCATGCAGGGGGAGGGAGGGCGGGGAGGGAGGAGTCACCTCAGCCCAGTGTGCACCTTCTCCAATCTGGGATGCCTTGGGGGATGTCCAACTGCTGGTTTAAGCCCGATCCCACACCGGCAGTCAGACATCCCTCTCACAATCCAGGACTGCTGGCTCCTAACCGCTCGCCTGCCTGCCTGATTGCCCCTAACCACTCTGCCTGCCAGCCTGATAGCCCCCTACCTGCTTCCCTGCTGGCCTGATTGACACCTAACTGCTCCCCTGCCGGCCCAATTGCCCCCAACTGCCCTCCTCTGCCGGCCAACTTGTGACAATGTGGGGGGCGGCCATCTTGTGACAACATGGGGGGGCCATCTTGTGATGCAAGGGCATGAGGGTCAATTTGCATACTACCTATTTATTATATAGGATGGCCCTCCAATAAAATCCCCACCCCCCACACACAACTGGCCAGTCACTTAAAAGCACCCGAAATGTCACCGCTATATTTACAATAACCAGGCTTTACAGAACCTGGAAAATTCAACATCGGGCACATTCTGCTGCAATACCAGTGAAATTAAATTGCCTATTAGGAAATGAAAAGAACAAAACTGTCCTGACATACATCACTTGCTAAACCCTGCACCACAATGATCTATAGTCTTCATGTGATTATACAGGGATCTTTTTTAACTTACTGTACTTTTTATTTATTTTAAGTATCTTTTTTTTTATTTCTGAGAAGAAGGGAGAGGGAGAGGGAGAGAGAGATAGAAACATCAATGATGAGAGAGAATCATTGAAATCGCTGCTTCCTGCACAACCCCCACAGGGATGGAGCCTGCAACCTGAGCATGTGCCATGACTAGAAATCGAACCGTAGCCTTCTGGTTCATAGGTCGACGCTCAACCACTGAGCCACGTGAACTGGGTTGAACTTACTGTACTTTTTTATTAGTATTTATTAGCATCCAGAAGAATGGTTGTTTTTAAACTACATTTGTTGAAATTCCAAATACAAATAATCCTCAACTTCACACCTCCCTCAATCTCTATCCCTGCAGTCCTTGCTCTCTCAACCCTGAATCTTCTCTTTCAAATACTAAGGAGCCAGGAACAAATCTCCATATATCTCTCTCTCTCTCTCTCTCTCTCTCTCTCTCTCTCTCTCTCTCTCTCTCTCTCTCAAGGTTCCAAAAACTTAAAATTCCTGTTTTTAACCCCTTAGTGGTCTATTGCTATGTTCAAAACTCTATATAGCAGGTACCTTTGGCTCAGGATATATGAAACAGCAAAGCTCCAGCAGTCTAGCTGTTTTCTTTTCTAATTAGTAAAAAGGGAATCTGTGGAAGGCTTAAAGGCTTAGCCTTGCACCAGAGCTAACAGCCTCCCTCGAGCATCAATCTTACCTCTTGCTGGTCTAAGCAAAAAGATAGAATAGGCAATTAAATCTAGATCTTGGGCATTACTTTATAGGACATTAATAATGACCGTGACAGCTGGCCAACAACCCACCAGCTCTTTAATTTGAAAGTCATCATAATCCCAGCCCTCCCTTGCAGACTACCTTTTATGATGCACTAGCACACAACAGTAAGGAATAATAATACACTTTTCAAAACATATATGATGGAAAAGTACTTTATGATCTAGAACCATATAGCTTTTTAAAAAATATACTTTATTAAATATATCCTTCATGAAAGATGTATATAAAGCACAAAACATACTTGAAAAACTAAATACTGAATAATGATTTTAGGCAATATTTTCTCAAAATATGCAGTACAGACTTTTCAATTCCTTAATCCCAGATAACTTTTCCAGCTTGATTTTCAATTCCAAGTGGCTCATTCAAGTCAATTCTGGAACATTTTTGGGGAAAGAGTCTCACTGAAGTACCTTAGCAAGTTATTCCACTGTCTGACTGGCCTCACTGTTGAGGTAAAAATTTTAGCAGGAAATTAGAACATTTTTCTTTTTCAGTTCCATAGATCAAAAAGAATTGCTGCAGCATCCCTGCAGACACAATGGGATAGAGAAAAGAAAAGCACTTGTTTAATACCATCCAGCTACTGGAGAGTTTATTTCTAAAGCTGGAAATATAGTTTTGAAATACAAAGCTTAATGTAACACAGATGGCCAAAGCATGTGGTTTTTGTTGCTACATTTTTAAAAATTAAATCCTTTAATGTTTATTTTGTCCATTCACCTTTCTTTTAATACTGAGAAAGGGGAAAAGAAAAACATTTCATGCTAGTAAATGCTTTATTGACCTAACTCTTATCTGAACAAAAATGACCCATACCTCACAACTTTTAAAAGCTTTAAACGAATATAGAAAACATTAAATGCAAATATTTTGCATTTAATCCAGGCAGCTAACACTAATGGTCTGTCTCATGTAAAGCCTATTATACAGCCCTCTCAAAAAGTTCCAAACCAGTACCTGTTAAAGAGCTACCATGAGTATCTATATGTATAAAAGGCTAATATGCAAAGTGTCCCCTAAGGAGTTCGATGGGGAGACTGGGAGTTCGATCACTCGCTATGATGTACACTGACCACCAGGGAGCGGCGTGGAATGAAGGAAGGCCCCGGCTGGCAGCCGGAAGGCCCCGATTGGCCCTGATCACCAGCCAGACCTAGGGACCCTACCTGTGCACGAATTTCGTGCACAGGGCCTCTAGTATTATTATATTTACTTCAAAATAATTAAATAACAAACATTATCTGGTTCCAGGTGTTATTTACTTTTCATGCCTAAACTTGCATTCTAAAAAAAATCTATATAACATACAAGATAGCATCTTCTACTAATAATAAATTTACTAACATCCATATTAATCCTTTGCACTCAGATGTCGAGTGTGACTCGACATGGTTAGCAGTAGAATAAAGGAATCGAAAAAAGCAAGCGAGTGCAAAGGGTTAAGATAAAAAGCATGTGCATTCACCCATTTCCCCACATGGCATGCCCTTCTTTAGCCACAAACCTCGCATATCAACTCTGGTAACCCAATTTTAAAATCAGACTTGTCAGTGACATCTCTGGGTTTGTAAAGAAAATTATGGTAACTTAAATTCGTAAATATTCCAGTGCATATGGAAGAAATGGGGATGGTTTCCATTTGGGATGTGTGGCAGTTAACTGGTTAATCATACTTTTAAAATATAAGCAAAACAAAATTTCAAACACACACACTCAAGTATTTTTGATTAGTTAATTTATTTAGTTGGGTTGTGGTACATGGAAATACCTACATACATATTTGTTAGTTTCACACAAAAATTCTATTTCATAACCACACTAAATAATTATTCCTAGAATGCAAATCCATGAGGGTATCAAAGATAATGAAAGCGATTACATACAATCCTCTCAACTTAAAAAAAAAATCAATCTCCTTCCCCCCCAAAAAACACCTCTTCTGCATTTGGAATAAAAATTAGAGTTAGATAAAACCTGTTCTTACAGGACCAAAGACCTATAAAGCATTCTACCACACACAAAGATAATTTTGAGCAAAGTGTTCCCAACCTATTCTCTCCCTGCCATCCTATCCCACTCTCCACTATAATTCCTCCAAGGTGTTTTGTGTTAGGAGCATAAAGCCAGTAATTACATAGGTCACAGGGGATTGAATGAAGAACAGTAAGTTCACTCAGGCTCGTAATCAATCACACATAGGCGGGGCATGAGGAGCTTCCCTCTGTGAAGTGCTCACTCCAATTGGGACCAACAAGGATGTTTGCTCCAGGCACAGCAATATTAAATCAATCCAATCAAACCCTGTCTGTAGGATTAATTTAAAGGGTGCAGAAGGTATATGGAGCAGTTTAGCTGTCCTGAAGCAAAAATGAGACCCTTTCCTGGCTATTTCAGAACCTCATCAGGAACATTAGGAATTAGGTATGCAGTGAATGAAGCAAATTCCCCCCTTTTCACCTCTCATTCCATCCTTGTGATTTTCATGGCTCTTCCTTGCTACTCTGAGAATACTGACCAACCAGATCAGTACAAATCCTTTTTCAGAAACTATACTAATTCCCAACCTAATAGCTTGAAGTTGCTTCCGATTTCTCTTATTTCTCCAAGTTTCAAAAAAGTATTTATAGCCCTAGCCAGTTTGGCTCAGTTGATAGAATCAGCCTATGGACTGAAGGGTCCCGGGTTTGATTCCAGTCAAGGGCACATGCCCAGGTTGCAGGCTCAATCCCCAGTAGGGGGCGTGTAGGAGGCAGCCAATCAAGGATTCTCTCTCATCATTGATGTTTCCATCTCGCCCTCTTCCTTCCTCTCTGAAATCAATAAAAATGTATTAAAAATAACAATAAAATAAAATAAAAAGTATTTACACAACCAGGAACCAAAGAAATACTCAATTTCCATGGTTATCTGAGGTTCATATTAAATATCTACAGAATAATAAATGATAATATGCTACACTAAGGAATTTTTCTCCCCACAAGGATGGGGAAAATACCAATGAGAAGTCATATGAAAAAAAAAAAAAAAAAGAGAGAAGTCATATGATATGTCCATGCTAAGGATAAACAATAAAGATCACCACTTTATGTATTCCCACTAGAGAAATTATGACAGATTATCAAGATGTCTTTAAAATATATTGCTGAACACCTATACAAAACTCTCCAGCCCTCCATTCACATGTATAAAGTGCTTGCATAAATAAACAAATATTAAAACCCAGGGCCCATGTGTCACTCAAGTAAATGACTGCTGCAGGCACGGAATTAATACACTTCCAGAGTTGCCACAATGGAGCAGATACACTTGCAAAGCAAAAGAATTTCTTAAATTTACAGAAAAATAACTAAACATCTAAAATAGCTCACTTCAATAAGCTAATTTATACCTGTGTGTATTTTAATCTCAGAAACAAGGCAACAAGATCATTAAATAACCATCCTACTCCAAGCCAACAGGAATACAGCGCTACACAGTAATATCCTCACCTCAGCATGTACACAAGAGAGGCTCAGTGCTCCTTCTACCACACTCCAAAATGCCCTTTGCCTCTTAAATCGCATAAGACACACTCCATAACTTATATGGTTTGGAATGAAAGGCTGAGCAGTGATAGAATTAACTATCTCATTATCTCATCAAAAGAACCACAGATCATTTCAACTACATGAACTGCTGCAAGGCCCTAGCCCAGTGGTCGGCAAACTCATTAGTCAACAGAGCCAAATATCAACAGTACAACGATTGAAATTTCTTTTGAGAGCCAAATTTTTTAAACTTAAACTTCTTCTAACGCCACTTCTTCAAAATAGACTCGCCCAGGCCGTGGTATTTTGTGGAAGAGCCACACTCAAGGGGCCAAAGAGCCGCATGTGGCTCGCGAGCCGCAGTTTGCCGACCACTGCCCTAGCCGGTTTGGCTCAGTGGATATGGAGTTAGCCTGTGGACTGAAGGGTCCCAGGTTCAATTCCAGTCAAGGGCATGTACTTTGGTTACAGACTCAATCCCTGGCCCTGGTCGGGTATGTTAGAAGGCAACCAATCAATGTCTCTCTCTCATATCAATGTTTGTCTCTCTCTCTCTCTCTCTCCTTTACACTCTCTCTAAAAATCAATGGAAAAATATCCTCAGGTGAGGATTAATAAAACAAACACACAAAAAAAGAACTACTGCAAGGAAAACCTATTACAAAAATATACAACAGTGATAGAACTCTTCCTTTTCTGTATTTTCTTCTATACCTATCAGCACAGTCAAGAATTATCTGTTTTGAGACCTTTTACAGACTTACTTGTTTTGCCATAATGCTAACAAAGACGCCTTCTCTTACCAGTAACACCTAAACAAGTTCTTGCCTGTTCAGGAGGGACTAGTAACTCTACAAACGGCTTATACCAAAAAATAATAAAGAATGGTATGCCTACTGAAGTTGAAGGCAGAAACAAATCAGCATTCACAGGATTCTAAAAGTCGTCAGGGAAAAGAAGACAAAACTTGGATAACTAGTAACAAACTGATTTCATTTTTGCTGTGCCTTCCCCATCAGTATACTAAGCCAACTTGAAATAAGCAATCAGTAATAAACTGATTTCATTTTTGTTGCGACTTCCTCATCAGGATATTAATCCCATTTTATTTTTTTAACATTTTTATTGATCTTTTAGAGAGAAAGGAAGGGAGAGGGAGATAGATAAATATTGATGTGAGACATCGATCAGCTGCCTCGTGCATACCCCCTTACCAAGGATTAAGCCTGCAACCCAGGCATGTGTCCTGCCTGACCAAGAATCACACCAGCAACCTTTCATTGCACGGGACAACGCCCAACCAACTGAGCCACACCAGCCAGGGCTTAACCCAATTTAAAATAACCCATCTGCTTTATCTCCTGCCTTAACTTCTCTTTTTTTTTTAAAAAATATATTTTATTGATCCTTCACAGAGAGGAAGAGAGAGGGATAGAGAGCTAGAAACATCGATGAGAGAGAAACATCGATCAGCTGCCTCTTGCACACCCCCTACTGGGGATGTGCCCGCAACCAAGGTACATGCCCTTGACCAGAATCGAACCTGAGACCCTTGAGTCCACAGGCCGACGCTCTATCCACTGAGCCAAACCGGTTTCGGCTCCTGCCTTAACTTCTCTTATTAAGTTACATAATAATTACCAATTTTCCAAATTTTCAGGTAATAAAAAATTTCCTTTCCAATAAAACCTTACAAAGAATATGACTATAAAATTGAAAGAAGTATTCAATGGTAAATATATGTATATTCTAAGTTCAAATGTAAAGCCTTCATATACTATAAAGTCAATTACTGGAGGGGGGGAGGTTGATTAGATTAACATAGACTGAAATCAAGAGTTATAAGAATCATACAGAGAAATTAAGTATCATACAAACAAGAATACAATAGTTGGCAACCAAAAATCCTGATTCCCACCAGCTGATATGGCTCAGTGGTTGAGCACTGAGCCATGAACCAGGTGGTCATGGTTCCATACCCGGTCAGGGCACAAGACTGGGTTGTGGGCTCGATCCCCAGTGGTGGCATTCAGGAGGCAGCCAATTGATGATTCTCTCTTGTCATTGATGTTTCTATCTCTCTCCCTCGTCCTCTTTCTCTCTGTAAAATATATAAAAACATTTTTTTTAAAAGTCCTGATTCCCGTACCTAAGTTGTTAACAACAGATTAATTTTTATTTTAAACAGGTCACCTCACAGCCTTGACAGGCTCTCCATATTAAACAGATGAAAAAAAGTTATACATTTGGAAATCTGCACAAAAATGACTTAATGTAATAGCAACAATTAATGCATTAGTGGTAGCCAATGTATTAAAATTGAGTTTATTTTTAAAATAAAATTCTTATCAAATAACTTATGAAAGCCTTAAAAGCACCTCCATAGAACACACTGAGCAACTATTTCAAATCACTATTCTAAGTCATCTTCTAATACATTATAACTCTGACCCACCTCCCAGCACATCTCCAATATCAGGTTGGGGTGGGGGGGGGGAATATTCTTTCTTCAATTAAAGATACAAAAATGGTTATTTGAACTTTAATTCCAAATATATCTAAGACAACATAATCCTATACAACACAATCCTATACTAAATTAGTATAAACTGTTGTCCCTCATATTCAAAAAGGAAACTGATGACTGTTCCTCTACTGAACCTGAAGAGTCCACAAGATTACCCATCTCACCCAAAGGTGCACCTGGACAAGTTTCTGGAGCTGGAAATCCCACAGGTACATCAGCTCTGCCTCAATCAGAGGAGCCAAGTGTAACAAAGCGCAGCCAGATGGCTAAGTCCAGCTTACCACCTGTGCTTTAATGACCCATGGTTAAAAATGATTATTATGGATTCAATTGTAACCCCCCCATAAAATAAATATGTTGCAGCCCTAACGCCCAATATCTCAAAAATGTAACCTTATTTAGATATAGGGTTTTTACAGAGGTAATCAAGTTAAAATGAGCTCATCAAGGTGAGCCCTAATGCAATATGACTTGGAAATTTATACAGACACATACGAAGGGAAGACCATGTGAAGAGACACAAAGAGAAGACAAACATCTACACGTTAAGTCTATATCCATATGGAGGAACCAACCCTGCAATACCTTGAATGCTGACTGCTAGCTTCCAGAACCCTAAGGCAATATATTTCTGTTATTTAATAAGCAAGGCAGTTTGTAGTGCTTTGTTACAGCAGCCTTAGCAGACCAATAAAAATTATTTTTACATTTTCAAGCAGTTGGGGGAAAAATTTAAAAATGTTATTTTGTAACATGTGAAATATATAAATTCACATTTCAGTGTTAATAGGTTTTACTTGAACACAGTCACCCTTATTCATTTATGTATTGTCTTATAACTGCTTTTGGGTTGCAAACAGAAGAACTGAGTAGCTGCAACACAAACTACATCACCTAAAATATTCACTGTCTATACTTTTACAGAAAAGTTTCCCAGTCTAAAAATAACTACTGTGTCATAAAGCATCACACCATTTGATATGCATAGACACCAAACACATCAATCTATTACCATTTTCCATCTTTCCTTCAGGTGCTCTTCAGTATCCTGCTTTTCTTAGAAAAATTAGCTACATCACACCTACATTCCAAGGCTACTTTGTGTAGATCAAGTAATAAATATAAATGCCTCATCAAACTAAAAAATATAATAAGCATGAAAATTATAAAATATTTATAAACATTATAAAATAAGTTATTAAGTTGTAACAATTTTAATGGAAACAACTAACATATTCTTAGACCATGAACCTCATAAGCCCACCAATGTTAGCAGAACTTATGTGACTGATAAAACTAGATAAAATACATCATATAACTGTCAATGATAGATCCAAGAATCATAACCACATAAATGATGCCAATAAAATTCAATAAGCCTGAGCAAGCAAGCAATATATATGAATTAGATCTGTGTTTTCCTTTTATTATCAAACCACCAATTAGTCAAACACTAGAGGTTAACACATGGAAAGAATACTAAATTGTGTTTGCAATAATTCTTTGGTTCCAATTTCCTAAATGCTAAAACCTCCTAATATTTGTCCATTCAAAAAACAATTAACCAGCAATGGGTTCCTGACGTTCCTGTAGCGGGGAGCACATCCTAGACCCGTGTGGCTTATGGCCATGGGGGACTCTACAAATGGACTAACAGACTTTAACACCCAACTGCAACATGGAACCCCAGCTGCACCTTTTCCAGGACTGACTTCTCTCAATAAACTTCAGTTCCGCTAACGATTTTTATCCGCGACTTCATTCTTTGAGTTCTAGAGACAACGAACTCAGACTCAAACACCCACACTTTGGTTTCACTGGGAAGGAGTGTGGATTTCTTCCCAGCCAGCCACAACTAGAAGCTACCATGCTTTGTCCATGTATGTAAGTTTATCCTATTAAAGCACTTATGAATTTGGGGAAAAAAATTAACCACTGCTTTTGTCAACTGTTTGGCAGTATCTACTACAGTTGAACAAAAGTTTCAGGCGCTATGATCCAGTAATTCAATAAGACATAAAAAATGTTCAGCCGAAACCGGTTTGGCTCAGTGGATAGAGCGTCGGCCTGTGGACTGAAAGGTCCCAGGTTCGATTCCGGTCAAGGGCATGTACCTTGGTTGCGGGCACATCCCCAGTAGGGGATGTGCAAGAGGCAGCTGATTGATGTTTCTCTCTCATCGATGTTTCTAACTCTCTATCCCTCTCTCTTCCTCTCTGTAAGAAATCAATAAAATATATTTTTTAAAAAAAAGAATGTTCAAACAGCACTTTTTTGTAACAGGCCCAAAATGAAAACAACCCTAATGCCCATTTATAGAAGGGATAAGTGAATTATAATAATAGCACACAATGAAATACATTTTGGCAATGAGAATGAACAAAATACTCCTACACATAACATGGAATAATCTCACAACATAGATACCAGGCAAAACAGAAAATATACAAATAATATCATTTATACAAAGCTCAATAACAGGCAAAATTAATCTACAATACTAGAAGATAGGAGAATGGCTACTTTGGAGAAGCAGGTGGGAGTAGAAATTAGGAAGGGAAATGAAAGGGGCCTCTGAGGTGCTGGTAAATGTTCCATTTCTCTCCATAAGTTGCGTTCAATTTATGATAGCATCTTGAGCTGCAGAGTTATGGTTGGTACACAATGTGTATGTATCTGTGTGTATCATATATATTTCAATAAATGGTTAACCAAAAAATTAAGTTCCACTTCCAGGAACTGCTACCTAAGAATACTGGGAACGTTTTATGCTCTTATATGACCAACTATCTCAAAGATAACTATAAACTCTGGACAAAATATAAAAAGTAAATACCGCCCTAGCGGTTTGGCTCAGTGGATAGAGCTTCAGCCTGCAGACTGAAAAGTCCCAAGATCAATTCCGGTCAAGGGCACAAGCCCAGGTTGCTGGCTTGATCCCCAGTAGGGGGCGTGCAGCAGGCAGCCTAACAATGATTCTCTTTCATCACTGATGTTTCTATCTCTCTTTCTCCCTCTCCCTTCCTTTTTGAAATCAGTAAGAATATTTTTTTTTCCCAAGAAGTAAATACCTGACGGCACTGGTGAGCAATCAAAAGCAGACTATAGGGGTGTCACTTAAAAAAAAAAAGAGGAATAGCACTGAGAAAGTTTTTTCCTTTTATTTTAATAGCTTTTTGCTTAAAGGCAAGCTCAGTTAAACATTGTTAGATAACAGAATTTGGATAGAAACCACACTCTTACCTAGCATGCAGACCCAGAGGACAGAGTTCAAAGTGACCCCACCAGATGAAATCAAGGAAAGGAGAGAGCCACAAAGGAAGAGATCCCAAAGTCCACATATAAACTTGGTCCCAAATCTCTGGTTGATCCCTGAAATATGCATGTGTGGGATAGACTACAAGCATTTCGGATCAGACTAAAAACTAAATACAATTTTTAAACTGTTGACCACAGGGTAAAATGAATTGGAGTTTGCACCCACCCTGATAAAACAAAAAATGTAAATCAATATTCTCTATAATGAATTGTTCACAATGTCCAAGATGCAATTCCAAATTTTCAGACATTCAAAGAAATAGAGAAGCGTGTATCACAGAAGTGTAAAGACAATGTTCATAGAGACCCACACCAAAATAACCTGGATGTTGTAATTAGTACAGAATAATTTTTTTAACCTTCAAGGTTTCTCTAATGTTAACATATATAATAAAAGCATAACATGCTAATTAGACCTGACATCCTTCCGGATGACCTTCTGGACAAAGCTGGGGCTGCAAGGGAAGCCCGGGTCCCAGGTGCCAGAGGGAAGCCAGTGCCGGCAGCTGGGGGAAGGAAGGCCTACTCTTGCACGAATTTTGTGCATCGGGCCTCTAGTCTTAATTAAGCCTCATATAGCAATAGAAACCAGGAAGTTAATTAATGATATAATACTATTAACTAATTTACAAACCGTATGTGAATTCTGTCAACTCAATCCAGTTATATTCTTTTCTGGCCCAACATCCAATCCAAGATATCCCACAATGCATTTAGTTGTCATGTATTGTTAGTCTCCTCCAACCTAAGGTAGTGCCTCAGTCTTTCTTGATAGACAAGAAACTTAAAAGCTACTACTATAACTATACTCAAGGATTAAAGAGGAAAACTACTCCTAACAAATAGGAAATCTCAGCAGAGAAACAGAGACTACTAAAGAAGAACCAAATGAAAAATTTAGATTAAAAAGTACAATATCCAAAATTAAAACATTCATTGGATGCAGAATACAGATGGCAGAAGAATCAGTACACTTGAAGAAAGATCAATAGCAATTATCCAATATAAATGACAGAGAGGGGAAAAAAATAAGAAAAATGACTATATGTGGTACAATATTAAAGGTCTAAACTTATGTGTAATAGTTATAATCAGAGTCCTATAATCAGAAGTGAGAGAAAATGGAGCAAAAAAATATCTGAAGAAATAATGGCTGAAATTTTTTCATATGGAAATTTACAGATTTTGAAAGCTCAGTGGACCACAAGCAACACAAATACAAAGAAAACACCTAAGCACATAGTAGTCAAACTGCCAACAACCAAAAATAAAAACAAAATTTTTAAAACAGCTAAAGAAAAATGACAAATCACATACAAGAAAACAACAATGTGACTTCTCATCCTATCTAATAAGAGTAATTTGCAAATTGACCGTACCTCCGCTACACCGACAAGCCATGCCCACCAGCCAATCAGAAGCGAGTATGCAAATTAACCCAAAACCAAGATGGTTGCGGACATGGAGAGAGCAGGAGGCTTGAGTTGCCCACGGCGATGGAGGAAGCCAAGCTTTCCACCTGCCCTGGCCTGCCTTGGCCTCCGCTCAAGGCTACAAAGTTTCAATTATAGAAGATAAATAAATCCCAGATACCAGGGCCTCCGTTTGGGGCGCCGGGGAGCGTGGCCAGCCTGCAAACCACCACAGGCCCCTCGCCCAGGCTGCTCCACGCCCCAAGGGAACCCCCACCCTGATCCAGGACACCCTTCAGGGCAAACCAGCTGGCCCCCACCGGTGCAGCAGGCCTCTATCCTATCTAATAAAAGAGTAATGTGAAAACTGACCGTCACTCCAACACACAAGATGGCTGCCCCCATGTGGTCAAAGATGGCTGCCCCCATGTGGACACAAGATGGCCACCACAAGATGGCCAGCAGGGGAGGGCAGTTGGGAGGGACCAGGCCTGCAAGGGAGGGCAGTTGTGGGTGATCAAGCCTGTAGGGGAGGGCAGTTAGGGGTGACCAGGCTGGCAGAGGAGGGAAGTTGGGGGCAACCGGGCCTGCAGGGAAGGGCAGTTGGGGGGGGGGGGGGACCCAGGCCTGCAGGGGAGAGCAGTTGGGGGCTCTGCAGGGGAGGGACCAGGCCAGCAGGGGAGGGAAGTTAGGGGTGACCAGGCCTGCAAGGGAGGGAAGTTAAGGGTGACCAGGCCTGCAGGGGAGGGCAGTTAGGGGCAAACAGGCTGGCAGGGGAGCAGTTAGGCATCAATCAGGCTGGCAGGGAGTGGTTAGGGGTGATCAGGCTGGCAGGCAGAAGCGGTTAGGGGCAATCAGGAAGGCAGGTGAGCAGTTGGGAGCCAGCAGTCCTGGACTGGGCCTGGACAGGGCCTAAACGGGCAGTCAGACATCCCTCGACGGGTCCCAGATTCGAAAGGGTGCAAACTGGCCTGAGGGACACCCCCCGCCCCCGTGCACAAATTTTGTGCACCGGCCTCTAGTAAAAAATAATGACTGCCTGGCCAGAGTTGGCTCAGCTGGTTGAACATTGTCCTGTGCATCAAAGGATTGCCAGTTCAATTCCCAGTCAGAGTGCATACATGGGTTGTGAGTTTGAAAGACAACCAACCAATCAATGTTTCTCTCTCTCTCTCTCTCTCTCTCTCTCTCTCTCTCAAAACACAGTTTAAAAAAAAAAATGAAAACCAACATCCACACAAAAACTAGTATACAAATGTTCATAGCAGCATTACTTATAATATTACTTACAAAATTTAACTGATAATATAATAAATAAACGTAGCATAATCACACAATAGAATACTATTGTGCACCAAAAAAAAAAAAAAGAATGCTAACATATGTAACAACATGGATGAACCTTTTAAAACATTTCCTTAAGTGAAAGTAGCCAGGTGTAAAAGGCCATGTTTTATGATTCCATTTATGTAAAATGTCCAGAATAGGTAAATATATAGATGCAGAAATTAAGATTAGTGGCTGCTTAAAGAGAGGGCAGGGGGATAGGAGGAAATGGAGAGTGACCATTACTGGGTACATAATTTCTCTTAGGAATGACAAAATGTTCTAAATTAGACTGTGTTGATAGTTGTACAACTAAGTGAATATAATAAAAAAATGCACTGTATACTTTAAATGGAAGAATCGTATGTAAATTATAAAAACTGTTAAAAGAAAATAAAGCGTATAGCAAAAACGCCAAAAAACTAAAATGCAATCCTAAAAATATTCAATTAACCCAAAAGAACCAGGAAAATATAAAGAAACAAAAGAGTTGGAACAAATAAAACAAATACTAAAATAGTAGATCTAAATACAACCACATCAATAATTACATTAAGTGTTAACAGGCTCCAAATTAAACAGCAGATATTGTCAGAATTTTTAAAAAACAAGAACCAAAATACATGCTGTCTATGAGAGACATAAGTTAAACACAAAGCAAAAGGCCTGAAAGTAAAATGAGCCAAGAGGACATACCAACTAAAGAGTAAGAAACATAAGAAGGCTGGGATGGCTATATTCATATCAGAGGAAGTAGACTTTATTACCAGAGAGAAAGAGGGACATTTCATAATAATAAAAGGTCAACTCATCAAGAAATATGACAATAATAAATGCATATGAGCCTCGTTTAAGCTGCAAAACACATAAAGCAAAAATTTCCAGCATTTTAATGAAAGACAAATCCACATAATTGGAGATTCTTAATACTCTTCTTTGAGCAACTGATAAAACAAGATTTACAAAATCAATAACAATATAGAAGGTCCAAAAACACTACCAATAACCTTGAACTAATTGACATTTATAGAACACTATACTCAACAAACACTGTACTCAACAACTGCAGAATACATTCTTTTTTTCCTCCTCATACCCACATACAAGACAGAAACCTTAACATAGCACGAAGGCTCCTTTCATAACCCTGCACCTGCATAGCAGCCACACATCTCTAGTTACCAACCTCCAATACACACCCCATATTCCCACAACAATGGCCATGCCCTCTGCCTAAGATGTGCCACTCCCCCTTCCTTTTCCTCAAATTTCAAATCTGCACCTCGGCTGAGTCCTCAGAGAACCTTCCTGACTTTGTCAGGTTGATTTCATTACTACTCTTCTCTCCATCCCCACTACATCTTTTGTAAGCCTCAATAATAATAAATATTAACATTATTTATTTGTTTGTCTCTCTATTCAACTATCACTCCTACAGGACAAGAGCTAAATTCTTTTACCATATAACAGAATAAAGAAGAAAAATCATATGATCATTTCAAAAAATCATTTGACAAAAGTCAATACACATTTGTGAAAGAAAACCTAAAAGAATTAGGTTTAGAATTAAAAGAAATTTCTTCAATAAAATAAAGGCATCTAAGCAAATCTACATCATACTTAACTTCCAAGCAGCAGTAACCTCAGTAACAATAGTCAACATTTGTATGTGCTCATTTATCTGACTGGTCCTTACGACAACCTTGTTTACTGTCCCTGTCCCATTTGGTATAATTGCAACTCTGGGTCAGAAATATTAAATCATACAACCAAATAAGAAAGCTAGTACTAGAACCCAGTCTTTGACCTAAGTACTTTTCCACTATAGTATGCTGTCTCTCTATCTTCAGGCTCATGTCACAACAGGCATACTTTGGTATACTGGTCGAAGATTTAAGTGCTAGTCCCTGGTGTGGCAGTGCTTAAAATTTTCCAGCCATTTCACTCATTTAAAGTGATTACACCAAATAGTAAGATACTCAAATGGCTATTATATTTCATTAGTTGATGAATACAATAGGGTAAGTAATAATAATGTGGAATGAAAAATTTTTAACTCCACATTAAGAAGAACCTCAAATCCCCTTTCCTCAAAATGGCTATGCTGCACAGAAGAAAAGGTAAAACCACTGGTCTAAAATGCAGCAGATAAAAGGTAATTCAAGGTATTTTTTCAATTGGTATTTGTAACCTGCTATCTGTCAATGTCTTAATTGAGCAGCTGCCAGCTGGAAACTTAGGATTACAGCTCCTTAACTGAGAAACCTGATGATATGGCCACTCCTGAGTTTCCGTTTCTGATTCATATGAATTTTTCATGCAAGAAAATATGAATGCTGTCTTAACATCTTTCCATCTGTGATACACCCACAGCCAGCAAGTTCCACAATGAAGTTGGATTTGCTTCTTTACTGCACAACATGCACTTCATTTCAAAGCACACAGGGAAATCCAAGTCTCTTCAAGTAATCTATAACAGAACTACAGAAAAAAAAATAGGAAGAAATTTTCTTTCAACTAACTTTGCCACCCAGCTGCCTATACACCAATTATTTCTATGCATAGCTTTTTGTGTTCCCTAAAGGTAAGGTGACCAGACGTCCCGCTTTTGGCGGGGCAGTCCCAATTTTTAACAATTTGTCCTGCGTCCCACGGCGTTTTAACCCTTTGCACTCGCTGTTTTCTTGATTCCTTTATTCTACTTGGGATTTAATTTTTTAAATACCCCAGATTTTACAAAGCACGGCAGTAGAATAAAAAACTGGAGTTTCTTTTCATACAAACTTATTTATTTGGATTTTTTTATATTTCAAATACATACGAGCTGCTACCGATGCTAACCGTGTCGAGTCACACTCGACATCCGAGTGCAAAAGGTTATAAAAGTCCCGATTTTTGGAAAGAATGCACGACAAGCTAGGGAACGGCAGGAGAACGGGAAGGGAATATACGGTTTTCGGCGGCCATGTGGCTATTTAGCCAGGATATGAGTTTTATATTATTTTTGTTAATTTTATAATGTTAAACTTTAATAATAACAAATAATTGTTGAGAACTGAATATCGAGAACTGCTTATCAAAGTTCGCATTGTTGACCACTTGTTAGAATTTGATCACCATTGTTTGGACTTAATGAACAATGGCATTTTTTGGGATTGGCAACGACGAAAACATTAACTGTCTCTCAGACGATACACATCGTACTGCGTGCTAGTAAGCTAGTTAAACAAGTGATGTCATTACAAATCAGCTATTCAGATAATTTAGGTAAGTTATTTATTTCATAAATACATAAGTTTTCTTGAATTTAGCAGACAGTACTCGTATTATTTATATTTTATAGTGGCGGCAAAAAGTCTAGCGCTGGCCTTGAAAGTGACACTTACGTTACGGCAAATTCAGAGGAAAAATAATACAAGTTAGTATTGTTATTATTTAGAAAGAAATATAGGATTAAAATAAATTTTTAAAATATAGTTACTTTATAACAATCAAATTAATTTAATTTATAAACTAACAATAAAATATGTTCATGTAATTATGTACCTACTTACTGTGTTTTTAAGCAATATGTATATAATAATTTATAATTTTAAATATTTTTTTTATATCTTTAACATAATGAGTAAGAAAAGAGGATGCAAAATCAACGATGAATTAAGAAGTGAATTTCCTTTTATTAAAAAAAAACAAAAGTGATTACATGGTAAAATGTGAGAAATGTAATGGTGGATTTTCTATTTCGCACGGCGCGAAGAATGATATTTCAAAGCACTTGGAGACACAGAAACATAAAAGATATTTAAATACGCTGCATCTTCCTCCAAAATACAGGAATTTTTTCAGAAAACAACTTATGGAGACGAAGAAAAGAAATTAGCATTAGCAGAAGGACTTATGTCTTTTCATGCTATTAATCACAATCATTCCTTCAGATCTATGGACTGTACATCACAAGTTGTCAAAAACTTATTCAACAAAAAATATGCCTGTGCTAGAACAAAATCCGAGGCAATTGTGTGTAATGTGCTTTCCCCATATGCATTTTCAGAATTAAACAAAAATCTAGAAAATATTAATTTTATATCCATATATTCTGATGCATCTAATCATAAGGATATAAAGTTATTTCCAACCATTATTAGATTTTTTAATTTGGAAACTGTAATAAAAAATAGGATTTTAGATTTCATTTCTTTGCCCGGCGAAACTTCTGAAATAATTTTCAGTTCCATTATTAATATTTTGGAAAAAAACAATTTAAAACATAAAATGATTGCATATTATGCAGACAGCACGAACGCAAATTTTGGAGGAAAAGCAAGAAGAGGTACAAATAATATTTTTTATAAATTAAACAAAAACCTTAATCAAAACATTATTGGTGTTGGTTGTGCAGTGCACATAATACATAACGCCATTCAAACAGCTGCTGACTTGTTGCCCGTAGATGTGGAAAATATTGTTATTAAAATATATTCTTATCTCTATATATACACTGTGCGCGTTGAAATGCTTAAAGAATTTTGTGAAACCGTGGAAGTCGAATATCAGAAAATACTTGGATACAGTAAAACGCGCTGGTTAGCTCTTTTGCCAGCTGTCGAAAGAATTTTGAAAATATACAATCCTTTGAAATCCTACTTTCTATCACAGGATAAATGTCCTAGAATTTTAGAAGAGTTTTTTGAAAAAGAATCTTCAAAAATTTGGCTAGAGTTTGTACACAATCAAGCAGCTCTTTTTCAAAATGCTATAAAACTTATTGAAGGTGACAAAATTTCGGTAATCGAAGTAGCAAATGAAGTTAATAATTTAAAATTTCAATGTCAAGAGCAGTTAGAAAATAATTTTCTTCCATTAACTATCCGTAATAGTATAAGCCAGCTAGAAGAACAAGGTGCAATAAATCGTGCAGATATCATGAATCACGTCAAGAAGTTCTATAGTAACTGCATAGATTATTTAGAAGAGTGGACGGTACATTACAATGATATTGAACATTTTCATTGGGTTACATTAAAACAAGAACTTAATTGGAATGATGTGCAAAAATCATTCGATCATATTACTCAAAATTTCCCATATAGTAATATTTCCGAAAATGATCTTTTTAATGAGATATCGTTATTAAAAAAAATATTGATAAGGAAAAGGTTCAATCTTGGGCATCAGCAAAAATCACAATAGAGAACTAATGGTTAGAAATATTTCATCATTTTGAAACAAACCATGTTCCATACAATAATGCATTAAAAATTGTGGACTACGCGCTGTCCTTACCAGGAACTAATGCTGCGACTGAACACGTTTTTTCTACGGTAAATAAAGTGTGGACATCAGAAAAATCATAATTAAGTGTTGAGACTTTGAAAGCCATTTTACGTGTGAAATATAATTTAACAAATCCTTGTGAAAAATTTCATGACCTTTTAAACGACGACAGCAATCTACTAAAAAAAGTCACTCAAATGAGAAATATGCCAAAGAATAAAATAATACTATACATAATTTTTTTATTTATTGTATTTGTAAATTGTACTTATGTTGAAATTCAAAAAAACATATTACAATACTATTTTTGCGTTCTATGAAAATTTTTGTTGCTCCATATAGACCAAATTTTTCATCAAGAACCCTTCCCTCCTCCCCGCCCCCGTCAATGGTGTCTCGCTTTACCCATGTTAAAATCTGGTCACCTTACCTAAAGGTGAACATCTGACTGTAAGTCATCATTTCTCTAGACCAGTGGTCGGCAAACTCATTAGTCAACAGAGCCAAATATCAACAGTACAACAATTGAAATTTCTTTTGAGAGCCGAAAACCGACTTCAGCGCATGGGCCACGAAGTTTCAATCGCACTGTACGTGCGCGCCCGCACGTGGTATTTTGTGGAAGAGCCACACTCAAGGGGCCAAAGAGCCACATGTGGCTCGCGAGCCGCGGTTTGCCGACCACTGCTCTAGGACAACACAGAAAATAAATAAGATAAAATAAGCCTTCTCCACGAATAGAGTTATTTTCTATGTAAACATCCCAGGTCCTTATAAAGGAGTCCATACGTTTCATGATAACACAATGACCTTTATACACAAGTTCCTAAAAGGCTTGGTGAATTTCTTACCGGACCTACTACTGCTGAAAGTCAGTGATGACAGAAGTATCTCTCACTGACATTTACAGTGACTGAAGTAAAAATAAGAACCTCTTTTCTTCAAGCAACACAGCAAATTCACAGGCCACTGGATAATCCACTAGCAAATAGAGTGCAACAGTATCTCAGACACTTCTGTACTCAAAATGTCTGCTTTCAACAATCTTTGGGAGTGTCCTATGAAAAGCATTAGATAATCTAAATTTTTAATCAAGTAGTCAACAAAATAGCTTTATCATGACTACATTATGGATAAGCCAACTTATAACTTCAAGCTTCTCTTTAATTCCAATAATTCAGATATGTTTAGATATGTCTTTAAAAATAAGCCCTTTATAGATTTAATTAGTTTCCTGTTAATCATATAAGAACAAAATGGTAAAGTTATCAAGGAAATTCAGAATTCCTTCAAGTACCATATCATGTAACAATGTTAAGCAAACTATATACCAACACTTCACAATACCACCCTTGAATCTAATTTCAGAAAGCAATTTAAAATATTCAAAGAATGATAATCTCAACCAATAACTTCCTCAGTTTTTTTTAAGCTCTCCTATCGCTAAATCATTCCAATCCAACCACTATCACCATCAGTCTGGGGCTGTCAGAACTGTTGCTATCTAAAGGTTTCAGTTAAGAAATGCCACTTTAACAACAGGCAGAATCTGGCACTGAGGCACACAAACTAAAAATCAAGTAATGCTTTATCCAGAGATTCAAAAAGACTAAAGGGTGAAAGCTCCACTCTCAGTTACATAGTTTGAGCAAAGAAATTTGTGCACCTACCATTCTATCCCAAACCTGCGTGTGGGCCATATTTTCTGTAACCCAATCCTATTCAACCCAGCTCAGAATTCCCAATGGCAGCACCCTTCCCTCCAGATTTCGAATCACCAACGAAGCTCTAAAAAAAATTTGTCCTTTGTATCACTAATCTGCAACTGAATTCAGAGGCCAATTTACCTTTTCTACTCAAAATGCTCAAACCATATCCCACCCATATAGTCCCATTCCATATAAAATTTTTTAAAGATAAAAGCATTACAGATATTAGAATGCATGTGAACTATGTAGCTTTTGAATTTTCAGCAAAAAGGGAATTTCTTCAGTTAAAAAGCTAAGAAAATGCTTACTTGCAATTATAGATATTGTTTTATGTGTTTAAAAAGCATAACTTCAACAGAAAAAAATTACATATATATGAAAATGCTGACAGTCTTATTTTACAATTTTCTTTAATTGGTCTTCAAACAAAAAAGGCTCTTCAACCACTGGCGCTGTTGGTGGGAATGTAATCAGGTGCAGCCACTATGGAAGAGAGTATAGAGGTTCCTCAAAAAATTAAAAATAGAACTACAGAGCACTGAGAAGATTGAGAAACCAAGATGGCAGCATAGGTAAACACCTGAACTTGCTGCCTCCCACAACCACTTCAAAACTACAACTAAAAGACAAAACGGACATCATCCAGAACCATAGGAAGGCTGGCTAAGTGAAAATTCTACAACTAGAAGGAAAAAGAAAAGCACAATGAGACTCAGAGGAGCTGCGGAAGTAAAGGCAGAGGTACGGAGGAGAGCGTGCGGAGAGGGCTGGCAACTGAGTACGCAACTGGCTTTTTCAATCCGGAGGGAGACACAAGTTCCCGACTGCTCTGAACTCCACTTCCAGGCGAGACTCTGGGGACCCAGACTCATAAGGGGGGAAACTGGACTGTCTGGCAGCGGGAGGAACTCGAGGGCGGCTTTCTCTCAGAGGTGCTTGCAGCGATTACCTCGGGACACTGAGACCCGGGGCCTCTTACGGCAGGGCTGACAGGAAGCCATTGCTGCTTGCTCCGCCCTGAGACTCCACCCCATCCAAGCTGTGCACAGAGGCTTTTGCATGTGAATGGTCTGGTCCTTTGAAATCTAAACTTACCTAACAAATTGCAGCTGAGTCAGAGAGACCCAGAACATCCAAAAGAAGGCCCAAGGCCCCACAGCACCTTGCATTGCTTCACAGCTGGGCCTCATCTGGGCACCTCCAAAACCCAAAGAAGAGGAATCTGCAGATCTATCTGTAGCTCCTGCTAGGTGGCCTCAAGCAGAGGCTAAATTAGCACCTCCTTGGAGATCCAAGAGCCAGTGTACCCAGGGGTCAGAGTGGGACCATCCAGATTACAACTCCTCAGATCCTTAAGGGACACACTCAGGGGGCAGACTCAGTGAGCACATAAGGGTGTCTCCAGCAAAGAAGTTCTCCCAGCGTAGACACAGCTGATCCTCACAGCCAACTGGCCTGGAGGTCAATTCCTCCCAGTGATACCAACAACAATCAAGGCTTAACTACAACAAGACTGTGCACACAGCCCACAAAGGGGAGCACCAAGAGTGTCCACCTCAGGTAACTAGGGAGGCTGAGCCATTGGGCCCTATAGGACACCTAGCAAACAAAGCCACTCTACCAACTCAGGGAAGCAGCCAAAATGCGGAGACAAAGAATCAGATCACAAATGAAAGAAATAGAGGAAAGCAAACTACTGGATATAGAGTTCAAAACCACGGTTATAAGGTTTTTCAAGAATTTTCTAAAAAAGACCGATAAATTTAATGAGACCCTCAAGGATATGAGAAAGGTCCAACTATAAATTAAGCATACACTGACTGAAATAAAAAATAATATACAGAGATCCAACAGCAGACTACAGGATCGCAAGAATCAAGTCAAAGATTTGAAATACAAAGAAGCAAAAAACACTCAACCGGAAAAGCAAAAAGAAGAAAGAATCCAAAAATATAAAGATAGTGTAAGGAGCCTCTGGGACAACTTCAAACATACCAACATCCGAATTTTGGGGGTGCCCGAAGAAGAGAGAGAGCAAGATACTGAAAACCTATTTGAAGAAATAATGACAGAAAACTTCCCCCACCTGGTGAAAGAAATAGACTTACAAGTCCAGGAAGCACAGAGAACCCCCCCCCCAAAAAAAAAAAAAAAAAAAAAGGAATCCAAAGAGGATCACACATCATAATTAAAATGCCAAGAAAAACAGTTAGTTACTTACAAGGGAGCACCCATACAATTGTCAGCTGATTTCTCAACAGAAACTATGCAGGCCAGACGGGAGTGGCAAGAAATATTCAAAGTGATGAATAGTAAGAACCTACAACCAAGATTACTCTACCCAGCAAAGCTATCATTCAGAATTGAAGATAAGATAAAGAGCTTCACAGATAAGAAAAAGCTAGAGGAGTTCATCACCAACAAACCAGTATTATATAAAATGCTGAAAGGTATTCTCTAAGAAGAGGAAGAAGAAAAAGTAAAGATAAAAATTATGAACAACAAAAACATATCTATCAACAAGTGGATCTAAAAATCAAGTGAATAAAAAATCTGATGAACAGAATAAACTGGTGAATATAATAGAATCAGGGGCATAGAAAGGGAGTGGACTGACAATCCTCGGGGGGAAAGGGGTGTAGGGGGTGTGGGAAGAGACTGGACAAAAATCATACACCTATGGATGATGACAGTGGTGGGGGGAGTAAGGGCAGGGGATGGGGTGGGAACCGGGTGGAGGGGAGCTATGGGGGGGAAAAAGAGGAACAAAAGTAATAATCTGAACAATAATTTAAAAAAATAAAATAAAATAAAAATAGAACTAGAGTATGGTCCAACAATTCCATTCTGGGTATTTATCCAAAGGAAATAAGATCACTATCTCAAAATGATATCTGTAACCCCATATTCACTGCAGTATTATTTACTATGGCCAAGGCATGGAAATAACTGTCTATCAGTAGATGAATGGATACAGAAAATGTATTTTCTATATAAAATGAACTATTATTCAGCCATGAAAAAAAAGGAAATCCTACCATTTGAAACATGGATGGAACTTGAGGGCATTATGTTAAGTGAAATAAGTCAAAAAGAGAAAGACAATTACTGTATGTAATCTCACTTAAAAAAAAAGAAAAGGAACTCATAGTTACACAGAACAGATTAGAGGTTGCCAAAAAGAAGGGGAGAGGGGTGAAATGGATGAAGGTGATCAAAACATACAAACTTCCTGTTTAAGGTAAGTCCTTAGGATTAAACGAACAGCATGATGACTGTAGGTAACAACACTGCATTGTATATTTGAAAGTTGCTAAGAGAGATCTTAAAAATTCTCATCACAAGAAAAAGAATCTGTAACTATGTGTGGTGATTGATGGTAAACTTATTGTGACAATCACTTAATATATATGTATATCAAATCATTATGTTGTTCACCTAAAACTACTACAATGTTATATGTCAATTATATATCAATTTTTAAAAAGGTTGTTCAACACAGACATAATACATTTGACAATATGCTACATTCCCCTCTCCTAACCATTCATTCGTTATGTCCCATTGGGAAGAAGAACCTTACAGGAAAAACTATAATTCTTCCCAAGTAGAATTCTGGTAAATACTCAACAGTTCTTAGATCCCCAGTAAGTGTGTCATTATGGAAAATGTCTGGTAAAAGAATAAAGGGAAATTGTATTTACATGTGAATGAAAAAAGAAATTGTGCAGAAAGATTCAAGCCTCAAAGCAAAAGCCTTTTAAAGTTGTCACTAATCTGAAAATTGATCACGGTATGTTTCATCAACTTCATAAACCTGGTAAACATTTATCCTAAATGATCAACTGGGGAAGACTAAGAATCTCAACCTTAGTCCTCAGGACTCTAGAGCAGCGATTTTCAAAACTTGCAATACCTGACTATTTAGTTAGGGGCACTGACCACTTTTCCCATAGACTGTCAAGTTAAAAAATGACAAAGCCAACACAACAATAGCCGTGAGGTTTGAATGTCTTGTCTTGAACCATAAATATATAGGTTATATAATGAAGTTGCATCTTATTGGTCATGTCGCATAACAAGGTTACAGCTGACGGTTAATTCTTGGTACCAGAAATCCTTATATACAAGTACTAGAGGCCTGGTGCACGAAATTCGTGCACGGACGAGGGTTGTCCCTCAGCCCAGCCTGTACCCTCTCCAATCTGGGACCCCTCGAGGGATGTCCGACTGCCTGTTTAGGCCCGATCCCGGACATCCCTTTCACAATCCAGGACTGCTGGCTCCCAACTGCTTGCCTGCCTGCCTTCCTGATTGCCCCTAACTGCTTCTGCCTGCCACCCTGATCACCCCCTAACCACTCTGCTGCCAGCCTGTTTGCCCCCAACTTCCCTCCTTTGCCGGCCTGGTTACCCCTAACTGCCCTTTCCTGCAGGGTTGATCACCTCCAACTGCCCTCCCTTGCAGGCCTGGTCCTTCTCAACTGCCCTCCCTTGCAGGCCGGGTGCTTCCCAACTGCCCTCTCCTGCTGGCCATCTTGTGGTGGCCATCTTGTGTCCACATGGGGGCAGGATCTTTGACCACATGGGGGCAGCTATATTGTGTGTTGCAGTGATGATCAATCTGCATAGTACTCTTTTATTAGATAGGATAGAGGCCTGGTGCACAGGTGGGGGCCAGCTGGTTTGCCCTGAAGGGCGTCCCGGATCAGGTGGGGGTTCCCTTGGGGTGTGGGGCAGCCTGAGTGAGGGGTCTGTGGTGATTTGCAGGCGGGTCACGCCCCCTAGCAACTCAAGCAGAGGCCCTGGTATCTGGAATTTATTTTCCTTCTATAACTGAAACTTTGTAGCCTGGAGCGGAGCCAAGCCTGGGGCTCCCGCCGAGGCCGGCAGCCATTTGTGTTGGGGTTATAATTGAAACTTTGTTGCCTTAAGCAGGTGGGCCCAGCCAGGGTGTGCGGAAAGCTTTGCTTCCCCTGTTGCCGGCGGCAACCCTGGCCTGCTCTCTCAAGCTCCATTCTGCCGCCATTTGTTTGAATTTGTTTACCTTCTATAATTGAAACTTTGTAGCTTGAGTGGAGGCTTAGGCCTGGCAAGGGCAGGCGGAAAGCTTGGCTTCCTTTGTTACCTAGGAAACCTTGCTCTCTGTGGCTGTAGCCATCTTGGTTTGAGTTAATTTGCATACTCGCTCTGATTGGATGGTGGGCGTGGCTTGTGGGTGTGGCTTGTGGGTGTGTCGGAGGTATGGTCAATTTGCATATTTGTCTATTATTAGACAGGACTGGAGGCCCGGTGCACAAAATTCGTGCGGGGGGGGGGGGGGGTTTCCTCAGCCCAGCCTGGACCCTCTCCAATCTAAGACATCCCTCTCACAATCCAAGATTGCTGGCTCCAAACCGCTCGCCTGCCTGCCTCCCTGATGGCCCCTAACCATTTCTGCCTGCCAGCCTGATCACCACCTAACCACTCCCCTGACAGCCTGATTGATGCCTAAATGCTCTCCTGTCGGCCCGATTTCCCCTAACTGCCCTCCCCAGCTGATCTGGTCACCCCCAATTGCCCTCCCCTGCCAGCCTGGTTGCCTCTAACTGTCCTCCCCTGCAGGCCTGGTGCCCCCAACTGCCCTCCCCTAGAGGCCTGGGTCCCCCCAACTGCCCTCCTTTGCAGGCCTGGGTCCCCCCAACTGTCCTCCCCTGTGGGCCTGGTCACCCCCAACTGCCTTCCTATACCGGCCAGGTCACCCTTAACTGCCCTCCCCTGCAGGCTTGATTGCCCCCCAACTGCCCTCCCTTGCAGGCCTGGTCCCTCCCAACTGCCCTCCCCTGCCAGCCATCTTGTGGCAGCCATCTTGTGTCCACATGGGGGCCGCCATCTTGTGTGTTGGAGTGATAGTCAATTTGCATATTACTCTTTTATTAGATAGGATAGGCATCTGATTTTTAAAACAGTCACTTTGGAGCAAAAAGGGTAGGTAATTATTACTTTTTTTTAATTAATCAAAATTATAGCTCTTTTTTGACAGATCAGCAAAAAATATAAAATTTGGTGTGCTGCAAAATTTTAGTAATCAATTTATGTGTCAATGTGATGAAAAAGGTTGAAAATGCCCAGCCAGCATGGCTCAGTGGCTGAGCATCGAACTATGAACCAGAAGGTCACAATTTGATTCCCAGTCAGGGAACATGCCCAGGTTATGAGCTCAATCCCCAGAGTGGGGCATGTAGGAATCAGCTGACCAAGGATTCTCTCTTATCATTGATGATTCTATCTCTCTCTCTCTCTCTCTCTCTCTATCTCTCTCTCTCTCTCTCTCCCCCTTCCTCTCTGAAATCAATAAAAGTATATTTTTTTAATTTTTTAATGGGTGAAAATCACTGATCTAGAGAATCTCATGCCCTCATGGAGTTTAGTGCATATCATCAATCCACCCATTTTGGTAAGAATAAATTTTCCTCAGGATTCAGCAAATGGACCAAACATCACTTGTCCTAAACTGTTTGGTCTGTCTGTCACTCAGAATAAATGAATGCCTTGCTCTAGTTAGGCAGTTATTATAATCAAAGCCTTATTGCTTACCCAATTAAAAATATGTTTGAAAAATCATGTTGGCTAAACTGGATTAAAAAATCTGTGAAAGCTAAAACTTTTCAACAATAGCACCAAAACAGGTCATCAATTTTAAAAAAAGAAAGAAATCCAAGTATAATTTAAGAAATAAAGTTAAAATCATACAAAATTTTCTTTTTCTATTCCCTCTTTGAGTGCATTTTTTAAAAATGAGGCCCAATCCAGATTTAACAAGAAAGAGTGCCATGGATCAATTATTCCATTTCCACCAGTGACATTGGTGGAGAAAGGGGGTACAGAGCAGCGGAACACACACAACATATTTTCTACCCCTACTACCAATCCTATCCTATATAATAAAAGCGTAGGTGGTGTCAAGCCCTTGTGCGATGCCCTCACGCGACGTCACAAGAAGGCCACACGCACAGCCGAGGCAGGGCCCTCAGTGAGGGGGTCCTGCGGCTCTGCACAGTGCGGAGGAGGCAGGTCCTGGTGGAGGAGGCAGGTCGCGGCAGGGGAGGGCAGTTGTAGGTGATCAGGCCGGCAGGGGAGGGCAGTTAGGGGTGATCAGGCCAGGGGCCTATCAGGTCAGCAGGGGAGCAGTTAGGCGTCAATCAGGCCAGCAGCAGAGCGGTTAGGGGTGATAAGGCTGGCAGGCAGAAGCAGTTAGGGGCAATCAGGCAGGCAGGCAGGCGAGCGGTTAGGAGCCAGCGTTCCCGGATTGTGAGAGGGATGTCCAACTGCCGGCAGTCGGACATCCCCCAAGGGGTCCCAGACTGAAGAGGGCACAGGCCGGGTTGAGGGACACCCGCCCCCCATGCACAAATTTCGTGCACTGGACCTCTAGTAGTTCAATAAAATTTTAGCAAGTCACAAAAACAGTGAAATGTTAGACTAAAGCTTTAGTTACCCAGACTTAATGCCGACTAAGAAATACTTCTAGAATTTTAGAAAACAAAAATCACACATCATAATACCTGAGCTCCATGGCCCTATCCAACTCGTTCCTTAGCTACACAGCCAGGAGGGGAGACTTCACCTGCATCCAAATACATACAGGATGAAATCCTATAACTTTAACTGCAAATGGAAGTGCTAATAATTGTTTTAATACCTTAAGGAACTCTGATCAGCCCTTGCCTCTCTCTCTCTCTCCAGGCCTTGCCAACAGCCTGGGGTGGCTGCTGATCAACCCCACCTCTCTCTCTCTCCAAGATGTCAGCAGTTCAGCCCACTCACCAGTCCCCACCCACTCGAGCCTGCTGTGCACGCAACCTGGCGTTCAGTCGTCCCTTCGGTCGTTTTGGACATTACGGACCCTGACTCTTTATATAGGCCCGGTGCATGAAATTCGTGCACGGGGGGGTGGGGGGGTGGTCCTTCAGCCCAGCCTGCACCCTCTCCAATCTGGGACCCCTCGAGGGATGTCCGACTGCCCGGGCAGTCGGACATCCCTTTCACAATCCAGGACTGCTGGCTCCCAAATGCTCACTTGCCTGCCTTCCTGATTGCCCCTAACCGCTTCTGCCTGCCAGCCTGATCACCGACCACTGGGATAGGGGCTTAATCACAAGGAACAACAACAGCCTGTAATTATTGGAATCGAGAGTCTAGGTCAGTGGTTGGCAAACTCATTAGTCAACAGAGCGGCAAACTGCGGCTCGCGAGCCTCAGTTTGCCGATCACTGTCTTAGACTATTTCCCACCATAACTTCACTTAGGCCCTCTGCTGCATTAAGTAACTGCATCACCCACTAGATAGGTCACCCTCACGTAGGCTAATTGAGGGCAGAGACTTTTTTTTGTACCCCCAGTACCTAGAACCATGCCTGGCAAAAAGTCAACAGCAGAACATCTGTTAACTGATTCACTTCCAATCCCATTCCTAATCCCAGTTTTTAAAATCTCTTTATTAATCTCAGTATATTCTTCCACAGAAAGAAAACCTAACCTCTTCCAAAGGGCTTCTCCTGACTGGCTCCAAAGAGCTTCAACAGAAAGAAAATTATCTTGTTTCTGCTAACACTTATCCTACCTAATAAAAGAGTAATATGCAAATTGATCCAAACTCCGCTACACCCACAAGCCACGCCCACAAGCCACGTCCACAAGCCAATCAGGAGCAAATATGCAAATAAACCCAACCAAGATGGCTACAGCCACAGAGAGCAGGTTTCCCCGGTAACAAAGGAAGCCAAGCTTTCCGCCTGCCCTTGCCAGGCCTAAGCCTCCACTCAAGGCTACAAAGTTTCAATTATAGAAGGTAAACAAATCCAAATAGAAATGGCGGCAGCTACGGAGCTGGAAAGAGCAGGAGGCAAGGGTTGCCCCCGGCAATGGAGGAAGCAAAGCTTCTGCAGCCCTGGCTGGCCTAGGCCTCCGCTCCAGGCTACAAAGTTTCAATTATAGAAGATACACAAACCCCAAAAGGAATGGCTGCCAGCCACGGAGCGAGCAGGAGGCTTGGCTCTGCTCCAGGCTACAAAGTTTCAATTATAGAAGATACATAAATCCCAGATACCAGGGCCTCTGCTTGGGTCACCAGGGGGCGTGGCCGGCCTGCAAACAACCTCAGGCCCTTCACCCAGGCCGCCCCACACCCCAAGGGAACCCCCACCCTGATCTGGGATACCCTTCAGGGCAAACCAGCTGGCCCCCACCCATGCACCAGGCCTCTATCCTATCTAATAAGAGAGTAATATGCAGACTGACCATCACCCCAACACACAAGATGGCTGCCCCCATGTGGTCAAAGATCCTGCCCCCATGTGGACACAAGATGGCCAGCACAAGATGGCCAGCAGGGGAGGGCAGTTGGGAGGGACCAGGCCTGCAAGGGGAGGGGAGACTTCACCTGCATCCAGCAGGGGAGGGCAGTTAGGGGTGTCCAGGCCAGCAGAGGAGGGAAGTTGGGGGTGACCAGGCCTGCACGAAGGGCAATTGGGAGGCACCCAGCCTGCAAGGGAGGGCAGTTGGAGGCGATCAACCCTGCAGGGGAGGGCAGTTAGGGGTGACCGGGCCAGCAGAGGAGGGAAGTTGGGGGCAAACAGGCTGGCAGGGGAGCAGTTAGGCATCAATCAGGCTGGCAGCGGAGTGGTTAGGGGGTGATCAGGCTGGCAGGCAGAAGCGGTTAGGGGCAATCAGGAAGGCAGGCAGGCGAGCAGTTGGGAGCCAGCAGTCCTGGATTGTGAGAGGGATGTCCGACTGCCAGGATCGGGCCTAAACGGGCAGTCGGACATTCCTTGAGGGGTCCCAGATTGGAGAGGTTGCAGGCTGGCCTGAGGGACCCGCCCCCCCCATGCACGAATTTCGTGCACCGGGCTCTAGTATATAAATATTAGTGGTTATATTTCAATTATCTATTTTTATTCTTATCTATATTCCCTTTGGGATAAGTTACTCAATCAAGGGCTAGAAGCAAGCCCCCTCTGAAGTAGTAAACCTAATGGACTGTGCCCAGGATGAACACAATCCTATATAATAAAATAATAATAAAAGGGTAACATGCAAATCGACTGAATGGCAGAATGACTGGTCACTACCCCCAGCCCGCAGGCCCTGATCGCCCGATGGGGAACGGGAAACCGGGGGTGGGTGATGGCGGACATGGGCGGCGCCAAGTCAAGGCCCCCGCCCCACCGATCGCCCCACACACAGAGGGTGACCGGCGAAGGGCGACAGGGCCAGCGAGCGGGCAGGAACAGCCAACTTCGTGGTCCCTCCCCCCAGCCGGCAGGCTCTGATTGCCCAATGGCAAACAGGGAACCAGGGGTGGGTGGTGGCGAGGGGTGGGGCCGGCTGCTGGCAGCTGTGGAAGATAGCCCTGATCGCAGGACAGGCCCAGGGACTGCAACCGTGCATGAATTTCGTGTGCCGGGCCTCTAGTGTTCTCTCTATTGATCCATTGCTCAACTTATTGCTTACATACAACACAGCCATCTTCTTACAGGTACCTGCAGCAGACAACAGTGGCAGCACCAAGAAGGAGAAGAGAGCAGAGAGGAAGTGATAAGGCAGAGAAAGAATCCATACCTTGATGAGACTATGGAAAAGAAATGGAGAGGGTGGCAGAACCCACAAAGCCTCACTACTCATTCTTTCCTAGGGACCATCATAATCCCTCCCACAATGCACTTGGATTAAGTCAAGTTTTAAGTCCATCAACTATCCTTCAGGACATTTTCCTACTATCATCACAACTCTATTTCATCTTAAACCTGGCAAAGTTTTAAAATCAAAATACTAACAGCACAGTACAAATTATTAAATGAGGCAAATAATTTGGGGATGATAGGTGTTCATAAATTACTACCCACCACCACCCAAAAATGGGTGGGGTAAGTCAAAAGGAGCAAAGAAGTAGCACAAAGCAACTCAAAAAGGAGAGCTCTGGCTCTAGGATGTGGTGCACCTGCACTCCCCACCTCTCCTCCATCCACCATCTTTCTGGCCATCAGCTACTACTGCAGAAGGGCAGTAAGAATGTAGAATCTGAGCTAATTCATCTCAACTTGCAAGGCAGTTTATTTCAATTAACTGAAAAATACAACACTATTGGCTGATGTGCCGGAAGACTTCTGTCAAACCTTGGAGTTGATTTTTTATTTAAAGATCTACTTCTAAAGGAAAACATGATGTTGAAGAACCTCACTTGTCAAAGCTAGATCAAAGTTCTAAAAGTTCCATACAAAACAGAAATTTAAAGAAATAAGTTGACAGCTTTCTCAACAATTCTCTTATCCCTTTCTATAATTGTGTATGGCTTCATATAATATAAAACTACCAGCATTAAGGCAGCAAACACATCCCTCCTGTTTCTTGTGGGTGTTTTTTTCCAGTTCTTCACGGATAAACTCAGTCACTTTCTAAGCTAGACAGCTCCCTCTCCAGTTTAAAAGTTATGTGGCTAGGTTAAGTCATGACAATTTAAGCAGTTCTATTTCTGCATGTTCTAATCAAAAACTTACCAGAGATATAATTTCTGCATGTTCTAATCAAAAACTTACCAGAGATATAATTTTTAACCAAAGCCAAAAAGTGGCTAGCAAACATTAATTTATGATGAGGCTACAGAGGCAAAGGAAATATTCCATAAAGGCAGCCTACACATTTTCCCCATTGAATGCTGCAGCTCCAGGAATCTAATGATTCTCCATTAATTTAAAAATGAAAATGATAATAAAATTGCCTAGTGTTGACAGCAGGTGATTTTTTTTTTACTTCACTGCTGCCTAACAGGCACCTACAGGCTTTACCTGGCCTCAATCTGTCCAGTTTAGAATTGCCAACTAGTAGCTTCTCAAAAGCAAAACTCAATGTAAGCCATTTAAAAAGTGCTTTTGAAAGTGTCAAATACAATGGATTAGTCAAACTCAGCATGTTAGAACAAAATAAAACCTGGGTGCCCAATCCAGGCATCAACTGTCAAAGCCAAGTGCAACAGAACATCATTCCAGAGCAAAAAAGAAGATCAAATTCTCAAAATAGTTGTGATATACATACTGCCCGCCCCCCCCTTAAATACAAAGAATGCTACAGCAATCTAACAGGTGTCTTCATTGGTAGTCCTGGCTTTTCTCAATTGTGGTTCCACAGGAAAAAATTAAGTACTAATGCCCTAAGGAAGAAGTTGGCAAAACCTTTTTTATAAATATTTTAGGCTTTTCAGAACATATGGTCTCTCTGTCACAACTACTCAATTCTGTCAATGGCACTCGAAAGCAGCTGTCAACAGTTAAGTAAATGAATGTGACTGTGTTCCAATGAAACTATGTTTGGACAATGAAATTTGAACTTCATATAATTTTCACAGAAATGTGGTTTTTTTTCAAAACCATTCTCATTTTTAAAAAAGTCTTGGTTCTTTGGCTTGATTTGGCTGTGGGCAATAGTTGTCAACCTAATTCTTAAGGCATCCTTTGAATGTGATACATTAACTTCTCTCCTATCATCTAGAATGGTACTCATTATGTACCATACTACAGAGAATTGAGAAAACAGTCACTCAAATCATTTTCTGTGTCTATAATGCTGATTGTCTAATACTAACTAAGAGTATTCCATCCAGTATGAAGCTAACTGAATAAGATTTATTAGCATTTGTTAACTTGGGCAAATAACTTTACACAGTTAAAACATATTTTTTAAAGTCTCAAAAGATAAAAAAAATATATAAAGAAACTTTCACATCCAATACATTTCCAAAGGATGATATTAAATCAAACTGTTGCAAATTAACTCTCTGGTTAATGTAACACCAGAAAAATAAAGAAATTATTTTAGTAAAGCCAAGAATTCAATTATGGTCATATCTATACTAATAAACGAGTAATATGCTAATTAGACCGGGAGACCTTGCACTGACATTCCGGAGACCTTCCGGACGTCCTTCCAGACAACGCCAGGAGCTTGGCCGGCCTGCAAACCGCCCCCAAATGGCCCTCAGCCCCTCGCCCAGGCAGGCCACACACCCCCAGCGGGGACCCTCACCCTGATGGGGGTGTGGCCAGCCCGCAAACGGCCCTCAGCACCTCACCCAGGCTGGCCACCCCCCCAGGGGGGACCCCCACCCTGATGGGGGTGTGGCTAGCCTGCAAACGGCCCTCAGCCCCTCACCCAGGCTGGCCACCCCCCCAGCGGGGACCCCCACCCTGATGGGGGTGTGGCTGGCCTGCAAACCACCCCAGTCCCTCACCCAGGCTGGCCCCATCCCCCAAGGGGACCCCCACCCTGATCCAGGACCCCCTTCAGGGCAGACCAGCTGGCCCCCACCTGTGCATCAGGCCTCTGTCTATACTAATAAAAGGGTAATATGCTAATTAGACCAGGAGACCTTCTGGATGTCCTTCCAGACAAAACCATGGTGGCAAGGCCGAGGCAGAGGCCATTAGGGGCGATCAGGCCAGGAGGGGAGGGCAGTTGGGGGCAAGCAGGCTGGCGGGGGGGGGGGCCCGCAGTTGGGGTGATCAGGCCGGCAGTGGGGGGCAGTTGGGGCGATCAGGCTGGTGGGGGATCAGGCCTAAACCAGCAGTCTGACATCCCCTGAGAGGTCCCAAACTGGAGAGGGTGCAGGCCGGGCTGAGGGACACCCCATACCATGCACAAATTTCATGCACCAGGCCACTAGTATATATACATATATTTTTTTTCTTTTAAACTTCTTTCAGAGAGATAGATAGAAACATCAATGATGAGAATCACTGATCGGCTGCCTCTTCCACGGCTCCTACTGGGGATCAAGCCCACAACCTAGGCATGTATCCTGAATGGGAATCGAACCATAACCTCCTGATTCCTAGGTCGATACTCAACCACTGAACCACACCGACTGGGCCAATTATGGTCTTTCCATCTACTTTGTATCTCAGGTATTGTTTCTTCTTAAAGCAGAACCTATCTGAATAAAAATCACAAGTATAAAATTACACAATTACTTCAAACACATACTAGATTTGAATTCCAGCTCCACCTCTTTCTAGATGAGGAGCTAGAGCAAGTCCTCAACTCTCTCTACTCAGCTGTTAAGGAGAGAAAATACCAGCAACCATCCCAAAAGTAGTCCAAAATGTACAACTAAACTTAGGTAAAAGAGTTTGTATACTATACAGTGCTATAGAAATATCAGTTGCCATTATTAGATGCTCGATGACTTTCTTCATATTATCATTTTCTACTCTTTTTATAACACTCACTAGTTTCTGCTAAGCCTTGGGTTCAATGGAATATTGTGCACCTAGAAGTATATTTCATTCAAGACATTAAGTAAAGCATAGAATGAGGTACTGTGGAAGAAATAAAGATGACTGAGATGGTCTCAGCACTCAAACAGCTTACAATGAACTCAAGACATGTGCACACAAGCCAGTGCTGTAAGTGGAGCAAGTGAAAACCAACATCCTATATAATAAAGAGGTAATATGCAAATTGACCCTCAGGCCCTCGCGTCACAAGATGGCCGCCCCCACGTCATCACAAGTTGGCCGTCCCCCACATTGTCATAAGATGGCCGCCCCCATGTCATCACAAGATCGCCACCCCCACATTATCACAAGATGGACTGCAGGGGAGAGCAGTTGGGGGCAACCAGGCCTGCAGGGGAGGGCAGTTGGGGGTGATCGGGCCTGCAGGGAAATGCAGTTGGGGGCAATCGGGCCAGAAGGGGAGCAGTTAGGTATCAATCAGGCCGGCAGGGGAGTGGTTAGGGGGTGATCAGGCTGGCAGGCAGAGTGGTTAGGGGCAATTAGGCAGCCAAGCAGGCGAGTGGTTAGGAGCCAGCAGTCCCGGATTGTGAGAGGGATGTCCGACTGCCGGCTTAGGCCCGATCCCTGCATGATCAGGCCTAAACTGGCAGTCGGACATCCCCCGAGGGGTCCCAGATTGGAGAGGGTGCAGGCTGGGATGAGGGACACCTCCCCCCCAGTGCACCAATTTCGTGCACCAGGCCTCTAGTTTATTGTAGGATCAGAAAAAGTCTTACAGGTATTTAATAAGGGTCTTGGATAGGTGATGGGAGACATACTGTAACAGAGGAAATTGCAAGAGCATAGGTACAGAGGTGAAAGAACACTAAACACACCCCAGAATACAGGAAAGTTCAAATTCTAAAACAAATTCCAAAATTTGTTTCATTTTTAAAATCTAACCAGAAAAAGAAAAACCTCATCATAAACTTCTGAAAGGTAAGCATCTTGAAGGATAAGCAAGATAAATAAGTGGGAAAATTATAAACCATGCTGGTTTCAAACCACACTTCATCACTTCCCAAAACACTTCACAGTTTCTAAGAGGATACTGTTTAGAGTAGACTGAGTTACAGGGAAGGAGTAAGTCTGGCCTAGTAAGTCTCTTGAGGGAGTGGGAATCGACATACTCAGCTCATATTGTATTGTAATACACATACAATAATATTATCAACCTGCGTCAGAAACCATTTTCTTAAATTCTTGAAATTATCACAGTCCTCAGAAAGAAAAGCAACATAACAAGTTAGTTATGAAAAGAATAAGCTATGTATATATGCTTCCTTGGGAAGAGGACTGACTAGGAAATCTGCCATCCTTCTTCTAGAGTTTATTTTCTTATCTGCATCATTAAAAATTTTTCCATAACCAAGTATCATTCATGTTTACCTCTTTACAACAACAAATAAGTTTACCTTGGAGCTGTGATCAGGCATGGTAAATTTCAAAAAAAAGAAATCTTCTAAAAAAAAATGAGTGATAAAAGAGTATTTAATAATTCAGTTACCTCTCCCTCCCAAGACTGCCACTGCTACAGTCACTCCACCAGTGGAAGATTAAAGATGGCCCTCTCTTTGCTACTCCTCTCATTGAGAGATAAAGTCTTAATCCCCTCCCCTTGAATCTGGGCAGGTCGTTAACTGCTTTGACTGGAGAATACGGCAGAAGTGATGCTATGCCAGTTTTCAGCTGAGCCTGTCCACTGTGACAAATGATCATTGTTTTTTATGACCCTAAATTTTGGAGTGTTTGTTAAGAAGCAACAGATAACTAGAAAAGCCACCAGATCACAGCTCCAGCTTTCAGGCCTTTTACCACATCTACAGCCAAAATGCTGTTTCAGTTAAGAAAGGAAATAACTCAGGAGTTGTGACTTTTGGGATAAGTTTTTAACAGAATATTCTGTCAACTCTCAGAGCATAAAAAGTCCAAAGTGTCCTACTTCTTCTTAAGAAATACAAACTGCCAAAAAAATGTCAGTCAAGTTCCATAAGAAAAGGTTATAAACATCAAACATCATACCAAAGTGATACATTTATTCTTTACACCAAAGAAACCCTCTGGCCTGAAAGGTTAGATACCAAGAAGTAGTCATCTCCAGAAAGTAGGAGGAGATGACTACATAGATAACAGTGAGTGCTCGCTTCGGCAGCACATATACTAAAATTGGAACGATACAGAGAAGATAACAGTGAGTTCTCAACACTTAATGATACATTAAGGGAAGGAGTGGAGTAACAGACAACTTTATGCTTTACACAATTATGAATTGCTTGACATAAGCATGCAATACTTTTTTTAAAAAAAATTAAGATATTTCCTGGCCTCCCAGTGCTTACCCCAGGCTGCGTTCTTACACTGACTATACAGAAGGAGGCTGAGTAAACTCACCCCATATACACCTCAGCCCCAGCCCTTTCCCTGGTCTGCAGTGTGAATGGGGACACATGGGGAAAAAAAGGTATTTCACTTGAAACAAAGAGCAAACCACTGGAGCCCTAACAACCTTTAAATGACTTTTTGGTACATTAAGAATGATAGCAAATGCCATTTTTAGCTATGCTGTCATAGAATGAAGGAGGATGTTAGCCCCCAAATGGATACTTTTTTTAACAATGAGTAGAACCTATGCACTAACTTGCATCTCTTTCTCATCCCACCAGCCACATGCTTCTGCACAGTGTGGTCCCAGTTAGCACAGTGCCCAACAAGGGAAGAACGGCCTTGAAATTGCTTTGACTTCCTTCTTTCAAGCTTTGAAGGCCACTAGGTAAAAGGAAAATAGTTTGAGAATTCCTATACCCCAGCATCTCTGTGCTAGGCTAGGCCTCCTTGGAAACCATTTTTCATATTCTCTTCTAGAGGACTCTACCACACTCCCAACCCCATGAAAATTGGCAAGATGGTTGGATGTATATGAAAGAGTAGCACCAAGTCAAATCATAACTTTTCATAAACTATCCACATCTCTAGCCTCTTCTCATTAGACCAATTCCTTGCTCCTAAGAAATTCCATCAAGAGACAGATAAGGAAAAGATGAAATACCCAACATTTCATTCTGCTTCTGATTATTAATGTCAGTAGAGTACCAAAGTGGAAAGGAAATCACCACAAGGAAAACTACAAGGTTATGAAATTATCACAGGGTTCTCCCATGTATCATTAAGTGTTGAGAACTCACTGTTATCTGTAAGCACTTTAAGGAGCCCTTCCCAACCCTCAGTTTATCAAATTTCCTAAAAGAAACAAAGGTTCAGCAAGTTCCAACTACCAATATTTCTACCAAAAGATTTACTAAAGTTCTATGATCTTAGATTCAAGTTATTCTCTTTACTAAACCCAAATACTCCAATTTAGCTTCCATCCATCATAGAAAAATACAGATATACAGGTCAAGATACAAAACGCACTGATAAATTGGAAAGAGTTCTATAAAAACTAGCCAAACATCTATAATAATAAAAGGATAATATGGTAATTAGAGTGGATAGCCGAACAACCTTCCTGACATCCTTCTTGACAAAGCCGGGGCCCTAGGGAAGCCGGCCGGGGTCCCAGGTACCTGCAGGTAGCTGGGGGGAAGCCGGCTGGGGTCCCAGCTCCCGGGTCCCAGGTCCCGGGTCCCGGGTCCCAGGTTCCTGTGAGCAGCCAGAGGAGGGAAGCAGCCCAGGTCCTGGGTGCCTGCCAGCAGCTGGAGGAGGAAGCCCAGGTCCCGGGTGCCAGAGGTAAAGAAGGCCTACTCTTGCACAAATTTTCATGCATCAGGCCTCTAGTACTATATAATAAAACCCTAATATGCTGTGTCCAGTCGAATGGTCGGCCTTTCAATCAAAGCGTAATATGCTAATGGCTAAGGCCAATCAACCACTCGTTATGATATGCACTGACCATCAGGGGACAGACAGTTGACCAGTTGCTATGACATGCACTGACCACCAGGGGGCAGACGCTCCAACCAGTAGGTTAGCTTGATGCTGAGGTCTGGCCAATCGGTACTAGGCGAGATGGGCTGGACATGACCTGGAGCCCTCCCGTAGTCCCTCCGCAGCCCCAATCGTGCACCAGAGGGGTCCTTCAGTCTGGCCTGCACCCTCTCACAATCCAGGACTCCTGGGGGGATGTAATATAGCCGGTTTCAGCCCGATCCCACAGGCCAGGCAGAGGGACCCCACTGGTGCACGAATTTGTGCACCAGGCTTCTAGTAGAAAATATAAGTACAGTTCAGTAAATTTAGAAATAACACCTAAAACAGTTTAGTGAAAAGTAACAAAGGATTACCCATGCTGAATATATCAGTAATATAGAGCAACTTGAGCAAGAGATGAACAAGAGGAAATCACGTGGAGTTATTTTTTTAAGTTTTTAGATTTTTATTTAGTTAGTTAGTTAATCCTCGAGGATATTTTTCCATTGATTTCTAGAGAGAATGGAAGGGAGAGGGGAGTGTGGGAGAGAAAGAAACATCAATGTGAGAGCAACACATTGATTAGTTGCTTCCTGCACGTACCCCGACTGGGACCAGGTATGGAACCTGCAACTCAAGGTATGTGCCCTTGATGGGGAATCAAACTCGTGACCCCTCGGTGCACAGGTCAACACTCTAACCACTGGCTAGGGCTAGATTTTTTTTTAATGTTTTTATTGACTTCAGAGAAAGGAAGGGAGAGGGAGAGAGAGAGAGAAACATCAATGATGAGAGAGGATCATCAATCAGCTACCTCCTGCACTCCCCCTATTAGAGATCATGCCCACAACCCAGGCATGTACCCTGACAGGAAATCAAACTGTGACCTCCTAGTTCATGGGTCTATGCTCAACCACTGAGCCACACTGCTGGGCTAGATTTTTTTTAAATAATTTTTATTTTTCAATTACAGTTGATATACATTATTATATTAGTTTCAGGTATACATCCCAGTGATTAGACATTACATAATTTACTAAGTGATCATCCCGATAAATCTCACACCCAAGACCACAGTTACTAGAATATTACTGACTATATTCCCCATGCTGTACTTCACATTCCTATGACTTTTCTATAACAACCTGCTTGTACTTCTTAATCCCTTCACCCATTTCCCACCTGACAACTGTCAAAATGTTCTCTCTATCTATGAGCCTGTTTCTATTCTGCTCATTTACTTTGTTTTATAGATTCAATTGTTGATAGATATCTATTTATTGCCATTTTAGTGTTCATATTTTTTCTTCTTCTTCTTCTTAAAAAAGACCCTTTAACATTTCAAATACTGGTTTGGTGGAGATGAATTCCTTCAGCTTTTTCTCATCTGGGAAGCTCTTTATTTGTCTTTCAATTCTAAATGATAGCTTTGCTGGGTAGCGTGATCTTGGTTGTAGGTCCTTGCATTTCATCCCAGAAAACTGAGACACACTTCAAAGTTTAATTTTTCTCTTCTCTTTTCTTTTTAAGGAATGAGTGAAGGGAAAAAATTAAGTTTCATTGAGAAGTTTTAATTTGAGCCTAAAATTCTAGGCTCACTGTGTGGGTAGAAGAAACAAACAAAAAAGAGGGCTGATCAAAGGTTATTCCAAGTTCTTCATCATTTGGTATTTACTGATTAGTTATAATGTGTTCCACATAATTATAAATTACAAAGGATACAAAAATGTATCCTTTATACAACACTATAATAACAGATATCTGGTAAGAAGCATAAAAGTATGCTAATTCCTTTGGCCAATTTTTCAAAGGGTCAACTCTAGAGACTCTTCTTTGTCCCACAAGCATCCAATTGTACAGAAAAAAATGAATAAAATATTTAAACACATGTTCTTCAAAAGCAATGGCCCACCTGAGACAAGATTTAACAAACTGTGGACCCAAGTTATCTTCCAGATCAGACTCTGAATACAAAATACCATCAAAAGCTATTTCAGCAGGGCTTTCACAACACACACTTAAAAGCCAAACCCAGCCAAAATCCTTGGAATGTTTGCAGGAGGAGAGACCTAAATAGTAAATGTTTAAATGAAATAAAAATTCTATTCTATTCATATGTGAATAGAATAGAATAGAATAGAATAGAATAGAATAGAACATGGAAAGTATTAAATGTAGTCCAGCTTAACCATCTATTTAAAGGTATCACCACTATTTCCAAGTAGCTTAGAGTGGAAGTATAGCATAGAACACAAGCCCTGAAGAGTCATACTACTAACTTGCTAAGTAAAACCTTGGAGAACTGACTAAGCCTCAGTTTGTCTATAAAACTGGAAACCACTATTTCACCAACCACACAATTTCTATAATTAGGAAAATAACACAAATAAAGTGGCTGTCATCCAGAAAACAGTAGCAGTTATTATTGTTTCCAGTACTAATCTACATATTAGAGCTAAAACGAGGAGGAGGAGGAGGAGGAGGAGGAGGAGGAGAAGGAGGAGAGGGAGGGAGGGAGGGAGGGAGGGAGGGAGGGAGGGAGGGAGGAGAAATAATCACAGGCAAATTATAAATACTTTTGAGATAAAAATAACATACCAAAACTTAATGGAATCCAGTTAAGGCAGTGATTAGAGGGAAATTTATACCTGTAAATGGCTACATTAAAAAAGAGAAATCTTAAATCAAACTAATCTTCTACCTTAAAACATGAGGAAAAAAGCAAACTACACCTAAAGCAAGCAAAAGGAAGGAAATAATGATGATGTAAGCAAAAAGTATTAATATAAAGAACAGAAAAACAATAGAGAATTAGTAATTGAAAAACTTTCACAGAGAAGCCCAGCCCTGGCTGGTGTTGTTCAGTGGTTAGCGTGTCAGCCTACTCACTGAAGGGTTGCCAGTTCCAATTCCCAGTCAAGGGCACATACCTGGGTTGCAGGTTTGCTCCCCAGTCCCAGTTGGAGTGCATGTCGGAGGCAACCAATCAATGTATCTCTCTTTCTCTCACCCTCTCCCTTTCTCTCTTTCTCCCCTCCCCTCCCCTCCCTCCCTCCCGCTTTCCCTTCCATTCTCTGTAAAAATCAATAGAAAAAATATCCAAGGGTGAGAATTAACAAAGAGAAGCCCAAGCATAGATGGTTTTACTGATGCATTCTACCAAATACAAGTTCTTCATAAACTCTTCCCAAAAAAATCAGAAAGGAGGGAACACATCCCAACTTAATCTATGAGGCCAGTTGGTATTTTGATTCCAAAACTGAAAATATCACAACAATAAAAACTGGAGACCAAAATCTCTTATATGTTTAGATACAAAAGTCCTCAATAAAATACCAGCAAACCAAATCCAGCAGCAAATAAAAAGGATTATACACTAAGACTAAGTGGGATTTATCCCAGGAAAGCAAGGTTGGTTTAGCATCAGAAAATCAACCAAAGTAATAGATCATATATTAATAGATTAAGGACAAAAACCACATGACAACCTTAATACACACAGGAAAACCATTTGACTAAATCCAACACTCTTTCATGACGAGGGGGAGGAGGGTCAACAAACTAAGGACAAAACAGAACTTTTTCAACTTGATAAAAGTCAACTTCATTACTCAATGGTAAAAGACTGGAAGCTTTTCCCCTAAGATATGGAGCAAGACAAGAATGCCCACTCTCATCATTTCTTTTCAACCTTGTATTGGAGGTTCTAGCCAGGACATTTAAGCAACAACAAGAAATAAAGGGCATTCAAATTGGAACAGTAGAAGTAAAACCAACCCTACTTGCAAATGACATGACCTTGTATGTAGAAAAATCATAAGCAATTCACTAAAAAAACCATTAGAGCTAACAAGTTCTGCAGAATACAAAATCAATACACAAAAATCTATTTTATTCCTTTATACTATCAATGATCAATCTGAAAATGAAATTAAGAAATAATTCCACTTATGATAGTATCAAAGCAAAAAAAAAAATAGGTGTAAATTTAACAACAGAGGTACAAGATGTACACTGAAATCTGTAAAATATTGTTGAAAGAAATTGAAGCCTCTTGGGCCGACATCTTGGCAAGGCAGCAGCACATCTCTGCTCTCCAAGTCTCGCAATGCCGCCCAAGAACAAGAGAAGAAAGATGCTGGAAAGTCGGCCAAGAAAGACAAAGACCCCATGAACAAGTCTGGGGGCAAGGCCAAAAAGAAGTGGTCCAAAAGCAAAGTTCGGGACAAGCTCAATAACCTGGTCTTGTTTGACAAAGCAACATATGACAAGCTCTGCAAGGAAGTTCCCAACTACAAGCTTATAACCCCAGCTGTGGTCTCGGAGAGACTAAGATTCATGGTTCCTTGGCCAGAGCAGCCCTTCAGGAGCTCCTCAATAAAGGACTTATTAAACTAGTCTCAAAGCACAGAACTCAAGTGATTTACACCAGAAACACCAAAGGTGGGGATGCTCCAGCTGCTGGAGAAGATGTATGAACAATAGGTCTCACTGGCTATATATTTTGAAAAATAAAAGTTTATTAAATAAAAAAATAAAAGAAATTAAAGACATAGATAAATGGAAAGATATCCCAATGCTCAAAGGGTAGAAAAATAAATATCATTACAATGGCAACACTCCTCAATTAACCTACAGATGCAATGCAATCCCTTACCAAATTCCTAGCTAGCTTCTTTGCAGAAATTGACAAGCTGATCCTAGAATTCATATGGAATGCAAAGGACCAAAGCGAACAAAGTTGGAGTACTCACACTTCCTGATGTTAAAACTTACTATATAAAGTAAGTACTCAAAATGATGACATAAAGATAGGCATTATAGATCAATGTAATAAAACTGAGAGTCCAGAAATAAACTGTTCAATTTATGGTTAACTGATTTTCAACAAGAGTACCAAGAACAGTGCAGGTGCTCTGGAAAACAGCCTGGCAGTTACTCAAAAAGTTAAATAGACTTACCATATGACCCAGCAATTCCCCTCCTAGGTACATATCAATAGAAATGCAAACATATTCACACAAAAACATGTACACAAATGTTCACAGTATTATTCATAATACCCAAAAAGTAGAAACCACCCAAATGTCCATCAATTAATGAGTTGATAAACAAAACGTGATACATCCATACAATGGAATATTATCCTATCTAATAATAGAGTAACATGTAAATTACCATCACTCCGCTACGCCCACGATTGGGTGGCGGGAGGCTGGGGGTCGGGACTCGGGGTGGCCTATCCAGCCATTGAGAGGCACGGATCCGCTGCCACTGAGGGGGGCTGCCACTGAGGGGGGCTATCCTGCTGTTGAGAGGTGCAGGGGGCGGGACTCCCGCTCCGTGCCTCTCAACGGCCAGATCCGCGGCCACTGAGGGGGCCTGCCGCGGACACCCAGCTGCGCCTCTCAACAGCAGGGTAGCCAGGTGTCCACGGCAGCCCCCCTCAGCGGCCGTTGAGAGGTACAGGGGGCGGGAGTCCCGCCCCCTGCGCCTCTCAACAGCAGGGTAGCCCCCCTCAGCCGCTGCGGACCATCAAAAGCGTGGGAGCTGGGTGCCGGAGCAGACAGGCACCCAGCTCCACCGCGAAAAGCGAAAGCGTGTAGGGGACCCTACACGTGCATGATTCAATCATGCACTGGGCCTCTAGTTCAACCATAAAAGGAAATAAAATATTAATATATGCTATAACATGGATAAACCTTGAAAACATTATGCTACGTAAAAGAAGTCAGACACAAAGGCCATATCTATTTTTTATGCTTCTACTAGAGACCCAGTGCATGAATTTGTGCACAGGTGGGATCTGGCTGGCACGGTCCCAATCGGGGCAGACCGGGACTGGGCCTGTCAGGAGGAGACGGTGGGAGGTTGGCTGGCTGGTCCGCTCCAATCAGAGCCCGATCAGGGCCAGGTCGGCTGGGGGGAGGGGCCGAGAGTGATTGGCTGCTGGACCCTGCCCCCGATTGGGGTGGGGGTACCGATTGGAGGGGGCCAGTCATGGGGAGGGACTGTGGGCAGTGGGCTGGCTGGCTCCGCCCCCGAATGGGGTGGGGGGGGCCAATTGGGGTCAGCAGCTGGGGGAGGGGCCATGGAAGGTTGGCCGGCCACCCCCTCCCCCAATTGGTGTGGGGGGACCAATCGGGAGCCAGCAGCCTGGGGGAGGGGCCATGGGTGGTTGGCCAGCCAGCCCTGCCCCTGATCAAATGGGGGCGCCAATTGGGGGCAGAGGTGACTGGGGGTAGGGGCCGCAGGTTGATTGGGGTGGTGTGGGCCCATCAGGAGCGGGGTTGGACAGGGGAAGGGGCAGGCATGCTGCACGGCCAGGCCCTCCCCAGGCGGGTCCGACTGCTCCACACGCCTGCCAGTTGGCCGGCTTGCCCTGCCCCTGATCGGGGTGAGGGGGCCGATCCGGGGTGGGGCCAGCCAGGGGGAGGGGTTGCAGGCCGATCGGGGTGGTGGGGGCCCATCGGGGGCGGGGCCAGCCAGGGGAGGGGCTGCAGGCTGATCAGGTGGGGTGGGCTGGGGGGAAGGGCCGCGGTGGGAGTTGGCCAGCCACCCCACCCTCGATTGGGGTGGGAGAGGCCGATCAGGGGCAGGCTGGACGGGGGGGAGGGGCCATGGGAGGTTGGCTGCCTGCCCCCTCCCTTCCTCCCCCATCGGGCCAGTTTGCTGGCCGCAGTGGGAGGGTGTCATAGCGACCGGTTGTTCTGGTCATTATGGCGTTCCGGTCACCGGCTTTTTATATATATAGATTTATGGGAAATGTTCAGAATTGGCAAATCAATAAAAACAGGAAAAACTGTGGTTGCCAGAGGGATAGAGGAATGTGGCATGATTGAGAATGGATAGAGGATTTCTTTTTGGGGTGAAATTTTCTATAATTAGATGACAGTGATAGTTGCACAATTTTTTGAATATGCTAAAAATCACTACACTGTACACTTTAAAAGGATGAATTTTATGACATGTGAATTATCTCAATATAAAAAACTAGAGGCCCGGTGCATGAAAATTCATGCACTGGAGGGGGGGTCCCTCAGCCCGGCCGGCCCCCTCTCATAGTCCGGGAGCCCTCAGGGGCGGGAGGCGACCCGGCGATCAGGGGAAGGTGATGCCCACATCACACCTCTGCTGCTACCACTGCCGGCAGCGCAAGCCTCAGCCAGCCCTGGTTACCTGAGCCTCAGATGGCCCTGGGCGGCTGGGCAGCCGACATCTGAGGCTTGCCTGTGCTTCGGGCCGGCCCTGGGCGGTTGGGGGGCTGAAAGGACTGGGGGACTCCAGAGGCAGGCGTGTGGAGCAGCCGGACCCGCGTGGGGAGGGCCCGGCCATGCAGCATGCCTTTCACCCCAGCAGAGCTGAGGGGACTGGGCACCGCCACCTTGTGACTGTCAGCGCTGCCATCTTTGAGGGCATGGCAGACAATTAGCATATTCCCTCCTTATTGGCTGTGGGCGCCTTCATCTTTGTGAGGGCATGACGGTCAATTAGCATATTCCCTTATGTTAGCTAGAATAAGCCAAGCATTTGAAACTTACTTTCTACATTTAATAATGCTGCAGTATTAAGGCCATATCCAAAAATTTTCAAGCCCTTTCAAAAATAGAAAAGGACTATCCCAAGGTTTCATCTAAATTATTATTAGCAGCACTTCAAAGACACATCTAATTCTGTCTGAGCCAGGAGTCCAAGCACCAACTATCTAATCTTTCTGGGTTAAAATACAGCAAATTGTCCTAGTCTGCCGATCCAGCAGGAAGTCAAAATAGCTTCAACCTCACCTTCCTGGCCTAAAGCAACAGCAAGTTGCCATCAAACATGAGACTATTAAACTGTATCGATGTAATATTAAACAAATTTCAAATATATCTTTGTGTCTATTTACCATTAACACATCCTATATAATAAAAGCCTAATATGCAAATGGTGGTCACGCCCTCGCACCAGGGGACCTGAGGCCAGGCCAGGGGACCTGAGCTGCGCCCCCCACCAAGCCGGGGGACCTGAGGCTGCACTCCCCGGCCTGTGGGGCTTGATGGGGGTGGGGCCAGCCAGGTCTGGGTCTCGCACGATTTCAAGGTGCATGCGGGTGGGTGGGGACTTGACTCTGGGTCCCACAGCACGCTCCAGACTCTGAAAGGAGGGAGATTTTCATATACATTTTACTAATTTCAACAGGGAAATTAAAATCACAAAGCAATAACTCTATACACAAAGATGAAAGAAACAGACAATATCAAGTATTGACAAAGATGTGGAATAACCAGAGCTCTCATATACTGGTGCTGGGAGTGTGAACTGACACAACCACTTTAGAAAACTGGCAGTACCTACTAAATCTAAACTATATACATACACCTTATAACCCAACAATTCTACTGCTGGGTATATACCCAACAGAAATGAGTGCTATGTCCACCAAAAGATACATGCAAGAATATTCATTGCAGCATTATTCATAATGCCCCCAAACAAAAAAACTCTGAAAAGCAGAACAGATAAGTTCTATCATACAATAGAATACCACATACCAGTAAAAAATCATTACCCCTCTACAAAAATGTACATGAAGCTCATAGCCATAATGCTGAAGGAAAGAAGCTAAACACAAAGAGTAAATATTATGATTCCATTTACTAGTACATAAAATTTAAAAACAAGCAAAACTAATCTTATGGTGATAGAAGTCAGAATAAGTTGGGAGTATTAACTGGGATAAGGCACAAGGAAACTCCTAGTAGAGGTGCTGAAAATGTACAACCTATATGACAATCTGGGTAGATGGTAGTTATATAAGTGTACATTTCAACTTGTACATAAAAATTCATCAAACTTAAGAGAATGAGAAGACAAGCTACAGACTGGAAGAAAATATTTATAAAAGACATCTGATAATCAAATATACAAAGAACTTTTAAAATACAGTAAGAAAACAAGCCCAATTAAAAAACAGGCAAAAGACCTGAACAGACACCTCACAAAAGATGTACAGATGGCAAAGAAGCATCTGAAAAGATGTTCAACATCATATATCATTAAGGAACTGGCAAATTAAAATGAGAAACCACTACAAACCCTTTAAAATGGCTAAAGTCCAAACCAATGACAACACCAGATGCTGGTAAGGATGTGAAGCAACACAAACTCTCATTCATTGCTGGTGGGAATGAAAAATGGTACAGCCACTTTGGAAAAATAGTTTGGCAGTTTCTCACAAAACTAAACACACTCTTATACAATCCAACAATCACAATCCTTGGTTTACCAAGTTGAGAACTAATGTCCACACAAAAACCTGCACATGAATACTTAGAGCAGCTTTAGTCAGAACTGCCAAAACTTGAACACAACCAAGATGTCCTTCAGTATGTGAATTGATAAACTGCACTACACCCAAACAATGGAGTATCTGTCATTCAGTGCTGAAGAAAAATGAACTATCAAGCCATGAAAAGACATGGAGGAACCGTAAGTGCATATAACTAAGTAAAAAAAAAGCCAATCTGAAAAGGCTACATACTGTATTACTCCAACCATTATGATATTCCAAAAAAAGCAAAACCATGGCGATCAGTAAAAAGATCAGTGATTGCGAGGGGGTACGAATATGATTATTTTAGGACAGTTAACCCATTCTATATGATACTATAATGGTGGATACATGCCATTATACATTTGTCAAAACCCATAGAATGTACAACACTAGGAGTGAATCCTATTTTTTTTTAATATATACTTTTTTAGAGATGGGGAAGGGAGAGGGAGAAACATGGGTCGGTTGGCTACACAGGAACCCAGGATCGAGCCTGCAACTAGGTATGTGCCCTCACTGGGAATCGAACCAGCAACCTTTTGGTACATGGGAAGACATTCAACCAACTGAGCCATGCCAGCCAGGGCCAGTAAACCCTATTTTAAACTATGGACTTTGATGTGTCAATGCAGGTTCACTGACAGTAACAAATGAATGAACCATTCTGGTGGGGAATGTTGATAGTGAGGGAAGTTGTTTGTGTATAGGGATAGGCGTATAGAACTCTCTACCTCCTATTCAATTTTGCTGTGAATCTAATGCTGCTCTAAAAATATTTTTCTTTTTTTCTTTTTTTAAATGTATTTTATTGATTTTTTACAGAGAGGAAGGAAGAGGGACAGAGAGTTAGAAATATCGAGGAGAGAGAAACATCGATCAGCTGCCTCCTGCGCACTGCCTACTGGGTATGTGCCCGCAACCAAGGTACATGCCCTTGACCGGAATCAAACCCAGGACCCTTGAGTCCGCAGGCCAACGCTCTATCCACTAAGCCAAACCAGTTAGGGCTAAAAATATTTTTCAATTGATCAAAGTATACATTTGAAATGTGCAGTAAACTAATTATGCCTCAATTAAAAAATGGAAGAAAGATCTAAGAAGAAAAATATGTAAGTTAAACAATGGTGTCAGCAGTCAAGATAGTGATTACCCTTGAGGAAGAGGGCAGTGACTGAAGAGGATAGGAGGAAGGTTTGTTAGAGGCTGGGAATGCTATTTCTTGATACAGGTGCCAGTTACATGGGCATATTCATTTTATGAAAATTCATTTCGCTATATTTTTAAGATTTATGCATTTTCACTATGTACACAACACTTCAATAAAAGTCTAAATTAAAAAGGAGACAAAAGTACATTGACATGCTATCTAATTCACCAAAAAAATATACTCAACCTGTCTAAAATTAGTCATCTCTTCCCCACTCATCATTTTCTAGACAATCACTTCAACTTAGAACTTCCAAAGTATAAACTCTTGTCTACCAAACAAAACTCTACACTCCACTGACAGATGGCATTAGTGGTTGCTTCTACAATTTCACTTTGGACTTAGGAATAAATGACACCATCTTTCACCCAGTTGCCCATGTCAGAAATCCTGCTGCCTCTCTTCTCCTTTCCACCTCCCTCCATCCCATCTTTCATCCAATCTGTCTCTGCTCTTATACTCAAGTTCTCGAACTCTCCAGTCCTCACTACTCCAGTGCTATGGACTGAAATGTTTGTGCCCACCCCCCAAATTTCTATGTTGAATCCTAATGCCCAATATGATGGAGTTTGAAGATGGGCCTTTGGAAGGCAGAGTCCTCATGAATGGGATTAGTACCCTTATAAAAGAGGCTGGAGAGAGGTCCCTTATCCCTTCCACCATATGAGGTTACAGTGAAAAGACAGCATGGAAGGGAAGGAGGCTCTCATCAAACACCAAACCTGCTGGTACCATGAACTTGGACTTTCAGCCTCCGTAACTGTGAGAAATAAATGCCTGTTGTTTATAAACCACCCAGTATATTTTGTTATAGCAGCCCAAGTGGACTAAAATACCCAAGTTTCTGCCTACATTCATTCTCAGCTCTTCTTCCACAGCATTCACTCAGGGTTGCTATGTGTAGGGTCTATTGGCCCCATAGTCCATGGATAGAAAGAAGTGTTTAGCCCTGGCCAGCGTGCTCAGTGATTAGTGCTGGCCCATGCATAAGAGGGTCGAGGGTTTGATTCCTAGTCAAAAGCTCATTATCTGGGTTGCAGGATAAATCCCCAGGGGGCTCTCACATATCTCTCTCTCTCTCTCTCTCTCTCTCTCTCTCTCCTCCCTCGCTCCCTCTCTCTCCACCCCCCTCCCTCCCCACCCGCACCCCCCTTCCCCTCCACTCTCTCTAAAAATCAATGTAGAAAATATCCTCGGGTGAGGATTAACAAAGAAAATAAGTGTGTTTAGATCTATCGGGTTTCCTTTGTAATCATAGGCATTTTATTTTATGCATTATTCTGAGAAGGGGTCCATGGGCTTCATCAAATTGCCAAAGGGATCCACAACCCAAAAAGGTTTAAATGCTCTACCTAGACCAGTGATGGGCAACCTTTTGAGCTTGGTATGTCAAACTTCACCAAAAAACTGAGCATAACTCGGGTAGTGTGTCACTTAGAGGAAAAAACATTATTTCGCAAATGTTTCATCCTCGGCATCAGAAATGGCTACGCGTGTCATAGGTTCGCCATCACTGACCTAGACTACGCTTCCATGCTTATACCCTCCAATTCTCTTCCACACTGCCAGAGTAAATTTTTTGAAACATAAATAGGTCAACCATGCTTAAAATCCTTAAGTGGTCCCAAATGTTTCCAAGATAAAATCCAAATTCAATAGCATGACAATCATATTCATAATTGGCCCCTGCTCATCTCCCCAGCTTCATCTTCCCTCCTGCTATACACTGCAGCTAACATACTGAGTTGGGGTTGCAACTCTCTAAATTCAGGATGCTCTTTCACTCCTCTCTGCCTTTGCATAAGCCATTCCCCTGCCTGGAAAGCCCTCTCCTCTCCTCATCATCTTCACATGGTTAACTCCTGCTCACCTTTTATACCCATCTCCCCAGAGAAACCTCCTGGCCATCCTCCACTCCCAATCTAAGTAAGATGCCCTGTCAGTGCTCTCACAGTATTCTGTGATGATCTCCCATGGTGCTTCTTTCCTCATGCTGTTTTGTCGGTTTATTGGTCTGCCTCCCCTTCTTAGAAGCGAGGAAGTCAGAGAAAGGTATATCATTTCTAGCAGAGCTCAAGACACTGATCGAGTGCTTAACAAATGCTTGCTGAACAAGGGATTGGCTCTGGAAAATAGCAAACTGATCAAAGGCTGGTCAGAAACATTATCACCTAACTAGGTGTCATTGGTCTGAAGATGACCATAAATGCAAACTGTCCAGTTGAGGCATCTGCTATCAATGCTCCTTCATTCAAGGCTGAGAAGTTAGCCCTCGCCAGTTTGGCTCAGTGGATAAAGCATCAGGCTGCAGACTGAAAGGTCCTGGGTTCGATTCCAAACCAGGGCACATACTTCAGTTGCAGGCTCGATCCCTGGCTCCAGTCCGGACACGTGCGGGCAGCAACCAATTGATATGTCTCTCTCACATCGATGTTTCCTGTCTCTCCCCGTCTCTTCCACTCTCTAAAAATCAATGGGAAATATCCTCAGGTAATGATTAACAAAAAACAAAAAAAAAAAGCTGAGAAGTTAGTCGTTAATAAATATAATTACCACGGTCAGGTACTGTGCCAAAGGCTTGACAGGCATTAGAGCTCACTAAACCTCAAAGCAACTCTAAGATATTCTTTTTTAAAAATAAAGAGACAGAGAGGTAAACTGTCCAATGTCAAGCAGAAAGTTATAGTCAGATTTTAAACCCAAGACTTTGATGATTCTAAAGCCCATGCCTACCCACTCAGTGCAGTTGGTTTTCTGGAGATCAGTATGCCCTTCGTCCTTGGAGATAGTTTGGAAGAGCTTGGGTTTGATAAGGGAGGCTCATTAGCCTCTCAGCAAATGAGAACTGTCTTATTCCCCTGGCAGCACTACTATTAAATTCTTTAAGATTTTCACTAACCTCCCCCATATGTATTAATTGCAAAATCAGTCCCAAAGAATGGAGTTGGTTGTGGCAATCCTAATAAAAGAAGGTATATTGAGTCTCCATGGTCTGCTACAGAGACACCATGAAACACCATCCTTTACCTGGCTGAGAAGGTGCCTTTGGGCTTAGCAAAAGAAAGAGCCCATAGGGTTCTAACAGATGGAACACCAATTTTGCTGAAAGCTCTGCCATTTCCACTATGGAACTGCACCATAACTCTCATCCTATGATCTTTTTAATTTAGCTTTTTTTAAAATATGTTTTTACTGATCGCAGAGAGGAAGGGAGAGGGAGAGAGAGAGAGAAACATCAATGATAAGAGAGAATCACTGATCAGCTGCCTCCTGCATGCCCACTACTGGGGATCCAGCCCGCACCCTGGGCATGTGCTCTGAACTGTGACCTCCTAGTTCATAGGTCAACACACAACCACTGAGCCAAGCCAAGCCAAATCAGCCAGGCTCTGATCCTATGATCTTTAACACTTCCCTGTAAGACTCCATAGGACTCACTCTACACACATCTCAATATATAATGTTTTCTTTAATATCACCCACCACCTTTTTATATTAGTTTCATAGCCCTTAAGATGTGGCCACCTCTCGTATTTTTACTAGAAGCTGGTGACCACAAAGCATTTTCATTCCCAATTACCACCCCACTTCCATCCACATCCCCCTCAAACTCCAGTCTTCCCCTTAACCAGCCTCTTGTGTCCTTAACACTTCTAACCCATCTCCATATCTGATGTCTGATACAGATCTGTCCAGTGACATTTTTGTACCCAAGTTTAAACACAAAACCAACATGTTCATTCTTCCTGTCCCTAGCCCCAACCAAAAACACACACAATATAACTATCTAATTTATCTACAACAAAAATTATTCAAGTAAATATAGAGGGCTTTCAACTATGGGATAAGAATATCTAGTCACTAGACAGTTCAAAACAAAGGATAAGACCATGCAGTCTCTAGGAACATATACTTCCACAGAACAGGTTTTACTGTGGCTATCATTTTATAAATTAATCCATACTGATATTATTGAGATTATAAACCCTAAATACACCATGCAATACTCCACATTTTCACTCAAGATATCTTTATCGTTTAAGTCACAGCAACTGTTCCTTGATTACATCCTGCCCAATATGCACTGAAGAAAAAAGATTTGCCTCACAAATAAAATGCAGTTTGGATACATCTTGAAAGTACTACAGTACTGGGGGGGGGGGGGGGAGGACAATATGGATAACAGGCAGAGCTAATTAGCAGTGACCTAGCCACAGACATGGGGAATACAGCCCCCCCATCAACAAAATAATACAAGTTCCCCCAAGCAAGCATTTTTGTTGATCAACATCCAAGAACACCCCTTTATTTTTAAAGAGGAGTAGCACAGCTTTGTGTCACGTTAAAAGCAAACTAGATAAAACCGCGTAAAGCCATACACTGAAGATTTCGTATACACTATATGCAAAGTTTCATATGCAGCAGACACACAAAGACTTGAAAAACCTGGTTTTTTGGATTTCAGTGGCATCTGAAAAGATAAAAAATACCATCCATGTCCTCCGAGGACAGAAACCAAAAAATCATAAATCTGGAAACAACTCACACTGAAATCCACCACAACTTCTCCCACACCTGAAGCTTATTTTTTTGTTTCTTGCTGATAATACACTTCTGGCCAGTTTAAGAATGAGTATATTATTCAACTGACCTAGTGTTTCATTCATATGTCGAAAAAATTCTTTCAGAAGATAACTTTGCCAGCACATCTATCCATGTAAAGCACCCTAGAAAGGGTGAAACTTGAAAAGTAATGACCTGAGGCCCTGGCCAGGTAGCTCAGTTGGTTAAAGCGTCATCCTGATACTCTAAGGTTGTAGGTTCCACCCCTGTCAGGGAACACAAAAAACCAACCAAGGAGCCCTGCCAGGTGGCTCAGTTTGTTGGAGTGTCGTCCCGTACACCAAAAGGTTTCGAGTTCGATTCCAGGTCAGGGCTCACACCTAGGTTGTGGGTTCGATCCCCAGTCAAGGTGCATACTTTATGGGAGGCAACCAATCGATGTTTCTCTCTCTTTCTCTCTTCCTCTCCCCCTCCCTCTTCCTCTTCCTCTCTCTGCCCCTCCCTCCCTCCCTCTCTTACTCTTTTTCTCAAATCGATAAACACATACCCTCAGGTAAAGATTAAAAACAACAACAACCAATGAATGCATAAATAAGTGAAACAACAAACTGACGTTTCTCTTCCCCCCTTCCTCTCTCTCTCTCTCTCTCTCTAAAATAAATAAATAAATAAATGATGGCCTGAAAAAGGCAGAGACTTTGAATGCACAGACATGTTAAGTAAAGTCCTCCACCCAATCTGTAGTCTACAAATTCTTGCTCCCACTCCAGTTAGGTACCATAAGCTACAGAAACCTCATAGGTTGTTCAGGAATGCTACCAATGCAAGCATGTAAGAGAAAATCAAATGCCTGGCCCAAGAACCTGACTGCAGGAGTACTTTTGAATGGCCAATTAACTCTTTTAGGAAATGTGGCTGAGAGTGTGATTATTTTATATAAATGCACTTCAGCTTACCAGAGTGTAAGAAGTAGATAAGACATCACCAGCTTTTACTACACATCACTCCACTGCAGCAGAAATAAATGAGAAAAGGCACTCCTCAAAAGGTCCCACGTACATCACCAACCTCACTGTTTACCAGGTCATTCACGATGAGGCAGCAATGAGGCTTAAATAGAGTCTGTCCACAAACTTGAAACACAAAATATTGTGGTGTGGTCTGCACTCCCCGCCCGAGGCCAGACTGGTAACAAGCTGCATCAATGACTTCTCCCAGGACATTCTTTTGCCCTAATACAAAATACTAGTAGCACCTGCCTATGATTCAGGACATCTGGTACAGCTGAATGAACAACTGGTGTTAGCTAGTAATGCATCTTCTTCCTACTGCATTCTTCCTTCCTCTGGTTAGCAGCTGAAGCCACAACCTCAGATGTCCATCACTACTTGCAGTTCTGACCCCTGTCACTGTCATTCATCTGTGCCATTCCCTCAGCCTGGTACGTCACAAATCACTCTGGTTTTGGCCCCTGCTGCTGGATATTCCTATACACTCCATCTTCCTCTTAAATTTTTAGAGGCTTAAATTTTCCAGAAAATCGAATGCACTTATTCCCAATCACATATCAACAGCTGCCATGTGAAATTTACATTTGTGAAAACAAATGTCATTCCTCTACAAAAGTCACAGGGAAAAAAGAACATGATTCTCTATTAGTCCAACATCTCCCTTCATAGACCTTTGATATTACCAGTTAAATAGTGTGAAGAAAGAGCAAAGATGATTGACTCAAAAGGGAACATGAAAGAAATGTTCAAATTATAGACTCATTTGTACTGCAATTTTAGTTCCCAAAACTGATCAAAGGAGCACTTCCCCGTAATATGGATTAACAATAGCATTGCTTCCCCAATGTAAATAAAGTATCATGTTAGAGTTGGAAAGAAACAGTTAAATTAGACAAATCCCTCATTTTCAAAATATAAGAGAACAGGATCTGGAGCACTCACAAGAAAATAAGGTTGAATGTTAATTATATCTCAAAAAACTGGGAAGAAAATAATCTTGAATACCCTATCTGGTCAACATTCTAGAACAGCACTGTCTAACAGAACATTCTGGGAGAATGAAGTGTTCTATATCTGTGTTCCTCAATAGTCACTAGTTCTTGAGCTAGTGAGTACTTAAAATGTAGCTAGTGTGACTGAAGAATTGAATCTTTATTTTCAATTTTAATTAGTATGATTTTAAATTGCTATATTTAGCTGGTGGCTACCACGCTGGACAGCATAATTCTAGAATAGTGTCTTAGATTCTGAACAATAAACACTTTAGATAAAGGTGCTTAACCTCTCTTCTGCACTTAACACATACAGGACACTTCTTCCTTGTGCCTAAATATGTCATTCAGCAATGTAATCTTGTTATGTAGGGACCCAGCCCAAAGTAGAATCAGCCTGTTTCTCAAAGCCCCTAATAGAAATGAGTGTCATCAGTGTCATCCACCGAGTTGGGAAGAAGGTCCTCTTTTGCAAACCACTCCGGCACAAAGTCCTACAACATCCAACTAGCCTGAATCTGGATGATTTTTTAAGTGTTTCATTAAAATTATTAAAGTGTTGAGCTGTGACCAGTCACTTCCTCTATGTGGCTTTGTTGGCTGGAATGTCTTCCCCTACACCCGTGGTTGGCAAACTGCGGCTCGCGAGCCACATGCAGCTCTTTGGCCCCTTGAGTGTGGCTCTTCCACAAAATACCATGGCCTGGACGAGTCTATTTTGAAGAAGTGGCGTTAGAAGAAGTTTAAGTTTAAAAAATTTGGCTCTCAAAAGAAATTTCAATCTTTGTACTCTTGATATTTGGCTCTGTTGACTAATGAGTTTGCGGACCACTGCCCTAAACCAAAGGTTGCACGTTCAATTCCCAGTCAGGGCACATACCTAGGTTGGAGGTTCCATCCCCAGTTAGGGAGCATATGGGAGGCAATCAATCCCATGTTTGTTTTTCTTTCCCTCCCTCCATCTCTATCTAAAATCAATGGAAACATAGTCTCGGGTGAGGATTTTTAAAAAAGAAAAAAGAATTTTTAACCTCAATCTTAATTATGATTATTACAGGATTTCAAAACTTTGCATCACTTTGCACAGATACAACCGCCTTATAACGTAATAAAAAATCCAAATTATATTAATTCTCACTCTACTCTCAGTCAATAACATTTAATACATTAGGGTTGTTTTTTTAATGGACTTCATTCATTTCAAAAAAATTTTAACCCTCTAATTTTTTCAGCTAGAAAAAAAGTTAATTTGTGAAAACCAATGTTAATTTTAATACCATTAAGGATTATTTTTACAAATTTTAGTCAAAACTTTTCTGTGCGATTTAAAGTATTGGGTTCTCCTCTTTTTTGGAGGAAAAAGGTGACTGGGGAGGAAAAGAAGATAATACCAGAAGAGTCAAATATCCTATATATGTTAACTGGATGTAACTCTAAAAAGCTACTACCTCAAACCAATGTAGATAAAGACCATGTTTTCTTTTTTAAAAGAATTATCTGCCTGTATTCCATCACATAAAAGGGGCAAATTTCCTATTTTCTGGACACCCCAAATGAAATCAAGAAAACAGAGCAAGTAGATAAACACTGACAGTGAATAGTTCATTTAAATCATGTTGTATCTTCAGGTGCACACAAAACTCAAAGATGAAAAGAAAAACTGCACAAATAAGCTGCTTTGTTTTTAAGAGAATGTTTAAGGGGTTTTTATAATCAAGGGATAATTAGTGACATCATTGGAATGAACATTCCGATTAACTAGTGATTCATGCTGTGTCTCACAAACTTGAAAACCCAGGTTAAGCTGGTTGAAGTGTGGCAACATGTTCCAATTAGGAGACAGAGAATGAAGAATCAAACTGAGTGTGAGAGCTACACACTGCTTAGGAGCCACGCACACTAGCCAGATGACTCACAAAGTGACAGAAACAGAGATCAATATTAATTCCCAAAGACTAGGCTCAGAAGAAAGAGAAAATAGGTATATAAATATGTATGTAAATTCTATTTAAAGTAACTCAATTATCTTGTGATTCTCAAAAGTAAAATGGAATAAACAAATTATATGTTCAATCAACTTACTACTAGTAACCATTTCAGGAATAGAATTTATTTTTGTGAGAAAACTATTGATCTCTACATAACCCTATCTTTATTTGAAATACATCTATTATCTAGAAACAGACTCATAGATAAAAGAACAGGCAGACAGCTCTTGGTGAGGTTGGGGGGTAGAAGGATTGAGCGAAAAAGCCCGTTTGTCTCAGTGGATAGAGCATCGGCCTATGGACTGAAGGTTCCCAGGTTCGATTCCAATCAAGGGCACATGACTGGGTTGCTGGCTCAGTCCCCAGTGGGGGGTGCAGGAAGCAGCAGGTCAGTGGTTCTCTCTCATCATTGGAATTTCTCTCTCTCTCTCCCTTCCTCTATGAAATCAATAAAAATATTTTTAAAAAATAAATAAAAGAACTCATGGACAACAGTGTGGTGATTGGGGGAGAGGGTGGGTGGAGGTGGAAGAGGGCATAGAGTGGATAAATGGTGATGGAAAAAAATGAAATAAAAAAAATGCAGTGCTCTATTCTATAAATAAATAAATAAATTACATCAATTAAAATATATCAATTATCTAGCAGATCTAGTAAGTACAATGCTTCAACAGAATAGATCACAAAGGTGAAATACCAATAAAATGTATTTCCCTAAAAAATATATATTGGCCTAATATTTCTTTTATGAAATGATTCATTAGAAAAGCTTCTTTTTTTAATCAAAACAATTAAGTTTACCCAATAAATTCCATATTTAAATACTCCATTACTCCCTAATACCAGACTAAACATTTGTCTAAAAACTTATTTACAGAAGAAATAGTACTTTCCAAAGTTTTCATAAAACTACATTGTGATAGACTGTCTCCAAATGAAAAGCAAAGTATTAATAATAGTAACTGATTTTTATAATTAACAAGTAGAATGAGAGAAAAAAATCCACCTTTCCTCAACCTACCTAAACATTCTTTCAATTATCCTATAATACACTCAGTATATTCTTTTTGTCTTAATCTTCTTCCTGTCTTTTTTACAATATTCTAGATCTGCTCTATCAACAACTTTTGAAAATATCTGAAAAATCCACGTGTCTCAGTACATTTTAAACATCTAAACAATTTGAAATGTACCTTCAACTAATATCACTTATGTCTGTATAGTTTAACAGTGTTTTTCTATATGTGTATATTTCAACTAAAGAAAAAGTACTAATTGACTATGTCATTCCATATTTGGCAATTATAAATTGTTATGTATTTTGCATAATTACTTGATTACATAAAATACATAAGAAAATGTTCATATTTCACTAGAAGTTTTAAGTCTCTGTGGGGGGGGGGGGGTGTTTATGGTCATTAACCCTAAAAACACTGTATTATTATGCAAACAACCTCCAAGTTTTATAAACAGGTACATTTTCAACAAGATAGCAAAGTTTTCCAATGGAAAGATGGCCTCTCTACAAAATGGTTCAAAAATTACCTGCATTTTATCCTATATATGTTTTGTGGTCACTACTCCTGTTAGGCAAATTACACAATATAAACCAAGAGGGAGAGAACTAGAAACTTTATGTGTTCTAAACACTAACACATTTGCATCATATGCCCCTCTTGGCATTCTCCTTTCTAATTATGTTCCCACAGAAAGACCCCAAAGCTCTCCTATTTAACCAAGCCCCACTGATTGGTGTCCTGACTGGACAATGCTGGACAGTAAGTCCTGCAGCCTAAGGCACTAGAGAAAAAAAGCAATCCTAAAGGAAATGCCTTTAGTTTGTTGGTGCCAGAACATTCTGCGGAGAGGCTCCTCTGCAAAGCACTGGGTGTGGGCTCTGGCTAGCTGACTTTACAGACCTACAGCTCCCACAGAGTGCAATGCTGACTGAAGTTTTTAGACACACCTTCATTTTCATGAAAGAAAAAGGCAAGAGATACCTCCTGAACAGCTTTCACATCTATCTATTTCTCTCCCTTCCGCCAGGCCACTAAACCAGTACAGGCCACCGTCATCACTGCCCTGTATTACTCCTCCTGATAAGTCTTTTATTAGCCTGGCAACACCCCACGAATATACATAATACATCATACTCATACAGACTCACAAAGCATAGCCACACACCCAGGCCACTTTCGAGATGATCCAATAATTTTTCACATTAAAGGAAATCACATCACTACCCGCTCAATGTTCTGCAATAGCTCCTAAGGATAAAAGCATCAGGATGAAAGTCCAAAGTCATAAGCATCACCTTTGGAGCCCTGCATTATCAATTGCTCTCACCATCTAAGCCTCATCTTCAGGTGACCCCTACCAATCGACCCCAATGAACTTTCAGTTCCTCAAATGTGCAGTGCTCTCCCACACATCCAGGCCTTCACCAATGCCATTCCCTCTGCCTGAAACACTCTTCTCCCTATTTCCATTCTTTCCTACAGGACTAGGCTGGTGTCACCTCCTCCAGGCTACCTTCCTCTAGCTCCCACATTATATTGTAACTGTCACTACTTTTCTATGCTCCCTGCTCCCAGAGAATGGGGCCAGTGCCCCTTTGTCCACCATTATATCAAAGGCACTCAAAAAGTTTTGAAAATCGGGGAAAAAGGAGACATATGTAAAACTTTAGACAATAAAAAAATTTAACATATTCTAAGTTTAGTGAACATAATATGTCATCCATGCAATAAAGAAAACAAGTTCAAAGTCAGTTAAGATATGACGGAAACTAGGCAGTAATTTCATTATACTTTGGTATAAAATGCAAACTACACAGATGCCTACAAACACCTTTAGGAAAGGTTAAAACATTATATATTAAAAAGAACATTTTTTCATCATAAAAATGTTAGTTTTGTGGTCACTACTCCTGTTAGGCAAATTGCAGTTCAACATTTCAGACTGAAAGTATCAAGAAAGAAGTCCTGATTGCTTATATAGGCCAAGTATGGCATCAGTCTAACTATCCCACTTTGCTACTACCAAACTCTTAGCATTACAAAGAATTCTGCAGTCTAAAGGGAAAAGGGCTACTCCAATTCCTTAATTTTTAAGTCTTGATATAAGTCTTTCAATAAGGGTTCCACTCATGACAATGGCCCCAAGGACATAAACATGTTGCCAGGAAATAGAACTTTGATATATACTGGGCATTCATTGCCATTGGCAACTCTTTCTTTGAGCCACATGTCTTCTTATAATGAGTTACAATCTGAGGCTTGTGACACCAGAGTTTTCCAGGGCTGCAGACTGATGTCATAAACATGATGGTACTAAGCACTCTAAAGAGTTCACCAGCTCAACCCTAAACTCCCTGTATACAAGGGGCAAGTTATTCACCCTCTTCTCTTTAAGCCTCCTTCCTCATCTATATAAATAAATAGATAAGACTTCCTAAGGTCCTTGAAGGAGTGCTATCTTAGCACTTAGCAAATAACCCAATTATTATTTTCAAATCAAAGAGAAGGGAAGACTATAAAACCTAAAATATTTTCACAACTTCAGAACTTTTGGTAATGTCACAAACTTACTTTTTACTTATGTCCTTCCAAACGGGAAATTTTTGATAAAAGGCAGAAAGATGAGAAAACAAGACTCTATTTCTTCGTCATAACCCTCGGATTTGACAAATTTCACAGAAATCTACATTAAGATACAGTTCGTAATCTTTCTCTGCACTCCCAAAATCATTGCCTTAATTTCTACCTTCACCATTCCTAGGTTCGGAAAGACAGGAAAGATAAAATACATCTTCCCAAGATGTCCTCCCCAGAAATAATCATTTCCTCACTGCCTCTATGCACCTCCAAATATACTGAGTCTTTGGAAAATAAAACAAAAATAAAAAAGGTCTCAATCACAAAAGTTGGCCTTTGAAGTCTACCGTTTCCTTAGAACAGAACCAGAGTCATCAGGCACTACCGAGGCGCCTGTTGGGTTAAGAAACGTGGCAAGCTATCCAACTCAAGTGCTCGGTTTAAACTATAGGTGGGAAAGTTGATTTCCCGCCTCACATTTTTCAACTCTAAAACAGAATGACCAAGTAATAATATTGGCTGGCCAATGTGAATATTTTTATTGGGTTATTTTTTGTTTTGTTTTGTTTTGTTTAATGGGGAGAGAAGGGAATTTGAGCCCGTTGGCCCTCAAGTTCCCAAGCCAGGCTGACTTGAGTTTGTTTTTTTGTGTGTGTGTGTGTTTTGTGTGTGTGTGTGTGTGTGTTGTTTTTTTTTTTTTTTGGGGGGGGGGTTGACAAGGAAATTTTACAGATCTTCTGAAATGTGTTTTAAATAAAGGTGAGGCCTCAACTGTCTTATAACTTTACCTCAGCCTGGATTCTGCTCTCGATCTTTAAAAATGGGTGACGTGTGAACAGCTTCCTAAAAGCAAATGGGGCACTGGGATATAATTTAGGAAGTGATGATGCAAGTCTCTGGGGGACAGGGAGGAGGGGAGGTGAAAAAGTCAGAGGAAATACCCTCCTGGTGCCTGGGCACAAACTCACGTCAAGGAGAGGGAAGAGAGGGGGAACAAGGGCTAGCGTCCACATGCCCAGAAAAGGGGGCACCCAGCCGCCCCCACATCCCTGCCCGCTGCCCGGCCCCCCTCACCCGTGGCCCGGGCCTTCCCGGTCGGCCCTGGCCTCTGGCAGGAGAATCACAGACGGTGGCAGCGCACTCCGGGGCCCACCCCCACGCCCCACCCGGCACCCCTCCCCGGACTCGGCCCCTGCCTCCTCCCCGTAGGCCCGGCTGGAGCCCAGCCCCCAGGGTTCGGGCCTCCACGACCCAGGCCTGCCCGGGAAGCCCCCCGCGCCCGCGCCCCCGGCCCCCGCCCCCGCCCGGTCGGGTACTTACCCCCAGAAGCCGCAGGGACAGCGGGGCGGCAGGCTAGGCGCTTTGCTGCGCTCGCTCCCGGCGTCTCCCATGGTGCTCGGCGGCGGAGGCGGCGGAGCTCGGCGGCGGCAGCGGTGGCGGCGGCTGGGCCTGGGCCCCGCTCGAAGGAGGCGGCGGCGGCGACTGTGGGGGGCTCGGGGCGGGGGGAGGGGGAGGGAGCGGGCGCGCGGGCGGGCGCGAGTCCGGGGCTCCGAGCCGGGATTCCAGGCCGGTCAGCTGGAGGCGGGCCGCACCACTGGGCCTGCGGAGACGGGGGGGGGTGGGGGGAGCCCGGGGAGGCGCGGAGCGGAGTGGGAGGGGAGTGGAGGAGGAGGGGCGTGCGGGTGAGCCGAGGCCCGCGGGGAGAGGGGCAGGAGGGAAGACCCGGCGCCCTCGGCAGCTCCCACCGCCGCTCCCAGCCACAGCGATGTCCTGTGTGGCCGCGCTGGGAAGGACCCGAGGCCCCCGCCGGCTCCGGCGTAGCAGCGGCCGCAGTGAAGCTCCAGGTCCCGCTCGCTCTCCCCTCCCCCGGAGGCTGCGCTGACCGGACAATGGCCGCTCCTCCCCCTCCCTTCCTCACGCACCCCTCCCAAGAAGTCACAATGGTCTCGCCCGGGAGAGCCGCCGCCAAAGCCCAGCAGCTGATCAGCTGGGATCCGGGCGTGCCACTTTGTTCAGCTCCTCAAAGGAAGCGTTTGGGGCTGGGAGCAAACCTAAAACGTCAGGCTGTCACTCGGCGACTGGCCTAAGGCTTTCTTATTTTTGGGGACTTTTAAAATCTGAGGCAAACTTACCTTCCCCCATCCCTACCTCTGAAGAAGGGGAGCCGACCTCTGATTACTTGGGGGCGCCTTGCCCCCCACACACGTGAATGGTATGCCCCAAATAGGAGGGAGGGGAGCAGCTTGGTTGTTTAGGGTAAGTTGGGCCAGTCCCAGAGCAGCGGCCGAGCGCTGCGCATGCGCTCAGAGACCCCGTAACTGGGTACGGGGAGGGGCCAGGAGGGAGCGCTTCCAAACCCGGAAGTGGGTCTGGGTCTTCCTGGGACTGCAGGGGGTCTTCAGCCGCCGGAGGGGTCCCCGAATTGGCTGCTCCCGGCCCTGGGCGCTACCGGGTAGCATTTCTGCGCAAAGTTCCAGCCCCCTGGAAATCTCTCTTCCCAGTCCCCCCACACCCGACCCACTCTTCCAGTTCCGCTCGGGGAACTGGTCTCCTCCTGGCAGTAATGAACTTAGGGAAATGTCCCTCCTCTCCTCCGTCCCAACAAGGGCGGGGCCGGAGAGTTGTGTCCAGGTCAGGGTCCATGCCCTCTCTCTCCCCTCTCGGTACCCCCTAGCCTCAGAGACACAAGTCCATTCTCTAAGCCTAGACGAGGAGGACCTATTTTCCTCTTAGAGTGGACATGTTTGGATTTTGAAGGGGAGCTATGACCTAGTCAGTGATGGAAATTGATGAGTGACCAAAGAAGTTTGAACCACTGAAAAATGAGCCCTTTAGCTCGCCGTGTTTTGTGTTCTGAACTCATTCTGAGCTCCAGCCAAACGTAATCTGAAGGCGATTGTTGGTGACTAATTTCAACACAGAGGAAACTTGCACCGGACCTCCTGGAGAGTTGATGACCCACAGCTGAGGTCCTTATGGGTGAACTTCTAAGTCCCTGATACTTCCAGGAAGGAAGGTTTTCTGACTTTTAGAAATAGCTGCTGTGTACCCCGACCCTGTGGGGACACCAGATCGATTTTATTACCAAATGTTTTTTAATTTCTGTATATACCGTCCTGTTAGTGCATATTCTGTGGACTTGTTAACGTTGATGTGGCTTCTTTTGGCATCTAAAGAGCAAGGATCACATTTAGCTTAGTCTCTTCCTAAATATGCTATTGATGATGAAGACAAATGATTGTGAAAAGTCAAACCATTTAATGCTGAATCACCCCCAGATGTGAGTGCTGGTTTATTTGGGATAAATATTTAGTTTCGACTTTGTGGATTTTCACAAACCTTCAATAAATATTTGTCAAAAGTCCATACAATGGATGAAGCCATACAGCACACCTAGCTCTCACTGAACTCATACTGCCCTTAAATCTTCACTTAAACTGACATAAAATTGCCACATTTGTGGAAGACTTACAGCCTATGAGTTTAACAAACTGAGATTAAGTAGACTATTGACATCTTAATTTTCTTTTCTATATTGAAAAGGAAACCCTAAATACAAAAGGATATTTTAATATAAAATGTGATTGTCATCTTACAAACTGCTTGCCTACCTGTCTGATTGCCATTTATTCAATTTAACAAGCATTTGTGGAGTACCCAGTATTTCCTAAGGCCTTGTCCCCCCACTCTCCTCTGCCCCAACTGCCCTTCCTCATTCTTGCCCAGTACACTCTTACTTCAGCCACATGTTAACTTATTCAGTGTCTTCCATACCCTGACAAGGCAGAATTGGTCCCTCCTTCCTCTGCCCACATAATCTCATTATACCACCTGGAAATTTACCTTTGTCTCCTCACAAAACCTAGCTCCTAAAGGACTGGCTCTTAGAAATAGCTATGTACCCCCAACCCAGTGGGGATACAAGAGGCTCAGAGGGTATTACCTGTGTTAATTTTATTACCAAATGTTATTATTTTATTTCTGTATATACCATCTATTTGTTCATTCTCTGTGGACTTGTGGGGTCCACAAATCTCTGTCAGATTGAAGCAAACTCGATCCATGAAGGACTGAAACAAGAATCTAAAACATTAACAGGAAGCAGAGGAGAACCAAGATGGTGGTGTAGGTAAATGCTGCCTCCCACAACCACATGAAAATTACAACTAAAATACAGAACAACCATCCAGAACCGCCTGAAATCTAGCTGAATGGAAGTCCTACAACTAGAGAAGTAAAGAAGAAACTACATCAAGACTGGTAGGAGGGGCAGAAATGCAGAGCAGGCTGTTCTGAACCCACATGGGCCTTTTTTATTATTATTATTTTTTAATCGGGAAGGATATCTCTGTTGCAGAGGCCTCCTATGAGAAGCAAGAGGTCCCAGGCCCACACCAGACCTTCAGCTCAGGGTTCCAGAGCTGGGAAGAGAAGTCCCCTGTAACTTTGGGCTGTAAAAACCAGCAGGGGTTGTGCCTGAATGACACGGAGGCTGCTGGTGTCCCACACAGTTCCTCTTCAAGGGCTGGTGCAGGAACGTACACAGTCCCACTTCCTCTGTGCAATGGCTGGGGGGAATCCAGGGACATATGGTGAGAAACTGGATTGTCTGGCATCCAGGTAGAAACTTGAGGGCGGCTTTCTCCCAGATGAAGGTGCTACCAGGGTTTATTGTTCCTTGCTGGGACCTCCCCCATCACAGAGTTGACTGGCAGCCATATCTGAGTTTCCACACTGTTTGCTCTGCCCTGGTGATTCCCTGTCCCATCCAATTTTCAGTCCCACTCAAGCTGTTTGCTGTGGCTTTTCTATATGAATGACCTGCCTGGCTCAAGCTTCAGACTTTGTTAAAATCTCTCAAACAAGCAGTACCTGGTGTCAGCATGCCCCACGCTTATCAATAAAAGGCCCAAGACCTGACACTAGCATCAGCCTGTCTTGCTTCACAGCTAGGCCTCACCTGGGCACTTCCAAGCCCAATACAAGTAGCAGCCATCTGCAGATCTCTCTGTAGCTTCTGCCAGGGGGCCCCAGGCAGTGGCTGACTTTGCACCTTCCAGAAGACCTCAGAGCCAGTGCACCCAGTGGACAGCTTCAGACCATACCAAATTACAACTCTACACATCCACAAGTGATACACTCAAGGGGCAGTCTCAGTGAGCACCAAAGCCCACTGAAGCAAATCCTGCTCCATAGGGGTGTCTCCTGCACAGAAACTTCTACTGTAATCATACCTGGTCCTCACAGCCAATTGGCCTGCAGGTCAACTCCTCCTAGTGATGCCAACAGCAATCAAGGCTCAACAACAAGACTTTGCACACAGCCCACATAGAGTGCCCAATTCAGGTGACTGGGGAGGCTGAGCCACTGGGCCCTACAGGACACCTATTACACAAGGCCACTCTACCAAGGAGACATATAGCAGCTCTACCTAATTCATAGAAACAAACACAGCGAAGCAACCAAAATGCAGAGACAAAGACATATGTCACAAATGAAAGAAATGGAAACTACTGGATACAGAGTTCAAAACAATGGTTAAGAGGTTACTCAAGGATCTTAATGAGAATCTTAAAAGCAGCAAGAGAAAAGCAGTTAGTTACCTATGAGGGAGTGCCCATATGACTGTCAGCTGATTTCTCAACAGAAACGTTGCAGGCGAGAAGGGAGTGGCAAGAAATATTCAAATTGATGAATAGCAAGGACCTACAACCAAGATTACTCTACCCAGCAAAGCTATCATTTAGAATTGAAGGTCAGATAAAGAGCTTCACAGACAAGAAAAAGCTAAAGGAGTTCCTCACCACCAAACCAGTATTACATGAAATGTTGAAGGATATTCTTTAAGAAGAAGGAGGAAAAAGAAGAAGATGAAAAATATGAACAAGCCCTTCCAGCTCAGCAGTTGAGCGTTGACCTAGGAACCAGGAGATTGCCATTCGATTCCTGGTCAGGGCACATACCGGGTTTCGGGCTCAATCCCAGTGTGGGGCATGTGGGAGGCAGCCAATCAATGATTCTCTCTCATCATTGATGTTTCTATCTCTCTTCTTCTCCCTTCCTCTCTGAAATCAATAAAAATATTTTTTTAAATAAAATAGCAATGAATACATATCTATCAACAATTGAATCTAAAAATAAAAATAAATGAACAAGAAATCTAAGGAACAAAATTAACTGATAACTAAAATAGCTTCAGAGGCATGGAAACATGGAATAGACTGAGGAATCTCAGAAGGAAGCATGGGGGGCAGGAAGAGATTATCCAAATATAAGCATATATGCATTACCTATGGACACGGACAATAGTGTGGTGAAGGCCTGGGAACCAGGTGGAAGGGGGCAATGAGCGGGGGGAAGGGGGGGAAGGACAAAAGAGGTACATCTATAACACTCTCCACAATAACATTTTTGGTTTTTTGTTTTTAGTAAATTTAAAAAATATTAACAGGAAGCCAAGTAGCTATCCCTTCATTATCTTTCTCTGTGGTCAAATGTTCTTCCATCACTACTTCTCTGTACAAAGCTGCTTCATTCTTTTCTGCAGACTTGCTTTCACTGCTTCTCTGGGAACATAGTAGAACATGACTGTCCAAGCATGCCTAGCCTCACTTCAAGAACGAGCAGAGGCCCTGGCTGGTGTTACTCAGTGGTTATGAGTGTTGGTTCTAGGTCTCAGGTTCGATTCCTAGTCAAGGGCACATACCTGGATTGCAGGTTCATCCCCAGCCCTGGTTGGGGTATGTGCAGGAGGCAACCAATCAATGTGTTTCACATGGATGTTTCTTTCTCTCTCCCCTCCCTTCCTTCCACTCTCTCTAAACATCAATGGAAAAATATCCTCGGGTGAGGATTAACAACAACAACAAAAATTTTGAGAACCAGCAGACGTTAATTCGTATCTATGAATCCCAGTTGGTCTAGTTTATGTCAGGTGGTCTAATCTAGCAACGGTCACCTTTAGCCAGTGGAGCAGTATGTTGTCAAGGCTCTTTGTTTTGTACTGCAGATATGGCTGCCAGAGGCCCATCCTGTAGCCTGCAGTTCTCTAAGAAGTTACTTATGTTCTTAGCAAAGAGTCTAAAAGGTGACTACCACCAAAAAAGGAATAAATTGCAGCCTGAAATCTTACCTTATAATAGACAAATATGCAAATTGACCACACCTTCGCTACGCCCAAGCCACGCCCACCAACCAAGCCACGCCCACCAACCACGCCCACCAGGAAACCGTTGCAGGGACGTTGGGGCCTTGGGCACCAGCGGGGAGCCTGCACGGATCACAGGAAACCACTGGGGGTCGGCTCCTGCGATCGGTAGCAGGGACGCTGGGTGTGGCCGAGCCCAAGGCCACTGCCCGGGGCCAAGCCCCGACCCTGAAAGAAGGCAGAAGGTGGTGGCCACAGCCAAGGCCTGGGTCCCCGGTGCCGGCAGAAAACTGGTGCAGGCAGCAGGTGAATGAAGGTCTATTGCACGAATCTTCGTGCAAACGGGCTACTAGTTCAAAATATAAAGAACAATGGGCAAGGTCAAGAATTCTCCAACAAACTAACTCCCAATTAAACTATTTCAGGCCTAAATTTAAATGGCACTCTCCCAAAGGCATCTTCACTGACAGCCCCCCACCTAGTCCCAATTAAAATTATGTTGCCCCATATTTATCTTCTCTGGTACTCTCTTCCTTTGTAGCACGTATCACAGTATATAATTAAATATTTGTGTCTCCTCTCCAAAGATCATGTCTGTTTTGTTCACTGCTATATACACAATGCCCAGGGCACACTTGGTGAGGCATTTAATAAACTTGTGGGTTGGGCATCGTCCCATGCACCTAAGGCAGTGGTCGGCAAACTCATTAGTCAACAGAGCCAAATATCAACAGTACAACTATTGAAATTTCTTTTGAGAGCCGAAAACCAACTTCAGCGCATGGGCCACGAAGTTTCAATCGCACTGTACGTGCACGCCCGCACGTGGTATTTTGTGGAAGAGCCACAATCAAGGGGCCAAAGAGCCGCATGTGGCTCGCGAGCCGCAGTTTGCCGACCACTGACCTAAGGGTTGCTTGGTTGGATTCCTGATCAGGATTTCAGGCTCGATCCCCAGTAGGGGGCCTGCAGGTGGCAGCCAATTGATGTTTTGCTCTCGCAGGGATGTTTCTCCCTCTCCCTCTCCCCTCTCTCTCTCTCTCTAAAAATAAAAATTAAAAATAAATGAAAATTTTAAAAATCTTTAAATATAATAAAAGTAAACTTGTTGAATTAATAAAAAGGCACAATAACTCTTTGATAATATATGAGTTGGCATCCTTATCAGATCCATATATGAGTTGGCATCCTTATCAGATTGTCCTGGGGGAATGTCTCCATCACCATGCACTTCCCTAGAAGACTGAGACTTGCTGTGAGCTTTTCACCACACTGTAGTATGCAATGAAGCCCAGTGTTCATCTGCTTTTTCATATGACGTTTGTAGCCGATTAGCTCTTCCCTCTTAGTTCCCAAGGTTTCTTTTTGAAGAATCTTTGAACCAATTCCTATAACATGCCCACTTTGTTGGCTGAAAGCTCAGAGAGGACATAAAATGTCAGGACATCATCAAATTAGGGGACCAAAGTGTGGGGTAATTGGTTGAAATACTTTTGTCATAATTGTCTTGACTGTTTACTAGTGTGTTTTACATTACAAATAAACCTGTGATGTGACTCCTGGGGACAGATTTAATCACCATTGGCCCAAAAAGAGGCATGTACATGCTCAATAGGATCTAGTAAAAGATATCATTAATGCTTAGGCAGCCAGAGCCCTTGAATTAGAAACTGAGGTGGTATGGGAAAGAGCCAGGTGTGACTCAGTCAGGGCTTCACAACGGTTGTTTTTTTTAGTGATACTGAGTCCAAAGATTTTAGCTGTGGATGAAAAAACCAAAAAGGAGAAACTTGTAGAGAATTGAGAGACAATAGATGGCCCTCCAACTCTGATTCTAGCGCTTACCCAACATCTCTCTCTAATTCCAAGTTCAAACCCTTTCATCATTATAGTTCATTCTAATGTGGTTATTATCCCCAACATCCAATCCAAACTCTAGCCTCAATATTAATCCTCCTCCTAATATCTGTAAAATTTAATCCTAGATTTCAAACCTAATCCCAACCCTAATTCTATGAGCTCCTTGCCTTGCCACTGAGTTGTTTTCCCCAGCTGTTCTTTCTTGTGTACCTTGACCCTGACCCACTCCTGGGAGCAGAGAACTCTACAACACCCTGGTTCCCTGGGGAGAATGGGTGCCAGTTTCAATAATCCTTAAAAAAAAAAAAGAGAGAGAGTCTTTGAGCTGTCAGGAAAAAGAAAAGAGGCATCTCTCACCTGGGCAGGACACAAAGACACTGTCCAGTGATACCTTGTCCTGTTGCTTAATTCAGGAACTGCTCAGCCTCTGAATGTCCAGAAAAGATGCACTTCAAGGCACCTGTGTAGACTCAAGAATGTGTGGTTCAGTTCGCCATGAGCAGAAGACCTTGAGACCCTTCTGTAAAATGATAGGGTTAGATTAGGTTAATGGCTTTCAAACCATGTTCCCAGAACAAGAATTCTGGTTTCTGTTCTCCTCCCTAACTTGGGTTTGGTTTTTCAAAGGGAAGAAAAAACAATTTTTTTTTTTAAGTCACTGAACCAGACCCTCTCTGTGGTCTCTTCTGGCCCTCCAATTTTCTGATGTGCAGTTGATTCTTTTAGTCACTTATGGTCCAGTTGGCATGGATAAACTCTCAGAACCAAGGGGAAAGGAAGAGCAACCAAGCATACCCTCTCCAGCCTTTCTCAGGAAACTAAAAATAAATTAAAATGAAGAGTGCTATGGGGGAGAGGGGAAGAGAGGAGAAAATACTGCCATTTCACATCCTGTGTTCTCATGTTCATGAAGCAATTGCTGATTTCCTTGCTTCTCACTCCCATCTTGGTGTGAAATTTGATTTTACTGACTTTTAAATTTCTTCTCAAGAATGGAAATATTGCTTTTCTCATAAACACTTGACCTTTGTGGGGGAAAAATTCAAGTAATGAGAAAGCAAAAGTCCTCCTGAATACCACCAACCCCTCCCCCGCCCCCCGGACACCCTTTGTTAACAGTTTGGTATACAGCCCTCAGGCTTCTCATGTATATATGGTTATATAAATGGGGTGATTCGACAGATAGCATATTCTAGCTGATTATTTTAAACATAGAAACATGTCATGGATATCTTCCATTTCTATGCATATAGCTTTATAGTATTGTCTTGTAGCTAAATGTATTAGGGTTCTCTATAGATGCATAGATAGATGAAAAACGTATTTATAAAGTATATATAACTATACATGAGATTTATTTATATCTACCATACATATAAAAGAGATTTATTATAAAGAATTGGCTCAAGCCATCATGGAGGCTGAGGGGTCCCAAAATCTGCAGTCCAATGGCCAGAGAACCAGGAGAGCTGATGGTATAAGTTCTAGTCTCAGACAGCAGAGACCAATGTCACAGCTGGGAGGCCATCAGGCAGAGAGCAGCTTCTCTCTTGCTCAACCTTTTGATCTACTACTCATGCCTTTAACAGGATTGCCCATATTGGGAAGGGCAATCTGTTTTATTCAGTCAAAGGTTAATCTCATCTAGAAACACACAGACATACCCAGAATGTTTAACCAAACATCTGGACATTCCATGGTCTGATCAAGTTGACACACAAAATTAACCATCACACTACAAAGTCAAGCTGCCTGGTTTCGAATCTGAATTCAACTACCTACTAGCTCTGAGACTTTAAGGAAGTTACTGAGGCTTTCTGTGCTTCAGTTTCCTCATCTGTTACAGGAAACATCTGTGATGTGCTATGCTTTTCAACTGCCCAGTTTCTCTTTGGTGACCCCACTTCTGCTCCCAGGCCTTCTCAGAGATGCAGTGACTAACTAGGTTTAGTCAGGGAACCCGAGTTTCTGCCTCCAGGAGTTCAGCTGGCTCAAGGAGAGCCAGGGCCCTTTCCTGGCTGACTTGCTAGCTCTGCCTTCTGAGATCAAGTGTCTTTAGGCTCATGTAAGCTCAGAGCTACTGAGGGACCCTCCATGTGGAGCAGGCTGTCTGGCAATCAAGCCAACATAGAGGGAAAAGAGATGGAAAGAGAGAAAAAAACTATATTGTTAAGGCACTGAGTCCTTGAATCCAACTAAATGTGAAGCCAGAACTACCCTGTGGACTTTTCAGTTACATGGACCAATAATGTTTTTCCTAAGCTAATTTGAGTTAGGTTTCAGTATGTTTCGATGATAGAAGTTCTGACTATGCATAATAATATCTACCTATGTCATAGGTTTATGTGACGTTCCATTAGAGGCCCAGTGCACAAAATTCATGCACTTGGGGTCGGGGGTTCCTCAGCCAGGATTGCGAGAGGGCACAGGCCAGGCCAAGGGACCCCACAGGTGCACGATCAGGGCTGGGGAGGGATGGGGGAGGTTAGTCAGCCAGGGAGGGACCACAGGAGGTCACCAGGGCATGTCAGGACCATCTCGCTCAAACCCGATCAGCCTGACCCCAACAGCAAGCTAACCTTCCAGTCAGAGCATCTGCTCCCTGTTGGTCAATGCATGTCATAGGGAGTGGTTGAGCGGCCTTAGCATATCATTAGCATATTACACTTTGATTGGTTGAATGGCTAACTGGACGACTGGACTCTTAGCATATTAGGCTTTTATTATATAGGACTAGAGGCCCAATGCATGAAATTCGTGCAAGGGGCTCAGATCTCACAGCCCCAGCTGCCCTGGCCCTCACAGCCCTGGCTGCCTCAGCCCTTGCAGCCTCAGCTTCATCCAGAAGGTCATCCAGATGGTCGTCCGGACGGTCGTTCTGCTGTTTGGTCTAATTAGCATATTATCTCTTTATTATATAGGATGAGGAAATCTTAACACAGTATGTAGCATATAATAGACATTCCATAACATTCACTATCATTATTGTTTCTTTTTAAAAAATATATTTTTACTGATTTCAGAGAGGAAGGGAGAGGAAGAGAGAAATAGAAACATCAATGATGAGAGAGAATCATCAATCGGCTGCCTCCTGCACGTCCCCCACTGGGGATTGAGCTCACAATTATGGGTGAACCATTTAATGAATTCCCTCTTGACTCATTTATCTTTTCATTCGTTCACTTATTCACTCAAAAGACACTATGTGTTAGGCACTGTTTTAGACATTAAGTGGCGAATGAGACAGGTAAAGTTCCCTACTCTAGTGGTGTGTATCCTCTAGTGGTGGAGTCATACAAAAAGTTTTTTTTTTGTTGTTTTTTTTTTGGGGTAGTGGAAGTTATTTATTTATTTATTTATTTATTTTTAATTTCTTTATTGATTAAGGTGTCACATATTTGTCCTCATCCCCCCATTCCCATCCCACCCCTCTCCCCACGCATGCCCCAATCCCCTGTTGAACTTAACCGTTGGATAGGCTTATATGCATGCATACAGGTCCTTTGGTTGAACTCTCCCCCTCCCCCCACCCTCCCCCTACCCTCCCTTATCCTCCCTCTGAGGCCCGATAGTCCGATCAATGCCTCCTTGCTTCTGGTTCTGTTCTTGTTCCTCAGACTATGTTGTTCATCATTTCCCCTAGATGAGCGAGATCATATGTCACTAGATATATACTAATAAGCACTGAATGTGAGACGAGCAATAATAGTTATGCTGACAGGCAAATGAATCAGTCTGTGGCGAGCTTCCCCCTGGACCACCAGTTCTTTTGAGACCCAATTTCAATGTCCAGTAGTTCCTTATGTGTACATGTCAGCACTGACCCCCCAGCTCTGGATGGTGGACAAATGGCGGTAACGGAGGTCTGACTCCCTCTGGTTTGGTCTCGGCCGAACCCAGGGGCATGGCGTCACCCGGACTAAGGGGCACGTGGCCTCTCCCATACCCAAGGGGCGCATGGTCTCACCCGGGCCTGGGACCCAGCCTCACCCGGATGGATCCAGGGGCACACGGCCTCACCCGGACCCAGGATCTAGCTTCACCCGTACCCAGGGACGCTTGGCCTCTCCCAGACCCAGGGGCACGTGGCCTCGCCCGGGCCTAGGTGCACGAGGCCTCACCCGGATCCAGGGACACATGGTCTCACCCGGACCCAGGGACGCTTAGCCTCTCCCAGACCCAGGGGCCCGTGGCCTCACCCGGGCCTAGGTGCACGAGGCCTCATCCGGATCCAGGGACACATGGTCACACCCGGACCCAGGGACGCTTGGCCTCTCCCAGACCCAGGGCCACTTGGGCTCACCCGGGCCTAGGTGCACGAGGCCTCACCCGGATCCAGGGACGCATGGTCTCACCCGGACCCAGGGACGCTTGGCCTCTCCCAGACCCAGGGCCACTTGGGCTCACCTGGGCCTAGGTGCACGAGGCCTCATCCGGATCCAGGGACGCATGGTCTCACCCGGACCCAGGGACGCTTGGCCTCTCCCAGACCCAGGGCCACTTGGGCTCACCCCGGCCTAGGTGTACGAGGCCTCACCCGGATCCAGGGACACAAGGTCTCACCCGGACCCAGGGACGCTTGGCCTCTCCCAGACCCAGGGCCACTTGGGCTCACCCGGGCCTAGGTGCACGAGGCCTCTCCCGGATCCAGGGATGCATGGTCTCACCCGGACCCAGGGACGCTTGGCCTCTCCCAGACCCAGGGCCACTTGGGCTCACCCGGGCCTAGGTGCACGAGGCCTCACCCGGATCCAGGGACGCATGGTCTCACCCGGACCCAGGGACGCTTGGCCTCTCCCAGACCCAGGGCCACTTGGGCTCACCCGGGCCTAGGTGCACGAGGCCTCATCCGGATCCAGGGACGCATGGTCTCACCCGGACCCAGGGACGCTTGGCCTCTCCCAGACCCAGGGCCACTTGGGCTCACCCGGGCCTAGGTGTACAAAAAGTTTTTTAAAATGTCTTGAAGAACAGTGAGGTCCAGCTTTCTACTTTTATTTAAAAATGTACAATGAGTCTTTGTCCATTTGTCCTCTTAAGGTCTTGAATAAATTTTTTAGAAACAATTGCAATACCAATTCACATTTGTTATAGAAGGCCAAACTTCCCTCTGGAAGGTTGTACCAATTTATACTCCCTCCAACAGTCAAGGAAAAGGCAGGTTCCCCACACCTCACTAGCCTGGCACATCATTGTTCTTTTTAATAATTGCCAGTGTAAAAGGTAAAAAAATGGCACCTAATGGATGTTTTTATTTGCATTGGTTGGGTTATTAATGAGGAGGTCTCCTCACAAAATTTAGATTTGGACTTATTTGAATTTATTTTGCATGGATTTTAGATTTGGATTGTTTTTATGTGTGCACTATCTGTCCATTTTTCTATAATGGTTTTTTTGCTTATTTAGTTTAAAATACAGGGTGGGGCAAAAGTAGATGTATAGTTGTGAGTATGTGTAACAGTTTATTCTTGCATTATTATTTATTAATTATTGTATTTTTCAATGCTAAACCCATTTGTTTGTTTTTATCAAATTAATTGGGATTACAATGGTTAATAAAATTATATAGGTTTTATAATTGTTGTATTATTTTCCATACAACTGTAAACCTACTTTTTCCCCGCCCTCTATTTATATTGATATTAAGAATATCAACTTTTTGTCATATGTGCTGCAAGTTATTTCTCTGTCATTTGTCTCTTAGTTGTATCTAGGCTTTTGATTTTCAAGAGTCTAAAAAGCAGAACAACTATGTGAATTAACCTTGGCTAGTGTTTTAATTGCCCACATGGGCACTTTTTTCTCAAGGACCCTAGTTATGGCTGACAGGTCAAATGAAAAGGAAAAAACCCCAGAGAATTAAAGGGGAAAAGATAGGAAATTACAGGAGTAGGGGGGCAAACACTGAGAGAAAGCCCAAGCCCTCAGCCTGCCCAGCCCCACTTCATGTTGGGCATGCTCAGCTCTGAGGCAAATGGCATGGTCAGCCCAGCCCCTCGACTCAGTACCAGCCTGAGCAGCCTGAGGTGAATCAGGTCTCAGCCTTCCCAATTTCCTGTCTAAAGGTGTGGCCCTATTGCTTTGTCAGCCCCTAGGGACTGGCTTGAGGTTTCCCATCAAGTCCTTGCTCAGGTTGGCAGACAAGATCTAGGAGGAAATGGCACCACATATGGCCCAACGGGCCTCCAAGAACTGATCTAATGGGAAGAACCAAAGGTACTTGAGAAATGGGGAGTAGTTAGGAAACAAGGGTTAGAATTCATTGTCAGGTTGAAACTGAGGAGGGAGCCAGAGGTGGATGGGTTGGTCTGGGAAGACAGGAGTAGATACTTAGAACACTAAGCAGAATTGGTGGCCCAGGAAAATGGTTATGAATGGAGGAGAGGATTAGATGTCCATGATAGGGTCAAAAAGCTAAGGCTGGTGATGCCCTAGCTGGTTTGGCTCAGTGGATAGAGCATCGGCCTGCGTACTGAAGGGCCTTGTGTTCAATTCCGGTCAAGGGCACATGCCTGGGTTGCAGGCTTGATCCCCAGTGGGGTGTGTGTAGGAGGCAGCTGATCAATGATTCTCTCTCATCGTAGATATTTCTATCTCTCTCTCCCTTCTCCCTTCCTCTCTGAAATCAATCTACACTGAGTGGCCAGATTATTATGATCTCTGAATGCATAATAACATAATAATCTGGCCACTCAGTGTGTGTGTGTGTGTGTGTGTGTGTGTGTGTGTGTATGTGTGTGTATATATATATATATATATATATATATATACATATACATATATATATGTATATATATACATATATATGTGTGTGTGTATATATACATATATATATGTGTGTGTGTATATATATATATATATATATATATATATATATATATATATATATATTAGAGGCCTGGTGCATGAATTCGTGCATGGGTGGGATCTGGCCAGCCTGGCCAGGGGGAGGTTACATGGGCAGTTGGCCGGCCTGCCTGCTGGTCGAACTCCTGGTCAAGGGGACAATTTGCATATTAGCCTTTTATTGTATAAGGATATACACTGAGTGGCCAGATTATTATGCATTCAGAGATCATAATAATCTGGCCACTCAGTGTATATATATAAAAAGCCAGCAACGGGAATGCCATAGGACCAGAATGACCAGTCACTATGAAGCCCACTGCAGCCAATGAACCGGCCTGATTGGGGGGATGGGGTTGGCCAGCCAACCTCCCACAAACCCTCCCCCCAGCCGGCCCACCCCTGATCGGCCTGCCCCACCCCGATAGGGCCACAGCCCCTCCCCCTGGCCGGAGCTGCACCTGATCGCCCCCCCCCCTACCCCAATAGGGGGCAGGGCCAGATGGCCAACCTCCTGCAGTCCCCCCCCTGCCTAGGCCCACCCCAGATTGCCCCCCACCCCAATTAGGGGCAGGGCCGGCTGACCAACTGCCTGTGGCCCCCCCAGCCAGCCCCATCCCTGATGGGCTCTCACCACCCCAATCGGCCCACAGCCCCTGCCCCCAGCCAGCTCTGCCCCCGATGGGCCTCCCACACACCAATCAGGGGTGGGGCTGGCCGGCCAACCTCCCACGGCCCCTTCCCCTGCTGCTGACCCCAGATTGGTGCCCCCCCCATTTCAGGGGCGGGGCCAGCCAGCCCACTGCCCACAGCCCCTCCCCATGCTGGCTGGGCCCTGATCGGGCCAATCAGGGTGGGCCAGCCAGCCAACCTCCCGCCATCTCCTCCTCCCGACAGGCCTGGCCCCGATCTGCCCCAATTGGGGCCAGGTTGGCCGGACCCCACCTATGCATGAATTCGTGCACTGGGCCTCTAGTAAAAATATATATATTTTTAAAAGTTTGGATTTCACATTCCCAAAAGCTGACTCTGAAACAAAAACTGGGATGAGCAGAGAACACTCTAGGAATGGCAAGGTGGCAAATACAGGGTGTGCAGCTATCACAGGGAGTGACCAGAGTGCAGTGAGGACTGTGCAAAATTACACCTTGAAGTTATCTCAGCTGACTGAGTGTTTGTAGACCCACTTCTGTTCATAGTTGACAGCTGCTCGCAGCACTTCAGCCTGCCTTTTGCTGGCAGAACACCCTTCCCTGTTTCAGAGAAAGCCCTCAGGCAAAGATATGCAGACACTGGCCTTCCGGAGTTGGTGGGATCACTCTGAAGGGGTGAGGCCCAAGGATCCATATGGGGCACCTACATGTCTGCCACAGCTGGGGACAGTGTGTGTGTGTGTGTGTGTGTGTGTGTGTGTGTGTGTATGTGCGCGCACACGCGTGTGAGCGTGTAGATAAGGGTGGTGTGATATTTGATAAAAATTATCCAGGGCTTTCTTCCTAAGGCTGTGATTAATCAAATAAGGCAACTTGCCCTCTGATTAACAGTTAGGGAACAGAGTTAAGGTTATAATAGGACCAGAGACTTAGGATTCTGTTAAAGGCACTCAAGGGGCTTATCCATCCTACCTGAAGTTACTCAGCTTCCAGGGAGCAGGGCTAGGAGGAGGCTATGCAGTGGCCATCTGTTCTCTTGGCTCCATTGCCTGGCAACTGCCCGCCCATGTCTGCTCTCTGCTCTGGAGGAGAACACATTCCTCCACGACCCATTGGGCAGGACGAGGAGCCATGCCCTCACCAGAGCTGCACCACATGATGGATTCAATGATTATGCCTTTCTGATATGGGGGCGCCGCTCAGTCATGAAGCAGACCCAATCCCATCTGGTGTATCTTCCTTGAAAGAGCTGCTGGGAGGAAAATCTGCATAGTGCGCATGCTGGTAGGAGTGCACAAAGGTGGATATGAACATTGGGATTCACAACCATTGTGGTTCTATTTCCTTCACAGCGATCATTTAGCAAACTTGTCATTGATACGTCATAATGCTACCATTGTTTTGTTTTTACCTTCCACATGCCAGTAACGATGCCAGGTGCTTTACACACATCAGTGACTGCAGTAACACAAACCTGACAATCACCACACAGGAGAAACTTTACCTTTTTTATTCTGCAGATGATGAAACCAAATTAACTACCAAGGACTTAATCTTTAAGTGGTAGAGCCAGGATTTGAGATCATGTCTCTGATTCCACAGTGTGTGATATTTAATTTCCATCTCCTCCCAAATCTTCTCAGAATGAGAACAAACAAGCTACTGCTACACGTGACAATATGAATTATCCACATAACAGTAGAGTTGACCAAAAGAAGTCAGACACAAAATATCTACTACATGATTTCCTTTACATAGAGTTTAAAAACAGACATAACTAATCTATGAGGCTGAGAGTTAGGAGTACGGTTACCCTTGTAGGGGGCAGGGAACGCCTGGAAGGGGGCACTGAAGGGACTTGCGGGGGGGGGGTGGCTAGTCATAGGTAATATTTTATTTCTCGATCTAAGTGCTGCTTCCATGTATGCATTCAGTTCATGCAAGTTCATTGACTGGTACGTATGATTCGTGCACTTTTCTATGTAAATGTTTTACCTCAAAGGAAAAGTTCAATGTGAAAAACAAAACAAAACAAAAAACATCTTGCCAGCCGCTGTGAGTGATTCAGAGAAAGGAAGAAGCCGACCCTTGTGGGAAGAGGGTGGGTCCTGTTCTAACCGGGTGACTTAGTGTCAGCCTCAGGAAGCTCCCAGCTGTGGAGTGGGGATGGGGGTTGAGGTTAGCGGTCTCCAAGCTGAGTGTCCAGCAGGGCTAGTGAAGAGCAGTGAGGAGGGCCTGGGGGAGTTAAAGATGGTTCTAAGTCAATAGACCAGGACACAAAAGAAGCTTTCAAAGGTGGTCAGTGTGTATGGCCAAAAGAAGATTGTGGCATTTGACGCCAAACAGACCTGGGTTGACCTCCTGGCTCCCTCCTCTACTGGCTGTGGGACCTGGAGAGAGGTATTTACCCTCTCAGAGGCGTGGCTACCTCCCCGGGACAACGGGTCACTGAAACCAAAGACTGCTCTGAGGCTGAAATGACATGATAAAGTAAAACCAGTTGGCGCAGAGCATGGTACCCAGCTGACATTCAGAAAAGGTATGTCTGGAAGGTGGACGATGCCTCAGACTCATTCTGGGTAGCTGTGGCCAGAACAGAGAGCTTTGTTAGCCACGAGGTAGGGCCTGGACTGTGACGGCCAGGAAGGCGTATGGGGGCAGAGGCAATGGGGCCAGACTGATCCGCCTGCAATGGAAGTCCCACTGGGAGAGGTCCTGGAAAAGAGTCTCAGGAAAAGGATCCAGGCTTAGAGCAGTGGGGAGAGGTTGTCAGGTTGGGGGCCCAGCCAGAGAGGAACTTTTGGGGGGAATAGTCCAATTTAACGGAGACTTAGGAAGCTGAATGCTGTGGAGTGCGAGTTCTTCCCCTGGGAAATCGCTTGGAATCTACCTGGCAATTTTTCCCCATATAATACAGAGACAGACAGAATCTGTTCTAAAAACTGGTGAAGGGACCAAGGCTGCCCAGACTGGGGGAGCATCCGCCCTCCAAAGACACAGCTGACAGACGAGAAACCTGGGGGAGAACGTTCTGTCTCATCTCCTAACTCAAAGGCCAACGTCCCCAGGAGACTTCATTCCCCAAAGTTCCCCTTAGAAGTTCGCACTTTCTCTTTCACGTTCCTGCAGCCCCCGGTGCACACCGCCGGCCTCCGGGACTTCCTGCCTGCGAAGGGGAAGGGCACACATCAGCCATTTTTCTGCTTATAACATTCAACCAAATAACAGTGGCTTAAACACAACAGCAGTTCATTTCCGTTTCATTTAAGAGCAGTCCATAAAAACTTGTGCTTTCAAAGATACCATCAAAATAGGAAAAAAGAAGCCACCGACTGTGGGAAAATATTTGAAATCAAATATTTTATAAAGGCCTGCTACCCAAAATATATAAAGAATTCTTGAAATCTGATAATAAAAAAGACAATCCAATCTAAAACACGGACAAAGGATTTGAATAGACATTTCACCAAAGAAGATATGAATAGCTAATCAGCACCGGAAAAGATGTTCAACATCATTCATTAGTCATCAGGGAAATGAAAACCAAAACCGCAGCGAGGCACCATTTCGCATCCACTAGAATGACTAGACGCAAAAAGACAGCCAATAACAAGTCTGCCAAGGATGTGGGAAAACTGGAACCCTCATCTGTTGCTGGTAGGAATGTAAAATGGTGCAACACAGTGGAAGATAATTTGTCAGGTTTTTTTTTATTATTCTTTATTGATTAAAGCATTACATATGTCTCCTTTTCCCCCCATTGACCTCTCCCCGGCCACCCCCACCGCCCAGCACATGTCCTCACCCACCCCCCTGGTGTCTGTGTTCATTGGTTATGCTTATATGCATGCATACGAGTCCTTTGGTTGATCTCTTACCCCCTCCCCCACCACCTTCCCTCTGAGGTTTGACGGTCTGTTTGATGCATCAATTTGTCAGTTTTTTAATAGGTTAAACCTAGGTTTACTATACAACCCAGCAATTCCACTCCTAGGTATCTACCTGCTGAGAAAAATGAAAGTATATGTCTGCACAAAGACTTGTACACAAATGTTTGTAGCAACATTATTCATAATAGCCACAAAGTGAAATGACTCAAATGTCCGTTAACAGATGAATGATATACCCAAACCTTGGAATACAATTCATCAATCAAAGGAAAAATGTACTGTAATGCTACAACATGAGTGAACCTCAAAAACATGCTCAGAGAAAGGTGCGAATGTCCATACATTGTACGACTCCATTAATATAAACTATGAAGAAAAACCAAATCCATAGGGGCAGAAAGATTTGTGGTTGCCAGGGCTGAGTGGGAATGCAGGCAAACAGGCACAAAAACTCTCTGAGCATCACACAGCTTTTCCTTAACTTTTGTTTTTTAATGAGTTTTAACATACATGCAAAAAAGTGCACAAACCTTAAATCTACACACACACACACACACACACACACACACACACACACACACACACCTGCATAACCACCACCCAGATCAAGATAGTGAACATCTGAACATCTCTGGCACCTCAGAGGAGCCTTCCTCGGCATCCCCCCACTCCCCAAAAGTAAACACCACCACTGACCTTGAACCAGAAGGTCAGGGTTCGATTCCCTTTCAGGGCACATGCTCGGATGCAAGCTCAATCCCCAGTGTGGGGCATGCAGGAGGCAGCCAATCAATGATTATTTTCATCATTGATGTTTCTCTCTCTCTCTCTCTCTCTCCTTCTCTCTTCCTCTCTCTGAAAAATCAATCTATATCTATATCTATATCTATATCTATATCTATATCTATATATTAAAATAAGCACCATTCTGACTTCTGCCACCCTGGAGCCGTGTTGGCTACTCCTAGAACAATCCTAATTCTGCCACAGAGCAGGAACTCTGTGCTTGTTACCCACCATTTTCTACTCTTGGGCGGCTCTTAAAATTTGTCCTGGGCTCCTTGGCCAATGTCTTCTTTTTGTGTCACTTTACCCCACACTGGACACCATCCCTCTTTCTTCATCCCCTCAAAGTGCCACTAACTCACCATGATGGTGTTAATTTTTACTGAAGATTTGGAGTCAACTGGGAGCAATTACAACACAGGGCAGCAAGCAACTGAAGTTGCGTAGGCATCACAAGCCCTAGGACATATGGCCATTCTGTCACTGGGTGGGTACCTCCTAGGACCCTTCTCCATCATGTGATTGCTCACCCCCTCGTCCCTGGTAGAGATCACAGACTCCAAATCTACAAGGAATAGGGAAGTAGCACACTAGGGTGAAGTGGCCGGGATGTAACGAGGGACTGTGGTGAACTCCAGAGTACAGGCCCCGTGAAACAAGGGCAGCCACAGGCAGCTCTGACCTGATATCCCACCGGCAGGAGGAGGAGGTGTCTTTAATAAAAGTAGCCTGCATTCAGCCAGTTTCCACTATCAGCTCCACACTTTTCTGCCTTTTCTCTTCCCTTTCCCAGACTCCTTCTCCCCCTACTTTGTTACGAAAAGCAATTCAGTCCCCCTTAGCCTGGGTCTCCCCATTCAAGCTGGTCCCATAGCACCTCCTCTTTCCCACCAAAATCACCTATCAAGACTTATCAAGGCATTTTCCTAAATGAAAGATCCATTAGCTCAGGAGGTAGAAAAGACTACATGAGCTTTTTAAAAAATAGCACTTGCGCCCTGCTGGTGTGGCTCAGCAGTTAAGTGTTGACCCAGGAACCAAGAGGTCCCTGGTTTGATTCCCAGTCAGGGCACATGCCGGGGTTGTGGGGTCGATCCCCAGTAGGGGGCGTGCAGGAGGCAGCCTATCGATGATGTTCCTCTCTCATCGATGCTTCTATCTCTCTATCCCTTACCCTTTCTCTCTCTCTCAAAATCAATTAAAAAAACATTTTTAAAGAGCACTTTCATTTTCCCTGCTTTAGTCTCATTTTAAAGATGAAGAAACTGAGACCAGAGAGGTGAAAAATTTGCCCTGATCACTAAACCCTTAATTAGTGAAACGGGAAATTGAGTCCTGCCTCCGAAATCCATGAAGGTGGCTTGTTCATCTCTCTACCCCCAGAACTTAGCATGGTGCCAGAGTTCAATTAGTGCAGGTTGTATCTGAATCGAATTAAAGGATGGATTTGGGGGAGGAAGGCATCCAGGCCTGTGAGGAAAACGGAAGAGGAGAAAGGACAAATTGATGATGAGCTGGTGAAGTGCACAGTGAAGTGAGAGGGGCCGGCCTGCCCTTGGGCTCCTGGGAGTGGGCAGTCCCCTGGCTGGATCCTCCGCCTCCTGCCCAGCCTTCCAGGGAGGCTGTGTGCTCTGGGCAGCAGCCGCTGCCATCATTCATCAAAGCCAGGCAGCCTGAGGAAGCTCAGGGCCTGTCCTGGAGGACACTTTCAATCAACTTCGGTTCCATTTATTCCATCTAAATGGCTCTGAAATGTAAATAAAATTAAATTAATGTTGCTGTATTTGTTTCTGGTTAAGGTTATAATGAGCTGCAGTAACACTACCCCTGAGATCAGCGTGGAGAGAGGCCCAGACAATAGCCGCGTGGCCAGCTTTGTGCTCACACCAACCCCATGTTCTCTGCTCTGGAGGGACAGGCTACCCTGTCCAGATTCATCCATTTGGGGGCTGCGGGGAGTTCATGGCACTTACACCCTTTCTTCTTCCACCTCAGACCACCCCACTCCGGACCATCTCATTGCTCTCCACAGATACCCTCATTCTCACTGTCCCCCATTACACCCTCAGGTTTTTGAAGTTTTAGGGCATGCAGAATGGCGCTCTCTTTGCCCACCAAGCCAGGACTCACACATGGCTCTCCCATCAGGACTTGACCCCTGGGCGCACTCACCCCTCTAAGGAACAGGCTCCGTTGCCCTAGGTCAGGGTTTCTCAACCTACACTATTGACAATCTGGGCTGGACACTCCTTTGTTGTGGGGAACTGTCCTGTGCATCGTAGGGTGTTTAGCAGCATCCCTAGTGTCTACCCACCAGGTGCCAATTGCATTTGCTTTCCCAGTTGTGACAACCCAAAATGTCACCAGATATTGCCAAATGCCTCCGGTGGAGCAAAATCATCTCTAGTTGGGACCCTTTACCCTAGAGGAGGGGAGTGCAGGGACCACAGGAAGGAGGAAGCATGAGGGAGGGTGGACTACCAGATCCTACGGTGCCCCTGTCTTGCACTCTCCCCAGTCTCATCTATCCCGACTCCAAAAATAGTTTAGTTTCTTAAACAAACAACATTGCTCTAAGGTAAGTAATACACAACCATCCCACCTTTGGACTCAACACCGAACGCTTCTTCCATGCAGAGGCCCCACTCAGTTCTCTCCCACTGCCGTCTGTCAGCCCCCCACCCCCCTTCACACCCGGTTTACCCAGCCCAGCGTGCAGGGCTGCCCACCAAGAAACCAAGAAAGGGGTTTTCCTTTAGGATTTCTTCATTGGTAGAGATGCCCCAAGGAAAGAAGTTCTCAATAGATTAGGGTTCTCAAAGGAAGAGGGAAGTTCTTGCCAAGATCTCCAAAAGGAGGACATTCCAAATAGAGGGGATTTTTAAAAAAATATATATATCTTATTGATTTTTTACAGAGAGGAAGGGAGAGGGATAGAGTTAGAAACATCAATCAGCTGCCTCCTGCACACCCCCTACTGGGGATGTGCCCGAAACCAAGGTACATGCCCTTGACCGGAATCGAACCTGGGACCTTTCAGTCTGCAGGCCAATGCTCTATCCACTGAGCCAAACCGGTTTTGGCTAGAGGGGATTTTCTAATAGAAGTAGGCCCCAACCCTCTTTATAGATGGAGCTATTAGAATTCCTCAGCATCTTCCTAGTACTCCACCGCCAGGGCCCCCAGGCGGGCAGGTTGGGCAGGGGCAGAAAGCTCTCCGGAGCACTGCCCCCCCCCCCCCCCCCCCCGCCCTGCGGCGTCAGGAGAAAGCTGGGACCCCAGAGGAGCATTAGCTTCCAGAGTTCAGAGGCCCTGATAGCAAAGGTAACAGCAGTGAATTTGCCCTGGGAAAGCGGGGGCAGGGGCAGGTCCACCACTGTGCCCTTCCACCTCTCACTTCAGCCATCTCAGTTTACAGAACCAAACTGTGGGAACACAATCTGGGAATTTAGCTCTATTTATAAATCTCTTCAAGCTTTCATGTGGTCCCAAAGAGGCCTCGCCAGAGCATTCCAGCTTACACAGAGGAAATCAAAGAAAATGAATTATAATCATAGCACAAAGCCTGAGTCCAGAAGTACAGAGCCTGAGAGGCTCCCCGCCTCCTACCGGATTCATTATCGGGAAAAGAATGAAAACCCCAGCTCCCCTCCTTGGATTTCATCATAGGCTGACGTGTGTGTGTGTGTGTGTGTGTGTGTGTGTGTGTGTGTATGCACACACACATGCCGTATTTACATTTCTACCTTTTGCCAAAGTCTGTTTCCTGGGAGAATTTCTGGTATGTGAAGACAGTAAAAGCCATAGTCCAAAAGTACAGTCATAATCTGGAGGATGTCCCTCTCCTGGCTTCATGGTCATCGGATGTTTATTTGACCCACAGCTGCTGGGCTCACTAACTTATCAAAACGGGTTGCTCTGGGCACAACTGCACGTGTGCTAAGGATTTGGGCTAATTTTTTTCCTGCTAATTCTTGCCATGCTAGAAGACCTAATGCGGGTGATAACGAATCCACCGATGAGCACCTCACACATCTTCACATGGTCTCTCAGCGCGGCAGGGACCGCCAAGTATAGGAGCTGCCTGGGTCGCCGCATATGGTAGACACTGCACCCCCTTCTGAGGACAGGTGGAGAGGAGTGGCTTTAAGTGCAGAGGGAAGGACTGAAGTGGCCTTCCCTCTCGCTCACTGGCTCACAGTGGCTCCTCTAGCTCCTCCATGGAATCCCTCTTCGTATCAGATTCCAGCTCCCTGGGCCTCTGCCTGGCTGCTCCTTCCTGCTGCAGCTGTCCCTGCGCTGTCCCTGCCCCCAGCTCTGGAGGGGCCCGGGGCTGGGCCTGGCATACAAAGGGAATTTCATGGCCTGTGTCTCCAGGCCCGCCCTGGGAGGCGGCCAGAAATAGAGCTGGGCTGCAAGGAATCCCGATCATCTTCCAGATCCTTCCTGGAGAGCTGAGGTTAAATCCATGCCTCCTTCCCTCCAAAGCCCATTCAGGACAAACAGGATTAAGGCAGCCAGGTCGCTGCCCCTGACCCTGTCTTCCCAACCCCGTTTCCGTGTCCCCAGCCCTCTCTCCAACAGCCTCCTCCCGGATGAGGCATTATTAGCACTTTATTGATGGCACAGCGCTCAGTCACAGTGCCAGTTCCCCTTTTTGACTTTGATGGATGATAAGAGACTGGAGTGGGAAGAGCATGTGGCGTGTGTGTGTGTGTGTGTGTGTGTGTGTGTGTGTGTGTGTGTGTTGTACTAAACGGATGAGGGGAAGTGGGGCAGAGACAGAAAGACGGCAGGAACAGGAGGCAGAAGGAGAGGCCCAGATACCAAAGCTAACTGAGGAAGAAAGACAGAAAGAGATGTGTTGGGAGAGGAGAACCAAAATGGGGCTCTAACAAAAACCCAAGTTGATCCAGAGGAGCCAGAAGAGTTGAGTTTAATACCTCCCTGTGTGTGCCTCAGTTCCATCATCCATAAACTGGATGTAACACTATAATAGTAGCTACCTTATAGTGTTATTGTGAAGATCAAATGGGTTAACGTACCTAATGTGCTCAGAGCAGTGCCTGGCTGCTGTTTTATTGAATGTTAATATTAGCTGTTATCATCATCAGTACTGTTATCACCATCAGCTCTAGTTTCCAGTCCTGGGGCACAAGGCATGTGGGGAGAAAGACAAGCCTCTTTGGCTCCCCTGCCCCATCCTTCTCACTGCCTGGGTCCTTCTTGCCACCCACACCCTCAGCCAACACTTTTCAGCACCACTTTCTATCTCTGGGAACACTTTTTCCTTTTCCCCTGAGAACTCCCAGTGTTCCATCTTTCCTGCACTTCCTCACTAAACTGGACAAATAGTTCTGTTTATTTGAACTGTGTCTAAAAAAAAGACACATTGGCTGTATGAGGTGGAAGATAAAGCTGAACAGATGGTTTAGATTCAGTGCTAGAGAAAATTAAAGAAAGAAAGAAAGAAAGAAAGAAAGAAAGAAAGAAAGAAAGAAAGAAAGGAAATCCTCCTGGGCCCAGGCCCTTGATCAGGGCTCGTGCAGGAGGCAACCAATCAATGTGTTTCTCTCACATCGATGTTTCTCTCTGTCTTTCCCTCTCTCTTCCGCTCTCTTTAAAAATCAATGAAAAAAATTATTCTCAGGTGAGGATTAACAAACAAACAAAAAATGACTCTGTGCTAGAGGACTTTGAATGCTAGGTGAGAGTGTGGGCTTTCTGAAAAAAATGGGGAGCCATGGATGATGTGAGAGCATGCTGTGGTCCAGGCTAAGCATCATAGAGTTGATTTTTAGTGACTATTCAGTACAGGGCAGTATTTTAAGTCTTTCTCAGTCATGAACATGTTTGTAAAAATGCGTTTCAAATACTTCCATGGGAGCGGGTCTGAGAGCAGAGGAGAGAAGGCCTGAGGATCTAGATGTGAGGACTGATATAAGCCAAGTTCAGGCATTTTATCCTGGGCACTTTCTGTGATTGAGCCTTGGCTGGGAGCCAAATAGAGCCTGGTTCAGACATGAGCCATGCTACATGTGCATGTGTGTACATGTGTGTGCATGTTGTGCATGTGCATGTGCATGTGAGCTGGGGGCCGAGGCTCAAACACACACTTTGAGACACACAGTAGAATTTCCTGAGTGTTGTCGGGGGGAGGAGAGAGAGCACGATGGTTACCAAAGCATAACCCAACACCACACGGCCTCCTCCTCTGTGTGATAATAGCACCTGCCTCGTAGGGCTGTTCTGATGAATAAATGGGTGAATACACGTAAAACGCTCACAACAGCACTGAGCAACAGAATAAGTCCTCACGATGATTCCTATCATTACCATTATTATTCTGTTGTTATTAGTATGATAATACCATATATCATCAGCATTATTATACCATTGTTATTAGTTGTAAGACACAGAGTTGAGAATGAGGACAGCTTGATCTCATCTTGGCCCCTGAGATTCCTCCTTCTTGTCTCCCACACTCCTGTGGGGCTGCCCCTCCTCCTTCCTCTCACAGGACGGTCTCCAAGGGCCAAGTTAGTTTACTATGGCCCTGCTCACCGGTCCCTGGGGTTGCATCAGGGATGGTACTGACCCTAAACTTCGACAATGGGAGGCTCTGCCCATGCATTGGAAATTGCCTGAGGACTCTGGTTAGTAACCAGAGTACTAAAACAACACAGTCTTATATGGGTGTGAAATCTTATTCTCTGTGTGTGTATGTATGTGTGCACATGTATGTATGTGTTTCTATATATACTCCCACTCTAAAAGGCACACACCCACCTCCCACTTCTGTCACCTGTCATTAATCAAGGCCAGGCAGGTATTCTGGCCCCTGTGGCCAAAAGGTCAACAGCTCATGGCAGGCAAGGCCTTTATCTCTCCCAGCTGCTTCCTCCCACTGGGCTCCAGTCCTAATGGCTTCCTGGAGTCCCATAAATAAGGCTCACGCGGCCACGCCTCCGTGCCTTTGCACATTTGGTGTCCTCTACCAGAATGCTTTCCCTTTGGGCTAACTCCTCCTCCGGTTTTTAGATTCAGCTCCAGCACCGCCTCCTCCAGAAAACCTCCCCTGGCCCTACCCCTCTGCCCACTCTGGACAGGCACTCCTCCTCTGTGCTTTGGTGGTTTTTCCACCAACCGAGTACTGGCCACACTGAGTCAGTTTCACACCTGGCTCCCCATGGACTGGGAGTCCCCTAGTGACTGTACCTTCTTTTTCTGAATCTCTAGTGCCTGGTGCAGCACTGGACACACGGAGGATGCTCAGTGCTGGACTGAAGGAGTACAGACATCGGGGTGGGGAGGCAGGCAGACGGATGTTTGTTAATATTTACTACGCTTGCTAGGCTCTTTTTATGTTATTTTTTATTATATTTTTATTGATTTCAGAGAGGAAGGGAAAGGGAAAGATAGAAACATCAATGTTGAGAGAGACTCATTGATTGGCTGCCTCTTGCATACCCCCCACTGGGGATGTAGCACACAACCCAGGCATGTGCCCTGACCTGGAACCAAACTGTGACCTTCTGGTTCCTAGGCCGACGCTCAACCATTGAGCCACGCTGGCTGGGCATGCGAGGCTCTTTTTATATGTTACCCCTCTGAGCAGTCTTCAAGGCAGGCGTTGGTATCTCCATGCTACAGATCAGGAAACTGATGCTTAGAGGCTGTATTAGTTAGGAATCGGTTCTGTTGTAAGAAACAAAGACCCCAAGAAAGAAGTTTGTTTCTTGCTTCTGTGATGGTCCAATATGGTGGCTAGAGCTCCAGCCATCACATCTCTATTCCAGGTAGAAGATGGATAAAGAAAAAATGAAGAAGAGAGCAAAGAGTGCTTGACTTTTAAGGAAGGTTCCCCAAAGCTGCCACATGACATTTCTGCTTACATCCCATTGGCCAGAACTTAGCCACAGGGCCACCTAGGCATAAGGGAGGTTGGTTGATGTCTTCTGCGTGGCCATGCGCTAAGCACAAATGTTGAGGTCCCATTACTATGGAAGAAGAGGGCAACATTACTAGTCTTTGCAACAGAAAGATCAAGTAATCTCTCCAATGGCACACTGGGGAGAAGTTGCCAGAGCTGAAACTCAAGCCCATCTCTGCGAAACCCCAGAGCCAGTGTTCCTTTCGTAAATCGTGCTGCTTCCTACAACCAGGAGGACGGGGCAAGGTGTTTGCACAAATTTAAGGAGAGGCGTAGAGCATGTTAGGGGTTGGAGGTAATGAGAATTCTGAGGTCAAGATCAAGACAAATATGTTCATTAAAACACAAGTTCATTGTCAGCCCCACTGGGATGGACAACTTTCACATGAGGGGCTGGCAAATACCCATGATGCTCCTTGCCAGCGTGTCCTCTCAGAGGAGGAGGTTGGAACAAAACTCCCAAAAGCACGGAGGTCACTTCCTGGTGATAGCCTCACAGGCAGAGTCTTGTAGCCCAAACCCAGACAGGACCTCAGGGAGGTCCGGGGAGAGGCAAGGTTTCCTCCTGACGACCTGCAGCACTCCTAGGTGGCCTGGTGCTGGGCTGTGGAGAGGGCTCACCAGCTGGCAGTAAAGCCTCAGTCACTTCTCAACTCAAGGCTTGCAAGCTTACGCCTTTTGGAATTGGGCATAGTTCTGTTCTCCCAGGGGATCCTCCAGTGAGGGCAGGGCACCCTGGCACCAGAGGGGCCAAGCAGGAGGGGGCGAGGGAGGATGCAGCCTCAGCCAGTGGAGGCAAACGTGTTCCCTGCCTGCAGCTGCTGCCGTGGGGAGGGGAGGGCACGCTGGGCAGCCGCTGAGTGGTCAGGCTGCTTCCAGCACACTTGCATCCCTTTCAAGCCCTCCCTCCAAACACTCCCTCCTCCCAAAGCAGAAACATGCTATTTCTAGCTAAGTGACTTTGGGCAAGTCACATGGCTGAGCCTCAGTATCCTCACCTATGGGCAAAAAGAGCATTTGGAGGCCAGAATAGAGGTTCCCTATGGGCATTGACTGGGAGGAAGCATGAGGGAGCCTCCTGGGGCACTGGAAATGCTCTATATCTTGATCTGGCGGTGGGCACACAGGCGTACATGTAGGCAAAGACTTGTCGAGCTGTATGTGCACTTAAGGTTAGGGCACTTTGCTGCATGTGAGTAAGTTACAGCTTAATACAAAAGTAAAGAGTCAGAAAAAATGCCCCTCCTACTCAAGTCTGGCCTGAAGGGCAGCCGTGAGCATCCACAGAAAGTATGAAAGCAAAGTGTTTTGCACAGTCAGCCGGGCACGATCATGTTCTCTCATTCCCTGTCTGCACTCCTAATGGATTTGTAAGATACAATCTCAGAGAAAGTAGTTTTCCCTATATCTTTCTGGGGAACAAAACTGGGAGTGTGTTTACCTACATAAATCAACCAGGAAGACTCCCCTGATGTCTCCAACTTGAGGCATTAAACCCAGTGACAAATGAGACGCCCTGGTTCTAGGCAGGAGAGGCCTCCTCACGCCCTCGTTGGAGTCAGCTGAGGCACAGAGGGAGGAAGTGACTTGTCCAGGGGGGCCCGAGGTGGGAGCCTGGGAAGGTCTAGCACCCAGGTCTCCTGACTCCTCCAGTCCAGTGCTCTTCCCAGCGCAGGAATGGCCCAGATGGCCTGAACGCCAGGCCTGGCTCCCCCTCGCCCCCCTGTGGCCAGCCTGGGAACACTCGTGCTGCAGGGCTGCCAGGACTGTGTGCACAGATGGACGGGGTGGCAGATGCCCCTCCTCTCTGGAACCTTCTGCACTCCTGACAACTCAGCCATGAGTCATCCCAAAGGAAGAACGATCAGCAGAACGAACTCCACCTCCTTGAACGGGGGGCAGGAATCCCAGCGCAGTTTCCTGACTTGCTGAGTATTCTTTGCAAACTTGCTTGTTATCTCCCAGGTGCCCTGGCTGACCTCTTGACCCAGCCAGCTCCTTGCTGAGCCCCACTCCCACCCCAACGCCCCCATATTCAATGTGTTCTGTTGAGAGTTCCATTTACTGCCCATATGGTTCCCCTATGGTTCATCTGCTCCCAACGCCTCTTTCTCTTCCCTGCCATGTGCTCTCTGACCCAAGCTCATTATCTACGAGGCCGAGACACCCTTCCTGGCTGAGGTTAGAGCCTGTGACACCCATCAGCCCTGCTGTCCCACCCAGTCTGTTTCTCTTTTGTAATAAATCCCACTTGGTAGTCGGTCTAAAACAAGGCTGAAAGGCAATTTCAGTGTGATGCCTGGTCTGTTTGTTTACTCCTCCTTTCAGCCATTCCATAAGCATTTATTGAGTTCCAACAGTGTGCGAGGTGTTGTGCTGGATATTGAGAACACAGAGACACAAAGCATGGTCAAGGTTTAATCTGTTCCTTTCCATTCTTCCCTCTTCCCTTTAAGAGCTTTAGTTCCTTTTTACATTTATTTTATTATTTATTTGTCTGTTTTTGCTTACTAGCTATGTGTAATCTTAAGCAGAAAATACACAAGAAAAAAAAAACCATTATTATAGATGCCAACCACTATGCTGGGTGATTTACATCTGTTATTTAGTTCTGCTGACATCCCATTCTTCGAGGTGGGGAAATGGAGACTCAGAGAACTTAGATAAACGTATCCAGGGCCACACAGCCAGCAGCTGGCAGAGCCTTGAAGTGAAGCCAGGTCGCCAGGCCTCCCCCAGCCGCTGTTCGCTCTCTGTGAAATAGCACCTGAGCCATAAAACCCAGGCTGGACGCACCCTAGCAGGTTTGAAGGAGCTTTCCTGCTTTTCCCTGCCCCTCGGTTCGGGTGCAGACGTAGGCCAGGGCCTCTGCCCTGCCAGTAGTGGCACGAAGACCCGAGGCTGCCATTGGAGGCTTTGGGGGTCTGCCCAGGACAGGGGTCCCGAGGCCGCCTCTTCTCCCACAGACAGTCCGCACTGCGGTGGTGCCGTAATGTCATCCCCGCATGGCACAGCTCAGTGGGAGGAAGCGGAAAGTAGTGTCTTGCTGTATATTTTAAAAGTCAAGTGTCTCAAAATAATGTTAATGGATTCATCAAAAGACAGGGATGAGGGGATTCAGAGCAGCTTTATCCCTAATAGCCAACAACTGGAAATAGCACACATATCCACCAGCAAGAAGCTGAACAAGTAAATGGTGATTATATAGAAATTATATGCATTTACATACAATGTACCAGTCCTGGTAGTACACAGTGAAATGCTACTCAGGAGTGAAAAAGAATTCCTGTAACCACGGGCAACACTATGAGATTCACAGATACGATGTGGAGTGAAAGAAGCCAGGCAGGAAAACATCACACACTGTACGGTTCCATGCATGTGAACTTGGAGAAGAGGCAGAGTTAAGCTATGGCAATCGGCAACTCAATGGTGGCTGCCTTTGGAGGCGCCTGTTGATCGGGAGGCACCGGAAATGTGGAAATGTTCTCTATCTTGATCTAGGTGGTGGTTTACCTGCGTGACCCATATGTAAAAATTCACCGAGCAGTACCCTTAAGATTTGTGCACTTTACTGTTGTATATGTTATATATCAACTTAAAAAAATGTTAGCCCTAGCCAGTTGCTCAGTGGTTAGAGCCTCGACCCGGGGCCTGAAGGATTGCGGGTTGGATTCCGGTCAAGGGCACGGACCTCGGTTGCAGGCTCGATCCACGGCTCTCCTCGGGGCCCATGTGGAAGGCAACCAATGGATGTGTCTCTCTCATATCGATGTTTCTCTCTGTCTCTTCCCTTCCCTTCCACTCTCTTTAAAAATCAATGGGAAAAGTATCCTGGTTTGAGGATCAACAAAAATAAATAAAAATAAAAAATAAATAAATAACATAATGTTAATGTCTCCAGGGTGCTACCCATGCCCTGTCACTTCCCCAGAGTCCCTGTGCACACGCCCCAGTTCGGCCACCTGGAGCAGAATGGGTAAAGGAAGGCCTTGCCTAAGGGAGGGGTGGCAGGGTCTGGCAGGTGGGGAGAGGCAGGGACCGTCTCAGGGGAGAGGACAGGATGGGCACCCTCTATTCCCAGACTCCTGCCCATTGTGCTAGGAGCAGGTGGGTGCCCCTTCCCTTAGCCACCCCTAAGGCACTCTGAGGGGGCATTGCCCTTGGTTTGTGGGGTTGTACCCTGGGGTTCTCTCCTGACATGCTAAGCAGACCGAACCGATAACTCGCAAATCCAAATGAAATCTGCCGTGTTCTTTTCAGCAGAGAAAGTCTGCAAAGCACTTGCGGGTGCTTTACCCCCTGTAAACCTCTGGGGTTTATTGGATTTTACCGCCGAGGAGACGCCTGGGAATGCAGGAGCTGCTCCAAGGTCTCCCGCGGAGTCAGTGGGGCGGAGCCCAGCCTCTTCCCCCTCCGTTGAGGGCGCCCTGTGGGCAGCTGGGGGGAACTGCTCCAGGGTGGTCTTTCGCAGAGGGGCGGGGCTTCTCCTTTATGGCACCTCAGCGTGGGAACCTGCACAGAGGAAGGGGAGGTGTGGTGACTGGCTGGTTATGGGCCTGTGGGGGGCACTTTGAGCTCGGATTTCCCTCCACCCCCTCCAAGGGAGAAGAGAGCCTCTGCCTCTGACCCTGCGCGGTGCTGAGCCCTTCTGTGTGATTCCTGATGGGGTTTTTCTTGACGAGGATTTCCCGTGTTTGCTGAGAGCTGAGAGTGGAAGCTGAGGCCGAGAGCGGGGTGAGAGGCAGCAGTGCAGACAGCAGGGAAGCTGTGAGGGCCCTCCAGAACAAGGCTCACGGATCCGGCTCAAGGGAAAGTGCAGCTACAGGTGCTCTGCTCTCGGGAGAGAGAAGGATGAATAGACACACCTGCCCTGCAGCCAGGCCTGGGGCACTCAGGACAGATGGCAGAGAAATAGCTCAGCCCTTTCCCCCTGCAGTTCTCTCTGCTGTCTAACTCCCATCGCTCCTCTTAGAGTTTCTCCCCCAACCTTTTGTTCTGTCTTCACTGGAAATGGAGAAGAGGAAGGTCGGTGGAGAAAGGAGCTGAGAAACACTCACTGAGCTCCCGAGAAATCTCTCCCAGGTCCTTCTCACCCACTTGCTCTCTGCGCCAGCCCCTCTGGGGCCTCTCTGGCAGCTGGCACAACCTGGGCACCCTCAGCAAGTGACTGGTGGCAGGCCCAGGGTCTGGACATCCCAGGAAGAGCGGGTAGCAGTGGCAAGTTGCTCCAACCGAGCTCATGCATTCCACACTCCAGGGCTTCTGAGCCACCATTAAATATCAAATATTTCCCATTTAGTGTTTTTAAATATATATTTTTATGGATTTCGGAGAGGAAGGGAGAGGAGAGAGAGATAGAAACATCGATGATGAGAGAGAATCATTGATTGGCTGCCTCCTGCATGCCCCCCACTGGGGATCGATCCCGCAACTCAGGCATATACTCTGGGAATCAAACTGTGATCTCTCGGTTCATAGGCCGACATCAACCACTGAGCCACACCGGTGGGCTCCCATTTAGTTTTAATTATGATTTTTTTTTTAACTGAGTAGGTCCCCAAATCCCAAAGCCACAAACTCGGTCTACTCCTACCCCCAACCACTCAGTTCTTCTCAGAGACAATCAACCTCATCAGTTTCCTTCTAAAAAATTAAATACGTGTATATTGTTCTCCTGTTTCACACAAACATACACTGAGCTTTTCACAGTGTATCTCGGCGGTGATTCCACCTGAACACATGTCCAGCTTTACTTAGTCTTATACAGCTGCACTTGTACGATTCTAACAAACATAAAGCACCTACTACGTGCCAGGCACCTCACTAGGCAGTAGGGTTATAATAGTAAATGAGTCAAAGTCCTGCCTTCATGGGGTTTACAGTCAGGGGAAGGGAGACACACAGGCAAATGCCTTTTCTGAATAAGACGTTTTGAATGGGAGAACTATCTATATATATAAAAGGCTAATATGCAAAGTGTCCCCTCAGAAGTTCGACCGGGAGTTCGATCACTTGCTATGATGTGCGCTGACCACCAGGGGGTGGTGCAGAACATGGCTGATGGCAAGGGAAGGAGGAGGTGGAGAGGCAGAGAGGCGGGGAGGCGGGGAGGCAGGGAGGTGGGGAATCTGATCAGCCCTGATTGCTGGCCAGGCCTAGGGACCCTACCCATACACAAATTTCATGCACCGGGCCTCTAGTCTTTTATAATAGAAAGCCAAGGTAGTCCCAGGAAAGGCTTCGGAAGAAAGTGAGATCGATGGTGAGAGCCAGTGGGTATTTGCCAGAGGGGGGTATGGGTGGGGAGGGAAGAGCGTTTTAAGCTGAAGGAATGTGTTTAAGGGGCAGACATAGGACATTCTGGGCACCTGGGGACTCAGCGTGGGGAGGGTGGGGGATGAGGCTGGTGAGGTCAGAAGGGCCCCATGTCAGTTACAGAGGGAGGAATTCAACTTGATCCTTACAGTGGGGAGCCTCGAAGGAATTCGTGACTGCTAAGATTGGGCTTGTGTTTTGGAAAGGTCCGGTGGCTGCTGTGTGGAAGGAAGATGGATGGCATGTGGGCCCCTGAGCAGCAGGGAGGCCAGCGGGTCCTCCATCCACCAGGCCTGAGGCCTCCGCGCTCACTGGCTTAGCAGCCTGCCCGCCCCTGCCCACTAGTGGGCTTGGGGTAATCACAGCTTTTCCAGCCACATTCCCTCCCCTCTCAAACCCGGAGGTGGGGGGAGGGCAGTGGGTTAGATGAGCCCCAGCCCTTCTATGACTTCAGCCTCCTGTTGAGGAAACTGACTTCTGCCCTTTTCCCCCTCCCTGCCCCCCTGTCCTTTCCTGACACCTGTTCTTACCTGGATGCTTTTATGCAGGCTGTGTACCCGCCCTGTCACCAAACTCACCCCTTCTCAAGTCAGTGCTTGGTGACTGGGGATCACCCAGCTCCTTCTCCTTCTCTCTCCTCCAAACTTGTAGGCAGACTCCCTGCTCCAGGGCCCACTCACCCTCTCCTGGTTACTCAGACATTTCTTGGGGTCCTGGTTCTAGCTGGGTTTCTTTGGTTCCCTGACTGACGTCTGGGCCCCAGGATACCCAACTAATTGGTGCGTCTCCCATCAGACAGCAGTTGGTTCCAAGGCTGGGGTGTCTCTTCCTCGCCCCTCCAGACTCCCCAGTCTCTGTTCCACCCAGTTGGTGCTTTCTCAGAGAGCCCTGGAGACTCCGCTGTGTACTGATCATTCCCTTCCCTTCAGGTCCCCTTGCTGCCCTGTTCCACTTCGCTTTGTGCCCCGGAAGGCTGAGCCCTCCACTATGGTCTCTGTTCCCTGGCTTCTCGCTGGGCCACCAGCAGTAAGTGTGAGAGCAGCAGGGGGAAGGGCCAGGGCATTTGGCTCCCCTCCCTCTCTACCAGGCAGTTTGGTCGGCTGCACTCTACACCCAGGCTCCTGTTCGGGGGCCAGTGCCCACACCACAGCCCTTGGCAGCCCCTCCTGCCCGCTTCATGCCTGGGACGGTAACTGGCCCTGGGTGCTTCATCACCTCTTATCAGTTTCCTTAAAGCTGTCGCAGCTCTGTAAGGAGTCCCTTCATTTATATGCCTTCAATTAACCCTTTGAGGGTGCCTTGTTTTTCTTGCCAAGACGGATGGATGCATCCCTTAAATCCTCCACCCCATCACTCCCCGCCCCGCCTCCCCCCCCCCAAGCTGGGGTGAGGAAGTTTGTTCTTCTCCCCTGAGCATCTGTGATTCTTCCCTTTGATCTTAGACAAGTTGCTTATGCTCTGTTTTCTGGTGGGGAAATGGGAATGTCCTCGGACTTCATTCCCAGGTGGTTGTAAGGATTTAATGCGTCCTCCTGAGTCATGGGTCTAGCATAGTGCCTGGCCTAGTGTAGAATCTTGGTAAACATTAGGTTCCTTCCCCTTCCGCTCAGCACCTGTTCCAGCTGACCTGGGGGAGAGCTTTCCCTCTGAGAGGGGGGCCTGGGCTCAGGGGAGAGGGGGAGTGAGGGACTGGAGGGGGCACGCCTGATGAAAAATCCTGTCCCCAAGCCATGCGTGTGACTCCATTAACCTAGAGAGTGCCTCTCGTGCTTCGTTTTCCTTTCAAACAGAGGTGTGTGTGTGTGTGTGTGTGTGTGTGTGTGTGTGTGTGTGTGTGTGTTGGGGGGGGGAGGGGAGAGGTCTGCTCATTGCAGGACCAGAAGAAGCCCTCCCTCCCTGGCCCGGCCCACGCTGTCCGCCATTAGCGCAGCCTGGCCAGGTGCTGCTCTCACTCCATTAGCCTTCAGGAATCAAAAAACCGATTTCTTAAGTCAAGAATAATTATTTCAACCAGCTTTCCTCCTCAGCTTGCTGCTGGCTGGCTGACAAATTAATTTCTGTTATTTATATTGGGCTAGAGAGGAGCCACACGCCTGGGGAACAGGGGTGGGGGGCGCAGAGGAGAAGAGGTGAGGGATGGAGATGGAGAGGCCGGAGAGAAGAGCACAGGGAGAGGGCGGAGAGAGAGGAGGGATCAGAAATACAGAAACAGAAGAATGGAAAGAAACCAGAGGGATGGCAGGCTGCGGTGGGCTCCAGGCTTGGGGGGCCAGCCTGGCCCTGGGCTGTGGGCACTGGCTCTGCTCCTTGCACTTGTGGGGGTGGCTGGTCTGGGCACACAAGCCAGCAGGAGTCCGCCCTCCGGGAAATCTGCCAGCGTGCCACCGATCCCTCCCCGGCTGGGGCATGTGCTGGCATCTCATCTAGCACTCAGGGCAAGTGCTCTTCATGCCCATCAAAATGCACAGAAACGTCTCCGCTCTCCAGCTCCCAGGCTCCTGCCAGCCCCACGCCTCCTCCCCGGGAGACTAAGTTCTCACGGAACTTATCCCACCAAAGTCAGAACCTCAGCAGGCTCGCTGCCCCCCTCTTTCCTGTTCTTCCTTCTGCCTCTCCATTCTTCCTCCCTCTCACTTCCCCTTCCCATCCTGGAGGAGGGTTTCAGGGCACGGGATGCAGACACCCCTCCCACTGTGCAAAGCCTCGGGGCCTCACCCCCAAAGCAAGGGAGAGTGGGTTGGGGTCTGCCTCCCCACACACTTTCCTGCCAGGATGCAGAGTTCACCTGGCTACGCCAATCTTGGCCCTGTATCTTATTAAGAGATACACAGCTGACCCTTGAACAAAACTGGTGTGAACTGCGTGGTTCCACATCTACGTGGATGTTTTTAATGGGCAATTTGAAGAAACTCGCAAACGAACCTTGTCGCCCAAAACAGACAACATAAACTTACAATAGTGTACAATATTGTAAAAGTATTTTATCTTCCTTATGATTGTCTTAATAACATTTTTTCTCTAGTTTATTTTATTTTAAGAATACAGTATATATTATACATAATATACAGAATATGTGTTAACTGAGTGTTTGTATTATCAGTAAGGCTTCCAGTCAATAGCAGGCTATTAGTAAAGTTTTTTTGGGAGTCATAGATTTTTAACTGCATGGCAGTCAGTGTCCCTAACCCCCGTGTTGTTCAAGGCTCAAGTGCATATTACATGCTTGTTTGTTTATTTTCTTTTTTATGGAGAAAAATCTTAAGGGTGCAGCTTGATGAGTCTCACATATTTATCATTGGGAAGGAAAACAGTTTCCTCTACCCTTCCAGGCTGTTCTGGCTGGTCTAGGAATTAAATTAACATGGTACAGATGAGCAGGAGAAAAACCATAGTTAATTGCAGATGGACAGGGGCTCCAGACAAATATGAAGCCCACAGGCAGTCAGACAGCGGAGGCTTACATGGCCCTCCTGAGCTAAGGAGAGGGGCTTGGGGAGTGTGACTTCAAAGTGGAGGGAGAGGATTCACATGGAGATGAAGAGCAAATGATTGGTAAACAAATGTTTGCCATGTCTCACAGAGAAGTCGTTCTGACTACATAAAGTTACCTTTGGTAATAGCTCTTTTATGGTGGAGGCTCCCTCTCAGTTCTTTGGCAGTGAGGGAGGAGGCAAAGAGAAGAACTGGGAGTTCTATCGCTTGCCATGACATGCACTGACCACTAGGGGGTGACGCGGAATGAAGGAAGGCCCAGGCTGGCAGCCGGAAGGCCCCATCAGCCCTGATCACTGGCCAGGCCTAGGGACCCTACCCGTGCAAAATTTCATGCACCGGGTCTCTAGTTATGAATAAAGCTCCATGAATACTCTTGTACCTGTTATGGTCTGCACATTAAGAGCAGTATAACCATGGGAAGTGCGATGTTGTGATTTATAAGAAATGTATTTGGTATTTGTCCATGGCTCTTGGCTCACAGCTCCCCAAACCCTTGGACTTTCCTGAGCAATTATTCTGTTGTTCTCAGTTTCTGAAATGGGCTTTAGAGACATAAAAGGTTGTTCTTCATAACAAGCCCCTTTCCACCTCTCCCGAATTTATGTTAAGAAGTTGACTTCAGGAAAGCACTTAAGGATGGGGGCTGGTTGCCAGGAGAACCAACCATGTGATGGGAGAGTTGGAAGTTTTAGTCCCACTCCCAGACCTCTGGGGAGCAAAGAGGGGCTGGAGGTTGGATCAATCACCAATAGTCAGTGATTCAATCAATCATGCTCACATAATGGATTCTTTATAGAAACCCAGAGGCTGGGGTTTCTGAGAGTGAGCAGGTTGGGAACCCAGAATGTGGCCCCAGACTCCACAGGGCAGAAGCTCCTTTGTTTGGGGCCTTGTGTATCTTTATCTGGCTGTTGATCTGTAACCTTTAATTAATTATTTATTTTTTTAATAAACTGGTAGTCCCATGCGTAAATGGGTTTCCTGAGTTCTGTGAGCCATTCGAGCAAATTAATGCTGGGGAGGAAGCGGCGGAGACCCGAGGCTGGGGACCCAGCGCTGGGAGGCTGGACACCTGGCTCCAGTCTGGCTCGCCCCAGGCTGGGTCCTTGCTTTCCTCAGGGGCAGGCTCACTCCATTTGGGGGCTCTGGTGAGTGGGGGTGGGGGCGGGGGCAGGGGAGGCTGCTGCAGTTTGGCTGGTGGCCTTGGGTCTGAGAGGCCCAGGAAGCTTTCTTCCCCTCCCACAGCCATTTGGAGGAGGGCCCCCAATTTCCAGGTGGAGGGCCGCTAATGAGCCCCCAGAGGTCAGCAGGCCTGTACAGAGCACCACCACTGGGCCATTGGAGGTGGGAGGGCCTGAAGCCCGGCAGTGAGGGAGACCCAGAGGTCATGGGGTGGGCAACTGGCCTGACCTTCACCCAGGGGCGGGGGTGCAGGGGCCTGAGACCAGGGACACTGGACCCTTCCGTCTGACACTCTGTGGGGTGGACAGGGGCACTAGGCAGTTGTGCGTGGAGGACAGCAGGGGGTGGGCCCCCTAACATCCGCCTGCTGGCTCCTCTGAGGACAATGAAGGGCTGACTCTAGGAGGATGAGCTCCGGGTGGCATTGTCCCACATGTAACACTTGGAGCCCACATGTTGTCGGGTGGCAGTGGTGGTGTTTGTCCTTTATCTGACCCAGGGACCTCTAGTTTCTCAGGAGGGACCTGGGAGATCTGGGGCTGTGAGCAGGATGGCAGTTGGGACTCCCTGCATGGAGTCCCCCTTGTCTACAAAACGGGGACTCTCCTGCCTGCCTCCCCGGTTGTGGTGAGCACCAGATGAGAACCTTTCAGGGCTCTGGGGACTTTAAGAAGCTGTGCAAGGGCGAGGTCTTGCGTGCACAGCCTCCCACGAGGATTGCTTTGTGTGTTATATGTATAGTGTGCATGTTAAATCTGCCCTTCTACATCCAGGACTCCGCCTGGGAGAGCTCTGTCACACACAGCCTGCACTTTTAGCCTCTCCCCTTCCCCCAACCTCTGGGACGGAGGCCCTCATTTCCCAGTCTTTTTCTCCACCCCGCCCCCAGCAGTGTCCTTTGTGACATTGCTAAAATGGCTGGGACTCAGACCCCACCTCCCGGCCCGCCTCTCAGGTGTGTGAGCATCAGCTTTCTAGCACCCCTCCCCTTGGTGGCCCAGACACTGTCGGCTGCCCCTGACCTTCAGGCAGCACCAGGATCCTCTTTCATCTCTCCGATCTGCTCCCCACCTCCAGCCTCAATCCTCTTTGCTCGCTGCCAGGCTGAAAGGCTGACTATCTCCGCAGCCCCAAGAGGGGATCAGGTGTGTAGGAGCTGGGGCTCGGCTCCTCCCTGGGGCCCAGGAGAAGTTGAACAACTTCTCTTTTCTTCTCTGACTCAGCAACCTGAGCCCCCATCTCGCAAGCTGGAGCCGAGGAATTTATAGCTGGGAAGGGGCCTGCAGAAATTGTCTGGATTCTGGGCAGCCTGCAGCCCAGTGTGCCTTGCTGGGCTGGGCCTGAGGCTGGAAGGCATGGGCACAGAAGGAAAAATCGATGGGACCTGGGTTAGGATGCCTCCCTCAGCTCAGGCATAACATTTAAGGGGCACCAAAAACACTCAGTAATCAAGGGAAATAGTTTCATGTAATAAATTTTTTAAAAAGCAGTTAATACAAAATCCGTGATTGTCATGGGCAGAATAATGCTTCCCCCACCCTCCCACGAAAGAGGCCTGTCTGTGTCCTAAACCCCGGAACCTGTGACTATGTTAAGTTATATGGCAAAGGGGAAGTGGAATTAGGATTGTTGATCAACTGACCTTAAGATAGGGAGATTATCCTGGATTGTCCAGATGGGACCACTGCAATCACAGGGGTCCTTAAAGAGGTGGAAGAAGCAGAAGAGCCAGAATCAGGGAAGGAAACGTAGGGACATGTAGGGACATTGTGATGTGAAGTGACGTGACGTGACGTGACGTGACGTGACGTGATGTGATGTGATGTGATGTATATGCTGCTGGCTTTGAAGATGGAATGGGGCTATGAGCCATGGAATGCTGGCAGCTTCTACAAGCTGGAAAAAGTCTAAATCTTATATCCCTGGGGGTGAGGAAACAGATTCTCTCCTCCAGAAACGAATGATGTTCTGCAGACACTTTGGTGTTAGCTCAGTGAGCCTGGTGTCAGACTCCATGCTCTCTGCTGGAGTGAGCCTGGTGTCAGGCTCACTTCTCAGTGAGCCTGGTGTCAGACTCCATGCTACAGAAATGTAAAATAATAAATTTGTGTTGTTTTAAGCCACTAAATTGGTGGTAATTTGATTCAGTAGCAATAGAAAACTAAAACAACGGCGTGGCCAAATATCAGTATTTTCAATAAAGACATAACCTGGCCCAAGCCGGTTTGGCTCAGTGGATAGAGCGTCGGTCCTGAGGACTAAAGGGTCCCAGGCTCGATTCCAGTCAAAGGCACATGCCCAGGTTTCAGGCTCAATACCCTGTAGGGGGTGTGCAAGAGGCAACCGGTCAATGACTGGGGGTGGGAACACTGGAGAATCCCTTTCTAGAGAAACAGATGTGTGATCATTTACTTTCCCTTTGGTTGTAATTTGCTGGATATGTTACTTTAGATAGAAAGACAAGTCCCTCAGAATTTAGAATGTATTGTTTCATTATCTTTTAGCTTCTACTTGGTTGAAAATCTGAGTCCATTCTGATACCACAGATGAGCGGTAATTGATTTTTACTGTAAAAAGCCGGGAATGCTGTCTGTTGGAAGCAGAGATCTTGATAATAAGAGTCAATGGTTTGGGAGTTCTGTGTTGTGAACTGGCACGTCCCAGCTGGGAGACCTGAACACCACACTTTGGGCCCCTAGCAGTCCCTGCACCCATCTGCCTCCAATACTGACATGTGGCGTGATCTTTCAGCTACAGGAGACACCAACGGCCGGCCCAGCCGTAAGAGAGATTCTGGGAGGAGCCAGAGTAGAGGCGGTGGAGGCCAAGGCTTAGCTCATGGCTCTGTGGAGGGCCTTTGAAGGTGCTGTGTGTGGGGAAGGGGGGAGGGAGGGGCCATGGGCTACATGCTCCTGGGGTGGCCAACTAAGCTTGGTGACTATTCATCCTCTCCTCTTTCTCCCATCCCTCTGCTGCTCCCTGAAAACCCAGGGGCCCGGCCAGATCTTCACACAGAGTAGTTAGGACCAGTGGGGATTGTTGGTTGGATTGAGTCAAATGGCTGCATCCCAACAATCTCTGTTCTGGGGAGTGGGGGGGGGGGGGGGAAGGCTGGTACCCAGAGAAACAGGGTTGGGCACCAGAGTACATATGTATCCATTGATAGGTGGGTGTGGGGGGAGGGACGTTACCCCATGGGCCGGACCCAGGCAAGGGGGCCCAGGGGAAGAGCAGAGTCTGACAGCCTGGGCCTGCACGCTTCCTCTTCTCCCTGATCTCCCCCCTCTCTCTGTCTTTTGCTTGCCACCCCCCAGGAAGCAGCAAACACAATCAGCAACCTTTTTTTTTTTTTTTTAAATAAAAAGGCACTTAGGGCTTTTACGGAGGAGGCTGAGGCCCATTAAGACATAAATTAAATCTTTATGGCAACAGCCAGAGTGCAGGTTCCCTGTGTGAGGAAGGCCTCTCACCAAGCTCGGCTCCGCTGCCCCCAGCCCCAAGCTCCCTCCCTCTCCCCCCAGGATTAAAGTGCATCTTAGTGGCTGAAGGAAAATTAATTGCTGTTGGCATTAAGAATGCTATAGGCCAGGGCGAGAGTGGGGTAGGAGGGGAGAGAAGAAGCAGGTGAGGGAGGGGAGAGGTAGAGGAAGGGAGTGAACATACGGCTTTATTTCACCCTCTCACCAGGTGTAGGGAGGGAACTACAATTGTTATCCTCCACTTGACAGGTAGGGGAAACTGAGGTTCTGATAGGGGGACTTATAATCTAATAGATAGTGCACCTGAATTAAACTGAAAAGTAATCATATTATTTTAAATCTTAGAACACATATACTTACTAGTATGTGAATAGGGGGTTAAGTTTCTCTTAAAGTTTCCTTTTCAAGGATTGTGCCAAGCAATTGAGGAGGTGACTCAGCTGTGAATCCAGCAAGCAGAACCCATAAGCATGGTCAGGCCAACCCACCAGAAGTCAAAACATCATCTCATCAGCATCATCTCATCGCCTGATGACTAATTACAACAGCTGACCTCTGCAGGACCTCAAGCCTGCACGCAGCTGCATTCCTCACCCTAGCCCGTGCCCCTTTATAACCCTGCCCCCTGCACCTTGTTGGGAGGCAGGATTTGATGCTTGTAAGCGCCCTGTCTTCTTGGTTGGCTCGCCTTCTCTATAAACGCTTCATATGATTCAATTCTGCCTTCATTATTGGACACAGCGACAAGCATCCCCAGCCCAACCGGGGGGTTTCCTGGTGACAGGTCCAAGAAGTTAAGTTACACGACCAAGGTCATGCAGCTAATGTCAGCTGGGATTTGAACCTCTTTTTTGAGGACTGGGTGGACGGGTGTGGGGGGAGGAGAGGGAGGTACACACACATTGGTCCCCTTCCTTCCACCCCCTACACACACACACACACACACACACACACACACACACACACACACAGCATTCCTCTGTAGTCATTTTAAGAGCCAGCAAGTCCTGGGTCACTCTTGAGGGTCCCACAGAAAAGGCGTGCTTTATTTGGGTTGGGCACCAGAGTACACTGATAGGTGGGTGTGGGGGGGAACATTAATCAGTTTACCCAGTTAACCTCTTGGGAGCTGTGTCAGGCCAAGGGCTTTGGCCATCAGATTTGGGTGAAGGGAGAGAGGCAGAAACTGAAAAAGCCTGGGGCCTGGAAGGCTCCATGTGAGGGACCTGGGGGCCAGAGAGGAGGACGATGTGGGCGGGGCTGTCAGAGAGGTGCGGGGCTCCCCTTACCTTCCTCACACTTGCTTGGGTGCTGACCTGTCACTCATTCATTGACTCAACAAGTGTTTATTCAGCACCTGCCCTGCAGCTGGTCGGGGGCTAAGTGCTCCAGTGAGGGAGCAATAAGAATGAGAATAATGCCATATTCATCTTCCTAAACAGCACATTTCTCCCACAATTTTAAAATTGCTGAAATCAAGATGTGTCTTATAAGCAGCGAAGGGTACAGTTATCTTCAGCAGTGTTTTATTTTTCTTAGAGGTACATAAAGTCGTGGTGCATCCAAACCATGGCAGCTTAGATTTGATGCGATTTAGTAATAGCTCTGCTTACAGCGCTTCCCCCACACCAACACAGTTCTAACTGCTCTGCGTGTATTAACACGTTAGGGCTTCCCAACTACTCCTGAGCAGAAACTCTTAACTGTTCCCACTTTAGAGATGGGAAATCTGAGGCACAGAGAGGTGAATTCTCATTTCTCCCTCAGGGAGTGGACAGCCCCGTGGGTTGCCTTGGAAACACCAATGCCAGGCTTGCAGCCGCAGCAGAGCTGTGTGGAGGGCCACAGAGAAAACCCCAGAGGAGGGGCCTGGAAAACTCCCTCCCACACCCTCTCTTTGCTGAAGGGTCTTCCCTTCTCCCTGCCCCCACTCCCTGTTCCCTTCTCCGTGTGTGGTGCACCGTGATTAATCACGGAAGCGGCTGTCATTCCTATCAGCCCAACAGCTATCAGCCCAGTTCAGGCCTCAGGAAAAGGGAGGATGGGGCGAGGAGTGGAGGTGGGGAGGGAAGCCCCACAGAGACTCGCAGAGCTGGAGACAGTGCCTCGTCATGCCTGCCCCTCCTGCAGTGGACCTAGACCTTTCTCGGAGTCTTTCTCCTGGTCTGTCTCAGGCTGGGAAGGCACCTGCTGATGGCGAAGGATTGCAGTAGGGAGAAGAAAAGAGAGAAGTTGCCAGAAATCTGGCCCCCCCCTCCCTTACCATCCAAAGCAAGCCAAAGCCAGGTTGGGCGGCAGAGGGGCTGGGGTGTCACCACCCCCCCACACACACACACACTAAATCTGTGCCCCTGAGTAAATCTCTGTGCCCCCTAGGTCTCAGTTTCTCTATCTTGCTCAAGAGACTCTAGATGGGGGTGCAGGTGCCTAAGAAATGACCTTGCTCCCCCGACTACACTCCCCAACCCCCTGCATGCAGTCCTACCCCTTCCCCAGCCCAACGCTGCCAAGTGCTGGGAAATGAAGACCTCACCTGCCAAGAGGAGCTGGGAGGGGCGCCACAGGCGCTGCCAGCAGCCCCGAGCTGTCACGCTGGCTGCCTCCTCTGCCGGCGCTGGCGGTAATTAATTAGTCAACCCATCCGGAGCCCAGGCGGCGTGGGCAGCGCAGCAGAGATGGCAGCACCTCCAACCAGGTTAGGCCCGGGGGCCCTGCCAAGCTCAGCCGCGTGGACCCGGGTCGTCCTCTGCGAGGGGCAGGGGACAGGTGAGGACGGGGAGCGTGTGCACTCACTCCACAAGCGCCGTGGAGCCCTGCAGTGTGTCTTGGGTCAGAGTCCCTGAACGCAGAGCCTGAGGCAGGGGTTCAGACACGCATTTCAGACACGCATGGTTCATTAGGGGGTGCTGGCTTTTCAGGAACCCCTAGTAGAGAAGGGAGACGTCTTAGTCTGTTCGAGCTGCTCTACAGAATGCCATAGACGGGGCGGCTTAGACAACAGACATTTATTTCTCACAGTTCTGGAGGCCGGAAGTCCAAGACCAAGGTGCCGACCGATTAGGCTTCTTGGCTTGCAGACTCACTGGGCCTTTCCTCGGTCTCTCTCTCTCTCTCTCTCTCTCTCTCTCTCTCTCTCTCTCTCTTATAAGGGCACCAACCCAATTATGTGGGTCTCACACTCAGGACCTAATCTAACCCTAATTACCTCCCAAAGGCCCTCCTTCCAAACACCAGCACATTGGGGATTCGGACTTTAACATATGAACAGGAAGGGGGGACTCAAATATTTATTCCACAGCAGGAGCTGAGCAAGAATGTGGTCTCAGCTAACAGCTGACCTTGGCCTGATCTGCAGGGAGCTCTGGAGCTTTATTCAAACTGCAAAATTGTCTCCCCCTTTGAGAGGAGGGCCAGCCCTTTTCACCCCTCAGCCATCGGTCATTGGCTGTGGAATATGGGAGGTGGGTCACCTCCAGGACAAGGAGCTGCCCATCAACAGAGGCAGCTGGGAGCCAGTAGCAGGCACAGCAGCCGAGGGGCGGTGCACCTGGCTGCGTGCGGGGCTTCTGGGCAAGGACTCAGCAGGTTTTACTGCACCGGTGATTCCCAGAGTCTGTCTCTGGACCAGCAGCATCTGGGAAATGAACACTGTCAAGCTTGGTCCCAGAGACCCTAAATCAGAAACTCTGGGGGTGGGACCCAGCCAGCTCTGTTTTCAACAATCCTCCCGGTAATTGGGAGGCCTGCTTCCTCTGGAGAACAATGGTGAGCAATGCAGCCACCGTCCCAGGGCTTGTGGGGCTTAGCGAGTCCAGTGTGGCCAGACCAGCAGGATGCACATGGGTCTGTTCGTGGGTTTGTGGACCCAGGTTTGTGGCTAGTAGCTCAGAGTTATCTAGCAGTGGTTTGGCCAGAGTTATCTAGCAGTGGAGATACTCCCCACCATCCCCCCACAGACCTTCATCCTCAAAGTCCTCGAAAGCCTAGGATTCCCCTCATTACACCCATTGACTAGTGTCCTCTTATCACCCTATTGTGGCACCAGTGTAAGGGGAGGGCATTCATGATCAACCAACATCTACTGAGTCTCTTCTGGGCTCTCTCTCATAACCCACTTTATTTGATCCCCCCTACAGCAGCCTATGTTGTAATTTAGCATCCCTGTTTTACAGCTGAGGAATTACTTGCTTAAAGTGACCCTATTAATAAGGGGAATAATTAATTATTGTCCATTTCTTGGTCCTTTCGATTCCAAGCTTAGCATGTGTTCTGCTATAAACAACTTTGGCAGAAATCAGAACAGTGGTTACCCTAGGGCGGAGGTGGTGGAGAGCCCAGGGTACACGGGGAGGGCCGTATTTTCATTTCCGTGGTGATAACACCCACGTATGAATAGGTAAAAGTCACTGAACTTCACACTAACGATTTATGCATTTCATTGTATGTAAATTGTGCCTCATTTTAAGCATTGCAAAAATAAAAGCCCTACACAGTCACAAAAAGACAAAACACTATATAATTTCACTTACAGAGGTATCAGGAGTAGTCAAACTCAGAAACAGAAAGCAGGATGGTGATTGCCAGGGCCTGGGGCAGGGAAAAGGGGGAGTTGTTGGTTAATGGGCACAGAGTTTCAGTTTTCCCGGATGAAAAAGTTCTAGAGACTGTTTACACAATCATAGGGATATACTTAAAACTACTGAATTGTACACTTACAAATGATTAAATGGTAAATGTATCTTTTGTCAAATTTTTAAAAAATACATTAAAAAATAAAGCCCTCAAAGTTGAGCTATTCCATGGAGTCAGGGTCATGAGAAGATAAAATGGTTGCCCTTGAATAGTACTGACCAGGGGTTTACCTCCTGAGTGAACTGGCTAGAACTTTGGAATCTCGAGGTCAGAGAATGTAAGCCTGCCCATATGGTTCTTGAACTTTCCCCGACAAAATCCCTGCGAGGTGGTGGCCAGCCTGTGCTTAACCACCTTCGAGAGACAGGGAGCTTGCTCCATCCACCCTTTCGACACAAGCAATGCAAGATGATGCCGGCACTGAGAAGGTGCAGATTTAAACACAGGGTGTCCTTTGCGTAGCTCCATTAGGAAGTGTATACTTTGTGCGAGGCCCACACCTCGCCCCTAGGTCCCTGCTCCAGGCCTCAGGGCCGTGGAGAAAGAGGGATTCCTTGCACAGGACTGCCCTGCGGGGTTTCATTTGTTTGCTTTTGGTTCCATACATTCTTCACTTGATTTCTTTGCCATTATCCACGTGCTTCTAGCATCAGCCAGGCAGGGCACACTCATGGACCCGCCCCTCTGACTCTGCCCCTTTGTGGCCCGGAGCTGGGTGAGTCAGCACAGCGGATGGTAGGAGTGTCCCTGAATGTCACCCCTGCGCCAGGGTGGCTAGCAATCATGCAGCTGTAACATGGAAGTGACTCTGAATCACATAAACATGTCCACTACACCCAACCTGAATGGGTCCCTTACTTAGTTCCCTGTGAGCTGGACCCCATCAATGCCCACGGCCACCCAACTGAAGTCAGAGTAGAAAGAGACAGGGATATTAACTGACCAGGGTTAAAATATCTACGTCTGCAAATCTGACAGAGCCATGTGACCATGTGAATACTACGCCTGCTCCCCTCTGAGAACCTTGGAAGGGGCCCTCTTAGAGGGAGGGGCCCTGAAGCAGAAGTACCATCAGCTCCGGGGGGAATCCATCTCTGCCCGGGGGCTCTGAGTCCCCAGAGGGCAGGGCAGCCCTGCCGGCTTTTGAGGTCCCACCACCAGGCTTCCCTTTTGCTGGTTAAACACATCAGTGCCTTGTTCCTCAAAGACAGGTCCCTGGTTCCTTTCTGACCCGGAGGCAGTTTGCCTACTAGTACATCCCTTTAAAAGGGCCCAGAACTGAGCGTAGGGTGCTGACGCCACCTGCCAGGGCGGACATCCAGGTCTGCACAGCCACGGATTCCCTCCCTCGGCCTGGGGCCAGGGGGTCACACCCAGGCAGTGCCCCATCTGTCATTCAGAATTGATTTGGCAACTATTTCTGAGTGTTTCATCTGTGCTCAGCCTGAGGTAGACCCGAGGGATCCAGAGATAAAACAGGAGGGTCCCTGCCCTTGGGGAGTGCACGCCCTCCACCTACAGAGCTGCACTTGTCAAGTTAGGACTCCCACCCCACCCTGTTCCCACCAGCTTAGCTTTGCAGGGCCTTCCGCAGATCCTTGACTCAATTTCATCTTATTAGATTTGCTCTACTTGGCCATTCTGCCAAAATCACTTTGGATCTCGGCCTGTCCTTCCTCTCCCTCCGGCTTCATGTCATCCGTGAATGTGATAAGCCTGCCGGTTATGTCTTCATTGCAGTCTGGGTAACAGCGTTGGACTGCCCCGGACAAGGACAGAGCCTGGAGGCACTGGAAGTTTCCCTGCAGGTGGACACTTATTCCGTAATTGGCACCCTTTGGGGACAGTGGCTCAATCCACCTCATTACAGGGTCACCCAGCCGTATGAGTTCATCTTGTTCACAAGGACATCGTAAGTTGCCTTGTCACCTCCCTCAGTGAAGCCCAGGCACACAGTTTCCTTTCTCAGCCTGGCAGCCCTGTGAAGAGAGGGGGAGTGGGTTCAGTTCTCCAGCCACGGACACCGCACTTTTAAAAAGAAATCTTCTCGCTGAGGCACGCGTTCAGAAAAGGCCCATATCGGAAGTGTATAGCTCGGCGCCTTTTCACACGTGACACACCCTGTCATCAGCACCCAGATGAAGAAATAACAACACCAGTCCCCCAAAGCCCCCCATTTCTCCTCCCGGTCACCTCCCCCTGTCAAGAATTACCCTCTGTGACTTCTAACACCACAGATTGGCGCCTCCCACTTTTGAACTTCGTATACATGGAATCGTAGGGGCTGTGTGTTCTTTTGTTTCTGCTTCTTTGCCCAACATTACATGTGGGATTCGTCCACATTGTGTGTAGTTTTAGATATTCACTCTCACGGTTGCACAATATTCCAGTGTATGGATCTAGCACAATTTATTTATCCATTGTACTGCCGCGGATTAGCGCTGCTTCCAGAGGGGGCGACTAGGAACAGCACGGCTCTGCACATTCTGTTATTTGTAATTGGGTGCACATTGCACACATGTACTCATATTTTGAGTCTGTCTTTAAGAGTGAAGTCTCTGGGTCATGATGTATGCATTTGGTTGATTTTGCCAGACAGTTTTGAAAAGCGGTTGTACCATTTTTATACTCCCAACAGAAATACACGAACATCCTCACTAACATTTGGTATTGTCCATCCTTTTCATCTTCTCCCTTCTGTGGTGTGAAGTGGTCTCATTGAATTTGCATCTCCCTGATGACTAATGATGTGGAGTGCACCTTTTCATGGGCTTATTGGCCATTTGGCTGGCCTCTTTTGTGAAGTGTCTGTTTAAATCTTTTGCTCATTTTTCTATTGGGCTGTCTGCCTTTTACTTATTGATTTCTAGTAGTTTCTTTTTTTATATTCTGGATGTGCACTGACTCTGCTCTTAATCTCAGCCAATTATTTTTGCAAATGAGTGTATTTGATCCCAGGAGACAACTGGGAGGGAATGAGTGTCCTTTTAGTGAGAAGCCACGCCAGGGAGGGGCTGGTGATGCCAATTGTCATCGTTTGTAATCAAGCTGCCACGTTGCCTGATTAAAAAGTGGTGAGGGTGTGAAAGGCAAAAGGAGTCAAAAACCACATGTTGAAGGGAACAGGGCAAAAGGGACAACCCCAACAGCCTTGAAGGAAACTTTGAGGTTACTTGTCAGAAACCCCGAGCTTGAGCACTGGCCTCACTGCTTCTGACTGTGTAATTTTGAGTAACTTAGCCTTTCTAAGCATCTATTCTCTACTCAAGGAAATCCTATATAACAAAAGCCCAATATGCTAAGTGTCCAGTCATCAGGCCGGACTTTCAACCAATCAAAGTGTAATATGCTAATGATATACTAAGGCTGCTCAACTGCTCGCTATGATGTGCACTGACCACCAGAGGGCAAACAGTCAACTGGTTGACCAGTTGCTATGACATGCACTGACCACCAGGGGGCAGATGCTCTGACTGGTAGGTTAGCTTGCTGCTGGGGTCCGGCCAGTTGGAACTGAGCGAGAAGGGCCTGACACACCCTGGAGCCCTCATGTGGTCCTTCCCCAGCTGGCCAACCTCCCACATACCTTCCTGGCCACGATCGTGCACCGGTGGGGTCCCTTGGCCTGGCCTGCACCCTCTCACAATCTGGGAACCCTCAGAGGATGTCAGAGAGCCGGTTTCGGCCCGATCCCGCAGGCCAGGCTGAGGGACCCCACTGGTGCATGAATTCGTACACCGGGCCTCTAGTAAAGATAATAATACCCATTTTACAGAGTTTCCTGAGGTTTAAATAAGAGAGTAGTTTATGCCCTAACTGGTTTGGCTCAGTGGATAGAGCGTCGGCCTGCGGACTGAAAGGTCCCAGGTTCGATTCCGGTCAAGGGCATGTACCTTGGTTGTGGGCACATCCCCAGTAGGAGGTGTGCAGGAGGCAGCTCTCTCTCATCGATCTTTCTAACTCTCTATCCCTCTCCCTTCTTCTCTGTAAAAAATCAATAAAATATATTTTTAAAAAAGAGAGTAGTTTATTAAATGTAATATTCCATGCAAATGCCATGTATGTCTTGGAGTTGGAAGGACGCCATCAGTCTGGCTTAATATAGTAGCTGCTCAATAAATGTGCATTGTTGAGTGCCTGATGTACACTAGACTGGCATTTTGTTGGTAAAAGGCTCTGATGTCAAATTACTTGGGTTCAAATGCCAATTCCACCACTTACTAGCAATGTGTCATTAGGCAAGTTAATTACAATCTTTGTGCTTCAGTTCCTTATCTTTAAAAGAGGAATAGGATAGTACATAAGCACACAGCACCCGTGTGTGAATTAAATAATTTATGCAAAGACCCTTACCAGGCTTAGAGAAGGCACACAAATATTAGCTATTACTATTATAATCAGGAGCTTACATATGTCATCTCACATTTTCATTCTATCGTCTCTATTTTGCAAGTGAGGAGAGGTTAAGTGAATTCCCAAGGTCATGTGACTTGTAAGTACCAGAGCTGAAGCCAGGCCTGTGTGGGTATGCTGCAATCCACCGCATCTAACTGGATTGCCGACCAGCTCATATTTGTCCACCCTGTTTCTAAGGGCATTTGGAAAGCCCTCATTAAATGCCTCCTTGGGTTTTTTGGGGATGGGAGGAAATGGACAAGAGAGGCCCGAGCCCCTGGACACAGCTGCAGGGTGCGTTGAGCATGCCAGGCCCGGAGTGCAGGGAAGGGTGGAGGGGGTGAGGTTGGTGAGTCCAGGATCTGCAGAGCCATCAGAGCTGGGAGCTCCGCATGGGGGACTCTCCCGAGCCCCAGGCCAGGCAGCCCAGTACAGCCCTGGAGCTTTCTGTAATGAGCCTGCCACATGGCTGGACAGAGACTTATGACTTCTGGTGGCTGGGCCACCTCCTCCCGCTTGTCCTCCCTGGTTATTTATCACATTTGTTTCTCTGGAGAGACAGGGCCATCACTTACACTGTCCAGAACAAGGAATGCAATAAAGCTAGTTCTACAGGAGACCCTACTGAGGTTGGGAGGGAGAGAGGGGCTCTCCTGGTGGGGGGTGGGGCGAGGCACCAGCAGCAAGGCCCGCCTGAGTCCAGCTTCCCAGGGGGTCTCGCAGCATCGCCAGGACCACAGGGACGGACATCACTCTCCCCGTCACAGCGAAGCTGGCGGCGCTAAAAGGATCACTAGCAGCATCTCCACACCTACTCAGGGTGTCGCCCCTCCCACCACCCGGGCACTGCCGCCACCGGTAAGACTGACACGGTCACTGGTGACATCACCTTCGAGCTGCCGCTGGCGCTGCCACGGCCGCAGCCAGCATCCCTACCACCGCCAGCATCACCTTTATCACCAACAGGAAGGTAATTGCCATCCTGGCTTCATTTCCCACTTTGGCTTGGCTCAGAGAAACAAGGTAATTAGAAATTGTATGGCTATTTCTACCTCCATTCCTAACTCCGGAAAGAAGAAGCATCCTTTTGGTCTGCCTTCCCTGGTTCTATGGAGAGAGGGTGGGGTCCTGAGAGGAGCTTGGCTCTAGACAGACTTGACCTTGGACTCCTCTGTGCCGCGGACCAGGTGAGAGGCCCAGAGGCAGTCCCATGCTCCCCGCTGCCTCCGTAGCCTTACCTGTAAACAGGGGCAGTACAATCCATCTCACAGGGTATTGGAGGGATAGCAGAGTTGAACACTTAGCACATGTAATGTACGTGCTCGACGCGCCAGGTATTGAGCATAAAATGATGGTTATAATGATCATTACTCCAGGGTGAGACTGCTTCCCTAGTCCCCCAGGCCCCGGAGGATTTCCTAGCCCTCCCATCCCGGCCGCCCAGCCCAGGACAGCGACTCTCCCTCCACATCCCGCTGCCTGACTCGGGCTCTGGAAACGCGTTCTCACTGAGCAGACAGCAAAGTCACATCTCCAGGTCTCATCGTCCTATTAGGACGACATCAGTGTAAACATTAGTTATTCACAAACCCAATTACATTTTGATTGCTCTGACCCAAGTGAGATTGGGGTTACTCTCAATCCACTTTGTTGTGTTTTTTTTTTTTTTTTTGGCAGCAGCCTCCCTCCTCCTCCACTGCACCCAGGAGAGAATTGTCCGGCTTCCCTAGTTCATCTCCTCTCCGGCTCTCCTCTCTGGCTCCAGGCGCACCCAGACTGGAGCACTCTGCCATTAAGTGGGGAGCAGGAGGGCTGGGTGTGGTGGGGGTGGGGGTAGGGGATCAGGGAGGAGAAGGCAGGAGAGGAATTGGAATGTCTTTGCCCAGCAGGGGAGGCTGACGAGGAGCAGCCTGTGTTTGGGGTGGGGGGGGGGGGGGGGGGGGAGTGGCAAGCTAACCTGCCAATACCTGGGACACCGTTCACCCACATTCTAGGGCAGCAATTTTCAAACTTTCCATCTCATCGCACATAAACTAATTACTAAAATCCTGCAGCACACCAAAAAATATATTTTTTGCAGATATTAAAAAAAAAGGTATAATTTTGATTCATTCACACTGGGCAGCTATTGTTGGCTGTTGTTAGTTGACAATCTGGGGGAAAAGAGGTCAGTGCCCCTGACTAAACAGTCTGGTGTCACATGTTCTGGTGTCACAGTTGAAAATCGCTCTCCTAGGCTATGCCCTTACGTAACGTGTTCCAATTCGAGCTCTGGATCTACCACCAAACCTGCTTCTCCGGATGTCTCCCATCTCAGTAAATCCTCCAGTTGCTCAGACTAAATCCCTGGAACCGTCCACAATTCCTTTCTTTTTTGTTTTCTCGTCCAATCCATTAGCTCTACTTCAAAATATGTCTGGGATGTGGCTGTTTCTCACACCCCCACTCTTCCCCTCCTGGTCCAAGCCACCTGCCTGGCTGACTGTAACAGTCAACTGTGGTCTCCCTTTCCATCACAGTGAGTTCTCCGCACAGCCGCCAGCGTGCCCCCTTCAAATGTGTCACTTCACTGCTCCAAGTGCTGCAGGGTCCCTGTCTTGCTCACAGAAAAAGCCAAAGTCCTTAAAATGCCTGCCGGGCCCTAGCCTCCTGCCTTCTCCTGACTTTGTCTCTATCACTCGCCCCCGCACTCGCTCTGCTCCAGCCACAAAGATGCCACTCACAGTCCCGTCTCTCACATCTGTGCTTGCGGTTCCTGTGCCTGGGAAACTTCCGTCCCAGAAAGCCACATGCCTTGTTTCTTCACCTCCTTCAAATGTCACCTTATCAGTGGAGCCACGTCGGTTTGTCAGGCCCCAGCAGAAAACAGATGGCACACGTAAATTCCGATCCGTGAGGGTAGTTTACAAAGGAGTGGGCAGGGTGTTTGGAAACCACAAGGAATAGTACAGGACCCCTAAGCTATTAACAGTGAGAGGCTGTGACCATCTCAAGGCCAGACGATGGGTGGGGAGGTTGGGTTGGAGAGCGGCAGCTGTTACAAAATCCTGGAGGCAAAAAGGGCTGAGTGGAATGGACAACTTGAGAGGGACTAAGGTCTTTGGTCAAGGGATGTAGCCAACTAGGTGCTGGCGGACTTACAGAGCCAGAGTGCAGGGTGCCTGGGTGATGCAGCCCAGGAGGTCCTTCTCCCCAGGCACAGAACCGGGGGAGAAGGGTGGAGAGAGGGTCCGGAGAGGCAAACAGAAGGTAGTCAGCTCATCCCCAATGACTGCACTATTTAAATGTCACTTCCAGCTCTCTACCTCATCTCTGCTTATTTTTCTGTATCTCACTTATCACCTTCTAAAATGCCATATAATTTTTTATAAAATATTTTTATTGATTTCAGAGAGGAAGGGAGAGAGAGAGAGAGAGAGAGAGAGAGAGAGAACCATTGATCAGCTGCCTCCTACACACCCCCTACTGGGGATCGGGTCTGCAACCCAGGCATGTGCCCTAACTGGGAATTGAGCCATGACCTCCTGGTTCATAGGTTGATGCTCAATCACTGAGCCACACTGGCTAGGCGAAAATACTATGTAATTTTTGTTTGTTTATCTTCACCCATGGGATAGTAAACTTCATGAGGACAGGAATTTTGTCTGTTTTTGTCCACTGATGTACCTCAATGTCTGGCATATCATAGGTGCTCAATAAATATGTGATGAAGGAGGGAATGAATGAACAAAAGAGGGGAGCAGTGGGGGAAGGGCCAGGGGAGAGCTAATGGGACCTGAGATCTCTGGATTTCACCCTGGGAATTGCCATCCGTAATGGAGAAAGAATGCATTCCTTGTTCAAGTAATTGGTAGTAACTGATGGTAATTTCAAGTAATTAAACACTAATTAATTCAATGAGTCAGTAATGTATTTATTTATAGTAACTGTGTTTGTTCCCTTATAAATATTGGTATTACTTTTGGCAGGCAATTAAAATCCACTGGGAAGTCCCCGGATGTTACGGAAGCTTGGTCTGGCCGAGCCAAGAACCAGTGGTGGGACCAAGGCTGAGTGAAGGCGGCAGACTTTACTCCCGGCCCCAAATGCCAGCACAGAGTTGCCTTTCCTCTGCCCTGCATCTCCCCAGCAGCCTCGCCTCTGGAGGGGCCCCGGCCGGCCGCAGTGGCCTCCAGCTTCGCGTTTCTTGCTGTGTCTCCGCGACTCAGCACCACGGCAGCTTTGCTTTGTCTCACGGCCTCTGTCTCTCTGTCTCTGACCCTGTCCTGGTCTCTCTCGCCTGTCTCTCATTCCCCCTCCTCGCTCCCACTTTGTTCTCTCTGTTTGTCTCCCTTAATTAGCCATGCTTTGGAACCAAAGTGTCTTTATTATGTTTTATTTATTGAATGGCTGTACGTTTACTGTTCTTAATTTAAAAGGCAGATCGATAAAATGCTTTATATTCCTTGCTTAAGACAAAACAGAGCTAAGTTAAGTTGTTCTTTGTTCATGTGGCTCTCGCTTGCTTATTTCTTTTTTCGTAGGAAGAAGATATTCCTCCTCCCCATTCCCTTAGTTGACAGGAACATTAAACTCACTCCCTGGCTCATCCATTCAGTTAATTACTCAGTAAACAGCTATTGAGCCCAGTTGTGTGCCAGGCACTGTGCTGGGCTCAGGGACATACAGCTAATACAAACAATGTTCTTGCCCCCAAGAGGCTCCTGTCTAGCTGGGGAAGCTGACCTGGGCACTGACATGTGCCAGAAAACATGGGAGGCGCCGTGTCAATGTGCAATTGTGTCGGATGTGACACAGGGAGGGAGCGGAACAGGTTTCCTGTGCAGAGAGCAAGTTGCGCGGGAATTGAAAGATGAGTAGATGTCTTGATTTGGCTCACCCCGAAGCAGACCCTAAGACGAGGAAAAGAGTACAAAGATTGGGAGGATCCAAGGAAGCTTCGTAGGGGAGGGGACGGGTACCTCAATGAGTGGGCCCCCACTGTGGGCAGCCAGGGCTCACTCCCTCTGGGAACCTCTGGGAGACTGAGTAGAACATGTCTCAGAGTGTCCCCGCTGAGTGGTGAGGGAGCTGGGTGCCCACACTCCCATCAACTCCCATCAATCACTAGTGAGGCCACTCTGGGAGGCATGAATCGCTCTGCATCCGGCCTGCTGCACTTTGGCACAGAGGGATCTGGGAACCAGAGAGAGCCTTCAAGCAAAGGACCCAGGTTCTGGCAGTTGGGAGTCAGGCTGGGGTGCACTGAAGTGGTCAGGACAAAGGGGCCCAGCGGGGTGCTGACACCATCTGCTAGGGTGAGTGTTGGGGGCAGGAAAGAGCATGCCAGACAGGTGGACAGTGTGAGCGAGGGCAAAGGCCGTGATGGCTCAGGAGCCCACACTTCGTTTTGGATGGCTCCAAAGTTCAAGTCCAAGAAGGCTGGCTTTGCACACCTGTGCCTCCGCTTTCTCGTTTATAGAAAAGGAATAAAAACACCTTTCCTACTCCTCCAAGATGATTTGCAAAGACCTCCCCAGCAACTTGGACCCTGCAGAGCAGAGCCCAGGGCAGCCCTTTCCTTGAATGTCTCCGCCATCCCGCCCGCCAGCCTCCGAGGCTGGATATGCAAGGCTATTTATGATGCCCTGTCGATATCTGTCTTGGCAGAGGAGCGTGGAGGGGGACGGATGGAGCCTGGGGTCCTATCCATCAGTCACCGGGCTGCAATCTCTAAAGAGATTTTAATTGTGAGCTCAGATTTACTCCAGACATCAGCAGTGCCCGCCTGCCTCTTTACCGGCGAGAGCGGGGCCCGCAGGCCCGCTGTGATTTGCCAAATGGACGCCTTGTAGCAACACCGAGGAAATATTTGCTGCAGTGAAACAATGCGCCCGGCGGAAAGCAATCGCCCTAAATCGGCCCCTGACAGCCCGCCCGCCCGAGCTCTGCCGGGGCTCCTTCTGCTGTTCGCGCAGCTTTCTTTCCAGAATTGCCACCTGCCCAGGGAACAAGGATGACGACCTCGAACCGGAATCGGAGGGAAACTGAGTCCGGGAGCACCACTTCCGCTCTCTGGGCCACGTGGACTAGGGACAGTAGGAGAACAAGGTGGTGGGGGGTGGGGGTGAGGGTGAGGGTGACGTGGGAGAGGGGCCTGGGCTGGGAAGGCCTGTATCAGGCCCACGCTGAGCAAAATGCACAGTAGCTTTTAGCCCATTTGCCACGAGGGCACAGAGGCTACGGGAAGTGTGAGGCGGGCCTGAGACTACAGCGACTTACCAGGGAGGAGGCTGGAGGTCGCAAGCTTCGGTCTTCTGGGTTTTTGTATAAGGTTTTGTCTTTGGAGCCCTCAGCACCCCTTTCTGAACTCCCTTTCCTTTGTCTTAAGGTTTCTTCGCGCCCTCTTCAGGGAACCAGGGCCCCTTCACGCTCAGGATGTGCTCTTGAGAAAGGACCTGCCTCCAAGGATTTGTGCCTCTGAGTGCGCTTAAGTGGCTCCTTGCCTAGTCTTCTCTCCACCTGTGGGGTAAAGCTACTTGTATCCTGATAGATTAAGCACCTCTGGGGGCAAGAGGAGGAGGAGGAGGAGGAGGAAGAGGAGGAGGAAGAGGAGGGGGAGGAGGAGGAGGAGGAGGAGGAGGAGGAGGGGGGGAGGAGGAGGGGGAGGAGGAGGAGGAGGAGGAGGAGGAGGAGGAGGAGGAGGAGGAAAGAAGAGGTCCTTTCAAGACTGTGAAGGCACCCTAATAAGGGCCTCCTGCTCTGCCTTAATGGCCCAGGACTCAGGAGGCACGTTCCCTTCGATCCAAGCCTATTTCTGCAGAATTTATCCAAAAGAAAAAGACAGAAACAAGCCAAACCGCTAGCCCACAAGAATCTCGTACTTGAAATCTGTTGCCACGTTGCTGGTGATAGCAAAACACTGGGAACCTGCATGTGCCTTACCGGGAGGGTGGTTGAATAAATTATGGTCCAATTTTGGAATATTATGTAATTGCTGAAAAGGAGGAAGGTCTAATTGTTGACTTGGAAAGTTGCTCATGAGAAAATCAAATTGCAGAGTAAATATGTGTTTGGATTCCACTTTTAAAAATCTGGACATAGATTCAATGCAATCCCCATTAAGATACCAAAGACATATTTCACAAACCTAGAATAAACTCTCCAAAAATTCATATGGAATAAAAAAAAAAAAGACCCTGAATAGCCTCAGCAATCCTGAGGAAAAAAAAGAACAAAGTAGGAGGGATCTCAATACCAGATATCAAGCTATATTACAAAGCCACTGTTCTCAAAACTGCCTGGTACTGGCACAAGAACAGACATATAGACAATGGAACAGAACAGAGAACCCAGAAATCGACCCAAGCCATTATGCTCAATTAATATCTGACACAGGAGGCAAGAACATACAATGGAGTCAAAGACAGTCTCTTCAATAAATGGTGTTGGGAAAATTGGACAGATACATGCAAAAAAAAAATGAAACTAGACCATGAACTTACACCATACACAAAAATAAACTCAAAATGTATAAAGGACTTAAACGTAAGATGGGAAACCATAAAAATCTTAGAAGAATCCATAGGCAGCAAAGTAGCTCCTAGGACAGTGATGGGCAACCTTTTGAGCTTGGTGTGTCAAACTTCGCCAAAAAACTGAGCATAACTTGGGTAGTGTGTCACTTTGAGGAAAAAACATTATTTCGCAAATGTTTCATCCTCAGGAGCAGCAAATGTTTCATCCTCGGCATGCGGCCGCCTCAGCAGCCGCGTGTCATCAGAAATGGCTACGCGTGTCAGTGCTGACATGCGTGTCATAGGTTCACCATCACTGTCCTAGGACAATGGAGACTAAGGAGAAAATAAGCAAATGGGACTACATAAAAATAAAAAGCTTCTGCACAGCAAAAGAAACCATCACCAAAACAACAAGAAAGCCCACTACATGGGAGAACATATTTGCCATTGTTATAACCGATAAGGGTTTAATCTCTAATATTTACAGGGAACTCATACAATTTAACAAAAGGAAGATAAACAATCCAATCAAAAAATGGGCAAAGGACTAAATAGACACTTTTTGAAAGAGGACATACAGAAAGCCAAGAGACATGTGAAAACATGTTCAAAGTCACTAATCATCTGAGAGATGCAAATCAAAACAGCAATGAGATACCATCTCACACCTGTCAGAATAGCTATCATCAACAAATCAACAAACGACAAGTGCTGGTGAGGATGTGGAGAAAAAGGAACCCTCGTGCACTGCTGGTGGGAATGCAGACTGGTGCAGCCACTGTGGAGAACAGTATGGAGTTTCCTCAGAAAATTAAAAATGGAACTCCCATTTGACCCAGTCATCCCACTTCTAGGAATATATCCCAAGAAATCAAAAACACCAAATCAGAAAGGATATATGCACCCCTATGTTCATAGCAGCACAATTTACAATAGCTAAGATTTGGAAACAGCCTAAGTGCCCATCAGCAGATGAGTGGATGAAAAAACTGTGGTACATCTACACAATGGAATACTACACTGCTGTAAAAAGAAGGAATTCCTACCATTTGCAACAGCATGGATGGACCTGGAGAGCGTTATGCTAAGCGAAATAAGCCAGTCAGAGTAAGATAAATATCACATGATCTCACTTATTTGTGGAATATAATGAATAACATAAACTGATGAACAAAAATAGAGCCAGAGAAAAAACATGTTTTAGAATATAATAGAAGTAATCCTGTTATTTGCAGATTTTTAATATTTCCTATAACTTTTGTGATATTATACTATGTTAGTACAGTTTTGGTAATATTATTATATTTAAAATCTTTTTTCTTAAAATATTAATGTTTACTGCATGTAATATTACTATATTTAAAATCATTTTTCTTGCCGAAACCGGTTTGGCTCAGTGGATAGAGCATCGGCCTGCGGACTAAAAGGTCCCAGGTTCGATTCCGGTCATGGGCATGTACATTGGTTGCGGGCACATTCCCGGTAGGGGGTGTGCAGGAGGCAGCTGGTCGATGTTTCTCTCTCATCAATGTTTCTAGCTCTCTATCCCTCTCCCTTCCTCTCTGTAAAAAATCAATAAAGTATATTTTAAAAAAATAAAAAATAAATAAAATCATTTTTCTTGAAATGTTAATGTTTGTTGCATGTAAATGGCTAATTATTTTGTATCTACAATCTGGTAATAGATTTACTTTGTATAATGAAAAAATAAAAAATGATGAAAATCTGGACATGTTTGTATTTTGCGGTAGGTAAGGAAAAGCACATAGAAGGGTCGGATTAGGATTAGGTTCTGTTGTAACAGAAAAGACCACAAAACAGCAGTGTCTTAAACAGGGTAAAGTTTTCTTCCCCCTCACTTAAACTTCTGGAGGTAAGTAGGTCAGGGTTGGCATGGTAGTTCTACCCAAGAAATCCTCCAGGTTCCTTCAATCCACCACGAGTGGTCTCCAATCCCAAGGTCACCTCTTGGCCCCATGTGGCTGCTTTAGCTCAGCCATCACTTCAGTATCCTAACCAATAGGAAGAAGGAAGGCACCAAGAGTAGCATGCCCTCTTCCCTTAAAAGGTCACTGCTTTAAAGTCTCATATTAATTTTGGTTATAACCTGTTCACCAGAACCTGGCCCCATAGACACACCGAGCTGCAATAGAGGCTGAAAAATGTAATTTTCTTTTACTTTTTAAAAAATAATGCTCCCTTTTTAAAAAAAATCCTCACCTGGGGTTATGTTTTTTGTTTTTTTTTTTAATTTCTTTATTGATTAAGGTGTCACATATTTGTCCTCATCTCCCCATTCCCATCCCACACCCCTCCCCACGGATGCCCCAACACCCTGTTGAACTTAACTATTGGTTAGGCTTGTATGCATGCACACAAGTCCTTTGGTTGATCTCTCCCCCCTCCCCCCACCCTCCCCTATCCTCCCTCTGAGGCCCGATAGTCCGATCGATGCCTCCTTGTTTCTGGTTCTGTTCTTGTTCATCAGTCTATGTTGTTCATCATTTCCCCTAGATGAGCGAGATCATGTGTCACTAGAGATATACTTATAAGAACTGAATGTGAGACGAGCAATAATAGTTATGCTGACAGGCAAATGAATCAGTCTGTAGTGAGTTTCTTTCTGGACCAACAGTTCTTTTGAGACCCAATATCAATGTCCACCAGTTCCTTATGTGTACATGTCGGCACTGACCCCTCAGCTCTGGATGGTGGACAAATGGTGGTAATGCAGGTCCGACTCCCTCTGGTTTGGTCTCGGCCGGACCCAGGGGCGTGGCCTCACCCGGACCCAGGTGCGCGCAGTCTCACCCAGACCCGGGACCCAGCCTCACCCGGATCCAGGGGCACACGGCCTCACCTGGACCCGGGATCCAGCTTCACCCGGACCCAGGGGCGCGAGGCCTCACCCGGACCCAGGGGTGCGTGGCCTCTCCCAGATCCAGGGGCGCGTGGCCTCACCCAGATCCAGGGCCACACGGCCTCACTCGGACCCGGGATCCAGCTTCACCCGGATCCAGGGGCGCGTGGTCTCACCCGGACCCAGGGGCGCGTGGCCTCTCTGGGGTTATGTTTTTATTGATTTTAGAGAGAAAGGAAGGGGAAGAGAGAGAGAGAGAGAGAAATGAACATGGGGTTGAGACAAACATCTATCAATTGCCTCCCATATGTGCCTGGACCGGAACTGAACCCAAAACCTTTTCGTGTCCGGGACAATGCTGCAACCAACGCGGCCAGGGCATGAAATGTAATTTTCATTTCACGTGGCCGTGTGCCCAGACAAAAGTTCTTTAGGAAAAAGAGTATTGATATCAGGGGACAACTAATTTCTCTGCTCAGGGAAGTTATTTATTTATTTATTTATTTATTTATTTATTTATGAAATAAATTTTACATTGATCCCTTTAGGCAATCACTTTGCAAAAGGGCATGGAGAGTAGTCAAATATTGATTTTTTTAAAACAATATTGCATAGAGGTTATAGATGAGGAATCAGGCAGGCCTGGGTTCAAGTAATAATACTTGGGTAAATTAGTCATTTTCTAAAGCCTCAGTTTCCCCATCGGTAAATCAGAGTTTATAATACAGGTCCCCATACAGTAGGCACTTAATAACTGGTGGTGATTGTTGACTATCAGATGCCATCTTTCTCTCTTCTTTCCGTTCTTTACCCTTCCTCCAGTCCAGTGTGGGATGCTGCTCACACCCTCTGTCCAGCCCTTGGGTCAGGCCAGTCCTGCCCTCCTCCCAGCAGCCCTCACATGGAAGCTGCAGGAACGGGAGGGAAGGAGGAGGACGGAGGTCTGACGTCCCTTAAGTGACCACCCTCTTACAGCACGTTCTCCTGCAGCTCTTCCCAGAACTCAGTGGCCTGGGCGGTGTCTTTGCTGCTGTCTCCATTTCCTTCTCCCTGATCAGAAAAACCATTTTCTACTCACAGGACCTTGAGTCACCCTTCCCGGGAGTGGGGAGAGGGGCACTAGGCAGATAAGGTTCTCCAGGAAGAGAACAGGTGCCCCGGGGGGAAGAGACCTTCCTCCATGACCCCAATGCCAGCTGATACCTTGGCAGCTGACCCTACAGCCTCCGGCTGGGCCGCCCTCACCCCATCCTTGGACACCCTTTCCCTGGGCCTGCCACCCCAGGAATAAAGATCATCTAGAACTCTGGGGAGGGAACACACAGAGGAACAAGATTCTATTCCAAGCCTGGGAACCCTGTAAATCCAGCCTGTAATGGAACACACACACACACACACACACACACACACACACACGCCAGCAGTGGCCTCTCTAGAGACCCCACAGTTACAGCTCCTCCCCGGAGTCCTGTGTAATCAGAGGACATAGCGTCTCCCACTTCCACTTCAATAATTAGAGGCCATGGGGAGGAAGAATGGTTTCTGCTATGACCAAGTCTCACTCAGTGACACCTTCTTTACTGAGTCAAGTTGCAGTGGAAAACTGTTGAACCAGGCTCTAACTTGGTCACACACACCCCCCCCCCACCACACACACACACACCCCAAGCAAACAGGAGCAGAAGAGAGGGAGTGAGCACAGAGGGTTCTGAACAGAGCCCCGGCCGCTCCCCAGTAGGCGTGGGCGCTGTGGCTGAGTGCTGGGAGGACAGGCAGGCCTCACTCTCCTTTCTGGGTGGGGGCGGGGAGCTGGTGGGCAGAGACAGGTTACCCTGTACCAGGCGGACCAGGTGGCTCCTGGGTTCTGGGTTCTGAAGCCTTGGCTGCCACGCCTCACTCTCTTTTGTCACTTGTTTCCCTGCTTCTGAGATTGTGTCTTAATGACCAAGTCCAGGCTGTTTCTCATCTCCTCCCTCAGGCAGCGGGGTAGGTGTAGAAACCTCAGCCTTCTTTTAATTTTAATTTTTATGTTATCCCAGAAAATGGGCCTCTTGAAGCCAGAACCTGTCCTCTAGCAGACTGGGAACTCGGCAAAGGCTGGGAGAGGCCAGCTCCTGTCAGCCTGGGCACTAATCCCTGGGGAGGTGGGCCCTGCCTCCCCCATCAGACTGGGCACCCAGCTCGGTCCTAGGGGCACTCAGCTGGGGTGGGGTGGCTTGGGCAAGAGGAGGCAGGGCCGCCTCTGCCCCTTCCCGCCCCTCCCCACTTGCCCC